>NC_142438.1:101952142-103200357 GCF_059453495.1 Arachis ipaensis | reverse complement strand
AGTTAGTGCCCCTTGTTGTGAATGCTTCTTTCCAGCAAGCTTTCCCTTGTGATTGGCTTGAGTGAACTTGCTTGTTGGCTCAGGAGTTGGATTGTTCTTCGACCTTCTCTTCTTCATGGATATGATCCTTTGTTTCTCGGTCACAATCCTCATTTTGGTGCTTGTTTCTACTGCCTTCACATCCTTGATCTCAGAACTTGGTTGTTGTTGGACAGTTGGAGTATCCTGTTCATCAAAAGCTTCCTGAATTTGTGGTTCAATGAACCCTTCCTCTTTGCAACTCTCTGTGTCATTGGAGTGTGATCTCCCTTGATTGACTTTCTCCCTTTCTTGTTCTTCTGATTCCTCCCTTGGGTTTGCCATGGTATCACTAGAAGAATTGTGGGTAGGGATTTGCTTTGATAGATATCCAATTTGTGCTTCTAGCTTTTGAATGGCAGCACCATGATTTTGTAAGTTGGATATCACTTCTTCCTTAAAGCTTTTCAAATCGGCCACATCTCTGCCCATAGTTGCAATCATTCCTTCTATCCTGTTTAATTGATCTTGAAATTGTTGGTTCGGATTGGGTTGATGAGGTTGATTATCTTGGCTGTGATATGGTGGCTGGGAGTATGTGTTTTGTGTGGGCTGATAGAGTCTTTGGTTGGAGTGTTGGTAGTGGTATGACTCTTGTGTGTAGTGGAATGAGTCTTGTGGATAGTGAAATGAATTGTATGAATTTGAGAAGGAATTTTGTGCTGAGAAATGCTCAAGTGATGAAGAATTTGGATATGTAAAACTAGGAGGTGAGGTTGGATAATTCAGAGGTGATGGCTCTTGATGAATGGGGTGTGAATAAGTGAAATCTCTTTGGTTTTGATCTTCCCAGCCACAACTTGAGTAGTGATCAAATTCACCAAAACATGGACCATTTTGTGGCTCTGGGAAGTACCCCGTTTCCTGTTCCTGATACTCCCACCCACCATAAGCATAATAACATGAATCATTCTGTGGTGGTGGAGAGTTTCTCATGAATTTTGATTGAACAAAAGATGATGGATACTCCTTTCTTTTTTGCAATGTGCTCAGTCTCAAACAATACTCATCCAAAGATAGTGGAAATTCCATAGTGAGGCAATATCACAAACAGCTAGTGGTTAGTATGCTAACAAGTGAATAAGCAAAGAAAACAAATTAAAATTTGCAGAAATTAGCAGTAATAAACTGAAACAAAAACTATTAACAAAAGAAAAGAAAAATTGCTCAATCTAGTTAACTTCCAATTGGAGAATTGTCAATCGAAAACCAATCCCCGGCAACGGCGCCATAAACTTGATGCGCAAAAACTAGTTATGCTACGATTTAGGAAATTGCACGATCGGCAAAATTCCTTCCGGCAAGTGCACCGGTTATCGTCAAGTAAAAACTCACAATAGAGTGAGGTCGAATCCCACAAGGATTGGTTGAGTGAGCAATTCGGATTAGAAGTGTGTTCTAGTTGAGCAGAATCAAGATTTAGATGAGAATTGCGGAATGTAAAATTGGCGGGAAAAGTAAATGACAAGAAAATTAAATGGCGGAATCTTAAATTGCATGAAGTAAAGAGCAGAAGCTAGATTGCTGAAATTTAAAAGGGAATGGGGGTGATTGCATGAATGTAATTGCAGAATGTAAAGAGAAAGTGGAAATCAGAAATGGGGAATTCATTGGGTTATAGGAGATATTGAGATCTCCGAATCAAAACATGTTTATCTCTTCCTCAAGCAATGCATTCATTGAATTTTGCTTGGCAATCTTATATGATTGGATCCCAATCCCTTGGCTCACCAATTCCCTCTAAAAACGAACAAATTCCCAATCCCTTGGTTTAAATGTTCATAAGAAGAGATGATGCTCGATCACTGATTATACCACACAGTTTCATGAACCACAATTTGGTAGGATTACATGTCACAATATCCATCCAAACCCCAATCCAATTCACTGTGAGAAAGCTTCTCTAGCATGAATCCTCCATTCCTTTCCCAAGGTTCCGAAGGATTCCAATTATGGGTAGTTTCTTTCCCAAGACAACTACCCAATGGAATTAGATCGAGAAGCTTTCTAACAAAATTCAAGAGAAAAGATTGAAGAAGAAGATAAACTATTATTGATTCATTGAATTACAATAGAGCTCCCTAACCCAATGAAAGGGGGTTTAGTGAGTCATAGCTCTGAATTCAATTACAAAGATATGAAATCTAGCTAAAAGTGAAAGTAAAGGTCCCTCCTAACTTAAATTCTATCCTATTTATACACTTTCTATATTGAGCTTCTGTTATGTTTCTTGGGCTTTGAGGCCTCTCCCTGCTTTCCTTTTGCTTTGGGTTTATGATCCATAATCTTGATGAGGCTGCTGATCCAAATTCTGTAACATTCATTGAGCCAACTTAGTGATAATCAAATAATAATACATGACTCAACAAATTGAAATTTCAGACTCATCAATCCTTCAGGCCCAATCCCATAAACCATGATATTCAATTGGGTTTCATGCCAGAGTATGTTTAAGTTAATGTTTGTGCTCAAAGACTAACTTAAACCGCAATATTTTTGGCCCAGAAACCTTTTCCAAGAGTGGCGTTTAAGTTGCAGTTTAAGCTTAAACTGCAGCTTAAACGCCAGACACTTCCAGTGAAGCCTTTTGTAGAAGCACGTTTAAGCTTTAGTTTAAGGTTAAACTGAAGCTTAAACGTGGAAATGGAAGAAGGCAGCCCTGGAGAGTCATGTAGTCGAACACGTTTAAGCTTCAGTTTAAGGTTAAACTGAAGCTTAAACGTGGAGATAGGAAGGGCAGCCCTGGAGGTCGAACACGTTTAAGCTCCAGTTTAAGGTTAAATTGGAGCTTAAACGTGGAAGAAGAGAAAGCCATCCTGGAGGTCGAACACGTTTAAGCTCCAGTTTAAGGTTAAACTGGAGCTTAAACGTGGAAGAGGAGAAAGGTAGCCCTGGAGGTGTCGAACACGTTTAAGCTCCAGTTTAAGGTTAAACTGGAGCTTAAACGTGAAAATGGAGAAAGCAACCCTGGAGGAGAAACTTGGTCGAACACGTTTAAGCTCCAGTTTAAGGTCAAACTGGAGCTTAAACGTGGAAATGGCTCCCTGGTGCTTTTCCCCTTTCTGGCGTTTAACCTCTAGTTTAAGGTTAAACTGGAGGTTAAACGTGGAACTTCCCCCCTTGGTGCTCTTCTCACTTCTGGCGTTTAACCTCCAGTTTAAGGTCAAACTGGAGGTTAAACGTGGACATGCTTCTTTGGTGAGACTTCCATTCTGGCGTTTAACCTCCAGTTTAAGGTTAAACTGGAGGTTAAACTTCAATTCCAGCATTATATGGCTTGGTAGTTTAAGTTCCAGTTTAAGCTTAAACTGGAACTTAAACTCCACATGTGATATTCAAGCTTCCTTTATTGATTTTGTTGCTTCCTTGCCTAGCCTCTTCTTCCCTGAAATCATCCAAACAATTGCATCAAAGTCTTGCAAAATTTCATGAGAAATCTTCCATTCATAGCATTCAAGTAATATAACTAAAAACTCATGGAATTTGCATCAAAATCTTCATGTTGAATGATTTAAGACAAGCATGACTATTTGGCCCAAATGATTACTTAAGGCTCAAGAAAATGCATAAAACAACTAAAAATAAAAGAAAAAGGCTAGTGAAACTAGCCTAAGATGCCTTGGCATCACAAGGAAAACTCCAGATGACGCGACCGCGTGACCCACGCGGACGCGTGATAGACGCCACGCACCAGAAATTACAGAAAATGCTCCTAGCGATTTCTGAAGCCCTTTTTGGCCCATATCCAAGTCCAGAAGGCACAGATTATAGGTTATGAAGTGGGGGAATGCATCCATATTGGGAGAGATCTCCAATTATTCACTTTTCATAGTTTAGATGTAGTTTTTAGAGGGAGATGTTCTCTCCTCTCTCTTAGGTTTTAGGATTAGGATTTCTTATTATTTCAATTTAGTATTCCAACTCCTTATCAGGTTCAATATTCCTTTACTTTATATTTCCCTTTGCTTTCAGATATTCTAATGATTTCCTCTAATTACTTTTGTTGCCAAATTGGCTTATGAACCATTCATGTTTAGATTTGATTTTCTATTTAATATGATTTAAGGTATTTCAGAATTATGATTGCTTACCTTTATTTACATTAATAATTTACATTTCTTCCTTTTGGCTTGGTTGATTACCTGGTAACACTTGAGTTGTAAAACTCAGCAGTGGTTGAAATTGGCAGATTCCTAATTAATTTAGATCGCTCTAAAACTAGTCTTCCCACAGGGATTGACTAGGACTTGAGGATCAATCTAATTAGTCCAATTGACTTAACTAAGTGGGATTAAAAATCCAATTCTCATCACACCTGATAAGGATAACTAGGATAGAAATTCCAAATTCTCATACCTTGCCAAGAGTTTATTTTACAGTTATTTATTTACTTTATTTATCGTTTAAATTACTTGTTCCTCACTTTCAAAACCCCAATTTACAAAACTCATAACCAATAATAAGAACATACCTCCCTGCAGTTCCTTGAGAAGACGACCCGAGGTTTAAATACTTCGGTTATCAATTTATTTAGGGGTTTGTTACTTGTGACAACCAAAACGTTTGTAAGAAAGGAATTCTTGTCGGTCTAGAGCTATACTTACAACGGAAACTTATTTGTGAAAATTCTAGATCACGCGAGAGTTCCGTTCTTCAATATGTTTGCCTTTTGCTTCTTTGTTAGTTTTTTAGTAGTTGTAGGAGCTTGTTCTCTTTATTTGTTACTAGTTTTGTTTTTATTTTCTCTTGCTATTATGAATTCTCATCCTTTTGGCTATGAGTTTGCTTGTAATTATGTTGTAGGAAGTGGAGATTACAATGAGAACATGCATCAATGATAGAACAATCAAAGGTGGGAGGAGCCTCAAGCTTATGGACAACCTTATTGGCAACAACCTCCTCCGGTTTCTTATAGGTATAATTCCACTCCTTATGCATATCAATCTAGTGGATGTGGTAGTCTTCATTGTACTTGTCAACAACCACCACCACATGCCTATGAGCCTCATCCTCAACATAGCCCTCAACCATACTCACAAGCCCCTTTTCACCAAATGCCTTCCTATGACCTTTATCTATCATATAACCAATCACCCTTACCTCATCCTTGTGACCATTTTGTAAGAAAATCTATAGAGCCACCACAATTCCAATATCAATACTCCTAAGAACCACAAATTCTATATATACCACCTCCATACCCTTACCAAGAAGAACCACTTTCTTATCGTGAATCCTTTCTCCAAAATAATGAACCCTTCTATCTACCCCAAGCCCCAATGGATGATTCTCTTACTTTGCTACTTCAAGGACAAAGAGAAATACAAAGGGAGGTACTAGAATCCACGGCCGCCTTGATAGAGGTGGCAAACCAATTAGTCTCCCAATGCTTGAACCCTCAAAGCACTCCCATGACCACATGTGGATAATCAATTGAAGAACATAGCATGAAGGAGAGATTGGAAACTCTGGTAGAGAAGGAGGAATGTAACTTTGTGTTAGAACAATTGGAGAAACCTATAATTATTGAAGAAGAGGAAGAAGTGGTGGAAGATTTAGGAGATGCGGAACCTCCATGGGAATCTAGAGTTATAGGAAACCTTTCCAAGAAGATTAGAGTTGATGTTAAGGAGCAAAGTACACAACCTCCAAGGCATATTCCATATGAAGAATTGGATGGGATAGAGCAAGAATTGAGTTCCCTTGGTGATGAAGATCATGCATCAAACCGTCTTGGTGGTGAATCCTTTGAACTGAAGAACCTTCTCCCGGTGAAATAGATAGCAATGTGGAGGTAGATTTCTCTCATCTTCCCATTTATGATTTGAGTGATGGAGAAGAGTTAGATGAAATTGATGAACAAAGGATTAAAATTGAGAAATCTTGTGGAGAGGTGGAGGTCCTTAGAAAAAGGAGGATGGGAGTTGAATACGCTTTGTCAAGATCCTTGGAAGCTTCTTTGCCTAGGTTATCATCTACTCCTACATTTGAGTTGGTGAAATTCATATTTATTAGCTTTATTATCCCACTCGAATATGGCTTGCTTGAAATGGATGGTTAACTTAGGGAACTTTGCGGGATGAAGCGTAAGAGAAGGATGTTTCGTGGTTGGCGTTGCAAATCAAGGCTCATTATGGTTGATACTTCAAGGATTAGATACAAAGGTTTGGCTAGTGCTCAACTAGATGGGTCTAGGATGATGTTTGGTCGCTTGATTGAGAATTCATCTTGCTTAGCACCCAAATGAAATAATGATGATCAATTTAAAGACGGGTGCCAAAACAAAGTGTGGAATCCCGGATCACACAAGGAGAATCAATTTTGGGAGCTCATGGTTTGTGAAGAACTCCATCAAGGCTTGGAAGCATTAAATTTGAAGAATGGAGCTTATTGGAGACTCAAGCATTGGTGGATGTTCAAGGATAGCTTCAAGCACAAGCCACCTTGATGAGGAGCTCCCATAAGTCCAACTTAAGGACAATAAATAAAAGTGTTAGGTGGGAGACACCCTACCATGGTAAAATCTTTTCATTTTCTCTTTTGTAAATATTGGTAAAATTAGTTTAATTTCATGTTTTGATTGGTTTCTGAGTTTATTTGGTAGTATAATATGTTAAATAAGGTTTTAAGGTGTTTTGGTAGTTGTTTGAAGATTTGGAATGCTTGGTTTGGTGCAAAAACATGGAAAAAATTTTGAAGAATAGAGCACCAACCCACGAGTATGCGTGCCTCACGCATACGCGTGACCCAAGTTTTTTGACCATTCATACGCATGCGTCACCCACGCGTACGCGTGGATCCAAAAATTTCACCTCCATACAAAAACTAGAGAGTTGTACCTACTTTGTGCCAATTTTGTGTGTGAGGCACAAGCCTGCCTACGCGTACGCATAACCCCATGTGTACGCGTCGCCTCTCTGATTTGCCATGCACGCGTACGCGTGACACACGCGTACGCGTCGCTCCCATTTCACCACCCCACGTGCACGCATCATTGCACGCGTACGCATGGGTTGCTGATGCCAGGGCATTTTGGCCAGTTTCACTGACCTTTTCTTTACTGTTTTTAGGATAGTTTCATGCATTTCCTTAGAAAATAAGCTAGTTTTAGGTAGATATTCACTTACATCTTAATTCAAGCATACATGGTGCACCTTACATGATTTCATGAGGATTTTGCATGAAATTAATGAAAAATTGGATGTTGCATTTCCCATGACTTGGACTAGAACTTTGATGCACTTTATTGCTTGATTTCAGGACAAAGAAAGCAAGGAAGAACCACGTTAGTCTCACTAACGTGACTTCTAACGTAGGAATGGGAGCTAACTTGCAAAGTTAATGAGAAAAGTAATCGCCAATAACGTCCTCAAAGCCATCAGAGCCCACGTTAAGAGTCACGTTAAATAAGTTAACGTGAACTCTAACGTGGAGGATAGAAAATGGAGCCAACGTTAGTGACACTTACCCTTGTCACTAATGTTGGGCCAAGCTCATAAGTGGCCACGTTAGTTGCCACGTTAACTTAGTTAACGTGGCTTCTAACGTTAAGAAGCAAAAGAGAAGCCAACGTTAGTGACATTTAACCTTGTCACTAACGTTGGCCAAGCCTCCACAAGCCACGTTAACTTCCACGTTAACTTAGTTAACGTGGAAGCCAACGTGGAGAAAGTATATGATCGCCAACGTTAGTGACACCTAACTTTGTCACTAACGTTGGAATGAACCACACAAGCCACAATGAGCCACGTTAACTCCCACGTTAACTTAGTTAACGTGGAAGCTAACGTGAGGAAGAGAGATGATGAGCCAACGTTAGTGACATTCACCTTTGTCACTAACATTGGAGATGGCTAGCATTGCTACGTTAGAGGCCACGTTAACCTAGTTAACATGGACTCTAACGTGGGAGATAGGGGCACATTGGAACGTTAGTGACAAAGGTAAGTATCACTAACGTTCTCGAAGGTTGGCAAGCTAACGTTAAGAGCCACGTTAACTAAGTTAACGTGGACTCTAACGTAAGAAAGGGGGAGGCTTTTCAACGTTATTGGGAAAGGTAAGTCCCAAAAACGTGTGCGAAGGACCAAGAGGCAACGTTAGTGGCAACGTTTGTGCCACTAATGTTGATGTTAACGTGGCTCTAACTTGGGTAAGGAACGTTAGTGAAAAAGGTGATTGTCACTAACGTTCTCGAACCCACATTTTCACTTAACGTTAACACCACTAACGTCCTGAGCTAAAGTCCCTGCCCACTTCACACTTTCTCTCTACAAGTAAAGCTAAGCCCAATGAAGAAGATAGCTGCTTCAAACTCAAGATCCAAAGGCCCATACTCAAGACTTGAGGAGCCAACTAGAAGATCAGAAGAGTAGTATATATAGGAGTAGCTTTGAATTGATGAGAAAAAATTAGGGGAAAAACTACTCTCTGTATTTTGCCATTCTCTGCACTTCTAGTTTTGTTTTCATGATGTATTCTCCATCTTTGCTTTTATTTTCCAGAGCTATGAACAACTAAACCCCTTTCATTGGGTTAGGGAGCTCTGTTGTAATTTGATGGATCAATACTAGTTTTCATTATTCTTCTTCTATCCGTTTTCTTGATTTTACTTGAAAGATTTTGATCTTCATCCAATTGGATAGTTATCTTGGAAAAGAAGCTATTCAAACTTGGATCTCTTCTGAACCTTGAAAGAGGAAGGAAGAAATCATGCTAGAAATGCTTTCTCATGTTGGACCAAATTGGGTTTGGATGGATATGTGACTATAATCCTCTCAATACTTGATTTGGGAAATGCATGTGGTATAATCAGTGACCATACTTCATCTCTTCTCATGAGCAATTGACCAAGGAATTGGCTATTGATCAAGATTTGAGAGATTGAATTACAAGGAATTGTAATTCGATCACTTAAGATTGCCAAGGAGATCAATGAATGCATTAATTGAGGAAGAGATGAAAATAAAATTGATCCAGAGAATGCAACATCTCCTGAGCCCAATGAACTCCCCATTTCTGATCTTACCCATTCTATTTAGTTTCTGTCATTTACTTTTATGAGCAATTACCCCATTCCCATTTACAATTCTACAATTTACTTTCCGTCATTTACTTTCAGCTCTTTATTTCTAGCATTTACTTTTTCTGTTATTTACTTTCCCGCCATTTTATTTTCTGCAATTCTCAACTCAAATTCTGATTCGCTCAACTAGAACATTCCTCTAATTAAAGTTGCTTGATCAATCAATCTCTGTGGGATTCGACCTCATTCTATTGTGAGTTTTTACTTGACGACAAAATTTGGTACACTTGCCGAAGGAAATTTGTTACGAGACAAGTTTTCCGTGCATCAAGTTTATGGCGCCGTTGCCGGGGATTGATTGTGCATCAACAATGATTAAATTGGAAGATAACTAGATTGAGCATTTTTGTTTTGTTTGATTTAATTTTCTGTTTGAGTAATTTACTTTCAGTTCTGATTAATTTTTTCCCTTCCCCCTACTTTTTCAATTTTCTTTGTTATTTACAATTCAGTTCACAAACCCACTAACTGTTTGATATATTGCATCACTCACACTAACAGTAACTCTAACAGAATACTTTCTGCATTTATTTTCCTTGCTTGTGCTTTGTTGGTTGTATGACAGGGAGAAGAAGCGGGGCTTCAACTTCCTTTGATTCTGAACCTGAGAGAACCTTCTTTAGATTAAGGCGGGAAGCAAGAGGAAAAAGAGTAGTTGGAGCTGAGGAAGAGGAGGAATACTTTGAACCAAACATGGAAGAAAACATGGAAAACCATCATGAAGAAGAGGCTCACAACCATGGCGGAGGAGGTCGAACAAATCATGTTGGGGAGGATAGAAGAGTTTTAGGCTCTTACATCAATCCAAACCCAGGAAACTGTGGAAGTAGCATTCAAAAGCCAACCATCCATGCCAACAATTTTGAACTAAAACCACAGCTCATCACCCTTGTTCAGAACAACTGTTCGTTCGGAGGAAATGTCCAAGAAGACCCCAATCAACATCTAACCACCTTCCTGAGAATATGTGACACAGTGAAGTCTAATGGTGTTCATCCTGACGCCTATAGACTGCTCTTATTTCCATTCTCACTCAAGGATAAGGCAGCCAAGTGGCTGGAGTCCTTCCCGAAGGAGAGCTTGACAACTTGGGAAGATGTGGTGAACAAATTCTTAGCACGATTATACCCCCCTCAACGAATCAATAGGCTGAGAGCTGAGGTCCAAACTTTCAGGCAACAAGATGGTGAGACTCTTTATGATGCATGGGAGAGGTTTAAGGACCTGACAAGGAGGTGTCCACCTGACATGTTCAACGAATGGGTGCAGCTGCACATTTTCTATGAATGTCTGTCATATGAATCAAAGAAGGCTGTAGACCATTCATCAGGAGGATCTTTGAACAAGAAGAAGACTATTGAGGAAGCCATAGATGTCATTGAAACAGTAGCAGAGAATGACTATTTCTATGCTTCTGAAAAAGGCAACACTAGAGGAGTAATGTAGCTAAACAATGTAGATGCTCTGCTGGCCCAAAACAAGCTCATTACCCAGCAGCTGGCTGACCTCACCAAGAAGATGGAGAGGAACCAAGTAGCAGCAATCAATACTTCATCAACAACCCAAGAAGGAGTGAATGAAGAAGCAGAGGATAGTCAGGAGCAAGCCAACTACATTGGGAATTCACCTAGGCAAAACCATGATCCATACTCGAAGACCTATAACCCTGGATGGAGGAATCACCCAAACTTTGGGTGGGGAAATCAACAAGACCAAGGCATAGATCAAAGACGATCAAATCCCAACAACAATGCAGCCCACCAACATTTCACATCTAGACCATATCAGCACCTACATAACCAACCCTCTCAACACCTTTACCAAGGCCAAAATAACCTTCCTCATCCTTCCACATCTAATCCCAATCTACCATCATTTGATGATAGACTCTCAAGGATTGAGAATATACTTGAAGGCATAGGCAAAGAGATTCAAGACAACAAGGCATTCAAGGAGGAAGTGCGAGCCAATTTCAAGAACCAAGGAGACACAATCAAGAGGTTGGAATCCCAAGTGGGGTATCTCTCTGAGCAGATTTCCAAACCTACAGACGGATTCCCAAGTGACACAGAGAAGAATCCGAGAGGTGAAACAAAGAAAGTAAGATGGGAAGATTGCAAGATGGTCACTATAAGTGATAAGGAGATTGAGGCCAAGCCAAACAAGTCGGCAGAACAACCTGGAGATACCTCAACAGAGAAGGAGGAAAAATATCACCAAGAACCAGAAATCTCACAACAGAAGCTGCTGAGACTTTATGCACCCTTTCCCCAACGACTCAATGGTGCTGTTGAGAAGAGAATATACTCAAGATTTCTTGACTTGTTTGCATCTCTGCATGTCAACATACCATTCATCAAGACCATCCAACAAATGCCTGCATACATCAAATACATGAAGGAACTGCTCCCTAGGAAAAGCTCACTCAAAGGAGGCCAAACTATAGTAATGAACAAGGAGTGCAGCGCCCTCATTCAACCAGAGTTGCCTACAAAAAGAAAGGACCCAGGGAGTTTTCACATCCCCTGTGCCATAGGAGAAACAATGTTTGATAGAGCACTCTGCGATTTGGGAGCAAGCATCAACTTAATGCCCTTATCCCTGGTGAAGAGGCTGCAGATCAATGAGATAATGCCCACAGATGTAGTCATCAGGCTGGCTGACAAAACTCAAAAACAAGCAATAGGAGTGGTGGAAAATGTGTTGGTAAAGGTTGGGAAATACTTTCTTCCCACAGACTTCGTCATCCTGGACATGGAAGAGAGTCACACTCACCCAATCATATTGGGAAGACCATTCCTAATTACAGCCAGAGCACTCATAGATGTTGAGCGAGGGGAGCTAATATTGAGGATCCATGATGAACGACTCAGTTTTAATGTCTTCAAACTCTCACAAGAAGCAGACCAAGAGAACAAAAAACCAAGCAAAGATCATAATGAGATACTGAAAAAGGAAGCAAGCATTGAAGAACAACCAGCCCAGCTGGGAAAGCCCTTGCTTGATGAACAAGGAAATAAGTAGTTGTCACAGCTCAAGGAAAAGCTGGAGGAACCTAAACCACCAGAGACATGTGAAGACAACAACAAAATTCCCTTAGAAGAAGAAGTCACAAAGGGCAAGACAACATCAAAAGGAACAAAGAAGAAGGTACCAAGGAGGTGGAGGAACAAGAAGATCCCTACCGAGGACTTCTCTCCAGGGGATAAAGTGATCTCAGCTTACTTCCCAGATATCCCCCCTGATCTCCCCACTGTACCATCTCAGCTACCTAAGGTCTTCACTATCAATAGAGTTCTTTCCTTGGAACATGTAGAGATCATTGATACAACCAATGGATATAAGTCCAAGGCAAGAGGGGAGGACTTGAAGCATTATCAACCTCCCTGATGAAGGAGAAACGTCAAGCTAGTGACGCTAAAGAAGCGCTTCATGGGAGGCAACCCATGTTTTATATGCTTTTAATAGTGAATAAGTCAATATTCATGAATTCCAACCCAAACTCGACAAACACTTGGTGAAATCCTTATTATGCAGTATATAGTGAAGAACAAGTTTGGTATTCAAAGCATGCCAAGAAAGCATGAATGCAACTCAGAGCATGCTAGTCTTGGAGCTTTGAACAAAACTTTTCATCACAGTGCTCCAAACTAAGTTTGGTGTCACCCCAAGATGCCACGAATATGCATATAAGGATACACAGTTAGTTAGTTAGTTGGTGTTCATGAATAAACAATCCAATCCTTTTTCTTTATTATTCTAGCCATAAATTTTGAATTTTTATGATATTAATTTTTCTTATTTTTATAGGGAAAAGGAGAGGAGCATTGAAGGGGATTGATTGGATAATGAAATGAGGAAGGATCGGCCACTTCATGAAGAGGGACTACACACTTGTTCTCAAAAGGGAACGCATTGGAAAATGTTGCCATACAACATGGAAAAGAATGGGACCCTTGAAGACCGAACCAATAACCCTTATAAAGTGATGATCCTTGTCCTTTCTCCATGCACAACCCCAACCATCCATCAAGCAACCACTCCGTCAATCCACACCTTCCATTCACTCACAACTCCTCTATATAAGTGACCTTTGTTCCGTACCCCACCTTCACACTCCACGCCCAATCTTCACACCTCTTCCTTTCGAAACCAAGCACCTCACACCACATTAGACACATTCTCCCTCATTCCCTTCACTGCAATCAACCCTAAACAACCAAAAGTCTCTACACCCTTACCACCTTCACACATTAACTATCATTCATGACATCTTCGAGCTCTAAAAGAAGGCAGGGAAAGGAACCTATGGAGCAACACCCGTATGATGAAAAGAGATTTAGAAGCTTGCACCATGCATTGCAATACGGGTGGATGGTGGATAAGGAGATCATCTATGAGCTGGGGTTTCAAGTTAAGAAAACTGAGTGCCCCGAAATCACAAAGAAGGTAGAAAAGAGAAGATGGGAGCTCCTCACTGATCCGGTCATTAAGGTGAATGCAAATCTTGTAAGAGAATTTTATGCAAATACGGTCCGATATGATAAGGCTGACGAGTTGTATACAAGCTTTGTGAGAGGAAAGATTGTGGATTTCGGTCCCATGAGTGTCATGAGGGCATTAAAGCTACGGTCTATACCATTTGAAGAAGAGAGTTATCATTCAAGAATGGACAATAACCCCAATCATGACGAGATTGTGCAAGACATTTGTGTACCAGGAGCTGACTGGGAAAGATATGTGGATAGGAGACCAAGGTTCATCAAGAGAGCAGATCTCACCCCGGAAGCAAAAGGGTGGTTCGAAATTGTAAGGTGGTCCATCCTCCCAGCAGGGAACAACTCGGAAATGAATCTCAAGAGAGCCACAATGGTGTACTGTATACTCAAAGGAGGAGAGATCAAGGTTCATGAACTCATAGCAGAAGGCATTAGAAAAATGGCAGAGAAAAGCGACTCAAGAGGAACGTTAGGTTACCCCAGCACTATTTACCGACTGTGCAAGAAAGCTGGGGGTGGTGTTTGAAGATGAGGACCCCGTGTGGATAAAAGAGGGCATTCCAATAACCGTTCGACGAATGCATGCTACCGCATCCCCCCTGCCTCAACGGAAGCAAAGGAAGAGGCCAGCCCCTCAAGTAGTAGAAGGACAAGTCTTAGAAGGGCAAGCACCAATCACCTTGGATATGCACCAACTGCAGGAAGCTATTGATGGCCTATCTCGAAAATATTTGGAAAGCCAAGGAGCACAGAAAGAGCTTCAACTACAAATGATGGGGTAGTAAGAGGAATCACTCTCAAGATGGATGACTCAACAAGGGGAGTGGCAAAAGCAAATGTTGGAGCAACAATTGAGTCAAGGACAACAATGGAGTGAAACATTCCACAGGATGGAACAAAGGCAAAATGAACAACAACATTCCATCCAGAGGCTAATCAACATCCAAGCACATCAAGGTGCACACATACATGAGATGCATCGAAGACAAATAGAACAGGCAGAACTACTGGACGAGCAAGGGCATTCGCAGAAGGAGTTTACCTAAGCGAGACTGGGCATCATATAAACACTCAAGCCAGGCTCGGTTACTTAGTGGGATAGCTGCTTATATTGCATCCAGGAATTACAAGGTACGAAGAAATGAGGGATGAATTAGCACGAGAAGAAAGACAAAAGGTGGAAGAGAGTCATGAATCAGTAAGGAAGGCACTTGAGGATTGGAAGCAAGCAAGATTGGCACGGATGCGAGGAAATGCAAGAGGACACAAGGAGGACAAGCAAGGAGGAGAGCATGGGCAACCACATGAGTAAAAGGTGGTGGAGTTCCTTCTTTGGTCCATCTTTCTCTATGATTTAAATAAGGAAGATCTTGTATGAAATAGAACTTGCTTCCATGTTAGTTTAAATTTTTTATTTTGTCTTTTAAGTTTTGTGTTGAAGAGGTCCATGCTTGCTAGTCTTTATGTCACTGCATCATCACTAGGCTTACTTGTATGCTTGTTCCTTTAAATCAAATAAAAAGAGAATGAGTGTTTACAAAAGACCAGAGTGGAGCTCATACTATGGAGTAAGTTCATGATTTTATGGTGTGATCATAAGTTAGCTAAGTTGGTTCAACCACAAGGTGGGAAGACAACTATCTATCATGAATACTATGCTTTGAACACACCCCATGAGACTAGCTAAATAACAAGATCCTAATAAGAAAAAGGGGAAAAGAAAAATGAAAGTGGAAAAATAAAAGAAAAAGAGTAAGCAATAAGGCTAGGTACCAATGGTTTTAATCTTGAAGCATGTGTCTGTGGTGTTCCTGTGTGAGGGATTTAATTGGATGAATAAGCTCTTAGGGGTGCCTTATCACTTGGTAACTTGGGTTAACTAACTCGGGATTATCAGCTGAAAGTCCACTATCAAGAGTAACCCTCACTACAGAGCATTTAGTAACCCAAAGAGGTGCTGGACACCAAGGTCTCAAGAAAGAAAATAAACAAACCATGTGCCTGTGGTGTGTATGTATGGGGGAAAGACTTGAGGAAGTAAGTCCTTAGGGGTGCTTCAACACCTAGCACCTTGAACCAACTGATTCGGGAGTGTTGGCTGAAAGCTTATTTTAAAAAGTTGCCTCCTTATAGAGCACTTAGCTTAAGAACACAAATAAGCCCTGAAATGACAACAAAAGGATCAATGAATAAAAGTCTCATGGGATGCAATCACAGTGAGTATTCTAGGACATGATAAAGGTCTGAAATCCAGGAATGAACCTAAGTTGCTATGCATGAAACCACCATAAAACCAGGGACATGACCTCCATAAGAATGACTCATTTCTCTTGGCATTCCATTCATCATTCTCTTGTTCCAATACTTGCTTAGGGACAAGCAAGCTTTAAGTTTGGTGTTGTGATGTCAGGACATTTTGGCCAGTTTCACTGACCTTTTCTTTACTGTTTTTAGGATAGTTTCATGCATTTCCTTAGAAAATAAGCTAGTTTTGGGTAGATATTCACTTACATCTTAATTCAAGCATACATGGTGCACCTTACATGATTTCATGAGGATTTTGTATGAAATTAATGACAAATTGGATGTTGCATTTCCCATGACTTGGACTAGAACTTTGATGCACTTTATTGCTTGATTTCAGGACAAAGGAAGCAAGGAAGAACCACGTTAGCAGCCACGTTAGTCTCACTAACGTGACTTCTAATGAAGGAATGGGAGCTAGCTTGCAAAGTTAATGAGAAAAGTAATCGCCAATAACGTCCTCAAAGCCATCATAGCCCACGTTAAGAGCCACGTTAACTAAGTTAACGTGAACTCTAACGTGGAGGAAAGAAAATGGAGCCAACGTTAGTGACACTTACCTTTGTCACTAATGTTGGGCCAAGCTCATAAGTGGCCACGTTAGTTGCCACGTTAACTTAGTTAACGTGGCTTCTAACGTTAAGAAGCAAAAGAGAAGCTAACGTTAGTGACATTTAACTTTATCACTAACGTTGGCCAAGCCTCCACAAGCCACGTTAACTTCCACGTTAACTTAGTTAACATGGAAGCCAACGTGGAGAAAGTATATGATCGCCAACGTTAGTGACACCTAACTTTGTCACTAACGTTGGAATGAACCACACAAGCCACAATGAGCCACGTTAACTCCCACGTTAACTTAGTTAACGTGGAAGCTAACGTGAGGAAGAGAGATGATGAGCCAACGTTAGTGACATTCACCTTTGTCACTAACGTTGGAGATGGCTAGCATTGCTACGTTAGAGGCCACGTTAACCTAGTTAACATGGACTCTAACGTGGGAGATAGGGGCACATTGGAACGTTAGTGACAAAGGTAAGTGTCACTAACATTCTCGAAGGTTGGCAAGCTAACGTTAAGAGCCACGTTAACTAAGTTAACGTGGACTCTAACATAAGAAAGGGGGAGGCTTTTCAACGTTATTGGGAAAGGTAAGTCCCAATAACGTGTGCGAAGGACCAAGAGGCAACGTTAGTGGCAACTTTTGTGCCACTAACGTTGAGGTTAACATGGCTCTAACTTGGGTAAGCAACGTTAGTGAAAAAGGTGATTGTCACTAACGTTCTCGAACCCACATTTTCACTTAACGTTAACACCACTAACATCCTGAGCTAAAGTCCCTGCCCACTTCACACTTTCTCTCTGCAAGTAAAGCTAAGCCCAATGAAGAAGATAACTGCTTCAAACTCAAGATCCAAAGGCCCATACCCAAGACTTGAGAAGCCAACTAGAAGATCAGAAGAGTAGTATATATAGGAGTAGCTTTGAATTGATGAGAAAAAATTAGGGGAAAAACTACTCTCTGTATTTTGCCATTCTCTGCACTTCTAGTTTTATTTTCATGATGTATTCTCCATCTTTGCTTTTATTTTCTAGAGATATGAACAACTAAACCCCTTTCATTGGGTTAGGGAGCTCTGTTGTAATTTGATGGATCAATACTAGTTTTCATTATTCTTCTTCTATCTGTTTTCTTGATTTTACTTGAAAGCTTTCGATCTTCATCCAATTGGATAGTTATCTTGGAAAAGAAGTTATTCAAACTTGGATCTCTTCTGAACCTTGAAAGAGGATGGAAGAGATCATACTAGAAATGCTTTCTCATGTTGGACCAAATTGGGTTTGGATGGATATGTGACTATAATCCTCTCAATACTTGATTTGGGAAATGCATGTGGTATAATCAGTGACCATACTTCATCTCTTCTCATGAGCAATTGACCAAGGAATTGGCTATTGATCAAAATTTGAGAGATTGAATTACAAGGAATTGTAATTCGATCACTTAAGATTGCCAAGGAGATCAATGAATGCATTGATTGAGGAAGAGATGAAAATGAAATTGATCTGGAGAATGCAACATCTCCTGAGCCTAATGAACTCCCCATTTCTGATCTTAGCCATTCTCTTTAGTTTCTATCATTTACTTTTATGAGCAATTACCCCATTCCCATTTACAATTCTGCAATTTACTTTTCGTCATTTACTTTCAGCTCTTTATTTCTAGCATTTACTTTTTCTGTTATTTACTTTCCCGCCATTTTATTTTCTGCAATTCTCAACTCAAATTCTGATTCGCTCAACTAGAACATTCCTCTAATTAAAGTTGCTTGATCAATCAATCTCTGTGGGATTCGACCTCACTCTATTGTGAGTTTTTACTTGACGACAAAATTCGGTACACTTGCCGAAGGAAATTTGTTACGAGACAAGTTTTCCGTGCATCAAGTTGCCTTGTTTCATCCATCCTCTTTTCTTCTCTTCTTTCCATTTCTTTCCTTCTTCCTTCTTCTTCTCCTTTCTTTCCACCCTTTAATCATCATCCAACACTACCAAACACCATTTATAACCATTCCTTTTAGATAGTTAGTTATTTAGTTAGTTTAATTTTCATCAATTTTCTGTTTTTCATAATAAGTGTTGGAGTATTAATTTTGTTTACTGTGTATTGCTGCTGATCATTGATGAGATGTTAGTTTAACATCATTGTTGTTAATTGTCATTGTTGGATTTTCTTGTTGAGGTTCTATTTTGCTACTTGGTTTGAGTTTTTAATGCTTAACTTCTGTGAATACCAAGTGAATGACATTGCCTTCAAGCTTGTTAAATCTTTTTGAATTGCATGATTTGGCCACCATGTGATTTGAATTCTTTTCTTTGAATAGGCAATTTCTTAATGGATGTTGTGTCTTTATCTTAATGCATTATGTTTCTTGATCATATGCATCCACATGTTTTTGGCTTGAATGCTTTCATGCTTCTTTATTGCTTGTTTGGTTGTTTTAACCTACGAGTTAAGAGCATCTCAAGCATATTAGTATGTGTGAAGTGCATGTTCCTTTTTGTGTAACTATGACATAGTTCTTTTTATGCTAGTGTGTTCTAGACCGCATGCATCTTAGAACTCACACATTTGTTTAATTAATGTCACACATTGGGTCACTCACTTCATTCTAGTGATTTACCTCATTCTAACAATTTATTCTTCCTTGATTTTGCATTTACTTTTCTTACGATCATGCCTTCTATTTTCAGGATGAGTTATTATAAGCTAAAATGGAAGCGGGAGAAAGAACACGCAGCAACCGGTTGACCTACCAGCTGAAGGTGGCAACTCGGCAAGTTGCCGTACCCCCTTGCTCATCTTTGGATGAACCGAGGACAATGTAAACTTTTAAGTGTGGGAAGGTCATCCAACCGAATCGGCATTTTTGGGTAACAAATTTATAATCCCAACACTTTTGCATTTCATTTTTAGGTCTTTTAGGATTTTTTGTTGCATTTTCTTATTTTTGCATATATATACATAATAAGCTTAGTCAAAATAATGAAATTTTTCAAGAAATTTATCTATAGGGCATTGACTTCCCAATTGATTTGAGTAAAAATTTTTCATTGAACTTGCTTGAATTATTTATTGTGGATCATGTTTTGAGCTAAGAACACAAGCAAGTGAGTTTTGAGCCTAATTGTGTGGTTACATCTTATAACCACTTATTTTCCTTCTTATGTGCATTATTCTCTTTCTATGATTGTAATCTTTGATTTGTTTGATTCTTTATGTCCATTATTCTGTGTAGACATGCATTTATATGATTGAGGCCATGGTTTCAATTAGCTCACTTACCCAAAAGCCTTACCTTTTATCTTCCATTGTTAGCCAACTTTGAGCCTACGATAAACCCATTTGTTCTTAATATTAGCACATTACAAGTCTTAAAGTAAAAAATAATAAATGTCCTTAATTTGGATCTTTGATTAGCTTAGGCTAGTGAGTGTGTATCATTCAAGTGTGGGGAAACTTGGGACATTGGTTGAGAGAAAAAGGTGTGTTTTGTATTTTCATTGAAGATCTTGGGAATTGGGTACATACTCATGTGTTAATTAAGTGTAAAACCATATGCACTGATACTTTTGTATATACTTTATTGCAAAAAGAAAAAAAATGAGAAAATAAAAAAAAAATATATCAAAAAAGAAAAAAATAGAAGAAAGAAAGAAAAAGAAAAACAATAAAAAAGGGACAAAATGCCCCAAAGTGAAGCTCAATAATAATCAATGCATATGAGTTGTGATCAAGAAAAGAATGCATGAGTGTGTAGAAAAAGTGAAGAATGGGTAGTTAGGTTAGCTTTTAAATTGTATACGTTGTTATATAGGTTAGGTGGGATGTTTAAGTTAATCAAAGATTCAAATTCTAGTCCACTTAGCCATATGCATCCTACCTTTACCCTAGCCCTATTACAACCCATGGAAAAGTCCTCATGATATTTGTATGCATGCATGGAATAATTGTTGATTGTTAGATGAAAAACAAATCATGGAAAGCATGATTAGGGGAGAATTAAGTGAATCAAACCCATACACTTGAGTGATTATAGTGGATACACATCCGGTGAGGGTTCAATCGCTCAATTACATGTTTTCACCTAGAATCATCACTTTTCTTGCAAGTTTGTAAAAATCTTTAATAACTCAATCCAATTGTGGTTTGACTGGGTTGCTAATACCTTTAGCCCTTATGCTTATATTGGTTTTCTTGGGAATTGATTTATTTTGACCAAGCAATTGCATTCATTTAGATAGTTACATGTAGGTAGATTGCATATAGTTTAGTTTCATTGAATAAATGATAGTACGCTTTGTTTCTCTCTTGGTTTAGCAAGAGGACATGCTATGGTTTAAGTGTGGGGAGATTTGATGCACCACTATTTTGTGGTGCATTTTATCTTAAATTGAGGGGATTTTACTACCTTTTCCCACATTTATTCACTAAAATAGCATAGTTTTGTATGTTCTTCTTAATTTGGGCTTAAGTGTGAAAACATGCTTTTTAGGCCCTTAATTGGTTAATTTTAATTCACCTTTGATTCCACTAGATGCCTTGATGTGTTTGTTAGTGAATTCAGGTTGAAAAGGCTAGAAATGGAACAGAGGAATGAAGAGAAAAGCATGCAAAATGGAGAAATCATGGAGAATTAAGGATTTGGGGTGCATTCACCGACACGCATGCGTAACAGACGCGCATGCATGGAATGTGAAGTCGCATGGCGACGCGTACGCGTGACATGACGTGTACACGTGGATAGCAAAAACCCAAGCGACGCATACGCGTGACCCACGCGTACGTGTTGATACTCGCACGTGACCTCATTAAAGTGAAAATGCTGGGGGCGATTTCTGGGCTTTCCAGAACCAAATCCAACTTATTTCAGAGTCTATTACATGCAGAAATCAAGAGGAGTCAAAGGGGGGGGGGATCACATAGTTTAGTTTTCATCATAATTTAGTTAGTATCTAGAGAGAGAAGCTCCCTCTTCTCTCTAAAATTAGGTTAGATGTAGATTAGGATTTCTTAGATCTAGGTTTAATTCATGCTTTGATTTACTTTTCCTCTTTAAATTCTTGTTGCTCTACCTTTGCTTTCTTAGTTTAGTATTTCATTTCTTGTATTTGTTTACTTTATTGTTGATTTGCACTTTTGTTTCTTCTATTTCCTTTTAATGCAATTTATGTTTCATGTTCCTTTATTGTTGATTTGAGTTGTTGTTGTTAATTCCTTACTTTTGGTAGTTGTAGATTTACATTTCTTACAATCTTATTTTGCTTTTCTTTTATGCCTTCCAAGTGTTTGACAAAATTCTTGGAGGGATGTTAGAGTAGATTTTTGTGTTCTTGGCTTGGGATGGTAACTTAGGTGAAATTGAGTTGCTAATATCCAAGTCTTGATAATTGGTGTCCATTGACTCTAGCTTCCACTAAGTTAATTAGTAAGTGGCCAGGACTTGTGGATTAGGATTGGTGTAGCTCATTTGACTTTCCTCCATTCGTTAGAGGATGACTTAATGAGATTGATCCTTGCAATTATCATATTGTGGTTAGTAACAAGGATAAAAATCCCTAACCATCAACCCTTGCCAAGAGCGTTTTATTATTTGAGCTCATTTACTTTCTTGCCATTTATTTTTCATGTTCTTTATTCAAAACCCCAAAATATGTATCTCATAACCAATAACAAGAACACTTCCTTGCGATTTCTTTGAGAGACGACCTAAGGTTTGAATACTTTGGTTTATTTTTATTGGGGTTTGTTACTTGTGACAACCAAATTTTTGCATGAAAGGATTGTTTGTTGGCTTAGAAACCATACTTGCAACAAGATTTTATTTGTAAAATTCTAAACTATACAAAAATCTCTTCATCAAACTTCGCCGGAGAAGAGAAGAAAGAGAGAAGAGAAGAAAGAAGGAAGAAGAAATAAAAGAAAGAGGGAGGAGAAAAGAAGAAGAAAAGAGAAGAAATAGGGAGAGAGAGAAATGTGGTGGCGGTGGTGGTGGCTCCGGCAGTAGCGGGGTCGCCGGAAGGATGGGGCGGGGCTGAGCTGAGGGGGCAGTGAAGAAGAAAGGAAGAAGGGGTGTGGAAGGGCGCAACAAGGCACCCTTTCCCATTACTGCCCAGACTGCGACTCGTGTGTACGCAAACCAGCAAAAAAATGAGGGCGTTCATACGCGCAGGGCGTGCGAGCACTGCTAGCAGAGATGGTCTAAAGACGTGTGCGTGTGCACAAGGCTGTGCGCACGCACAAATGACTTTTTTTTGCAACAGGGAAAAATGACCATGTGTGCGTACGCACAAAGGAGCGTGCGCATGCACAGAATGAAAATGTGCTGGGGTGCGTGACGATCTGATTTCTATCGGTAAAGAATTTTCACAAATATTATCGCGTTGTAAGTATAGTTTCTAAACCAACAGAGAATCCTTTCGTACAAAAGTTTTGGTTGTCACTTAAGAAAACCCAATAAAATTTATAACCAAAGTATTTAAACCTCGGGTCGTATCTCAAGGAATTGCAGGGAAGTACGATTTATTATTGGTTATGGAAAACAGTATTTTTGGGTTTTTGAAAAAGGTTTGAATGAGAAAAAATAGATTGCAGGAATTAATAAATCAATAGCTAATAAAACTCTTGGCACGGTATGAAAATTAAAAGTCCTATCCTAGTTATCCTTATCAATGGTGATGAGAATCATATTTTGCTCCCCACTAAGTCAACCTCTAACTATGAAGGTAAGTCAAGTGGATAAATCAATTTAACAACTAAAGTCCTAGTCAACTCCTAAGGAAAAACTAGAGTTATAGGAATTTAAATCAATCAGCAAAGATAACAATTATCAATCACGATGAGTTTGACAACTCAAGATTTACCAATTAATCAACCAAAGCCAAAAGGAAAAAAATCTAAATTATTTAGATAAATAAAGGAAAGCAATCATAATTCTGAAATACCTCAAATTGCATTAATAAAAGAAAATCAATCCAAACATAAAGAGTTCATAAACTAAATTGAGAAAATAAATAAAAGGAATATTAAACCTGGAAATTGAGAAGAAGAAATCCTAATTCCTTTAAGAGGAATCCTAATCCTAAGAGACAGGAGAGAACCTCTCTCTCTAAAAACTACATCTAAATCTAAAATTCTGAATTGTGAATGTATGATAAGTTGTCCTCTTTTTTTGATGCCTCCATTCTTTGGCTTATATTCTGTGTTTCTGGATTCAGAATTAGGCCGAAAAAGGGTCCAGAAATCACTGGGGTGTTTTCTGCAGATTCTGGTACGTGGCGTCTGTCACGCGTTCGCGTCATCTGGGAGTTTTCCTTGTCACGCGTACGTGTCGGTCACGCGTACGCGTCATTTGTGTTCTGCTCAAGGCACACGTCCGCGTCAGTCACGCATGCGTGTCGATGCCTTTTTGCGCTAGGCACACGGCCGCGTCGTCCATGCATTCATGTCGCTGCCTTTTCTTCAAAACTCCATTTTTATGCTTTCCTTCCAGTTTTTTATGTTTCCTTTCTGTCCTCTAAGCCATTCATGCCCTATGAAACCTGAAAATACTTAACACACAAATCACGGCATCGAATGGTAATAAAGGATAATTAAAAATTAATATTTTTAAAGCATAAGAAAACATGTTTTCACATATATCATAATGTAAAGAAGGAAAGGTAAAACCATGCAATTTACATGAATAAGTGGGTGAAGGATTGAGTAAATCACTTAAATTGAGCACAAAATACATCATAAAATATGGGTTTATCAACCTCCCCACACTTAAACAATAGCATGTCCTGATGCTAAATCCAAGGGAAAAAGTGAAGGTAGAATGGTGGAATCTCATGCAATGCAACCTATTCTAAATACAAGCTACCTACATGAATCATGCAATTCTAATTATTATCCACCTATATATATAAAGCTTACATGTGGTTAGTTTGCTTCATATTTTCAAGGAATCATATATACATAGCCAAACCTTAGATAATGTTAAAGAACTTTTACAATTGAGATGGGTAAAAGTATTTCACAAACTTGCAAGACGATTAACAATTAAGCAGAGATATATGGTGATGAGCTATTGAACCTTCACTGGATTTTGTGTTTACTCTCTAGTCACTCAGTGTTTATTGGGTTAATCACTCTATTCCTTTTCTATCCTTGCTTTCTAAAACCTTGTTCTTCATCTAACCAATCAACAAATATTGAATATAGACATACAAAGATCATGAGGTCTTTTTCAAGGTTGTAATGGGGCCAAGGTAAAGGTAAGGGTATATGTATAAGGCTAAGTGAGCTAACAAAGTGAATCCTTGATTAGTCTAAGATTTCACCTAACATATACATACATTATATAATTTAAAATGCTTTACCTAGTTACCCAAACTTTTCCCACTTTTGTGTTACATGCTCATGTATTAAATTTACTTTTGAATTTTGTCTCATGTGCATTGATTCTTTTATTTTGCATTGGGGTAATTTTTTGTATCCCCTTATTTAATTACTTAAAAGTTTTTTTTTCAATGCACATGGTAATTTAATTAATTTGATTTCACATGAGCATGCTTCCCAAATATTCAAATAACTTATTCAATTTCAATTTTCCACTTTTTCTATCATCCCATGTTCCCATGAAATTCCCCATACTTAAATTGTACACAATATCTATCTTAAGCTAACCAAGGATTCAACTTGGGATTTTTATTTGTTTTTCTGCTTAAGGCTAGTAATGTGGTTATAGAACAAGAGGGGATTAAAAGGCTCAAGGAGGCTAGCAAGGGTGATGTAAAAGGTAGGCTAATTTGGGATAAGTGAGAAAAGATTCAAATGATGGCCTCAATCATCTCTTGGTATGTATCTATATTCTATATTGGACATATAGATTAAAACAAAGTAAAGAACACCAGAATAAGAAAGAAGGGCGAAACATACAGGAATGAAATTTATGGTTAAATGCAACCATGCAATCAAGCTCAAAAACTCACAGGTGGTGTGTTCTTTTGGCTCAAAAATCATATATCAATTATGTATGTCATGCAAGTAGAAATCAAGAGTTTCCATTATTCTCAATGTGGATCTTAGGGTGGCCCTTAAAATCTTAGTGTTGTTCCTTGAAAAATGTTGTATAAATTAACTAACATGTAATGCTATATATATATATATATATATACAAGGTGTGTGGATGTTTTGATTCTGTTAAAGTCTCTAGTTTACTCCTTTTATTTTCAATTAAATCAAACTATTATACACTAAAAGGGTAAACTATACTAATTAATCCACATATTCTATAACTAATAAGTTTAGAATTGCAAACTAAACTAAATATCTAAGATATAAACTAAGGTGCAAAATGTAGAAATAAAGTAAAAATACAGCAAAAGAACAATGTGCAAGTACTGAAAGATAAAAAATAAAATAAAAATACAGAAAATGAACAAAATAAGATAGAAGAGTCTTATAGTGGTTCACAAAAAAAAAAATTCGCCAGAGATGGCGACCTCCCCACACTTAAATAATAGCATCATCCTCGATGCTCACTCAAGCTGGGTGTGAAGAAGTGTCATCTTCGGAAGGATGGGCTGTTGGAGTCTCTGTGAGTGTAGGAGGATCTGTTTGCTGCAGTGGAGGCTCTGTCTGTAGAGAAATCTCCGGATCTGCGGCCTGTATCTGGTGGTGCTCCTCATGGTGTGGTGCAGTGTGCTCTGGTCCTGCCTGCTCAGCCTGGGCATGTGTCTCTTCCTCATGATCATCCGCCTCCGCATCAGATACCTCTGAAGGTGTGTCGGGCTCGGAGGAGATGTCGCCGCCGAATCGGATCATCAACTTGAGGTGCTCATAGCGTCGCTTGTCGCGACGCTCCATACGATCTAGGCGGGCGAATATGCGGTACACCAGATGATAAATGGGCTCAGGAGCAGGTGGAGGTGCAGTGGTGGTAGTTGGTGCAACAGTGGATGAAGAAGGGGCAGCTGAAGGTGTGGCTGCCTCATCAAAAGCGGTGAGGAATGGGGGTTTGTAGCCTAAAGCCTGAAATTTCCTGCTGTGAGGAATGATCTTCTTGCAATCAGCAGCAGTCGGCTTCGCATCGGCCAGCTCCCAAGGCACGTCAGCTCGGCGGCCTAGCTGGGTGATCAGATAAGGAAAAGGGAGAGTGCCTCTGACATGGACCCTGGCCATATAATATCGGATGAAATGTGGAAGATACAGGTCCTTACCCTCCATCACACACCAGATGAGGGTGATCATAGCAACGGGCAGCTCTGTCTCATGAGTGCTCGGCATCACATAGTTGCTCAGAATCTGGTGCTAGAGCCGAGCCTCATCATTCAAATATATCAGCTTGATTCCCTTAGGCATCACTGTATTCTTTCCCATGACCCATGGGACAGTAGGATCAAGGGTTAGTCTCTGCTTGACAGCATCCCAGTCAAATATCATAGATCTCATATCCTTTTCAGCCTTTTGGTAGCTGTCAGGCTGATCGGACTTAGGATGAAGGTGGAGGATGTCCTCAATAGCTTCCTCAGTGACCAAAATCTATTTTTCTCTGAGGTGCACTGCATCCAGGGAGGTCTTGAAATAGTTACAGTAAAATTCTCTAACCCAGGAAGCATTGACCTCCGTCAAGTTTTGTTCCAAGAAGAACCGGCCTCTCTGTTTTATCTGTTCGGACGTGTACTACTGTAGTTCTTCTGGAATTTTTAGAGTTCTCTCCAAGTACAGGTTCTTGGAAGTGGCAAATACTAGATACTTGAGCTCACAGTATCTGTTTGCAAATTTGACTTGGTCTGTGGCGGTGAGGAGCTGGTCAGCCTTTTTCTGTGGGGTAAAGTTCTTTTCCTACCAGGAATCATCATGCAAAATGTCGAGGATGGTCATAGAGGATTCGCCTCTTTTCCTTTTGCTAGTGGTTGCTTTGCCCTTTCCTTTGCGTTGAGGGTCAGACATCCTGAAAAGCAGAAATTCCAGGATATAATTGAAGAACAAAAGCAGAAAAATAAGTAGGCAAATAGAATAATAGCAATATAAGCACAGAGTGGCAAAAGAGCAAGGGAAGCATGAAATGAGTCAAATATATGTGCATTTTGGATTGTGTTCAAGTGGAAAAGTCTGAAAATAGAAATCACAATCCAAAATATATGATAAGTGGAATTCAAGTTAATAAGGAAAAACAATGATCACGCCCTGAGTTAGAAAGTTAAGGTAGTCATGTAAAAAGAGAAGTCAGAAAGTTGAAATGTTTAAGAAGTGAAAAGGGAGCTAGAAAGTTAAAGCAGTGAGTTAGTAGAAAGAAAGTTAAAGTAAGTGGCATGATAATCGTTTTCCTAGGTAACAAGTGATTCACAAATTTAAAGAACAATCAACTCATATTCAAGCAAGGATATCAGGTTATTGATGATAATTCATATAGATACAAGAGTAGCAAAAATTAAAATGAAATAATCAATAATGCAATTTATTAACCAGGGAATCGAAAGGAATAAGAATGCTATCCCGTGCATGCATGAATTGGTTAGGTTGTAGCCAGGGAGTGCAAAATTCAAAATTGCCAAAACCAATACATGAATGGAAAAATGAAACAATTTGCAGAAAATTGGGCGGCATTTTGGCTAAAATTGGGTGTTCCCAGGAAATAAACATTAGGAAAAATCAGTTCATATAAAATTAATTACAGCTGCAAAGAGACACAAATATCATGAACATGAAAGAACAGTGTAACAGCAACATGAAACATGGAAGAACAATATAGGAACAATATGATCATCATAGCAAAATTGGAATCGCGAAATAGAGAAAACAAGTAGCAGGAACAGCGCAATTATCAGGCCTAAATCTACTAACCACATCCTAGCTACCTAACCACCTAGAATCCACTACAAACATGCATCTCTAACTATCCTAATTTGAACAGAATCTGAAAAATATGCAACTAACTAACTAATGAACTGGTAAAGGGAATGGTGTTCGGTGGAACCTGGTGTGGGTAGGATCAGAATATGAGACAGAGAGGGGGGGGGGTAGTGGCGCTGGTGGCTGTACGGCGGTGGCACGGTGGTGGTGCGGATAGGGGCAGTGGTGGAGGGTTGTGTTTGTGTTGGGTTAGGTTTAAGGGAGGGGTGAGGAAGAAGATTGGGGGCGAAGGTATTGGGCTGTGATGGTGGTCGGCGGTTCTGGGCAGGTGGTAGAGTGGTGGCGGTTCGGAGATGGGGCAGCAGTGGGTGAAGGGAGGGGGAGAAGAAGAAGAGAAAGAAGGAGGGGGGGTTCCGGCGAGGGTGGCATGGTAGGGTTGGTTGGGGATGGTGACGACGGCTTGGTGAGGGTGGTGCGGTGGTGGCAGGGGAGAGGAGGAGAAAGTGCAGAGGAGGTTGGGGGTGGTGTTTGGGGGACGCGAAATGGTTAGGGTTCGCGTGGGTAGGGGTTAGTGTATTTGAATCCACGCGAACGCGTGGAGCATGCGATCGCGCAATAGGGGCAAAAGGGAACTGACGCGGCGGCGTCATTGACGCGATCGCGTGAATTAGGTAAAAGATACGTGATGCGGATGTGTGATATATGCAAACGCATCGCTGTAAAGTGTGCTAGACGCACAGTTCCGGCGTCGTTTTGGCACAACTCTCTGTTCACTCTATAGGGGCAAAGATTTTCACGCAACGCGTATGCGTCGCCCATGCTTTCGCGTGGTGTGTATGAATTGTAAGTGACGCGTTCACATCGTTGACGCGGATGCGTGGGCCCATTTGTGCTAAACTCACACTAGCCGCATGATTCCAGCCCAACTTCTTGGGCGTTGGATCATTACGCCGATTTCCAATCGACGCCCACGCATGGACTGCTCGCTCGCGTGGGTTGATTTTTTTATGCAATTATGCAGTATGCAATATGCAATGCTAATGTAAATGCTATGAATAATATCCAGGTTCAATGAAAATAAAATAATATAAAAACAAACAAAACGAAATAAAATTGAAAAAGGAACGATCATACCATGGTGGGTTGTCTCCCACCTAGCACTTTTAGTTAAAGTCCTTAAGTTGGACATTTGATGAGCTTCCTGCTATGGTGGCTTGTGCTTGAATTCATCCAAAAATCTCCACCAGTGTTTGGAATGCCAACAGCCTCCGGGGTCCCAAACTAGGCATGTAAAGCCCTCAAGCAAGTTAAAGCAAGTGATTAGGCTCCAGGAATATTGATTGTTAGAATGAATTCCGGGGTCCCAAACTTTGTTTTTATAACCGTCTTTGTCTTGATCCACATTTTTCCAGCTGGACGGTACGTAATTTGTATTCTTACCAAGATGACCAAACGCCTTCCGAAACCCATTCAATTGAACTTGATACCAATCCTTGCACTTCAAATTGAAGCGTGGAACCTTATTGAATCTTGCACGCCAGCTCTGAGTACGAGCCATTTCCCTCTTACTCTTAAAGCTGCAAAGAGCTCTAAGCTGGCCCTCTGTTTCAAGCAAACCATATTCAAGTGGAAAAGTAAAGATAAAGGTTAAGGATTGTACCCACTTGAAGCTTGTATTGGGCGGTAATGGCCTTGGGGTAGGTGTTTCCAGTGGTTCTGCAAGCTCTACTCCCTTGTATTCTTCTGTGAATTCCTCCACTTCTTTGCAAACTTCTTTAAATTCAACCATGTCTTGATTAAAGTCCTTGATTTCTTCCTCATCATCACTCAAGTCATAAGTTGGAGGTTGAGAAAAATCTACCTCAGCATCATCTTCGTATTCACTCGGGGAAGATTCTTCCATCTCAACGAATTCACTTGCGGATGCAAGTTCATTACTTAAGAGAACCTGATTTGTGATTATCATCATCAAGGAAACTTGCGTCTTGGGTTATTCCGTCCAGTTCTTCATAAAATACCTGCTTTAGGGGTTGTGCACTATCCTCCTTGGCATTAATTTCGAACTTCTCAGCGGAATCCTTTACAGTTCTCGATTCCCATGGATGTTCAGCATCTCCTAAATCTTCAACCACTTCTTCCTCTGCAACTATTATGGCTTCCTCCACTTGTTCCAATACAAAGCCATGCTCCTCATTGTCCACCGAAGTTTCTAGTGTCTCCTTCATACTACGCTCTTCTTTGGAAGGCTAATTTATTTACTACCCCAGTTAAGGCAATAACGAGTTCCAGTACGTCCCTTTGCATCTTCGCTTGTCCTTGAAGAAGAACACAATGGGTGTCATTCATTGGAGATTAGGGTGGATATGAGGGGTCATTATTTTGGAGGAAAGGTTCATCATAAGAATGTGGTGGTTCTTGGGAGTAATTGGATTGGAGTCGGGGTGGATATGGATTAGGGTCGTAGGGAGGTGTTTGGTTGTAGGGGGCTTGTGAGTGTGGTGGTTCAAAGCTATGTTGAGAGGGTGGTTCAATAGCACAGAGTGGGACTTGTTGGTAACTACAAGGGGATCCACCATATCTATTGCCTTGGCATGCATTGTAGAATGGTCTTCGTCTGTGGTACTGTGGAGGGTGTTGTTGCCTAAAGGGTTGATCAAGTTCTCGTGGCTCCATCCATCTTTGACTGTTCTGACCTTGATGCATGTTCCTGCTATAGCTTCCATTCCCTTCAACAATATTAGAACCAAACTCAAAGCGAGAGGGGTGAGAATTCATAGTAAATAATAAAAATTAAAAATAAAAACAAATAAACAGGTAAAAGAAAATATTTACAATAACCAATAATAAGGCACACAGTTGCAACTCCCCGGCAACGGCGCCATTTTTTGACGATCTGATTTCTATCGGTAAAGAATTTTCACAAATATTGTCGCGCTGTAAGTATAGTTTCTAAACCAACAGAGAATCCTTTCGTATAAAAGTTTTGGTTTTCACTTAAGCAAACCCAATAAAATTTATAACCGAAGTATTTAAACCTCGGGTCGTATCTCAAGGAATTGCAGGGAAGTACGATTTATTATTGGTTATGGAAAACAGTATTTTTGGGTTTTCGAAAAAGGTTTGAATGAGAAAAAACAGATTGCAGGAATTAATAAATCAATAGCTAATAAAACTCTTGGAACGGTATGAAAATTAGAAGTCCTATCTGATGCCAGGGCATTTTGGCCAGTTTCACTGACCTTTTCTTTACTGTTTTTAGGGTAGTTTCATGCATTTTCTTAGGAAATAAGCTAGTTTTGGGTAGATATTCACTTACACCTGGATTCAAGCATACATTGTGCATTTTACATGATTTCATGAGGATTTTGCATGAGTTTAGTGACAAATTGTATGCTGCATTACCCATGACTTGGACTAGAACTTTGATGCACTCTATTGCCTGATTTCAGGACCAAAAGAAGCAAGGAATGGGAGGTAACTTGCAAAGTTAATGAGAAAAGTGACTGCCAATAATGCTCTCGAAGCCATCATTACCTACGTTAAGAATCACGTTAACTAAGTTAACGTGAACTCTAATGTGAAGAAGGAAATTTGAGCCAACGTTAGTGACACTTAACATTATCACCAACGTTAGCCAATGCTCATAAGTGGCCACGTTAGAGTCCACGTTAATTTAGTTAACGTGGCCTCTAATGTTAAAAGGGGGAAAGGAAGCAAACGTTAGTGACATTCAACATTGTCACTAACGTTGGCCTAAGTGCACAATGCCACGTTAACTCCCACGTTAACTTGGTTAACGTGGGAGCTAACGTGAAGAGGCAAGGGTGGTCGACAACGTTAGTGACACCCAACATTGTCACTAACGTTGGAAGCAACCACACAACCCCAAGGAGTTACGTTGACTTCCACGTTAACTTAGTTAACGTGGAGGCTAACGTGAAAGAAGAAGGTGATGGCCAACATTAGTGACACTCAACATTGTCACTAACATTGGAAGGAGCCACACAAGCCACTATGAGCCACGTTAACTCCCACGTTAACTTAGTTAACGTGGAAGCTAACGTGGATGAGTAAAAGATGAGCCAATGTTAGTGACACTCAACATTGTCAGTAACGTTGGGGATGGCTAAGCAATGCCACGTTAAAGAGCCACGTTAACTAAGTTAATGTGGGCTCTAACATGAGACATGGGGGCACATTGGAACGTTAGTGACAATGTTAAATGTCAATAACGTTCTCGAAGGATGGCAAGCCCACGTTAAAGAGCCACGTTAACTAAGTTAACGTGGGCTCTAACGTAGGAGCAATGGGGGCTTTTCAACGTTATTGGGAAAGTTAAGCCCCAATAACGTGTGCGAAGGACCTAGAGGCAACGTTAGTGGCAACGTTTGTGCCACTAACGTTGAAGTTAATGTGGCTTTTACTTAGGAACGTTAGTGAGAAAGTTGATTGTCACTAACGTTATCGAACTCATATTTTTACTAAACGTTAACACCCCTAACGCCCTGAGCTAAAGTCTCTGCCCACTTCACAGTTTCTCTCTGCAAGTAAAGCCAAGCCCAAATGAAGAAAAGAACTGCTTCAAACTCAAGATCCAAAGGCCCAAGACTTGAAGAGCCAACTAGAAGATGAGAAGAGTAGTATATATAGGAGTAGCTTTGAATTATTTTGGGAGTTCCGGGAGTTGGAAAATAGCATAGAACTACTTCCTGTATTTACTTTCTCTGCACTTCTAGTTTTCATTATGTATTCTCCATCTTAGTTTTCATTTTCCAGAGCTATGAACAACTAAACCCCTTTCATTAGGTTAGGGAGCTCTGTTGTAATTTGATGGATCAATACTAGTTTTTATTATTCTTCTTCTATCTTTTCTCTTGATTTTACTTGAAAGCTTTCGATCTTCATCCAATTGGGTAGTGATCTTGGAAAAGAAACTATTCATACTTGGATCTCTTCTGAACCTTGGAAGAGGAATGAAGAGATCAAGCTAGAAATGCTTTCTCATGCTGGACCAAATTGGGTTTGGATGGATATGTGACTATAATCCTCTCAATACTTGATTTGGGAAATGCATGTGGTATAATCAATGACTATACTTCATCTCTTCTCATGAGCAATTGACCAAGGAATTGGCTATTGATCAAGATTTGAGAGATTCAATTACAAGAAATTGTAATTCAATTACTTAAGATTGCCAAGGAGATCAATGAGTGCATTGATTGAGGAAGAGATGTAAATGAGATTGATCCGGAGAATGCAATATCTCCTAAGCCCAATGAACTCCCCATTTCTGATCTTACTCATTCTCTTTAATTTCTGTCATTTACATTTATGAGCAATTCCCCCATTCCCATTTAAGATTCTGCAATTTACTTTCTGTCATTTACTTTCCCGCATTTAACTTTCTGCAATTCTCAACTCAATTTCTGATTCGCTCAACTAGAACATTTCTCTAATTAAAGTTGCTTGATCAATCAATCCTTGTGGGATTCGACCTCACTCTATTGTGAGTTTTTACTTGACGACAAATTTGGTACGCTTGCCGAAGGAAATTTGTTATGAGACAAGTTTTCCGTGCATCAAGTTTATGGCACCGTTGCCGGGGATTGATTGTGCATCAACAATGATTAGATTGGAGGATAACTAGATTGAGCATTTTATTTTTTTTTTATTTAAATTTCTGTTTGAGTTATTTACTTCCTGTTTTAGTTAATTTCTTCCCTTCCCCCTACTTTTTCTTTGTTATTTACACTTCATCGCACTAATCCACTAACTGTTTGATATATTGCATCACTCACACTAACAGTAATTCTGACAGATATACTTTCTGCACCTATTCTCTTTGCTTGTACTTGTTGGTTGTATGACAGGGAGAAGAAGCGGGGCTTCAACTTCCTTTGATTCTGAACCTGAGAGAACCTTCCTTAGACTAAGGAGGGAGGCAAGAGAAAAACGTGTAGTAGGTGGTGAAGAAAAGGAGGAACACTTTGAGGAATACTTTGAACCAAACATGGAAGAAAACATGGAAAACCATCATGAAGAAGAGGCTCACAACCATGGCGGAAGAGGTCGAGCAAATCATGCTGGGGAGGATAGAAGAGTTTTAGGCTCTTACATCAATCCAAACCCAGGAAACTGTGGAAATAGCATTCAAAAGCTAACCATCCATGCCAACAATTTTGAACTGAAGCCACAGCTCATCACCCTTGTGCAGAACAACTGTTCGTTTGGAGGAAGTGTCCAAGAGGACCCAAATCAAAACTTAACCACCTTCCTGAGAATATGTGACACAGTGAAGTCTAATGGTGTTCATCCTGACGCCTATAGACTGCTCTTATTTCCATTCTCACTCAGGGATAAGGCAGCCAAGTGGCTGGAATCTTTTCCAAGGGAAAGCTTGACAACTTGGGAAGACGTGGTGAACAAATTCTTAGCAAGATTTTACCCTCCTCAAAGAATCAATAGGCTGAGAGCTGAGGTCCAAACCTTCAGGCAACAAGATGGTGAGACTCTATATGAAGCATGGGAAAGGTTTAAAGACCTAACAAGGAGGTGTCCACCTGACATGTTTAACAAATGGGTGCAGCTGCACATTTTCTATGAAGGGCTCTCTTATGAGTCAAAGAAGGCCATAGACCATTCATCCGGAGGATCTTTGAACAAGAAGAAAACCATTGAGGAGGCTATAGATGTCATTAAAACAGTAGCAGAGAACGACTACTTCTATGCTTCCAAAAGAGGGAACATAAGAGGAGTAATGGAGCTAAACAATGTAGATGCTCTGTTGTCCCAAAACAAGCTCATTACCCAACAGCTGGCTGACCTCACCAAGAAGATGGAGAGGAACCAAGTGGCAGCAATCTCCACTTCATCAACAACCCAAGAAGGAGTGAATGAAGAAGCAGAGGGTAGTCAGGAGCAAGCCAACTACATTGGGAATTCACCTAGGCAGAACCATGATCCTTACTCCAAGAATTACAACCCTGGATGGAGGAATCACCCAAACTTTGGGTAGGGAAATCAACAAGACCAAAGCCTTGATCAAAGACGCCCAAATCTAAACAATTTCACATCTAGACCATATCAACATCCCAATAACAACACCTCTCCACATTCATATCAAGGCCAGAACAACCCTCCTCAACCTAACCTATCATCATTTGATGAAAGAATCTCAAGGATTGAAAATCTACTTGAAGGCATATGCAAGGATATCCAAGACAACAAGGTGTTCAAGGAGGAAGTGCGAGCCAGTTTCAAGAACCAGGGAGACACAATCAAGAGGTTGGAATCTCAAGTAGGATATCTCTCTGAGCAAATTCCCAAACCCACAGATGAATTCCCAAGTGACACAGAGAAGAATCCGAGAGGTGAAACAAAGAAAGTAAGATGGGAAGATTGCAAGATGGTCACTATAAGTGATAAGGAGACTGAGGACAAGCCAAGCAAGCTGTCAGAACAACCTGAAGATACCTCAACAGAGAAGGAGGAAAAAGAATACCAAGAACCAGAAATATCAAAACAGGAGCTGCTGAGACTCTATGCACCTTTTCCCCAACTGCTCAATGGTGCTGTGGAGAAGAGAATATACTCAAGATTTCTTGACTTGTTTGCATCTTTGCATGTGAACATACCATTCATCAAGACTATCCAACAAATGCTTGCATATATCAAGTATATGAAGGAGCTGCTTCCTAGGAAAAGCTCACTCAAGGGAGGCCAGACTATAGTGATGAACAAGGGGTGCAGTGCCCTCATTCAACCACAGTTGCCTACGAAAAGAAAAGATCCAGGGAGTTTTCATGTCCCCTGTGCCATAGGAGAAACAATGTTTGATAGAGCACTCTACGATTTGGGAGCAAGGATCAACTTAATGCCCTTAGCCCTGGTGAAGAGACTGCAGATCAATGAGATATTGCCCACAGATGTGGTCATCAGGCTGGCTGACAAAACTCAAAAACAAGCAATAGGGGTGGTGAAAAATGTGTTGTTAAAGGTTGGAAAATACTTTCTTCCCACAGACTTTGTCATCTTGGACATGGAAGAGAGTCACACTCACCCAATCATATTGGGAAGACCATTCCTAGCTACAACCAGAGCACTCATTGATGTGGAGCGAGGGGAGCTAATATTGAGGATCCATGATGAACAACTCAGCTTCAATGTCTTCAAACTCTCCCAAGAAGCTGACCAAGAAAATAAAGAACCAAGTACAGATCGTAACAAAATGCTGATAGAGGAAGCAAACATTGAAGCACAACCAGCCCAACTGGGAAAGCCCTTGGTTGATGAACAAGGAAATAAGCAGCTGTCACAGCTCAAGGAAAAGCTAGAGGAACCTAAACCACCAGAAACATGTGAAGACAACAACAAAATTTCCTTAGAAGAAGAAGCTACAAAGAGCAAGGCAACATCAAAAGGGACAAAGAAGAAAGTACCAAGGGGGTGGAGGAACAAGAAGATCCCTACGGAAGACCTCTCTCCAAGAGATAAAGTGATCTCAGCTTACTTCCCAGATATCCCCCCTAATCTCCCGACTGTACCATCTCAGTTACCTAAGGTCTTCACTATTAACAGAGTCCTCTCCTTGGAACATGTGGAGATCATTGATACAACCAATGGATATAAGTCCAAGGCAAGAGGGGAGGACTTGAAGAATTATCAACCTCCCTGATGAAGAAGAAACGTCAAGCTAGTGACGCTAAAGAAGTGCTTCATGGGAGGCAACCCATGTTTTATTAGCTTTTACTAATGAATAAGTCAATATTCATGAATTCCAACCCAAACTTGGTGAAGTCCTTATATTGCAGTATATAGTGAAGAACAAGTTTGGTGTTCAAAGCGTACCAAGAAAGCATGAATGCAACAGAGAGCATGCTAGTCTTGGAGCTTTGAACAAGACTTTTGATCACAGTGCTCCAAACTAAGTTTGGTGTCACCCCATGGTGCCACCAAAATGCATATAAGAATACACAATTAGTTAGTTAGTTGGAGTTCATGAATAAACAATCTCATCTTTTTATCTCTTTATTATTTTAGCCGTAAAAATTTAAAGTGCTTTCTTTTTGTGATAATTCTTACTTTTCTTATTTTATCTTTATAGGGAAAGGAAAGGAGCATTGAAAGAGATTGATTGGATAATTTAATGGGAAAGGTTCGGCCACTTCATGAAGAGGGCACTACCCACGTGCCTCAAGGGGAATGCATTGGGAATGGTTGCCATGCAACATTGGAGGAAGAACAAACTTGGAAAGCGAACCAACTCCATCATAAAGTTGAGAATCCTCGTGCTTACTCCATATAAAACCCCATCCGTTCATCATACACTAATCCCATCAATCCACACCTTTCATCTCTTCATCACTTCCCTATATAAGTGAATCAAATCCACACCATCTCCACATTCGAAATTTATACCACTTGCACTTCACTTTCCAGCAACCAATTCTTCAACTTCTCACTCTCTAAATCCCACACCTCTTCCCTTCACTACACCCTTTTTGCTTTAACTTCATTCATGGCATCATCAAACTCCAAGAGGCAGAAGAGGAAGGAACCAACGGAGAACATTCCCTTTGACGAGAAGAGATTCAAGACTGCCTTCCATGAACGAGAATTTGAGCGGATAAAGCTCAAAAAGATACTGCCCGAGTTAACATTCCAAATTAATGAAGACGAATTCCCACAGATTCGGGAGAAGATTGAAGAAAGAAGGTGGCAATTGCTCACCAATCCAGAGGGGAAGATCAATGCAAACCTCATCAAAGAGTTCTACGCAAATGTGGTCAGAGAAGACAAAACCAGAGCCTCAACCTTCAAAAGCTATGTAAGGGGAAAGGAGGTAGACTTCAGTCCAAATGCTATAATAAGAACTCTTCACCTGAAATCACCATACTTTGATGAGCCTAGCTATCATACAAGGATAAGTAAAAGCCAAGACAATGATGAGCTCACTGAGATAGTGACTGACATCTGTGTTATAGCAGCTGACTGGGAGAGGTATGGAGATGGGAGACCCCGGTTCATCAAGACGGAAGACCTTAGCCCAGAAGCCAAGGGGTGGTTTGAACTCGTGAGGAGGTCTATTCTCCCAGCTGCAAATAATTCAGAGGTAAATATTAATCGAGCAACTATGGTACATTGCCTAGTACAAGGTGGAGAAATCAACGTGCATGAACTTATAGCTGAGGGAATTCAAGATTCAGCTGAGAAGCTTGAATCAGGTACCAGGCTTTGGTACCCCAGCACCATTCTCCGATTGTGCACAAAGGCCAAGGTGGTCTTTGAGGATAGTAATCCAGACTGGGTTAACCCAGGGAGGCTAATGACAACCCAGCGTATGGCCTATACTACACCTGCTCAGCAACAAAGAAGGCCACAAATAGGGAAACTAAAAGCAAGGGAAGGAACTCACCAAGAGGAGTCTCATCAGGAAGAATATCAACAGGGAGAGCATCCTTACCCAGCTGATCTGAATATGAATCACTTTCTAAGAGCTATTGAAGATTTGGGGATGAGACATATGGAAGGACAAGAGCAAATATTGAACTGGATGAGCCAATAAGAGGAGTGGAAGAAACAACAAATGGAGCAGCAACAGGAACAATACTCCCAGCTCACTCAAACCATCCACCAAGTTACCGAGAGGCAAGAACGTCAAGATAAGCATTTGCAGGAACTCAATCAGCGACAACTAGCCCAGATGAAAGCATTCAATGAGTTCACTGTACTTAATGAAGGACGATAACTATATCGGGAGGAGTTCAACGTCAACACTCAAGCCAAGTTGAACTACATGTCCAGTAATATGCATCAGCTACACTATGCCATCCCTACATATGATGAGGTCCAAAAAGATTTTGTAGAACAAGAAGAGAGGAAAGTGAAACAGCAAAAAGAGACACTCAAGAAGAAGATGGAAGATGGTGGTTTCTGGAAGAAGCTGCTTGGAAAAGGCAAGGGAAGTGGGAGCACAAGCAATCAAGAAGGAGAGCATGGACATCCACAAGAGTAAAAGGTGGTGGAGTTCCTTCTTTGGTCCATCTTTCTCTATGTTTTAAATAAGAAAGATCTTGTATGAAATAGAACTTGCTTCCATTTCAGTTTAAACATTTCTAAATTCCTTCTTTTAAGTTCTTGTTGAAGAGGTTTATGATATCTAGTCCTTATGTCACTGCATCTTTACCGTGCTTACTTGTATGTTTGTCCCTTTAAATCAAATGAAAAAGAGAATGAGTATGTTTTAAAAAAACCAGAGTGGAGCTCATAATATGGAAGTGCATTCATGAGTTTTTGGTGTGATCATAAGTTAGCTAAGTTGGTTCAACCACAAGGTGGGAGGACAACTATCTGTCATGAATACTATGCTTGAGACACACCCCATGAGACTAGCTAAATAAGAAGATCCTAATAAGAAAAAGGGAAAGAACAATCAAAGTTGAGGAATAAGAGAAAAAGACTAAGCAATAAGGCTAGGCACCAATGGTTTTAAATCTTGAGGCATGTGTCTGTGGTGTTCCTGTGTGAGGGATCTACTTGGATGAATAAGCTCTTAGGGGTGCCTTATCACTTGGTAACTTGGGTTAACTAACTTGGGATTATCAGCTGAAAGTCCACTATCAAGAGTAACCCTCACCACAGAACATTTAGTAACCCAAAGAGGTGCTGGACACCAAGGCCTCAAGAAAAGAATAAGAATAAACTATATGCCTGTGGTGTGCATGTATGGGGGAGAGACTTGAGGGAGTAAGTCCTTAGGGGTGTCTCAACACCTAGCACCTTGAACCAACTGGTTCGAGAGTGTTGGCTGAAAGCTTATCTTAAAGAGTTGCCCCCTTACAGAACACTTAGCCTGAAGAACACCAATAAGCCCTGAAATGACAATAAAAGGATCAATGAATAAAAGTCTCATGGGATGTAAGCAAAGTGAGTATTGTAGGGCATGATAAAGGTCTAAAAGCCAGGAATGAACCTAAGTTGCTATGTATGAAACCACCATAAAATCAGTGACATGACTTCCACAAGAATGACTCATTTCTCTTGGCATTTCATTCATCATTCTCTTGTTCCAGTACTTGCTTAGGGACAAGCAAGCTTTAAGTTTGGTGTTGTGATGCCAGGGCATTTTGGCCAGTTTCACTGACCTTTTCTTTACTGTTTTTAGGGTAGTTTCATACATTTTCTTAGGAAATAAGCTAGTTTTTGGTAGATATTCACTTACACCTGGATTCAAGCATACATTGTGCATTTTACATGATTTCATGAGGATTTTGCATGAGTTTAGTGACAAATTGTATGTTGCATTACCCATGACTTGGACTAGAACTTTGATGCACTCTATTGCCTGATTTCAGGACCAAAGGAAGCAAGGAATGGGAGGTAACTTGCAGAGTTAATGAGAAAAGTGACTGCCAATAACGCTCTCGAAGCCATCATTACCCACGTTAAGAGTCACGTTAACTAAGTTAACGTGGAAGCTAACGTGGATGAGTAAAAGATGAGCCAACGTTAGTGACACTCAACATTGTCACTAACGTTGGGGATGGCTAAGCAATGCCACGTTAAAGAGCCACGTTAACTAAGTTAACGTGGGCTCTAACGTGAGACATGGGGGCACATTGGAACGTTAGTGACAATGTTGAGTGTCACTAACGTTCTCGAAGGATGGCAAGCCCACGTTAAAGAGCCACGTTAACTAAGTTAACGTGGGCTCTAACGTAGGAGCAATGGGGGCTTTTCAATGTTATTGGGAAAGTTAAGCCCCAATAACGTGTGCGAAGGACCTAGAGGCAACGTTAGTGGCAACGTTTGTGCCACTAACGTTGAAGTTAACGTGGCTTTTACTTAGGAACGTTAGTGAGAAAGTTGATTGTCACTAACGTTCTCGAACTCATATTTTCACTAAACGTTAACACCCCTAACGCCCTGAGCTAAAGTCTCTGCCCACTTCACAGTTTCTCTCTGCAAGTAAAGCCAAGCCCAAATGAAGAAAAGAACTGCTTCAAACTCAAGATCCAAAGGCCCAAGACTTGAAGAGCCAACTAGAAGATGAGAAGAGTAGTATATATAGGAGTAGCTTTGAATTATTTTGGGAGTTCCGGGAGTTGAAAAATAGCATAGAACTACTTCCTGTATTTACTTTCTCTGCACTTCTAGTTTTCATTATGTATTCTCCATCTTAGTTTTCATTTTCCAGAGCTATGAACAACTAAACCCCTTTTATTGGGTTAGGGAGCTCTGTTGTAATTTGATGGATCAATACTAGTTTTCATTATTCTTCTTTTATCTTTTCTCTTGATTTTACTTGAAAGCTTTCGATCTTCATCCAATTGGGTAGTGATCTTGGAAAAGAAACTATTCATACTTGGATCTCTTCTGAACCTTGGAAGAGGAATGAAGAGATCAAGCTAGAAATGCTTTCTCATGCTGGACCAAATTGGGTTTGGATGGATATGTGACTATAATCCTCTCAATACTTGATTTGGGAAATGCATGTGGTATAATCAGTGACCATACTTCATCTCTTCTCATGAGCAATTGACCAAGGAATTGGCTATTGATCAAGATTTGAGAGATTCAATTACAAGAAATTGTAATTCAATCTCTTAAGATTGCCAAGGAGATCAATGAGTGCATTGATTGAGGAAGAGATGTAAATGAGATTGATCTGGAGAATGCAATATCTCCTAAGCCCAATGAACTCCCCATTTCTGATCTTACCCATTTTCTTTAATTTCTGTCATTTACATTTATGAGCAATTCCCCCATTCCCATTTAAGATTCTGCAATTTACTTTCTGTCATTTACTTTCCCGCATTTAACTTTCTGCAATTCTCAACTTAATTTCTGATTCGCTCAACTAGAACATTTCTCTAATTAAAGTTGCTTGATCAATAAATCCTTGTGGGATTCGACCTCACTCTATTGTGAGTTTTTACTTGACGACAAATTCGGTACACTTGCCGAAGGAAATTTGTTATGAGACAAGTTTTCCGTGCATCACTATCCTAGTTATCCTTATCAATGGTGATGAGAATTATATTTTGCTCCCCACTAAGTCAACCTCTAACTATGAAGGTAAGTCAAGTGGATAAATCAATTTAACACCTAAAGTCCTAGTCAACTCTTAAGGAAAGACTAGAGTTATAGGAATTTAAATCAATCAGCAAAGATAACAATTGTCAATCACGATGAGTCTGACAACTCAAGAGTTACCAATTAATCAACCAAAACCAAAAGGGAAAAATCTAAATTATTTAGATAAATAAAGGAAAGCAATCATAATTTTGAAATATCTCAAATTGCATTAATAAAAGAAAATCAATCCAAACATAAAGAGTTCATAAACTAAATTGAGAAAATAAATAAAAGGAATATTAAACCTGGAAATTGATAAGAAGAAATCCTAATTCCTTTAAGAGGAATCCTAATCCTAAGAGAGAGGAGAGAACCTCTCTCTCTAAAAACTACATCTAAATCTAAAATTCTGAATTGTGAATGTATGATAAGTTGTCCTCTTTTTTTGATTCCTCCATTCTCTGGCTTATATTCTGTGTTTCTGGATTCAGAATTGGGCTGAAAAAGGGTCCAGAAATCGCTGGCGGCGTTTTCTGCAGATTCTGGTATGTGGCGTCTGTCACTTGTTTACGTCATCTGGGAGTTTTCCTTGTCACGCGTACGCGTCGGTCACGCGTACGCGTCATTTGCGTTCTGCTCAAGGCACGCGTCCACGTCAGTCACACGTGCGTGTCGATGCCTTTTCGCGCTAGGCACGCGGCCACATCGTCCATGCGTTCGCGTCGGTGCCTTTTTTTCAAAACTCCATTTTTGTGCTTTCCTTCCATTTTTGTATGTTTCATTTCTGTCCTCTAAGCCATTTATGCCCTATGAAACCTGAAAATACTTAACACACAAATCATGGTATCGAATGGTAATAAAGGATAATTAAAAATTAATATTTTTAAAGCATAAGAAAACATGTTTTGACATATATCATAAAGTAAGGAAGGAAAAGTAAAACCATGCAATTTACATGAATAAGTGGGTGAAGGATTGAGTAAATCACTTAAATTGAGCACAAAATACATCATAAAATATGGGTTTATCAGTGCGCATGCACAAGCGCTGCGAGCACTGCGAACAGAGCGTATGAAAATAGGTTTGCGTACGCATACGGCTGTGCGCACGCATAGATGGGGAAATATAGGGGAAGTGTGCATACGCACAAGGCTGTATGCATGCACAGAACCCTTTTTTTGCAATATTTTTAACGCCTCTAAGGCACCAACCATGATATTAATCAAAGGATTTCAACCCCAAAACACATCACTCTTCAAAAACACATGATTAAACATAAAATACAACTAAATCAAGCCTAGAATGCAATCAAACTATGCTAATCAAAGAGACAAAATTCAATAAACACAAGCTAAAAAAAGAATGGTTGAAAAGATATTACCATGGTGGAGTGTCTCCCACCTAGCACTTTGGTTTTATGTCCTCAAGTTGGACTTTGGTTGGAGCTCACATTAAGGAGGCTTGTGCTTCCATCCATCCTTGAGCTGCCAACCATGCTTGCTCTTCAAAAATCCTCCGGGATCCCAAACGAAGTACATTAAGCTCTCAAGCAACCTCAAGGAAGAAATTGGGATCCAAAATTGTTGGTTGTAGAGATGTATGCCTGGATCCCACACTTTGGTTTCTCTATCATCCTCTTGTTGACTTTCACTTGTACCCTTGGATGAAAAACCTCTCCAAGCATTTTTGAAGCACCCACTTGAATCTTGTGATCCTCCAAAGTGGACCTTGCACCATTTATACTTTGAATTTCTTTGACAACCAAAGTCCACTCCTTCACCATTTAACACTCCAAGAAGCACCTCAAGTTGGTGATCCGTTGATGAACTAAACTTTGTGTGGTTTATAATTCACAAATGAAAGCTCGTTGCAATATAGTTTCTAAACCAAACAACAATCCTTTCATACAAAAATTTGTTTGTCACTAGTACAAACCCCTAAATTTATAAACCGAAGTATTGAACCTCGGGTCGTTCTCCCTAGGAATTACAAATAAGTGTTCTTGTTATTGGTTATGGAGTATGTTTGGGGTTTTGAGATTTTAGACAAGAAATATAAATGGCAAAGAAAATAAACTAACAACTAACAAAGCTCCTGGCTAGATATGAGAACTAGAAGTCCTATCCTGGTTATCCTCCTCAATTGTGACCAAAATTATCCATTGCTACCACTTAGTTAACCTCTAACCATGGAGAAAAGTCAAGTGGATGAATCAACTTGATTCCACAAGTCCTAGCCAACTCCTAAGGGAAAGACTAGCTTTAGTGGTATCTAAATCAATTAGCAACTTCTAATTATCAATCAACAAAGGAATTAGATAACTCAAGCGTCACTAATTACTCCACCTAAGCCAAGAGGATAAAATTATATACTAAAACCCAACCAAGCATTTCATCAAACACTTGGAAGGCACAAAAGGAAAACATAGTAAATTGATAACAAGAATATAATCTAACAACAATTGAATGTAAGAAATCAACAACAACAATCTAAGAAAACAAGATCTACATGAATTACCTCAAATTGCATTAAAAGAAAATAGAATGAACAAAAGTAGATCTACAAACAAAGTAGAAGAAAGTATAACAAACAATAGAAGAATCATAAATGCAACAACAAAGAATTAAGAAGAAGAAGAAGTAGAAGAGAGCATGAATTAAAACTTAGATCTAAGAACTAAACCTAAACCTAATCCTAATCCTAATCCTAATCCTAGAGAGAAGGGAGAGCTTCTCTCTCTAAAACTAAAAACTAACCTCAAATGTGTGTATGAATCTTGTGATAATGCCTTCCCCTTCATTCCTTGGACTTTTTATCCTTTTCCCGCCAAAAGCTCAGCTCCAAATGGGGCTAGAAACCCTCCAAAATTGCCAAGCATGTGTTCCTCTTTAAAAATCACGTCCGGCCTTCGGCGCGTACGCGCATAGTGCGCGCTCGTCCCTGGAAAATCTCTTGATCTGCGCGTAAGCGCATAGTGCGCGTGTGCGCCCATGAGCTTTTCTAAATTTTTGGCTTTTCATGATTTCTCCACTTTTTATGCTTTCCTTTCACTCCTTTGATCCCTTCCTAGCCCTTTTCAACCTGAAACCACTAGCAAACACATCAAGGCATCTAGTGGAAATCAAAGGTGGATTAAAACCATCAAATTAAAGGTCTAAAAAGCATATTTTCACATCTAAGCACAAATATAGAGACAATCACAAAATCTTGCTATTTCATTGAATAAATGTGAGGAAAGGTTATCAAAATGCTCTAAATTCAACACAAGATAAACTCTACAAAGGGGGTTTATCAACCGTCTCCAAGAGAGCATATTGGTATGGGCCTATGAAGCTCATGGAAGAAATTATTACCCACTCAAATTGCCCTTGGGTTGGAGTCACTCTTGTAAACTCTTGCATGAAAACTCCCACTTCTTGGGTGATTACCTCTTCCTCGCCACCCTTTTCAAACTCTTCCATTTCTCTTTCAAACTCAAAAGTGGGAGGCTCCTCAAGATCATTGAGGGGGTTGACCAAGGTGGACAAAAAATTGTTGATGATGGAATCCACTTCTTGATCAAACTCCCTTAAGTCTCAATTCACCTCTTCCATTTCACAAGTTCTACCTTCCTCCTCCTATTGCAATTCTTGTCCTAAATCTTCTTCCTTCCCTTGAGGCTCCATGTCCTCCTCTTCTTTACACTCCTTACTTGATCCTCCACCTTCTTCAAGGGGGATGTCTTGAGTGGTTGAGCGTAGTGAGGCCAAGCGGTTCACCGCTTCGGCTATGGTAGCAATGAACTCCCCTTGCTTCTTTCGGAACCCTTTTTGCTCTTGGAAGAATGCTTTAAGGTCTTGTTGTTCATGGGACAAGGGTTGGAAAACTTCATCTTTGGGTGGGAAAAAAGGTTTAAAGGTAGGGAGAAAGGTTGTAGAGTTGGAAGGTGTGTTATGTGGGTGAGGGTATTGAGTTGGTGTGTAATGTGGTGATGGTTCATATGGTTGGTGGCAAGGTGTATAAACATTGGAATTCCATGAGGGTGGATGGTGTGGTACTTGAAGGTTTGGTGGTTGGGGGTCATGTAGGGGGTATCTTTCATATTCTTGGATTTGGTATTCACATAGGGGAGGTGATAAACCCCGATTTCGTAATTTATCTTGTGCTTATTTTGGGGAATTTTACCACCTTTTTCCACATTTATTCAATGAAATAGCATGGTTTTGTGATTCTCCCTTGAATTTTGCTTAAGTGTAAAAACATGCTTTTTAGGCTTTAAATTGGAAATTTTGATTCACTTTAATTCCATTCGATGCCTTGATGTGTGTGTTGAGTGATTTCAGGTTTATAAGGCAAGTATTGGATGGAAGAAATGAGTAGAAAAGCATACAAAGGGGAGAATGCATGAAGAAACAAAGATTGGGAATGCATCAAGGGACGCGCATGCGCACAAGGCGCGTACGCGCAAAAGTGGTCTCGCCAATAGACGCGCTCGCGCAGATGGAAATTCGCCAATCGACGCGCACGCGCCAATACTCTTACATGGTCTACTTAAAGGCAAAATGCTGGGGGCAATTTCTAAGCTGCCCAGGCCTAATTCCAACTTATTTTTGAGTGTATTTCATGCAGAATTGAAGTCCAAGCAAAGGGGGAGCAATTGTTTGTAGCATTAGCATCATGTAGGTTAGTTTCTAGAGAGAGAAGCTCCCTCTTCTTTCTAGAAATAGGTTTGGTTAGCTTAATTCCATCTTAGATCTAGGTTCAACTACATGTTTTCATCTTGTTTCCTTTATGATTTCTTGTTCCTACTACTTGATTCTCTTAGTTTTCATGTCAATTTCTCTTTTATGTTCATGGATGATCTTGTTGGATTTGATTTACTCTTAATGCAATTTAATGTTTGATGTTCTTTTATTGTTAATTTGAGTTGTTGATCTTGTTTCCTTGCAATTTGTAGTTGGTAGATTTTACTATTTCTTGTCATTTATTATGCTTTCCATTTGTTAGCTAATATTGTTTCCATTGACGCTAATCTTTTGCTAATTTAATTAGTGAGTTGATTAGGACTTTTGGATTATTAGACTTTCTCTCATGGAAGATAACCTATATCTTCTTCCAATGTTGGAGATGACGTAATAAGATAAATTCTTGTTTATTATTGTAACATGATTAACTAGTCTTTTTTGACATTCTCCCTATGTGAAGATGACATGATACCTTCTTCCGTTTGTTGGAGTTGACTAAATAAGATGAATTAATCAATGTATGACTAGGATAGAAAGCCAATGATCTCAATTCTTGCCATGAATGTCTCTCTTTATTACTTGCTTTCTTTAGTTACTTGCTTGATTTACTCTTCTTGTCATTAAATTCTTGTCCATTTACTTCCTTGCCCCTTTACCAATCAAAACCCCTTACCCCTTCATAGCCAATAGTTTACCATTTCATTACAATTCCTTGTGAGACGACCCGGAGTCCAAATACTCCGGTTAATTCTTATTTGGGGTTTGTACATGTTACAACCTAAATTTTTGTATGTGAGGACTCTTTGTTGGTCTAGAACTATACTTGCAACGAGAATTCAATTGAGAAATTCTATATCAACAAAAGTTCAAACATCAAAAAATGGCGCCGTTGTTGGGGAGTTGCAATGGTGTTATATTATTGGCTATTGTATATATTGTGAATAGCTTGATTTTTGGTTTGCTTGTTGGCTTTTGCTAGTTGTAAGACTTTGTTTTCTTTGTTTCTTGTTAGTTTTGTTTTTGTCTTCTCTTATCACCATGAATTCTCATCACTTTGGCTATGAGTGTGATTCAAACTATGTTGTAGGAAATGAAAGCTTTAATGAGGATGTGCATCAAGAATTTGGAAATCAAAGATGGGAGGAGCCTCAAGCCTATGGACAACCTTCTTGGCAACCACCTCCTCTGGTTTCTTATGGGTACAATTCAAATCTTGATGCATGCCAATCTAATGTATGTGATGACCCTCATTGTGGTTGTCAACCACAATCATCATATGCATATGAACCCCCTCCTCAACATAGCCCTCCACCACACTCACAAACCTCATACCACCATTCACCTCCACATGATCCTAAACCATACCCACCATACCAACCACCATATGAATCATACTTAGAGCCACCACCATTCCAACACCAATACTCCCAAGAACCACAAATTCCACATACACCACCTCAAGAATTTCACCAATATGAACCACTTTCTGACTATAATATCTTTCCCTCAAACAATCAACCCTCTCTTCCACCACAACCCTCCGATGAAGCCTTTATGCTAGAATTAAGGGATCTTGAATCTCATATCTTAAGGCAACACAAGGAGAATGAAAAGAAATTTGAGGAGTTAAGAGCAAAAATGGCTATCATGGTAGAAGCCATTGGCAACATAGTCTCATCCCGCCTAAGCCTATGCTATCAAGGTACTTCCATTGTGGAATGTGGAGAAGTAACCAAGGAGCTTAGTGAGGGAGTGAACTTGAAGCTCCAAGGTGAAGAAGAGGAGTTAAAGCAAGAAATGCAACAAGAGGATGAGGTAGAGATTATTGAACAAAAGGAAGTAGTGGATGGAGCCTTAGGATATGTTGAGTACATAGAGGAAGCACAAATTGAAGAGCCTTCTTCTATGGAGTTCGAAGTTGATGTTGAAGAGGAGAGTGCACAACCTCCAAGGCACAATGTAATTGAAGAATTGGAAGAAGTGTTCCAATCAATAGACACTCCTATTTATGATGACTCCGCATCAACATATGATCCTCTTGAATTTGAAGAATCCTTCCCCACTATGCTCGGAATTGATGATGAGGTAGATTTCACTCAACCTCCTATGTATGATTTGAGTGATGGAGAAGAGCTAGAGGACATTGGTGAAGAAGAATGTAAACTTGAGGAAGCTTGGCAAGAGGTAGAGCATGAAGTATCTTGCCAAGTGGTGGAAGCCTTCCAAAAAGGATGGACGGGAGTTGAACGTGTTTTGACAAGACCGTTGGGAACTCCTCCACCTAGGTTGTCATCTAATCCTTCATTTGAGTGGGTAAAACTTCTAACTCTTAGCTTTATTATCCCACTTGAATATGGTTTGTTTGAAACGGATGGCCAACTTAGAGCACTTTGTGGAATTAAGCGTAAGAGGAGGATGTTTAGTGGTTGGCGTTGTAAGTCTAGGCTCATTATGGTTGAAGCTTCAAGGACTAAAGGTTGGACTAGTGCTCAATTGGATGGGTCTAGGAGGATAGTTTGGTGCTTCCATGAGAATTCATCTCTCTTGCCACCCGGAAGAAATCACCATGATCAACTCAAGGACGGGTGTGAAAACAAGGTGTGGGATCCCGGATCACACAAGAAAAATCAACTTTGGGAGCCCACGGTTTGTGAAGAACTCCATCAAAGCTTGGAGTTATTAACCTTGATTGATGAAGCACAATGGAAGTCCAAGTATTGGTGGATGTTCAAGGATGGATTCAAGCACAAGCCACCTTGATGAGGAGCTCCCCATAAGTCCAACTTAAGGACAATAAACAAAAGTGCTAGGTGGGAGACACCCCACCATGGTAACATCTTTTCATTTTTCTCTTTTGTACATATTGGTAAAATAAGTTTAATTTCATGTTTTGTTTGATTAGTTGAGTTTAATTGGGAGTCTAGTAGGTTAAATAAGGTTTTATGATGTTTTGGTAGCTGTTTGGAGGTTTGGAATGCTTGGTTTGGTGCAAAAGCATAGAAAAATTTTGAAAAAAATAGAGCACCATCCACGTGCACGCGTGCTTCACGCGTACGCGTGAATCAAGCAATTTCAGCCATCCACGCGCACGCGTCATGTACGCGTATGCGTGGATTGAATTTTTCCACTTCCCATACATTCACTCGAGAGTTGTGCCTGAAGTGTGCCAACTTTGTGCCCCAGGGCACGCGCCTTGCGCGTACGCGTTGACTTTCTGCTTTGCCATGCACGTGTACGCGTCAACCGCGCGTACGCGTCGCTTCCATTTCACCATTCCACGCGCACGCACCAATGACGCGCACGCGTGGGCTGTTCTGCATCAACCACCTTCTTTTCTTCTCCTCTTTCCATTTCTTTCCTTCTTCTCTCTGCTCTTCTTTTCTTTCCACCCTTCAAACATCATCCAACACTACCAAATATCATGTAACACCATTTCTTTTAGTTAGTTTAATTTTCGTTTAACTTTTGTTTTCCATTATAAGTGTTGGATTACTAATCTTGTTTACTATTTACTGCTGCTGCTTATTGATAGGATGTTAGTTTAACATCATTGTTGTTAATTGTACTTGTTGGATTTCTTTGTTGGGGTTGTATTTGGTTACTTAGTTTGGAATTTTTCATGCTTAACACTTTTGAATACCAAGTACTTGTTACATTGCCTTCATGCATCTTACCTCTTTGAATTGCATGTTTTGGCCACCATGCATTCATCACCCACTGCTAGGCAATTGTATATTATCATTGCATTTTTTTAGGTGATGCTTGTTTATGGTTTACCCTTATTCACATAACTTATTTCATGCATTGAGATTGTAGAATTGTGAAATTGGATCAAAGCTTACGTAGCAACATATTTTGAGCTTTCTAAGCTTTGTGGACCATGCTTGCTATGTGATTGATTTTTATATCCTTTTTTCTAAGTTCCATAGAATCCATGTGTTCCACCTCTATGTCACTTAGGTGTTGCAATAACTTCAATATGTATCATTAATTGTTGTGTGAGTTTCATATACCATTTTGTTCACTAAGTCTACCTACACATCAATCAATGTCCATGCATTATCCAATTTCACAATTGCTTGATTAATTGCTTGAATGCTTTTATGCTTCTTCACTACTTGTTTGGTTGCCTTAACCTACAAGTCTTTTAAGGTATCTCAAGCACACTAGAATGAGTGAAATGTGTGTCTTCTTTTGTATAATTGTGACATGATTTTTAAATACTAGGGTGTGAGTTCTAAACCACATGCAAGTTAGAACCCACACACTTACTTTTCATTATTGTCACACCAATTCACTCACTCAATTCTAGTGATTTTCCTCATTCCAACAATCTATGCTTCCCTGCTTGTGCATTTACTTGTCTTATTATCTCCTGTTTACTATGTTCAGGATGAATCATCATAAGCAAAAACGGAAGTGGGAGAAGAACACGCAGCATCGGTTGACCTACCAACTGAAGGTAGCAACTAGGAAAGTCGCCGTACCCCCTTGTTCATCTTTGGATGAACTGAGGACGGTGCAAACTTTTAAGTGTGGGGAGGTCGTCCAACCGCTCGGCATTTTTGGGTGACAAGTTTCTAATCCCAACACTTTTGCATTTCATTTTTAGGTCTTTTAGGATCTTTGGTTGCATTGCATATGTACATATTAAGCTTAGTCAAAATCATGATATTTTCCAAGGATTTTATCTATAGGGCACCCCAATTGAAAAAAAAATCTTTTTTTTAGAACTTGCTTGAATTATATACTTTGTGGAACATGATTTTTGAGCTAAGAACACAAGCATGTGAGATTTGAGCCTAATTATGTGGTTACATCATATATAACTACTTATTTTCATTCTTGTGTGCATTATTCTCTTTCTATGATTGTAATCTTTGATTTGTTTAATTCTATATGTCTATTATTTTGTGTATATATGCATTTATATGATTGAGGCCATTGTTCAAATAGCTCACTTACCCAAATAAGCCTATCTTTTATCTTCCGTTGATAACCAATTTGAGCCTACGCTTAACCCATTTGTTCTTAATTGTAGCACATTACAAGCCTAAGTGAAAAACAATAAATATCCCTTAATTTGGATCTTTGATTAGCTTAGGCTAGTGAGAGTGTTTATCATTTGATTTTGGGAGAGTTGGGAACATTGGGTAGAGATAAAAGTGTATTTTTGTACTTGTGTTGAGAATCTTGGGAATTGGGTACATACTCATGTATTAATCATGTGTAAACCATATGCATTGATGCTCTTGTACATATATTTTAGTTTGAAAAGAAAGAAATTTTAATGATAATAATAATAATAATAATAATAATAATAATAATAATAATAATAATAATAATAATAATAATAATAATAATAATAATAATAATAGAGAAAAAATGATGAAAATAAATAATAGAAATAGAAAAAGAAAGACAAAGAATTGCAATAAAAATGGGACAAAATGGCCCAAAGCAAGGTTCAATAAAAGTCAATGCATATGGGTGTTGATCAAAAAGAGAATACATGAGTGTGTGAAAAGTGAAGAATGGATATCTAGGTTTGTTTAGAATTGTTTAGGTTTTCATAGGTTAGGTGGGAAGTTTAAGTTAATCAAAGATTTAAATTTCAAGCTCACTTGACCATATGCATCTTACCTTGACCCTAGCCCCATTACAACCTATGGGAAGTCCTCTTGATATTTGTATGCGTGCATAAAATAATTGTTGATTGTTAGATGAAAAACAAATCTTGGAAAGCATGATTAGGAGAGAATTGAGTGAATCAACCTCATACACTTGAGTGCCTAGAGCGGATACACATCCGGTGAGGGTTCAATCGCTTAATTACATGTTTCCACCTATGATCATCTTTTCTTGCAAGTTTGTGAACTCTTTCAATGATTCAATCCAATTGTGGTTTGTTTGATTGCTAATACCTTAGCCTTTGTGCTTGTATGTATATTCTTGGAAATTGATTTATTTTGACTAAACCATTACATCATGAAAATAGATTGCATTTAGTTAGTTGCATTGAATAAATGTTAATACCCTTTGCTTCTTCTTGATTTTAGCATGAGGACATGCTTAGTTTAAGTGTGGGGAGATTTGATAAACCCTGATTTCGTGATTTATCTTGTGCTTATTTTAGGGAATTTTACCACCTTTTTCCACATTTATTGAATGAAATAGCATGGTTTTGTGATTCTCCCTTGAATTTTGCTTAAGTGTAAAAACATGCTTTTTAGGCCTTAAATTGATAATTTTGATTCACTTTAATTCCATTCGATGCCTTGATGTGTGTGTTGAGTGATTTCAGGTTTATAAGGCAAGTATTGGATGGAAGAAATGAGTAGAAAAGCATACAAAGGGGAGAATGCATGAAGAAACAAAGATTGGGAATGCATCAAGGGACGCGCATGCGCACAAGGCGCGTACGCGTAAAAGTGGTCTCACCAATAGACGCGCACGCGTACATGCCACGCCCGCGTGGATGGAAATTTGCCAATCGACGTGCACGCGCACATGGCGCGCACGCGCCAATACTCTTACATGACCCACTTAAAGGCAAAACCCTGAGGGCGATTTCTGAGCTGCCCAGGCCCAATTCCAACTTGTTTCTAAGTGTATTTCATGCAGAATTGAAGTTCAAGCAAAGGGGGAGCAATTGTTTGTAGCATTAGCATCATGTATGTTAGTTTCTAGAGAGAGAAGCTCCCTCTTCTCTCTAGAATTAGGTTAGGTTAGCTTAATTCCATCTTAGATCTAGGTTCAACTACATGTTTTCATCTTGTTTCTTTTATGATTTCTTGTTCCTACTACTTGATTCTCTTAGTTTTCATGTCAATTTCTCTTTTATGTTCATGGATGATCTTGTTGGATTTGATTTACTCTTAATGCAATTTAATGTTTGATGTTCTTTTATTGTTAATTTGAGTTGTTGATCTTGTTTCCTTGTAATTTATAGTTGTTAGATTTTACTATTTCTTGTCATTTATTATGCTTTCCATTTGTACCCACCAAGTGTTTGACAAAATGCTTGGTTGGGCCTTAGAGTAGATTTTGAGAATTCTTGGCTTGGAAAGAGTAATTAGGAAATCTTGAGTTATAAAAACCCAACTCATGTTGATGATATAGAGTTGTTAGCTAATATTGTTTCCATTGACGCTAATCTTTTGCTAATTTAATTAGTGAGTTGATTAGGACTTTTGGATTGAGATTAGCTAGTCTTGTTAGACTTTCTCTCATGGAAGATAACCTATATCTTCTTCCAATGTTGGAGATGACGTAATAAGATAAATTCTTGTTTATTATTGTGACATGATTAACTAGTCTTGTTTGACATTCTCCCTATGTGAAGATGACATAATACCTTCTTCCGTTTGTTGGAGTTAACTAAATAAGATGAATTAATTATTGCATGACTAGGATGGAAGGCCTATGATCTCAATTCTTGCCATGAATGTCTCTCTTTCTTACCAATCAAAACCCCTTACCCCTTCATAGCCAATAATTTACCATTTCATTGCAATTCCTTGTCAGACGACCCGGAGTCCAAATACTCTGGTTAATTCTTATTTGGGGTTTGTACATGTGACAACCTAAATTTTTGTATGTGAGGACTCTTTGTTGGTCTAGAACTATACTTGTAACGAGAATTCAATTGAGAAATTCTATATCAACAAAAGTTCAAACATCAGGAGGGTTTGTCTCGTTGTAGTATAGAGGAGGTGTTTGCCATGAGTGCTGCTCATATGCAATTGGTTCCTCCCTAAATTGATTCTCCCACTCCATGAAGCAATCCCAATTTGAATTCATCATACTCAACAAAATACTCACAACCAAGCTCCAAGCAACAAGGGTAATAAGTCATAGAGAAAGTAAAAATTAAAAGCAAAAGACATAAGTAAATAAGAAAAACAAACACCTAAGTATTAAAAAAAATAACCAAATAACCAAAAAGTAAGATATTTACACTATCAACATATTCACAACAACCAAAAGATAGCCCTCAATTACGTCCCCGGCAACGGTGCCAAAAATTTGGTGAGAAGATTATTGTCGATCTAGAATTTCACAAAATATAGGTTCGTTGCAAGTATAGCCTAGACCAACAAACAATCCTCTCAATCAAAGTTTAGATATTTTCAATTCAAAACATATAAACCGAGAGTCTTTCAACCTCGGGTCGTTCTCCCTAGGATGCAATTGGAAGTGTTACACTTTTGGTTGTTAGGGCAAAAAGGGGTTTTGAATCAAAGAACAAAATATTAAAAGAACTAAGAAATAAAAGAACTAAGGAATGATCAAAATTGGAAATTAATGCAATAAAAGGAAGATAAGGTCGAAATTAGTGAAAATGTTATAAATACAATAAAGAGCCTTGACTTGAGAATAAGAGGGCCCAAGGAATCCTATTATCGCCATAACCACAACTATGATAACTATAATGAGTCAATCTCACCTAGTCTACCCCTAACATCGAGGAGTAAGTCAAGCAAGCATAATTGACCTTAATCCATAAGTCCTAGCTAACTTATCAAACTAGTTGATAAAAAGCTAGTGTCAATGGGAACAAGAGTTAACTAACTACCCAAGAATTACCATTAAATGTCGGACATTATAACTCTAGTATCCTAGAAACTCAAATCCCAAGCCAAGGTGTGAAAATCTACTCAAAATCCATAATTGGCATTTTCACAAACACCTTGTGTGCATAAAACCAAAACATAAGAAATGGTAAAAGAAAATGAAAACTATAACCAAACTATTCAAATATCCACAATTAACATTCAATCAAACATAAAGAAAGCATAAAACATGAAATTCATCAATCAAAAATTCAAGATACCAAAATTGCATATATAAACAAAGTAACTTGAACCATAAGAACATAAAAGCAAAAGTAGTGAAATTAAAGAGAAAATTGAGAGTACTTACAAAAGATGAGCAAAAATCCAAAATCAAAGCTTGCTATAAATGCTACAATGGAGATGGAAATGAAACCCTAAGAGAGAAATTCTACACTACTCCTACTCCTACTCTTATGGAAGCTTCCTGATACTAATGAAAACTCAAACTAAACCTAATAAAACCTAGTACTACCTAATGCCGTTATATGTGTTGATATCCCCTTCATATAGCACTTCAATTTCAGCATTGAGCCTTCCAAAACTAGGCCAAAAGCCCCCAAAATCGCGGATCACGTGTTTCATTAATGAAACCACATGCAGGGACCTGTGCGTATGCATAGATGTGTGCGTACGCACACTTTGCTGAATGTTCTCCTCTGCGTACGCATAGAGTGTTGTGCACATGCACACATGCTAATTCCTTCCTGTGCGTACGCACAGATGCTTATGCGCACGCACACATGTTTGTGTGTGCTTTTCCTTGTTTTCTTCATGTGTTCTCCCTTGTACATGGTTTCTTCCACTTTTGCTATCCATTCTTGCCTTTATGACCTGAAATTATGATGGGTGAAAATCAGATTTCCACACAAAACTCACCGGCAAGTGTACCGGGTCGCGTCAAGTAGTAAAACTCACTTAGAGTGAGGTCGATCCCACAGGGATTGATGGATCAAGCAACTTTAGTGAGGTGATTAGTTTAGTCAAGCTAACAGTGTTGAATTGGATGAAATTGAAGCAACAGAAAGTAAATTGCAAGAATTATAAAATGTAGAAAGTAAATTGACTGAAACTTAAAAAGCAAGGAATGTAAACTGCAGAAGCTTAAATGACAAGAAAGGTAAAGTGCAGTAAATGTAAAGGAAATTGGGTGCAGGAAATTTAAAGGAAGCAGTAGATCCAAACTCAGAACAAGTGCAGAAGCTTAAAATTGCATGAAAATAAATTGAGAGAAATTGGAACAGAAAAGTAAAATTGACAGAAAATGAAATTGTAGTAGAGGATTGTAGAAATATAAATGAATTCAATATAATAGAAAGTGCAGAAAATTAAAAGTGTATTAAGGAGAGCTTTCTATTCTATCCTACTCCTACTCCTACTGCTGCCTATTACTACTGTAGCCTAACTGAGCTTCCCCCTTTTTGAAATGCAATTGATGCCTTTATATAGGCTTTACAAAATAAAAATGAAATTGCAAACAAATTACAAATCAAATGAAATTCCTATTCTAACTATCTCTTGTACCTTTGAGTGACGTTAATGGGCTCTGCTTGCTTTGGAGCTTCAATGGGCTTGGAATCAGCTAAAGTGAACCACAATTCTGCTCCCAGGAGAATGTTGCATTCATTTAGAGAACGGAGCGTTCTGGCACCCACGCGGACGCATCCTTGGTGCGTGCGCATCCCTGGCATTTTGGCTCATCGACGCGTACGCGTCACTTGCACGTACGCGTCCCTTGCAGCGTTCACAAAACGAACGAACGCTACCCCACGCGTATGAATCATGTGCGCTTGCGCGTGGGTGGAAAAATGTTGATTCCATGCTTCAGCACCACCCACGCGTCCGCGTGCTTCCTTCCAGATTCTCCATCGATGCGTGCGCGTCATGTGCGCGTGCGCGTCGGTTGCAAATTTCCAATTCCAATTTTGAAATTGCACGAAAGCGTTCACTTGTGCAACGTAGCGTTCTCTTTGCAAACGAACGCTAATTACATCCACGCGTCGCGTCATGCACGCGTAAGCATGGGTCTTCAAAATTCCTTACTCGACGCATGCGCGTCTTGTACGCATGCGCGTCGTGACGTTTTTGCGCCAGGAGCGTCCTCCCTTTTTAAATCATGGGCCACACTTTTAAAAGCGTGGCCTAAGGCTTCAAATGTGCTCAAACTTCAAAAGTATGTCCAGAATTCTTCTTTTGAGCTTATTTTATGCTTTCTGCTTCTTTTCCTTCATCTTTTCACCTATCATCAACCAAACAGATATAGCAAAGCCTTGGCATAATCATCAAATCTTGCATCATTCATATTATCAACTAAATCTTGCAAAAAATCTAATAAAAAATGCATAAAATTACCAATGTTTGATTGAATCAAGACAAGCATAAAATTATCACTCACACTTACTTATTGTCTGAAAATACATGAAAACTAAATAAAAACTAATGAAAAAGGATTTGAAACTAGCCTAAGATGACTTGTCATCAAATTACTCAACAAACATGTCGTGGCATCAAATGGAATAAAAGTGGAATTAAATTACTCATTTCAAGCATAAAATTGCATGTTTTCACAATTAGGCTCAATTAAGGGGCAAAACACAAAAGTATGCTATTTTGGTGCCTAAGTGTGAGTTTATGTGATGAAATCCATCCAAATTAAGCTAAAATATATCGGAAAATATGGACTCATCAAAAACCTATTTATCTTTTCTTGCCACGGGATTCAAAATTGTTGTTTTACATGACAAGAAAAATACTTAATACTGTCAGATATACCAACAGAATGCATTTGACGGTATAAACTAAACCAGAAAAAGGTTACATGTGGATTATTTTATCCGACAGTAATTACCAGCAGATTTTGCGTCGGAGTTTGCAATAAATACAACGAAATAAGTGGTTACTTACTGGTGGATATTTTCGACGGTAATTTTTGGCATTGATGAGTCCATATTTGATGGTATATTTGACTCAATTTGGATGGATTCTAGCACATGAACTCACACTTAAACACCAAAATAGCATACTTTTGTGTTTTGTCCCTAATTTGATCCTAAATGTGAAAACATGCAATTTTGTGCTTTAATAGAGCAATTTAATTCCACTTTTATGTTATTCGATGCTGCGATATGGTTTGTGAGTGATTTCAGGCCTTGGAGGCAAGAATGGATGGGCAAAAGTGGAAGAAAGCATGTACAAGGGAGAAAACATGAAGAAAACAAGGAAAAGCACAAACAGCGAAGTATGCGTGCGCACAAGCACCTGTGCGTATGCACAGGTCAATTTTCAGCCAAGTGTGCGGATGAACACGTTTGTGCGTCCGCGTAGGTCCCTGCACGTGATTGCATTAATGAAACATGTGCTGCACGAATATGGAGGTCTCTTGGCCCATTTTGGAAGGCCTGAAGGCTGAAATGAAAGGCTATATAAAGGTCTCTTGTGCTTAATTGTGAAAAATATGCTTTTCATGCTTAAATTGCCAATTTTAATTCACTTTTCTCCCATTCGATGCCTTGATATATTTTTTTGAGTGATTTAAGGTTTTGAAAGCAAGAATGGCTTGAGAAAGTGGAAGGAAAGCATACAAAGAGGAAGATTTCAAGAAATGAAGGATTTGGAAAGCTGCCAGCCCTGACCTCTCTGTACTAAATTGGTCATAACATGAGCTACAGAGGTCCGAATATGGCGGTTCCAGTAGCATTGGAAAGCTAACATCCGGGGATTCAAAATGATATGCAATTTGCTATAGTGGACATAAGTCTACCTGTGCGTACGCACAGGACAATTTTCAGTGTGTGTGCGGACGCACGTGTCTGTGCGTCCGCACAGGTCCCTGCACGTGAGCTCATTAATGCAAATCGTTGGGGGCAATTAGGGTTAGTTTTTATTATGTTTTCTCTTAGTTTCTAGAGAGAGAAGCTCCCCCCTCTCTCTAGAACCTAGGGTTTTTAGATTAATTTCTTTGTAATTTCTTGTTTTAATTCTTGTTTTCATTTACTTTTCCTTGTCATTTATTGTTATTGCATCTTTCTTCTTCTTCATTTCTCTTGTTATTTCCTTTATTTTGTCACTTTTATGTTTTATGAACACTCTTGTCATTTTAATTCTAATTAATGCAAATTTATGTTTCCAAGTCATTTATTACTTTCTTGAGTTGTCATTGTCACTTTCTTGCTTCGGTCATTTTAGAATTTATTTTATTACAATTTAATATTATTTTATTCTCATGCACACCAAGTGTTTGATAAAATGCTTGGCTTAGTTTTTACTTAGTTTTTATCCACTCTTGGCTTGAAATTGTTGACTTTGGTGATCTTTAAGTCATTAATGTCCATTCTTGTTTGATATATTAGAGTAGTTAGTTGATTTGGTCTCCCTTGACTCTATGTGACCCCTTAGTGTTGACATAAGACTTAGGGATTGAAATTAGCTATGACTATTTGACTTATCTTCGATGTAAGGTTAACTAAGTAGGATTAACTCTTCATAATCATCATATGTTTGTGGTCAATGACTGGGATAGGTAGCCTTAGTCCTCAATTACTTGCCAAGAGGTTTCTTGCTTTTGAAGTTTTATTGCTTTGACTTTTACTTGCTTTCATTTACTTTCTTGCATGTTAAGTTTCCTTCTTGCCATTTCTTTTCCTTGCATTTAATTGCTTTGACTTTTATTGCTTTTATGCTTAAATTCTTCCATGTTTAGTTTTCACACTCTTGGTTGAGATATTGGGTGTTTGGGTGGAATTGAGTTGTGGATGTCCATTCCGCATTGTGTGGGATTAGTTGATTGATTTGGTTTCCATTGACGCTAGTCTTTTACTAAGTAATTAGTGAGTTGACTAGGATTTATGGATTGAGATCAATTTTACCTTTGACTAATTCTCAAGGAGGATTGACTAATTTGTATTGCTTCTACACAATTGCCATGTTTGTGGTCCACAACTAGGATAGGAAGGCTAGATTACCCAATTCTTGCCAAGAGTTGCCATTTATATTCCTTGCTTGCTTGTTTCAATTCCTTGCTATTTACATTTCAATTTCTTGCTCTTGCTTTCATTCCCAATCCCCCATACTCTCTCTCTCATAGCCAATGACATTGCACTTTATTGCAACTCCTAGGAAAGATGACCCGGGAGCTAAATACTCTCGGTTATTTTGTTGGGAATTTATTATTTGATTGATGTTCAATTGTTGGGTTTGGACTATACTTGCAATGGACAAATTCTACTTTTAGTGTGAAAATCCAAACCCGTGCATTTGGGCTTCGTCAAATTTGGTGCCGTTGCTGGGGAGTTGCAATGGTGTACGTTATGGGCTATTGTATATATGTGAATATTGTAAATAGCTTTCCTTCTTGATTGTCTTTGTTGAGGGTTAGGATTGGGATCCTAAAGGACATTGGACATTCTAGCATTGTGTGGAGGTCAAGCACAAGCCACCATAGCAAGGGCTCTCCTAATTGTCTAACTTAAAGACATTAAATAAAAGTGTTTGGTAACATTGTTCTAACTCTTCTCTTTCTGTATATATTTTGGTTTATTGCATGTTTGTTTGATTGGTTAGCTTAAAATTAGTTCAATTTTGAATTAGTTATGTTAATTTTGGTTTGGATCATGAATTTGTGGGTTCTTGCATGTTTTGGTGTTTGGTTTTCATTGAATTAAGGGTTGGTACCTTAGAATTTTGAAGAAAAATTTTTGCAAAATAGGGCATCTGTGCATACGCACGTACTTGTGTGTGCGCACAGAATAGCTATTTTCTGGTTCCCGTGTGTGCGCACCGACCTGTGCGCACGTGATTTTGCCCTCTGTTCACAGTGCCAATACACCTTGTGCGCACGCTCAGCTACTTTCCGTGACCTGTGCGTGCGCACCCACCCGTTCGTACGCGCACATACCCTTTTTTGCGCTTCTTGTGCGGCCGCACAGATGTGTGCGTCCGCACGCCAACTTGCAACCACTCTGGTGAGAGCGTTGGCATAGCGTGTGCGCGTGAACCCCTGCCCCTTACGCTCTTGTGCGCGTGCGCACACATGATCCTTTCTTTAAAAAAAAGTCTTCTGTGCGTGCACACGCCTTGGTGCACGCGCACACTTCTTGTTCCCTCTTCTGTCCGCAGCGCCCGCACACTGTTGTGCGCACGCACAAGCCCCTTTTTCCGCCTAGTGTGCGTACGCAAGCATGCCTGTGCGTACGCACACCCCTGTTTTCTCCTACTTTACTTCTTTTCTCCTCCTTTCTTTACTTCTTCTTTTCTTCTCTCTTCTACGCTTCTCTTCTCTTACTTTTGCCCTCTTTTCTACTTATTCTAGTTGCTTTTCATTGCATTTCATTTTTTTATTTTAGTAAATTTATATTAGCTTTGATTTAGTTATTTGTTAATTAAATAAATTGCAAGTATTTGTTGATGATTATTGGGTTGCTTCTTGTTTAAGTTTTGGTTTAATTGTTGATGAATATGTGCACTGAAGATTAACTATCTGTTTAATTACCTAGATGAATTGTTAGTTTGATTCATATGTTGTCATGACCATATGCATTAAACTTTATCCTTGTTTGGCATTATGAATTGTGCAGTTTTACTTTAGTGAATTGAGTTGAGCTACTTAGTCATCATGGTTCTTAAGTGAATATAATCACATAACAAGGTATTTGTTTCTTGTTAATGCTTTGCATTTTTTTGAGTTGACTTGACTTGATTCTTATCAAGACTTGTCACTTTTTGTAACAAGCACCTTATACATGTGATTATTTCCTTATTCCTAAGGGTGAATACATAGTCTCTTTTCATCATCGAATTAGTCGTTGTTGATTGTGCCATTTTCTATTCACCAGGTGCTTTCACTTGCACGATTTCAATAACCAATGTCTTACATATTCAATTCACTTTAGTTGTGGTTGCCTAGGGTTATTTGTGCCTTCACTCTTGCTTATGCTTTACTTGCAACCTAGGCCACTTAATTGAGGAATCAACCCGGAGCCCCGGTGCCCACCAGCTGAAGGTGGAGCCTCACATCTCTCAACCCCCGGATTGTGTTCGTGCATGGAGGATCGTGCAACCTTTAAGTGTGGGGGAGGACTCGTCATTTTAGGGTGTAAACTTTCTTCTCCCAAACACTTTGCACTTTATTTTTATTTTTTTAGTAGGCTTTTTGTATATATTTGGAGTATTTTTTATTGTTGCATTATATTTTCTTTTAGTATATATATCTTAGCTTATGCATAGTTTATTTCTAGTTATTGCATGTTGCATTCTTGCATCTTTTCCTTAGTATATATTTAGAAGTTGTGATTGGATGATGTGAATAGTATAATGCTTAGTCAATTTTGTCCTAATTGTTCATGTTAATTTTTGCTTGTTGAAAATTAGGAAAAGAACTAGAAAATTTTTGAAAAATTACATCCATCACAACATACATACATACATACATACATACATACATACATACATACATATAGTAAATAAGTTTTGGTAAAACAACAAAGAATTTTCAAGAAATCTCTTTTTGGGCACTCCATTGATTAGATTTGAAAACTATTTTTATACTTGCTTGAAGTATCTTTTTATGGAACATAGAAAAGAGCTTGAACAAATACCAAGTGAGATTTGAGCTTTAATTGTGTGGTTGCATATTTTCAATCACAAATTTTGTTCTTGTGTGTTATAAACTCCTTTTATGAATGTGATCTTAGATTTGCTTTATTCTATATGTCCTATATTTGTTGTTTTGGATTGCATTTAGTATGATTGAGGCCATTGTTGAAATTAAACTCACATAACCCATATGGCCAACCCTTACATCTACCATTGTAAACCACTTTTTGAGCCTTTTAATTCTCCTTTGTTCTTATTTTAAGCACATCATTTACCCTAAGTGAAAAACCATTAATGTCCTTGAATTGTATCTCTGATTAGCTTGGGTTTGAGTGTGTGTGTTAATCAAGTGTGTGGAAATTTGTGGGAAACATTGGTAGAACGTTAGTTTGGGTGTTCGTTGAGAATATTTGGAAAAATGGGTAAACACTCATGCATCTATTAATTAAAACATATGCATCTCTTTTTATTGATAATAAGAAAAGAAAAAAAAAGAAGAAAAAGAGAAGAAGAAAAGAAAAAGAAATGATAATAAGAATGTAAATAAAGGATGCATATGTGTGTGAATTGAAAAAAGAAAGATGCATGAGTGAACATGAAAAAGGGATAAATGGGTAGTTAGATTATTTTGTCATGTATATAGGATGATGTAGGATTAGGTGGAATACTTGAGCTAATCAAAGATCCAATCTATTAGCCCACTTAACCATATTAATCCTACCCTTACCTAAGCCCCATTACAACCCTCAAAAGTCCTCATGATATTTGCATTCATTCATCAAATATTAGTTGATTGTTAGATGACTTGAAAATCTTTTAGAAACATGATTAAAGGAGGATTGAGTGATTAAACCCTACATACTGAGCGATTAGAGTGTAAACACATCCAGTGAGGGTTTCAATTGCTCAATTCTATGTTTCCATTGATTATCTTGTATCTTCTTGCAAGTTGTTGAACTTAATTTTGAAAAATTCAAATAAAATCTTTGGGCATTGATGATATTGCTATATTTTCTTTGTCCTAGCCCCAAGATTTATTTTAGATTGATTGAGATTCTTTTGTTTGTTTTTGCCAAACTCAATAGGAATCATAGTGTAGATATATAGATAGCATTTAGTATAGTTACATGCACGTAGGTAGTTGCATTAATAATTACCCCTTCATTTACCTCCTTTGGTTGGTTTAGCATGAGGACATGCTTGGTTTAAGTGTGGGGAAATTGATAAATCCATATTTTACGATATATTTTGGTTTGATTTGAGTGGATTTCATCACATAAACCCACATTTATTCGCCTAAATAGCATGATTTTGTGAATTCTTTCCTAATTGTGCTTAATTGTGAAAAATATGCTTTTCATGCTTAAATTGCCAACTTTAATTCACTTTTCTCCCATTCAATTTCTTGATATATTTGTTTGAGTGATTTAAGATTTTGAAGGCAAGAATGGCTTGAGAAAGTGGAAGGAAATCATACAAAGAGGAAGAATACAAGAAATGAAGGATTTGGGAAAGCTGCCAGCAGTGACCTCTCTGTACTAAATTGGTCATAACTTGAGCTACAGAGGTCCGAATGAAACGGTTCCAGCGGCATTGGAAAGCTAACGTCCAGGACTTCAAAATGATATTCAATTTGCTATAGTGAACATAAGTCTACCTATGCGTACTCACAGGTACTTGTGCGTCCGCACAGGTCAATTTTCAGCATGTGTGCGGACGCATGCGTCTGTGCGTCCGCACAGGTTCCTGCACGTGAGCTCATTAATGCAAATCGCTGGGGGCAATTAGGGTTAGTTTTTATTATGTTTTCTCTTAGTTTCTAGAGAGAGAAGCTCCCCCCCTCTCTCTAGAACCTAGGGTTTTTAGATTAATTGCTTTTTAATTTCTTGTTTTAATTATTGTTTTCATTTACTTTTCCTTGTCATTTATTGTTATTGCATCTTTCTTCTTCTTCATTTCTCTTGTTATTTTCTTTATTTTGTCACTTTTATGTTTTATGAACACTCTTGTCATTTTAATTCTAATTAATGCAAATTTATGTTTCCATGTCATTTATTGCTTTCTTGAGTTGTCATTGTCACTTTCTTGCTTTGGTAATTTTAGAATTTATTTTCTTACAATTTAATATTACTTTATTCTCATGCACACCAAATGTTTGATAAAATGCTTGGCTTAGTTTTTACTTAGTTTTTATCCACTCTTGGCTTGAAATTGTTGACTTTGGTGATCCTTGAGTCATTGATGTCTATTCTTGTTTGATATATTAGAGTAGTTAGTTGATTTGGTCTCCCTTGACTATATGTGACCCCTTAGTGTTGACATAGGACTTAGAGATTGAAATTAGCTATGCCTATTTGACTTATCTTTGATGTAAGGTTAACTAAGTAGGATTAACTCTTCATAATCATCATATGTTTGTGGTCAATGACTGGGATAGGTAGCCTTAGTTATCAATTACTTGCCAAGAGGTTTCTTGCTTTTGAAGTTTTATTGCTTTGACTTTTACTTGCTTTCATTTACTTTCTTGCATGTTAAGTTACCTTCTTGACATTTCTTTTCCTTGCATTTAATTGCTTTGACTTTTATTGTTTTGATGCTTAAATTCTTGCATGTTTAGTTTTCACACTCTTGGTTGAGAAATTGGGTGTTTGGGTGGAATTGAGTTGTGGATATCCATTCCACATTGTGTGGGATTAGTTAATTGATTTGGTTTCCATCGACACTAGTCTTTCACTAAGTAATTAGTGAGTTGACTAAGACTTATGGATTGAGATAAATTACACCTTTGACTAATTCTCAAAGAGGATTGACTAATTTGTATTGCTTCTACACAATTGCCATGTTTGTGGTCCACAACTAGGATATGATGCCTAGATTACCCAATTCTTGCCAAGAGTTGCCATTTACATTCCTTGCATGCTTGGTTCAATTCTATGCTATTTACATTTCAATTTCTTGCTCTTGCTTTCATTCCCAATCCCCCATGCTCTCTCTCTCATAGCCAATGACATTGCACTTCATTGCAACTCCTAGGGAAGTCGACCCGAGAGCTAAATACTCTCGGTTATTTTGTTGGGAATTTATTATTTGTTGATGTTCAATTGTTGGGTTTGGAGTATACTTGCAACAGACAAATTCTACTTTTAGTGTGAAAATCCAAATCCGTGCATTTGGGCTTCGTCAGATATCAACACATTTAGATTCATTAGGTTTTATCTCACTTAAATAGTTTTAGAGAGTAATTAGGAGTAGGAGTAGGAGTATTGTAGCTTTTCTCTCTTAGGGTTTAATTTCTATTTTCATTGTAGCATTTTATAGAAGCTTTTCACTTGGATTTTGCATCTCTAATTGTAAGTACTCTTAATTTCCTCTTTAATTATAGCACTTGTACTTTCATTTTCTTTTGGTTCAACTTACTTTGTTCATATTGCAACTTTGTAAATAGCAAGAATTGAAACAAGCATGCAAGGAATCGAAAAGAAAGCAATTAAAGGACACTTGGCAAGAAGTGGGTAATCTAGGTTTCCTATCCTAGTTGTGGACCACAAACATGGCAATTGTATGGAATCAATCCAAATCAATCAATCCTTCTTGAGAATTAGTCAAAAGATGTAATTGATCTCAATCATATGTCCTAGTCAACTCACTAATTACTTAGTGAAAGACTAGCGTCAACGAAAACCAAATCAATTAACTAATCTCACACAATGCGGAATGGACATCCACAACTCAATTCCACCCAAACATCCAATTTCTCAACCAAGAATGTGAAAATTAATCATGCAAGAATTTAAACATCAAAGCAAATAAAAGTCAACGCAATAAAAGTCAAAGCAACTAAATGCAAGTAAAGGAAACTTAAAATGCAAGCAACCTCTTGGCAAGTAATTAAAGGCTAAGGCTACCTATCTTAGTCATTGACCACAAACATATGATGATTATGAAGAGTTAATCCTACTTAGTCAGCCTTACATCAAAGAAAAGTTAAATAGGCATAGTTAATTTCAATCCCTAAGTCCTATGTCAACACTAAGGGGTCACATAGAGTCAAGGGAAACTAAATCAACTAACTCACTCTAATATATCAAACAAGAATGGACATCAATAACTCAAGGATCACCAAGTCAATAATTCTAAGCCAAGAGTGAATAAAAACTAAATAAAGACTAAGCCAAGCATTTTATCAAACACTTGGTGTGCATGAAAATAAAATAATATTAAATTGCTTTAAAAATAAATTCTAAAATACCAAAAGTAAGAAAATGACAAGGACAACTAAAGAAAGCAATAAATGACATAGAAACATAAATTTGCATTAATTAGAATTAAAATGACAAAAGTGCTCATAACATGAAAATTGCCATAAAAGAGAAAATAACAAAAGAGATGAAGAAGATGAAGACAAGAAAGCATAGAAACATAAATGAAACTACATTAAAACATGAATTAAAGACAGAAATTAAAGGAAATTAAACTAAACCTAACCTAATTCTAGAGAGAGGAGGGAGCTTCTCTCTCTAGAAACTAAGAGAAAACATAATAAAAACTAAACCTAATTGCCCCCCTTCATTCTTCTTCACTTTGACCTTAAATAGCTTCAGAAAATAAGTTGGATTGGGTTTTGGAGGCCCAGAATTCGCCTCCAGCGATTTGCATTAATGAGCTCACGTGTAGGGACCTGTGCGGACGCACAGATGCGTGCATCCACACACATGCTGAAAATTGACACACTAGTATCTTTGCGCACGTACAGGTCGACTTATGTCCACTATAGCAAATTGCATATTATTTTGAAGCCCCGGACATTAGCTTTCCAATGCCGCTGAAACCGCCTCATTTGGACCTCTGTAGCTCAAGTTATGACCAATTTAGTACAGAGAGGTCAGAGCTAACAGCTTTCCAAATCCTTCATTTCTTGAATTCTTCCACTTTGTATGCTTTCCTTCCACTTTCTCAAGTCATTCTTGCCTTCAAAACCTTAAATCACTCAAAAAAAATATATCAAGGCATCGAATGGGAGAAAAGTGAATTAAAATTGGCAATTTAAGTATGAAAAGCATATTTTTCACAATTAAGCACAATTAGAAAAGAATTCACAAAAGCATGCTATTTAGGTGAATAAATGTGGGTTTATGTGATGGAATCCACTCAAATCAAACCAAAATATATCGTAAAATATGGATTCATCAATGCTACACAACACGTAAGGGTGAGAAGTAATCCTCTCAAGGGTGTAGCAGAAGCATCCCCTTCCAAGACAAGCTTAACCAAGGCGCTTGGGGACATGACCACTATCCTCACGCAGATACAAAAAGATCAAAAAGAATTCTACTCTATCCAAGCCATCCAAGCCCAACCCCAAGTTGCTCAACTTGAAGGCCCTCCTAGAATTTGTGGTTTGTCCATGTCCTCCTCCAACAACAATACAAACCAACCCTCAAGCTCTTCTAATCTTCCATCCCAACCTCTTCCAAACCCCAAGGGCGGCCTCAACGCCATCACTCTACGTTCGGGAACTACATTGGAGGAGATACCTCCTAGGGTCATGAAAGACATTCATGAGGAAGAAGTGGTTGTTGAAGCTCCACATGAAGAAGAGGAGGTAGACAAAAGGCATGAGGGAGAAGGAGTAAGCCTTAAGGAACCCAAGAGGAAAGCTATAGTGGATGAGTCCATTCCTATCTCATTCCCTTCAATGGTGAAGAAGGCAAAGAAGACTCTGGAGTTTGATTTAAATATGCTTCAAGTGTTTAAGAAGGTGGAGGTCACCATCCCACTTCTTGACGCCATCCAACAAATTCCGAAGTATGCAAAATTCTTGAAGGACTTGTTTACACACAAGGATATGATAGGTGAGTTAGAGACATTATCCTTGGGTAACTCTATTTCTTCCTTAATGAAGCCTATTTCTAAGAACTATAGTGATCCTGGACCTTGTTTGGTGTCTTGTCATATTGGTGGAATTGCTTTTCATGACTGTATGTGTGATCTAGGGGCTTGCGTAAGCATCATGCCATTATCTATCTTTGTGCGGTTGAATTTAGCTCCATTAAAGAGGTCGACGACAAAATTTGCCTTAGCCGACAAGAGCATAATTACTGTTGTGGGAATAGCGGAGGATGTACTTGTGGCGATCAAGGATTTGGTATTTTCAGTTGACTTTTACATCCTTGAAATGCCCCCAACAGAGAATAGAAGCTCCTCCTCCGTTCTACTTGGTAGACCCTTCCTAAAGACCTCTAAATTCAAGCTAGATTCCTTCACCGGCACATACTCCTTTGAGATTGGAGACAAGACTATCAAGTTCAATTTGGAAGAAGCCATGAAGCACCCTCCCGAAGAGCATTCCATTCTCCAATGTGATGTAATCGATGAAGTGGTAGCAGAAGTACGAAGAGAAGACCACAACAAATTGTGCTACCCTATTGTTGAAGAGACGGATAACCAGGAGGGTGAACAAGAGGAAGTCATTGAGAGTGAACTCCATGAGCTTGATGAAAAAGAACCTCAGCTTGAGGCAAAGAGTGAACTGAAGCCCCTTCCATCTCATTTGAAGTATGCTTTCTTAGAGGACAACCAAAGGTTTCCGGTCATTATTGCTAGTGAGCTTTTTAGTGAAGAAGAAGGAAAGCTCCTAGATGTTCTAAAAAAGTACAAGAAGGCAATTGGTTGGAGTCTAGCCAATATTGTGGGGATTGACCCCCGCAAGTGCACACATCGTATTTTTCTCCAAGAGGGAGCTCGGCAGGTTAGGCAACCACAAAGAAGGCTCAACCTAACCATCCTTGATGTGGTAAAGAAGGAGGTCACTAGGCTACTTGATGCGGGTATCATATACCCAATTTCTGATAGTGAGTGGGTGAGCCCGGTCCAGGTCGTTCCCAAGAAATCGGGCATCACTGCGGTTAAAAAGGATGATGGTGAAGTGGTCACCAAGAGAGTTCAAAACGCTTGGCAGGTGTGCATCGTTTATAGAAGGTTGAACGCTGCTACAAGGAAGGACCACTACCTTTTGCCCTTTATCGATCAGATGTTGGACTGGTTAGCGGGTAAATCCTATTATTGCTTTCTTGATGGATTCACTGGTTACTTCCAGATTCACATTGCTCCTGAGGATCAAGAAAAGACCACATTCACTTGTCCATTTGGCACCTTTGCTTACAAAAGGATGCCATTTGGACTATGTAATGCACTTGCTACTTTTCAGCGGTGTATGACCAGTGTCTTTTCCTATCTAATGGAGACTTGTCTGGAAGTCTTTATGGATGACTTCAGTGTTTATGGAACTTCATTTGATTGTTTCTTAGAGAGCTTGGCCAAGGTCTTAGCTAGATGTATTGACACTAACCTTGTCTTGAATTTTGAAAAATGTCACTTCATGGTACGACAAGGTATAGTGTTAGGACATGTAGTATCTGATGAAGGCATTTAGTAGACCCGGCCAAGGTCGATGTTATCACCACTTTACCTTACCCCTCATCTGTGAGGGAGGTCCGCTCGTTTTTGGGACATGCAGGATTTTATAGGCGCTTTATTAAGAATTTCAGCAAGATTGCTTTGCCATTGTCGTGCCTACTCCAAAAAAATGTGGACTTTGAGTTTGACAGTGCATGTGTGAATGCGTTTGAAGAGTTAAGGAGAGTTCTTACCACAGCACCGATTGTGCGAGGCCCCAACTGGACGCAACCATTCGAGATAATGTGCGATGCGTCAAACCGTGTTGTAGGTGCCGCAGTTGCACAGCGCGATGGTAAACTCCCTTATGTTATTGCTTGCTCTTCTAAAACACTGGATGCGGCACAATCCAACTATACCACTATAGAAAAGGAACTCCTAGCTATTGTTCATGCTTTAGATAAATTTAGATCTTATTTGTTAGGGTCCAAGATAATGGTATATGATGGGTTGAAATCGAATTCCAACACCTAAACTCACCGGCAAGTGTACCGGGTCGCATCAAGTAGTAATTACTCACATGAGTGAGGTCGATCCAACAGGGATTGATGGATTGAGCAATTTTAGTTAGGTGATGAATTTAGTCAAGCAAACAGTTGATGATTTGAGTGAAATTTGAATAACCGAAGCTAAATTGCATGAAAATAAAAGGGAGAGGGGAAATTGACAAAAAAAAATAAAATGCAGAAGAGTAAATTGCATGAAACTTAAATTACAAGAAAGTAAAAGAGCTGAATCTTAAAGAGCAAGTAACGTAAATGACTGAAGCTTAGATTGCAAGAAATGTAAATAGCTGAAGCTTAGAGTGCAAGAAATATAAATTGCTTGAATAGTAAAGGGATGTGGGAGCTGGAATTTAGAATTTAATAAAGAGAATGTAAAGAGAGATTAAGCAGAGAAGTAGAAGATGAACTATGTTGATGAAGATCTACACAGAAAAGTAAAATTGCTTGAAGAACAAAACAGGAAGTAAACTTAGCTCAATTGCAAAATCTAAAAGAGAAATTAAAGATCCAAGAGGAGCAATGAGATTAGAACAAGGATCTAGATCTCAATTACGCCCTTGATCAAATAGAAAATAAATTGCAGAAGAAAGTAAAATTTCAAAACAGCAGAAAAGATTAAAACCCAATCCTTAGATCAATTGAGAGGAAGAGTGACAGATGATTCTCAGAATTTGAATCAATAAAGCTCTTTAATCTCAATTCAAGATCCAAAACAGAAAATAAAAACTTGGTTTGAACCTTGGTTGGCTCTATTTTGGAGCTGTGCATTGCATTTTCTTCTGAATGGAGCCCGATAAAGTTACTTTAGTTAACTGAGCGCTATTGATTTTCTTGGGTTCCTTGGGCGCTCAGTTAAGAAAGTTCACTTAGCGCCATGCCTTTGCTCCCCTGGCCTTTGATCTAGCGCTCAAATAGAGAGCGCTACGCTCAATTTGTGAGCGTTATGCCTTAGTCTCTTGATGCACAACGCTTTTTCCTTCCTTGGGCCACGCTTTAATAGGCATGCTTTCCTTGTTTCTTTCTTTTCTTCACCTACAAGTAATTAAAACAACCAATCAAAGTATCACCAAATTCACAAGGTTTATAATTCATTCAAAAACCAACTAATTCTAGCTTAAACCTCATGATTTTGTGTCAAATAAAGGATGGTTGATTGATTCAACAAAACCATGCAGATCCACTCCAAATCACTTTCTTACAATGCAAGAAAGTGCATAAACCTAACGAAACAAGTGAAAATGCTTGAAAAGCTAGCATAAGATGATTTGTCATCACAACACCAAACTTAAACCTTGCTTGTCCCCAAGCAAGCACTAAATATAAGAGGAAATGAAATGAAACAGAGAAGTATGCATGTCCTTATTTAGCAGATAATTGAACTTGGTTCATTATGCAGACAAATGTAGCTCATCTATTACTTGCTGAAAGATAAGAAATGTTTCCTTAAAGATTCACTAGAGTTGCTGTTATAATTCCTTACTTTTGCTTGATCCCTTGCTCGCTTTTCATTTCTTTACTTTGCTTAGGAAGCTTATTTATTAATGAAGGCTTGGTGGAAAATGTTGCAGCAACCCTTTTGGCTAAATTTTGCTCAACATTTTTTCACCACAGACACATGGCTCAGAATTTCTTCCTAGGAACATTGATGCCCAGCATCTCTTTGGATTACTAAATGCTCTGTAACTATGTTGCTCTTGATAGTGGACTTTTGGTTGGCAATCCCAGATCAGTTGATCCAAGTGGCCAAGTTTTGAAATACTCATCAGAACTTACTTGTCCAAGCATATCCTAGTACAAAAACACCACAGGCATATGTCCTAGGGTCCAAGCTATTGGTGTTTAGCCTTATTGTTTGTTTCTTTGCCCATTCTTGGCTTTTCTTTTTCTTTTTCTTTCTTATTTGGCTTTATTCTCAAAGGATATTCATTGATGACAGACTTTATAGCAGCAAAATAATTCACACTTCAAGGGACATGTTATTATGCAGCTTTTGTTATTTGAGCTAACCATTAAATCAAACAAGCACCACCACTGAATTATCATTCTAATTTCTACAACATTAGACATTCACTTTCTATATCAGACATTTTTCTTTTATTTATACAGAAGGGAAACAAAACAGAATTCAAGCTAATGAGTTATGACAAGTATAATATGCAGGCTAGCATTCTTAGCAAACATCTCCACTTACACCTAATTAAACACTTCAGCAAGACATATAGGAATTTCCAAATTAAAATACTTCAAAGCAACAAGGATTAAGTGTCAATACAACCTGTTGGGACTGTCTCTCATCTTTCCTTCTGTTGCATCCCCTTTTTTTTTTGTGATGATGCAGACCTTCTTCAAGGGTTGAGTGTCTTCCTGGATAATCCTCAGAAGTTGCTTGTTTCTCAAGCCCTTGAGCAAATGGTTAGCATGCATGAATTGATTGTGGCTTTTGAACTTACTTTGGTGTGTGAACACCAAACTTAGTCCCTTGCCAATGTTTCTCATGCATCAAATTAACCATATGTGAAACCCTTTTGTCTTTGCTGAAGGTTATAAAACTAAAAACTAGAAGACAGACAATGGTTCAATGGTTTATCTGATTGCTTGGAGCTAGCAACCCTTTATGCAGACGGTGAGAATGTATTTTTAAATGAGAATTTCGTGGAACACCAAAATTAGCATCCTTCACTCTTCCTTAAATTTTTTTGGTGTGCAACACCAAACTTAGCTCCTTGCAATACAGATAAAACCACTCAGCCTTTCTATTGAAATAGCTATGAAAAGAAAACTACCTCAGGTTGGGTTGCCTCCCAACAAGCACTTCTTTATTGTCATTAGCTTGACATTTTTCATTCTTGCTCAGCTCAGGTTCTGAACCTCTTTTTCTTTGTCCCATTGACCTCCCAAGTAAGGCTTTGCCCTGTGCCCATTTGTTGTGAAATGGCTTTTGGTTGCTTCGTCTAACAATTCAAGGCTTCCATAAGGGAGAACCTTTGTCACGAAGTAAAGACTAGTGCATTTGGATTTGAGCTTGCCAGGAAAAACTTTGAGCCTAGAGTTATATAGGAGTACTTGCTGTCCTGGTTTGAACTCCTTCTTTGAGATCTTCTTGTCATGCCATCTCTTAGCCTTTTCCTTGTATATCTTAGCATTTTCATAAGCTTCTAGTCTAAACTCATCCAATTCATTTAGTTGCAGTAGTCTCTTCTCCCCTGCTGCCTGAGAATCAAGGTTGAGGAGTTTAGTGGCCCAGAAAGCTTTATGCTCAAGTTCTACAGGGAGGTGACAAGATTTGCAATATAGCAGCTGAAAAGGGGATTTTCCAATAGGAGTTTTAAATGATGTCCTGTATACCCAGAGTGCATCTTCTAGCTTTCTGGCCCAATCTTTTCTAGTGGCTCCCACAGTTTTCTCTAAAATCCTCTTCAACTCCCTATTTGCAAGCTCAGTCTGGCCATTAGTCTGAGGGTGGTATGGTGTGGCTACTTTATGAATCACTCCATATTTGTGAAGGAGTTTTTCCATCTGCTTGTTGCAAAACTGACCACCACCATCACTGACAAGTCCCTTAGGCACTCCATATCTAGTGAAAATGTGCTTCTTCAGGAATTGAAAAATAATTTGTGCATCACATGTGGTTGTGGCTATTGCTTCCACCCACTTTGAGACATACTCCACTGCTACCAAAATGTATTTGAAAGAGTAAAAAGGAGGAAAAGGCCCCATGAAATCAATGCCCCAAAGATCAAATAGTTCCACTTCAAGAATGAAATTTTGAGGCATCTCATTCCTTCTTGTCAACCCTCCAGCTCTTTGGCATTCATTACATTGGTGAACAAACTCTCTGGCATCCTTGAAGATGGTTGGCCAATAAAATCCACTATGCAGTATTTTAGCAGCTATTCTCTCTGGTCCAAAGTGTCCTTCATAGGCTGAACCATGACAATGCCAAAATATATCTTTCATTTTATTTTAAGGGACACACCTCCTAATCATTCCATCAGAGTATCTCTTGAATAAGAAAGGTTCATCCCACAACTTCCTTGCTTCATTGAGCAGCTTTTTCACTTGTTGCTTAAAAAATTCTTGAGGTATCTTCCTTTCCACTTTATAGTTTGCTATGTCAGCAAACCAAGGTGCTTGTTGAACTTGGAAAAGGTGCTCATCAGGGAATTTTTCATTCACTTGCTGTGGTATATCTTGATTGACTTCTTGTGGCACTCTTGATAAATGATCTGCTACTTGATGCTCACTCCCCTTCCTATCTCTCACTTCAATGTCGAATTCTTGTAGCAGCAGCACCCACCTAATAAGCCTTGGCTTTCAATCCTGTTTAGACATTAGATACTTGAGAGCAGTATGGTCAGTATATACTATAACCTTTGAACCAATTAAGTATTGTCTAAACTTATCAAATGCATATACAATTGCCAAAAGCTCTTTCTCAGTAGTGGTATAATTTTTCTGTGTTTTATTTAACACCTTACTAGCATAATATATGACATGGTGCAGCTTATCTTTCTTTTGCCCCAACACAGCACCAATTGCAAAGTCACTTACATCACACATAAGTTCAAAAGGTAGTTTCCAATCAGGGGGTGTGATAATTGGTGCTGTAATGAGTTTTCTCTTTAAAGTTTCAAAGGCATGCTTGAAACTATCATAAAAAATGAAAGGGCTATCAATCATCAGCAAATTGCTCAATGGTTTTGCTATTTTTGAAAAATCTTTGATGAACCTCCTGTAAAAGCCAGCATGCCCAAGAAAACTCCTTACTGCTTTCACATTAACAGGTATAGAAAGCTTTTCAATGATTTCTATTTTAGCTTTATCAACTTCTATACCTTTTCTTGACACTTTATGCCCAAGAACTATCCCTTCAGGAACCATGAAATGGAATTTCTCCATATTCAATACCAGGTTAATTTCTCGGCATCTTTTCAAAACAAGAGTTAAATGATGCAAGCAAGTGTTAAATGAATTGCCAAAGACAGAAAAATCATCCATGAAGACTTCTAAAAATTTTTCCACCATATCAGAGAAAATGGAAAGCATACACCTTTGAAAAGTGGCTGGGGCATTGCATAGCCCAAATGGCATCCTCCTATAGGCGAAAACTCCAAATGGACAGGTGAAGGAAGTCTTTTCTTGATCTTTGGGATCCACCACTATTTGATTGTACCCAGAGTACCCATCCAAGAAGTAATAATAGGCATGGCCAGCCAATCTTTCCAGCATCTGGTCAATGAATGGGAGAGGGAAGTGATCTTTCCTTGTAGCATCATTCAATCTTCTATAATCTATGCACATCCTCCATCCAGTCACTGTTCTGGTGGGATCAACTCATTCTTCTCATTGGTGATGACTGTCATTCCTCCCTTTTTTGGTACAACTTGAACCGGACTCACCCATGAGCTGTCAGAGATTGGAAAGATTATCCCATCATTCCATAGCTTCATCACTTTTTTTTGAACCACCTCCTTCATGGTTGGGTTAAGACTTCTTTGGGTGTTGAACCATAGGTTTTGAATCTTCCTCCAATAAAATTTTATGCACACAAATTACAGGGCTGATGCCTTTGATATCCTCAATTGTCCAACCCAAGGCTGTCTTGTGAGCTTTTAACACTTCAATCAACTTTGTTTCTTCTTCCATGTTCGAGGAGGAGTTTATGATCACTGGCAGGTCCTCTGCTTCTCCAAGAAACACGTATTTGAGATGAGGGGGAAGAGGTTTTATCTCTTATTTTGGCTTCTCCTTTTCCTTGTCTTCAATGGAGATCTCTAACACTTCCTCTACTTGTTCCTCCTGGTTGTCATCTTCTAGTAACTCCTCCTCCACTTCTTCTTGCTATTGCTAATGGAAATTGACTTCTAACATTTCTTCTATCAAACCTTCTATCATATCCAATTTCATGTAGTTCTCTTGCTCAGGAGGATGTTGCATTGATTTGAAAACATTGATGATCATTTGCTTATTGTGCACCCTGAAGATCATTTCTCCCTTTTCTACATCGATAATAGCTCTTGCTGTAGCTAGAAATGGTCTTCCCAGGATAATTGAGTTGTTTCCTTCCTCCTCTGTGTCCAAGATCACAAAGTCTGCAGGAAAGATGAACTCTCCAACCTTCACTAATAGATTTTCCACAACTCCATTGGGTGTCTTGATTGATCTATCAGCCATCACCAAAGACATCCTGGTAGGTTTGATTTCTTCTATGGCAAGTTTTCTCATCATTGAGAGGGGCATCAAGTTGATGCTAGCACCTAGATCACAGAGAGCTTTCTCTAATGTCATCTTGCCTATGTGCATGAAACCACAAAGCTTCCTGGATCTTTGAGCTTTGGTGGAATACCCATTTGGATCACAGTATTGCATTCTTCAGTGAGCATAATGGTTTCCTTCTCATGCTAACTTCTCTTTTTGTTGATCAGCTCTTTCAAGAATTTCGCATATAGAGGCATCTGCTCTAATGCTTCAGCTAGGGGGATATTAATCTCTAGCTTCTTGAAGACTTCAAGGAACTTGGAGAAGTGTTGATCCTTGGTTTCCTTGTTGAACCTTTGAGGATATGGCATGGGAGGTGTGAAAGCCTTCTCCAACTGCTTCTATCCTTGAGAGGGTTCCTCCATTACTTGCTTCTCTTTCCTTGATTCTTGTGACTGCTCATCTTTCTTTTTAGGCTTTTCTTGATCTTTCTTGTTAAGTACAGCTTCTTCCTTGTTGCTGGCTTCATCATGCTTGCTGATGGCTTTGTCATTATCCTTCGGCTTCTTATTGGCTTGAGTGTTACTCACCAAGGTTTTTTCATTCCTCAGTTGGATGGATTTGCATTCTTCTTTAGGATTTGGAATGGTATCACTTGGGAGTGAGCTTATTGGCCTTTCAATCATTGCTTGCTTGGACAGTTGTCCAATTTGCCTCTCTAAGTTTCTCATTGAAGCCTCATGATTCTTGCTTGTTAGTTCCTGATGTTTCATCATCTTCTCCATTAGTATCTCCAGGTTTGAGATTCTTTGAGTATCTTATGATGTTAGTGGTTGGTTGTGGGGTGTAGAGGGTGAATGATAGGTGTTTTGGTTAGTGGTTGGGTTATTTGGTGGATAGTAGCTGGAATTTGGGTAGTTATTTTGGGGTTTTCTATATGGATTGGCATTAGTGTTTTGCTGGTTGTGATTCTGCTTGTTTCTTGAGTTGTTTTGGTTTGAATTTCTTTGCCATGGCTACTGATTTTGATTGTGGTTATCTCCCCATCTGAGATTTGGATAGTTCTTCCAGGATGGATTGTAGGTGTCACCATAAACCTCATTTTGGCCTGCCCCTTGGTTGTGCACATATTAAATTTGTTCCTGCTGTTGATCTTCTTGGTTTTCTTCATTTTGCCCCCCATGTGGGTGGTGGTTGGCTTGTATTCACTGCTGCAACTTGGAGGCTATCAATCTTCTTAGCCATCTGCTCAAATTATTGTTGGATTTGCTGCTGCATCACCTTGAGTTGAGCTAGGATAGTGTCCACTCCTTCCAACTCCAGTACTCCCTTTCTTTGAGCTGGTTGGCGTTGCCTTTGATGAGCAAAGAAGTATTCATTATTTGCCACCATATCAATGAGGTTTTGGGCTTCCTCTGCTATCTTCATTAATTGCAATGAGCCTCCTGCTGAATGGTCTAGTGCTTCTTGAGCTTTCAGAGTTAATCCTTCATAGAAGTTTTGAAGGATGTCCCATTCATTGAACATTTCAGGGGGATATTTTCTAATCAGGGCCTTGTATCTCTCCCATGCCTCATAGAGAGATTCTGCATCTATTTGTGTGAAGGTTTGGACTTTTGTCTTGAGTCTGATGATCCTTTGTGGTGGGTAAAACTTGGCTAGACACTTATTTACTAGATCCTCCCAGCTAGTGATGCTTCTTTGTGGGAAGGCTTCAAGCCATTGAGCAGCCTTGTCCCTCAATGAGAATGGAAAAAGCAACAGTTTGTATATGTCTGGATGCACACCATTGGACTTCACTGTGTTACAAATCCTCAGAAAGGTGGATAAGTGTTGGTTTAGATCTTCCAGAGGGCTTCCTCAATATGAGCAATTTTTTGTACTAAGGTGATGAGTTGGGCCTCCAATTCAAAGTTGTTTGCATTGACATTTGGGGTAAGGATGCTACTCCCACAATGCCTTGGATTAGCAAATGTATATGAAGCCAAAACTCTCCTCTGGGGCTGACTATTATTGTTGGCCACTCCCTGACGTTGGGATTTTTGCCAGAAAAGAATTTCATAAAAACATTCGCGTTGTAGATATAGTCTCTAAACCGACAGAGATCCCTTCATACAAACGTTTTGGTTGTCACAAGTAACAAACCCCTTAAAAATTGATAACCAAAGTATTGAAACCTCGGGTCGTCTTCTCAAGGAACTGCAGGGAAGTATGTTCTTATTATTGGTTATGGAGATTGTAGAATTGGGGGTTTTAAGAATGAGGGACAAATATGACAATTGATTTAAATAGCAATTAAAATAAATAAACAAATATTGTAAAGCAAACTTTTGGTAAGGTATGAGAAATTGGAGGTCCAGGCTTAGTTATTCTTATCAACAACAATGAAAGTCGAATCTTAATTCCACTTAGTCAACCTTTATTAAAGCAAAGGAAAGTCAAGGGACTAATTAGCTTGATCTTCGAATCCTATTTATTTCCTAAGAAAAGGTTGGAATTATTGAAGTTCAATTCAATTAGCAAAGATAACAGTTATCAATTATGTTGAGATAAGATAACTCCTGAGTTACTGCTTTCTTAACCAAAACCAAAAGAGGAAAAAGTAAAATTGTTGGAATAAAAATGCCTTCAGATGTAAAGCAACAATAACATAAATTAAAGAAACCAATCATGAATTGAAATACCTCAAATAACATTAATAAGTGAAATTGTAATCTAATATGAAGAGTTCATAAACTAAATTGGAAGAATAAATAAAAATAAAGAACCTGGGATTGAGAGTTACTCCTAAAACTAAGAGAAGTCCTAAATCCTAATCCTAAGAGAGAGAGAGAGAGGAGAGAACCTCTCTCAAAACTAGATCTAAAATATGAGAAGTGGAAATTGGCGAGCTCTCTTTGAATGGATGCATTCCTTCACTTCATAACCTCTGGTCTATGCCTTCTGAACTTGGATTTGGGCCAAAAAGGGCTTCAGAATTTGCTATGAGCATTTTCTACAATTTCTGGTGTGCAGCCTCTGTCACGCGTCCGCGTGGGTCACGTGGTTGCGTCATTCGGAGCTTTTCCTTGCCAGGCGGTCACGTCAGTCATGCGGATGTGTCGCTGCTGATTCGCACTTGGCACGCGATCGCGTCGTCTATGCGATCGCGTGGATACCAGTTTCTTTAAGGACTCCATTTTGCGCTTTCCTTCCATTTTTGTATGTTTCCTTTCCATCCTTTGAGTCATTCCTGCCTTAGAAGATCTGAAACTACTCAACACACTAATCACGGCATCGAATGGAAATAAAGGTAATTAAAATAATTAATTTTAAAGCATTGTGATGCCAGGGCATTTTGGCCAGTTTCACTGACCTTTTCTTTATTGTTTTTAGGGTAGTTTCATGCATTTTCTTAGGGAATAAGCAAGTTTTGGGTAGAATTTCACTTACATCTTGATTCAAGTATACATTGTGCACTTTACATGATTTCATGAGGATTTTGCATGAATTTAATGACAAATTGGATGATGCATTTCCCATGACTGGGACTAGAGCTTTGATGCACTTTATTGCTTGATTTTAAGACAAAGGAAGCAAGGGAGAACCACGTTAGTAGCCACGTTAGTCTAACTAACGTGACCTCTAACGTGGAATGGGAGCTAACTTGCAAAGTTAATGAGAAAAGTAATCGCCAATAACGCCCTCGAAGCCATAATAGCCCACGTTAAGAGTCACGTTAACTAAGTTAACGTGAACTCTAACGTGGAAGAAAGAAATGAAGCCAACGTTAGTGACACTTACCTTTGTCACTAACGTTGGACCAAGCTCACAATTGGCCACGTTAACTCAGTTAATGTGGACTCTAACGTTGAGAAGCAAAAGAGAAGCCAACGTTAGTGACACTTACCTTTGTCACTAACGTTGAGCTAAGCCACAATGAGCCACGTTAACTCCCACGTTAACTTAGTTAACGTGGAAGCTAACGTGGAGGGAGCAAGAATCGCCAACGTTAGTGACACTCACTTTTGTCACTAACGTTGGAATAAGCCAATGTGAGCAACGTTAACTCCCATGTTAACTTAGTTAACGTGAAAGCTAACGTAGATAAGGGAATGATGAGCCAACGTTAGTGACACTCACCTTTGTCACTAACGTTGGAAATGGCTATCATTGCTACGTTAGAAGCCACGTTAACCTAGTTAACGTGGACTCTAACGTGGGAAGTAGGGGCACATTGGAACGTTAGTGACAAAGGTAAGTGTCACTAACGTTCTCGAAGGATTGGCAAGCTTACGTTAAGAGCCACGTTAACCTAGTTAACGTGGACTCTAACGTAGGGGGAAGGGAAGACTCTCAACGTTATTGGGAAAGGTGAGTCCCAATAACGTGTGTGAAGGACCAAGAGGCAACGTTAGTGGTCACGTTAGTGCCACTAACGTTGAAGTTAACGTGGACCATCCCTGGGTGAGGAACGTTAGTGAAAAAGGTGATTGTCACAAACGTTCTCGAACCCACACTCTCACTTAATGTTAACGCCACTAACGTCCTGAGCTAAACACCCTGCCTACTTCACACTTTCTCTCTGTAAGTAAAGCTAAGCCCACTGCAGAAGATAACTGCTTCAAACTCAAGATCCAAAGGCCCATATCCAAGACTTGAAGAACCAACTAGAAGATCAGAAGAGTAGTATATATAGGGGTAGTTTTGAATTAGGAAAAGAGCTTTTTGGGGGATTGAAAATTGGGAACTACTCTCTGTATAATTTACTTTCTCTGCACTTCTAGTTCTAATTTTCATGATGTATTCTCCATCTTTGTTTTCTATTTCCAGAGTTATGAACAACTAAACCCCTTTCATTGGGTTAGGGAGCTCTGTTGTAATTTGATGGATCAATACTAGTTTTCATTACTCTTCTTCTATCTTTTCTCTTGATTTTACTAGAAAGCTTTCAATCTTCAACCAATTGGGTAGTTATCTTGGAAAAGAAGCTATTCATACTTGGATTTCTTCTGAACCTTGGAAGAGGAATGAAGAGATCATGCTAGAAATGCTTTCTCATGTTGGACCAAATTGGGTTTGGTTGGATATAGTGACTATAATCCTACTAACACTTGATTTGGGAATACATGTGGTATAATCAGTGACCATACTTCATCTCTTTTCATGAGCAATTGACCAAGGAATTAGCTATTGATCAAGATTTGAGAGATTGAATTGCCAAGGAATTGGAATTTGATCACTTAAGATTGCCAAGGAGATCAATGAATGCATTGATTGAGGAAGAGATGAAAATGAACTTGATCCGGAGAATGCAACATCTCCTAAGCCCAATGAATCCCCATCTCTGATCTTACCCATTCTCTTTAATTTCTGCAATTTACTTTTATGAGCATCTTCCCCATTCCCATTTAAATTCTGCAATTTACCTTCCGCCATTTACATTTAGCTCTTTACTTTCGGCATTTACATTTTCTGCTATTTACTTTCTCGCTATTTAATTTCCTGCAACACTCAAACCAAATTCTGCTTCGCTCAACTAGAACATTCCTCTAATTAAAGTTGCTTGACCAATCAATCCCTGTGGGATTCGACCTCACTCTATTGTGAGTTTTTACTTGACGACAATTCGGTACACTTGCCGAAGGAAAATTGTTGAGAGACAAGTTTCTGTGTGTATCAAGTTTATGGCGACAACACCAAACTTAAAGCTTGCTTGTCCCTAAGCAAGTACTGGAACAAGAGAATGATGAATGGAATGCCAAGAGAAATGAGTCATTATTGTGGAAGTTATGTCCTTTGGTTTTATGTTGGTTTCATGCATAGCAATTTAGGTTCATTCCTTCACTGGCTTTCAAACTTTTATCATGTCCTAGAACACTCACTTGATTGCATCCCATGAGACTTTTATTCATTGATCCTTTTTGTTATTTCAGGGCTTGTTTGTGTTCTTAGACTAGGTGCTCTGTGAGGGGGCGACTCTTTAAGATAAGCTTTCAGCCAGCACTCCCGAACCAGTTGGTTCAAGGTGCTAGGTGTTGAGACACCCCTAAGGACTTACTCCCTCAAGTCTCTTTCCCCTATACATACATACCACAGGCACATAGTTTGTTTATTTTCTTTCTTGAGACCTTGGTGTCCAGCACCTCTTTGGGTACTAAATGTTCTGTAGCAAGGTTGCTCTTGATAGTGGATTTTCAGTTGATAATCCCGGGTTAGTTAACCCAAGTTACCAAGTGATGAAGCACTCCTATGAACTTATTCATCCAAGCAGATCCTTGGTACAGGAGCACCACAAACACATCTCTCAAGTTTCAAACCCTTGGTGCCTAGCCTTATTCTTTATTAACTTTTCTTTCTTTTTCAACTCTTATTGTTCTTTTCCCCTTTTTCTTATTAGGATCTTGTTATTTAGCTAGTCTCATGGGGTGTGTTTCAAGCATATGATTCAGGCCAGATAGTTATCTTCCCACCCTTGTTGGTGAACCAACTTAGCTAACTTATGATCACATCACAAACTAAGGAATTTACTCCACAATATGAAATACCCTCTGGTCTTTGATAACAAACATTCTCTTTTTTATTTGATTCAAAAAAAAAGAGACAAACAACACAATAAGCAGGATGTAATTGAAAACAGGCAACTTGACTAGTAATCATAGACCTAAGCAATGAAAAGCTTAAAGACAGAATTGAAAATTTCTAAACTACCATGGAACATGTTCTATTTCATACATGATTTTCCTTATTTAAAGCTTGAAAAAGATGGAACAGATAGGGAACTCCACCACCTTTTACTCATGGGATTGCCCATGCTCTCTCTCTGGCTCGTCTTCGTTGTGTCTACTTGTTGTGCTTGAGCTCCCACCTCCCATCATCATCAGGGCTCCTACTTACTCTTGCTTGATAACCGAGCTCATCAAAATGTGGTGATTTCAACTGAAGAGTCCTTGTTATAGCATTGGGGCTGAAATCCACCTCTCTCCCTCTTACGTAACTTTTGAAGGTGGGGGCCTTGGTTTTGTCTTCTCTGACCACGTTTGCATAGAACTCTTTGATGAGGTTTGCATTTATCTTCCCCTCCGGGTTCGTAAGCCTTTGCCAACCCCTTTGTTCAATCTTCTCTCGAATCTGTGCGCACTCATCCTCGTCAATTTGGAACGTTAACTCATGCAGTATCTTCTTGAGCTTTATTCGTTCAAATTCGAGTTCATGGAACGCAGTTTTGAATCTCTTCTCATCGAAAGAAATGCTCTCTACTGGTTCCTTCCTCTTTTTCCTTTTGGAGCTTGATGATGCCATGAGTTTGAGTTTTATGTGTGAAGAGGGTGGAAGGTACGGATAGATGAGGAATTCGGTTGGTTAGGACAAGGTGTGATGAAGGAATTTGGATGCAGAAGGTGTGAAGAGTGAGAAATGGCACTTTGGGTGTGAAGGGGAAGTACGGACTAGGACTCACTTATATAGGGAAGTGAGGAGGGAATGAAAGGTGTGGATTGCCGTGGTGGTTGTTTGATGGACGGTTGGGGTTTTGTGTGGAATAAGCACAAGGATTGCCAACTTTATGATGGGGTTGGTTTAGTTTCCAAGTTTGTTATTCTTCCAATATTGCATGGCAACCATTTCCAATGCATTCTCCCTTGAGACACGTGCAAAATATTCTTCCTTTTGTGTTATCCGAACCCTTCAATGCCCCATCAATGATCCTACAAAATAAAAAATGATTAAAAACACACTTGTAGGAAGTGACGGCAAAATTTAAAGAATAACTACTTTTTAAAGTTTTTGTTTTAACTAACTAAGTGTCATTCATTAGTGAAAACCAACTGACTAGCTCAACATCCATGTGTACAACATTTGCAACACCAAACTTAGTTTGGTGCCGTGTGATGTAAAAGAATTATTCAAGGCCTCTAAGAGTGACATGATATGGGTTACATTGATTTTCTCTTAGTGTGCCTTGAACACCAAACTTGTTCTTCACTATATGTTGCACACAATGACTCATACAAATGCATATCAAGTTGATTTGAAATTCATGAACCTTGCATTATTAAGTAATCTAAAAACATATAAAACATGGGTTGCCTCCCATGAAGCGCTTCTTTAGCGTCACTAGCTTGACGTTTTGCCTTTATCAGGGTGGTTGGTAATGCTTCAGATCTTCCCCTCTTGCAGTAGACCTATATCCATTGGCTTCATCAAGGATCTCCACATGTTCTAAGGAAAGAACTCTGTTAATGGTGAAGACCTTAGGTAACTGAGATGGGATAGTGGGGAGATGAGGTGGAATATCTGGAAAGTAGGCTGAGATCACTTCATCCCCCGGAGAAAAGTCCTCTGTAGGGATCTTCTTGTTCCTCCACCTCCTTGGTGCCTTCTTCTTTGTCCCTTTTGATGATGCCTTACTCTTTGTGACCTCCTCTTCTAAGGAAATTTTGTTGTTGGTCTCACATGACTCTGGTGGTTTAGGTTCCTCCTGATTTTTCTTAAGCTGTGACAGCTGCTGAGTTCCTTGTTCATCAACTAAGGGGTTTCCCAGAGGTGTTGTTTGTGCTTCAGTGCTTGCTTCTTCCCTTGGTATCTCATTATGATCTTTGCTTGGTTCTTTGTTCTCTTGATCTGTTTCTTGTGAGAGTTTGAAGACATTGAAGCTGAGCTATTCATCATGGATCCTCAAATTTAGCTCCCCTCGCTCCACATCTATGAGTGCTCTGGCTGTAGCTAGGAATGGTCTTCCCAATATGATTGGGTGAGTGTGACTCTCTTCCATGTCTAAGATGACAAAGTTTGTGGGAAGAAAGTATTTCCAAACCTTTATTAACACGTTTTCCACCACTCCTATTGCTTGTTTTTGAGTTTTGTCAGCCAGCCTGATGACTACATCTGTGGGCATTATCTCATTGATCTGCAGCCTCTTCATAAGGGATAAAGGCATTAAGTTGATGCTTGCTCCCAAATCGCAGAGTGCTCTATCAAACCGTGTTTCTCCTATTGCACAGGGAATGTGAAAACTCCCTAGGTCCTTCCTTTTTATAGGCAACTCTGGTTAAATGAGAGCACTGTATTCTTTATTCATCACTATTGTTTGTCCTCCCTTGAGTGAGCTTTTCCTGGTCAGCAGCTCCTTCATATACTTGATGTATGAGGGCATTTGTTGGAGGGCCTTGATGAATGGTATGTTTACATGGAGGGATGCAAACAGGTCAAGAAACCTTGAGTATATTCTCTTCTCTACAGCACCATTGAGTAATTGGGGAAAAGGTGCATAGAGTTTCAGCAGCTCCTTCTGTGTCAGCTCCTTTTGTAAAGTTTTGGGTTCTTGGCAATCTTTTTCCTGTTTCTCTGCTGATGTCTCTCCTAGTTGTTCTAATGGCTTATTTTGCTTTTCCTTAGTCTCCTTATTACTTGTAGTAACCATCTTGCAATCTTCCCATCTGACTTTCTTTGCCTCACCTCTCGGATTTTTCTCTGTGTCACTTGGGAAGCTATCATTAGGTTTGGGAATCTTTTCAGATAAGTATCCCACTTGAAATTCCAGCCTCTTGATGGTGTCTCCCTGGTTTTTGATGCTAGCTCGCACCTCCTCTTTGAATACCTTATTATCTTGAATCTCTTTGCATATGCCCTCAAGCATAGTCTCAATTTTGGAGAGTCTATCTTCAGATGAGGGTGAGTTGAGAGTGGAGGGGTGAGTTGGGTTATTCTGGTTTTGGTATGGATGTGGAGAGGTGTTGTTAGGGTGGTGTTGATATGATCTTTGTGTGGAATGTTGGTGAGCTGCATGGTTGTTGGGGTTGTGACGTCTCTGATCTTGGTTTTGATCTTGTTGATTTCCCCACCCAAAGTTTGGGTGATTCCTCCATCCAGGGTTGTAGGTTTTGGAGTATGGATCATGGGTTTGCCTGGGTGAGTTTCCAATGTAATTGGCTTGTTCTTGCTCCTCCTCTGGTGTTCTTCACTCCCTCTTGGGTTGCTGATGAGGTGGTGATCGCTGCCACTTGGTTCCTCTCCATCTTCTTGGTGAGGTCATCCAGCTGCTTGGTAATAAGCTTATTTTGGGCCAGCATTGCATCTACATTGTTCAGCTCCATCACTCCTCTAGTGTTTCCTCTTTTAGAAGCATAGAAGTAGTCATTCTCAGCTACAGTTTCAATGACATCTATGGCTTCTTAAATGGTCTTCTTCTTGTTAAGAGATCCCCCGGATGAATGGTCTACTACCTTCTTTGATTCATAAGAAAGGCCTTCATAGAAAATATGTAGTTGCACCCATTCATTGAACATATCTGGTGGACACCTTCTTGTCAGGTCCTTAAACCTCTCCCATGCTTCATATAGAGTCTCACCATCCTGCTGCCTGAATATTTGCACCTCAGCTCTCAGCCTGTTAATCCGTTGAGGAGGATAGAATCTTGCCAAGAATTTGTTTACCACATCTTCCCAGGTTGCTAAACTCTCCTTTGGAAAGGATTCTAGCCATTTAGATGCCTTGTTCTTGAGTGAGAAAGGGAACAGAAGTAGTCTATAGGTGTCAGGATGAACACCATTAGACTTCATAGTATCACATATCCTCAGGAAGGTAGTTAGATGTTGATTGGGGTCTTCTTGGACACTCCCTCCGAATGAATAGTTGTTCTGAATAAGGGTGATGAGCTGTGGCTTTAGTTCAAAGTTGTTGGCATGTATAGTTGGCCTTTGGATGCTACTCCCACAGTTTCCTGGGTTTGGGTTGATGTAAGAACCCAGAACTCTTCTCTCTTGCCCAGCATGATTTGCTAGACCCTCTCTACCATGGTTGTGAGCCTCTTCTTCATGATGGTTCTCCATGTTTTCATCCATGTTTGGTTCAAAATACTCTTCCTCTTCCTCAGCACCAACTACTCTCTTTCCTCTTGCTTCCCTCCTTAATCTAAGGAAGGTCCTCTCAGGTTCAGAATCAAATGAAGTTGAAGCCCCGCTTCTTCTCCTTGTCATACAACCAACAAGGCACAAGCAAGGAACTAGATGCAGAGACTATTCTTGTTAGAAATGCTGTTAGTGTGAGTGATGCAATATATCAAACAGTTAGTGGGTTAGTGGACTGAATCGTAAACAACTAAGAAAATAGGTAGTGGGAAGGGAAGAAAATAACTGAACAGAAAGTAAATTACTCAAATGAACTTAAATCAAACAAAAGAAAAAAAAAATGCTCAATCTAGTTATCCTCCAATTTAATCATTGTTGATACAAAATCAATCCCCGGCAACGGCACCATAAACTTGATGCACACAAAAAATTGTTGAGAGACAAGTTTCCATGTGCATCACATAGGAAACATGTTTTTCACATACATCACATAATAGGGAAGGGAAAGTAAAACCATGCAATTAACATGAATAAGTGGGTGAAGGATTGAATAAATCACTCAAACTAAGCACAAAATACATCATAAAATATGGGTTTATCAACCTCCCCACACTTAAACAATAGCATGTCCTCATGCTAATTCCAAGGTAATAAGTAAGGTTAAAGTGATGGAATGTCATGCAATGCAATCTAATCTAAATGCAACTACCTAAATGAATGATGCATCATGCAATTCTAATTTATTCACTCATATATAAAGCTTACAGGTAGTTAAATTAATTTACATTCTCAAGGAGTCATATATATATATATATATATATATATATATATATATATATATATATATATATATATATATATATATATATATATATATATATATATATATATATATATATATATAGCCAAGCCTTAGATAATCAATAAGCACTTTTACAGTTGAGATGGGAGAAAAAGCATTTTATGAACTTGCAAGACAATTAGATAATTCAAACAGAGATAAATGTTAATGAGCTATTGAACCCTCACTGGATTTGTGTTTACTCTCTAGTCACTCAATGTTTATTGGGTTAATCACTCTATTCCTCTTTTTATTCTTCCTTTCTATAACTTTGTTCTTTATCTAACCAATCAACAATTATAGAATACAGTCATACCAAAAATCATGAGGTCTTTAATTAAGGTTGTAATGGGGCAAAGGTAAAGGTAAGGATATATGTATAAGGCTAAGTGAGCTAATAAGTGAATCCTTAATTAGACTAAGATCTCACGTAACATACATACTTAGTAAAACAAAACTTCTTTACCTATTTTCTCATATTTTCCCACTTGATGTTACATGCTCATGTTTCAATTTTTTATTTTTTATTTTTTATTTTTTTAATCCCATGTGCATTGCTTTTATTTTGCATTTGGGGAATTCTTTTTGTATCCCCTTTATTAAATACTGAAAAATAACTTTTTTTTAAATGCACATGGTAATTTAATCACTTTGATTTCTCATGAGCATGCTTCCCAAAATTTCTTATTTGAGTTATTTTTATCCTTTTCAATTTTTCTACCTCTTGTTTTTATCATCCATGTTCCCAATAGGTTTCCCACATTTTAAACTATTCATAATTTTCTATCTTAAGCTAACCAAGGATTCAACTTGGAATTTTATTTTATTTTTCTGCTTAAGCCTAGTAGTGTGGCTAAATAGAATAAAAGGGGTTTAAAAGCTCAAGGGGGCTAACAAGGATGATGTGAAAGGTAGGTTATTTTTGGGATAAGTGAGCTAAAATCAAATAATGGCCTCAATCATTCTTTTGGTATCTATATTCTATATTCTATAATTGGACATATAGATTAAAACAAAGTAAAGAATACCAGAATATAAAAGAAGGACGGAACACACAGGAATAAAAATTATGGTTTAAATGTAACCATACAATTAAGCTCAAAACTCACAGGCTATGTGTTCTCTAGCTCAAAAATTATTTATCACTTATGTATGTCATGCAGGTTTAGTTAAAAATTTTCATTATTCTCAATGTAAAAATTATATTGAATGGCTTTAAAGTTCTAGTGTTTCTCCTTGATGAAGTGTTGTTAACTTAACTACATGATGTAATGCTATATATACAATGTTTATGGATTTAAATTTGTTATGTTCAAGTTCCTAGCTTACTTCCTTTTTATATTTTCAATTTAAACTAAGCTATCTTATGATAAAAAGGGTAAACTATACTAAATAATCCACTAATAAGTTAGAATTGCAAACTAAACTAAATAACTAAGATATGAACTAAAGTGCAAGATGCAGAAATAGAGTAAAAATACATAAAAGCAATGTATAAGTACTCAGAAAATAAAAAATAAAAATAAAGAGAAAAATACAGAAAAATATCCAGAATAAAAGAAAAAGAGTCTGTAGTGGTTCACCAAGATAATACGCCAGAGATGGCGACCTCCCCATACTTAAAATGAAGCATCGTCCCTGATGCTCACTCACGCAGGGTGTGAAGGGGTGTCATCACTAGAAGGGATGGTAGCTAGTGTCTTTGTGGTGGCTGGCTGAATGTTCGGCTGCTGGAGAGGGGGGACTGTCTGAATGGGGATCTCAGGATCTACAGCCTGGATCTGCTGGGGTGCTGCCTGCTGGGTGTCTGCCTGCTCCTCCTCTCCCTGGGGATGGGTCTCTGCCTCGGGCGCATCCGCCTCCTCGTCAGATGCCTCAAAAGGTGTGTCAGGCTCGGAGGGGATGTCGCCGGATCGTATCATCAGCTTCGGGTGCTTATAGCGTCGCTTGTTGCGACGCTCCATCTGGTCAAGTCGTCAAAACAAGCGGTGCACCAGATGATAGACAGGCTCTGTGGCAGGTGGAGGTGCAGTGGTGGTGGCAGGGGTAGATGGTGCAGCAGTGGAGGAAGAGGGACTGGCAGATGGTGTAGCCGTATCATCAGCAGTGGCAGTCAGGAATGGGGGTCTGTAGCCTAAGGCCAGGAAGTTCCTGCTGTGTGGGATAAGCTTCTTGCACTCTGCAGCAGGTGGCCTCTCATCAGCATCCTCCCATGGCACGTCAGCTCGATGGCCCAGCTGTGTAACCAGATAGGGAAAGGGGAGAGTGCTGTGGACGTGGACCCTGGCCATGTAGTGCCGGATAAAGCGTGGTAGGTATAGGTCCTTGCCCTCCATCACACACCAAAGGAGGGTGATCATAGCGGCTAATATCTCAGTCTCGTGAGTACTCGGCATAATGTAGTTGCTGAAGATCTGATGCCATAACCGAGCCTCATCGTTCAGGTAAATCCGCTTGATCCCTTTGGGCATGGTGGTGTTCTGACCCATGATCCAAGGAACGGACGGGTCAAGGGCAATCCGGGCCTTGACTGCATCCCAGTCAAACTTCATGAAGCGCATATCCTCCTCAGCTTTCTGATAGCCATCTATCTAATCAGTCTTAGGTAGAAGTCTCAGAACCTCTTCTATTGCCTCCTCAGTAACCAATATCTGCTTCCCTCTGAGGTTTACTGCATCTAGGGAAGTTTTGAAGTAGTTGCAGTAGAATTCCCTAACCCAAGATGCATTAACCTCAGTCAGAGGTCTCTCCAGAAAGAACCAGCCTCGTTGTTTGATCTGATCAGAGGTGTATTGCTGGAGTTCTTCTGGGATCTTCAAAGTACGCTCTAGGTATAGGTTCCTAGAGTTTGCAAACACCGGATACTTCAGTTCACAGTATCGGTTTGCAAACTTTACTGGGTCAGTGGCAGGAAGTAGCTGGTCGGCCTTCTCCTGCGGGGTAAAGGCTTTCTCCTGCAAGGAGGCGTCATGCATGAGGTCGATGATAGACACGGAGGCTTCACCTCGTTTCCTTTTGCCAGTAGTGGCCTTGCCTTTGCCCCGTCTCTGGGAATCAAACATCTTGAAAAACAGAAAACCAGGATATAATAAAAATAGGAAAGCAAATAGGCAAATAGTCAAAGAAAACATAAAGTGGCAAAGGAGCAATAGGATAATGAATATGAGTTAAGTAGAATGTGCATTTAGGATTGTATATGAGTGAAAAGTCTGAAAAGAAGAAATCACAATCCAAAATGTAATTGAATGCAAGTTAAATGGAAAAAATTAACATCATGCCTGGGTTAGAATGTTAAAAGAAAGTGAAAGAAAAGCAAGAAAAGAAGTTTGAAAAGGTTAGGTTGGTTAGAGTTAAAATTAGTGAGTTAGTGAAAAATGGGTTAAAGTAAGAGGCATAATGAAAATAGACCAAGTAACAAGTAATCACAGGTAGAAGCTATAGGTAACTCATATTTAAACAAGTAAAACAGTTTGATGATGATTAAAATAGAGATAAAAAAAGCAAAAATAGGAATCAAACATCAAAATTGCAGTTTATGAACCAGGAGATCAAAGAAAATAAGAATGCATACCTAAGTATTCATGAATTGGTTTGGTGAAATTGTAGGAAAGCACAGTTGAAAATGCCAAAACCAAGACATGAACAGAAATATTTCACAGAAATTTGGGCAGCATTCCGGCTAAAATAGGACTTTCTCGGGAAATAAATAGCAAACAAGCAGTTCATATGAATCCAAATTAAAGCTTGCAATTACATATACAGAATATAAACATGAAAGTTCAATGTAAAGAGCAGCAAATGCATGAAAGTAGAGCATATGAACAAGATCACAGCAGCAACAGATTCTCAAATTTGATAAAACAGAAACAAGAACAGTGCAAATAAACAGACCTAAATCCACTAACCACATCCTAGACTACCTAACAACCTAAAATCCACTACAACATGCATATCTAACTATCCTAACATGAACAAAAATGGAAAAATAAGAATAAACTACGAACGGATAAAAGGGATTGCGTGTTGCGGAACCTGGAAGGCGAAAGAAGGAGGTTGGGGTCCAGAGGTGGCTGGGGTGGTGTTGGTGACGTCCGGCGCGGCGGCTGGCGGCGGTGGGCACGGCGGTTGCTGCTGTTAGGGGGGGGTAAGGGCTTTGGGAAGGGTAATGGGGGAAGTAGGGGAGAGGGTTGGGGGTTGCGGGTGGTGGTGGGAGGTGGCGTGGTTGGGACAGTTGGCGGCGATGGGTGGTGGCGCGGAGGGGAGCAGTGGCGGAGGAGGAGGGAGAAAGAAGAAAGAGGAAGAAAGAAGGGGGAAGGAGGGAGGGGGTAGGTGGCGGCAGCGTCTGGGTGGCAGCGGCGTCTGGGTGGTGATGTGGTGGTGGCTGGGTAGTGGTGGTTGAGGGTTGGGGAAGAAGAGAGGGAGAAGAGGAAGTGGGGGGGGGGGTGCGCGAATGTAGGGTTTTGTGTGACTGAGGGGTTATATTTTTGAATCCACGCGGCCGCGTGGGGCACGTGGTCGCGTGGTTGCGGTGAAAATGGGGTTGACGCGATCGCGTGGGGCGCGCGATCGCATGGAGGGGGTAAAAGAAGGGATGACGCGATCGCATGGGCATGCGATCGCGTCGCTGGAAATTGTGCTAAACGCACGAATCCAGTGTCGTTCCAACGCAACTCTCTGTCTCCTATTGGGAATTGTGCAATCCATGCGACGCGATCGCGTCACTCACGCGGTCGCGTGGGATTGGTTGTGTGCATGTGACGCGATCGCATGGGGCATGCGATCGCGTGGGCCATTTTTGTGCTAGACGCACAACAGCCGCACGATTCCAGCCTAACTTTTTGGACGTTGGATGTTGACGCCGATCTCCAGGTCACGCGACCGCGTGGATGACGCGATCGCATGAGTGATGCGGTCGCGTCGCGCACCCTCTTTTTTTTATATGCAGAATGCGGAATGCAATATGCAGAATGCAGTGCTTGATGTGAATACTGTGCATGATTCCAGGTTCAATATAATAAAATAAAAAAACAAACAAAACTAAATAAAATTAAAATTGCAAAAGGAACGATCATACCACGGTGGGTTGTCTCCCACCTAGCACTTTTAGTTAAAGTCCTTAAGTTGGACATTTGAAGAGCTTCCTGTTATGGTGGCTTGTGTTTAAATTCATCCCGAAATCTCCACCAGTGCTTGGAATGCCAATAGCCTCCGGGGTCCCAAACTAGGCATGTAAAGCTTCTGAGTAGCTTCAAACAGATTTTCAGGCTTCCGGGGTGACGAATGTCAGAATAGATTCCAGGATCCCAAGCCTTGGATCTAAATTCGCCTCCGTCTTGATCTATATTTTTCCATTCGGGTGATTTAGAAAGTAGATTCTCACCATAGTGACCAAACATTTTCTGAGATCCATTCAATTGAGCTTGATACCAATCCGTGCACTTCAAGTTGAAGCGTGGAACTTTATTGAACCTTGTACACCAGCTCTGAGCACGAGCCATTTTCCTCTTACTCTTAAAGTCGCATAGAGCTCTAAGCTGGCCATCTGTTTCAAGTAAACCATATTCAAGTGAATAAGTAAAGTTAAAGGTTAAGAATTGTACCTACTTGAAGCTTGTATTAGGCGGTAATGGCCTTGGGGTAGGTGATTCCAATGGTTCTGTGAGTTCTACTCCCTTGTGTTCTTCTGTGAATTCCTCCACTTCCTTGTAAGGTTCTTCAAATGCATCTAAGTCTTAGTCAAAGTTTTCTATGTCTTCCTCATCACTTGAGTCATAGATGGGAGGTTGAGAGAAATCTACCTCTGCATCATATTCGTATTCATTTGGGGAAGATTCTTCGATCTCAGAGAATTCACTTGCGAATGCAAGTTCATTACTAAGAGAGCTTGACTTGCGACTATCATTATCAAGGGAATTTGTGTCCTAGGTTATTCCGTCTAGTTCTTCATAAACGACTTGCCTTGGGGATTGTGCAATATCCTCCTTAGCATTAACTGTAAGGTCCTTGACGGAGTTCTCCTCAGCTCTGGATTCCCATGGAGGTTCAGCGTCTCCTAGATCTTCTACCAACTCTTCTTCTTGTACAATGATAGCTTCTTCTACTTGTTCGAGTATGAATTCCTGCTCTGTTTTGTCCACTGGAGTTTCTAATATCTCCTTCATGCTACGCTCTTCATTAGATTGTCCACATGGGGCTGTGGTTGGTCCTTGAATGTTCGCGCATCTAGAAACTAATTGAATTACTGCTTGCTCCAGTTGTCGAATAGTTGCTTGAAGTTTATTTACTTTTGCCTTGAGGCGAACCTCTGATTCTCGGGGTGATGGATTTGGGCATGAGACATAGGGAAGTGGTGGTGCTTGGGAGTGATTGGGTTGGAACTGGGGTAGGAAAGGATCATACGGTGGCGAATGGTGAAGAGAAGCTTGTGAGTGTGGTGGTTCGAGGTTATGTTGAGAGGATGGTCTATAGGCACGGGGTGGGGCTTGTTGGTAGTTACAAGATTGTCCACCATATCTATCAGCTGGGTATGCATTGTAGAATGGTCGTTGTCCATGATATCTTGGAGGGTGTTGTTGCCTATAGGGTTGACTAGATCCTCTTGGCTCCATCCATCCTTGATTGGTCTGACCTTGATGCATATTCCTGCTGTAACTTCTATTTCCTTCAACAAAGTTAGAATCAAACTCAAAGCGAGAGGGGTGAGAGTTCATAGTAGCAAATAAAATTAAAATGAAAAAACAAAAATAAATAAACAAGTAAAAGAAAAATATGTACAATAACCAATAATAAGGCACACGTTAGAAGTTCCCCGGCAACGGCGCCATTTTGACGTTGGGATTTTCGCCAGTAAAGAATTTCATAAAAACATTCGCGTTGTAGATATAGTCTCTAAACCGACAGAGATCCCTTCGTACAAACGTTTTGGTTGTCACAAGTAACAAACCCCTTAAAAATTGATAACCGAAGTATTTAAACCTCGGGTCGTCTTCTCAAGGAACTGCAGGGAAGTATGTTCTTATTATTGGTTACGGAGATTGTAGAATTGGGGGTTTTAAGAATGAGGGACAAATATGACAATTGATTTAAATAGCAATTAAAATAAATAAACAAATACTGTAAAGCAAACTTTTGGCAAGGTATGAGAAATTGGAAGTCCAGGCTTAGTTATTCTTATCAACAACAATGAAAGTCGAATCTTAATTCCACTTAGTCAACCTTTACTAAAGAAAAGGAAAGTCAAGGGACTAATTAGCTTGATCTTCGAATCCTATTTATTTCCTAAGAAAAGTTTGGGATTATTGAAGTTCAATTCAATTAGCAAAGATAACAGTTATCAATTATGTTGAGATAAGATAACTCCTGAGTTACTGCTTTCTTAACCAAAACCAAAAGAGGAAAAAGTAAAATTGCTGGAATAAAAATGCCTTCAGATATAAAGCAACAATAACATAAATTAAAGAAACCAATCATGAATTGAAATACCTCAAATAATATTAATAAGTGAAATTGTAATCTAACATGAAGAGTTCATAAACTAAATTAGAAGAATAAATAAAAATAAAGAATCTGGGATTGAGAGTTACTCCTAAAACTAAGAGAAGTCCTAAATCCTAATCCTAAGAGAGAGAGAGAGAGGAGAGAACCTCTCTCAAAACTAGATCTAAAACATGAGAAGTGGAAATTGGCGAGCTCTCTTTGAATGGATGCATTCCTTCACTTCATAACCTCTGGTCTATGCCTTCTGGACTTGGATTTGGGCCAAAAAGGGCTTCAGAATTTGCTATGAGCGTTTTCTGTAATCTCTGGTGTGCAGCCTCTGTCACGCGTCCGCGTGGGTCACGCGGTTGCTTCATTCGGAGCTTTTCCTTGCCACGCGGTCGCGTCAGTCATGCGGCCGCGTCAGTCATGCGGCCGCGTCAGTCATGCGGCCGCGTCGCTGCTGATTCGCGCTTGGCACGCGATCGCATCGTCCATGCGATCGCGTGGATACCAGTTTTTTCAAGGACTCCATTTTGCGCTTTCCTTCCATTTTTGTATGTTTCCTTTCCATCCTTTGAGTCATTCCTGCCTTAGAAGATCTGAAACTACTCAACACACTAATCACGGCATCGAATGGAAATAAAGGTAATTAAAATAATTAATTTTAAAGCATAGGAAACATGTTTTTCACATACATCACATAATAGGGAAGGGAAAGTAAAACCATGCAATTAACATGAATAAGTGGGTGAAGGATTGAATAAATCACTCAAACTAAGCACAAAATACATCATAAAATATGGGTTTATCACTCCCACTGTTGGATTTGTTGGATTTGTTGAATGTTCCTCCATTTCTTAAAATTCTTCTTCAAAAGGCTCTTCTTATACAACAATTCCTTTCCCTCTTACTTCTCTTCTTAGTCTTCTAAGAGTCCTTTTGTCTTGGTCACAAAAGGTAGGAATCTCTCTCCTTGCCTCTGACATACAATAGCACGAAAAATAAACACAGAACTAGAAAACAAAAGCAATTCACTCTACTGATAGAGTGAAGTTAGTGTTAGCTTAAGCAAAAATTCAAACAACTAATATCCTTAGTAAAAAATAAAAAGAAAAAGTGCTTAATCTAGACCACCACCTTACTTAATCATTGTCAATCTATATCAATCCCCGGCAAGAGCGCAAAAAACTTGATGGGTTGAAATCGAATTCCAATACCTAAACTCACCGGCAAGTGTACCGGGTCGCATCAAGTAGTAATTACTCACATGAGTGAGGTCGATCCCACAAGGATTGATGGATTGAGCAATTTTAGTTAGGTGATGAATTTAGTCAAGAAAACAATTGATGATTTGAGTGAAATTTGAATAGCAGAAGCTAAATTGCATAAAAATAAAAAGGAGAGGGAAAATTGACAAAAAAAAAGTGAAGAAGAGTAAATTGCATGAAACTTAAATTGCAAGAAAGTAAAAGAGCTGAATCTTAAAGAGCAAGTAACGTAAATGACTGAAGCTTAGATTGTAAGAAATGTAAATAGCTAAGCTTAGAGTGCAAAAAGTGTAAATTGCTTGAATTGTAAAGGGATGTGTGAGCTGGGATTTAGAATTTAACAAAGAGAATGTAAAGAGAGATTAAGTAGAGAAGTAGAAGATGAACTAAGTTGCTGAAGATCTACACAGAAAAGTAAAATTGCTTGAAGAACAAAACGGAAAGTAAACTTAGCTCAATTGCAAAATCTAAAAGAGAAATTAAAGATCCAAGAGGAGCAATGAGATTAGAACAAGGATCTAAATCTCAATTACGCCCTTGATCAAACAGAAAATAAATTGCAGAAGAAAGTGAAATTTTAAAACAGCAGAAAAGATTAAAACCCAATCCTTAGATCAATTGAGAAGAAGAGTGGAAGATGATTCTCAGAATTGAATCAATAAAGCTCTTTAATCTCAATTCAAGATCCAAAATAGAAAAAGCAAAAATTGCAGAAGAAGAGAAATGAAAACAATAATTGAAATTAGAATAATGCAGAAGAAGAACAAAGTTAAATTCCAGATCAAGAATTGAAACAGAACTTCTTCAATCTCAATCCAAAATTTTAAACAGAAATTAAGAAATGCAGAAGTAAAACAAAAAGAAAGAGAACTCAGATCTCAATCCTAATTCCCAAATTCAAAAATGAAAGCTAAAGTGAAAACTAAAATTGAGCTAAAAGGTAAAACTAAAAAAAATGAAAGAAGGGTCCTCCCTAAATCAAATTAAGTCCTATTTATACACTTTCTATTTTCGATCTATAGAATTTGGAGTGGACTCTTCAAATTGGTGAAGAATTGGATCCAATATGGTTTTCAATTAAAATTATGCCATGGTGCAGCTCCCAGGGAAGCGTTCAGTTAACTTCACCAACGGAGCGCTCAAATTCTTGGCCCAGGTTCCTTAATTTTGTTGCGTGCCAAGCTTTTGGGTGCAGCCTCCATAGCGCTCTATTGCCTATTCCAACTTAGCGCTCCATTGTGAAGGAATGAGTGACTCCAGCTTCGAATCATGGTGAGGCCACCTTGGCCCCGCAATTTATGAAACTAGCACTCAGTTAACAAATTTCACTAAGCGTCCTTTGTTGTGGAATGAGGCTTCAATTTCGAGCCTTGGTGGAACCAATTCGGTGCCCATTTTCCTTGTAGGGGGCGACTCTTATTAGGATAAGCTTTTTCACTAACGTTCCTCACCCACGTTAGGGGGCGACTCTTTAAGATAAGCTTTCAGCCAGCATTCCCGAACCAATTGGTTCAAGGTGCTAGGTGTTAAGACACCCCTAAGGACTTACTCCCTCAAGTCTCTTTCCCCCATACATACACACCACAGGCACATAGTTTGTTTATTTCCTTTTTTGAGACCTTGGTGTCCAGCACCTCTTTGGGTTACTAAATGTTTTGTAGCAAGGTTGCTCTTGATAGTGGACTTTCAGCTGATAATTCCGGGTTAGTTAATCCAAGTTACCAAGTGATGAAGCACTCCTACGAACTTATTCATCCAAGCAGATCCTTGGTATAGGAGCACCACAGACACATCTCTCAAGTTTCAAACCCTTGGTGCCTAGCCTTATTCTTTATTAACTTTTTCAACTCTTATTATTCTTTTCCCTTTTTTCTTATTAGGATCTTGTTATTTAACTAGTCTCATGGGGTGTGTTTCAAGCATATGATTCAGGACAGATAGTTGTCTTCCCACCCTTATTGGTGAACCAACTTAGCTAACTTATGACCACATCACACACTAAGGAACTTAATCCACAATATGAACTCCACTCTGGTCTTTGATAACAAACATTCTCTTTTTATTTGATTCTAAAGGAGACAAGCAACACAATAAGCAGGATGGAATTGAAAACAGGCAACTTGACTAGTAGTCATAAACCTAGGCAAGTAGAATACTAAAAACAAAATTGAAAATCCTAAACTATCATGGAAGCATGTCCTATTTCATACATGATTTTCCTTATTTAATGCTTGAAAAAAAAAGATGGAACAAAGAGGGTACTCCACCACCTTTTACTCATAGGGTTGCCCTTGCTCTTCCTCTTGCTTGTCCTCTTTGTGTTTCTCTTAAGTGCTTGTACTCCCACTTCCCTTGCCTTTTCCAGTCAACTTCTTCCAAAAACCAGCATCTTCCATCTTCTTTTTCAGTGTTTTCTTCTGCTGTTTTACCTTCCTTTCTTGTTCCACAAAATCTTTTTGGACCTCATCATATGTAGGGATGGCATAGTGTAGATTATACATATGACTAGACATGTAGTTCAACTTGGCTTGAGTGTTTATGTTGAACTCCTCCCTATGTAGTTGCCGTCCTTCATTAAGTACACTGAACTTATTGAATGCCTTCGTCTGAGCTAGCTGGCGTTGGTTGAGTTCTTGAAGGTGCTTATCTTGACGCTCTTGCCTTTCAGACACTTGATTGATGGCTTGAGTAAGCTGGGAATAATGTTCCATTTGTTGTTTCTGCCACTCCCCTTGTTGATTCATCCAATTAGAAAGGAGCTCTTCTTGACGATCCATCCTATGAGCTTGAACATGCAGTTGTTGTTCTTGTCCCTCCATATAACTCCTTGCTAGTTCCTCAATGGCTCCATGAATGTGATTCAGGTTTATGTTGGTTGGGTCATAATATTCTCTTTGTTGGTGTTCTTCCTGATGAGACTCTTCTTGGTGAGCTCCTCCTTTTGGTTTTGGCTTTCCTATGTGAGGTCTTCTTTGTTGTTGGGCTGGTGTCACATGAGTTAGACGCTAAAACGTAATTAGCCTCCCAGGATTTAATCAATCTGGGTTGCTATCCTTGAGGACAACCTTGGCCTTCGTGCATAGTCTGAGGATGGTGCTGGGGTACCAAAGCCTGGCACCCGAATCAATCTTCTCAGCTGACTCTTGAATCCCCTCAGCTATAAGTTCGTGCACATTGATATCTCCACCTTGTACTAAGCAATGTACCATAGTAGCTCGAGTGACATTGACCTCGGAGTTGTTTGCTGCTGGGAGGATAGATCTCCTCACGAGTTCAAACCATCCCTTGGCTTCAGGGATGAGGTCTCTTCTCTTGATGAACCTGGGCCTCTTATCCACATACCTTTCCCAGTCAGCTCCTATAACACATATGTCATTCACAATTTGTTCGAGTTCATCATCATCAGGGCTCCTACTTACTCTTGCTTGATAACCGAGCTCATCAAAATGTGGTGATTTCAACTGAAGAGTCCTTGTTATAGCATTGGGGCTGAAATCCACCTCTCTCCCTCTTACGTAACTTTTGAAGGTAGGGGCCTTGGTTTTGTCTTCTCTGACCACGTTTGCATAGAACTCTTTGATGAGGTTTACATTTATCTTCCCCTCCGGGTTCGTAAGCCTTTGCCAACCCCTTTGTTCAATCTTCTCTCGAATCTGTGGGCACTCATCCTCGTCAATTTGGAACGTTAACTCAGGCAGTATCTTCTTGAGCTTTATCCGTTCAAATTCGAGTTCATGGAATGCAGTTTTGAATCTCTTCTCATCGAAAGGAATGCTCTCCACTGGTTCCTTCCTCTTTTGCCTCTTGGAGCTTGATGATGCCATGAGTTTGAGTTGATGTGTGAAGAGGGTGGAAGGTACGGATAGATGAGGAATTCGGTTGGTTAGGACAAGGTGTGATGAAGGGGAAGAGTGTTTGGTTTCGATAACGAGAAGTGTGGGGAGTGAAATTGGAATGTTAAGGGTGTACTTAGTGCGAATCACTTCTATAGGGAAGTGGTGTGTGGATGAAAAGTGTGGATTGATAGGGTTGGTGTATGATGAACGGATGGAGTTCTGCAGGGGATGAGCACACGGATCATCTTTATGAGGAAGATTGGTTTGGTCTTCAAGGGGTCTCATTCTTTCAATGTTGCATGGCACATTTCCCAATGCATTTCCCCTTGAGACATGTGTGTATTCTCCCTTCATGAAGTGGCCGAACCCTCCTCATTTAATTGTCCACTCAATCCACTTCAATACCCTTTTCTTCTCTCCTACAAAATAAAAGAATTGTGATTAAAAAAAATGTGTGGAAAGTGGCGGCAAAATTAAAAGAATAACTACTTTTTAAAGTTTTTGTTTTAACTAACTAAGTGCCATTCAATAGAGCAAACCAACTAACTAACTCAACATCCATGGGTGCAACATTGGCAACACCAAACTTAGTTTGGTGTCGTGTGGTGTAAAAGATTTGTTCAAGGCCCCTAAGAGTGACATGATATGGGTTACATTGATGTTCTCTTAGTGTGCCTTGAACACCAAACTTGTTCTTCACTATATGTTGCACACAAGTATTCATTCAAGTCCATGTCAAGTTGATTTGAAATCCCTGAACCTTGCATTATTAACTACTTTTAAAAGCATGTAAAACATGGGTTGCCTCCCATGAAGCATTCTTTAGCGTCACTAGCTTGACGTTTTGCCTTTGTCATGGCGGTTGGTAATGCTTCAGATCTTCCCCTCTTGCAGTAGACATATACCCATTGGCTTCATCAAGGATCTCTACATGTTCTAGAGAGAGAACTCTGTTGATGGTAAAGACCTTAGGTAGCTGAGATGGGATGGTGGGGAGATCGGGGGGAATAGCTGGAAAGTAAGCTGAGATTACTTTATCCCATGGAGAGAAGTCCTCTGTAGGGATCTTCTTGTTCCTCCACCCCCTTGGTGCCTTCTTCTTTGTCCCTTTTGATGTTGCCTTGCTCTTTGTGACCTCTTCTTCTAAGGGAATTTTGTTACTGGTCTCATATGACTCTGGTGGTTTAGGTTCCTCCTTATTTTCCTTGAGCTGTGACAGCTGCTAATTGCCTTGTTCTTCAACCAAGTGGTTTTCCAGAGGTGTTGGTTGTGCTTTAGTACTTGTCTCCTTCCTCAGTATCTCATTATGATCTGTTTCTTGTGAGAGTTTGAAGACATTGAAGCTGAGTTGTTCATCATGGATCCTCAAAATTAGCTCCCCTCGCTCCACATCTATGAGTGCTCTGGTTGTAGCTAAGAATGGTCTTCCCAATATGATTGGGTGCAGGTGACTCTCTTCCATGTCCAAGATGTCAAAGTCTGTGGGCAGGAAGTATTTTCCAACCTTCACTAGCACATTGTCAACCACTCCTACTGCTTGTTTTTTAGTTTTGTCAGCCAGCCTGATAACTACATCTGTGGGTATTATCTCATTGATCTGTAGCCTTTTTATAAGTGATAAAGGCATTAAGTTGATGCTTGCTCCCAGATCGCAAAGTCCTTTATCAAACATTGTTTCTCCTATGGCACAGGAGATGTAGAAACTCCCTGGGTCCTTCCTCTTTGTAGGCAACTCTGGTTGAATGAGAGCACTGCACTCCTTATTCATCACTATTGTTTGTCCTCCCTTGAGTGAGCTTTTCCTGGTCAGTAGCTCCTTCATATACTTAATTTATGAGGGCATTTGTTGGAGGGCCTTGATGCATGGTATGTTTACATGGAGGGATGCAAACAGGTCAAGAAACCTTGAGTATATTTTCTTCTCTATAGCACCATTGAGTAATTGGGGAAACGGTGCATAGAGTTTCAGTAGCTCCTTCTGTGTCAGCTCTTTTTGTGAAATTTTGGGTTCTTGGTGATCCTTTTCCTGTTTCTCTGCTAATGTCTCTCCAAGTTGTTCTAATGGCTTGTTTTGCTTTTCCTCAGTCTCCTTATTACTTATAGTAACCATCTTGCAATCTTCCCATCTGACTTTCTTTGCTTCACCTCTCAAATTTTTCTCTGTGTCACTTGGGAAGCTATCAGTAGGTTTGGGAATCTTTTTAGATAAGTATCCCACTTGAAATTCCAGCCTCTTGATGGTGTCTCCCTGGTTCTTGATACTAGCTCACACCTCCTCTTTGAATACCTTATTATCTTGAATCTCTTTGCATATGTCCTCAAGCAGAGTCTCAATTTTGGAGAGTCTTTCTTCAGATGATGGTGAGTTAAGAGTGGATGGGTGAGTTGGGTCATTTTGGTTTTGGTATGGATGTGGAGAGGTGTTGTTATGGTGGTGCTGATATGATCTCTGTGTGTAATATTGGTGAGCTGCATGGTTGTTGGGGTTGTGACGTCTCTGATCTTGGCTTTGATCTTGTTGATTTCCCCACCCAAAGTTTGGGTGATTCCTCCAACCAGGGTTGTAGGTTTTGGAGTATGGATCATGGGTCTGCCTGGGTGAGTTTCCAATGTAGTTGGCTTGTTCTTGCTCCTCTTCTGCCTCAGCATTCACTCCCTCTTGGGTTGCTGATGAGGTGGTGATTGCTGCCACTTGGTTCCTCTCCATCTTCTTGGTGAGTTCAACCAGCTGCTTGGTAATAAGATTGTTTTGGGCCAGCAGTGCATCCACATTATTTAGCTCTATCACTCCTCTAGTGTTGCCTCTTTCAGAAGCATAGAAGTAGTCATTCTCCGCTACAGTTTCAATGACATCTATGGCTTCTTCAATGGTCTTCTTCTTGTTCAGAGATCCTCCGGATGAATGGTCTACTGCCTTCTTTGATTCATAAGAGAGGCCTTCATAGAAAATGTGTAGTTGCACCCATTCATTGAACATATCTGGTGGACACCTTCTTGTCAGGTCCTTAAACCTCTCCCATGCTTCATATAGAGTCTCACCATCCTGCTACCTGAATGTTTGCACCTCAGCTCTCAGCCTATTGATCCGTTGAGGAGGATAGAATCTTGCCAAGAATTTATTCACCATATCTTCCCAGGTTGCTAAACTCTCCTTTGGGAAGGACTCTAGCCATTTGGATGCCTTGTCCTTGAGTGAGAAGGGAAACAGAAGTAGTCTATAGGTGTTAGGATGAACACCATTGGACTTCACAGTATCGCATATCCTCATGAAGGTGGTTAGATGTTGATTGGGGTTTTCTTGGATGCCTCCTCCGAATGAACAGTTGTTCTGAACAAGGGTGATGAGCTGTGGCTTTAGTTCAAAGTTGTTGGAATGTATGGTTGGCCTTTGGATGCTGCTTCTATTGTTTCCTGGGTTTGGGTTGATGTAAGAACCCAGAACTCTTCTCTCTTGTCCAGCCTGATGCGCTGGACCTTCTCTGCCATGGTTGTGAGCCTCTTCTTCATGATGGTTCTCCATATTTTCATCCATGTCTGGTTCAAAGTACTCCTCCTCTTCCTCAGCAGCAACTACTCTCTTTCCTCTTGCTTCCCTGCTTAATCTAAGGAAGGTCCTCTCAGGTTCAGAATCGAAGGAAGTTGAAGCCCCACTTCTTCTCCCTGTCATACAACCAACAAGGCACAAGCAAGGAAATAGATGCAGAAAGTACTATTGTTAAAATTGCTGTTAGTGTGAGTGATACAATATATCAAACAGTTAGTGGGTTAGTGAACTGAATTGTAAATAACGAAGAAAGGGAAGAAAATAACTAAAACTGAAAGTAAATTACTCAAATAGAAATTTAAATCAAACAAAAAAAAATGCTCAATCTATTTATCCACCAATCTAATCATTGTTGATACAAAATCAATCCCCGGCAACGGCGCCATAAACTTGATAACACGGAAACATGTCTCTCAACAATTTTCCTTCAGCAAGTATACCGAATTGTCGTCAAGTAAAAACTCACAATAGAGTGAGGTCGAATCCCACAGGGATTGATTGGTCAAGCAACTTTAATTAGAGGAATGTTCTAGTTGAGCAAAGCAGAATTTGGTTTGAGAGTTGCAGGAAATTAAATGGCGGGAAAGTAAATAGCAGAAAATGTAAATGCTGGAAGTAAAGAGCTAAAAGTAAATGACGGAAAGTAAATTGCAGAATTGTAAATGGAAATGGAGAAGATGCTCATCAAAGTAAATTGCAGAAATTAAAGAGAATGGGTAAGATCAGAAATGGGGATTCATTGGGCTTAGGAGATGTTGCATTCTCCGGATCAAGTTCATTTTCATCTCTTCCTCAATCAATGCATTCATTGATCTCCTTGGCAATCTTAAGTGATCGAATTCCAATTCCTTGGTAATTCAATCTCTCAAATCTTGATCAATAGCCAATTCCTTGGTCAATTGCTCATGAGAAGAGATGAAATATGGTCACTGATTATACCACATGCATTCCCAAATCAAGTGTTGGTAGGATTATAGTCACCATACCCAACCCAACCCAATTTGGTCCAACATGAGAAAGCATTTCTAGCATGATCTCTTCATTCTTCTTCCAAGGTTTAGAAGAGATCCAAGTATGAATAGCTTTTTTTCCAAGATAACTATCCAATTGGATGAAGATTGAAAGCTTTCTAGTAAAATCAAGACAAAAGATAGAAGAAGAGTAATGAAAATTAGTATTGATCCATCAAATTACAACAGAGCTCCCTAACCCAATGAAAGGGGTTTAGTTGTTCATAGCTCTTGAAATGGAAAACAAAGATGGAAAATACATTATGAAAAGTAAACTAGAAGTGCAGAGTAATTCTCAATTTCCAATCCCCCAAAAAGCTCCTTTCTAATTCAAAACTACCCCTATATATACTACTCCTCTGATCTTCTAGTTGATTCTTCAAGTCTTGGATATGGGCCTTTGGATCTTGAGTTTGAAGCAGTTATCTTCTGCAGTGGGCTTAGCTTTACTTGCAGAGAGAAAGTGTGAAGTAGGAAGGGTCTTTAGCTCAGGACGTTAACGTTAAGTGAGAGTGTGGGTTCGAGAACGTTAGTGACAATCACCATTTTCACTAACGTTCCTCACCCAGGGATGATCCACATTAACTTTAACGTTAGTGGCACCAACTTGACCACTAACGTTGCCTCTTGGTCCTTCGCACACGTTATTGGGACTCACCTTTTCCAATAACATTGAGAGTCCTCCCTACCTACATTAGAGTTCACGTTAACTTAGTTAACGTGGCTCTTAACGTAGGCTTGCCAATTCTTCGAGAATGTTAGTGACACTTACCGTTGTCACTAACGTTCCAAGGTGCCCCTACTTCCCACGTTAGAGTCCACGTTAACTAAGTTAACGTGCTTCTAACGTGGTAATGAGAGCCATCTCCAACGTTAGTGACAAAGGTGAGTGTCACTAACGTTGGCTCATCATCCTATCCTCAACGTTAGCTTCCACGTTAACTAAATTAACGTGGAAGTTAACGTGGCTCATAGTGGCTTGTGGTGGTACATCCCAACGTTGGTGACAAAGGTAAGTGTCACTAACGTTGGCGATCACTTGCTTTCTCCACGTTAGCTTCCACGTTAACGTGGCAACTAACTTGGCTCATTATAGCTTGGCCAACGTTAGTGACAAAGGTGAGTGTCACTAACGTTGGCTTCTCTTTTGCTTCCCAAAGTTAGAGTCTACATTAACTGAGTTAACGTGGCTCTTAACGTGGCCACTTATGAGCTTGGTCCAACGTTAGTGACAAAGGTGAGTGTCACTAATGTTGGCCTTATTTCTTTCTTCCACGTTAGAGTTCACGTTAACTTAGTTAACGTGACTCTTAACGTGGGCTATCATGGCTTTCGAGGACATTATTGGCGATTATTTTTCTCATTAACGTTGCAAGCTAGCTCCCATTCCACGTTGGTGGTCACGTTAGTTAGACTAACGTGGCTGCTAACGTGGCTCTTTCTTGCTTCCTTTGTCCTGAAATCAAGCAATAAAGTACATCAAAGTTCTAATCCACATCATGAGACATACATCATCCAATTTGTCATCTAATTCATGCAAAATTCTCACGAAATCATGTAAAGTGCTCAATGTATGCTTAAATCAGGATGTAAGTGAAATTCTACCCAAAACTTGCTTATTTCCTAAGAAAATGCATGAAACTACCCTAAAATAGTAAAGAAAAGGTCAGTGAAACTGGCCAAAATGCCCTGACATCACCATTCCCTAAGCCATTCCTGCCCTATAAAGCCTGAAACACTTAACACACGGATCACGGCATCGAATGGTATAAAGGAGAATTAAAATATACAAATTAAAGATCTCTAGGAAGTAAGTTTTCAACCATAGAATAAAGCTAGGAAGGGATTGTAAAATCATGCAATTCATATGAATAAGTGGGTAAAGACTTGATGAAACCACTCAATTAAACACAAGATAAACCATAAAATAGTGGTTTATCAACCTCCCCACACTTAAACTTTAGCATGTCCTCATGCTTAGCTCAAGGAGATTAAAAGACTAAATAAGGGAAAGTAAGACTCATGCAATGCAATGCAACCTATGAATATAACTATATGCTAAAATGATTTTGCCTACATGGTTAAAAGTAAATAAGTTCTTCAAGACAAATATAAATCGAATATAACTAATTAAATTCACATAGTAAAAACAAGTAAACTTGTAAGAAGACAACTCATGAAAGCAGTAAACATAGAATCAAGCATTGAACCCTCACTGATAGTATATGTGCACTCCAATCACTCAAGTGTATAGGGTAATCACTCTTCTCTTCTCTAGTTATGCTTTCTAAACTTTGTTCTTCACCTAACCAATCAACAAATATTTAATCTACCAATGCAAACATCATGAGTCTTTTCAAGGTTGTAATGGGGCCAAGGTAAAGGTGAGGGTATATATATGGCTAAGTGAGCTATAAATTGAATCCTTGATCAACCTAAGCTTTCAGCTATACATACTCTATATACTTTTAAATTCATGCCTAGCTACCCAAAATTCCCACTTTTGCATTTCATACTCATGCATCAACCCTTCTTTTAATTTTATCACGTATGCATTCATCTTTTCATTAACTTAACTTAGCATTGGGGTAATTTTGTCCCCTTATTTATTTACTTATTTATTGAATATTTTTGGAATTTTTTTTGGAATAGAGAAAATTAAACATAACTTATCAATGCACATGGATTTTTATTCTAGTCTTACATGAGTAGGTACCCAAGTTCCCAATATTTTATCATGACACATTCCCTATTAACCCATGTTCCCACAATTTTCCCACACTTAATTGACACACAATCTCTGTCTTAAGCTAACCAAAGATTCAATTTGGGGTATTTAATTGTTTTTCCACTTAAGGCTAGTGATGTGGTAAAATATAAAACAAGGGGATAAAAAGGCTCAAAGTGGCTAACAAAGGTGATATAAAAGGATAGGCTATTTGGGATAAGTGAGCTAATAAAACAATGGCCTCAATCATATGCATGCATATTACACATTAAACATTGGACATATAGGATGGAACAAAATAAAAATTACAATCATAGAGAAGAAAACACACAAGAATAAAATATTATGGTTAAATAATGTAACCACGTAATTAAGCTCAAGTCTCACAGGTTGTGTGTTCTAGCTTTAAACCATGTTCCACAATTTACAGTCTTTAAACAAGTTTAACACAAAATTTTAATTTGAATTAGTGAAATTTTTCAAAATAGAGTCTTGAAAAGAAATTTATTATTTTTCAACTAAATAGAACATACATGCAAATACTTATTACTATGCAATTTATACTATTCTAACAAAAGAAAAATAACTAATTTATTGGTGTTAAGAAAGAGCAGTTACCTCCGAAAGTTAGGTACTGACCGACCTCCCCACAATTAAAGCTTGGCACCGTCCTTGGTGCCATCAGTCAAGAACAAAGGGGGGGGCTGGTAACAGCATCTCCACAGTTGGGATTGTTATGGCTCTCTGTGCTAGTAGATGAAGTGGAGTCCGAAGTGTCTGGGTCTTCTTCAGGTGGGTGGTTGCCAACAATCAGCTCCTTGAGGTATGTAAATTGGCACTTGTTATGGCACTCCATTCGCTTTGCATGCCGGTCAAGCCGGTCCAACCTCTCCAGTATCTGAAGGAGCAGTTGATTTGTTGAAGGTGCTTGTGATGTAGAATGAGAATGAATATCTTCTGCCGGTTCTGTGGTCCGATTGATAGTGGCTGCTGGAGGTCTGATGTACTTCCCGTTAGGGACGTACTGATCATCCCGTGGAATCATGGCCTTGGTGTCCCCAGCTCTATAGGAAACTCCAGCTGCTGAGACTAGATCTGAAACCAAGGCGGGAAAAGGTAGGTTGCCCGTAATTTGTACGTGTCCCATTGGATTTCGGATGTGTCTTTGTAAGTTGAGAGGCTGGTCTGTAAGGATACACTAGAGGAGAACAGCCATATCTGCAGTGAAGGAGGACTCGTGAGTGCTCAAAAAGACATAATGGGACATGATCTATGCCCATACTCGAGCCTCCAAGGTGAGTGCTGAAGCCAATATTCCCTTAGGTCGGGATTGATGGTATCCATAGATCCATCTACTGTCAGGTTGTGCTATAACTCTGAGAACGGCGTCCCATCAAATTGGTATGTCTGGCGCTTGAAAGGGGCTTTTTGGTATGCGTCTAATGCTTCTGGTGCAGGGGAAAGATCTAAAGCTCGCTGAATAGCCTCTTCAGTTATAGGGACTTGCTTCTGACGGACATAGACAAACTGCATGGTTGGCATGTAAAAATTTGAGTAGAATTCAACTACCCATGAAAGGTTAACCTGTTGTGGCTGTCTCCGTAGGAATCCCCATTGTCTTTGCTCAATTTTGGGCTCAACAAATTCAACAATGAGGGTCAAGAGGATGAGTACGTACTCATTGTTATAGTTCCGCTCAGCCAGGATGGGAACATCTGCTCACAGTAGCGTTTAGTGAACCGCACAGTGTCCTTTGCTGGAAAGGTTTTCCCTTTTTCATCGACCTTGATGATCCTCTTGATTCACTTTGTTGAGGGTTTTACTGTTGTTGAGGAAGGTTCCACAGCTAGTGCTCTTTTTGTTCCTTTCTTTGCCGGTGGTTTGGGAGTAGCTTTCTCTTTACCCTTCTTGGTGGCCATCCTGAAAAAGGAAGAAGAAAGTAACATGTAAAGCTAAGGATTTGAGCAAGGAAGAGGATGGTACAAGTGATAATCATTGCACGGTAAAGAAGGATGTCGTTAACACATGGTCGCGACTACATGTGAAAAGTTCATCAATGAAAATATAGCAAGTGCATATTATGGCAAGTAGATGCAAGATGTTTATTGGCATGCTGGCAAAGGCATGAGTAGCATAGATCAAGCATTAATTGCCCAATTTGATTATCAAGTGTTTCAAACTAATAATCTGTTTATATTGACAATTATATTCAATCAATAATATATGAAAAGGGGTTTTGTGAAAAAAACAAACATTAGAGTAGAAGAATAGGATAATTAAAAAAAATGCACGATGCCATACGGGCTTTTTTAAAAACACTTAGCATGCATGGTAAATATGTTATTGAAAGTATTAAATTTGAACATACAAGCATCCCTAAGAATTAATATTAATTGTCAAACAATTCCTTTAATAATCCACAAGCAAAATATAGAAGAAAATAATCACCCAAATAAATTTCTAACAACAATTAAAAGAATGTAAAAAAGAAAAATAAAGACAAAGAAAACATAGATAATGAATGTAAAAAGAAAAAGAAAGAAGAAGAAAAAAACATAAATAAAAGTAATAATGGAAAAGTAAAAAGGAAAAAAAGAAAAGAACCTTGATGAAGAAGATGAAGAGGAAAAGAAGAGAGGAAAAAGTAAGAAGGAGTAAAGAAGAAAGAAGGAAGAAAAAAGAATTAAGAAGGAGGAAGAAAGAATTAGGATTATGGAAGAAAAGATAGGAATTCCGGCATTGATCTGGATAAACTGTGCGGCGCGGGCGACGCGGACGCGTGCATCATGCGTTCGTGTGTGTCGCGCTATATTCAAGTGACGTGGACGCGTCAGGGATGCGGCGTGACCTAAATTGTGCTATTGGCACGAGAGCAGCCTCGCGCACACACAACTCTCTGTTTTAATACGCATATTGCCAAAATTTGGGGTGACACGTGCGCGGGACGCGCACGCGTGAATGGCCTGATTTGGAAAAATGATGCGGACGCGTGAGGGACGCGTACGCGTGATAGGGCTTGTGCTTCCAGCACAATTCCAGCCCCACACCATCATGACTTTCTGGCCTTACACCCTTTTACGTTGATTTTTGCAGGGTCACGCATGCGCGTGGGTGACGCACACGCGTGGAGGGCTGATTTCGCAAGTGACATGGACGCGTCAGGGACGCGTTCGCATCGGCGTGCTTGTGCCAAAGGCACGCCACCAGCCATGCTCCCACGTAACTCTCTATTTCTTTTCTTCTTTGCTTCGTATGCACACATGACGCGTCCGCGTCAGCGACGCTCGCGCGTCGCGTGCCTTTTTTTTTATGCAGAATGCAAATGCAAATATAGACTATATGCAGAGAATATGAGAAGAGTCACTAAGAAAAATAAAGTAGAATAAAATAAAACAAAACTAAGACTGAAACTGAACGATCATACCATGTTGGGTTGTCTCCCACCTAGCACCTTACTTTTACGTCCTTAATTTGGACGGTCTTCAAGCTCATTTTGCTTCTGTTGGTGGGTCCTCCAAGAGGAAGACCTCTAGTTCTTTGTGTTCCTTCATCTTCTCACTATGATAGAGCTTTAGGCGATGTCCATTGACCTTGATGCAGTTGGATCTCAAAGGATGACGCAGGTGGAAGACGCCATATGGCTCTGCTTTCTCCACCCTGTAGGGACTTTTCCATCTGGATCTCAGCTTGCCTGGCATGAGTCTCAGCCTAGAGTTGTAAAGGAGAACCAGATCTCCTGGTCTGAACTCTCTTCTCTTGATATGTTTGTCATGCACAACCTTCATCTTCTCTTTGTATAATCTGGAGTTATCATAAGCTTCGAGTCGAAGAATCTCCAGTTCTGCTAGTTACAGCTTCCTTTCAGCACCAGCTTGTTCAAAATTCATGTTGCATTCCCTCACAGCCCAGAAAGCCTTGTGTTCCACCTCTACTGGGAGGTGGCAAGCCTTTCCGTACACTAAGCGGAAGGGGCTCATCCTAATAGGTGTCTTGTATGCTGTTTGATATGCCCAGAGCGCATCTTGTAGCCTGGAACTCCAGTCCTTCCTATGAGGCTTTACTATCTTCTCCAGAATACCCTTTATTTCTCTATTAGATATCTCTGCTTGCTCATTCATTTGGGGATGGTATGCTGTTGCTATTTTGTGAACTATCCCATGCTTCTTCAGTAATCCTGCTAGTCTTCTGTTACAAAAGTGAGTGCCTTGATCACTCACGATTGCTCGTGGTGATCCAAAACGACATATAATATGGTTTCTAACAAAGGAAACAATAGTGTTAGTATCATTAGTACGAGTAGGAATTGCTTCCACCCATTTAGAAATATAATCTACAGCTAACAGTATATAAAGGTAACCACTAGAGATTGGAAATGGACCCATGAAGTCAATGCCCCAAACATCAAAAATTTCACTGAAAAGTATAATCTGTTGAGGCATCTCATCCCTCTTGGATATATTACCAAACCTTTGGCATGGGAAACAAGATTTACAAAAAGCAGCAACATCTTTAAAAAGAGTAGGCCACCAGAATCTACAATCTAAAATTTTTCTAGCTGTTCTTTGAGGGCCAAAATGTCCTCCACTCTCAGAAGAGTGGCAGGCCTCTAAAATGGACTGGAATTCTGATTGGGGCATACACCTTCTAATTACCTGGTCAGAACCACACCTCCATAAGTATGGGTCATCCCATATATAATATTTAGACTCGCTCTTTAACTTGTCCCTTTGATGCTTAGCAAAAATAGGAGGGAAAGTATGGCTAACTAGATAGTTAGCTACAGGTGCATACCAAGGAACTACTTCAGATACTGCATGCAAGCTATCAAATGTAAAAGCATCTTTGATTGGAGTGGAGTCATCCTTAATGTGCTCAAGGCGACTCAAGTGGTCTGCCACTAAATTTTGGTTACCACTCCTATCCTTAATTTCTAAATCAAATTCTTGCAGCAGCAGTATCCAACGTATAGCCTTGGTTTAGAATCTTTTTTAGCTAATAAATACTTTAGATCTATATGGTCTGAGTACACTACCGCCTTAGTACCAAGTAAATAGGCTCAGAATTTATCTAGAGCAAAAACAATAGCTAGAAGCTCTTTTTCAGTGGTGGTGTAATTAGACTGAGCAGCGTCTAAGGTCTTAGACGCATAAGCAATTACAAAAGGATCCTTACCTTCACGCTGAGCCAGCGCCGCTCCTACCGCATGGTTGGAGGCATCACACATAATCTCAAAAGGCTGGCTCCAGTCTGGTCCTCTCACAATTGGAGCTTGAGTCAGGACGATCTTCAGCTTATCAAATGCTTGCATGCAATCCTCACTGAACTCGAACTCAACATCTTTCTGCAGTAGTCTGGATAAAGGCAATGCTACCTTATTGAAGTCCTTAATAAATCTCCTGTAAAAACCTGTATGACCAAGGAACAAACGGACTTCCCTCACAGAGGAGGGGTAAGGTAAACTAGAAATGACATCTACCTTTGCTGGATCTACAGAAATACCAGTATCAGAAACAACATGTCCTAGTACAATACCTTGTTTTACCATAAACTGACATTTTTCAAAATTTAAAACAAGGTTTAAACTAACACACCTGTCTAATACTCTAGCTAAACTATCCAAGAAAAGGTTAAAGGAATCACCATATACGCTGAAATCATCCATAAAAACTTCCATACAGTTCTCAATAAGATCTGAAAAGATACTCATCATGCATCTTTGGAAAGTAGCCGGTGCATTATATAAGCCAAAAGGCATCCTTTTGTATGCATACGTTCCAAAAGGACATGTAAAAGTAGTCTTCTCCTGATCTTCAGGAGCTATATGAATTTGGAAATAGCCTGTATAACCATCTAAAAAGCAGTAATGGGATTTACCTGACAGGCAATCAAGCATTTGATCAATAAATGGCAAGGGGTAGTGATCCTTGCGAGTAGCTTGGTTGAGACGCCTGCAATCAATGCAAACTCTCCATGAATTCTGCACTCTAGTTGTTAGGAGCTCTCCATGCTCATTCTTTACTGTTGTGCCTCCAGACTTCTTGGGCACCACTTGTACTGGACTGACCCATTCACTATCTGAGATGGGGTAGATAATATCTGCTTCAAGTAGCCTGGTTACTTCTTTCTTGACGACTTCTAAGATGGTGGGATTTAATCTTCTTTGGGGTTGACGGACATGCTTTGATCCATCTTCTAAGAATATCCTGTGCTTACAAACCTGAGGACTGATGCCTACTATATCCACCAAGCACCACCCAATTGCTTTCTTGTGTCTCCTCAGCACACTAAGCAGTTGCTCCTCCTGTTGGAAAGTGAGTTCCCTTGCAATAATAACTGGGAACTTCTGATTATCTTCAAGGTAAGCATACTTGAGGTGGGGTGGAAGGGGTTTTAATTCCAATTTCTGCTCATGGCTAGGCTCTGGATTATCTTGAGCTAATGATAATGGCAAAGTGTCCTCATTGTGTTCAGAGGGTATCCCCCCACTTGGACCTTGCTCCATGTGCTTCTCTTCTATTTCTTCTTGGTGAACTTCAGCTACAGTTTTATCAATGATGTCACACTGGAAGATGGAATGATCTTCTGGAGGGTGCTTCATAACTTCATTTAAACTGAAACTCACTGCTCTGCCATCTATCTCAAAGGAGTAAGTTCCTGAGAATGCATCCAGCTTGAACTTTGAAGTCTTTAGGAATGGTCTTCCAAGCAGGATTGATGATGGTCTTCCTAAGTCATTAGGGGGCATTTCCAAGATATAGAAGTCAATGGGAAATGTGAGCCCCTTAATGCTCACTAATACATCTTCAGCAATTCCAACCACTGTAATAATGCTTTTATCTGCTAACACAAAACGAGCTACCGACCTTTTTAAGGGAGGGAGCCTCAAAGCATCATATATAGACAATGGCATTATACTAACACGCTCCTAAATCACACATGCAGTCAGAAAATATTACACCCCAATGGTACAGTTAACCATACATGGACCTGGGTCACTACATTTTTCAGGTATACCTCCCATTAAAACAGATATAGAACTACCTAAAGGAATAGTTTCTAATTCATTAATTTTATCTTTATGTATGCATAAATCTTTTAGAAACTTTGCATATTTAGGTACTTGTTGAATAACATCAAATAGGGAACGGTTACCTCAACCTTTTCGAAAATTTCTACCATTTTGGGATCAAGTTCCATTTGCTTCCTGGGCTTCCTTGCAAGGTGTGAAAATGGAATAGGAATGGCGCCACTTGCTGCTTCTGCGTCCTTTGGTGCTCCATTCCTTGGCTGAGCTACTTCTTCTTCAGCCTTGTCTTGTACTTCCTCTTCCTCTTCAGCATCTTCCACTTCAACTAAGTCTTCATCTTGGGCGTGTTCTTGTGAGCTTGGCTCCTCCTGGTTCTTCTCTTGCAGTGTGGTTCTGGACCTCAAAGTGATGGCATTGATGTCACCCTTGGGATTAGGTAAGGGTTAAGAAGGAATTCCACTGGAGCTTGAAGGTTGGTTGGTGGAAGCAGGTAGTGAATCTATCCGGGAGACGAGAGATTGTTAAGTGGCATTTAAACCATTTAAAGTAGAGTTCAGTGTAGTCTGCATGTCTTGTTGTCCCTGTGCAAGAGAATGAAGCATCTCGTCATTTGATGAGGAAGGCGGATAAGTGATCTGAGGGGCTTGCTGTTGGTTGTGCTGGGGTCCTTGGGACTGCCGTAGGTGAGGTGCTCTGTAAGGCTAGTTCTGATTCTGCTGTCTGTTGTTGTTATTCCACCTCTGGTTTCCCTAGTTGTCTCTGCCTCCTCTGTTATAGTTGTCTCTCCAACCATGGTTGGAATTATCTCTCCAACCCTGGTAAGCGTTGTCCTGCCACCCTTGGTTATAGTTCCCACCTTGGTTGTAGTTGCCACCTTGTTGATTGTATCCTTAATTCGGGCGGTCATAGAAGTTATAAGTAGCTACTACGGTGTTATCTTCTTGCTGGAGCTGCGGGCATTCATCAGTATAATGACTATAATCAGCGCATATTCCACATACTCTTTGAGGGACTAGCTGTTGGCTTTGTTGTGGTGGGGGAGACTGTTGTTGTTATTGTTGTTGACTTAACTGCATCTGCTTTAGTAGGTTGGTCATTTCACATATAGCTTATGTAACGGCAGTAGTCTCACTGCTAGAGGAAACCTCTACAACAGTCTTTGAGTGGCCGTTCCTGTGCCTGTGATTCCGAGTGCACTCGGCTAGATCGCTGATCAGTTGCCATGCTTCATCTGCGGTCTTGTACTTTTTCAGAGAACCATTACTAGCACCATCTAGTGTAGTTTTATCCCGAGGCTTCATGCCTTGAGTGAAGTAGCTGATCAATACCAACTTGTCAATCATATGGTTCGGGCATGCATCCAAAAGATTCTTGAAGCGCTTCCAGTACTCATAAAGAGTTTCTCATTCACCCTAAATGATGCAGGAAGTCTCTTTTCTCAATCTATCTATAACTTCAGCTGGAAAGTATTTTTCCAGGAATTCTCTCCTGAGCGTATCCCAGTTGGTGACAGTTGCTTCAAGTTGGGAGTAGTACCACTCCCTTGCCTTTCCCTCAAGAGAAAACGGGAAGGCAGTTAACAGAATAGAAGTTTCATTTGCACCATGACGCTTAACAGTAGAACAGGCTATCTGGAAATCTCTGAGGTGCTTGATATGCTCCTGAGCAGGTAAGCCATGAAATTTGGGCATCAAGTTAATTAGTGCAGTCTTCAGTTCAAAATCTGCAGCCAGAGTTGGATGATGCACTTGATACGGTTGCAGTGTAAAATCTGGGGCTCCAACTTCCTGGAGAGTAATCCTCCTAGGTGTGGCCATGTTATCTGCACGTGAATCAACTGAATCAGTAGTAAAGGAGCTTGTTTCCTCCTCAGATGGCGGTTCAAATTCGCCTTCAGATGAGACTGGTGAATTGATAACAATCACTTTACCACCCTCTGAGGCTAACCTGTACCGAGCTCGCCTAATACGTGAAAGAGTTCTTTCAATTTCAAGATCAAATGCGGCTAAGCTCGGATCAGGCAACGAACACGTCATTCAATGAAAGAAACATATAGCTCATGGTAATAAAATAAAATAAAATACGCAAATAAAATAAAAATATGTGCACTAATTAATAATTTAGCACGCAATTGCAACTCCCTGACAACGGCGCCAAAAATTGATGCGTGGCGTAAGTTTGACCAATTAAGAAATTATAATATAAGAACAGCGTTGCGAGTATAGCTCTTAATCAGCAAAAATCCACCTCATCAATTTAGAAAGGTTGTCACAAAAGTTTAAAATAAAAATACTAGGAGTATGAGTCCCAGGTCGTCTCCCAACGAGTTGCTAGAAAGGGTGCTAATTTATTAATCAGAAGTTTTCCAAGAGATTTTGAGTTTGGGCAATGGGCAAATAAATAATTGTAAATTAAAGCAGTGAAAATTAAAAGAGATTAATAATATTCTAAATAAAAAGCCTTGACTGGGGAATGATTAATTGGAAGTTCTATCCTTGTTGGAATTTTCTCAAGTGTAGTATAAAGAGGTTGTTATTTTCACTTATTTAACCCTTACTAAATAAAGAAAAGTCAAGTGATTGAGCTAACTCTTATTCACAAATCCTAGTCCTCTCCCTTGGGAAGGTCTAGCATTAGTAAATACAGAATTAGCCAACAACTTCCAATTTAACTAATCACTTGAGCATTCCAACTCAAGTGTCTCTTCTTAATCAACCCCCATGTCAAGTAGGGAATCTACTCCATTGACATGAAACTTCCTTGCATAGAATTAAAAAGGGAATAAAAGAAAGACATGATAGACAATAACTGTAATTTAATTAAAAATAAAAGTAATCCTTTGCATTAACAATCCATGAAAATAATCCAATTGTAACTCTAAACAAGAATTAAGAATATGGAATAAATAAAAGAGTAAGGGAACAAACTAGAATAGTATCTTCAATGGAGATGATGACTCTTCAATATCCAAAATCAAAAGCAATAAACTGTGAAACTATGAATGTAAAGAAAACCTAGAGGAAGATTAATTTTCTCTCTAGATTCAGATCTAAAAACTAAAACTATGCTAATCAGAATGTCTGTTGAGTCTCTGCACGTTCCCTGGCTCTAGTATATGTTTTTGGGCCAAAAACTGGGTCAAAACTCGGCCCGAAATTGCCCCCAGCATTTTCTGTTAATTCTGCAGATCGCGCATGTCACGCGTACGTGTCAGGCACGTGCACGCATCGCTGCAAATTTCTCCATATCGCGCGCCCGCATGAGCCATGCGTGCGCTCGCGTGAGCCATGCGTGCGCATCGATGCTCACTGGTTATTTCCTTAGTTTCTTGTGTTTCTTCCATTTTTGCAAGCTTTCTCTCTATTATCTAAGCTATTCCTTCCCTATAAAGCTTGAAACACTTAACACACTGATCACGGCATCGAATGGTATAAAGGAGAATTAAAATATACAAATTAAAGATCTCTAGGAAGCAAGTTTTCAACCATAGAACAAAGCTAGGAAGGGATTGTAAAATCATGCAAATCATATGAATAAGTGGGTAAAGACTTGATGAAACCACTCAATTAAACACAAGATAAACCATAAAATAGTGGTTTATCAAGCCTATTGGGCAGTAAAGCAGTGTAACATGGATTTCACCAAGGCGGGTGTGGCTAGAAAATTGTAACTAGAGGAGCTTGAATGTTTGAGAATGGAGGCGTATGAGAATGTCCGGATCTACAAGGAAAGGACTAAAGCCTTTCATGATCATCACATCCGAAGGAAGAATTTTTAAGAAGGTGATGAGGTTCTCCTCTACAACTCGAGGCTTCAATTCATGCCTGGCAAGCTCCGTTCTAGATGGGAAGGACCCTTCAAGGTGAAAGGGATAAAGCCCTATGGGGTGGTGGAATTGTTTGACCCTCAAAGCGACACAACTTTCAAAGTGAATGGACATATAGTGAAGAAGTACCATGACTACAAGTCACCAAGAGAAGTGGAAGTGCTCCTACTTGAGGATGTACCAAACGTAGAGGAAGCTTAAGCGAATGACCATCCAACTTAAGGACGTTAAAGAAAAGTGCTTGGTGGGAGGCACCCCACCGTGGTAAGATCTTCCTTGTGTATACCTTCTTGCTTCTAGCTTTAGATTTTTTTGAATTTTGTGATTTCTTGATGTTGTTGATTGCTTAGGAATGCTAGTTTTGTTGATCTTGTTGGATAACTAGGATGTTCATATAGATTTCATCACTCTTGGTATAGATGAATTATTGAAGTTAGAGAAAATGCTTTGCTTTGAATAGTGCATGAATTTATGAGTGTTTTCTTAACTATCCAGCTCAGATACCTGCTAAGAATGTATTAGAATACTTTTTTCTATGTTGTTAAAAAAAATGGGGGGGGGGGAGGGGCATCCGCGCGTGAGCGTACTTTGCGCGCCCGCGCCGGTGGTGCATCTCACACTCCTGGTACAAAAACCCGATAGTTATGCCCACTTTGTGCCCACTTCATGCCAGGCATCCACGTGCAAGCGTGCGTGACGCATGCACGCCCCTTGCAATTTCACCATCGACGCGCAAGCGCACTGTATGCGCGCGCGTCGGATTTGCATTCTGAACTCTCTGGTACAAAAACCATAGAGTTGTGCCAAACTTGTGCCTACTCTGTGCCCGCGACCTGATGCGCAAGGGTACTTGACGCGTCCACGTCAGTCGCCAACTTCATCAGGCATGCGTCTGCGTACAGTGGGCGTCTGCGTCGCCTGTGCTGCATGCCAACTCTGGTACAAAAAATCAGAGAGTTAGGCCTACTTCGTGCCAACTCTATGCCAGGGGAACAACTGCTTTCGTGCGTCCGCGCCCTGGACACGTACGTATCCCTCGCTAAACCCTCATCGATGCACAAGCGCACTGCGAGCGCGCATCGATCGCGCGACCCAGTTTTAAAACTGGCGCGCCCTGCTTCTTTTCTTTTCCTCATCTCTTTCCTACTTCTTTTTCTTCTTTCTTCCATCACCTCTTCTCTCTTCTTCTTCTCTCTTCCACCACCATCGTCTTTGACCACTCACCGGCGACCGCCACCACCTACGGTGGCACTACATTTCCTCTCTCTTTATCATTTTTCACAAAAGAAAACTCCACCTTGTTCTTTTACCCCTCTCAAGGTTCTACTTCTTCTACATTTAATCTCTTGCTCTCTTTTCATAATCTCTTCTTCTACTTACATGTTTCTTTTTGTTGATTCTCTCATTTTTCTTTTCGTTGCATGATTATACTACTTGCTGATGCACGAAAACTTGTCTCACAACAATTTTTCCTTGGCAAGTATACCGAATTGTCGTCAAGTAAAAACTCACAATAGAGTAAGGTCGAATCCCACAGGGATTGATTGGTCAAGCAACTTTAATTGGAGGAATGTTCTAGTTGAGCTAAGCAGAAGTTGATTTGAGAGTTGCAGAAAATTAAATGACGGGAAAGTAAATAGCAGAAATTGTAAATGCTGGAAATAAAGAACTGAATATAAATGACAGAAGATAAATTGCAGAATCTTAAATGGGAAATGGGGAAGACGAACGTAAAAGTAAATGGCAGAAAGTAAAGAGAAGGGGTAAGATCAAAAATGGAGAATTCATTGGGCTCAGGAGATGTTGCATTCTCCGGATCAAGTTCATTTTCATCTCTTCCTCAATCAATGCATTCATTGATCTCCTTGGCAATCTTAAGTGATTGAATTCCAATTCCTTGGTAATTCAATCTCTCAAATCTTAATCAATAGCCAATTCCTTGGTCTAATTGCTCATGAGAAGAGATGAAGTATGGTCACTGATTATACCACATGTATTTCCAAATCAAAGTATTAGGAGAATTATATGTCACCATATCCGTCCAAACCCCAATTTGGTCCAACATGAGAAAGCATTTCTAGCATGATCTCTTCATTCCTCTTCCAAGGTTTCGAAGAGATCCAAGTATGAATTGCTTCTTTTCCAAGATAACTACCTAATTGGATGAAGATTGAAAGCTTTCTAGTAAAATCAAGAGAAAAGAAAGAAGAAGAATAATGAAAACTATTATTGATCCATCAAATTACAACAGAGCTCCCTAACCCAATGAAAGGGGTTTAGTTGTTCATAGCTCTGGGAATGGAAAACAAAGATGGAAAATACATTCTGAAAGTAAAAACTAGAAGTTACAGAGAAAGTAAAATTTTACAAAGAGTGGTTCTCAATGCCAAAAACCCTCCAAGCTCCCTTTCCTAGTTCAAAACTACTCCTATATATACTTCTCTTCTGATCTTCTAGTTGGCTCTTCAAGTCTTTGGATATGGGCCTTTGGATCTTGAGTTGAAGTAGTTTGGAATCTTCAGTGAGCTCAGCTTTACTTGCAGAGAAAGTGTGAAGTAGGCATGGACTTTAGCTAGGACGTTAGTGGCGTTAACGTTAAGTGAAAATGTGGGTTCGAGAATGTTAGTGACAATCACCTTTTTCACTAACGTTCCTAGCCCAAGAAGGTTCACGTTAACTTCAACGTTAGTGGCACTAACGTGACCACTAACGTTGCCTCTTGGTCCATCGCAGGTGTTATTGGCGTTCACCTTTGCCAATAACGTTGCTCTTAGCCCCCCTTTTCTCACGTTTGAGTCCACGTTAGTATAACTAACGTGGCTCTTAACGTGGGCATGCCTTAGCCTCGAGAGCGTTAGTGACACTTACCTTTGTCACTGAAAGAGCTGGAAGATTGATGGTTTAGAGGTTATAGTAAACTCTCGTTGCAAGTATAGTTACTAAACCAAGCAATCAACTTTTCTTACAAAAGTTTTGGTTGTCACAAGTAACAAACCCCTAAATAAATTGATAACCGCGTATTTAAATCTCGGGTCGTCTTCTCAAGGAATTGCAGGGAAGTATGTTCTTATTATTGGTTATGAGTCATGTAAATTGGGGGTTTTGAAAGTAAGGAACAGGTAATTTAAATGACAAGTAAAATAAATTAACAATAATAAAATCTCTTGGCAAGGTATAAGAACTGGAAGTCCTATCCTAGTTATTCTTATCAATTGTGATGAGAATTGAATTTTTCTCCTACTTTGTTAACCTCTAACTATGAAGGAAAGTTAAGTGGATGAATTAATTTTGATTCCTCAGGTCCTAGTCTTTTCTTGGGAAAGGCTAGAGTTATTGGAACTTGAATTAATTCTTGAAGAATTCTAATTTTCAATCAACAATGAATTTGATAATTCATGAGTTACCAATTACTTAACCAAGACCAAAAGGGAGAAAATCTACTTGAATAAAAATGCCTTTAGATGGGAAGTAACAGTAACATAAATAAAATAAAATAATCTTAAAGCTGAAATACCTCAAATAACATTAATTAAGAGAATCATATATAACATGGAAGAGCTGATAAATTAAATTGAGAAAATAATTAGAAGGAACATTGAACTTGATAAAAAGAAATAATCCTAAATCCTAAAACTAAATCCTAAGAGAGAGGAGAGAACATCTCTCTCTAAAAACTACATCTAAAACTAAAAATTGTGAATGTGAAAGCTTGTTTTTATGAATGAATAGATTCCCCCACTTTATAGCCTCTAATCTGTGTTTTCTGGGCCAAAAACTGGGTCGAAAACAGCCCAGAAATCGCTGGAGAAGAAATCTGCCATGCTGATTTTCAGAACTGCGACGCGTCTGCATGGAGCATGCGTTCGCATCACCTAGCGTCAGATAACTATGGCATATTATACATAAAGGTGAAGCCCCGAACGTTAGCTTTCCATCACAACTAGAACCGCATCATTTGGACCTCTGTAGCTAAAGTTATAGCCGTTTGAGTGCGAAGAGGTCAGGTTGGACAGCTTAGCAATTTCTCCAACTTCTTGTATTCCTTCCATTTTTGCATGCTTCCTTTCCATCCTCCAAGCCATTCCTGCCCTATAAACTCTGAAATCACTTAACACAAATATCAAGGCATCTAATGGTAATAAGAGAGGATTAAACATAACGAACATAAGGCCAGAGAAGCATGTTTTCAATCAAAGCACATAATTAGGAAGGCAAATGTAAAACCATGCAAATAGTATGAATAAGTGGGTAAAGAGTTGATAAAAATCACTCAATTGAGCACAAGATAAACCATGAAATAGTGGTTTATCAGTCACTAACGTTCCAAACGCCCCTTCTCACGTTAGTGCCTCACGTTAATTGACTTAACGTGGCCACTAACGTAGTGGTGATTGCCATCTCCAACGTTAGTGACAAAGGTGAGTGTCACTAACGTTGGCTCATCATTTATTTCCTCCTCGTTAGCTTCCACGTTAATGAAATTAACGTGGCAACTAACGTGGCTCATAGTGGCTTGGTCCAACGTTAGTGACAAAGGTGAGTGTCACTAACGTTGGCGATTCCTTGCTCCTCCCACGTTAGAGTTCACGTTAATGTAGTTAACGTGACTCTTAACGTGGCCAATTGGGCTTAGTCCAACGTTAGTGACAAAGGTGAGTGTCACTAACGTTGGCTTTGTCTTTCTTTCTATGTTAGAGTTCACGTTAACTGAGTTAACGTGACTCTTAACATGGCTAATTGCCAATTTAGAGAGTTAGTGGTATTCACTTTTACCACTAACGCTGAAGCTCCCTTTCTCTCCACGTTAACTACCACGTTGATGTAGGTAACGTGGCAATTAACGTGGGTCATGATGGTTTTGAAGGCGTTATTGGCAATCACTTTTCTCATTAACGTTGCAAGTTTATTCCCATTCCACGTTAGTGGTCACGTTAATTAGATTAACGTGGCTGCTAATTTGGCTCTTCCTTGCTTCTTTTGTCCTGAAATCAAGCAAATAAAGTGCATCAAAGCTCTAATCCAAGTTATGAGACATGCATTATCCAATTTGTCATTCAATTCATGCATAATTCTCATAAAATCACATGAAATTCACAATGTTTGCATGAATCAAGATGTAAGTGATTATCTACCCAAAACTTGCTTATTAACTAAGAAAATGCATGAAACTACCCTAAAACAGTAAAGAAAAGGTCAGTGAAACTGGCCAAAATGCCCTGGCATCACAACACCAAACTTAAAGCTTGATTGTCCCTAAGCAAGTACGGAAACATGAGAATGATGAATAAAATGACAAGAGAAATGAGTCATTATTGTGGAAGTCATGTCCTTGGTTTTATGGGGTTTCATGCATAGCAACTTAGGTTCATTCCTTCATTGGCTTTCAAACCTTTACCATGCCTTGGAATACTCACTTGATTGCACCCTATGAGACTTTTATTTATTGATCCCTTTGTCTTTTCAGGGTTTGATTGTGTTCTTTAGACTAGGTGCTCTGTAAGGGGGCAACTCTTTAATATAAGCTTTCAGCCAGCACTCCCGAACCAGTTGGTTCAAGGTGCTAGGTGTTAAGACACCCCTAAGGACTTACTCCCTCAAGTCTCTTTCCCCCATACATTCACACCACAGGCACATGGTTTGTTATTTTTATTCTTGAGACCTTGGTGTCCAGCACCTCTTTGGGTTACTAAGTGCTCTGTAGCAAGGGTTACTCTTGATAGTGGACTTTCAGCTGATAATCCCAGGTTAGTTAACCCAAGTTACCAAGTGATAAGGCACCCCTGAGAGCTTATTCATCCAAGTATATCCTTTGCACAAGAGCACCACAGACACATGCCTTAAGATTCAACCCTTGGTGCCTAGCCTTATTTCTTACTCTTTTTCTTTATTTCTCAACTTTCATTTCTTTCTTTCCCCTTTTCTTATTAGGATCTTATTATTTAGCTAGTCTCATGGGGTGTGTTTCAAGCATATGATTCAGGACAGATAGTTGCCTTCCTACCTTGTTGGTGAACCAACTTAGCTAAGTAATTACTACACCACAAACTTAAGAACTTACTCCATAATTTGAACATCACTCTGGTCTTTCATAACATCTCTTTTTTATTTGACTTAAAGGACAAGCATACAAGTAAGCATAGACCTAAGCATAGACTAGCAAGCATAGACCTAAGCAATGAAAACTTAAAGGCAGAATTTAAAATCCTAAACTACCATGGAAACATGTTCTATTTCATACATGATTTTCCTTATTTAAACCGAGTATTTAAACCTCGGGTCGTCTTCTCAAGGAATTGCAGGAAAGTATGTTCTTATTATTGGTTATGAGTCTTGTAAATTGGGGGTTTTGAAAGTAAGGAACAGGCAATTTAAATGACAAGTAAAATAAATTAACAATAATAAAATCTCTTAGCAAGGTATAAGAACTGGAAGTCCTATCCTAGTTATCCTTATCAATTGTGATGAAAATTGAATTTTTCTCCTACTTTGTTAACCTCTAACTATGAAGGAAAGTTAAGTGGATGAATTAATTTTGATTCCTCAGGTCCTAGTCTTTTCTTGGGAAAGGCTAGAGTTATTGGAACTTGAATTAATTCTTGAAGAATTCCAATTTTCAATCTACAATGAATTTGATAACTCATGAGTTACCAATTACTTAACCAAGACCAAAAGGGAGAAAATCTACTTGAATAAAAATGCCTTTAGATGGGAAGTAACAGTAACATAAATAAAATAAAACAATCTTAAAGCTGAAATACCTCAAATAACATTAATTAAGAGAATCATATATAACATGGAAGAGTTCATAAATTAAATTTAGAAAATAATTAGAAGGAACATTGAACCTGATAAAAAGAAATAATCTTAAATCCTAAAACTAAATCCTAAGAGAGAGGAGAGAACCTCTCTCTCTAAAAACTACATCTAAAACTAAAAATTGTGAATGTGAAAGCTTGTTGTTATGAATGAATGGATTCCCCCACTTTATAGCCTCTAATCTGTGTTTTCTGGACCGAAAACTGGGTCGAAAACAGCCCAGAAATCACTGGAGAAGAAATCTGCCACGCTGATTTTCGGAACTGCGATGCGTCCGCATGGAGCATGCATTCGCATCGCCTAGCATCAGAGTAACTATAGCATATTATATATCAAATCGACGCCCCAGATGTTAGCTTTCCAACGCAACTGAAACTGTGTCATTTGGACCTCTGTAGCTAAAGTTATAGCCGTTTGAGTGCGAAGAGGTCAGGCTGGACAACTTAGCAATTTCTCCAACTTCTTGTATTCCTTCCATTTTTGCATGCTTCCTTTCCATCCTCCAAGTCATTCCTGCCCTATAAACTCTGAAATCACTTAACACACATATCAAGGCATATAATGGTAATAAGAGAGGATTAAACATAAGGAACTTAAGGCCAGAGAAGCATGTTTTCAATCAAAGCACATAATTAGGAAGGCAAATGTAAAACTATGCAAATAGTATGAATAAGTGGGTAAAGAGTTGATAAAAATCACTCAATTGAGCACAAGATAAACCATGAAATAGTGGTTTATCAACCTCCCCACACTTAAACATTAGCATGTCCTCATGCTAAGCTCAAGAGAAGCTATAAAGAAGTGAAGAGGAATGATAGAATGTATGAAATGCAACCTATCTGTATGAATGCAACTACATGTAAAATGTTTCTACCTACTTAGTTAAAAGTAAATAAGCTCTTCAAGACAAACATAAATCAGATTTCACTAATTCAAATCATACAATAAAAAGCAAGTAAACTTGTAAGAAGATAGCTCATGAAAGCAGGGAACATAGAATTAAGCACTGAACCCTCACTGGTAGTGTATATCACTCTAACTCTCAAGTGTCTAGGATTAATTACTCTACTCTTCTCTAGTCATGCTTTCTAAACTTTGTTCTTCATCTAACCAATCAACAAAAATTTAATGTACCAATGCAAACATCATGAGGTCTTTTCAAGGTTGTAATGGGGCTAAGGTAAGGGTGAGGATATATATATGGCTAAGTGAGCTATAAATTGAATCTTTAATTAACCTAAACTTTCACCTAACAAACATATACTCTATATAATTCTAATTCATGCCTAGCTACCCAAAATTCCCACTTTTGCATCACATACTCATGTATCAACTTTTCTTTTTTTTTTTTAATTCATCACATGTGCATTGATCTTTCATTAACTTAATATTGGGGTAATTTTGTCCCCTTTATTTATTTAAATATTTATTGAATATTTTTTTTTGGATTTTTTTTTAATCATAAAAGCAAATATAGCTTATCAATGCACATGGATTTTTAATTTTTTCTGGTCTTACATGAGTAGGTTCCCAAATTCCCAAAATTCAAATAAATTAAAAACATGATACATTCCCTTATTAACCCATATTCCCACAATTTTCCCACACTTAGTTGATGCACAATCTCTAACTTAAGCTAACCAAATATTCAATTTGGGATAAGTAATTTGTTTTTCTGCTTAAGGTTAGTGATGTGGTTATAGAACAAGAGGGGATTAAAAGCTCAAGGGGCTAACAAAGGTGATGTAAAAGGTAGGCTAATTTGGGATAAGTGAGCAATTTAAACAATGGCCTCAATCCTATGTAAGCATATAAATACACTAAATAATGGACATATAGAATGGAACAAAGCAAAGATTGCAATCATAGGGAAGAAAACACACAAGAATAAAATATTTATGGTTAAATAATGTAACCATATAAATAAGCTCAAAATCTCACAAGTTGTGTGTTCTTAGCTTTTTAAACTATGTTCCAAATACAACTTCAAACAAATTTAACACAAAAATTTTGATTTTAAATTAGTGAAATTTTTCAAAAAATAGGATCTTAAAAAGAAACTTATTATTTCTCAACCAAGCAGTAGCTAAATGCATAAAATAAAAAAAATCATGCAATGAAACATGCAAATGTAACAATGTACTAAATAAAATATTGGTGTTGAGAAGAAAATAACTAACCCATGGAGATCGATATCGACCTCCCCACACTTAAAGATTACACCGTCCTCGGTGCATGCTGAGATGTGCAGGTGGACGGGTTGTTCCAACTGATGCTTTTCTTCAAGAATTGTGCAAATGAACTTGTTTGTCTCTCTATGTAAACGTCTTCCGGTTCCCTTTCGGGTGGCCATCCTGAAAGAAAAAGGGAAGAAAAGTAACCCAGAAGTAAAGATAAGAAAATAAATGAAGTATGGATGGGTTAATGCCAATTGATAAAGGTCTCATATACATGGAAGCTTCAACATGTACGTGAGAAAACAATAGAAGCCATGGCATACCAGTGGTACAAAATTTGTAACAATGGGGAAGAGAGTGCAAGATAATATAAATTAATGTCAATACAAAATTAATACAAATATCATAAAAGATTAGTATTGACTTAAATAATATTATCCAACAGTGTAAAACAAGTCACTGAGCACCAAAATAATACCAGAAAAGAGACAACAGTTGAATATGAACAAGTGACACCAATGGAAAAATAAAAAATTTAGAAAAGAAAAGTAAAAATATGCAATGAATGAAAGTATGTAAATAAATTAAATAAAATAAAATGAAAGTGAAAAAGGATGAGAAGTTAAAAAGATGAAGAAAAGAAAGTAAGAAAGGAAGAAGAAAAATTAGGATTGGGGAAGAAAAGATAAGATATTTGGCTGATCTGGATAAGCTGTGCGGCGCAAGCGACGCGGACGCGTGGCTGACGCGGTCGCGTGGTGCGCGATAAGGTCAGGTGACGCGGACGCGTGGGTCACGCGATCGCGTGGCTTGATTTGTGCAATTGGCGCGAGTGCAGCCTGGCGTTCGCACAACTCTCTGTTCGAAATTCTTTTTGCCAAATTTTTGGGTGACGCGGTTGCGTGGTTGACTCGATCGCGTGAATGGTCTTTCTTTTAAAAATGACGCGAACGCATGGGGCACGCGTTCGCGTGGTAGGGCTTGTGCTTCTAGCATGGATCCAGCCCCATTCCAGCCCAACTTACTGCCAAACACCCGTTTACGTCGATTTCACAGGGCCACGCGTTCGCGTGGGTGACACGGATGCGTGGGAGGCATTTTTCCCACATGACGCGGACGCGTCATCGACGCGGTCGCGTGGATCAATCTGTGCTAAAGGCACGCCTCCAGCCACGCTTTCGCGTGACTCTCTGTTCACGTTTCTTTTCTTCCAAACGCATTGGTGACGCGGACGCGTCAGCAGCGCTGTCGCGTCGCGTGTGAGATTTTTTTTTGTATGCAGTATGCAGAATGCAATGCTAATGTAAATGCAATAAATAATTCCAGGTTCAATGAAAATAAAATAAAATAAAATAAAAACAAACAAAACGAAATAAAATTGAAAAAAGAACGATCATACCTTGGTGGATTGTCTCCCACCTAGCACTTTTAGTTAAAGTCCTTAAGTTGGACATTTGGGGAGTCCTCCTGTTATGGTGGCTTATGCTTGTATTCATCCAGGAATCTCCACCAGTGTTTGAAATTCCAATAGCCTCCGGGGTCCCAAACTAGGCACATAAAGCCTTTGAGCAGCTTCAAACAGATTCTTAGGCTCCCGGGGTGTTGGATGTCAGAACAGATTCCAGGATCCCAAACCTTGCTTTTGCACCCGTCTTCTTGTTGAACATCTTTGTTCCAACCGGGTGATAAGCAATCTGAATTCTCACTAAGACATCCAAACAGCTTCCTAAACCCATTCAGTTGAGCTTTACACCAACCTTTGCATTTAAACTTTGAGCACACAACCATGTTGAACCTTGCTTGACAACTCCAACCACTAACTATATTCCTTTTACTCTTTATGCCACAAAGAGCTCTAAGTTGACCATCCGTCTCCAGTAGCCCATATTCAGGTGGAATTAAAAAGCTAAGGGATATGAATTTTACCCACTTGAATGTTGTGAAGGATGTTGGCAACTTAGGGGGAGGGATCTCCAATAACTTCGGCAAGGTGATTTCAAGCTCCATTCCCCTGGGCTCTTCCTTAACAGCTTCCACCTCTTTGCAAGCTTCTTCAATTTTAACTTCTTCCTCTTTGTAGTTGTCTTCCAAGTCAATCTCTTCTTCATTGTTTACCATGAGTGTGGGAGGTTGTGCTTTTTCTTCTTCCATCTCCATGTCAAGTTCAATGGAAGAGGATTCAATTGCGGATAAGAATTCATCAATGATTGAATCCATCTCTTGATCAACCTCTTCAAAGTCTTCAACCATGATATGTCTTGGAGGTTGTACACCCTCTTCAACATCAATTTTAAACGTCTTTGAAGGAGGATCTATGTCTTGACTTTTTCAAGGAGGTTCAGCATCTCCTAAGTCTTCAACCACTTCTTCTTCTTCAATAATTCTGGCTTCCTCCACTTGTTCCAGTACAAATTCATGCTCATTGCTATCCACCGGAGTTTCTAATGTCTCCTTCATACTACGTTCTTCATTAGATTGTCCACATGAAGCCATGGGGGTTCCTTGAGTGTCCGAACGTCGGGAAGCTAATTGATTTGTCGCTTGATTCAATTGGTAAAGGGTTGCAAGAAATTTTTCCACTGTTTTCTTGAGACGATCCGTTGATTCTTGTTCCGCTTGGGTATCATAAGTAGGACCATAAGGCTCTTGGATTGATGGATATGGATATGGTGCATATGGAGGTGGTGGTTCTTGGGAGTAATTGGGTTGGAAATGGGGTGGTTCTATATATGGTTCACATGGTTTATAAGGTGGTTGGTATGGTGGATGAGGGTTAGGATCATATTAGGGTGTTTGGTGGTAAGGGGCTTGTGAGTATGGTGGTCCAAAATGATGTTGAGTAGGTGGATCATAGGTATATGATGGGGGTCCACCATATCTATCGTCTTGGTATGCACCTCGGAATGGCTCTTGACTATAGCAGTTAGGTGGGTGTTGGTTGTCACGGAAGGGTCCACCATAACTGTTGGTTTGACATGCATTGTGGAACGGTCGTGGTCTATGGTATCTTGGAGGGTGTTGTTGCCTAAAGGGTTGATCAGATCCTCGTGGCTCCTTCCATCTCTGATTGTTTTGACCTTGATGCATGTTCCTGTTATAATTTTCATTCCTTGCAACAGCATTGGAACCAAACTCAAAGCGAGAGGGTTGAGAACTCATAATAGTAAATAAAAATTAAAAACGAAAATAAAAACAAATTTTAAATTAAAAGGTTATTTAAATTTTGAATTTGAAAATTAAATTTTGAAATTTTAAATTTGAATTTTTGAAATTTTAATTTTGAAATTTGAATTTTGAAATTTGATTTTTGAAATAAGATAAGATAACTAAATTTTTGAAAAAATTTTTGAAAATTTTTTTTAATAACTAAATAAAAACCAATAACCTCTTAATTTATGAAAGAAAACAAAAAAATAAAAACAAAAATAAAAACAAATAAACAAGCAAAAAGCAAATATTTACAATAACCAATAATAAGGCACACGTTTGCAATTCCCCAGCAACAGCGCCATTTTGAAAGAGCTGGAAGATTGATGGTTTAGAGGCTATAATAAACTCTCGTTGCAAGTATAGTTACTAAACCAAGCAGTCAACCTTTCTTACAAAAGTTTTGGTTGTCACAAGTAACAAACCCCTAAATAAATTCATAACCGCGTATTTAAACCTCGGGTCGTCTTCTCAAGGAATTGCAGGGAAGTATGTTCTTATTATTGGTTATGAGTCCTGTAAATTGGGGGTTTTGAAAGTAAGGAACAAGTAATTTAAATGACAAGTAAAATAAATTAACAATAATAAAATCTCTTGGCAAGGTATAAGAACTGGAAGTCCTATCCTAGTTATCCTTATCAATTGTGATGTGAATTGGATTTTTCTCACACTTTGTTAACCTCTAACTATGAAGGTAAGTTAAGTGGATGAATTAATTTTGATTCCTCAGGTCCTAGTCTTTTCTTGGGAAAGGCTAGAGTTATTGGAACATGAATTAATTCTTGAAGAATTCCAATTTTCAATCAACAATGAGTTTGATAACTCATGAGTTACCAATTACTTAACCAAGACCAAAAGAGAGAAAATCTACTTGAATAAAAATGCCTTTAGATGGAAAGTAACAGTAACATAAATAAAATAAAACAATCTTAAAGCTGAAATACCTCAAATAACATTAATTAAGAGAATCATATGTAACATGGAAGAGTTCATAAATTAAATTGAGAAAATAATTAGAAGGAACATTGAACCTGATAAAAAGAAATAATCCTAAATCCTAAAACTAAATCCTAAGAGAGAGGAGAGAACCTCTCTCTCTAAAAACTACATCTAAAACTAAAAATTGTGAATGTGAAAGCTTGTTGTTATAAATGAATGGATTCTCCCACTTTATAGCCTCTAATCTGTGTTTTCTGGGCCGAAAACTGGGTCGAAAACAGCCCAGAAATCGCTGGAGAAGAAATCTGCGACGCTGATTTTCGGAACTACGACGCGTCCGCATAGAGCACGCGTTCGCGTCGTCTAGCATCAAGGTAACTAGGGCATATTATATATAAAATCGAAGCCCCAGATATTAGCTTTCCAACGCAACTAGAACCACGTCATTTGGACCTCTGTAGCTAAAGTTATAGCCATTTGAGTGCGAAGAGGTCAGGCTGGACAGCTTAGCAATTTCTCCAACTTCTTGTATTCCTTCCATTTTTGCATGCTTCCTTTCCATCCTCCAAGCCATTCCTACCCTATAAACTCTGAAATCACTTAACACAAATATCAAGGCATCTAATGGTAATAAGAGGGGATTAAACATAATGAACCTAAGGCCAGAGAAGCATGTTTTCAATCAAAGCACATAATTAGGAAGGCAAATGTAAAACCATGCAAATAGTATGAATAAGTGGGTAAAGAGTTGATAAAAATCACTCAATTGAGCACAAGATAAACCATGAAATAGTGGTTTATCAGTCACTAACGTTCCAAATGCCCCTTCTCACGTTAGTGCCTCACGTTAATTGACTTAACGTGGCCAGTAACGTGGTCGTGATTGCCATCTCCAACGTTAGTGACAAAGGTGAGTGTCACTAACGTTGGCTCATCATTTCTTTCCTCCTCGTTAGCTTCCACGTTAATGCAATTAACGTGGCAACTAACGTGGCTCATAGTGGCTTGGTCCAACGTTAGAGACAAAGGTGAGTGTCACTAACGTTGGCGATTCCTTGCTCCTCCCACGTTAGAGTTCACGTTAATGTAGTTAACGTGACTCTTAACGTGGCCAATTGGGCTTAGTCCAACGTTAGTGACAAAGGTGAGTGCCACTAACGTTGGCTTTGTCTTTCTTTCTATGTTAGAGTTCACGTTAACTGAGTTAACGTGACTCTTAACGTGGCTAATTGCCAATTTGGAGCGTTAGTGGTATTCACTTTTACCACTAACACTGGAGCTCCCTTTCTCTCCACGTTAACTACCACGTTGATGTAGTTAACGTTGCAATTAACGTGGGCCATGATGGTTTCGAAAGCGTTATTGGCAATCACTTTTCTCATTAACGTTGCAAGTTTATCACCATTCCACGTTAGTGGTCACGTTAATTAGATTAACGTGGCTACTAATGTGGCTCTTCCTTGCTTCCTTTGTCCTGAAATCAAGCAAATAAAGTGCATCAAAGCTCTAATCCAAGTTATGAGACATGCATTATCCAATTTGTCATTCAATTCATGCATACTTCTCATAAAATCACAAGAAATTCACAATGTTTGCTTGAATCAAGATGTAAGTGATTATCTATCCAAAACTTGCTTATTAACTAAGAAAATGCATGAAACTACCCTAAAACAGTAAAGAAAAGGTCAGTGAAACTGGCCAAAATGCTCTGGCATCACAACACCAAACTTAAAGCTTGCTTGTCCCTAAGCAAGTACGGAAACATGAGAATGATGAATGAAATGACAAGAGAAATGAGTCATTATTGTGGAAGTCATGTCCTTGGTCTTATGGGGTTTCATGCATAGCAACTTAGGTTCATTCCTTCATTGGCTTTCTTTACCATGCCTTGGAATACTCACTTGATTGCACCCTATGAGACTTTTATTTATTGATCCCTTTGTCTTTTCAGGGTTTGATTGTGTTCTTTAGACTAGGTGCTCTGTAAGGGGGCGACTCTTTAATATAAGCTTTCAGCCAGCACTCCCGAACAAGTTGGTTCAAGGTGCTAGGTGTTAAGACACCCCTAAGGACTTACTCCCTCAAGTTTCTTTCCCCCATACATTCACACCACAGGCTCATGGTTTGTTATTTTTATTCTTGAGACCTTGGTGTCCAGCACCTCTTTGGGTTACTAAGTGCTCTGTAGCAAGGGTTACTCTTGATAGTGGACTTTCAGCTGATAATCCCGGGTTAGTTAACCCAAGTTACCAAGTGATAAGGCACCCCTGAGAGCTTATTCATCCAAGTATATCCTTTGCACAGGAGCACCATAGACACATGCCTTAAGATTCAACCCTTGGTGCCTAGCCTTATTTCTTACTCTTTTTCTTTATTTCTCAACTTTCATTTTTTTTCTTTCCCCTTTTCTTATTAGGATCTTGTTATTTATCTAGTCTCATGGGGTGTGTTTCAAGCATATGATTCAGGACAGATAGTTGCCTTCCTACCTTGTTGGTGAACCAACTTAGCTAAGTAATTACTACACCACAAGCTTTAGAACTTACTCCACAATTTGAACATCACTTTGGTCTTTCATAACATCTCTTTTTTATTTGACTTAAAGGACAAGCATACAAGTAAGCAAGGTGAGAATGCAATAGTGACATTAGACTAGCAAGCATAGACCTAAGCAATGAAAACTTAAAGGCAGAATTTAAAATCCTAAACTACCATGGAAACATGTTCTATTTCATACATGATATTCCTTATTTAAAACTTGAAAAAGATGGGACAATGAGAGAAATCTACCACCTTTTACTCATGGGGGTGCTCATGCTCTTCCTCTTGTTTGTCCTCTTTGTGTTTTTCTTGAGTGCTTGAACCCCCACCTCCTTTGCTTTTTCCAATCAGCTTTTTCCAGAAGCCAGTATCTTCCATCTTCTTTTTCAATGTTTCCTTCTGTTGTTTCACCTTCCTTTCCTCTTGTTCTGTTAGATCTTTTTGGACTGCATCAAACTTAGGGATTACAGAGTGCAAATTATGTATATGCCCAGACATATAGTTCAACTTGACTTGAGTGTTTATGTTGAACTCTTCCCTATGTAGTTGCCATCCTTCATAAGTACGCTGAACTCATTGAATGCCTTCGTCTGAGCTAGCTGACGTTGGTTGAGTTCTTGAAGGCATTTGTCTTGATGCTCTTGCCTTTCAGTCACTTGATTGAGGGCTTGAGTGAGCTAGGAGTAGTGTTTCATTTGCTGTTTCTGCCACTCCCCTTGTTGATTCATCCAATTAGAAAGGAGTTCTTCTTGACGATCCATCCTTTGGGCTTGAATGTGCAGTTGTTGTTCTTGTCCCTCCATATAACTCCTTGCTAGCTCCTCAATGGCTCCGTGAATGTGATTCAAGTTTATGTTGGTTGGATCATAGTACTCTTCTTGCTGGTATTCTTCTTGATGAGATTCTTCTCGGTGAGGTCCTTCTTGTGATGTTCTTTTCCCTATTTGAGGCCTTGTTTGTTGTTGGGCGGGTGCCACATAAGTTATACGCTGTAGCGTAACTAACCTCCCAGGGTTTATCCAATTTGGATTTCTGTCCTCGAAGACTACCTTAGCTTTCGTACACAGTCTAAGGATGGTGCTGGGGTACTAAAGTCTAGCACCCGGATCATTCTTCTCGGCTGACTCTTGAATTCCCTCAACTATAATTTCATGCACATTGATGCCTCCACCCTTTATTAAGCAATGTACCATAGTAGCTCGGGTAGTGTTAACCTCAGAATTGTTCGTGACTAGGAGGATAGATCTCCTCACGAGCTCAAACCATCCCTTGGCTTCCGGGATGATGTCTCTTCTCCTGATGAACCAGGGTCTCCTATCCGAATACCTTTCCCAGTCGGATCCTATAACACACATATCGTTCACAATTTCTTCAAGTTCATCATTGTCGGGGCCATTACTTATTCTTACATGATAACTGAGCTCATCAAAAAGTGGCGATTTCAGCTGAAGAATCCTTATTATGGCATTGGGGCTGAAGTCCACCTCTGAAGGTGGGGGCCTTGGTTTTGTCTTCTCTGACCACATTTGTATAGAACTCTTTGATGAGGTTTGCATTTATCTTTGCTTCTGGGTTCGTGAGCTTTTGCCAACCCCTTTGTTCAATCTTCTCTCGAATCTGTGGGCACTTATCCTCGTTGAACTGGAATGTTAACTCAGGCAATATCTTTTTGAGCTTTATCTGTTCAAATTCAAGTTCATGGAATGCAGTTTTGAATCTCCCTTCATCAAAAGGGATGCTCTCCACCGGTTCTTTCCTCTTTTGCCTCTTGGAGCTCGATGATGCCATGAGTAGGAGTTGATATGTGAGGGTGGGGAGTGTGTCTTTGATGGGGTAAAAGGAGTTGGGTGCCGAAAGTGGGAAGTGTAAAGGATGAAAATTGGAATGTGAAAGGAGTATGGAATAAAGACCTCTTATATAGAGAAGTGGTGAGTAAATGAAAGGTGTGGATTGAATGTGTAGGCCTATGATGAACGGATGGGGTTTAGCATGGGATGGGCACAAGGATCATCACTTTTATGATGGGGTTGGTTCAGTTTCCAAGCGTGTTCTTCTTCCAATGTTGCATGGCAACATTTCCCAATGCTTTCTCCTTTGAGACATGTGTATAGTCCCCTCCTTTTGAAAAGGCCGAAACCTCCTCCTTCAATTGTCCCATCAATTCTCCTACACAATAAAAGAAATGTGATTAATAAATTTGTGGATAGTGGCGGCAAAATTGAAAAAGAAAGAATAACTACTTTTTAAAATTTTTGTTTCTAAATGGTAAGTGCTTATTCATGAATACAAACCAACTGACTAATTAACTGTCCATGTATGCAACATTGGTGACACCAAACTTAGTTTGTGGCACTGTGGTGTAAAAAATTTGTTCAAGGTGCTAAGAGTGACATGATTTTTTATGTTCTCTTAGTGTTCCTTGAACACCAAACTTGTTCTTCACTATGTGTTGCATAAAAAGATTCATTCAAGTATGTGTCAAAGTTGATTTGGAATTCATGAGCCTTGCATTATTAACTACTTTAAAAGCATATAAAACATGGGTTACCTCCCATGAAGCGCTTCTTTAGCGTCACTAGCTTGATATTCTGACTTTGTCAGGGTGGTTGGTAATGCTTCAGATCTTCCCCCCTCACAGTAAATCTATCTCCATTGGCTTCATCAAGAATCTCCACATGCTCTAAGGAGAGGATTCTGTTGATGGTGAAAACTTTAGGTAGCTGGGATGGGATGGTGGGGAGATGAGATGGGATAATTGGGAAATAAGCTGAGATCACTTTATCCCCTGGAGAGAAACCCTCTGTAGGGATCTTCTTGTTCCTCCACCTCCTTGGTACCTTCTTCTTTGTTTCTTTTACTGTTGCCCTGCTCTTTGTGGCCTCTTTTTCCAATGAAATGTTGTTGTTGGTCTCATATGACTCTGGTAGTTTAGGCTCCTCTTGGTTTTCTTTTAGCTGTGACACCTCCTGACTGTTTTGCTCAGCAACCAAAGGAATTCCCAGGTGTACAGTTTGTGCTTCAGTACTTGTTTCTTCCACCAATGCTTTATTGTGATCTTCCCTTGGTTCTTTGTTTTCTTGATCTGCTTCTTGTGAGGGTTTGAAGACATTGAAAGTAAGTTGTTTATCATGTATCCTCAGTATTAGCTCTCCTCGCTCCACATCTATAAGCGCTCGGGCTGTAGCTAGGAATGGTCTTCCCAATATGATTGGGTGAAGGTGACTCTCTTCCATTTCCAATATGACAAAGTCTGTGGGAAGAAAGTAGTTTCCAACCTTTACCAACACGTTTTCAACCACTCTTACTGCTTATTTTTGAGTTTTGTCAGCCAGCCTGATGACTACGTCTGTGGGCATTAGCTCATTGATCTGCAGTTTCTTCATAAGGGATAAAGGCATTAAGTTGATGCTTGCTCCCAGGTCACAGAGTACTTTGTCAAACATTATTTCTCCTATGGCACAGGGGATGTGAAAACTCCCTGGGTCCTTCCTTTTTGTAGGCAACTCTAGTTGAATGAGAGCACTGCACTCCTTATTCATCACTATTGTTTGTCCTCCTTTGAGTGAGCTTTTCCTGGTCAGCAGCTCCTTCATATACTTAATGTACGAGGGCATTTGTTGGAGAGCCTTGATGAATGGTATGTTTACATGGAGAGATGCAAACATATCAAGGAACTTTGAGTATATTCTCTTTTCCACACCACCCTTGAGTCTTTGGGGAAAAGGTGCATAGAGTTTCAGCATCTCCTTCTGTGAAATTTTGGTTTCTTGGTGACCCTCTTCCTGCTTCTCTGCTGAAGTATCTCCAGAGTGTTCGAAGGGTTTGTTCAGCTCTTTCTCAGTCCCCTTACCACTTATAGTGACCATCTTGCAGTCTTCCCATCTTACTTTCTTTGCTTCACCTCTCAGATTTTTCTCTGTGTCACTTGGGAAGCTGTCAGTAGGTTTGGGAATCCTCTCAGAGAGGTATCCCACTTGAAATTCTAGCCTCTTAATGGTGTCTCACTGGTTTTTGATATTAGCTCGCACCTCCTCCTTGAACACCTTGTTCTCTTGGAGTTCCTTACATATGCCTTCAAGTAGGGTCTCAATCCTTGAGAGTCTATCTTCGGATGATGGTGAGTTGAGATTGGAGGGATGAGAAGGGCCATTTTGGCTTTGGTATGGATGTTGAGATGTGTTGTCAGTGGGTGCTGATATGATCTCTGTGTGGAATGTTGATAAGCTGCATTGTTGTTGGGGTTGTGGTGTCTCTGATCTTGGCCTTGATCTTGTTGATTTCCCCACCCAAAGTTTGGGTGGTTCCTCCAACCAGGATTGTAAGTTTTGGAGTATGGATCATGGTTTTGCCTAGGTGAATTTCCAATATAGTTGGCTTGTTCCTGATCACCTTCTGCCTCTGTACTCACTCCTTCTTGAGCTGCTGATGAGGTAGTGATTGCTGCTACTTGATTCCTCTCCATCTTCTTGGTAAGGTCAGCCAACTGCTTGGTGATCATCTTGTTTTGGGCCAGCAGTGCATCCACGTTGTTCAGCTCCATCACTCCTCTAGTGTTGCCTCTTTCAGAAGCATAAAAGTAGTCATTCTCAGCTACAGTCTCAATGACATATATGGATTCTTCAATGGTCTTCTTCTTGTTCAGAGATCCCCCGGATGAGTGGTCTACTACCTTCTTTGATTCATAAGAAAGACCTTCATAGAAAATGTGTAACTGCACCCATTCATTGAACATATCTGGCGGGCACCTTCTTGTCAAGTCCTTAAACCTCTCCCATGCTTCATAGAGAGTTTTACCATCTTGTTGCCTGAAGGTTTGTACCTCAGCTCTCAACCTGTTGATCCTTTGAGGAGGATAGAATCTCGCCAAGAATTTGTTCACCACATCTTCCCAGGTTGTTAAACTCTCCTTCGGGAAGGATTCCAGCCATTTAGATGCTTTGTCCTTGAGTGAGAAGGGAAACAGATGCAGTCTGTAAGTGTCAGGATGAACACCATTAGACTTCATAGTATCACTTATCCTCAAGAATGTGGTGAGATGTTGATTGGGGTTTTCTTGGACACTTCCTCCGAATGAACAGTTGTTCTGAACGAGGGTGATGAGCTGTGGCTTTAGTTCAAAATTATTGACATGTATGGTTAGCTTTTGGATGTTACTTCCACAGTTTCCTGGGTTTGGATTTATGTAAGATCCCAGAACCCTTCTCTCTTGTCCGGCATGATGCACTGGACCTTCTCTTCCATGGTTGTGAGCTTCTTCTTCATGATGGTTCTCCATATTCTTATCCATGTCTGGTTCAAAATACTCCTCCTCTTCCTCAGCACTAACGACTCTCTTTTCTCTTGCTTCCCTCCTTAGTCTAAGGAAGGTTCTCTCAGGTTCAGAATCAAAGGAAGTTGAAACCCCACTTCTTCTACCTCTCATACAACCAACAAGGCACAAGCAAGAAGGAGATGAATGCAGAAAGTATTCTTGTCAGAAATGCTGTTAGTGTGAGTGATGCAATATATCAAATAGTTAGTGGATTAGTGAACTGAATTGTAACAAATAAGAGAACACTACAAACGGGTAATGGGTAAAGGAAAGAAAATAACTACTACTGAAAGTAAATCACTCAAATGAAATTAAATCAAACAAAAGAAAAAAATGCTCAATCTAGTTATCCACTAATTTAATCATTGTTGATACAAAATCAATCCCCGGCAACGGCGCTATAAACTTGATGCACGGAAACTTGTCTCTCAACAATTTCCCTCGCCAAGTATACCGAATTGTCGTCAAGTAACAACTCACAATAAAGTGAGGTCAAATCCCACAGGGATTGATTGGTCAAGCAACTTTAATTGTAGGAATATTCTAGTTGAGCTAAGCAGAAGTTGATTTGAGAGTTGCAGAAAATTAAATGGTGGGAAAGTAAATTACAGAAATTGTAAATGCTGGAAATAAAGAACTGAATATAAATGACAGAAGATAAATTGCAGAATCTTAAATGGGAAATGGGGAAGACGAACATAAAAGTAAATGGCAGAAAGTAAAGAGAATGGGTAAGATCAGAAATGGGGAATTCATTGGGCTCAGAAGATGTTGCATTCTTTAGATCAACTTCATTTTCATCTCTTCCTCAATCAATGCATTCATTGATCTCCTTGGCAATCTTATGTGATTGAATTCCAATTCCTTGGTAATTCAATCTCTCAAATCTTGATCAATAGCCAATTCCTTGGTCTAATTGCTCATGAGAAGAGATGAAGTATGGTCACTGATTATACCACATGTATTTTGGTGCACGAATTGTGAATCACACTTTTCACAACTAGTACCACTAACCAGCAAGTGCACTGGGTCGTCCAAGTAATACCTTACGTGAGTAAGGGTCGAATCCCACAGAGATTGTTGGTTTGAAGCAAGCTATGGTTATCTTATTATTCTTAGTCAGGATGCCAACAACAGTGTTTTTCAACTTCAATTGTAAAGAGTCAAAGGACATAAATATAAATACTTATTGTGCAATGATGGAGAATATGTTAGGGTTTTGGAGATGCTTTGTCTTCTTTATTTCAGTTTTTCTTTTATACTCCTCTTCACACACGCAAGGCTCCTTCCATGGTAAGCTGTATGTAAGGTGTCACCGTTGTCAATGGCTACTTCCCGTCCTCTCAGTGAAAATGGTCCAAATGCTCTGTTCACAGCACAGCTAATCATCTGTTGGTTCTCAATCATGTCGGAATAGAATCCCTTGATTCTTTTGCGTCTGTCACTACGCCCAACAATCGCGAGTTTGAAGCTCGTCATAGCCATTCAATCCTTGAATCCTACTCGGAATACCACAGACAAGGTTTAGACTTTCCGGATTCTCATGAATGCCGCCATCAATTCTAGCTTATACCACGAAGATTCTGATTAAGAAATCTAAGAGATACTCATTCAATCTAATGTAGAATGGAGGTGGTTGTCAGGCACATGTTCATGGATTGAGGAAGGTAATGAGTGTCACGGATCATCACCTTCTTCATAGTGAAGCGCGAATGAACATCTTAGATAGGAACAAGCGTGTTTGAATGGAAAACAGAGATAATTGCATTAATTCATCAAGACGCTGCAGAGCTCCTCACCCCCAACAATGGAGTTTAGAGACTCATTCCGTCAAAGAGTACAAAGTTTAGATCTAAAAATGTCATGAGGTACAAAATAAATCTCTAAAAGTTGTTTAAATACTAAACTAGTAACCTAGGTTTACAGAAAATGAGTAAACTATGATAGATAGCACAGAAATCCACTTCTGGGGCCCACTTGGTGTGTGCTGGGGCTGAGACTTAAGCTTCTCACGTGCCTGGACTGTTTTGGACGTTCAACGCCAAGTTGTAACCTGTTTCTGGTGTTGAACTCCAACTTGTAACTTGTTTCTGGCGCTGGACGCCAGACTACAACATGGAACTGGCGTTGAACGCCAGTTTATGTCATCTATCCTTGAGCAAAGTATGGAGTATTATATATTGCTAGAAAGCCCTGGATGTCTACTTTCCAACGCAATTGAGAGTGTGCCATTTAGAGTTCTGTAACTCAAGAAAATCCACTTTGAGTGCAGGGAGGTCAGAATCCAACAACATCAGCAGTCCTTTTTCAGCCTGAATCAGATTTTTGCTCAGCTCCCTCAATTTCAGCCAGAAAATACTTGAAATCACAGAAAAACACACAAACTCATAGTAAAGTCCAGAAATATGATTTTTAATTAAAAACTAATAAAAATATACTAAAAACCAACTAAATCATACTAAAAACTAAGTAAAAACAATGCCAAAAAGCGTATAAATTATCCGCTCATCACAATACCAAACTTAAATTGTTGCTTGTCCCCAAGCAACTAAAAACAAAGTAGGATAAAAAGAAGAGAATATACAATGAATTCCAAAAACATCTATGAAGATCAGTGTTAATTAGATGAGCGGGGCTATTAGCTTTTTGCTTCTGAACAGTTTTGGCATCTCACTTTATCCTTTGAAGTTCATAATGATTGGCATCTATAGGAACTCAGAATTTAGATAGTGTTATTGATTCTCCTAGTTCAGTATGTTGATTCTTGAACACAGCTACTTTATGAGTCTTGGCCGTGGCCCTAAGCACTTTGTTTTCCAGTATTACCACCGGATACATAAATGCCACAGACACATAACTGGGTGAACCTTTTCAGATTGTGACTCAGCTTTGCTAGAGTCCCCAATTAGAGGTGTCCAGGGTTCTTAAGCACACTCTTTTTTTTTTTTTGCTTTGGACCTCGACTTTAACCACTCAGTCTCAAGTTTTCACTTGACACCTTCACGCCACAAGCACATGGTTAGGGACAGCTTGGTTTAGCCGCTAAGGCCAGGATTTTATTCCTTTAGGCCCTCCTATCCACTGATGCTCAAAGCCTTGGATCCTTTTTATTACCCTTGCCTTTTGGTTTTAAGGGCTATTGGCTTTTTGCTCTTGCCTTTTGGTTTAAAGAGCTTTTGGCTTTTTCTGCTTGCTTTTTCTTTTTCTTGCTCTTTTTTTTTCGCATTTTTTTCTGCAAGCTTTGTTCTTCACTGCTTTTTCTTGCTTCAAGAATCATTTTTATGATTTTTCAGATTATCAAAAAACATTTCTCCTTTTTCATCATTCTTTCAAGAGCCAACAATTTTAACATTCATAAACAACAAATTCAAAAGACATATGCACTGTTCAAGTATTCATTCAGAAGACAAAAAGTATTGCCACCACATCAAAATAATTAAACTATTTTAAAATTCAAAATTCATGTACTTCTTTTTCTTTTTCAGAAAACAATTTTCATTTAAGAAAGGTGATGGATTCATAGGACATTCATATCTTTAAGACATAGATACTTAGATACTAGTGATCATATAGTAAAGACACAAACATAATTAAACATGAAGCATAGTAAACAAAAAACAGGAAAATAAAAACAAGGAGATTATGGAATGGGTCCACCTTAATGAGGGTGGCGTCTTTCTCTTCTTGAAGAACCAATGGTGCTCTTGAGCTCCTCTATGTCTCTTCCTTGCCTTTGTTGCTCTTTCCTCATAGCTCTTTCATCTGCAATCAATTGCTCTACCACTGAATTATGGAAAAACAAAAGCAATGCTTTTACCACACCAAACTTAAAAGGTTTGCTCGTCCTCGAGCAAAAGAAGAAAGAAGTGGAGAAGATGGAGGAGATGGAAGTTTGTGAATGGGTGGGTTTGGGAGGGAAATGGTTTGAATTTGAATGGTGAGGTAGGTGGAGATCCTGTGGGGTCCACAGATCCAGTGGGGTCAAGGATTTAGCATTCCTGCTCCAATTAGGCGTACAAAATGCCCTTACTGTGCAATCCTGGCGTTTAACGCTAGACTGCTGCCTGTTTCTGGCGTTAAACACCCAAATGTAGCCTATTTCTGGCGTTTAACGCCAGACTGATGCTTGTTTCTGGCGTTAAACGCCAGCTTGGTGCTTGTTTCTGGCGTTAAACGCCAGACAGATGCTTGTTTCTAGCGTTTAAACGCCAGAATGATCTTCCTCCGGGGTGTGCTATTTTTCATGCTGTTTTTCATTCTATTTTTGATTTTCCATTTGTTTTTGTGACTTCACATGATCATCAACCTAAAGAAAACATAAAATAGCAATGGAAAATAAATAGATATAATTAAATAACATTGGGTTGCCTCCCAACAAGCGCTTCTTTAATGTCAATAGCCTGACAGTGAGCTCTCATGGAGCCTCACAGATAATCAGAGCAAGGTTGGGACCTCCTAACACCAAACTTAGAGTTTGGTTGTGGCCTCCCAACACCAAACTTAGAGTTTGACTGTGGGGACTTTGGTTGACTCTGCAGTAAGAGAAGCTTTTCATGCTTCCTCTCCATGGTTACAGAAGGAGAACTTTGTGTCTTATAGTTTGCAATGTCTTCAAACCACAGAGCTTCCTGAATAGCAAACAATTGCTCATCTGGAAAGGTTTCAGAGATCTCAGTAGGAGGGAGGGATGCTCCTGCTACTGGTTCTATCCAGGACAGGTGATCAGCTACTTGATTCTCTGTCCCTTTTCTGTCTCTTATTTCTATATCAAATTCTTGCAGAAGCAACACCCATCTTATGAGCCTAGGCTTTGAATCCTGCTTTGTGAGTAGATATTTAAGAGCAGCATGGTCAGTGTACACAATCACTTTTGATCCTACTAAGTAGGATCTAAACTTGTCAATGGCATAAACCACTGCAAGTAATTCTTTTTCTGTGGTTGTGTAATTTTTCTGGGCATCATTTAAAACACTGCTAGCATAATAAATGACATGCAGAAGCTTGTTATGCCTCTGTCCCAATACTGCACCAATGGTATGGTCACTGGCATCACACATCAGTTCGAATGGTAATGTCCAGTCTGGTGCAAAAATAACTGGTGTTGTGACCAGCTTAGCTTTCAGGGTCTCAAACGCCTGCAGACACTTTGTGTCAAACACAAATGGCGTGTCAGCAGCTAGCAGATTGCTCAGAGGTTTTACAATTTTTGAAAAATCCTTTATAAACCTCCTATAGAATCCTGCATGCCCCAGAAAGCTTCTGATTGCCTTAACATTGGCAGGTGATGGTAATTTTTCAATTACTTCAACTTTAGCTTGATCCACCTCTATTCCCTTGTTTGAAATTTTATGCCCAAGGAAAATCCCTTCAGTCACCATAAAGTGACATTTTTTCCAGTTTAAAACTAGGTTGGTCTCTTGGCATCTTTTCAGAACAAGTGCTAAATGGTTAAGTAGTGCGCAGAAATTGTGATTACACTTTAATTATGTAAAATTCATCGCTCTTTCTTTCCATGGTAATGGCGCCAAAAACATGATGCCAATACCATGGTTCACAATTTTGCACAACTAACCAGCAAGTGCACTGGGTCGTCCAAGTAATACCTTACGTGAGTAAGGGTCGAATCCCACGGAGATTGTTGGTATGAAACAAGCTATGGTTACCTTGTAAATCTCAGTCAGGTGGATATAAAATAGTGATGGAGTTTTCGAAATTAAATAATAAAAGAGGGATAGAAATACTTATGTAATTCATTGGTGAGAATTTCAGATAAGCGAATAGAGATGCTTTCGTTCCTCTGAACCTCTGCTTTCCTGCTATCTTCATCCAATCAATCTTACTCCTTTCCATGGCTGGCTTTATGTGATACATCACCATTGTCAATGGCTACTTTCGGTCTTCTCTCGGGAAAATGATCCAAATGCCCTGTCACGGCACGGCTAATCGTCTGGAGGCATCACCCTTGTCAATGGTTTCATCTTATCCTCTCAGTGAAAATGGTCAACACACCTTGTCACGGCACGGCTATTCATCTGTCGGTTCTCGATCATGCTGGAATAGGAATTACTATCCTTTTGCGTCTGTCACTACGCCCGGCAATCGCGAGTTTGAAGCTCGTCACGGTCATTCAATCATTGAATCCTACTCGGAATACCACAGACAAGGTTTAGACCTTCCAGATTCTCTTGAATGCCGCCATCATTCTAGCTTACACCACGAAGATTCTGATTAAGAGATCTAAGAGATACTCATTCAATCTAATGTAGAACGGAAGTGGTTGTCAGGCGCGCGTTCATAGGGAATGATGATGATTGTCACGTTCATCACCTTCTGGTTGAAGTGCGAATGAATATCTTAGAAGCAAAATAAGATGAATTGAATAGAAAACAGTAGTACTTTGCATTAATCTTTGAGGAACAGCAGAGCTCTACACCTTAATCTATGGAGTGTAGAAACTCTACCGTTAAAATTACATAAGTGAAAGGTCCAGGCATGACCGAGATGGCCAGCCCCCAAAATGTGATCAATAGATCAAAATATAATCCAAAGATGTCTAATACAATAGTAAAAGGTCCTATTTATAATAAACTAGCTACTAGAGTTTACAGAAGTAAGTAATTGATGCGTAAATCTATTTCCGGGGCCCACTTGGTGTGTGCTTGGGCTGAGCTTGAGTGTTACACGTGTAGAGGTCATTCCTGGAGTTGAACGCCAGTTTTGGTGCCAGTTTGGGCGTTGAACTCCACTTTGCAGCTTGTTTCTGGCGCTGGACGCCAGAATTGGGCAGAGAGCTGGCGTTGAACGCCAGTTTGCGTCATCTAAACTTGGGCAAAGTATGGACTATTATACATTGCTGGAAAGCCCTGGATGTCTACTTTCCAACGCAATTGGAATCGTGGCATTTAGAGTTCTGTAGCTCCAGAAAATCCGCTTTGAGTGCAGGGAGATCAGAATCCAACAGCATCAGCAGTCCTTCTTCAACCTCTGAATATGATTTTTGCTCAAGTCCCTCAATTTCAGCCAGAAAATACCTGAAATCACAGAAAAACACACAAACTCATAGTAAAGTCCAGAAATGTGAATTTAACATAAAAACTAATGAAAACATCCCTAAAAGTAACTAGATTCTACTAAAAATATACTAAAAACAATGTCAAAAAGCGTATAAATTATCCGCTCATCACAACACCAAACTTAAATTATTGCTTGTCCCCAAGCAAATGAAAATCAAATAGGATAAAAAGAAGAGAATGTACTATAAATTCCAAACTATCAATGAAACATAGCTCCAATCATATGAGCGGGACTTATAGCTTTTTGCCTCTTGAATAGTTTTGGCATCTCACTTTATCCGTGGAGGTTCAGAATGATTGGCATCTATAGGAACTCAGAGTTCAGATAGTGTTATTGACTTTCCTAGTTCAGTATGATGATTCTTGAACACAGCTTCTTTATGAGTCTAGGCCGTGGCCCTAAGCACTTTGTTTTCCAGTATTACCACCGGATACATAAATGCCACAGACACATAATTGGGTGAACCTTTTCAGATTGTGACTCAGCTTTGCTAAATTCCCCAATTAGAGGTGTCCAGGGTTCTTAAGCACACTCTTCTTTTGCTTTGGACCTTGACTTTAACCGCTCAGTCTCAAGTTTTTACTTGACACCTTCACGCCACAAGCACATGGTTAGGGACAGCTTGGTTTAGCCGCTTAGGCCAGGATTTTATTCCTTTAGGCCCTCCTATCCACTGATGCTCAAAGCCTTGGAATCCTTTTTATTTACCCTTGCCTTTTGGTTTTAAGGGTTATTGGCTTTTTGCTCTTGTCTCTTGGTTTTAAGAGCTTTTGGCTTTTTTTACTTGCTTTTTCTTTCTTTTTTCTATTTTTTTTCGCCTATTTTTTTTTCTGCAAGCTTTGTTCTTTGCTGCTTTTTCTTGCTTCAAGAATCATTTTTATGATTTTTCAGATTATCAAATAACATGTCTCCTTGTCATCATTCTTTCAAGAGCCAACATATTTAACATTCTTAAACAACAACTTCAAAAGACATATGCACTGTTCAAGCATACATTCAGAAAACAAGAAGCAGTGTCACCACATCAATATAATTAAACTAAGTTCAAGGATAAATTCGAAACTCGTGTACTTCTTGTTATTTTGAATTAAAACATTTTTTATTTAAGAGAGGTGATGGATTCATAGGACATTCATAACTTTAAGACATAGTTACTAACTACTAATGATCATGTAATGAAGACACAAACATATATAAGCACTTAACATAGAGAAAACGAAAAATAGAGAATGAAAAAACAAGGAATGAGTCCACCTTAGTGATGGTGGCGTTTTCTCCTTAAGGAACCAATGATGTCCTTGAGCTCTTCTATGTCTCTTCCTTGTCTTTGTTGCTCCTCCCTCATTGCTTTTTGATCTTCTCTTATTTCATGAAGGATGATGGAGTGCTCTTGATGTTCCACCCTTAGTTGTCCCATATTGGAACTCAATTCTCCTAGGGAGGTGTTGATTTACTCCCAATAGTTTTGTGGAGGAAAGTGCATCCCTTGATGTATCTCAGGGATTTCTTGATGATGAGCTTCTTCATGTGCCTGTTTGAGATTCATGAATGTGCTCTCTTGTTTGCTCCATCCTTTTCTTATTGATGGGCTTGTGAGATGAATCTTTCCATCTCCCATGGCTCAGAGGTGGAAGCATTTGTCTTCCCTTTCCTTTTTCTTGAGGTTTCTCTGGCCTTAGGTGCCATTAATGGTAATGGAAAAACAAAAAGCTTATGCTTTTACCACAGCAAACTTAGAATATTGCTCGCCCTCGAGCAAGAGAAGAAAGAATAGATGAAGAAGAAGAAGATATGGAGGAGATAGAGGGATGTGTGTATGGATGTGAGTGGTGAATGGAAAACAGAAGGGATGATCATGAATGGAGAGAGAGAGGGTGAGGTGGGTGGGGATCCTGTGGGGTCCACAGATCCTGAGGTGATTGATGCGGGGAAAACTTGTCTCTCAACAAATCTTCCTTCGGCAAGTGTACCGAAGTTGTCGTCAAGTAAAAACTCACAATAGAGTGAGGTCGAATCCCACAGGGATTGATTGATCAAGCAACTTTAATTAGAAGAATGTTCTAGTTGAGCGAATCCAGAAATTGGGTTGAGAGTTGCAGGATATAAAATGGCGGGAATGTAAATAACAGAAAAGTAAATGCTAGAATTAAAGGACTGGAAGTAAATGACTGAAAATAAATTGCAGAATTATAAATGGGAATGGGGGATTTGCTCATAAAAGTAAATCGCAGAAATTAAAGAGAATGGGTAAGATTAGAGATGGGGAGTTCATTGGGCTTAGGAGATGTTGCAATTCTCCGGATCAAGTTCATTTTCATCTCTTCCTCAATCAATGCACTCATTGATCTCCTTGGCAATCTTAAGTGATTGAATTGCAATTCCTTGCAATTCAATCTCTCAAATCTTGATCAATAGCCAATTCCTTGGTCAGTTGCTCATGAGAAGAGATGACGTATGGTCACTGATTATACCACATGCATTTCCCAAACCAAGTATTGAGAGGGTTACAGTCACATACCCATCCAAACCCAATTTGGTCAAGCATGAGAAAGCATTTCGAGCTTGATCTCTTCATTCCTCTTCCAAGGTTCAAAAGAGATCCAAGTTTGAATAGCTTCTCTTCCAAGATAACTACTCAATTGGATGAAGATCGAAAGCTTTCAAGTAAAATCAAGAGGAAAGATAGAAGAAGAACAATGAAAATTAGTATTGATCCATTAAATTACAACAGAGCTCCCTAACCCAATGAAAGGGGTTTAGTTGTTCATAGCTCTTGAAAATGAAAACAAAGATGGAGAATACATCATAAAACTAGAAATTGCAAAGAAAGTAAAATACAGAGAGTAGTTCTTCAGCCTCTAGAACTCCTTTACAATTCAAAGCTACTCCTATATATACTACTCTTCTCAGCTTCTAGTTCACTCTTCAAGTCTTGCGCCTTTGGATCTTGAGTTTGAAGCAGTTCCTTTCTTTATTTGGGCTTGGCTTTACTTGTAGAGAGAAAGTGCGGAGTGGGCAGAGACTTAAGCTCAGGGCATAGGAGTGTTAATCATTTAGTGAAAGTCTAAGTTCGAGAACGTTAGTGACACTTAACATTGTCACTAACGTTCCAATGCACCCCTTTTGCCTCACGTTAAAATCCACGTTAACTAGGTTAACGTGGCTTTTAACGTTGCCTTGTCAACCTTCGAGAACATTAGTGACACTCAACATTGTCACTAACGTTCCAGTGTGCCCCTTCTTGCTTCACGTTAAAGCTCACGTTAACTAGGTTAACGTGGCTTCTAACGTGGCCTTTGCCATCCTTCGAGAACGTTAGTGACATTCAACATTGTCACTAACGTTCCAATGTGCCCCTATGTCTCACGTTGGGTTAACGTGGCTTCTACCGTGGCCATCTTTTAGCCATCCCAACGTTAGTGACAATGTTGAGTGTCACTAACGTTGGCTCATCCTTCATTTCTCATCGTTAGCTTCCACGTTAACCAAGTTAACGTGGAAGTTAACGTGACTCTTGGGGGTTGTGTGGTTGCTTCAACGTTAGTGACAATGTTGAGTGTCACTAACGTTGTCGACAACTCTTCATCCTCTTCGTTAGTTCCCACGTTAACCAAGTTAACGTGGGAGTTAACGTGGTACCTTGCACCATAGGCCAACGTTAGTGACAATGTTGAGTGTCACTAACGTTGGCTTCTCTTCCCCCCTTTAACGTTAGAGGCCACGTTAACGTGGCTTCTAACGTGGCCACTTATGAGTGATTGCCAATGTTAGTGACAATGTTGAGTGTCACTAACGTTGGCTCAACTTCTCTTCTCCACGTTAGAGTTCACGTTAACTTGGTTAACGTGACTCTCTAACGTGGGCATTGATGGCTTTTTTGAGAGTGTTATTGGCAATGACTTTTCTCATTAATCTTGCAAGTTACCTCCCCTTTTCTTGCTTCTTTTTGGTCCTGAAATCAAGCAACAAAATGCATCAAAGCTCTAGTCCAAGTCATGAGTAATGCAACATAATATTTGTCACTAAAATTATGCAAAATCCTCATGAAATCATGTGAAATGCACAATGTATGCTTGAGTCAAGGCATAAGTGAGTATTTACCCAAAACTAGCTTATTTCCTAAAGAAATGCATGAAACTAACCTAAAAACAGTAAAGAAAAGGTCAGTGAAACTGGCCAAGATGCCCTGGCATCAGTGATCCTGTAGGGTCCACAGATCCTGAGGTGTTCAAGGATTTACAACCTTGCACCAAATTAGGCATGTAAAATGCCTTTGCACACAACTCTGGGCGTTCAGCGCCAGGTTGGTGCCCATTTTGGGCGTTCAACACCCATTTGTTGCCCATTTCTGGCGTTGAACACCAGAACCATGCTTGTTCTGGGCGTTCAGTGCCAGCTTTTCTCCAGGGTGCAATTCTGGCGTTTAGCGCCCAGATACTGCCCATTTTGGGCGTTCAGCGCCAGAACCATGCTCTGTTCTGGCGTTGAATGCCAGGCAGATGCTTCCTCCAGGGTGTGATTTTTCTTCTGCTGTTTTTGATTCCGTTTTCAATTTTTATATTTATTTTGTGACTCCACATGATCATGAACCTATAAACACATTTAACTAAGAAAAATATAGTTAGATAAATAGAAATTGGGTTGCCTCCCAACAAGTGCTTCTTTAATGTCAATAGCTTGACAGTGGGCTCTCATGGAGCCTCACAGATGTTCAGAGCATTGTTGAGACTCCCCCAACACCAAACTTAGAGTTTGGATATGGGAGTTCAACACCAAACTTAGAGTTTGGTTGTGGCCTCCCAACACCAAACTTAGAGTCTGACTGTGGGGGCTTTGGTTGACTCTGCTTTGAGAGAAGCTTTTTCTGCTTCCTCTCCATGGATGCAGAGAGAGATCTTTGAGTTGTAAACACAAGGTTGTCCTTATTTAATTGAAGGATCAATTCTCCTCTGTCCACATCAATCACAGCTCTTGCTGTGGCTAGGAAAGGTCTTCCTAGGATGATGGATTCATCCTCTTCCTTTCCAGTATCCAAGACTATGAAATCAGCAGGGATGTAAAGGCCCTCAACCTTTACTAACACGTCCTCTACTTGTTCATAAGCCTGTTTTCTTGAATTATCTGCCATCTCTAATGAGATTCTAGCAGCTTGCACCCCATAGATTCCCAGTTTCTCTATTACAGAGAGGGGCATGAGGTTTATTCCTGAACCAAGGTCACACAGAGCCTTAAAGATCATGGTGCCTATGGTACAAGGTATTATGAACTTTCCAGGATCCTGTCTCTTCTGAGGTAATGTCAGTTGATCCAGATCACTTAGTTCATTGGTGAACAAGGGAGGTTCATCTTCCCAAGTTTCAATACCAAATAATTTGGCATTCAGCTTCATGATTGCACCAAGATATATGATTTTAAAAAATTTTGAAAAAGTCAATTCAAATTTTCGAATTTGATGAGGAGAAAAAAAAAGGAAAGATATATTTTTTTTTATTTTTTTTTTTTTGAATTTTTATGAAAAACATGAAAATGATGCAATGCATGAAAATTTTGGATCAAAACAATGAATGCATGCAAGAATGCTATGAATGTCAAGATGAACACCAAGAACACTTTGAAGGTCATGACGAACATCAAGAACACATTTTTGAAAAAATTTTATATGCAAAGAAAACATGTAAGACACCAAGCTTAGAAATCTTTCATGTGTAGACTCTAACAAACGAAAAATGCATATGAAAAACACCATACAACACAAAACAAGAAAACATCAAGATCAAACAAGAAGACTTACCAAGAATAACTTGAAGATCATGAAGAACACTATGAATGCATGAATTTTCGAAAAAAATGCAGGATGCATATGCAATTGACACCAAACTTATAACATGACACATGACTCAAACAAGAAACAGAAAAATATTTTTGATTTTTATGATTTTCTAACTTTTTTTGGATTTTTCGAAAATTAATTGAAAAAGGAAAATAAGGATTCCAAAATTTTTAATATGAATTCCAGGAATCTTGCATTCTTAGTCTAAAGCTTCAGTCCAGGAATTAGACATGGCTCACTAGCCAGCCAAGCTTTCAATGAAAGTTCCGGTCCAAAACACTAGACATGGCCAATGGCCAGCCAAGCTTCAGCAGATACCTCTCATGCATACAACAGCAAATTTTATTGGCAACAACTAGCTTGCTCTTGTGATGATGGTTTGGAAGCCTCAGTCCAAAAGAGTTTAGACATGGCTTTGCAGCCAGCCAGGCTTCAACATGCTTCATGAAACACTAGAATTCATTCTTAAAAATTCTGAATAATTTCTTTGAGAACAAAAGAAAACATTTTTGTTTAAAATTTTTTTTTTTTCGAAAACAAAGGAGAAATTTTTGAAAGATTTTTGAAAAATTTTTTTGAAAACTTTTTGAAAAGAAAACAAAAAGAAGATTACCTAATCTGAGCAACAAGATGAACCGTCAGTTGTCCAAACTCGAACAATCCCCAGCAACGGCGCCAAAATCTTGGTGCGCAGAAATTGTGATTACACTTTAATTATGTAAAATTCATCGCTCTTTCTTTCCCTGGTAATGGCGCCAAAAATATGATGCCAATACCATGGTTCACAACTTCACACAACTAACCAGCAAGTGCACTGGGTCGTCCAAGTAATACCTTACGTGAGTAAGGGTCGAATCCCACGGAGATTGTTGGTATGAAGCAAGCTATGGTCACCTTGTAAATCTCAGTCAGGCGGATATAAAATAGTGATGGAGTTTTCGAAATTAAATAATAAAAGAGGGATAGAAATACTTATGTAATTCATTGGTGAGAATTTCAGATAAGCGAATAGAGATGCTTTCGTTCCTCTGAACCTCTGCTTTCCTGCTATCTTCATCCAATAAGTCCTACTCCTTTCCATGGCTGGCTTTATGTGATACATCACCATTGTCAATGGCTACTTTCGGTCGTCTCTCGGGAAAATGATCCAAATGCCCTGTCACGGCACGACTAATCGTCTGGAGGCATCACCCTTGTCAATGGTTTCATCTTATCCTCTCAGTGAAAATGGTCAACGCACCCTGTCACGGCACGGCTATTCATCTGTCGGTTCTCGATCATGCTGGAATAGGATTTACTATCCTTTTGTGTCTGTCACTACGCCCGGCAATCGCGAGTTTGAAGCTCGTCACGGTCATTCAATCATTGAATCCTACTCGGAATACCACAGACAAGGTTTAGACCTTCCGGATTCTCTTGAATGCCGCCATCATTCTAGCTTACACCACGAAGATTCTGATTAAGAGATCTAAGAGATACTCATTCAATCTAATGTAGAACGGAAGTGGTTGTCAGGCACGCGTTCATAGGGAATGATGATGATTGTCACGTTCATCACCTTCAGGTTGAAGTGCAAATGAATATCTTAGAAGCGAAATAAGATGAATTGAATAGAAAACAGTAGTACTTTGCATTAATCTTTAAGGAACAGCAGAGCTCTACACCTTAATCTATGGAGTGTAGAAACTCTACCGTTAAAATTACATAAGTGAAAGGTCCAGGCATGGCCGAGATGGCCAGCCCCCAAAACATGATCAATAGATCAAAATATAATCCAAAGATGTCTAATACAATAGTAAAAGGTCCTATTTATAATAAACTAGCTACTAGGGTTTACAGAAGTAAGTAATTGATGCGTAAATCTATTTCCGGGGCTTACTTGGTGTGTGCTTGGGCTGAGCTTGAGTGTTACACGTGTAGAGGTCATTCCTGGAGTTGAACGCCAGTTTTGGTGCCAGTTTGGGCGTTGAACTCCACTTTGCAGCTTGTTTCTGGTGCTGGACGCCAGAATTGGGCAGAGAGCTGGCGTTGAACGCCAGTTTGCAGCGTCTAAACTTGAGCAAAGTATGGACTATTATACATTTCTGGAAAGCCCTGGATGTCTACTTTCCAACGCGATTGGAAGCGCGCCATTTCGAGTTCTGTAACTCCAGAAAATCCACTTTGAGTACAGGGAGGTCAGAATCCAACAGCATCAGCAGTCCTTCTTCAACCTCTGAATCTGATTTTTGCTCAAGTCCCTCAATTTCAGCCAAAAAATACCTGAAATCACAGAAAAACACACAAACTCATAGTAAAGTCCAGAAATGTGAATTTAACATAAAAACTAATGAAAACATCCCTAAAAGTAACTAGATTCTACTAAAAATATACTAAAAACAATGTCAAAAAGCGTATAAATTATCCGCTCATCATTAAGGCAGGAGCTGAATGAGTCTCCAAATACTGAAAAGTCATCCATGAAGACTTCCAGAAACTTCTCTACCATATCAGAGAAGATAGAGAGCATGCACCTCTGAAAGGTTGCAGGTGCATTACACAGACCAAAAGGCATCCTTCTGTAGGCAAACACTCCAGAAGGACATGTGAATGCTGTTTTCTCTTGGTCCTGAGGATCTACTGCAATTTGGTTGTAATCGGAATAGCCATCCAAAAAGCAGTAATATTCATGACCTGCTAGTCTCTCTAGCATCTGGTCTATGAATGGTAAAGGAAAATGATCCTTCCTAGTGGCTGTATTGAGCCTTCTGTAGTCAATACACATACGCCACCCTGTAACTGTTCTTGTAGGAACCAGTTCATTCTTTTCATTATGAACCACTGTCATTCCTCCCTTCTTAGGGACAACATGGACAGGGCTCACCCAGGGGCTATCAGAAATCGGATAGATAATCCCAGCCTCTAGTAACTTAGTGACCTCTTTCTGCACCACTTCCTTCATGGCGGGATTTAGCCGCCTCTGTTGTTGAACCACTGGCTTAGCATCATCCTCTAATAGGATCTTGTGCATGCATCTGGCTGGGCTAATGCCCTTAAGATCACTTATGGACCACCCAAGAGCTGTCTTGTGTGTCCTTAGCACCTGAATTAGTGCTTTCTCTTCCTGTGGCCCTAAAGCAGAGCTTATGATTACAGGAAAAGTGTCACCTTCTCTCAGAAATGCATATTTCAGGGATGGTGGTAGTGGTTTGAGCTCGGGTTTAGGAGGTTTCTCCTCTTCCTGAGGAGTTTTCAGAGGTTCTTTTATTTCCTCTGGTTCCTCCAGATCAGGCTGAACATCTTTAAAAATGTCCTATAGCTCTGATTCGAGACTCTCAGTCATATGGACCTCTTCCACCAGGGAGTCAATAATATCAACGCCTAGGCAGTCGTCTGATGTGTCTGGATGTTGCATAGCTTTGACAACATTCAACTTAAACTCATCCTCATTGACTCTCAGGGTTATCTCCCCTTTTTGGACGTCAATGAGGGTTCGTCCAGTTGCTAGGAATGGTCTTCCTAGAATGAGAGTTGCACTCTTGTGATCCTCCATTTCCAGCACTACAAAGTCAGTAGAGAAGGCAAATGGCCCAACCTTGACAATCATGTCCTGAATTATGCCTGATGGATATTTAATGGAGCCATCAGCAAGTTGAAGACAGATCCTGGTTGGTTTGACCTCTTCAGTCAAGCCAAGCTTTCTGATAGTGGATGCAGGGATTAGGTTGATGCTTGCCCCAAGATCACATAGAGCTGTCTTGGTGCAGTTACCCTCTAATATGCATGGTATCATAAAGCTCTCGGGATCTTTAAGCTTTTCTGGGAAGCTTTTCAGAATGACTGCACTGCATTCTTCAGTGAGGAGAACCCTTTCAGTTTCTCTCCAATCCTTCTTATGGCTCAAGATATCTTTCAAGAACTTGGCATAAGAGGGTATTTGCTCAAGTGCCTCTACAAATGGAATCTTTATTTCAAGAGTCCTGAGATAGTCTGCAAAGCGGGCAAATTGCTTATCCTGCTCCTCTTTGCGGAGTTTTTGAGGATAAGGCATCTTGGCTTTGTATTCCTCAACCTTAGTTGCTGCAGGTTTATTTTCTACAGAGGTAGGTTAAGAAGCCTTCTTGAGGGATTTATTATCAGCACTTGCAGGTGTCTGATCCCTCACTGGCATTTGAAAGCCAGGGTTGGAAGCTGGAGTGGCGTTAGACGCCAACTCCTCATCTGTTCTTGGCGTCTGAACGCCAGAACTGTGCTTCCTTTGGGCGTTCAACGCCAGTTCCTTGCTTGTTTCTGGCGTTGAACGCCAGTCCTGAGCATGGTTTGGGCGTTCAGCGCCAGCCTTCCACCCAATTTCTGGCGTTTTAGCGCCAGAATTATTTTTCTCTGGGCTCTTACTGTCCTCAGATAGAATTTGGGTAGTTTGCTCATTTCTTGGCTTCCCGCTGCCTTGAGGTGGGGTATTTAATATTTTTCCACTTCTTAATTGAACTGCTTGGCATTCTTCTGTTATTTGTTTTGACAGCTGCTGCTTTGTTTGCTTTAATTGTTCTTCCATATTTATATTAGCCATCCTTGCCTCTTGTAGTATTTCCTTGAATTTGGCTAACTGTTTTGTTAGAAAATCCAATTGCTGATTGAATTCAGTAGCTTGTTCAGCAGGACTGAGTTCAGTAGTCACTGTTTTAGCCTCTTCTTTCATGGAAGGTTCGCTGCTTAAGTACAGATGCTGATTTCTAGCAACTGTATCAATGAGCTCTTGAGCTTCTTCAATTGTCTTCCTCATGTGGATAGATCCACCAGCTGAGTAGTCTAGAGACATCTGAGCTCTTTCTGTAAGCCCATAATAGAAGATGTCTAGCTGAACCCACTCTGAAAACATCTCAGAGGGGCATTTTCTTAGCATCTCTCTGTATCTCTCCCAGGCATCATAAAGAGGTTCATTATCTCCTTGTTTAAAGCCTTGGATGTCCAGCCTTAGCTGTGTCATCCGTTTTGGAGGAAAGTATTGATTCAGGAATTTCTCTGTCAGCTGTTTCCATGTCTTTATGCTAGCCTTAGGTTGGTTATTTAACCACCTCTTGGCTTGGTCTTTTACAGCAAATGGAAACAGTAATAATCTATAGACATCCTGATCTACTTCCTTATCATGTACTGTGTCAGCAATTTGTAAAAAATGTGCCAGAAACTCTGTAGGTTCTTCCTGTGGAAGACCGGAATACTAGCAACTTTGCTGCACCATGATAATGAGCTGAGGATTCAACTCAAAGCTACTGACTCCAATGGAGGGTATACTGATACTACTCCTATATGAAGCAGTAGAGGGGTTAGCATATGACCCCAGAGTCCTTCTGGACTGTTCATTTCCACTTAGATCCATGATGGAGAAAGGGAGATGATGTGAAATAGAGAAGAAGTATTTTTATTTATTTAATTATTTATTTATTTCAAAAATAAAATAAATTAAAATAAAATAAATAAAAATGCGTGAAGATTTTCGAAAAAATGAGGAGAGAGAAAGTGGTTAGGAAGTTTTGAAAAAGATATGATTTTTTTTAAAAAGTTTTAAATTTTGAAATAAATAAAAATAAAAAAAATCTGAATTTTAAAAATAAATTTCGAAAATTTGTTTTAAAATAGAGAGAAAAGATATTTTTGAATTTAAAGAGGAAGGAGAAAAACAATAAGATAGAACAAGATTTAAAATTTTTAGATCTAATGCTCCTTGTTTTAGAAAATTTTGGAGGAAAAACACCAAGGAACACCAAACTTAAAAATTTTAAGATCAAGACACAAGGAAAACTCAAGAACACTTTGAAGACTCACAAGAACACAAGAACATGAAGAAAGAACACCAAACTTAAAATTTTTAGAAAACCAAAATAAAATTTTCGAAAAACAAAGAAAAATCAACAAGAAAACACCAAACTTAAAGTTTGGCACAAGATTTGATAGAAATATTATTTTTGAAAAAGAAGATTTTGAAAAGAATATAAAAGATTCGGACCCAATTGCCAAGAACACAGACTAACGCTCTAGCTAACTGAGTTATAAATGTAACACTTGTTTTGAAGAAGTATTTTTAAATAACTAAGAATGAAAAAATTATTTTTTTGAAAACTAAAGTTTTGAAAAGGCACAAGAAAAACAAGAAAAATCACAAAACAAGAAAAACTAAAGATCAAACAAGAAAAAAAATTCAATTATAAAAATATAATTTTCGAAAAAAAATTTTTTTTTTGAAAGAAAAAAATAAGGATTCTAAAATTTTAACCAAAAACAATATTAGAAGACTCTAAACCAAAAAGAAAAATTTTTCCTAATCTAAGCAACAAGATTCACCGTCAGTTGTTCAAACTCAAACAATCCCCGGCAACGGCACCAAAAACTTGGTGCACGAATTGTGAATCACACTTTTCACAACTAGTATCACTAACCAGCAAGTGCACTGGGTCGTCCAAGTAATACCTTACGTGAGTAAGGGTCGAATCCCACGGAGATTGTTAGTTTGAAGCAAGCTATGGTTATCTTATTATTCTTAGTCAAGATGCCAACAACAGTGTTTTTCAACTTCAATTGTAAAGAGTCAAAGGGCATAAATATAAATACTTATTGTGCAATGATGGAGAATATGTTGGGGTTTTGGAGATGCTTTGTATTCTTTATTTCAGTTTTTCTCTTGTACTCCTCTTCACACATGCAAGGCTCCTTCCATGGCAAGCTGTATGTAAGGTGTCACCGTTGTCAATGGCTACTTCCCGTCCTCTCAGTGAAAATGGTCCAAATGCTCTGTCACAGCACGGCTAATCATCTGTTGGTTCTCGATCATGTCGGAATAGAATCCCTTGATTCTTTTGCGTCTGTCACTACACCCAACAATCGTGAGTTTGAAGCTCGTCACAACCATTCAATCCTTGAATCCTACTCGGAATACCACAGACAAGGTTTAGACTTTCTGGATTCTCATGAATGCCGCCATCAATTCTAGCTTATACCACGAAGATTCTGATTAAGAAATCTAAGAGATACTCATTCAATCTGATGTAGAATGGAGGTGGTTGTCAGGCACATATTCATGGATTGAGGAAGGTGATGAGTGTCACGGATCATCACCTTCTTCATAGTGAAGCGCGAATGAACATCTTAGATAGGAACAAGCGTGTTTGAATGGAAAACAGAGATAATTGCATTAATTCATCAAGACGCTGCAGAGCTCCTCACCCCCAACAATGGAGTTTAGAGACTCATGCTGTCAAAGAGTACAAAGTTCAGATCTAAAAATGTCATGAGGTACAAAATAAATCTCTAAAAGTTGTTTACATATTAAACTAGTAACCTAGGTTTACAGAAAATGAGTAAACTATGATAGATAGCGCAGAAATCCACTTATGGGGCCCACTTGGTATGTGTTGGGGCTGAGACTTAAGCTTCTCACGTGCCTGGGCTGTTTTGGGCGTTCAACGCCAGTTTGTAACCTGTTTCTGGCGTTGAACTCCAACTTGTAACTTGTTTCTGGCGCTGGACGCCAGACTACAAGATGGAACTGGCGTTGAACGCCAGTTTACATCGTCTATCCTTGAGCAAAGTATGGACTATTATATATTTCTGGAAAGCCCTAGATGTCTACTTTCCAACGCAATTAAGAGCGCGCCATTTAAAATTCTGTAGCTCCAGAAAATCCACTTTGAGTGCAGGGAGGTCAGAATCCAACAGCATCAGCAGTCCTTTTTCAGCATGAATCAGATTTTTGCTCAGCTCCCTCAATTTTAGCCAGAAAATACCTGAAATCACAGAAAAATACACAAACTCATAGTAAAGTCCAGAAATATGATTTTTAATTAAAAAATAATAAAAATATACTAAAAACCAACCAAATCATACTAAAAACTAAGTAAAAACAATGCCAAAAAGCGTATAAATTATCCGCTCATCATATTTCCAAATCAAAGTATTGGGAGAATTATATGTCACCATATCTGTCCAAACCCCAATTTGGTCCAACATGAGAAAGTATTTCTAGCATGATCTCTTCATTCCTCTTCCAAGGTTCCGAAGAGATCCAAGTATGAATAGCTTCTTTTCCAAGATAACTACCCAATTGGATGAAGATTAAAAGCTTTCTAGTAAAATCAAGAGAAAAGAAAGAAGAAGAAAAATGAAAACTATTATTGATCCATCAAATTACAACAGAGCTCCCTAACCCAATGAAAGGGGTTTAGTTGTTCATAGCTCTGGGAATGGAAAACAAAGATGGAAAATACATTCTGAAAGTAAACACTAGAAGTTGCAGAGAAAGTAAAATTTTACAAAGAGTGGTTCTCAATGCTAAAAACCTTCCAAGCTCCCTTTCCTAGTTCAAAACTACTCCTATATATACCACTCTTCTGATCTTCTAGTTGGCTCTTCAAGTCTTTGGATATGGGCCTTTGGATCTTGAGTTGAAGCAGTTTGGAATCTTCAGTGGGCTCAGCTTTACTTGTAGAGAAAGTGTGAAGTAGGCATGGACTTTAGCTAGGACGTTAGTGGCGTTAACGTTAAGTGAAAATGTGGGTTCGAGAACATTAGTGACAATTACCTTTTTCACTAACGTTCTAAAAGAACTGAAGATTGATGGTTTAGAAGTTATAGTAAACTCTCGTTGCAAGTATAGTTACTAAACCAAGCAATCAACCTTTCTTACACACGTTTTGGTTGTCACAAGTAACAAACCCCTTTAAAATTGATAACCGAGTATTTAAACCTCGGGTCATCTTCTCAAGGAATTGTAGGGAGGTATGTTCTTATTATTGGTTATGAGTCTTGTAAATTGGGGGTTTTGAAAGTAAGGAAGCAGTATGTTGAATGATAATAAGAATAAAATAAATAACTATAAAATAGACTCTTGGCAAGGTATGAAAACTGGAAGTCCTATCCTGGCTATCCTTATCAATTGTAATGAGAATTGGATTTTTCTCCCACTTTGTTAACCTCTAACTATGAAGGTAAGTTAAGTGGATGAATTAATTCTGATTCCTCAAGTCCTAGTCTTTCCTTGGGAAAAGTTAGAGTTATTGGAACCCGAATTAATTCTTGAAGAATTCCAATTTTCAATCAACAAGGAGTTTGATAACTCAAGTGTCTCCAGTGAATCAACCAAAGCCAAAAGGAAGAAAATATCTAAATTAAATTAAAAGTATTCATAAATAGAATAAAACATTCATAAACTGAAATACCTCAATTTGTACTAATAAAGATATCAAATGTAACATGGAAAAGTTCATAAATTAAATTGGGAAAATAAAAGAAAAATTGAACCTGATAAAAAGAAACAATCCTGAAAGTAAGAAACAATCCTAATCCTAAAACTAAATCCTAAGAGAGAGGTGAGAACCTCTCTCTCTAAAAACTACATCTAAATCCTAAAATTGTGTATTATGAGCTTGTTTGATGAATGGATACATTCTCCCACTTTATAGCCTCTAATCTGTGTCTTCTGGGTCGAAAACTAGGTCAAAAACAGCCCAGAAATTGCCCCCAGCGATTTCTGTTACGTTCAGGTCGCGGGAAAGTGACGCGGAGGCGTCGTCCACGCGTTCGCGCGGATTGCAATTCGCAGATACGACGCGGGTGCGTCATTCACGCGTTCGCGTCGCCTAAAGTCGATGAAGCTATATCACATTATATATCAAATCGAAGCCCTGGACGTTAGCTTTCTAACGCAACCAGAATTGCATCATTTGGACCTCTATAGCTAAAGTTATAGCCGTTTGAGTGCGAAGAGGTTAGGCTGGACAGCTTAGTAATTTCTTCAACTTCTTGTATTCCTTCCACTTTTGCATGCTTCCTTTCCATCCTCTGAGTCATTCCTGCCCTATAATCTCTGAAATCACTTAACACACATATCGAGGCATCTAATGGTAATAAGAGAGGATTTAAACATAGGGAAATTAAGGCCGAAGAAGCATGTTTTCAATCAAAGCACATAATTAGGAAGACAATTGTAAAACCATGCAAATAGTATGAATAAGTGGGTAAAGAGTTGATAAAAAACACTCAAATGAGCACAAGATAAACCATAAAATAGTGGTTTATCAACCTCCCCACACTTAAACATTAGCATGTCCTCATGCTAAGCTCAAGAGAAGCTATAAAGGAGTGAAGAGGAATGGTAAAATGTATGAAATGCAACCTATCTATATGAATGCAACTATATGCTAAGATGTTTCTACCTACTTGGTTAAAAGTAAATAAGCTCTTCAAGACAAACATAAATCAGATTTCACTAATTCAAATCATACAATAAAAAGCAAATAAACTTGTAAGAAGATAGCTCATGAAAGCAGGGAACATAGAATTAAGCACTGAACCCTTACTGGTAGTGTATATCACTCTAACTCTCAAGTGTCTAGGGTTAATCACTCTACTCTTCTCTAGTCATGCTTTCTAAAACTTTGTTCTTTATCTAACCAATCAACAAATATTTAATGTTCCAATGCAAACATCATGAGGTCTTTTTAGGGTTGTAATGGGGCTGAGGTAAAGGTAAAGATATATGAATGGCCAAGTGAGCTTTATAAAGTGAATCCTTGATTAGTCTAAGATCTCATCTAACATATACATACTTTATACAATTTTAAAATACTTTACCTAGCTACCCAAATTTTTCCCACTTTTGTATTACATGCTCAAGTATCAAACTTATTTTTTGAATTTTGTCCCATGTGCATTGATTCTTTTTTTATTTTGCATTTGGGGTAATATTATTTTTCTTCTCTTTTATTTTCTTCTCTCTTTTTTTTTGTATCCCCTTATTTAATTACCTAATATATTTTTTTTTCAATGCACATGGTAATTTAATTATTTTGATTTCACATGAGTATGCTTCCCAAATTTTCAAATAACTTATTCAATTTAATTTTCTTTTTTTTTTAATTTTATTTTATCATCCCATGTTCCCATAAAATTTCCCATACTTAAATTATACACAATATCTATCTTAAGCTAACCAAGGATTCAACTTGGGATTTTTATTTTGTTTTTCTGCTTAAGGCTAGTAATGTGGTTTATAGAACATGAGGGGATTAAAAGCTCAAGGGGCTAACAAAGGTGATGTAAAAGGTAGGCTAATTTGGGATAAGTGAGTAATTTAAATAATGGCCTCAATCATATGTAAGCATATAAATACACTAAATAATGGACATATAGAATGGAACAAAGCAAAGATTGCAATCATAGGGAAGAAAACACACAAGAATAAAATATTTATGGTTAAATAATGTAACCATATAAATAAGCTCAAAATCTCACAGGTTGTGTATTCTTAGCTTTTTAAACTATGTTCTAAATACAACTTCAAACAAATTTAACACAAAAATTTTGATTTTAAATTAGTGAAATTTTTCAAAAAAATAGGATCTTAAAAAGAAACTTATTATTTCTCAACCAAGTAGTAGCTAAATGCATAAAATCAAAAAAATCATGCAATGAAACATGCAGATGTAACAATGTACTAAATAAAATATTGGTGTTGAGAAGAAAATAACTAACCCATGGAGATCGGTATCCCAGCAGCCACACCAAACCTCCCCACACTTAAAGATTGCACCGTCCTCGGTGCATGCTGAGATGTGCAGGTGGAAGGGTTGTTCCAACTGATGCTTTTCTTCAAGGATTGTGCAGATGAACTTGTTTGTCTCTCCTTTTAGAAGTTTCTCCTTTTTTCCGTCTTCGGTGGCCAGCCTGAAAGAAAAGAAAAAGAAGAAAAGTAACCCAAAAGATAGAAAATAAATAAAATATGGGTATTAATGCCAGATGATAAGGGTCTCATTTACATGGAAGCTTCAACATGTTCGTGAGAAAATAATAGAAGCATATGGCATATCAGTGGTGCAAAAATTGCAACAAAGGGGAGGAGTGTGGTAATGAAAATATCAATATAAGTTCATGTCAATGCAAATGAAGTGCAAGTATCATAAAATATTGGCATTGGCAGATAATTAATATCATCCCACAGTGTAAAACAAGTTACTAAGCACCAAAGGAAATTCAAGAAAGGATGCAACAGTTGAATAAGAACATTTAACACCAAAGAAAAAATAATTAATTTAGAAAAGAAAATAAAAATATGCATAAAATTAAGATGCAATGAATGAAATATGCAAATAAATTAAGTAAAATAAAATGAAAGATAAGAAGAAAAAAAAGATGAAGAAAAAGAAAGTAAGAAAGGAGAGAGAAAGAAGAAAAGATAGAAGAAAATAGGATTAGAAAAGAAAGGATAAGATAATTGGCGCTGATCTGGATAAGTTGTGCGGCACAGGCGATGCGGACGCGTCGGTGATGCGGTCGCGTGGTTCGCGATAAGGTCAGGTGATGCGGACGCGTGGGTCACGCGATTACGTGGCCTGATTTGTGTGATTGGCATGAGTGCAGCCTCGCATTCGCACAACTCCTTGTTCGAAACTCTTTTCGCCAAATTTTTGGGTGACGCGGTCGCGTGGTTGACGCGATCGCGCGGGTGGCCTTACTTCCAATATGACGCGTTCGCGTGGGAGGACTTGGGCTTCTAGCACGAGTCCAGCCCTACTCCAGCACAACTTTCGGCCATGCACCCTTTTTACGTCGAATTCCAGGGCATGCGGCCGCGTGAGTGATGCGGTCGCGTGCGAGGCCAATGTTCCCACCCGACGCGGACGCTTCAGCAACGCGGTCGCGTGGGGCGATTTGTGCCACGGGCACGCCTCCAGCCATGCTCTTGCGTGACTCTCTATTCGTTTTATTATTTTCTCCAATCACCTGCGATGCGGACGCGTCAATGAGGTGGTCGCGTCGCGTAAGTTTTTTTTTTTATATGCATGAAAAATGTAGAATGCAATGCTAATATGAATGTTATGCAAAACTCCAAGTTCAATACAATAAAATAAAATAAAACTCGAAAACAAATAAACTAAATAAAAATAAAAAAAGAACGATCATACCATGGTGGGTTGTCTCCCACCTAGCACTTTTAGTTAAAGTCCTTAAGTTGGACATTTGGTGAGCTCCCTGTTATGGTGGCTTGTGCTTGAACTCATCCAGAAATCTCCACCAATGTTTGTAATTCCAATGGCCTCCGGGATCCCAAACTAGGCACGTAAAGCCTTTGAGCAGCTTCAAACAGATTTTTAGTCTCTCGGGGTGTTGGATGTCAGAACAGATTCCAGGATCCCAAACCTTGCTATTGCACCCGTCTTCTTGTTGATCATCATGATTCCATCCGGGTGGCAAGCAATCTGAATTCTCACTAAGGCGGCCAACCAACTTCTTAGACCCATTCAGTTGAGCTCTACACCAACCCTGGCGTTTAAACTTAAAGCTTCCAAACATAATGAACCTTGCAGGACAATTCTTACCACTAACCATCTTCCTCTTACTCTTAATGGCACAAAGAGCTCTAAGTTGACCATCCGTCTCCAGTAGCCCATATTCAAGTGGAATCAGAAAGCTAAGGGATATGAATTTTACCCACTTGAATGTTGTGAAGGATGATGGCAACTTAGGGGGAGGGGTCTCTAATAACTTTGGCAGGGTGATTTCAAGCTCTACTCCCTTGTGCTCTTTGACAACTTCCACCTCTTTGCAAACTTCTTTAATTTCAACCTCTTCCTCTTAGTGGCTTCTTCCAATTCAATCTCTTCTTCATTACTTACCAAGGGCATGGGAGGTTGTGCCTCTTCTTCTTTAATCTCCATCTCCTGACCAACCTCTTCCAAGTCTTCAACTATGATATGCTTTGGAGGTTGTACACCCTCCTCAACATTAATTTCAATTGCCTTGGAAGGAGGTTCTATAACCTGACTTTCCCATGGAGGTTCAGCATCTCCTAAGTCTGCAACCACTTCTTCCTCTTCAATAATTACAGCTTCCTCCACTTGTTCCAGTATAAAGTCATGCTCCGTATTGTCCACTGGAGTTTCTAATGTCTCCTTCATGCTACGTTCTTCATTAGATTGTCCATATGAAGCCATGGGGGTTCCTTGAGTGTCCAAACGTCGGGAAGCTAATTGATTTATTGCTTGATTCAATTGGTGAAGGGTTGCAAGAAATTAATCCACTGTTTCCTTGTGACGATCCATTGATTCTTGTTCCGCTTGGGTATCATAAGTAGGACCATAAGGCTCTTGGATTGATAGATATGGATATGGTGCATATAGAGGTGGTGATTCTTGGGAGTAATTGGGTTGGAATTGGGGTGGTTCTATATATGGTTCATAAGGTGGTTGGTATGGTGGATGTGGGTTAGGATCATATGAAGGTGAATGGTGGTAGTTGGCTTGTGAGTGTGGTGGTTCAAAGTTGTGTTGAGAAGGTTCATAGGCATATGATGGGGGTCCATCATATCTATCATCTTGGTATGCCCCTTGGAATGGCTCTTGACTATAGTAATTTGGTGGATGTTGGTTGTCACGGAAGGGTCCACCATAACTACTATCTTGGTATGCATCGTGGAATGGTCTTTGTCTGTGGTACTGTGGAAGGTGTTGTTGCCGAAAGGGTTGATCAGATCCTCGTGGCTCCTTCCATCTCTGATTGTTTTGACCTTGATGCATGTTCCTGTTATAATTTCCATTCCTTGCAACAACATTGGAACCAAACTCAAAGTGAGAGGGGTGAGAACTCATGGTAAGTTAATAAAAATTTAAAAACAAAAATAAAAGAAAATTTGAAATTTGAAGTTTAAAATTTGAAATTTTAAAATTTGAATTTTAAATTTTGAAAATTGAATTTTTAAAATTGAAAATTGAAAATTGATTTTTTTAAAATAAGATAGGATAAGATAAAAATTTTTAAAATAAAAATCTGAAATTTTTTTTTCGAAAAAATCAATTTAAAAGTAAATATTTACAATAACCAATAATAAGGAACACGTTTGCAATTCCCCAGCAATGGCACCATTTTGAAAGAACTGAAGATTGATGGTTTAGAAGTTATAGTAAACTCTCGTTGCAAGTATAGTTACTAAACCAAGCAATCAATCTTTCTTATAAACGTTTTGGTTGTCATAAGTAACAAACCCCTTTAAAATTGATAACCGAGTATTTAAACCTCGGGTTGTCTTCTCAAGGAATTGCAGGGAGGTATGTTCTTATTATTGGTTGAGTCTTGTAAATTGGGGGTTTTGAAAGTAAGGAAGCAGTATGTTGAATGATAATAAGAATAAAATAAATAACTATAAAATAGACTCTTGGCAAGGTATGAAAACTGGAAGTCCTATCCTGGCTATCCTTATCAATTGTAATGAGAATTGGATTTTTCTCCCACTTTGTTAACCTCTAACTATGAAGGTAAGTTAAGTGGATGAATTAATTCTGATTCCTCAAGTCCTAGTCTTTCCTTGGAAAAAGTTAGAGTTATTGGAACCCGAATTAATTCTTGAAGAATTCCAATTTTCAATCAACAATGAGTTTGATAACTCAAGTGTCTCCAATGACTCAACCAAAGCCAAAAGGAAGAAAATATCTATTAAATTAAAAGCATTCATAAATAGAATAAAACATTCATAAACTGAAATACCTCAATTTGTACTAATAAAGATATCAAATGTAACATGGAAAAGTTCATAAATTAAATTGGGAAAATAAAAGGAAAATTGAACCTGATAAAAAGAAACAATCCTGAAAGTGAGAGAAAATCCTAATCCTAAAACTAAATCCTAAGAGAGAGGAGAGAACCTCTCTCTCTAAAAACTACATCTAAATCCTAAAATTGTGTATTGTGACCTTGTTTGATGAATGGATGCATTCCCCCACTTTATAACTTCTAATCTGTATCTTCTGGGCCAAAAACTGGGTCAAAAACAGCATAGAAATCGCCCCCAGTAATTTCTGTTACGTTCAGGTCGCGGGAAAGTGACGCGGAGGTGTCGTCCACGCGTTCGCGCGGATTGTAATTCGCAGATACGATGCGGGCGCGTCATTCACGCGTTCACATCACCTATAGTCGAGGCAGCTATGGCAAATTATATATCAAATCGAAGCCCCGGACGTTAGCTTTCCAACGCAACTGAAACTGCATTCACCTTTGCCAATAACGATGCTCTTAGCCCCCCTTTTCTCACGTTAGAGTCCATGTTTGTATAACTAACGTGGCTCTTAACGTGGGCATGCCTTAGCCTCGAGAGCGTTAGTGACACTTACCTTTGTCACTAACGTTCCAAACACCCTTTCTCACGTTAGTGCCTCACGTTAATTGACTTAACGTCGCCACTAACGTGGTGGTGATTGCCATCTCCAACGTTAGTGACAAAGGTGAGTGTCACTAATGTTGGCTCATCATTTCTTTCCTCCTCGTTAGCTTCCACGTTAATGCAATTAACGTGGCAACTAACGTGGCTCATAGTGGCTTGGTCCAACGTTAGTGACAAAGGTGAGTGTCACTAACGTTGGCGATTCCTTGCTCCTTCCACGTTAGAGTTCCCGTTAATGTAGTTAACGTGACTCTTAACGTAGCCAATTCGGCTTAGTCCAATGTTAGTGACAAAGGTGAGTGTCACTAACGTTGGCTTTGTCTTCCTTTCCATGTTAGAATTCACGTTAACTGAGTTAACGTGACTCTTAACGTGGCTAATTGCCAATTTGGAGTGTTAGTGGTATTCACTTTTACCACTAACGCTGGAGCTCCCTTTCTCTACACGTTAACTACCACATTGATGTAGTTAACGTGGCAATTAACGTGGGCCATGATGGTTTCGAAGGCGTTATTGGCAATCACTTTTCTCATTAACATTGCAAGTTTATTCCCATTCCACGTTAGTGGTCACGTTAATTAGATTAACGTGGCTGCTAATATGGCTCTTCCTTGCTTCCTTTGTCCTGAAATCAAGCAAATAAAGTGTATCAAAGCTCTAATCTAAGTTATGAGACATGCATTATCCAATTTGTCATTTAATTCATGCATAATTCTCATAAAATCACATGAAATTCACAATGTTTGCTTGAATCAAGATGTAAGTGATTATCTACCCAAAACTTGCTTATTAACTAAGAAAAGGTCAGTGAAACTGGCCAAAATACCCTGGCATCACTTACTTTTTGCTTGTTTACTTTTTCTTTTTCTTGTCTTTCCATGGATGTTGGACTTGAGTTTTTAATTTGCTTTGATAGATCTTCTTGTTATCTTTCATTATCTTTGTAAGTAGGTGATGTTGTGTTGATGATTGATATTTTATTTTTGATTGAGTATCTCATATTTGCTCATTGCTTGATAACTTCACGCCAAGTGTTCGAGGAAATGCACGAATGCCATTTTTGGTTTATTTTGGTCACACACCTTCAATTTGGTGCTTTCTCCTCATTCACTTGCTCTCTTCTAAGTGCATTGAGTCCACTTTGCTTTATGCTTGCCAATTAGATACTCATTAAACGTGACTTGCTCTTTGTTATGGATGCTTGAGATTACTCCTCTCATGCTGCATTACATGCTTTACTCACTCTTGCATCCCATGCTAAGTGTTTTGACCCATGCCTCTATAGCTATTTTGATACACAGTTTCTTTTGGGCACTACTTCTCACTTGCATGTTGTTTTCTTTGAGATGATTCTTTGGGTTTAATATTTTTCCCTTTTCCCTTCCTTTTTAGGATGGCCACCAAGAAAGACAAGGAGAAAATCCCAAGGAAACCAGCCACAAAGAGGACACCTCAAAAGTCAACCTCCAAGACGCACCCTACACTGGGAGCCAAACCCCTATCTAAGAAGGCGAAGGCATCCGCTCCTATTGATGAAAAAGAGAAGAGCAAGCCAGCAAAAGATTCTTCAAGGTTCTCCAACCGCTTCTGTGAACTTGTGTTCCCCACCATGGTTGGGAGAAACTATCGTGCCGAGCATCTACTTGCCCCGCCGGACAACGTTGCTTATTGTATCTTGCCCAGCATTGAGCGGCGAGGACGGGAGTTTCTTCTGAGAAAACCACGAGAGGTCAACCTTTCGTGGGTGGTAGAGTTCTACACTAACTACCATCTCTCCTCTCTTCAATTGGTATACGTGCGCCGGAAGCAAGTCCCGGTTTCTGAAGAAGCTATTCAGCAAGTGCTTAATGTCCTACCGGTACCAAGAGAAATGGATGGCTACCAAGAGGTCTTATGTCAGTGGAATGAGTTTGGGTTTGATTGGAACTCGATTCTTCGTGTCATTGCTGAACCAGAGACATTTTGGACCCAAGGTCGACTCCGGATGCGGCCCAAGTGCATTGATGCACGTTCCCTCACTGTGGAAGCTAGAGCTTGGGCCCATATTCTATCCCACTATGTGCTACCTATCACCCACAAGTCGTCCTTCATGGCGGATATCCCCTTGCTTGTTTGGTGTGTTCTCACGGAGAGACCGGTGAATATTCCGCTTCTTATCAAGTCCACGCCAGGGGCAATTTGCCATTTCCAGCATTGGTGTCTGATTTAGTCACTGCTGCGAGTGTTCCTTGGGAACCCATGGACATAAAGGCTATGATTCCGGCCAAGGGCGATGTTGTCCCAACCAAAAAATACCTACAACTTCCTATGAACATCCCAAGCCTTGACATAGCCCCTCAGCCTACTATTCCTTCCACCTCATCAGCACCACCACCACAAAGATCCAACCATCAACAGATTAAAGATCTACACCGGAAGATTGATAGATATGAGCAGCGCAACTAACGCTGGTACACTTACATCAAGAAGTTTTTGCGTTGTGTTACCCCTAGCCTGGAGGAACCTGAAATATTCACGTCCACCTCGAACCCAAGTGATGGGAGCTCTGATGAGGGGGATAGTGAGGGTTCCGGTCCCGACCGCCCTTTGCGCATTGTTAGTAGCACGGATGACCGTGCTAAATTCTAAGTGTGGGGAGGTCATTGGGTAAAAATCTCTTTCTTTCAACACCCATGGATTTATCTTTTGTTTAATAGTTAGTACATTGCATGTGTAGTTAGTCTTGCTTGTGAATACCCTTTGTATGATAAGTTAGTTCCTATAGAGTTACTTGGTCAAAATAATGACTTCTTCTCCAAGAAACCGTATTTTCGGGGTACCTACCAATTTTGTAAAAAATTTTTGCGACAAACTTGCTTAAAGAATGTATTTTGGAACATAGTGATTGAGCTAAGAACACAAGCATGTAAGTTTTGAGCTTTATTGTGTGGTTGTATCTTCTAACCACTATTCCCCATTCTTGTGTGAATTATTCTCTCTCTATGATTGTAATCCTTGCTTTGTTTAATTCTATATATCTATTACTTTGTGTATGAATGCATTTGCATGATTGAGGCCATCATTTCAATAGTCACTTTTCCCAAATGGCCTTAACCCTTTTATCTACCATTGCTAACCAATTTTGAGTCCATGATAAACCCTTTTTGTTCTTAAATGGAGCACATCAACACCCCTAAGTAAAAAATAATGAATGTCCCTGGATTTGAACCCTTGATTAGCTTAGGTGAGTGAGGGTGTGTATCACTCAATTGGGAGGGTGTACTTGGGAATTTGGGTAGATATAAAGGTGTGTCTTTGTAGTTAGAATTGAAAATCCTGGGAATTGGGAACATACTGATGTATTGAACGATTGAACCATATGCATTGACACTTTTGTACATGAAACCCCAAAAAAGGGGACAAAAAATGTGTGTATATATGAGAACGAAGGAAAAAGAATGCAAGAAAAAGAAAACAATAAAAAGGGGACAAAAATGCCCCAAAATAAAGCAGTAATAATAATGCATATGGGATGTGAATTGGAAAAAACTGCTTGAGTATGTGAAAAAGTGAAACCCATGGGTAGCTAGGTATTGTATTAGAATTGTATAGGTTTTTTTATGTGTTTAGTGAGATCTTAGGTTAATCAAGGATTCAAATTTTAAGCTCACTTGACCATATACATCCCTACCTTTACCCTAGCCCCATTACAACCTATGAATAAGACCTCATGATACTTGTACGCATGCATTAAGTAATTATTGATTATTAGATAAAAGAAAAATCTTGGAAAGCATGATTAGGAGAGGATTGAGTGACGAACCCTATACACTTGAGCGAATAGAGTGGATACACTTCCGGTGAGGATTCGATGCTCAACTCCTTGTTCCCGGCTTTCACAAGCGTTCATCTAGCAAGTTATATGCACTTCATATTGATATTCAATTTGGTGGGAATTATGGATTACATGTCATTTTCACCCTATATGCTCATATGTGTTCTTGGAGAACAGATTCACCCTTGACTAAGTAGGTAGATGCTTTTACATTAGTTGCATGTATTCATTTAAGTAATTTTCACTTCATGAACCCTTTCTTCCATGGTTTTGGTCTTTTTTATTTTTAGCATGAGGACATGATTAGTTTAAGTGTGGGGAGGTTTGATAAACCCCAATTTTGTGGTTTATATTGTGTAGAATTTGAGGGGTTTTATCAATAATTTCTGTACTTATTCACAAAAATTGCATGATTTTGTGTTCCCTTTCTAATATTGTCTCATGATGGAAAACATGTTTCTTTTGCCTTAAAATTTCCATATTTTGATCCTCTTTTATTACCATTCGATGCCATGACGTGTTTGTTGAGTGATTTCAGAGTTTATAGAGCAAGAATGGCCTAGAAGAGAGAAAGAAAGCATACACAAGTGGAAGGAATATAAAGATTTGGATTTTGGGAAATTCAGCATGGGCGCGCACGCGCACCTCGCGTACACGCGTGGATGCAGAAAACTAGAAATGGCGCGCGAAGATTGGCGCATCCGCGTGAATTAGCAAAATCTCCATCGACGCGCACGCGTACTGGACGCGCACGCGTGGATCGCGAATTTCAATCGGCGCGTACTCGTGTATGGCGCGTACGCGCGACAAGATGCACGTGACCTCATTAAAGGAAGTTGTGCCTGGCGATTTCTGAGGCTCTAGAGGCCCAAATTCAAGCTGGTTCTGCATGGAAAAGACCCAGGAATGCTAGGGGGAAAGGGGGGATCATTCATACACACTTAGACACAATTTTTAGCTAGTTTTTGGTTTTTGTTCTTCTAGAGAGAGAAACCCTTATTCCTCTCTAGATCTAGTTTGATTTGATCTTCCCTTGTTGAATTCTGAATTGGATCTTGTTGATTTCCAGTTTTGATTACTTAATTTGAATTTCTTAGTATAATTTTGTTTAGATCTTGTGTTAGATTTATGTTTTCTTGTCAATTGTCATTTTCTATCCATTTCATGAATCTTGTGGATCTTGAGTTGTTAATGTTACATTGATGATTTCCATGGTTAATTGTGTTGGTTTGAGTGATTTTACATTGATAATTATTAGTGAGTATTTGTTAATTCCAACTTTATTGCATTTTGAATATGTCTTTTAGTAATGCTTACGATGTGTTTGATGAAATGTTTCCTTTGATTATGGAGTAGTTTTCTTTACTCTTGGCCTAGGCTAAGGGAATTGAGTGACCTTGAGTCATTGGGTCTCATTGAATTGGTGATTTGAGAACCCTTGGTGATCAATTTGATACCCATTAATACTAACTCACTACTAATCTAATTAGTAGATAGGTTGGGACTTATGGGTTGATGTGATCAAACCTATTTGACGTACTTCAAGCTTAGGAGTAGGCATTACGTACTTAAAGCTTTTGGAAAGTAGACTTAATGGGTTAGTATCTCATAATTATCAATATTTGGTATGTAGACAAGGATGGTGATCTCAATTCCCATGCCTAGCCAAGAGTTGCTTTTATTATTCATATTTGAAAACCAAAAATTTCAATTGCGTAATTCTAGTTATAGTTCCTTGTTAGTTTTAGAGTAGAATTACATTCCTTGTTCTCTTATTAGTTTGGAATTGCTCATACCTTGCTTTAGCTACTTGAATTAGTTTCTTGCATCTCAAGATTTCTTGTTTGATTGAGTCTTTTGGTTTAAATTCTTGCTCAAGATTCGCAACCCCGGAGTTCTAACCAATGTTAAAGCACATGTTTACCCATTCCTTGTGAGATGACCCGAGGTTTGGATACTTCGGTTACTTTTATTGCGGTTGAACTTGTGACAACCAATTCCTTGAAATTTGATTCGCGGATTATTTGTCGGTTGAGGGCTATACATGCAACGCAAAAATCTTGTGAAATTCTTTACCGACGGTATTCCTACCATCAGTGTGCATACGCACACCAGCAAAATCTGGGGGTGTTCCTGCGCACAGGACATGCGAGCGCTGTTGGCAGAGGGGTCTAAAGATGTCTGAGCGCGCACAAAGCACTTTTTTTTTGAAAATAATGACCATGTGTGCGTACGCATAGAAGTTCGTGCGCACGCACAGAATGAAAGCGTGGTGGGGTGCGCGTGCATAGAGGGTGCGAGCGCTGTAAACAGAGCGTGCTACAACGTGTGTGCGTACGCACACCGCCGTGTACTCGCACAGGTAGTGGAAACAAGGGAAGTGTGCGTACGCACGAGGCTGTGCGCACGCACAGAACCCTGTTTCTGCAACATTTTTAAAGCCTCTAAGGCACCAACCATAATATCAATCAAAGTTTTTTCAAGCCCAAAACACATCATTCATCAAAAACACATGATCAAACATAAAAGTCAACTAAATTTAACCTAGAAAGCAATCAAACTAAGCTAATTAAAGAGACAAAATTCAATAAACAAAACTAAAAGAAAGAAGGGTTGAAAGGATTTTACCATGGTAGGGTGTCTCCCACCTAGCACTTTGGTTTTAAGTCTTCAAGTTGGACTTTTGGTTGTAGCTCACATCAAGGAGGCTTGTGCTTCCATCCATCCTTGAGTTGCCAACCATTCTCGCTCTTTAACAATCCTCCGGGATCCCACATGAAGTACATCAAGCTCCTAAGCAACCTCAAGCAAGAATTTGGGATCCAAAATTGTTGGTTGTAAAGATGTATGCCCGGATCCAATACTTTGGTTTCTCTATCATCCTCTTGTTGATTTTCACTTGTGCCCTTGGATGAACAACCTCTCCAAGAACCTTTGAAGCACATATTTGAATGTTGGACTCCTCCTAATTGGACCTTACACCATTCATGCTTTGAATTTCTTTGGAACCTAACACCCAATTTTTCACCATGTAACACTCCAAGAAGCACCTTTAGTTGATAATCCATTTCCAAGAGAGAAAATTGAAGCAGGCCTATAAAGCTCATGGAAGAAATTGTTATCCACTCAATTTGTCCTTGGTGTGGAGTTATCCTATTAAGCTCTTGCACAATTGCTTCCACTTCTTGGGTGATCACCTCTTCCTCACCCGCCTTTTCAAGCTCTTCCATATCCCTCTCAAACTCAAGAGTGGAAGGCTCCTCAAGATCATTGAGGGGGTTGACCAAGGTAATAAAAAATCATTGATGATGCAATCCACTTCTTGATCAAACTTCCTCAATTCTCCATTCACCTCTTTCATTTCATAAGTTCTACCTTCCTCTTCTTGTTGCAATTCTTGTCCTAACTCTTCTACCTTCCCTTGAGGCTCTATGTTCTTCTCCTTACTACACTCCATACTTGATCCTCCACCTTTCTCAAGGGGGATGTCTTGAGTTCTTGAGTGTAGTAGGGTCAAGCGGTTCACCACTTCGGCTATGGTAGCAATGAACTTCCTTTGTGTCCTTCGGAACCCTTCTTGCTCTTGGAAGAATGCTTGAAGGTCTTGTTGTTCTTGGGGCAAGGGTTGGAAAACTTCATATTGAGGTGGAAAAGAAAGTTCAAAAGTTGGGAGAAAAGTTGTATAGTTGGAAGGTGTGTCATGTGGATGAGGGTATTGAGGTGGTGTATAAGGGTGTGGTGGTGATGGTTCATAATGTTGGTAGCAAGATGTGTAGACATTTTGATTCCATGGAGGTGTATGATATGGTACTTGAAGGGTTGGTGGTTGGAGGTTATGGATAGGGTATCCTTCATATCCTTGGGCTTGATATTCATATAGGGGATGGCTTGGAGAAGGATTTGGCTCATTGTAGCATGGAGAAGATTCCTCCTCCCTCCATCTCTTCTCCCACTCCTTGATGCAATCCCAATTTGAAGTCATTATACCCTACAAAATATGCACAACCAAGCTCTAAGCAACAAGGGTGATATCTCCTAGAGAAAGTAGAAAATAAAAACAAAGGGATAAACAAGAAAAACAAAAAACCTAAATATTAAAAAAAGCAATCAAATAACCAAAAAGTAAACTATTTACACTATCAACATATTTATAACAACCAAAAGATAGCACTCAATTGCATCCCCGGGAACGGCGCCAAAAACTTGATGAGAGAGCTATTGTCGATCTAGAATTTCTCAAAATAGAATATGTTCGTTGCAAGTATAGCTAAATCAATGACAAACTCTCAACATCAAAGTTTAGTATTTTCAATTCAAAACATATAAACCGAGAGTTTTTCAATCTCGGGTCGTTCTCCCTAGGACGCAATTGAAGTATTCCTCTTTCGGTTGTTAGGGGGGCAAAACGGGTTTTGTAATCAAAGAACTAAAGATTAAAAGAACTAAGAAATTAAAGAACTAAGAAATGATCAAAATTGAAAGTAATGCAAGCAACAAGGAATAAGATCAAAACTAGTGAAAATGCTATAAATGCAATAAAGAGCCTTGGCTTGGAAATGAGGATCCAAGGAATCCTATCATCGCCATAACCACAACTATGGTAATTATGATGAGTCAGTCTCGCCTAGTCAACCCCAACCATCGAGGAGTAAGTCAAGCAAGCATAATTGACCTTAATCCATAAGTCCTAGCTAACTTACCAAACTAGTTGATAAAAAGCTAGTGTCAATGGAAACAAGAGTCAACTAACTACCCAAGAATTACCACTAAATGTCGGACATTATGACTCTAGTATCCTAGGAACTCAAACCACAAGCCAAGGTGGGAAAATCTACTCAAATTCTAAAATTGGCATTTTCACAAACACCTTGTGTGCATAAAAGTAAAACATAGAAAATTACAAGGGAAAATAACAAACTATAACCAACTATCAACAATACCAACAATAAACATCCAAACAAACATAAAGAAAGCATGACACATTAAATTCATCAATCAAAACTTCAAGAACTCAAAATTGCAATTATAAACAAAGTGCTTGAACCATAAGAAAATAAAGGCAAAAGCAATGTAATTAAAGAGAAGATCAAGAGTACTTACAATAAAAGAAGCAAAAATCCAAAGAAAAGCTTGCTATAAAATGCTACAATGAAAATGGAAATTAAACCCTAAGAGAGCATTTTCTACTCTACTCCTGCTCCGACTCCTAATGCATTTTCTACCTAATCTAACCTAATGAAAGCTTCTCTCTTCATATATGTTGAATCCCCTTATATAGCACTCCAAAATCAGCATCCAAGCCTTTCAAAATGGGCCAAAAGCCCTCAGAAAATGCACAACACGCGTTTCATTAACAAAATCACGTGCAGGGACCTGTGCAGACGCACAGACGTGTGCGTCCGCACACTTGGCTGAATGGGCTCCTGTGCGTAAGCACGGGTACTTGTGCGCACGCACACCTGCAAATTTCCTCTTGTGCGTATGCACGCTGGCTTGTGCGCACGCACACTTGGCTGAATCGATCTTGTGCGTACGCATGCTTGCTTGTGCACACGTACACCTTGCTGTGTGTGCTTTTCCTTGTTTTCTTCATGTTTTCTCTCTTGTACATGCTTTCTTCTACTTTTGGCTATCCATTCTTACCTCTAAGGCCTGAAAGCACTCAGCAAACATATCATGGCATCAAATGGAATAAAAGTGGAATTGAATTGCTCATTTTAAGCACAAAATTGCATGTTTTCACATTTAAGATCAAATTGGGGATCAAACACAAAAGTATGCTATTTTGGTGCTTAAGTGTGATTTCATGTGCTAGAATCCATCCAATTTGAGTAAAAATACACCAACAAATATGGACTCATCAACTATCTTTTCACCTATAAATACACATGCCATCCACCATTCTTTCTCAACTAAAGCAACCGTGCCATTCCTCATGATTAAATAAGCTCTTTTCTTTTTTCAATACCATCCCACATCCAACATTCTTTATCACCTTGAACTTTCATTACCTTGAATCATAATTTTCCTCCTCATATATCTTGGTTGCTCATCTCTTATCATCAACCTTTAGTGCTTGAGGACAAGCACTGTCTAAGTTTGGTGTTGTTAGCCATTCTTCCTTCACACTCAAATGGCTTCAAGATCCTCTTCAAGAAAAAGAAAAGGGAAACAGCCAATGGAGCGACCTCAGTTTGATAGCAAGAAATTTAAATCCTATTTTCATGAGCTTTAATTTAAGGGCTGGATGGTCCACAAAGATGCAATTTTTGAAATTACTTTTAAACTTGAGAAAAACACATATCCTTCCATAAGAAAGGAGATTCAAAGAAGAAGATGGGAACTCCTATGTGATCAACCTTCTTTTGTAAGTCTCACACTTGTACAAGAATATTATGCTAATGCTGTGAGAGATAACAAGGAAGACCCTCCTTACAAAAGCTATGTAAGAGGAATAGAGGTGGATTTTAGCCCAAATGCAATCAGAAGGGTACTCAAAATTAGGCCACGATCCTTCTCTGAGCCTAGCTATAAAGAAAGAACAAATGGAGACCCAATGTATGATGAAGTGGTTAACGACATTTGTGTTTTGGGAACTGAATGGATGAAGGACTCAAATAAAAACCCAAATCTATTAAAAAGAACTTACTTCATACCGAAGAAAAGAGGGTGGTTTGAGACTGTAAAGAGGTCAATCCTCCTGGTGCGCGTGTATGCAAACCCCACACTTTCGTACAACAGCAATACTAGCAAGAGCACTGGGTCGTCCAAGTAATACCTGAGCGAGTCAGGGTTGATCCCACGAGGATTGTGGCTTGAAGCAAGCTATAGTTGTCTTGCAGGTCTTAGTCAGGTGAAATCAGAAGGCTATTGATTGTATGTTGAATGATTATATGTCATAAATGCTTGGATAAAATAATAGGAATTATATAACGGGAATTTAGTTAAGAGTCGGAGTTGCTTTGTCTTTCTGAACTAACTCTGGTACTACTGTCTTCTTTGCTTGCGAATGATCTTCTTCTATGGTAGGCTGTAAGTGATCAAAGCCATTGCCCGTGGTCATTGATCTCCTCTGATACAGAATGAATGCCATGGCCCTTGGTCATTCAATCCAATGGAGGGTGAAGCTCTAGCAAGTCATCCTCTTGGCAATCCTACTCAAAACGCCACAGATAAGGTCGAATCTTTCAGATCAGAAAATGCTGCTTCCTTGGATCTAGCCTATACCACGGAGATATTGATCTCCCCAGAGATCGGCTAAATTGGTCTCTCGAGAAGTCCCCATTCAAGTCGTGGATTAACTGTCTGAGAGATGTATAAACATAGCTGTTGGCTCGTACTTTTCTTCCAGGTACTCACACGAATCCAAGTAGACGCGGGTGTTTGTCAGGCACGTTCATATTAGTGTGATGAATAGAGCTAATTTGTTAGATCGTTCTGTTCATCACGATGAAGATCGGATATACATTTTAGAGATAGATCAAATACGGATCGAAGAAGAAGAAATAGTACTTTTATTAATTCATAGGACTCAGCAGGGCTCCTTCCCTCAACCTAGGAGGTTTAGAAACTCATACTGAGGTAAAACACAATGTTAAACGTGTATAATGAGAAAAGTGATGTCAATTCTATGAATGACATGAATAAAATCCCTTAAATACTAAGTTAATGACTAGTAAAGGTACAACAGTCTTTTTAGTGCTAAAATTCACTTCTAGGGCCCACTTGGTGAGTGTTTTGGGCTGAGATTTCATGAGATCTACGTGCTATGAGGTTTTCTGGATGTGGAACACCAGCTAGGGGGTCCACTCTGGGCCTTTAGACGCTGCGCTCTGCTCTTTGGGTGCTGGATGCCTGGAAGGGGGCAGGAAGCTGGCGTTGGATGCCAGTTTTGTGCCTTCTAATCCGAAGCAAAGTATGGACTATTATATATTGATGGAAAGCTATGGAAGTCAGCTTTCCATAGCCGTTGAGAGAGCTCCATTTAAAATTTTGTAGCTCTAGAAAAGCTCTTCTGAATGTAGGCAGGTCAGATCTGGACAGCATCTGCAGTGCTTTCTCTATCTCTGAATCAGACTTCTACTCCAGGTCCTCAATTACCACCAGAAAATACTTGAAATTGTCCAAAAACACAAAAAACTCATAGTAGAATCTAAAAATGTAATTTTAACACTAAAACCTATAAAAAATTAATGAAAACTAAATAAAAACTACTAAAAACTATATGAAAATGATGTCAAAAAGCATAAAAAATATTCGCTCATCACAACACCAAACTTAAAATATTGCTTGTCCCCAAGAAACTAAAAACATAGTAGGATAAAAAGAAAATTAAGATATAATAAATTTCTAAGTTTCAAATGAAGCTTAGTTAAAATCAGATGAGCGGGACTTAGTAGCTTTTTGCTTCTGAATAGTTTTAGCATATCACTATCCACTAAAACTCAGAGATGTTGGCATCTTAAGGAACTTAGAATCCAGATGATATTATTGACTTTCCTAGTTAAGCTTATTTTGATTCTTGAACACAGCTTTCTGAGTCTTGGTCGTGACCCTAAGCACTCTATTTTCCAGTATTACCACTGGATACATTCATGCCACAAATACTTTACCTGGGTGAACCTTTTCATATTATAACTCAGCTTTGCTAGAGTCCCCAGAAAGAGGTGTCTAGAGTTCTTAAGCACACTCTTTTGAATTGGACCACGACTTTAACTGCTCAGTCTCAAGCTTTTTACTTGACATCTTCACGCCACAAGCACATGGTTAGGGACAGCTTGGTTTAGCCACTTGATAAACCCTGATTTTGTGATTTATCTTGTGTTTATTTTAGGGGATTTTACCACCTTTTCCCACATTTATTCAATAAAATAGCATGATTTTATAATTCTCCCTTGAATTGTGCTCAAGTATAAAAACATGCTTTTTAGGCCTTTAAATTAGTGATTTTGATTCAGTTAAATTCTATTCGATGCCTTGATGTGTTTGTTGAGTGATTTCAGGTCCATAAGGCAAGTATTGGATGGAAGGAATGAGGAGAAAAGTATGCAAAGAGGAGAATGCATGAAGAAACAAAGATTGGGAATGCATCAATGGGCGCGCACGCGTACAAGGCGCGCACGCGCAGAAGTGGTTTCGCATAGAGACGCGCACGCGTACATGACGCGTCCGCGCAGATGAAGAATTTGCCAATCAATGCGCACGCGGTGATACTCTCACATGGCCCACTTAAAGGCATAACGCTGGGGGCAATTTCTGAGCTTCCTAGGCCCAAATCCAACTTGTTTCTGAGTGTATTTCATGAAGAATTGAAGTCCAAGAAAAGGGGGAGCAATTAGTTTAGCCAACATGAGCCTTTAGTTAGTTTTCTAGAGAGAGAAGCTCCCTCTTCTCTCTAGAATTAGGTTAGGATTAGGTTAAATTGTCAGAGATTTATGTTTAATATCTTGATCTCATCTTGTTTCCTTTATAATTTCTCATTTCTACACCTTGATTCTCTTAGTTGTAATGTTAATTTCTCTTTTATGTCTCTTTTGTGATGATGAACTCATGTTGGATTTGGTTTACATTTAATGCAATTTGATGTTGATGTTTCTTTTATTGATAAATTGAGTTGTGAATTTACTTTCCTTGCAATTAGTAGTTGGTAGATTTTATTATTCTTGCAAGTTATGATGTTTACTTTTATTGCACTCTACATGTTTGATGAAATGTTCTCCTTAGTTTTTGAGTAGTTTTATCAACTCTTGGTCTAAGCTAAGGGAATTGGGTGAACTTGAGTCATTGGATATGATGGATTTGGTGATTTGAGAACCCTTGGTGATCAATTTGATACCCATTGACGCTAACCCGCTACTAAGTTAATTGGTAGGTATGTTAGGACTTAAGGGTTGATGTGATCAAATCTATTTGATGTACTTCAAGCTTAGGAGTAGATGTTACGTACTCAAGGCTTTTGGGAAGTAGATTTAATAGGCTGGCCTCTCATGATTATCAATATTTGGTTTGTTGACAAGGATGGTGATCTTAGTTACCTAAGTCTTAGCCAAGAGTTCTTTATCTTGCTTTCTTTACTTACTTGCTTAATTTACTTTTCTTGCCCTCTTATGAACCAAAACCCCCCCTTATCCCTTTATAGCCAATAATTGAGCAATCCATTGTATCCTAGGGAGACGACCCAGAGTCCAAATACTTCGGTTAATTTTCATTGGGGTTTGTTATTCGTGACAGAACCACAAATTTAGTTTGATGTGAGAATTGTTTTTTGGTTTGGGGCTATACTTGCAACGTAAATATTTTGTGAAATTCCTTACCGACAATAATTCATGCAATCAAATTAATGGCGCCGTTGCCAGGGATCGAATGGTGCTATGTTATTGGCTATTGTATATATTGTGAATATCTTAAATTTTGGTTTGTTTGTTAGTTTTTGCTAGTTTAAGATTTTATTTTCTTTGTTTCTTATTAATCTTTGTTTTTATTTTCTCCTTCACTATGAATTCTCATCCTTTTGGCTATGAGTGTAGTTCAAACTATGTTGTAGGAAATGGAAGCTCCAATGATGATATACATCAAGAATTTGGAAATCAAGGATGGGAGGAACGCCAAGCTTATGAACAACCTTCATGGCAACAACCTCCTCCGGACTCTTATGGGTATAATCCTGATCCTAATGTGTATCAATCCAATGTGTGTGATGATCCTCATTGCGGTTGTCAACCACAATCGTCATATGCATATGATCTCATTCCTCAATATAGCCATACACCATACTCACATGTCTCTTACCACCATTCAACTCCATATGACCATAACTCATACACACCATATGATGATTGAATTCTTGACAGTTTAGGATTTCACTAATGATGTCTCGTGTAAAGTAAAGTTTCTAAACCAACAATAATCCTTTCATACTAAAATTTGTTTGTCACAAGTACAAACCCCTAAATTTATAAACCAAAGTATTGAAACCTCGGGTCGTTCTCCCTAGGAATTGCAACAAAGTATCTTGTTATTGGTTATGAGGTGTGTTTTGGGATTTTTGGGATAAGAGACATGAAATATAAATGACAAGGAAGTAAACTAATAGCTAAAAAGGTCTTGGCAAGGGTTGGTGGTCAAAGATCTCTATCCTAATCACTAACCACAACATGAGAATTGGCAAGGATCAATCCCACTAAGTCAACCCCTAACTAATAGTAGAGGAAAGTAAAGTGAGCTATATCAATCCAAGTCCATAAGTCCTAGTTCTCCACCAAATCAATTAGTGAGATCTAGAGTTAATGGCTCCCAATCGTCAATCACTTGGACATTAGCAACTCAAGAGTTTCTAAGTTACCTTCCCAAGCCAAGAGCACTAAAATCTACTCTAAAATCCAACTAAGTATTTTATCAAACACTTAGAAGGCATAAAAGGAAAGCATAGTAAAGTTGCAAGGAATGTAAATCTACAGTAAAATTCAACCAAGCATTTTATCAAACACTTGGAAGACATAAAAGGAAAACATAGTAAAATAGCAAGGAAAGTAAATCTACACTACTCAATTGCAAGGAATTAAACAACAACGAATCAAATCAACAATAAAGGAACATGAATCATAAATTGCATTGAAAGAGAAATAGAAGAATAAAAGTGCATCAACATAAAAGTAGAGAATTACATGAATTAAATGCTAAACTAGAGAGAGGAAAGGTAGAAGAAGAAGAATTGCAAAAGGAAAAGTAAATCAAAGCATGAAATTAACCTAGATCTAAGAATTCGTAATCTAGATCTAACCTACTCCTAATTCTAAAGCATGATAAAACTCAAATAAAACTCAAATAGCATGATAAAACTCAAATAAAACTAAACTAATGACTAGATGTCTCATCCCCCTTCAATCCTTGGGTCAAATAGCATTAGAAATGAGCTGGATTGGGCCCACAAGGCTTTAGAATTTGCTGGCCACGTATTGCTTTAAGTGGATCATATGGCAGCAACAACATGTGTGCATACAGTGCACGTATGCGTCACCATACGTATAGTAACTATGGAAAATATTATATCGTTTTGAAGCCCCGGATGTTATCTTTCTAACGCAGCTGGAACCGCATCATTTGGACCTCTGTAGCTCAAGTTAAGGTCGATTAAGTGCGTAGAGGTTGGCTTGACAGCTTTTGCGATTCCTTCATTTCTTCATGAGTTCTCCATTTATACACGCTTTTTCTTCATTCCCTTGATCTAATCTTTGCCTCTTAAATATGAAATCACTTAACAAACATATCAAGGCATCTAATGGAATCAAGGTGAATTAAATTTAGCTATTCTAAGTCCCAAAAAGCATGTGTTCACTCTTAAGCACAATTAAAAGGAGAATTTACAAAACCTTGTTATTTTATTGAATAAATGTGGGTAAAAGGTGATAAAATATCTTAAATGAGGCATAAGATAAGCCCTACAAATGAGGTTTATCAACCTCCCCACACTTAAACCAAGCATGTCCTCATGCTTAAACCAAGAAAGGACAAAGGGTATCAACATTTATTGAATGTGAACTAATCTAAATGCAACCTAAACTATATGCAACTATCTACATGAATGCAATTGCTTGGTCAAAATAAATCAATTTTCAAGAATATATATATATATAAGCACAAGGGCCAACGGTACCAATCAACCAAGCCAAACCACAATTCAATTGAGTTATTAAATATTTTTACAAACTTGCATGTAGAAATGATCATAGGTGGAAACATGTAATTGAGCATCAAACCCTCACCGGATGTGTTTGCACTCTATACGCTCAAGTGTTTAGGGTTGATTCACTCAATTCTCCCCTAATCATGCTTTCCAAGATTTGGTTTTCTTCTAATAATCTACATTTATTCAATGCATGCATACAAATATCATGAGGTCTTTTCTTTAGGTTGTAATGGGGCTAGAGTCAAGGTAAAGATGCATATTTGGTCAAGTGGACTTGAAATTTGAATCTTTGATAAGCTTAGACTTTCCACTTAGCCTATGACATCCTATACGATTCAAAACTAATCTAACTACCCATTTTTCACTTTTTAACATACTCATGCATTTTCTTTTCATTTCACCACACTTATGCATTGATTCTTATTGAGCTTTACTTTGCTTTGGGGCATTTTTTCCCCTTTTTATTTCTTTCTTTTTCTATTTTTTCTATTTTTTTTCTTTTCTTTTCTTTTTCATACTCTTCTCATTTTTTTTCTTTTTCTTTTGTCTTTCTCATTTTTTTCTTTTTGCTTTGCAATATATACAAAAACATCAATGCATAAGGTTTTACATTTTAATTAACACATGAGCATATACCCAATTTCTAATATTTATAACAAAAATACAAAACTACCCTTTTATTCACCCAATGTCCCAAGTTTTCCCACACTTGAATGTTACACACACTCACTAGCCTAAGCTGATCAAAGATCCAAATAAAGGACATTTATTGTTTTCCTCTTTAAGGCTTGTAATGTGCTAAAATTAAGAACAAATGGATTAATCATAGGTTCAAAGTGGCTAACAATGGAAGATAAAAGGTAAGGCTATTTGGGTAAGTGAGCTAAATGAAATGATGGCCTCAATCATGTAAATGCATGAATACACAAAATTATGGACATAGAGAATCAAACAAATCAAAGATTACAATCATAGAAAGAGAATAATGCACACAAGAAGGAAAAATAAGTGGCTATATAATGTAACCACACCATTAGGCTCAAATCTCACTTGATTGTGTTCTTAGCTCAAAACAAGATCCACAATATATATAATTCAAGCAAGTTCTATAAAAATTTTTTACTCAAATTAAGGTGTCCTATAGATAGAAATCTTGAAAAATCTCATTATTTTGACTAAGCTTATTATGTAGATATATGAAAAATAAGAAAATGCAAGTAAAATTCCTAAAAACCTAAAATGAAATGCAAAAGTGTTGAAATTAGAAACTTTTCACCCAAAATCGCCGATCGGTCGGATGACCTCCCCACACTTAAAAGTTTGCACTGTCCTCGGTGTACTCAAAGATGAGTAAGGGGGTATGGCGACTTTCCGGATTGCTACCTTCAGCTGGTAGATCAACTGGTTGCTGCGTGTTCTTTCTTCTGCTTCCATTTTTACGTGTGGTGCATCAATCATGAAAAATAGAAAAGAACACCATAAGATAAGAAAACACAAAAGCAAGGAAGCATACATTGTTGGAGCGAGGTAATTCACTAGAATTGAGTGAGTGAATAAATGTGACATTAATTACAAATAAGTGTGTGAATTCTAAATTGCACCCTTTTAGAACACACATTAGCATAAAAAACTTATGTCACAAAAGAAGCATGCACACCACTCATCCTAGTGTGCTTGAGATGCTTTAAGTAAACTTGTAAGGTAAAACAAGCATTAAAGAAGCATGAAAGCATTCAAGCTAAAAGCATATGGATGCATATGATCATGGAACACAATGCATTGAAGTAAATGCTCAACATCCAATATCAAGAGTTTGCCTAATCAAAGAATAAGGTTCAAATCACATGGTGGCCAAATCATGCAATTCAAGAAGAGTTACAAGCTCAAAGGCAATTCTCATCACTTGGTATTCTTAAAAGGTAAGCATGAAAAACTCAAAACCAAGTAGAAAAATATAACCTCAACAATAGAATCCAACAAAGTTGATAAACATAATGATGTTGAGATAACATCCATTTTTAATACTCAGTAGCAATTAATGGTAAATAAGAATAACAATCCAACATTTACAATGAAAAAGAGAAAATGAAATGAAAACTAACTAAAACTAACTAATCAACTAACTAACTAACTAATTAGTTAACCAAAATAAATGGTCATCAATGGTGTTTGGGAGTGTTGGATGAGGGGTAGAAGAAGGGAAGAAGAAAGGAGAAGGAAAGAAATGGAAAGATGAGAAAAAAAGAGATGTGTTGAAGGAAGGACATCCACGCTTACGCTCGGATGGCGCGCGCGTGGATGGTGGTGCAATGGACACGACGCGTACGCGTACATAGCGCGTGCGCGTCAATGGCTTATTTCGAGAGTGATGCATATGCGTCATGTGCGCGCACGCGCGAGTTGGTTTGTGCGAAAGGCACAATGCGCTCAACGTTCGCACAACTCTCGGGTCAATGTATGGAGGAATGATATTTTGCAATCCACGCGTTCGCGCACATGGCGCGTGTGCATGGATGGTCGAAAATACTTGATGCACGCGTAGACGTGCAGTGCGCGTACGCGTGGATGGTGCTCTGTTTTTCAAAAAAAGTTTTCCTATGTTTTTGCACCAATCCAAGCATTCCAAACCTCCAAACAGCTACCAAAACACCATAAAACCTTATTTAACATACTAAACTACCAATTATACTCAACAAACAAAACAAAACATGAAATTAAACTACTTTTACCAATATATACAAAAGAGAAAAAGAAAAGATTTTACCATGGTGGGGTGTCTCCCACCTAGCACTTTTCTTTATTGTCCTTAAGTTGGACTTATGGGGAGCTCCTCTCAAGGTGGCTTGTGCTTGAATTCATCTTGAAACTCCCACCAATGCTTGGTTCTCCTTTGTGCCCCAAGATTTGTTATTTGTTGCACCAAGTGTTGATGGAGTTCTTCACAAGCTTGGGGCTCCCAAAGTTGATCCTCTTCTTGTAATCCGGGATCCCACACTTTATTTTCACACCGTCTTGAAGTTGATTCCCATTGATCCATGTGGGTGCCATAGTTTTGGAACCAAACAACATCCTAGACCCAAGCAATCTAGTTCTACCCCAACCGTTGCAATTAAGCTTTGAACGTGTAGCCATCATGCACCTAGAATGATATTTCTAACCACTAGCCATCTCCCTTTTGCTCTTAAAGCCACAAATATGTCTAAGTTGACTGATGACAAGTCATCCTAGCCTATCTTAGCTAGTCTTTTCCTTTAGTTTTCATTAGAATTATGCACTTTCTTGAGCTACAAGCAAGCCAATTGAGTAGATTTTCATGTTTCCCTTGATTGAACCAACCATATATGAATTCATGCCATTTCATGAGGTTTTGTGCTATATTTGTTGCATATTATGAAAGATTGAATATCTCATGATTTTGAGCATAGCTTTGATTAGTTTGGTTGATCAATGATAGGTGAAGAAAGCTTGGAGAAAGGTTGAAGCAAAGAGGAATGGCTAGGAGTGAAGAGAGGACAATGGAATAAGTGAAATTGAACCGGGATGCATGAAGTTAGCCCCAACGTTAGCCCCCTAACTTGGAGGCTAACGTTGGGCATGAAAATCACTCCCTGGGCTCCCCACGTTTGAGCCAACGTTAGCCCCCTAACTTGGAGGCTAACATTGGCACATGACATTGAAAGGAAGTGGCCAACGTTGGCTCCAACGTTAGCCCCCTAACTTGGAGGCTAACGTTGGAACTTGAGAAGTTTCTCCCCTGGGCACCAACGTTTGCGCCAACGTTAGCCCCCTAACTTGGAGGCTAACGTTGGCACTTAAATTACAAAGGAGGAAGGCCAACGTTTGCGCCAACATTAGCCCCCTAACTTGGAGGCTAACGTTGGCGCCACTAGCACTAAGCATTGCCAACGTTAGGGTCAAAGTTAGACCCCTAACGTTGGCACCAACGTCCAAACCAGAAGGATGTGGCTTGCTGCTATGAAAAGTTGGGGTCAAAGTTAGACCCCTAACTTTGGCCCTAACGTTAAGTCCAGCTTTGGCTAACTTCAAAACCGGTTCAATTGGTTCACTTCGGTTCTTCTTCAATCTTCAAGAGCAATCAACCAAGGCCTCTTTCAACCCAATTCCACCAAGAACAAAGGCCCAACTCAAGGCTTGAAGATCATTTTGGAAAGTGTATAAATAGGATAGAATTCAAGTTATTAAGAGAGTTTTTCCTTTTAGAATTTTCATAATAGTTTTCGGAGAGCTTTTGAACTTGAGTGAACTTTAATTTCTTGTTTTCATTGCTTTCAATTTCATTTTACTTTTGTCTTGGATCTTGGATTGGAGAATTGAAGAAATTCTGTTTCAATCTCAATCTTGGATCTCTCTGTTTCTTTACTGTTAATTGAATTTCATTTTCGGTTCATTGTTCATCATCTCTTTTCTTTGCAATTTACAATTTCCTTGCTATTGTTCTTATTGGATCTAGGAAGGCATTGAGATCTAGACTTGGTTTTCTAGTCTCTGGGTCCTGAGATCTGAATTTCTCATTTCAATTCCATGTTTATCGCTTTTTCTGTTCATTTACTTTACTGCTTCAAGATCCGGTTCAATCCCAATTCCCTTTCCCTCTTCTGTTTGATGCAATTTAGTTTTTCCTTGTTTAAATTCTGCAAATCCATTCCCCAATTCCCTTTACATTTCAAGCAATTTATATTCCTTGCACTTTAAGATTCCGCAATTTACATTTCTTGCACTTTAAGTTTCTGCCATTTAATTTCTTGTTCTTTAAGTTTCAGCAATTTATTTCTTGTTCTCTTTACTTCAATGCAAATTATATTCTGTAAGTCACACAATCATCAACCAAATCTTGATTCGCTTGACTAAATCAACCACTAAACTAAAATTTCTCAATCCTTCAATCCCTGTGGGATCGACCTCACTCCCGTGAGTTTTTATTACTTGATACGACCCGGTACACTTGCCGGTTAGTTTTGTGATGTTTTGTGAGAGATTCGTTTCTCAACAAAATATCTCATCAAGTTTTTGGCGCCGTTGCCGGGGATTGATTAGATTGACAATGATTAAGTGAGGTGGTGGTCTAGATCAAGCACTTTTTCTTTATTTTTGACTAACCCACTAACTCTTTGAATTTTTGCTTAAGCTAACTAAAACTTCATTCTAGCAGAAGATTGAAGTGTAACTGGTTTGTGTGCTCTTATGTTCTGCTTGTATGTCAGGTACAAGAAGAGCCATACCCAATTTTCATGAACAAGACGAAAGAACTCTCAAGAGGTTAAGAAGAGCTGAAAGAGGGAAAAGTATTGTTGGAGAAGAGGAATCAGACGAAGAATTCCACGAGATGGAAGGAGATACATCTAATCCAGAAGGAGGAGTCAATAATCAACCACAACAGAGGAGAGTATTGGCTTCCTATACCTTTGCAAATGCTAGACATTGTGGAAGTAGCATTCTCACCCCTAATGTCAATGCAAATAACTTTGAACTGAAGCCACAACTCATCACATTGGTCCAGAACAATTGCTCATTTGGGGGAGGACCATTGGAGGATCCAAATCAACATCTATCTACCTTCTTAAGGATCTGTGACACTGTCAAATCCAATGGCGTGAATCCTGAAACTTACAAGCTTCTATTGTTCCCATTCTAATTAAGGGATAAGGCTGCACAATGGCTTGAAACTTTTCCCCAAGGAAGTATCACTAGTTGGGATGACTTGGTGACTAAATTTCTAGCCAAATTCTATCCACCCCAAAGAGTCATCAGGCTGAAAACCGAGGTGCAGACATTCACACAATTAGATGCCGAATCCTTGTATGAAGCATGGAAGAGGTACAAAGCCTTAATCAGAAAGTGTCCTCTAGAGATGTTCAATGAATGGGACGTGTTGCAAAATTTCTATGAAGGCCTGACATTAAAATCTCAGGAGGCATTAGATCATTCTGCTGGAGGTTCACTACAACTAATGAAAACTGCTGAAGAGGCTCAGAATCTTGTGGATATGGTGGCCAACAACCAATATTTCTTTGCTCATCAAAGAAGCCGCCAACCATCACAAAGAAGAGGAGTAATGGAACTAGAAGGAGTGGATTCAATCCTAGCTCAAAACAAGATGATGCATCAGCAAATTCAACAACAATTTGAGTAAATGGCCAAGAGGATTGATAGTCTCCAAGTTGCAGCAGTCAACACTAGCCAACCATCAACCACATGGGGACAGAGTGAAGAAACTCAAGAAGAACAACAACAAGAGCAAGTTCAGTATATGCACAACCAAGGACCAAATGAAGTGTATGGTGATACATACAATCCATCCTGGAAGAACCACCCAAACCTCAGATGGGGAGATAACCATACCCAAAACCAACAACCATGGCAGAGGAACTCAAACCAACACAATCCAAGAAACAACCAAAATCACAACCAGCAGCAGACTAACCAAAACCCCTTCAGAAAACCTCAAAACAACTACCCCAACATCAACCAATACCAATCTAATAACCAATCTACCAACCAAAATGCCTACCATCCACCACCCACATCGCATAACCCACCTCAAGTATCACCTGAAGCACAAAGAATCACCCACTTGGAAGCCATGATAGACAAAATGTTGAAACACCAAGAAATGGTAGCCAAGAATCAGGAAGCCTCTATAAAGAGCCTAGAGAGACAGATGGGGCAAATCTCCAAGCAAGTATCTGTTGAGAGATCTTCAAACTCACTGTCCAGTGACACAATTCCAAATCCCAAGGAAGAATGCAAGGCAATACAATTGAGGAGTGGGAGAACATTGATAAGCAACAATGACACTACAAGGAAGCAAGCAGAGAACATCAAAGAACCAACAGAGGATGAGAATCAAACAAAGGCAGATGAGGCTAAGGAGCAAGATGTGATGCCAAACAAAGACACTGAGAAACTCAAAGAGAAGAACAACCAGCCACATAGCTCAAGGGAGGTAGCTCAGGGGCAGCAGCAAGTAGGAAAAAGCATCACACCTCCAATGCCTTACCCTCAGAGGTTCAACAAAGAGATGAAAGACAAGCAGTTCCACAAATTCCTTGAGATTTTTAAGAAGCTGGAAATCAACATTCCCTTGGCTGAAGCACTTGAGCAAATGCCTCTATATTCCAAGTTTCTGAAGGATCTTATCAACAAGAAAAGAAGTTGGCTTGAAAGGGAAACCATATTACTCACTGAGGAATGCAGAGCCTTGATTCAAAAGGGGCTTCCTCCCAAGCTTGAGGACCCAGGGAGCTTCTTGTTGCCTTGCACCATTGGGAAATTGACAATCACTAAAGCAATGTGTGATCTCGGAGCAAGTATTAACTTAATATCATCCTCCTTGATGAAAAAGCTGCATATAGAAGAGGTCAAACCAGTGCAAATGTCTCTGGAGTTGGTAGACAAGTCAATGGTATACCCCAGGGGTGTAATTGAAAATCTCTTGGTCAAGGTGGACAGTTTTATATACCCTGCTGACTTTGTGGTTCTAGAATCAAACGATGATGATGGTGACTCTGTTATACTGGGAAGGCCATTTTTGGCCACTGCTAGAGCTATCATAGACGTAGAGGAAGGGGAATTAACTCTCAGGATGCACGACCAGAGCATCACTCTGAAGGTATTACCAGAGGCACAATTCAGCAAGGAGAAGAAAGACTATATAAAGAGTGCCCAGGAAAGTCACAGCAACATCCCAATGCTAAGGAATGTGCAAACTGATGAAAAAGCCCAAAAAGATGTTAGAATACTGGCCACTGAGAAGGGAGGTTCCCAAGGAAAGCCTACAACCAGAAAAGAAAGATCAACAAAAGGAAAGATGAAGCGCAGAAACAAAACAAAAAGGGGTTGGAAGAATAGAAAGATTCCAACAGAGGGGCTTTCTAAAGGTGACAAAGTGCAACTGGTATATCAACAGCTGGAGACAAATCAACAAACCGAGGATTACTACACTGTCAGCAACATACTATCAGTAGAACATGCTGAAATTGAACACCAGAGAACAAAGAAGAGGATCACGGTCAGGGGAGACAAATTGAGGCCTTACAAGCACCAACCACCATAAAAGAAAGCTTCAATGTCAAGCTAGTGACAATAAAAGAGCGCTCCATGGGAGGCAACCCATGCTTTAAGATTCTTGTCATTTTACATTCAATAAATTATGATCACTTGATGCATGAATTCTTTTCTCTTTTCATAAACGTGTCCATTTATTGCATGCACTATTTTGAAACATATGCTAAGTTTGGTGTGTCTTCAAGCACACTTAACCAATATCATAAAGGATTTTGTTTCACATGCTTAAAATGTTTTGATAGAGCATATAGCCGAACACTAAGTTTGGTGTTCACACACCAAAGTAAGTTCAAACGCCTACAAGAAAGTCTTGCACACTAACAAATCATCTAAGGGCTTGAGAAACAAGCAACTTCCATTAACACTGCAGAAATTCAATCACTCTTCTGGGAGGACTACTCACCATTAGCTGAGATGAAAGAAGAAGAAGCCACCAAGAGGTTGTATTGTCACTTAACTCCATCAGTATTGAATTGCTCTAAATTGGAAGTGTGAATATGCCCATTTTAACAGAAACTGTTAGTGTAGTATGCATCAATTATGTTTTTGTTTTTTTAATAAGTAGGCTGGTTTTTATGTTGGCTTGTGTGTTCATTTTCACTTAACAAGAAGTATGTATTGTCCCCTGCATCTTTAAATTCAATAAAGGAACAGTTTGAATGTGAAGTGAAATGGTCTCTGTTAGATAGAAGTGGAATAAAAGTAAGTGGTGGTATGTGTGTGATTGTATAATAGCTCACTTTTAGTGAATAAAGAGCTAGGATATCTCCTTCTAAGTAAAGAGTGGCCTACTGTCTAGGAATCTCAATTGAATTAAATTCCTTGGTTAGAAAGAAAAACAAAAAGAAGGAAAGAACAAAGAGAGCCAAAAAGTGGCAAAACAAAAGAAAAACAAAAAGAAACAAAGCTGGACACCAATAGCTTGAACCTTAAAATACATGCCTGTGATGTCTTTGTACTAGGATCTGCTTGGATTATTAAGCTCTTTGGAGTGCATCAACACTTGGTGACTTGGGTTAACTAACCCGGGATCATCAGCTGAAAGTCCACTATCAAGAGCAACCTAACTACAAGGCATTTAGTAGCCCAAAGAGGTGCTGGGCATCAATGTTTTAAGAAGGAATGTGAGCCAAGTGTCTATGGTGAATAATGTGTCAAGTATAAAGAAAAGAAAATGAACTTGCTACACATGACACTCAAATAAAGCTTTTGAATAAAGTAATAGCCAAGGATAAAGGAATAATGAGAGGTTATAGCAGTATGTCACTTGAAGCTTGAAGGAGACTTTCTAGGCCTAGGAGTCAATAAGAAGTGAGTATTTGCATATCCACATAAAACCCCATGAACTATCAATAACACTCTGCTAGCATGAACTTCCTCTTCCATTTCATTCTTTCTTCTTAATAATTCATTTCTTGCTTGGGGACAAGCAAGCTTTAAGTTTGGTGTTGTGATGACAAGTCATCCTAGCCTATCTTAGCTAGTCTTTTTCTTTAGTTTTCATTAGAATTATGCACTTTCTTGAGCTACAAGCAAGCCAATTGAGTAGATTTTCATGTTTCCCTTGATTGAACCAACCATATATGAATTCATGCCATTTCATGAGGTTTTGTGCTATATTTGTTGCATATTATGAAAGATTGAATATCTCATGATTTTGAGCATAGCTTTGATTAGTTTGGTTGATCAATGATAGGTGAAGAAAGCTTGGAGAAAGGTTGAAGCAAAGAGGAATGGCTAGGAGTGAAGAGAGGACAATGGAATAAGTGAAATTGAACCGGGATGCATGAAGTTAGCCCCAACGTTAGCCCCCTAACTTGGAGGCTAACGTTGGGCATGAAAATCACTCCCTGGGCTCCCCACGTTTGAGCCAACGTTAGCCCCCTAACTTGGAGGCTAACGTTGGCACATGACATTGAAAGGAAGTGGCCAACGTTGGCTCCAACGTTAGCCCCCTAACTTGGAGGCTAACGTTGGAACTTGAGAAGTTTCTCCCCTGGGCACCAACGTTTGCGCCAACGTTAGCCCCCTAACTTGGAGGCTAACGTTGGCACTTAAATTACAAAGGAGGAAGGCCAACGTTTGCGCCAACGTTAGCCCCCTAACTTGGAGGCTAACGTTGGCGCCACTAGCACTAAGCATTGCCAACGTTAGGGTCAAAGTTAGACCCCTAACGTTGGCACCAACGTCCAAACCAGAAGGATGTGGCTTGCTGCTATGAAAAGTTGGGGTCAAAGTTAGACCCCTAACTTTGGCCCTAACGTTAAGTCCAGCTTTGGCTAACTTCAAAACCGGTTCAATTGGTTCACTTCGGTTCTTCTTCAATCTTCAAGAGCAATCAACCAAGGCCTCTTTCAACCCAATTCCACCAAGAACAAAGGCCCAACTCAAGGCTTGAAGATCATTTTGGAAAGTGTATAAATAGGATAGAATTCAAGTTATTAAGAGAGTTTTTCCTTTTAGAATTTTCATAATAGTTTTCGGAGAGCTTTTGAACTTGAGTGAACTTTAATTTCTTGTTTTCATTGCTTTCAATTTCATTTTACTTTTGTCTTGGATCTTGGATTGGAGAATTGAAGAAATTCTATTTCAATCTCAATCTTGGATCTCTCTGTTTCTTTATTGTTAATTGAATTTCATTTTCGGTTCATTGTTCATCATCTCTTTTCTTTGCAATTTACAATTTCCTTGCTATTGTTCTTGTTGGATCTAGGAAGGCATTGAGATCTAGACTTGGTTTTCTAGTCTCTGGGTCCTGAGATCTGAATTTCTCATTTCAATTCCATGTTTATCGCTTTTTCTGTTCATTTACTTTACTGCTTCAAGATCCGGTTCAATCCCAATTCTCTTTCCCTCTTCTGTTTGATGCAATTTAGTTTTTCCTTGTTTAAATTCTGCAAATCCATTCCCCAATTCCCTTTACATTTCAAGCAATTTATATTCCTTGCACTTTAAGATTCCGCAATTTACATTTCTTGCACTTTAAGTTTCTGCCATTTAATTTCTTGTTCTTTAAGTTTCAGCAATTTATTTCTTGTTCTCTTTACTTCAATGCAAATTATATTCTGCAATTCACACAATCATCAACCAAATCTTGATTCGCTTGACTAAATCAACCACTAAACTAAAATTGCTCAATCCTTCAATCCCTGTGGGATCGACCTCACTCCCGTGAGTTTTTATTACTTGATACGACCCGGTACACTTGCCGGTTAGTTTTTGTGATGTTTTGTGAGAGATTCGTTTCTCAACAAAATATCTCATCATTGACCATCCGTCTCAAACAAACCATATTCAAGGGGAATAATAAAGCTTAAGTATAAGGAATTTACCCACTTGAATGAAAGAATGGATGGTGATGGCTTGGGGAGAGGTATCTCCAATGTCTTTGCAAGCTTTACTCCCTTATGTTCTTCCTTGATTGCCTCCACCTCTTCACAAACTTCTTCAACTTCAATCCTTTGTTCATCAATTTCATCTAACTCTTCTCCATCACTCAAATCATAAATGGGAGGTTGAGAAAAATCTACTTCCACATTGCTTTCCATCTCATTGGGAGAAGGTTCTTCAAATTCAAAGGATTCACCACCAAAAAGGTTGGATGCATGATCTTCATCTCCAAGGGGACTCAATTTTTGCTTCATTCCTTCCAAGTCTTTATTCAAAAATTTTTTTGGAGGTTGTGCACTCTCCTTCTCAACATCAAATTCAATCTTCTTGGAGGGGTTCTCTTCAACTCTAGGTTCCCAAGGCGGTTTCGCATCTCCTAAATCTTCAACCACTTCTTCCTTTTCTTCAATGATCATAGGTTCCTCCAATTGCTCTAATACAAAATAACATCCCTCATTCTCCACCGGAGTTTCCAATCTCTCCTTCATGCTATGTTTTTCAATTGATTCTCCACATGTAACCATGGGAATGCTTTGAGTGCTCAAGCGTTGGGAGGCTAAAATGCTTACCACTTTGGTCAAGGTAGCCACAAATTCTAGTGTCTCCATTTGCATTTCTCCTTGCCCTTGAAGTATAAGGCCAAGGATTTCATCCATTGAGGATTGGGGTGGATAGGAGGGTTCAATGTCTTAGAGAATAGGTTCATAATAGGAAGGTGGTTCTTCTTGGCAAGGTGGTGGTGTATAGTGAGGTGGTTCTTGGGAGTAGTAATCTTGGAATGGTGATTCCATGTATGGCTCATATGGTTCAAAAGGTGGTTGGTAGGATGGATATGGATTAGGGTCATATGGAGGTGTTTGGTGAAAATAGGCTTGTGAGTGTAGTTGAGGTTCATGTTAAGGATATGACTCATAGGCATATGGTGGTGGTTCTTGAAAGTTACAAGGAGATTCACCAAAGCCATTGGGTTGGTATGAATCATAGAATGGCTCTTCTTCAGAGTGCATTGGTGGAGGTTATTGCCATGAAGATTAATCATATGCATATGGCTCCTCCCACCTTTGGTTATCCCATCCTTGATACACATTCTCATTATAGTCCTCATTTCTTACAACATAGTGAGAACCAAACTCATAGCCAAAGTGAAAATTCATGATAGCAAGAGAAAATGAAAATAAAATCAAATAAGAAATAAAGAAAACCAAATCCTAAAACTAGCAAGAACTAACAAAAGCAAACATATTCACACTATTTACATATATGCAATAACCAAAAACATAACACCATTGCAAATCCCTGGCAACGGCGCCATTTTGATGATTGGATTCTTGACGGTTTAGGATTTCACTAATGATGTCTCGTTGTAAAGTATAATTTCTAAACCAACAATAATCTTTTCCTACAAAAATTTGTTTGTCACAAGTACAAACCCCTAAATTTATAAACCGAAGTATTGAAACCTCGGGTCGTTCTCCCTAGGAATTGTAACAAAGTATCTTGTTATTGGTTATGAGGTGTGTTTTGGGGTTTTTGGGATAAGAGACATGAAATATAAATGACAAGGAAGTAAACTAATAGCTAAAAAGGTCTTGGCAAGGGTTGGAGGTCAAGGATCTCTATCCTAATCACTAACCATAACATGAGAATTGGCAAGGATCAATCCCACTAAGTCAACCCCTAACTAATAGTAGAGGAAAGTAAAATGAGCTATATCAATCCAAGTCCATAAGTCCTAGTTCTCCAGAAAATCAATTAGTGAGATCTAGATTTAATGGCTCCCAATCGTCAATCACTTGGACATTAGCAACTCAAGAGTTCCTAAGTTACCTTCCCAAGCCAAGAGCACTAAAATCTACTCTAAAATCCAACTAAGTATTTTATCAAACACTTAGAAGGCATAAAAGAAAAGCATAGTAAAGTTGCAAGGAATGTAAATCTACACTAAAATCCAACCAAGCATTTCATCAAACACTTGGAAGGAATAAAAGGAAAACATAGTAAAATAGCTAGGAAAGTAAATCTACACTACTCAGTTGCAAGGAATTAAACAACAACAAATCAAATCAACAATAAAGAAACATGAATCATAAATTGCATTGAAAGAGAAATAGAAGAATAAAAGTGCATCAACATAAAAGTAGAGAATTACATGAATTAAATGCTAAACTAGAGAGAGGAAAGGTAGAAGAAGAAGAATTGCAAAAGAAAAAGTAAATCAAAGCATGAAATTAACCTAGATCTAAGAATTCGTAATCTAGATCTAACCTACTCCTAATTCTAAAGCATGATAAAACTCAAATAAAACTCAAATAGCATGATAAAACTCAAATAAAACTAAACTAATGACTAGATGTCTCATCCCCCTTCAATCCTTGGGTCAAATAGCATTAGAAATGAGCTGGATTGGGCCCACAAGGCTTCAGAATTTGCTGGCCACGTATTGCTTTAAGTGGATCATATGGCAGCAACATATGTTCATACAGTGCACGTATGCGTCACCATACGTATAGTAACTATAGCAAATCTTATATCGTTTTGAAGCCCCGGATGTTATCTTTCTAACGCAGCTGGAACCGCATCATTTGGACCTCTGTAGCTCAAGTTAAGGTCGATTAAGTGCGTAGAGGTTGGCTTGACAGCTTTTGCGATTCCTTCATTTCTTCATGAGTTCTCCATTTATACACGCTTTTTCTTCATTCCCTTGATCTAATCTTTGCCTCTTAAATCTGAAATCACTTAACAAACATATCAAGGCATCTAATGGAATCAAGATGAATTAAATTTAGCTATTCTAAGTCCCAAAAAGCATGTGTTCACTCTTAAGCACAATTAAAAGGAGAATTTACAAAACCTTGCTATTTTATTGAATAAATGTGGGTAAAAGGTGATAAAATCTCTTAAATGAGGCATAAGATAAGACCTACAAATGAGGTTTATAAACCTTCCCACACTTAAACCAAGCATGTCCTCATGCTTAAACCAAGAAAGGACAAAGGGTATCAACATTTATTCAATGTGAACTAATCTAAATGCAACCTAAACTATATGCAACTATCTACATGAATGCAATTGCTTGGTCAAAATAAATCAATTTTCAAGAATATATATATATAAGCACAAGGGCCAACAGTACCAATCAACCAAGCCAAACCACAATTCAATTGAGTTATTAAATATTTTTACAAACTTGCATGTAGAATTGATCATAGGTGGAAACATATAATTGAGCATCAAACCCTCACCGAATGTGTTTGCACTCTATACGCTCAAGTGTTTAGGGTTGATTCACTCAATTCTCCCCTAATCATGCTTTCCAAGATTTGGTTTTCTTCTAATAATCTACATTTATTCAATGCATGCATACAAATATCATGAGGTCTTTTCTTTAGGTTGTAATGGGGCTAGAGTCAAGGTAAGGATGCATATTTGGTCAAGTGGACTTGAAATTTGAATCTTTGATAAGCTTAGACTTTCCACTTAGCCTATGACATCCTATACGATTCAAAACTAATCTAACTACCCATTTTTCACTTTTTAACATACTGATGCATTTTCTTTTCATTTCACCACACTTATGCATTGATTCTTATTGAGCTTTACTTTGCTTTGGGGCATTTTTTCCCCTTTTTATTTCTTTCTTTTTCTATTTTTTCTATTTTTTTTCTTTTCTTTTCTTTTCCATACTCTTCTCATTTTTTTTCTTTTTCTTTTGTCTTTCTCATTTTTTTCTTTTTGCTTTGCAATATATACAAAAACATCAATGCATAAGGTTTTACATTTTAATTAACACATGAGCATATACCCAATTTCTAATATTTATAAAAAAAATACAAAACTACCCTTTTATTCACCCAATGTCCCAAGTTTTCCCACACTTGAATGTTACACACACTCACTAGCCTAAGCTGATCAAAGATCCAAATAAAGGACATTTATTGTTTTCCTCTTTAAGGCTTGTAATGTGCTAAAATTAAGAACAAATGGATTAATCATAGGTTCAAAGTGGCTAACAATGGAAGATAAAAGGTAAGGCTATTTGGGTAAGTGAGCTAAATGAAATGATGGCCTCAATCATATAAATGCATGAATACACAAAATAATGGACATAGAGAATCAAACAAATCAAAGATTACAATCATAGAAAGAGAATAATGCACACAAGAAGGAAAAATAAGTGGCTATATAATGTAACCACACCATTAGGCTCAAATCTCACTTGATTGTGTTCTTAGCTCAAAACATGATCCACAATATATATAATTCAAGCAAGTTCTATAAAAATTTTTTACTCAAATTAAGATGTCCTATAGATAGAAATGTTGAAAAATCTCATTATTTTGACTAAGCTTATTATGTATATATATGAAAAATAAGAAAATGCAAGTAAAATTCCTAAAAACCTAAAATGAAATGCAAAAGTGTTGAAATTAGAAACTTTTCACCCAAAATCGCCGATCGGTCGGATGACCTCCCCACACTTAAAAGTTTGCACTGTCCTCGGTGTACTCAAAGATGAGTAAGGGGGTATGGCGACTTTCCGGATTGCTACCTTCAGCTGGTAGATCAACTGGTTGTTGCGTGTTCTTTCTTCTGCTTCCATTTTTACGTGTGGTGCATCAATCATGAAAAATAGAAAAGAACACCATAAGATAAGAAAACACAAAAGCAAGGAAGCATACATTGTTGGAGCGAGGTAATTCACTAGAATTGAGTGAGTGAATAAATGTGACATTAATTACAAATAAGTGTGTGAATTCTAAATTGCACCCTTTTAGAACACACATTAGCATAAAAAACTTATGTCACAAAAGAAGCATGCACACCACTCATCCTAGTGTGCTTGAGATGCTTTAAGTAAACTTGTAAGGTAAAACAAGCATTAAAGAAGCATGAAAGCATTCAAGCTAAAAGCATATGGATGCATATGATCATGGAACACAATGCATTGAAGTAAATGCTAAACATCCAATATCAAGAGTTTGCCTAATCAAAGAATAAGGTTCAAATCACATGGTGGCCAAATCATGCAATTCAAGAAGAGTTACAAGCTCAAAGGCAATTCTCATCACTTGGTATTCTTAAAAGGTAAGCATGAAAAACTCAAAACCAAGTAGAAAAATATAACCTCAACAATAGAATCCAACAAAGTTGATAAACATAATGATGTTGAGATAACATCCATTTTTAATACTCAGCAGCAATTAATGGTAAATAAGAATAACAATCCAACATTTACAATGAAAAAGAGAAAATGAAATGAAAACTAACTAAAACTAACTAATCAACTAACTAACTAACTAATTAGTTAACCAAAATAAATGGTCATCAATGGTGTTTGGGAGTGTTGGATGAGGGGTAGAAGAAGGGAAGAAGAAAGGAGAAGGAAAGAAATGGAAAGATGAGAAAAAAAGAGATGTGTTGAAGGAAGGACATCCACGCTTACGCTCAGATGGCGCGCGCGTGGATGGTGGTGCAATGGACACGACGCGTACGCGTACATAGCGCGTACGCGTCGATGGCTTATTTCGAGAGTGACGCATATGCGTCATGTGCGCGCACGCGTGAGTTGGTTTGTGCGAAAGGCACAATGCGCTTAACGTTCGCACAACTCTCGGGTCAATGTATGGAGGAATGATATTTTGCAATCCACGCGTTCGCGCACATGGCGCGTGTGCGTGGATGGTCAAAAATGCTTGATACACGCGTACACGTGCAGTGCGCGTTCGCGTGGATGGTGCTCTGTTTTTCAAAAAAAAATTTTCCTATGTTTTTGCACCAATCCAAGCATTCCAAACCTCCAAACAGCTACCAAAACACCATAAAACCTTATTTAACATACTAAACTACCAATTATACTCAACAAACAAAACAAAACATGAAATTAAACTACTTTTACCAATATATACAAAAGAGAAAAAGAAAAGATTTTACCATGGTGGGGTGTCTCCCACCTAGCACTTTTCTTTATTGTCCTTAAGTTGGACTTATGGGGAGCTCCTCTCAAGGTGGCTTGTGCTTGAATTCATCTTGAAACTCCCACCAATGCTTGGTTCTCCATTGTGCCCCAAGATTTGTTATTTGTTGCATCAAGTGTTGATGGAGTTCTTTACAAGCTTGGGGCTCCCAAAGTTGATCCTCTTCTTGTAATCCGGGATCCCACACTTTATTTTCACACCGTCTTGAAGTTGATTCCCATTGATCCATGTGGGTGCCATAGTTTTGGAACCAAACAACATCCTAGACCCAAGCAATCTAGTTCTACCCCAACCGTTGCAATTAAGCTTTGAACGTGTAGCCATCATGCACCTAGAATGATATTTCTAACCACTAGCCATCTCCCTTTTGCTCTTAAAGCCACAAATATGTCTAAGTTGACCATCCGTCTCAAACAAACCATATTCAAGGGGAATAATAAAGCTTAAGTATAAGGAATTTACCCACTTGAATGAAAGAATGGATGGTGATGGCTTGGGGAGAGGTATCTCCAATGTCTTTGCAAGCTTTACTCCCTTCTGTTCTTCCTTGATTGCCTCCACCTCTTCACAAACTTCTTCAACTTCAATCCTTTGTTCATCAATTTCATCTAACTCTTCTCCATCACTCAAATCATAAATGGGAGGTTGAGAAAAATTTACTTCCACATTGCTTTCCATCTCATTGGGAGAAGGTTCTTCAAATTCAAAGGAATCACCACCAAGAAGGTTGGATGCATGATCTTCATCTCCAAGGGGACTCAATTTTTGCTTCATTCCTTCCAAGTCTTCATTCAAAAATTTTTTTGGAGGTTGTGCACTCTCCTCCTCAACATCAAATTCAATCTTCTTGGAGGGGTTCTCTTCAACTCTAGGTTCCCAAGGCGGTTTCGCATCTCCTAAATCTTCAACCACTTCTTCCTTTTCTTCAATGATCATAGGTTCCTCCAATTGCTCTAATACAAAATAACATCCCTCATTCTCCACCGGAGTTTCCAATCTCTCCTTCATGCTATGCTTTTCAATTGATTCTCCACATGTAACCATGGGAATGCTTTGAGTGCTCAAGCGTTGGGAGGCTAAAATGCTTACCACTTTGGTCAAGGTAGCCACAAATTCTAGTGTCTCCATTTGCATTTCTCCTTGCCCTTGAAGTATAAGGCCAAGGATTTCATCCATTGAGGATTGGGGTGGATAGGAGGGTTCAATGTCTTGGAGAATAGGTTCATAATAGGAAGGTGGTTCTTCTTGGCAAGGTGGTGGTGTATAGTGAGGTGGTTCTTGGGAGTAGTAATCTTGGAATGGTGATTCCATGTATGGCTCATATGGTTCAAAAGGTGGTTGGTAGGATGGATATGGATTAGAGTCATATGGAGGTGTTTGGTGAAAATAGGCTTGTGAGTGTGGTTGAGGTTCATGTTAAGGATATGACTCATAGGCATATGGTGGTGGTTCTTGAAAGTCACAAGGAGATTCACCATAGCTATTGGGTTGGTATGAATCATAGAATGGCTCTTCTTCATAGTGCATTGGTGGAGGTTGTTGCCATGAAGATTAATCATATGCATATGGCTCCTCCCACCTTTGGTTATCCCATCCTTGATACACATTCTCATTATAGTCCTCATTTCTTACAACATAGTGAGAACCAAACTCATAGCCAAAGTGAAAATTCATGATAGCAAGAGAAAATGAAAATAAAATCAAATAAGAAATAAAGAAAACCAAATCCTAAAACTAGCAAGAACTAACAAAAGCAAACATATTCACACTATTTACATATATGCAATAACCAATAACATAACACCATTGCAAATCCCTGGCAACGGCGCCATTTTGATGATTGGATTCTTGACGGTTTAGGATTTCACTAATGATGTCTCGTTGTAAAGTATAATTTCTAAACCAACAATAATCTTTTCCTACAAAAATTTGTTTGTCACAAGTACAAACCCCTAAATTTATAAATCGAAGTATTGAAACCTCGGGTCGTTCTCCCTAGGAATTGTAACAAAGTATCTTGTTATTGGTTATGAGGTGTGTTTTGGGGTTTTTGGGATAAGAGACATGAAATATAAATGATAAGGAAGTAAACTAATAGCTAAAAAGGTCTTGGCAAGGGTTGGAGGTCAAGGATCTCTATCCTAATCACTAACCATAACATGAGAATTGGCAAGGATCAATCCCACTAAGTCAACCCCTAACTAATAGTAGAGGAAAGTAAAATGAGCTATATCAATCCAAGTCCATAAGTCCTAGATCTCCAGAAAATCAATTAGTGAGATCTAGATTTAATGGCTCCCAATCGTCAATCACTTGAACATTAGCAACTCAAGAGTTCCTAAGTTACCTTCCCAAGCCAAGAGCACTAAAATCTACTCTAAAATCCAACTAAGTATTTTATCAAACACTTAGAAGGCATAAAAGAAAAGCATAGTAAAGTTGCAAGGAATGTAAATCTACACTAAAATCCAACCAAGCATTTCATCAAACACTTGGAAGGAATAAAAGGAAAACATAGTAAAATAGCTAGGAAAGTAAATCTACACTACTCAATTGCAAGGAATTAAACAACAACAAATCAAATCAACAATAAAGGAACATGAATCATAAATTGCATTGAAAGAGAAATAGAAGAATAAAAGTGCATCAACATAAAAGTAGAGAATTACATGAATTAAATGCTAAACTAGAGAGAGAAAAGGTAGAAGAAGAAGAATTGCAAAAGGAAAAGTAAATCAAAGCATGAAATTAACCTAGATCTAAGAATTCCTAATCTAGATCTAACCTACTCCTAATTCTAGAGAGAAGGGAGAGCTTCTCTCTCTAGAGAACTTACTAAAGCATGATAAAACTCAAATAAAACTAAACTAATGACTAGATGTCTCATCCCCCTTCAATCCTTGGGTCAAATAACATCAGAAATGAGTTGGATTGGGCCCACAAGGCTTTAGAATTTGCTGGCCACGTATTGCTTTTAGTGGATCATATGGCAGCAACGACGTGTTCGCGTATAGTATGCGTACGCATCACCATACGTATAGCAACTATGGCAAATCTTATATTGTTTCAAAGCCCCGGATGTTAGCTTTCTAACGCAACTAGAACCGCATCATTTGGATCTCTATAGCTCAAGTTATGGTCGATTAAGTGCGAAGAGGTCGGCTTGAGAGCTTTTGTGATTCCTTCATTTCTTCATGAGTTCTCCATTTATACATGCTTTTTCTTCATTCCCTTGATCCAATCTTTGCCTCCTAAACCTGAAATCACTTAACAAACATATCAAGGCATCTAATGGAATCAAGGTGAATTAAATTTAGCTATTCTAAGTCTTAAAAAGCATGTGTTCACTCTTAAGCACAATTAAAGGAGAATTTACAAAACCATGCTATTTCATTGAATAAATATGGGTAAAAGGTGATAAAATCCCTTAAATGAGGCATAAGATAAACCCTACAAATGGGGTTTATCATCATACCAACCACCATATGAACCATATCTAGAACAACTACCATCCCAATACCAATACTTCCAAGAACCACAAATTCCACACACACTACCTCAAGAATTCTACCAATATGAACCACCTTCCAACATCAACAATCTCCCCTCAAACAATGAACCCTATTTTCTACCACCACCTCCCGATGAAACATTCATGCTAGAACTGAGAAACCTTGAATCTTGTATCTTAAGGCTACAAGAAGAGGATGAAACTAAGTTTAAGGAGCTAAGAGCAAGGATGGCTGGCATAGTAAAAGCCGTGAGTCACCTAACATCCCACCTAAGCTCATGTACCCTAAGTACCCCCATTGTTGAATGTGGAGAAATAATCAAGGAGCCTAGTGAGGGAGTGAACTTGAAGTTCCATGATGAGGAAGAAGAGTTGAAGCAAGAAGTGCAACAAGAGGAGAAGGTAGAAATTAGCGAACAAAAGGAAGTAGTGGGTGGATGTTTGGGATATGTTGAGCACATAAAGGAATCTCAAGCTGAAGAACTGTCCTCCATGGATTATGGAAGATATGTTAAAGAGGAGAGTAACGTTGCGAAAGTAAACGGAGAGTTGAAGGAAATTGATCAAGAAGTGGACTCCATCACTAGTGGTTTTTTGCCCACATTGATCAATCCCCTTGACGACCTTGTTGAACCTTCTCCCAGTGGACTAGAATGCAAGGTTGAGGAGGACATGAAACCTCCAAGACCTATTGTGAGTGAAGAACTGGAAGAAGTGCTCCAAGCAACAAGTCTTCCTATCTATGATGATTCCACATCAACATATGATCCTTTCGAGTTTGAAGAGTCCTTCCCCAAAATGCTTAGACTTGATGATGAGGTAGACTTCACTAGACCTCCTATCTATGATGAGAGTGACGGGGAAGAGATAGAAGAAATTAGTGAAGAAGAATGTGAACTTGAGGAAGCTTGGCAAGAGGAGAAACTTGAAAAACCTTGCCAAGTGGTGGAAGCCTCTAGAAGAGGATGGACGGGAGTGGAGCGTGCTTTATCAAGATCTTTGGGAATTCCTCCACCTAGTTCACCATCTAATCCTTTGCTTGAGTGGGTAAAACTTCTAACTCTCAGCTTTATTGTCCCACTTGTGTATAGTTTGCTTGAGACGGATGGCCAACTTAGGGCGCTTTGTGGAATTAAGCAAAAGAGGAGGATGTTTAGTGGTTGGCGTTCTAAATCTAGACTCATTATGGTTGGAAGCTCGAAATTGAAGAGCATGGATTGGTGTAATGCTCAATTAAATGGGTCCAGAAGAATAGTTTGGTACTTCATGAGAATTCTGCTTTCTTGTCACCCGGACAGAGTCAAGGCAATCAACTAGAAGATGGGTGCGAAGATAAGATATGGGATCCTGGATCACACTTCGGAAGTCAATTTTGGGAGCTCATATCTTGGAGAGAACCTAACCAAAGCTTGGTAAAGTTGGTTGGAACTTCTGACAACCAATTGAAGGACAAGCACTCTTGGAGGTTCAAGGATGGATACAAGCATAAGCCACCTTGACAAGAATCCTCCCAAATGTCCAACTTAAGGACTTAAACTAAAAGTGCTTGGTGGGAGACACCCCACCATGGTAAACTCTTTCCATTCTCTTGTAGATATAATGAATGAATGAATTGGGTTCCATTGTATATAATTCTTTACTTCTTAGTATGTTTTTCTTTGCTTGCTAAGGTATTTATACATTTTATGCCTTAATAAGGGATGATTCTTTGAATTTGAGTTTTTTCTTGGATTGCAAGTTTCCTCAATTTGTTTGAAAAATCCCCAATATTTCAAAATATGTTTAATTTCACATCTTAGCTGGTTTTAGAGTCTTAGAGGAGATTAGGAGGATTATGAGCTCTTTTTGATGCTCACGAGAAAAAAAACCCCCCAGCCACGCGCAAGCGCATAGTGCGCGCGCGCGTCGGCTGCGCATTTAAGATTTCTGGGCCAAGGACCAAATAGTTGTGCCACTTTTGGGCCAACTCTGTGCCTCAACCCACGCGGACGTACGCTGTACGCGTCCGCACCCCTTCATGTTCCCTTACCCACGCGTTGGCGCACCTGGCGCCTCCGCATCTCTTTCATAAGCTCAAGCCATCCACGCGAACGTGCACACTGCGCGCGTGCGTCGATGCGTTTTAGCATCACCCAGGCCAAAGGACCCGAGAGTTGTGCCAACTCTGGGCCCCCTATGTGCCTCTGGCCCAGCTCAACCGCGCGGATGTGCACCGTACGCGTCCGCGCCCATTGCCAATTCTCCCATCTACGTGCAAGCACATATGGCGCTTTCGCGCCAATCCCTGATTCTCCTACCCACGCGGACGCGCATTGTGCACGCCCGCGTGGATTCAAAAATTGCATTTAACCAGGGACACGAAAGCCCTAGCGCAGTCGCGATCCCAACTCCTTTCTCTTCCCCAACGTCTTTCCTCCTTTTCCCTCGATTTCCAACCTTCAACCTTCAATCACCCTGCATCCGACCACCGCCGGTGAGCATCCGCAACCGTCACTGCCGCCATCGCCTCACCTCTCTTCTTCTCCCTCTCTCTCTCACTCAATCCTCTCTGTTCTCTCTCACTTCGCCTCTACTCTGTCACCGCCTTCAACAGCCGCGACTCCATTGTCGCCGGCGAACACCCCAGGTCACCTTCCCAGGCCACCGTTCCTGCCCTGGCCACTTTGCCTCCTCCCTCTGTTCCAACTCCCCTGCTTCCAGGTTCCCCTTTTTCACATTCATTTTAATTTCATTTGATTAATTTTGTTTAGATTATTCTGTTTAGCTTATATAGTTAGATTAGTTTAGTTAGTTTAATGTAATTAGGTGGTTAGCAAATCTGGGCTGAGTAGTGGATTTAGGCTTGTTTGAATTTTTTGCTGCTGTTTGGAATTGTTTTGTTTCACTGAATTGCTCTGTGCTCATTTGAATTGTTGATGCTGCTGCCTGTTTGTAGCATGCTAGTTTGGTTTAATTTGTTTTCTGATGTCTGCTGTTGAACTATTGGCTATTTGTTCAATTCATATGAACTCATATATAATTTTGTGCTTTTAATTCTTAATGATTTCATATAAAATTGATTTGACTGTTTGAATTTGGAAAATAGCCAATTTGCTGCTGAAATGCTGCCGGATTTTTCCTAACCATGTTTCATGAAATGACATTATTCTGATGGGTGTAACAAACTTCTATTTGATAATTTTTGTGTCAAATAGAATTTTGTTGCCTAAATGGTTTTGGAAACCCTCAAGGGCATGTTTACAGGTTTTTGGTCATGCTTTTAACACTCTTTGCTTGCTTGCAATGCTAATTTTCTTATATGCATTGCATGGTTGAGTAAGTTTGCAAATTGACCATAACTTGAAACTCTCTTGAAATTTTCCGCCTCTTTTGCATAAACACACAAGTTTGAAAGTTTTTAATCTATGTGACTTATTGATTCATTATATCAATACCTAATCTCATTAAGTTACATGGATCATGAGGTTTTCCATTCTTATTCGTACTTGTGGCTTGTATGCATTGTTAGAATTGGTGTTAATTGTTGTTTGATTTATTTGATTCTCAAGGTTTTGATATCACCAACACCATTAGTGATCGTCACATTGATGGATGACTTGTTTTCATATTAGTTGGTTCCTAGCAATGTCATATTTCATCATCAATGACTTGATGCATTTCATGATTGTGAGTGTGCTTACATCCCTACTTTGTACATTCTCTTTTGAATTGAGCCGATAACCACCATATCACTGATTTTCAACTGATTTATAACTCTAACTTGTTCAACCAACTAACTTCTTTTGGTTTCCAACTTAACTCTTTTGATCATTCTTTTGGATATGGTGTTTCCTAGGCTTAATAAACGAGAATTGTGCAAATGTGGTTTGAATTCTTGGTTTGAAACTTGATTTGAATTCTGAATTCTGTTTCTTGCATTCCAAAAAATCTCTTTTCTTTATTCATTTCATGAATATGCTTTGCTTTGAGTGCCTATTATCTGCTTGGCTATCTGCTTATATTGTATCATCTCTGTTTTTTAGGATGTCAGACAAAAGAAAAGCTATAGCTACTACTTCTAAAAAGAGAAAGTGCTCTAAAACCTCTACCCCTTCACCTTATGCAAACTATGCTAAGAATCCCCTGAATGAAGAGTATAAGGAAAATCAGCTGCTGCCACCCACTGACCCTATCAAATTCCCAAACCTCTACTGTGAGCTTCGCTTCTCTGATTTCCAGAAGAAGAATCTAAACATTGAGAAGAAACTGTTCATTCCCAATGATGTGAGACGTGCCATAAACACCCGCATTCTGGAGTTGAGATTGGACTTTGTTGATAGAGATTTGGGGAGGATTAACACTTCATGGGTGAGGGAGTTTTATTGTAACTTCTTTCGGGCCACTCTTGATTCAGTTCAGCTGCGGGGTAGAGAGATTATGATCACTAAGGCTACTATTGGGGATGCACTGCTTTGCCACCATCGTCCTGATGACACATGCGCCTATAAGCAGGCAAAGGTAGCTATCCACTGCATGACATTTGACTATGAGGCGCTTAAGCGCGTGATTGCCACACCTGACGCCCCTCGGTGATGGACTCTGGGAACAAGAAGCCCAAGGGGATGCGTTTCACATATCTGTCGAAGGAGGCTAGGACTTGGCAGCATATCTTTGCCCACTATGTCTTCCCCACCACTCACTTCTCAGAGATTCCGATGGACATGCTAGTTCTGATTGGGTGTGTGATGGAGGGGAAGGAGGTAAACTTACCCCGGCTGATCAGGCAGAGTATGTGGCGCGCGCATATCTGTAGCCTGCTACCCTTTCCTACACTAGTCACAGCATGATCGAGATGGCTGATATTCCGTGGGAGGATGATGATGTGACACCACCACCCCCAGATGATGACGACAAGGAGGTTACCATTCCATGGGGTGGGTGGGTGCACGAGAAGCCCCCACCCAAACGTCGTTCCCGAGCCAGAGCAGTGGAGGAGGCAGCTCAGCCCTCGTCATCAGCAGCAGCAGCAGGACCCCCCTCTACTTCAGCAGCCGCAACATCCTTACCACCACCACCAGCACCTGAGCCTACTTACCTGTTGGTGCAGCACCTACTTCACTTCATGGAGCACCTCGAGTGTCGTGTCATGTGACGTCTCGACCGCATCGACCAGGTGTTTATATCACAGGGCATCGAGCTACCTCCGCTCCCAGACTCCCCCGCTTCCGACGAGCAGGATCAGGAGGAGGAGCATGGTAAGGATCATGACAAGGAGCCGACTCATCAGGATGCACCTCCAGAGACACAGGTCACCATTGAGGTTCAGCATCCTCCTGAGGTTCAGCAGGACACTCCACAACCACAGCCTGAGCCAGTACCACAGCCAGAGCCACAGCCGATCCCAGTTCCACAGCCTGAGCCTGAGCCACAGTCCAGCGCGATTGTTGACCCCCATCCCAAGCTTCAGCAGTAGCATCGAGGACGATGCTTGATTCTAAAGTGTGGGAGGTCACCGTTCGTGATCGTTGTTTGCATTTGTGTGGTGAACTTTCGGACATCTATTTCTATTTTCTGCTATTTTATTTTATTTTGCACTTTATCTTTTAGATCATTTTGGGATTATTGTACATATTTACTACTGTGGATACCCTTATTTTGGTAGTTACACACTTTTATTATGTCTATATATATGTTTTGCATCTTGGCTTTGATTGTGATTAGGAAAGTGTTTTGGATTGATAAAATCTAGTTGACCCTTTTTCTATAAGAATTGTGCTTTGATTGAAAAAGGGGTAAACTAGGGAAAATTTTTAAAATTTTCTAAATCACAACATTGCATTAGAATAAGCTTAGTCAATATGATGAAATTTTCCAAGAAATTCATTTTTAGGGTACCACCCAATTGGTTGAAAAATTTTTTCAGAACTTGCTTGAATTATATACTTTGTGGATCATATTTTGAGCAAAGAACACAAGCATGTGAGAATTGAGCTTTATTGTGTGGTTACATCATATAACCACTTACTTTCATTCTTGTGTGCATTATTCTTTTCCTAAGATTGTAATCTTTGATTTGTTTGATTCTTTATGTCCATTATTTTGTGTATACATGCATTTATATGATTGAGGCCATTGTTCAAATAGCTCACTTACCTAAATAGCTAACTTTTTATCTTCCATTGTTAACCAATCTTGAGCCTATGCTTAACCCATTTTTTCATAATTGTAGCACATTACAAGCTTAAGTGAAAAACAATAAATGTCCCTTATTTGGATCTTTGATTAGCTTAGGCTAGTGAGAGTGTTTATCATTTGATTTTGGGAAGTTGGGTACATTGGGTACAGATAAAAGTGTATTTGTGTTTTAGTTGAAAATTTTTAGAAATTGGGTACATACTCATGTATTAATCATGTGTAAACCATATGCATTGATGTTCTTGTATATATTTTAGCTAAAAAAAATGCAACAAAAAGGGAACAAAATGTCCCAAAGTTTAAAAGTTCCATAAATTCAATGCATATGTGTGGTAATCAAAAGGAAATGCATGAATATGTGAAAAAGTGAAGAATGGATAGCTAGGTTTGTTTAGAATTGTTTAGGTTGTCATAGGTTAGGTGGAAAGTTTAAGTTAATCAAGGATTTGAATTTCAAGCTCACTTGACCATATGAATTCTACTTGACCCTAGCCCCATTACAACCTATGGAAAAGTCCTCATGATATTTGTATGTATGCATGAAGTAATTGTTGATTGTTAGATGAAAAACAAATCCTGGAAAGCATGATTAGGGGAGAATTGAGTGAATCAACCCCATACACTTGAGTGCCTAGAGTGGATCTACATCCGGCGATGGTTCGATCGCTGAATTACATGTTTCCACCCATGATCATCTTTGCATGCAAGTTTGTGAACTTTTTCAATGATTCAATCCAATTGTGGTTTGCTTTGATTGCTAATGCCTTAGCCCTTGTGCTTGCATGTGTATTCTTGGAGATTAATTTATTTTGACTAAGCCATTGCATCATGTAAATAGGTTGCATGTAGATAGATTGCATTTAGTTAGTTGCATTGAATAAATGTTAATACCCTTTGCTTCTTTCTTGATTTTAGCATGAGGACATGCTTAGTTTAAGTGCAGGGAGATTTGATAAACCACGATTTCATGATTTATCTTGTGCTTGTTTTAGGGGATTTTACCACCTTTTCCCACATTTATTCAATGAAATAGCATAATTTTGTAATTCTCCCTTGAATTGTGCTCAAGTGTAAAAACATGCTTTTTAGGCCTTTAAATTGGTGGTTTTGATTCACTTAAATTCCATTCGATGCCTTGATGTATTTGTTGAGTGATTTCATGTCCATAAGGCAAGTATTGGATGGAAGGAATGAGGAGAAAAGCATACAAAGAGGAGAATGCATGAAGAAACAAAGATTGGGAATGTATCAATGGGCGCGCACGCGCACAAGGCGCGCATGCGCAGAAGTGGTTTCGCATAGAGACGCGCACGCGTACATGATGTGTCCGCGCGGATGAAGAATTTGCCAATCGACGCGCACGCGCACATGGTGCGCACGTGCCGATACTCTCACATGGCCCACTTAAAGGCAAAATGCTAGGGGCAATTTCTGAGCTTCCCAGGCCTAAATCCAACTTGTTTTTGAGTGTATTTCATGCAGAATTGATGTCCAAGCAAAGGGGGAGCAATTAGTTTAGCCAACATGAGCCTTTAGTTAGTTTTCTAGAGAGAGAAGCTCCCTCTTCTCTCTAGAATTATGTTAGGATTAGGTTAAATTGTCATAGATTTATGTTTAATTTCTTGATCTTATCTTGTTTCCTTTATAATTTCTCATTTCTACACCTTGATTCTCTTAGTTGTAATGTTAATTTCTCTTTTATGTCTCTTTTGTGATAATGAACTCATGTTGGATTTGGTTTACATTTAATGCAATTTGATGTTGATGTTTCTTTATTGATGAATTGAGTTGTGAATTTACTTTCCTTGCAATTAGTAGTTGGTAGATTTTATTATTCTTGTAAGTTATGATGTTTACTTTTATTGCACTCTACATGTTTGATGAAATGTTCTCCTTAGTTTTTGAGTAGTTTTATCAACTCTTGGTCTAAGCTAAGGGAATTGGGTGAACTTGAGTCATTGGATATAATGGATTTGGCGATTTGAGAACCCTTGGTGATCAATTTGATACCCATTGACGCTAACCCACTACTAAGTTAATTGGTAGGTAGGTTAGGATTTAAGGGTTGATGTGATCAAATCTATTTGATGTACTTCAAGTTTAGGAGTAGATGTTACGTACTCAAGGCTTTTGGGAAGTAGACTTAATAGGTTGGCCTCTCATGATTATCAATATTTGGTTTGTTGACAAGGATGGTGATCTTAGTTACCTAAGTCTTAGCCAAGAGTTCTTTATCTTGCTTTCTTTACTTACTTGCTTAATTTACTTTTCTTTCCCTCTTATGAACCAAACCCCCCCTTACCCCTTTATAGCCAATAATTGAGCAATCCATTGTATCCTAGGGAGACAACCCGGAGTCCAAATACTTTGACTAATTTTCATTGGGGTTTGTTATTCATGACAGAACCACAAATTTAGTTTGATGTGAGAATTGTTTGTTGGTTTGGGGCTATACTTGCAACGTAAATATTTTGTGAAATTCCTTACCGACAACAATTTTTGTAATCGCCACTTAGGCTAGGATTTTATTTATTTGGGCCCTCCTAACCACTGATGCTCAAAGCCTTGGGCCCTTTTACCCTTGCCTTTTGGTTTAAAGGTTTATTGGCTTTTTCAATCTGCCCTCATTTTTCTGCATTTTTGGGCAGTAATAGATTTTTCTTTTTATTTTTTTCTTTTTCTTTTTCACTATTTTCTTTCTTGCATGCATATAATAATTTTTTTTCTTTTGCAACATGCTTTTTCTTTTGCCTTTTGCTGCTTTTTCTTGCTTCAATAATCAATTTTCAGATTTTTCATATTATCAATAATAATTTCCTTTTTCCTTATTCTTTCAAGAGCCAACATTCATAGATTTCAACTTCAAACATGCACTATTTATTTCATACATTCAGAAAACAAAATCAAATGACACCACATCAAACTAATTAAACTAATCTTATTTTAAACTTGAAATTCATGCATCTCTCAGTTCTTTTCAGGTAAAAGTTTTTATTTAAGCAAGGTGAGAGATATATGGCACATTTTACATCTTAAAGACATCAAATGCAAATGATCATGCAACTTAGAACAAGAGAACAAATAAACAGACAGAAAATAGAAAAATAACAGGAAAGGAGTAAAAGAGAACAAATTCACCTGAATGCTGGTGGCCAGTGCTCCTCCTTGAGGATCCTGTGTAGTACTTGATCTCTTTTATGTCACTGCTTTGTCTCTGTTGAGGCGGCTGATGGGTTGAGTTAGTGTCGATCTAGAATTTCTCAAAATAGAATATGTTCGTTGCAAGTATAGCTAAATCAACTACCAACTCTCAACATCAAAGTTTAGTATTTTCAATTCAAAACATATAAACCGAGAGTCTTACAACATCGGGTCATTCTCCCTAGGATGCAAATGAGATGTTACGATTTCGGTTGTTAAGAGGACAAAAAGGGATTTGTGCAATCAAAGAACAAAAGATTAAAAAAACCAAGAAATAGAGGAACCAATGAAAGAGCAAAATTGGGAATTAATGCAAGTATCAATGAACAAGATCAAAACTAGTGAAAATGCAAAGATATGTAAAAGAGCCTTGACTTGGGAATGAGAGTCCAAGGAATCCTATCATTTTCATAACTACAACAATGATAATTATGATGAGTCAATCTCGCCTAGTTAACCCCAACCATCGAGGAGTAAGTCAAGCAAGCATAATTAACCTTAATCCATAAGTCCTAGCTAACTTATCAAACTAGTTAATAAAAAGCTAGCGTCAATGGAAACAAGAGTCAACTAACTACCCAAGAATTACCACTAAATGTCGGACATTATGACTCTAGTATCCTAGGAACTCAAATCTCAAGCCAAGGTGTGAAAATCTACTCAAAACTCATAATTGGCATTTTCACAAACACCTTGTGTGCATAAACCAAAACATGGAAAATTGCAAAGTAAAATAGAAAGCTATAACCAACTATTAACAAAACCAATTATAGACAAGCAATCAAACATAAAAGAAGTATGAAACATTAAATTCATCAATCAAAACTTCAAGTAACACAAAATTGCAAATATGAACAAAGTAACTTGAACCAAGGGAAATTGAAAATAAAGACAATGTAATTAAAGAGGAATTAAAGAGTACTTACAATTAAGGAAGTAAAATCCAAAATTAAAGCTTACTATAAAATGCTACAATGGAAATGGAAATTAAACCCTAAGAGAGCATTATCTACTCTACTCCTACTCCTACTCCTAATGCATTTTCTACCTAATCTAACCTAATGAAAGCCTCCTCTTTCATATGTGTTGAATTCCCCTTATATAGCACTCCAAAATTAGCATCCAAGCCTTCCAAAATAGTCCAACAGCCCTCAGAAAATGCACAGCACGCGTTTCATTAATGAAATCATGTGTAGGGACCTGTGCGGACGCACAGATTTGTGCGTCCGCACACTTGGCTGAATGTTGACCTATGCGTACGCACAGGTACTTGTGCGCACGCACACATGTAAATTTCCTCCTGTGCGTATGCACGCAAGCTTGTGTGCACGCACACTTGTCTGTGTGTGCTTTTCCTTATTTTCTTCATGTGTTCTCCCTTCTACATGCCTTCTTCCACTTTTTCTTAGCCAATCTTGCCAAAATGACCTGAAATTACTCACAAAACACATCACGGCATCGAATGGCATGAAAGTGGAATTAAAATTACTAATTTAGGTACAAAAATGCATGTTTTCACATTTATGTCCAAATTAGGGAGAAATCACAAAAGCATTCTATTTGAGTACTTAAGTGTGAAATTATGTGATGAAATCCATCTAAATCAAGCTAAAATATATTGTCAAATATGGACTCATCACTACACAGGCTCATGTGCATACTTTCTAGTTTGCTCCATCCTCTTCTTCTATACTTAAGAGTGGTAGAAGTCATAAAGCTGAGCTTTTGCAACACCAAACATAAGAGTTTTGCTCGTCCTCCAGCAAATATGATCAATGGGGAAGAAGAAGGTAGGGGTAGGTAGAGCTTCTGTGGGACCTCTTGGTCCTGAGAGGCTAGGGAATTCTAGATTTCTTGCTTCTCTGTATTGGCATTTGAACACCCAGGGGCTGCTCCCTAGCTGGCGTTCAACGCCAACAATGCTCCCCTCTTGGGGTGTTGGACGCCCAGTAAGGACTTCCTTACTGGCGTTCAACATTGACACTCTTTTCGGAGTGTTCTATTTTCACTGCTGTGAATTCTATCTCTTGACTGATGCACATGATCATGACTCTAAGACTGAAAGAAAAACAAAATGAAAATAAAATAAATAAAGTTGAGTAAAGTTAGGTTACCTTCCAATAAGCACCTCTTTAATGTCTTTAGCTGGACTTCACTGTACTTAACTTAGTAGCAGTGTTGAGCCTCCTGGCTCTATATCTCCTTCAAGGTAATGCTTGACCCTCTGTTCATTGACAGTGAACCTGGTTTCTTTATCTTGAAGTTCTATGTGTCCGTAAGGTGATACCTTGGTAATCATAAACGGTCCTATCTACCGGGATTTAAGTTTTCCAGGGAATAGTTTGAGTCTTGAATTGAAGAGCAGGACTTTCTGTCCTGGTTCAAAGACTCTGGAAGCTAGCTTCCTGTCATGCCACTTCTTTGCCTTTATCTTATAGATTTTGAATTTTCAAATGCTTCTAAGTGGAATTCATCCAACTCATTTAGTTGGAGCAGCCATTTCTCCTCTGCTGCTTTAGCATTAAGGTTGAGGAACCTAGTAGCCCAATAGGCTTTGTGTTCTAGTTCCACTAGCAAATGACAGAACTTCCCATATACTAACTGATATGGTGAGGTTCCAATAGGGGTTTTGAAAGCTGTTCTGAATGCCCACAGAGTATTATCAAGCTTTCTAGCCCAATCCTTTCTAGAGGCACTTCTGTCCTCTCTAGGATTTGCTTCAGTTCTCTATTTGAGACTTCAGCTTGCCCATTAGTTTGGGGATGATACGATGTTACTACTTTATGGCAAACTCCGTATCGGCTTAAGACAGAATCCAGCTGTCTGTTGCAGAAATGAGTTCTTCCATCACTGATTAGTGTCCTAGGGACACCAAATCTACTGAAAATGTTCTTCTGGAGGAACTTCATTACTACTTTAGTGTCATTAGTGGATGTTGCTATTGCTTCAACCCATTTAGACACGTAGTCTACTGCCACAAGGATGTAGGTGTTTGAGTATGAGGGCAGGAATGGTCCCATGAAATCTATGCCCCATACGTCAAACAACTCAATCTCTAAGATTCCTTGTTGAGGCATTCTGTGACCATGAGGAAGGTTGCCAGCACTCTGGAAACTATCACAGTTACGGACGAACTCTCTAGAATCTTTAAAGAGAGTAGGCCAGTAAAAGCCACTTTGGAGTACCTTAGTGGCTATCCGCTCACCTCCAAAGTGTCCTCCATAGTCAGAGCTATGGCAATACCATAGAATTCTCTGTGCCTCTTCTTCAGACACACAACGTCGGATTATTCCACCTAAGAATCTTTTAAAGAGATATGGCTCATCCCATAGGTAATATTTTGCATCATGCATGAGTTTCCAGGCTTGCTGCCTGGTAAACTCTTTAGGAATGAACCGGATAGCCTTGTAGTTTGCAATGTCTGTAAACCAAGGTACTGTCTGGATGGCATAGAGTTGCTCATCTAGAAATGATTCGGATATGTCAATAGAGGGAGAGGATGTGCCTGCTACTGGCTCAATCCGGGACAAGTGATCAGCCACCTGATTTTTTGTCCCTTTTCTGTCTCTAATTTCTATATCAAACTCTTGCATGAGCAATACTCATCTCATAAGTCTGGGTTTAGAATCCTGCTTAGTGAGTAGAACTTTAGAGTAGCATGGTCAGTATAAATAATGACCTTAGATCTTACTAGGTAGGATCTAAACTTTTCAACGGCATAAACCACTGCAAGTAGCTCCTTTTCTGTAGTAGTGTAATTTTTCTACGCATCATTTAATATGCGACTAGCATAGTAAATGACATGCAGAAGGTTGTCATGTCTCTGACCTAGGACTGCGCCAATTGCATGATCACTTGCATGACTCATTAGCTCAAATGGCAAGTCCCAGTTAGGTGCAGAGATGATAGGAGAACTGACAAGCTTGGCCTTCAGAGTTTCAAAGGCATGCAGGAATTCTTGGTCAAAGACAAATGGAACATCGGTGGCCAAGAGATTGCACAGGGGTTTGGTGATTTTAGAAAAATTTTTTATGAACCGCCTGTAGAATCCTGCATGTTCTAGGAAGCTTTTGATAGCCTTAACACTAGTAGGTGGAGGCAAGCATTCGATCACTTCCACCTTAGCTTGATCCACTTCTATCCCTTTGTTTGAGATCCGATGCCCAAGAACAATGCCTTCAGTCACCATAAAGTGGCATTTCTCCCAGTTTAGAACTAGATTTGTTTCTTGGCATCTTTTTAGGACTAGGGTCAGATGATCAAGACAGGAGTCAAATGAGTCTCCATAAACAGAGAAGTCATCCATGAATACTTCAAGGAACTTCTTTACCATGTCAGAGAAGATGGATAACATACATCTCTGAAAGATGGCAGGTGCATTGCACAGGCCAAATGGCATTCGTCTATAGGCGAATACGCCCGAAGGACATGTGAATGCCGTCTTCTCTTGATCTTGTGGATCTACTGCTATTTGATTGTACCCGGAATATCCATCCAGGAAACAATAAAAATCATGACCTGCTAGTCTTTCTAGCGTTTGGTCAATGAAGGGTAAAGAAAAATGATCTTTCCTAGTGGAGTCATTGATTTTTTTGTAATCAATGCACATATGCCACCCTGTAACTGTCCTTTTTGGGATCAACTCATTCTTGTCATTGTGAACCACTATCATTCCATCCTTCTTAGGAACAACCTGGACAGGGCTCACCCATGTGCTGTCAAAAATGGGATAAATAATCCCAGCCTCATAGAGTTTGGTGACCTCCTTCTGCACAACTTCATTCATGGATAGGTTCAATCGCCTCTGTGGTTGTACCACTGGTTTGGCATTATCCTTCAGCAGGATTTTATGCATACATCGGGCAGGGCTAATGCCCTTAAAGTCACTAATAGACCACCCAAGGGCGGTCCTGTGTGTTTTAAGCACCTGAATTAATGCTTCTTCTTCCTGTGGCTCTAGTGTAGAGCTTATGATCACAGGATAGGTATCTCCCTTTCCAAAAAATACATATTTCAGGGAGGAGTGATCATGGAAATCTTGCATCTCTACAAAATTTCTTCGGTAAGTTGATGCCAAGGCATCTTAGGCTAGTTTCACTAGCATTTTTTATGTTATTTTTAGTTGTTTTATGCATTTTCTTGAGCCTTAAGTAATCATTTGGGCCAAATAGTCATGCTTGTCTTAAATCATTCAAACATGAAGATTTTTATGCAAATTCCATGAGTTTTTAGTTATATTCCTTGAATGCTATGAATGGAAGAATTCTCATGAATTTTAGCAAGACTTTGATGCAACTGTTTGGATGATTTCAGGGAAGAAGAGGCTAGGCAAGGAAGCAACAAAATCAATAAAGGAAGCTTGAATATCACATGTGGAGTTTAAGTTCCAGTTTAAGCCTAAACTGGAGCTTAAACGCCAAAAATCATGAAGGATAAGAAATGCTGGAATTGAAGTTTAACCTCCAGTTTGACCTCAAACTGGAGGTTAAACGCCAGAATGATAATGCCACTCAGGAAGGAGTTCTACGTTTAACCTCCAGTTTAACCTTAAACTGGAGGTTAAACGCCAGGAGTGGGAAGAGCACCAGGGAGCCATTTCCACGTTTAAGCTCTAGTTTGACCTCAAACTGGAGCTTAAACGTGTTCGACCAAGAACTTTCCTCCAGGGTTGCTTTCTCCATTTCCACGTTTAACCTCCAGTTTGACCTCAAACTGGAGGTTAAACGTGTTCGACACCTCCAGGGCTACCATTCTAAGCTTCCACGTTTAACCTCCAGTTTGACCTCAAACTGGAGGTTAAACGTGTTCGACCTCCAGGGCTACCTCTTCCATTTCCACGTTTAAGCTTCAGTTTAACCTTAAACTGAAGCTTAAACGTGTTATATGGAACAGCTTGACCATGCCTTCTTCAAACATAAATAACTTGAGCTACAAAACTCCAAATGAGGTGATTCAAAATGCATTGGAAAGAAGACATCTAGAGCTTTCCAAGCATATATGGCATGCATGGTGGATACTAAAAATTGAGGGAGAAAACAGCCCCGTAATGTGCATAGAAGAGCATAGTACCAACATGCAATCAGGCCAGCTGACCTCTTCACCTTCCATGGAGTATAACTCGAGTTATAGAGATCCAATTGAGGTGCTTCCAGTTGCGTTAGAAAGCTGACATCCATAGCTTTCCAACGAGGTATAATAGTCTATATTTGGCATCAAATTGGCAAGGTTGACAAGAGAACAAAGTGACGACTCAAGAAAGGGGGTGCAACATTTGAGTGTAGTTTAATGGATCATTATCCTTTTTGGATCAATTATGTCACTCAGCCCTTCAAGCAAGCAAGGCCCATCAACAACACCAAATCAAGGCCACAAGAATCATCTAGAATAGTTTATTTTCATTTGATTGTAATTTGCTTTGAATTTCATTTTCATTTTGTAATTTAGGGAGCCTATTTAAAGGCCTTAGTTTCTGCATTTAAAGGGAGGGGGAATTGAAGGGGAATCCAGCCCCTGATGGGGACTTTTACCCTTTTACTTTTACTTTTCACTCTTAGCTAGTTTTCCTTTTCTTTGTAATTGAATTCAGAGCTATGACTCACTAAACCCCCTTTCATTGGGTTAGGGAGCTCTATTGTAATTCAATGAATCAATAATAGTTTATCTTCTTCTTCAATCTTTTCTCTTGAATTTTGTTAGAAAGCTTCTCGATCTAATTCCATTGAGTAGTTGTCTTGGGAAAGAAACTACCCATACTTGGAATCCTTCGGAGCCTTGGGAAAGGAATGGAGGATTCATGCTAGAGAAGCTTTCTCACAATGAATTGGATTAGGGTTTGGATGGATATTGTGACATGTAATCCTACCAAATTGTGGTTCATGAAATTGTGTGGTATAATCAGTGATCAAGCATCATCTCTTCTTATGAACATTTAAACCAAGGGATTGGGAATTTGTTTGTTTTTAGAGAGAATTGGTGAGCCAAGGGATTGGGATCCAATCATATAAGATTGCCAAGCAAAATTCAATGAACGCATTGGTTGAGGAAGAGATAAACATGTTTTGATTCGGAGATCTCAATATCTCCTATAACCCAATGAATTCCCCATTTCTGATTTCCACTTTCTCTTTACATTCTGCTACTCAATTCATGCAATCACCCCCATTCCCTTTTTAATTTCAGCAATTTAGTTTCTGCTCTTTAATTCATGCAATTTAAGATTCCGCCATTTCAATTTCTTGTCATTTACTTATCCCGCCAATTTTACATTCCGCAATACTCATCTCAATCTTGATTCCGCTCAACTAGAACACACTTCTAATCCGAATTGCTCATTCAACCAATCCTTGTGGGATTCGACCTCACTCTATTGTGAGTTTTTACTTGACGATAACCGGTGCACTTGCCGGAAGGAATTTTGCCGATCGTGCAATTTCCTAAATCGTAGCATAACTAGTTTATGTGCATCATAAGTATACCGAATTATCGTTAAGTAATAACTCACAAGAGTGAGATCGAATCCCACAGAGATTAACGGATTAGGCAAGCAATAGTTGATTAATTAGCCTAGTTATACAAGCATAATTGGATGATAAGCAACATGGAAATGAAAATGACATGAAAGTAAAGAAAAGTAATAAAGTGCAAGAAAGTAAATGGCAAGAAAAGTAAAGTGCAAGAAATTAAAGTGCAAGAAAGTAAATAGTTAGAACTAAAAAGGAAAAGGGGCATTGGGATCAAGAGGTATTGGATTCTCCGGACCAATCATATTCTCATCTCATCTTCAATCATGCAACCCATTGACCTCTTGGCAAACATGAGTGATTGAACCCTAATTCCTTGGTGATTCAATCTCTCAATTCTTGATCAATAGCCAATTCCTTGGTCTAGTTGTTCATGAAGAGAGATCTAGCTTGGTCCCTGATTATACCACACAATCTCATAGATCCAAATAATGGGTAGATTAAATATCACAATATCTAACCCAAAACCCAAATCTACTCAATTGTGAGAAAGAATTTCAAGCATGATTTTATGATTTCTCTTCCAAGGTTCACATAAAACCCAATTACATTCAATCTCTTTTCTAAGATAATTGAATACTAAAATGAAGAATGAAATCTTTCTAGTAAATCAAAGAGAGATGAAGAGAAGAACAAGAAGAAAAACAAATTAATCCATTAAATTGCAAAAGAGCATTCTTTTCCAATGGAAAGAGTTACTTACAAAGTAATATGGAAGAACATGGAGGAGAAGAGAAGGGTAGAAGGAGGGGTCTGAAGACCCACTCCCCCAATTGTGTCTAGAATTCCCCAAATTGATTCCCCCATTCTATGAAACTAAGGCCTTTATATAGGCTCTCCTAAATTACAAACTTAAATGAAATTGAAAGAAAATTACAATGAAATGAAAATAAACTATTCTATATGTTTCTTATGGCCTTGATTAATTGATAATTGTGTCTTGAATGAGAGTTGAAGTGGGCTTGGTTGAAGGTTGGGGGCTGCAGGGAGAGTGATGAGTATTTTGGTGGAAAAATAAATTTCTCCCAAAACACACAAATCTAACCGGCAAGTGCACCAGGTCGCATCAAATAATAAAAACTCACGGGAGTGAGGTCGATCCCACAGGGATTGAAGGGTTGAGCAATTTTAGTTTGGTGGTTAATTTAGTCAAGCGAATCAAGATTTGGTTGGGTGATTTGTGATTTGCAGAATTTAAATTGCATGAAATTAAAGAGAGCAGGAAATTAAATTGCTGAATCTTAAAGAACAAGAAATTAAATGGCAGAAACTTAGAGTGCAAGAAATGTAAATTGCGGAATCTTAAAGTGCAAGAAATGTAAATGGCTCGAAATGTAAAGGGGATTGGGAGTTGGATTTGCGGAAATTAAACAAAGAAAAGTAACTTACATCAAACAGAAAAGTAAAAGAGTGTTTGGGTTGAATCGGATCTTAAAGCAGTAAAGTAAATGAACATTAAAAGCAAGAAACAAAATGTAAATTGGGAAATCAGATCTCAGGATCCAGAGACTAGAAAACCAAGTCTAGATCTCAATGCCTTCCTAGATCCAACAAGAACAATCGCAAGGGAATTGTAAATTGCAAGAAAAGTAAACGAAGAGCAATTGACAGAAATTAAATTCACTCAAGCAGTAAATAAAGCAGAGAGATCTAAGGATGAGATTGAAACAGAATTTCTTCAATTCTCCAACCCAAGATCCAAGACAATTGTAATTGAAATTGAAAGCAATAAAACTAAGAGGAAGAGAAGTGAATTCTCTTTCCCCAAGACTAAGAAATTAAAGATCACTCAATATCCAAAGCTCTCCGAAAACTATTATGAAAATTCAAAAGAAAAGCTCCCTGAAGAACTTGAATTCTATCCTATTTATACACTTTCTTCAAATGATCTTCAAGCCTTGAGTTGGGCCTTTGCTCTTGGTGGAATCGGGTTGAAAGAGGCCTTGGTTGATTGCTCTTGAAGTTTGGAGAAGAACCAAAGTGAACCAATTGAACCGGGTTGGAGTTTTGCAAAAGTTGGACCAAAAGTTGGAGCAAAAGTTAGGGTCTAACTTTTGGTCCAACTTTTCATATCAGCTAACATAACTTGCTGATACTCACGTTGGTGCAAAAGTTAGGGGTCTAACTTTTGCACCAATGTTGGCCTTCCTTGGTGCACTTGAGGCGCCAACGTTAGCCCAAAAGTTAGGGGCTAACGTTGGCGCAAACTTTTGCTCCTCCCCTTTTAGTTTTCATGTGCCAACGTTAGCCTCAAAGTTAGGGGCTAATGTTGGCGTAACTTTTGGTGCCCAGGGAGTGTTTTTCTCATGCCAACGTTAGCCTCAAAGTTAGGGGCTAACGTTGGCGCAAACTTTTGGTGCCCAGGGGTGATTTTCATGTGCCAACATTAGCCTCAAAGTTAGGGGCTAACGTTGGCACAAACTTTTGGTACCCAGGGAGTGATTTTCAAGTTCCAACGTTAGCCCAAAAGTTAGGGGCTAACGTTGGGGCTAACTTTTCACCCAAAAGTTTGTGCAAAAGTTTGAGGCTAACTTTAGGTCCAGCTTTTTGCTTCCTGGTTCAATTTCACTTATTCCATTGTCTTCTCTTTACTCCTAGCTATTCCTTCTTGCTTCAACCTTTCTCCAAGCTTTCTTCACCTATCATTAATCAACCAAACACATCAAAGCTATGCTTAAAATCATGAGATATTCATTCTTTCATAATATGTGACAATTATAGTATAAAACCTCATGAACTAGCATGAATTCATACATGGTTGATTCAATCAAAGGAAACATGAAAATCTACCTAATTGGCTTGCTTGTAGCTCAAGGAAGTGCATAATTCAAGTGAAAACAAAAGAAAAAGGCTAGTTAAAATAGGCTAAGATGACTTGTCATCACAACACCAAACTTAAAGCTTGCTTGTCCCCAAGCAAGAAAAAATTTATTGAGAAGAAAGAATGAAATGGAAGAGGATGTTCATGCTAGCAGAGTATTATTGATAGTTCATAGGATTTTGTGTGGATATGTAAATACTCACTTCTTATTGACTCCTAGGCCTAGAAAGTCTCCTTTAAGCTTCAAGTAACATACTGCTATGACCTCTCATTATTCCTTTATCCTTGGCTATTACTTTGTTTATAAGCTTTATTTGAGTGTCATGTGTAGCAAGTTCATTTCCTTTTCTTTATACTTGACACATTATTCACCATAGACACTTGGCTCACATTCCTTCTTAAAACATTGATGCCCAGCACCTCTTTGGGTTACTAAGTGCCTTGTAGTTAGGTTGCTCTTGATAGTGGACTTTCAGCTGATGATCCCGGATTAGTTAACCCAAGTCACCGAGTGTTGATGCACTCCTAAGAGCTTATTAATCCAAGCAGATCCTAGTACAAAGACATCACAGGCATATATTTTAAAGTTCAAGCTATTGGTGTCCAGCTTTGTTTCTTTTTGTTTCCTTTTGTTCTGCTACTTTTTGGCTACTTCTTTTCTTTCTTTCTTTTTGTTTTTCTTTCTAACCAAGGATTTTTTTTTATTTAATTGAGATTCATAGACAGTAGGCCACTCTTTACTTAGAATGAGATATCCTAGCTCTTTATTCACTAAAAGTGAGCTATCATACAATCACACACATACCACCACTTACTTTTATTCTACTTCTATCTAACAGAGATCATCTTGCTTCACATTCAAACATTTCTTTTATTGAACTTAAAGATGCAGGGGACAAAACATGCTTCTTGTCAAGTGAAAGTAAACACACAAGCACACTCATAAACTAGCCTACTTATTTTAAAAGAAACAAACATAATGCAAAGACTTTTAATTAAAAAGAACTACTTAAAGATGCAAAGACAACTTAGAACAGATAGAATGCATGCTTTTTTTCTTTGTAGTGATGAACAAGGAGCAAGTCCACCTTTCATTTGTCATGCTTTTTCTTTCTCCTTTCATACACTTGGCTGTTAGTGTTCCCACCATCCGTGTTTGTTGTCTGTTGGCCTCGCCAGAATCCAGCCTTATTCATAGCCTCCTCTACTCTATCTTCAAGTCTCATAGCATTGCTTACCTCTACCTCACTTCTCTTTTTGAAGAATTCATCAAAAGTTGGGAAAGCCGGATCCATGTTGTGCAAATGTTCTCCAATATAGTTTAGCTTGATTTGGCTATTGATGTTGTAATCGGCTTGTACTTCATACCTTGCATCTTGGAGTGTTGTGAACTCTTTGAGAGCCCTCAAATTTTCAGCTTGCATTTGTTCCAATTTCCCAAAAGATTCATGAGATTGAAAAGCATGTTCTTCTTGCATCACAAGGAATCTTGACTCGAATTCACTTTGTTTGTTCATTATTCTTAGCTCCCTTTCTTCTTGTGCTTGTTGGTTTTTCATGTACAGTGAATGGTATTCCTCTTGCCTTTCTTGAATTCTCATGTACTGTTGTGACAATCTTCCTATTGCTTCTTGCATTTGAGTCATGTCCATATTGCCATGTGGGAAAAAGTGTGGCTGTTCCTCCTCCTCTTGTGGCTCTTCTTCTATGTGTGGCTCATCTTCTTCCATTGGTTCTTCTCTTTCCCTTCTTCCATGTGGTCTTCGGCCTTGATGTGCTTCAAGGGGCATCATCATTCGTTCAATGGTTATGGGCATGCCTTGGCTTAACCACATTGGATTCTCCTCTTCCATTGGAACTTTAGCCTTTGCACACAACCTCCAAATGGTATTCGGATAGTACAACTAAGATCCGGCCGAATTCTTCTCAGCCAGCTTTTGAATGTCTTTTGCAAGGATTTCATGAACTCTTATCTCTCCTCCCACCATGAGGCAATGCAACATCACGGCTCTCTCCCTGTTAACTTCTGAGGTGTTCACTGTGCCCAGAATTGATCTTTTCATCAACTCATACCATCCTTTTGCTTCCGGGGTGAGGTTACATCTCTTCAGATACTTATATTTGTTCTTTTCATCTCCTTCCCACTCTGAGTTCTCCATACAAATGTCTCTCGCAATCTCATCATAATCCTGATCCTCATTCAATCTTTGTTGGTATCCCGGTTCACTAAAGCGAACTGACTTTAGTTTCAGGACTTTCTTGATTGCATCTGGGCTAAAGTCTACTTCCACCCCCCGCACATAGCTCTTGTATGTTGGGGGCTCACGCATGTCAAGCCTTGAGATATTTGCATAGAACTCTCTTATGATATTGGCATTGATTCGGGTGGCTGGTGATGCAAGTTCCTCCCACCTCCTCTTTCGAATTTTGTCCTTCATTTCTTGGCATCCATCATCCGGCAACAAGAGTGGAATTTCAGGATAGATCCTTTTCTCGTTCATCCATTTAATTTGCATTTGATGGTACCGAGACTTGAATCTCCATTGGTCATATCCATGTGTGTCTTCCTCTACCATGGGGTCTTTCCCTTTTCTTCGTTTGGTTCTTGAGGAAGAGGCCATGATCACTTGGTTGGTTGAGTTTTGTGAGGTTAGAGAGAGTGTGAAGAATGTTGGAGAATTTGATGTGTGTTTGGAGCAAGAAGAAATTGAGACCGAACTTGTTATGACAAGAAATGATGAAGGGAAGTTTAAATGGTTGGAGTTTAAAGCAAGAGAAATGTTGAACAGAGCTTGTTATGTTGAGGAGTGATGAAGGGAATGAAGTTCCAAGGGTTAGAGTGATTCGGTCATGTGCATGGCTTGAAGGTGGTGTGTTTTTAATTGAACAATAAAAGGCTAGGATGCAATTAGACTTATAGGAATCAAAGGTGTGCATGTAAGGATAAATGAAGACAAAACTTGCTTCTTCACTTGCTTTTGCCGTGATCATTCTCAAGGAGTGGCAGATTTCCTTTTTTGAAGCATGTGATGAGATTTTGTCCTCATGCTATGCTTTCCTTTGTCTTGTCTCTTTCATTGAAGATTCTTTGACCACCTAGTCATCACTACAAGACAACATATATTAGTTTTGTTCAACCATGGCAAGAATGTCCCTTTTATTAATATTATATGAATCATCAATTCTCATATCCATTTGAACCGTGACTCTCCTTGGAGGACACCAAACTTGATGTTTGGTCATGCATGAAGAAATTGTGTCTCTTCCTCCAATTAGTGAAATCCCAATGTCACTCTTAGTTAAATGTTTATAAGAATTGCTTTCATCCTAATTTTCTTTTTCTCTCTTTTTTTTCATGAAAGGTCAATTGTGTCCCTAAATCGGTTCATCAAGTTTTGATGAACACCAAACTTGTTTCTTGTCAAAGGGTACATCACAATTGATGCCTTCATTACCGAATAAGAATTTTTCCATCTATAAGATTTTGGAAAACAACAATTGTATGATTATTGATGCATGAATTTCAAATTTTCATGAAGCTATGTGGACACCAAACTTAGTGTTTGGCCATATGCTTTGTCAAGACACTCCAAGCATGCAAAATGGAATTATTTGTAACATTGGTTTAGTGTGCTTGAAGGCACACCAAACTTAGCATATATTTCAAAACAGTGCATGCAGTCAATGGACACGTTCATGAAAAGAGAAAAGAATTCATGCTCAAATGATCATAACTTATTGAATTTAAAATGACATGAATCTTAAACCATGGGTTGCCTCCCATGGAGCGCTCTTTTAGTGTCATTAGCTTGACATTGAGGCTTTCTTTTATGGTGGTTGGTGCTTGTAGGGCCTCAATTTGTCTCCTCTGACCGTGATCCTCTTCTTTGTTCTCTGGTGTTCAATTTCAGCATGCTCTAATGAGAGTATGTTGCTGACAGTGTAGTAGTCCTCGGTTTGTTGATTTGCCCCCAGCTGTTGATATATCAGTTGCACTTTGTCACCTTTGGAAAGCCCCTCTGTTGGAATCTTTCTGTTCTTCCAACCCCTTTTTGCTTTGTTTCTGCGTTTCATCTTTCCTTTTGTTGATCTTTCTTTCCTGGCCGTAGGCTTTCCTTGTGGACCTCTCTTTTCAGTGGCTAATACTCTAATATCCTCTTGGGTTTCTTCATCAGTCTGCACAATCCTTAGCATTGGGATGTTGCTGTGACCTTCCTGGTCATTTTTCATATAGTCTTTCTTCTCTTTGCTAAATTGTGCCTCTGGTAATACCTTCAAAGTGACACTCTGGTCATGCATCCTGAGAGTTAATTCCCCTTCCTCTACGTCTATGATAGCTCTAGCAGTGGCCAAGAATGGCATTCCCAGTATAACAGAGTCACCATCATCATCGTTTGATTCTAGAACCACAAAATCAGCAGGGTATATAAAATTGTCCACCTTGACCAAAAGATTTTCAATTACGCCCCTGGGGTATACCATTGACTTATCTACCAGCTCCAGAGACATTTGTACTGGTTTGACCTCCTCTATATGCAGCTTTTTCACCAGGGAGGATGGTATTAAGTTAATACTTGCTCCGAGATCGCACATTGCTTTAGTGATGGTCAATTCCCCAATGGTGCAAGGCAACAGGAAGCTCCCTGGGTCCTCAAGCTTGGGAGGAAGCCCCTTTTGAATCAAGGCCCTGCATTCCTCAGTAATCACTATGGTTTCTTTCTCATCCCAGCTTCTTTTCTTGTTGACAAGCTCTTTCAAGAATTTGGCATACAGGGGCATTTGCTCAAGTGCTTCAGCCAAGGGAATATTGATTTCCAGCTTCTTAAAAATCTCAAGGAACTTGTGAAAATGCTGGTCTTTAACCTCTTTGTTGAACCTCTGGGGATAAGGCAGTGGAGGTGTGATGCTCTTTCCTATTTGCTGCTGTCCCTGGGTTACTTCCTTTGAGCTATGTGGCTGGTTGCTTTTCTCCTTGGGTTTCTCAGTGTTTTTGTTTGGCATCACAACTTGCTCCTTAGCTTCATCGTCCTTTGCTTGCTTCTCATCCTCTGTTGGTTCTTTGATATTCTCTGCTTGTTTCTTTGTAGTGTTATTGTTGCTTATCAATGTTCTCCCACTCCTTAATTATATTGCCTTGCACTCCTCCTTGGGATTTGGGATTGTGTCACTGGGCAGTGAGTTTGAAGGTCTCTCAACAGATACTTGCTTGGAGAGTTGCCCAATCTGCCTCTCTAGGCTCTTTAATGATGCTTCATGGTTTTTGTTTGTTATTTCCTGGTGCTTCATCATTTTTTCTATCAAGATCTCTAAATTGGTGAGTCTTTGAGGTTCAGGTGGTGCTTGTGGTGGGTTGTGAGGTGTGGGTTATGGGTGGTAAACATTTTGGTTGGTGGAATGGTTGTTGGATTGGTACTGGTTGAGATTAGGGTAGTTATTTTGAGATTTCTGTATGTGTTTTGGTTAGTCTGCTGCTGGTTGTAGTTTTGGTTGTTTCTTGGGTTGTTTTGGTTTGAGTTCCTTTGCCATGGTTGTTGGTTTTGGTTGTGAGTGTCTCCCCATCTGAGGTTGGGGTGATTTTTCCATGAGGGGTTGTAGGTATCACCGTAGAATTCATTTGGATTTGAATGCATGTACTGGACTTGTTCCTGCTGTTGCTCCTCTTGGATTTCTTCATTTTGCCCCCATGTGGCTGATGGTTGGCTAGTGTTAACTGCTGCAACTTGGAGGCCATCAATCCTCTTGGTCATTTGCTCAAATTGTTGTTGAATTTGCTGCTGCATTAATTTGTTTTGAGCCAGGATTGAATCCACTCCTTCTAGTTCCATTACTCCTCTCCTTTGTGATGGTTGGCGGCCTCTTTGATGAGCAAAGAAATATTGGTTGTTGGCCACCATATCAATGAGTTCTTGAGCCTCCTCTGCAGTTTTCATGAGTTGCAAGGAACCTCCAGCTGAATGATCCAACGCTTCCTGGGATTTCAGTGTTAAGCCTTCATAGAAGTTTTGCAGCTTCTCCCACTCATTAAACATGGCAGGGGGACATTTCCTGATTAAAGCCTTGTACCTCTCCCATGCCTCATAGATGGGTTCAGCCTCCATTTGTGTAAATGTTTGTACCTCAGCCTTCAACCTTATAATCCTCTGAGGTGGGTAAAACTTGGCAAGAAACTTGGTTACCAAATCATCCCAGTTGTTGATGCTGTCCCTTGAAAAAGATTCCAACCATTGAGTGGCCTTGTCCCTGAGAGAAAATGGGAATAGCATCAGTTTGTAACTGTCAGGAGGCACACCATTAGTTTTGACAGTGTTGCATATCCTCAAGAAGGTGGATAAGTGTTGGTGTGGGTCTTCAAGTGGTCCTCCACCAAAAGAACAATTGTTCTGAACTAAAGTGATGAGTTGTGGCTTGAGTTCAAAATTATTTGCATTGACATTTAGAGCCAAGATGCTGCTCCCACAATGTCTAGGAGTTGCAAAGGTATAGGAAGCCAAAACTCTCCTCTGGGGTGGGTTGTCATTGTTGTTGTCTGCTCCACCTGGTGGATTGGTTGAATGTTCCTCCATTTCTTGGAATTCTTCGTCTGATTCCTCTTCTCCAACAATGTTTTTCCCTCTTTCAGCTCTTCTTAACCTCCTGAGAGTTCTTTCGTCTTGTTCATGAAAATTGGGTGTGGTTCTTCTTGTGCCTGACATACAAGCAGAGCATGAGAAATGCACAAAACTAGTGACACTTCAATCTACTGCTAGATTGCAGTGTTAGTTAGTTTAAGCAAAAAATCAAACAGTTAGTGGGTTAATAAAAATTAAAGAAAAAGTGCTTGATCTAGATTACCACCTCACTTAATCATTGTCAATCTAATCAATCCCCGGCAACGGCGCCAAAAACTTGATGAGTATTTTGGTGGAAAAATAAATTTCTCCCAAAACACACAAATCTAACCGGCAAGTACACCGGGTCGCATCAAGTAATAAAAACTCACGGGAGTGAGGTCGATCCCACAGGGATTGAAGGATTGAGCAATTTTAGTTTGGTGGTTGATTTAGTCAAGCGAATCAAGATTTGGTTGGGTGATTTGTGATTTGCAGAATTTAAATTGCATGAAATTAAAGAGAGCAGGAAATTAAATTGCTGAATCTTAAAGAACAAGAAATTAAATGGCAGAAACTTAGAGTGCAAGAAATGTAAATTGCGGAATCTTAAAGTGCAAGAAATGTAAATGGCTCAAAATGTAAAGGGGATTGGGAGTTGGATTTGCGGAAATTAAACAAAGAAAAGTAACTTGCATCAAACAGAAAAGTAAAAGAGTGTTTGGGTTGAATCGGATCTTAAAGCAGTAAAGTAAATGAACATTAAAAGCAAGAAACAAAATGTAAATTGGGAAATCAGATCTCAGGATCCAGAGACTAGAAAACCAAGTCTAGATCTCAATGCCTTCCTAGATCCAACAAGAACAATCGCAAGGGAATTGTAAATTGCAAGAAAAGTAAACGAAGAGCAATTGACAGAAATTAAATTCACTCAAGCAGTAAATAAAGCAGAGAGATCTAAGGATGAGATTGAAACAGAATTTCTTCAATTCTCCAACCCAAGATCCAAGACAATTGTAATTGAAATTGAAAGCAATAAAACTAAGAGGAAGAGAAGTGAATTCTCTTTCCCCAAGACTAAGAAATTAAAGATCACTCAATATCCAAAGCTCTCCGAAAACTATTATGAAAATTCAAAAGAAAAGCTCCCTGAAGAACTTGAATTCTATCCTATTTATACACTTTCTTCAAATGATCTTCAAGCCTTGAGTTGGGCCTTTGCTCTTGGTGGAATTGGGTTGAAAGAGGCCTTGGTTGATTGCTCTTGAAGTTTGGAGAAGAACCAAAGTGAATCAATTGAACCGGGTTGGAGTTTTGCAAAAGTTGGACCAAAAGTTGGAGCAAAAGTTAGGGTCTAACTTTTGGTCCAACTTTTCATATCAGCTAACATAACTTGCTGATACTCACGTTGGTGCAAAAGTTAGGGGTCTAACTTTTGCACCAATGTTGGCCTTCCTTGGTGCACTTGAGGCGCCAACGTTAGCCCAAAAGTTAGGGGCTAACGTTGGCGCAAACTTTTGCTCCTCCCCTTGTAGTTTTCATGTGCCAACGTTAGCCTCAAAGTTAGGGGCTAATGTTGGCGTAACTTTTGGTGCCCAGGGAGTGTTTTTCTCATGCCAACGTTAGCCTCAAAGTTAGGGGCTAACGTTGGCGCAAACTTTTGGTGCCCAGGGGTGATTTTCATGTGCCAACGTTAGCCTCAAAGTTAGGGGCTAACGTTGGCGCAAACTTTTGGTACCCAGGGAGTGATTTTCAAGTTCCAACGTTAGCCCAAAAGTTAGGGGCTAACGTTGGGGCTAACTTTTCACCCAAAAGTTTGTGCAAAAGTTTGAGGCTAACATTAGGTCCAGCTTTTTGCTTCCTGGTTCAATTTCACTTATTCCATTGTCTTCTCTTTACTCCGAGCTATTCCTTCTTGCTTCAACCTTTCTCCAAGCTTTCTTCACCTATCATTAATCAACCAAACACATCAAAGCTATGCTTAAAATCATGAGATATTCATTCTTTTATAATATGTGACAATTATAGTATAAAACCTCATGAACTAGCATGAATTCATACATGGTTGATTCAATCAAAAGAAACATGAAAATCTACCTAATTGGCTTGCTTGTAGCTCAAGGAAGTGCATAATTCAAGTGAAAACAAAAGAAAAAGGCTAGTTAAAATAGGCTAAGATGACTTGTCATCAGAGAGTTGGCGTGTGATTTCAAGTGCCATGCCCACTAGAATTTGCTCTTAGGAGTATAACCCACTTTGCAATGCTGAAATAATGGAGTTTTTGGGCCCCAAAATGAATGTCCACTATAGAGCATTATACTTTGTTGGAAAGCCCTTGATATCAGCTTTCTAACGTTACTAGAATCAACCCATTTGGACCTTTGTAGCTCAAGTTATGTCCAATTGAAGCTAAAGAGGTCAGTCTGTCAAATACCCCAGCATGCCACGCCCACTCTTGGCGTGTCACGCCCCTTGTGTTGTGAAACAGGCATGCCACGCCCATTCTTGGCATGACATGCCTTCAATGATGCACTAAATCTTTCTCTCTGGCCATTAGAACTGGCATGCCACGCCCTTTTTTTGGAGAGGAATTGGCGTGCCATGACCATAGTCACGCCCATCTTATGATGCTGAAAGAATGGTCTTTTTCACCTTTGTATTTAACATACACTATAAAATGTTATATATCATTAGAAAGCGTTAGATTTCAGCTTTCCAACGCCACCAAAATCACATCATTTGGACCTTTACAACTCAAGTTATGTTCCTTTGAAGATGAAGAGGTCAGGCTGGTAACTCTGCAGGGACGTGTTGTGCTCCTTTGTGTTTTTGGGATCAATATCTTCCTCAATTCCAGTATTTACCATAAAGTGTTAAATACGGTTAGAAAGCTCTGGATGTCTACTTTCTAATGGCACTAGATTCACCTCATTTGGAGTTGTGTAGCTCAAGATATATTCATTTTAATGGGAGGAGGTCAGGCTGGCATATACCCCGGCATGCCATGCCAATGCTTGGCGTGCCACGCCCATAGTGCTGGACAAAATCACTTCTCTGGAACTCAAGCCTGGTGTGCCACGCCAAAAACACCAAGTGGCATGCCCTCTTTGAGATCTTGACTTCACAAGCTTGGCGTGCCATGCCTAGAGTACCAAAAGGCATGCCCATAAATGAGAGTTGGGTTCACAAGTTTGGTGTGCCACGCCCAGAGCACCAAGTGGCACGCCAGCTTCCTTCGCTTTTTTTGTGCTTTTTTCTTCCTTTTCTACCATTTTCTACAAAGTTAAACAATTCAAAGAAATCAAAGCAATATACAACTTAAGCACAAAAGCACTCAATAATTAAGCCTTATAAACTAATTTTTCATATGAAAAAGCATAGAAAAACATAACATGATGCGCAGTCATCACAACACCAAACTTAAACTTTGCATGTCCTCAAGCAAACAAAGAATCATGCAGTAGATTTTGACAAACCAAGGTGAGAAGAGTCACAATTTTTATGTTCATGGTTGGTTAGTTTCTTATGCATGCTACAATTACAAAAGACATTCAAATGATTGATGCTTCTATCTAGCACATTTTATGAAACCTTTTTCTTTATGTTCCTTCCTTGAAACAAGCTTTTCATTCTTTTCTTAGCTTAGCTTCTTAGGTGCTTTGCACCATTTGTTGAAAGCTATGACTCTAAATGCTTTGTTTTCAAGTATTACCACTTGATACATAAGCACCCCAAGCATTTAATTAGAGGACTCTTTTAGCTTATTTGTTTTTTTTCTTTACTCTCTAATCATTGATGCTCAGAGTCTTGAGCTTTGAGGGAGTTCTTTTGCACTTGAGCCTAGCCTTGACTCTAAGTGTTTTGTTTTCAAGCTTTTTGCTTGATACATAAACACCACAAGTACTTGACAAATGAATTGTCATTGGTACTCAGAGCCTTCAGCTTTCTCATTCTTTTCCTTTTCTTTTCTTGCCTTATTTGCATTTTCTTCTTCAAGGTTTTCATGATTTCAAAAATTTCATAAAATTTCCTAGATGAAAACTTCAATTAAACAAATTCAAATGAAATTGAGCAACAATAGTCTTGCTAGCTTCCCAATACTTATAAGCTCATGCTAACTTCTTATTTAATTACCTTGTTTGTTTATGATTATGATACTTAGTTACTTTGAACTCACAAAACTCAAGATGGTAGTCATAATGTCATAGCACAAGTTACAATTCAGAAATCAAGCTATGCTTATTCACAAGGAGCAATCACACATGCATATAAAGAAAATAGAAGACAATCATGCAACTGAATGAAATTGAGCAACAATAGTCTTGCTAGCTTCCCAATACTTATAAGCTCATGCTAACTTCTTATTTAATTACCTTGTTTGTTTATGATCATGATACTTAGTTACTTTGAACTCACAAAACTCAAGATGGTAGTCATAATGTCATAGCACAAGTTATAATTCAGAAATCAAGCTATGCTTATTCACAAGGAGCAATCACACATGCATATAAAGAAAATAGAAGACAATCATGCAATTGAATGTACAGTGAACAAATAAGAGGAAAAAAAACTTTACCACCCTGTAGTTCATCTTCATTATTGTTGTCATTTTCCTCCATTTCTTCTCCTTCCTACATAGAATGATTGCTTGTCCTCAAGCAACAAATAAAACAGTGGTGATGGGATTTATGATGGGTCATGAATGTCTTAAACAATGGAATGTGAGTAATGCATGTGGTTAGGCAAGCAAAATTAAAGATACAATAAATTCACAAGAAATAGAGACATTGTGATTGCAAAAATAAGAGCGTGTGTATGATACATTGCATAGAAAATGAGTGGCACACCAAACTTAGTATGACACTTTCAATTAGAATTGATGCAAGTATCCAGTGAAGAATTGGAAATAAATTATTGCAAGGCAACACCAAACTTATCTTATGCAATCTCATCTCAATTTATTTGAAAGAAAACTAAGCAAATAAAGAAAATATTGTGTGTAAATAACACAATCACCAAGAAACAGAGAATTTCCTTTTGTCACCAAGGAATCTTTAGTGAGGCATTAACACAAACAGTTGATTGGCAAGAGAAAATAGAGGAACGAAAGTAATAGAAACAAAAATAAAAATGTCTAATCTAGGTAATCAACCAACTGGTAGTTTGTTAATCACAACTAATCTCCGGCAACAGCACCATAAACTTGATCATGGGAATTAATGCATCTCTACAAAATTCCTTCGGCAAGTATACCGAATTGTCATCAAGTAAAAACTCACAAGAGTGAGGTCGAATCTCACAAAGATTAACGGATTAAGCAAGCAATAATTGATTAATTAGCCTAGTTAGACAAGCATAATTGGATTATAAGCAACAAGGAAATGTAAATGACATGAAAGTAAAGGAAAGAAATAAAGTGCAAGAAAGTAAATGGCAAGAAAAGTAAAGTGCAAGAAAGAAAATAGTTAGAACTTAAAAGGAAAAGGGGCATTGGGATCAAGAGGTATTGCATTCTCTGGACAAATCATATTCTTATCTCATCTTCAATCATGTAACTCATTGACCTCTTGGCAATCATGAGTGATTGAACCCCAATTCCTTGGTGATTCAATCTCTCAATTCTTGATCAATAGCCAATTCCTTAGTCTAGTTGTTTATGAAGAGAGATCTAGCTTGGTCCCTAATTATACCACACAATCTCATAGATCCAAATAATGGGTAGATTAAATGTCACAATATCCAACCCAAAACCCAAATCTACTCAATTATGAGAAAGAATTTCAAGCATGATTTTATGATTCCTCTTCTAATGTTCACATAAAACCCAATTACATTCAATCTCCTTTCCAAGATAATTGAATGCTAAAATGAAGAATGAAATCTTTCCAGTAAATCAAAGAGAGATGAAGAGAAGAAGAAGAAGAGAAACAAATTAATCCATTAAATTGCAATAGAGCACTCTTTCCCAATGAAAAAATTTAGTAAATAAAATATTTACAAAGTGATATGGAAGAACATGGAGAAGAAGAGAAGGGTGGAAGGAGGGGTCCGAAGACCCACTCCCTCAATTGTGTCCAGAATTCCCCAAATTGATTCCCCTATTCTATGAAACTAAGACCTTTATATAGGCTCTCCTAAATTACAAACTTAAATGAAATTGAAAGCAAATTACAATGAAATCAAAATAAACTATTCTAGATGTTTCTTGTGGCCTTGATTGATTGATAATTGTGGCTTGAATGAGAGTTGGAGTGGGCTTGGTTGAAGGTTGGGGGCTACAGGGAGAGTTAGCGTGTGGTTTCAAGTGCCACGCCCACTAGAATTTGCTCTTTGGAGTATGACCTACTTTGCAATGCTGAAAATATGGAGTTGTTTGGGCCCAATTGAAGGTAAAGAGGCCAGTCTGTCAAATACCCCGGCGTGCCACACCCACTCTTGGCGTGCCACGCCCCTTGTGTTGTGAAACTGGCATGCCACGCCCATTCTTGGTGTGCCATGCCTTCATTGATGCACTAAATCTTTCTCTCTGGCCATTAGAACTGGCGTGCCACGCCCAAGACCTGGCGTGCCTGATAAACCCCATTTTCAGGGTTTATCTTATGTTGAATTTAGAGCATTTTATCAACCTTTCATCACATTTATTCAATGAAATAGGATGGTTTTGTGATTCTTCCTTAAATTGTGCTTAATTGTGAAAACATGCTTTTAGACCTTTAATTTGATGATTTTTTTCACCTTTGATTCCACTAGATACCTTGATTTGTTTGTCAAGTGATTTCAAGTTGAAAAGGCTAGGAATGAATCAAAGGAGTGAAGAGGAAAGCATGCAATGTAGAGAAATCATGAAAAGCCAAAGATTTGGGGTACATTCATCCACGCGCACGCGCACTGGACGTGCACGCGTGGATTGCGAAAACTTCAGGGACATGCACGCGTGCTGTACGCGTACACATTGATGGCCGCACGTGATTTTTAAGAGGAAAACATGCCCAGCGAATTCTGAGAAGCTGTGGGGCCCAATTTGTAACCAACTTTGGCACCAAAATGCCAAAATGACCAAGGATTGAAGAGCAAAGGGGGATTCCATCATTCTACACACATTAGGATTAGTTTTAGTTAGTTTTAGAGAGAGAAGCTCTCACTTCTCTCTAGGAATTAGCATTAGGTTTAGTTCAATATAGGTTTTAGTTCATGCTTTCATCTACTTCTACCTCTCAATTCTTTGTTGTTACATGCTGTTCTTCTATTCTTTTGATTGTAATTTCTTCTACTTTGTTTCTACACTTTGTTGTTGATCTACTCTTGTTTCTTTTATTTTCTTTCAATTCAATTTTGAGGTAATTCATGTCAATAATGTTCTTTTTTATTGTTGTTGTCAATTCTTTGTAATAGTTGTTGTTAGATTTCATTCTTGTTATCAATTTACTATGCTTTTCTTTTTTGCCTTTCAAGTGTTTGTCAAAATACTTGAGAAGATATTAGAGTAGAATTTTATGTTCTTGGCTTGGGAAGATAACTTAGGAATTTTTGAGTTGCTAATGTCCAAGTGATTGATAGTTGATAGCCATTGACTCTAGTTCTCATTAATTCAATTAGTGAATAGCTAGAACTTATGGACTTGGATTGATATAGCTCATTTGACTTTCCTTTACTTGTTAGAGAATGACTTAGTAGGATTGATCCTTGCAATTATCATATTGTGGTTAGTGATAAGGATAGAGATCCTTGACCACCAAACCTTGCCAAGACCTCTTTGTCAATCGATTTCCTTTATCATTTACTTTTCTTGTTTCCTAATCAAAACCCCAAAATATACATGTCCATGACCAATAACAAGAACACTACCCTGCAATTCCTTTGAGAGACGACCCGAGGTTTAAATACTTCGATTTATAATTTTAGGGGTTTGTACTTGTGACAAACAAATTTTTGTATGAAGGGATTAGTGTTGGTTTAGAAACTATACTTCGACGAGATTTCATTTGTGAAATTCTAAACCATCAAAAATCAATTCATCAAAATGGCGCCATTGCCGGGGACTTGCAATGGTGTTATGTTATTGGTTATTGTATATATGTGAATATTGTAAATACGTTTCTCTTTCACTTGTTTCTTAGACTTAGTTAGTTTGCTTTTGTTTCCATTATAAATTCTCATTTTGGCTATGAGTTTGGTTCTAATTGTGTTGTAGGAAATGTGAACTTCAATGACCACATGTATCAAGGATGGAACCAACAAAGATGGGAGGAGCCCCAAGGAATGGATCACTCCTATTGGCCACAACCTCCGGATACTCATAGGTACACTTATCATCCGAATGCATGCCAATTTAAAGGCTATGGTGAATCTTTTTGTGAAAATCAATTACCATCATCATATACCTATGAGCCATATCCTCAACATGAGCCTCAACCATACTCACAAACCTCTCTTTACCAAACATCTTCCTACGATCCATATCCATCATATGACCAATCATCCATACGATATCCTCGTGACCATTATGAGAAGGAACTTTTAGAACTACCACAACTCTATCATGATCACTACCATGAACCACCTTAATACACACCATCTCCATATCATTACCAAGAAGAACCACATTCCTACTATGAACTTTTTCTCCAAAATGCTGAACCCTCTTATCCACCCCAAGCTCCAATAGATGATTCCCTCACCTTGCTACTTCAAGGACAAGCGGATATGCAAAGAAACACCCTGGAGTTTGTGATCAACTTGACCAAGGTAGTGCATACTTTATCCTACCAATGCTTGAACACTCAAGGTGCTTCCGTTACCACGTATGAAAGACCAAAAGAAGAGCAAAGCATGAAGAAAAAATTGGAAAATCCGGTGGAGAAGGAGGAGTTGTGTTTTGTGTTGGAACAATTGGAGGAATGATAAAGGATTTATGGACTTGGATTGATATAGCTCACTTGACTTTCTTTTACTACTAGTTAGAGGATGACTTAATAGGATTGATCCTTGCCAATTCTCATGTTGTGGTTAGTGATTAGGATAGAGATCCTTGACCACCAAACCTTGCCAAGGCTGCTTTATCATTTACATTTCCATTGTCATTTACTTTTCTTGTTCCTTAATCAAAACCCCAAAATATACAACTCATAACTAATAACAAGAACACTACCCTGCAATTCCTTTGAGAGACGACCCGAGGTTCCAATACTTCGGTTTATAGATTTTAGGGGTTTGTACTTGTGACAAACAAAATTTTTGTATGAAAGGATTATTGATTGGTTTAGAAACTATACTAGCAACGCTCCTTCATTTGTCAATTCTATACCGTCAAAAATCCGTTAATCAAAATGGCGCCGTTGCCAGGGAGTTGCAATGGTGTTATGTTATTGGTTATTGTATATATGTGAATATTGTGAATAGCTTTATTTTTGGATTGCTTGCTAGTTTTTGCTAGTTTAGGACTTTGTTTCATTACTTCTTATTAGCTTTTGTTCTTATTTTCTCTTTTCATTATGAATTCTCACTTTGGCTATGAGTTTGATTCTAACTATGTTGTAGGCAATGAGAGCTTCAATGAGGATGTGTGTCAAGGATGGGATAATCAAAGGTGGGAGGAGCTATATGCATATGATCAATCTTCATGGCAACAACCTCCAACAATAGACTATGAACAAGAGCCATTCTTTGATGCATATCAATTCAATGGCTATGGTGAATCTCCTTGTGACTTTCAAGAACCACCACCATATGCCTATGAGCCATACCCTCAACATAACCTTCAACCGTACTCACAAGCCACTTTTCACCAACCACCTTCATATGACCCTTATCCATATCCCCCATTAAAACAACCATATGAGTCATATGAACCATATATAAAGCCACCACCATTCCAACATCAATACTTTCAAGAACCACATCCAATGTATGAAAATTTTTAACCACAAGATGAACTCTACTTCCCACCACAACCTCCCATGGAAGAATACTCATGTCCATCGATCCAAGAGCCGTATGATCCTAATCATATTATCCAAGAGGAACAAGAGTCAAGGGATCATCTCAAAGAAATATTGGATCAACTTCAAGCAACCATGGAGCGTGTTGTGCAACAAGTGGAAAGAGTGGAAATTATTGAACCACCACAACTCTACCAAGAAGAACCACCTTCCTACTATGAACCCTTCCCCCAAATTGATGAATCCTTCCATCCACCCCAACCTCCAATGGATGACATCCTTGATGTTCTTGTTCAAGGACAAGAGGAGATGAAAAGGGATGTGCAACAATTCACGGCCGCCTTAGACGAGGTGGTAAACCGATTAGCATCCCAATGCTTGAACACTCAAGGAACTCCCATGGCTACTTGTGGAGAAACAAATGAAGAGAATAACATGAAGGAGAGATTGGTAGAGAATGAGGGAAGTTACTTTGTATTGGAACAATTGGAGGAAGCTACAATTGTTGAAGAAAAGGAAGAAGTGGTTGAAGACTTAGGAGATGCGGAACTACCTTGGGAGCATAGAGTTGAAGAAAATACCTCCAAGAAGATTGAATTTGATGCTAAGGAGAAATGTGCACAACCTCCAAGGCATATCCCTTATGAAAAACTGGACGGGATAGAGCAAGAATTGAGTTCCCTTGGTGATGAAGACCAAACATCAATTCTTAGTGGTGAAGAATCCTTTGAGCTTGAAGCACTTTCTCCCGATGAGATAGAAAGCAATGTGGAAGTAAATTTTTCTCACCCTTCCTATTATGACTTGAGTAAGGGAAAAGGCTTAGATATAATTGTTGAACAAAGGATTACAGTTGAGAAAACTTGTGAAGAGGTGGAAGTCCTTAGAATGGGAAGGACGGGAGTTGGTTACGCTTTGTCAAGATCTTTGGAAGCCTCTTTGCCTAGGTTGCCATCTACTCCTTCATTCGAGTGGGTGAAATTCATTTCTATTAGCTTTATCATCCCACTTGAATATGGTTTGCTTGAAACGGATGGCCAACTTAGGGAACTTTGTGGGATGAAGCGTAAGAGAAAAAGGTTTTGTGGTTGGCGTTGCAAATCAAGGCTCATTAGGGTTGACGCATCAAACATGAAATACAAAGGTTGGAGTAGTGACCAACTAGATGGGTCTAGGAGGATTGTTAGTCACTTTATTGAGAATTCACCTTTGGGATCTGGGAATACATGAGTGTGGAAACAATGATGATCAATTCAAGGATGGGTATGGAAACAAGATATGGGATCTGGGAATACATGAGGATCACCTTTGGGAGCTCATAGCTTGTGCAGAACTCCATCAAGGATTGAAGATATTAAATTTGAAGAATGGAGCTTATTGGAGATTCAAGCGTTGGTGGATGTTCAAAGATAGCTTCAAGCACAAGCCACCTTGAGAGGAGCTCCCCATAAGTCCAACTTAAGGACAATAAACAAAAGTGCTAGGTGGGAGACACCTCACTATGGTAAACTCTTTTCATTTTTCTCTTTTGTACATATTAATAGAATTAGTTTAATTTCATGTTTAGTTTAGTTAGTTGAGTATATTTGGTAGTATAATATGTTAAATAAGGTTTTAGGGTGTTTTGGTAGCTATTCAGAGGTTTGGAAGGCTTGGTTTGGTGCAAGAACTTGGAAAAAATTTGAAAAACAGAGCACCAACCCACGCGTGCACGCACTTGGTGCGTACGCGTGACCCAAGCATTTTTGACCACCCACACACACGCGTACATGGCGCGTACGCGTGGATGTAAAAGATTCCATCCCCAGCCAAAAACCCGAGAGTTAGGCCTGCACTGTGCGAACATTGGGCCTAAGGCACAAACCAACCCACGCGTGCGCGCACCTGGCGCGTATGCATCCTTGATTCTAATTGTGCAATGCATGCGTACGCACGCTGTATGCGCGCTAATGAGCGGATAATTTATACGCTTTTTGACATTATTTTTAAGTAGTTTTCAGCATGTTTTAATTACTTTTTAGTATATTTTTATGAGTTTTTATTCGAAATTCACATTTCTGGATTTTACTATGAGTTTGTGTGTTTTTCTGTGATTTCAGGTATTTTCTGGCTGAAATTGAGGGACCTAAGCAAAAATCTGATTCAGAGGCTGAAAAAGGACTGCAGATGCTGTTGGATTCTGACCTCCCTGCACTCAAAATGGATTTTCTGGATCTACAGAAGACCAATTGGTGCGCTCTCAATTGCGTTGGAAAGTAGACATCCAGGGCTTTCCAGCAATATATAATAGTCCATACTTTGCCCAATTTTTGACGACGCAAATTGGCGTTTAACGCCAAGTCTTTACCCTATTCTGGCGTTAAACGCCAGAAACAGGTTGCAAACCAGAGTTAAACGCCAGAAACAGGCTACAACCTGGCGTTTTAACTCCAAGAGAAGCTTCTACACGTGTAAAGCTCAATTCTCAGCCCAAGCACACACCAAGTGGACCCCGGAAGTAGATTTCTGCACTATCTGCACTTAGTTACTTATTTTCTGTAACCCTAGCTACTAGTTTAGTATAAAAACAACTTTTAGAGACTTACTATGGACCTCATGACATTTTTTATGTTTCATATTGTATTTCTGACAGCATGAGTCTCTAAACCCCATGGTTGGGTGTGAGGAGCTCTGCTGTGTTTCGATGAATTAATGCAATTACTACTATTTTTTCATTCAATCACGCTTGTTTCTATTCTAAGATATTCACTCGCACTTCATTCTGATGAATGTGATGATCCGTGACACTCATCATCATTCTCACCTATGAACGCGTGCCTGACAACCACCTCCGTTCTACCTGCAATAGCTTGAGTGTGTGTCTCTTAGCCTCCTGGTTCACGATTAGAGTCTTTGTGGTATAGGCTAGAATTATTGGCGGCCATTCCTGAGATCCGGAAAGTCTAAACCTTGTTTGTGGTATTCCGAGTAGGATCTGGGAAGGGATGACTGTGACAAGTTTCAAATTCACGAGTGTTGGGTGTAGTGACAGACGCAAAATAATCAATGGATTCTATTCCAGCATGAGTGAGAACCAACAGATGATTAGCCGTGCGGTGACAACGCACTTGGACCATTTTCACTGAGAGGATGGATGGTAGCCATTGACAATAGTGATCCACCAACATACAGCTTACCATGGAAGGAGCCTTGCGTGCGTGAAGAAGAAGACAGTAGGAAAGCAGAGATTCGGAAGACAGAGTATCTCCAAATCCTCAATCTGTTCTCCATTACTGCATAACAAGTATTATTTAATTTATGCTATTTACTCCTCATAAACCCAATCACTTTTATTACTAATTTTCTGACTAATAATTATAAAATAATCATAGCTTGCTTCAAGCCAACAATCTCTGTGGGATCGACCCTTACTCACGTAAGGTATTACTTGGACGACCCAGTGCACTTGCTGGTTAGTGGTACGAGTTGTGAAAAGTGTGATTCACAATTCGTGCACCAAGTTTTTGGTGCCGTTGTCGGGGATTGTTTGAGTTTGAACAACTGACGGTTTATTTTGTTGCTTAGATTAGGAATAATTTATTTTTGTTGGTTTAGAGTCACTAGAATTGCATCTGCTATTTTCCTTTCAAAGATACTATTTTTCTTTATTAATTTTTAATTTTTTTTTGAGTCTTATGTTTGAGTTTAGATTCATATTTTAAGTTTGGTGTCAATTGCATGTTTTTATTTTCCTTTAAATTTTCGAAATTTGTGTTCATTGTTCTTTCTTGATCTTCAAGTTGTTCTTGCTATTTTTCTTGTTTGATCTTTAGTTTTTCCTGTTCTGTCTTTTCTTGTTTTTCTTGTGCGTTTTCAAATTATCAGTATTCAAAAAATTTTATATACATTAAATACCCTTTTTTTTTAAAACACGTTAAATTTATAGCTCAGTTGGATAGAGCGTTGTGCTTATGTTCTTGGTAATTGGGTATCTTTCTTTTAAAACTTTTTCAAAAATAATTTTTCTTTGATTAAATCTTGTGTCAAACTTTTAAGTTTCGTGTTCTCTTGTTATTTTTCTTTAATTTTCAAAAATTTATTTTTAGTTTTCTAAAAGTTTTAAGTTTGGTGTTCTTTTTTATGTTCTTGAGTCTTTGAATTTTATTCTTGTTGTTCCTGTGGGTCTTCAAGGTGTTCTTAAGTCTTCTTTATATTTTGATCTTAAAATTTTTAAGTTTGGTGTTCCTTGGTGTTTTCCCTCCAAAATTTTCGAAAAACAAGGAGCATTAGATCTAAAAATTTTAAGTCTTGTGTCTTTTGTGTGTTCTTCTCTTTTTTCATAAAATTCAAAAATAAAAATATATATATATATATATATCCTTTCCTTTTTAAAATCATATCTTTTTCAAAATCTTATCTTATCTTTTCCAATCTCAAATTTTAAAATCATACCTTTTTCAAATCTTTTTAATTAATTACTTATTTTAATTTTCAATTTCCTTTTTATCTATTTTTCTAATTTTTGAAATTATAGTTAATTTTTTTATTTTATTTTATTTTCCTTTTAATTTTTGGTATTGAAAAAAATTAAATAAATTTTTTTTACAATCCAAATCATCTCCCTTTCTCCATCATGGATCTAAGTGGAAATGAATAGTCCAGAAGGACTCTGGGGTCATATTGTAATCCCACTACTGGTGCATATGGGAGTAGTATCTGTATACCTCCTATCAAAGCAAGCAGTGTTGAGCTAAATCCTCAGCTCATTGTCATGGTGCAGCAAAACTGCCAGTATTCCGGTCTTCTACAGGAAGAACCTACTGAGTTTCTGGCACAATTCTTGCAAATTGCTGACACAGTACGTGACAAGGAAGTAGATCAGGATGTCTACAGATTATTACTGTTTCCATTTGCTGTAAAAGATCAAGCTAAGAGGTGGTTAAATAACCAACCTACAGCAAGCATAAGAACATGGAAGCAGTTATCAGACAAATTCCTAAATCAATATTTCCCTCCAAAAAGGATGACACAGCTAAGGCTGGACATCTAAGGCTTTAAACAAGAGGATGATGAATCCCTTTATAACGCCTGGGAGAGGTACAGAGGGATGCTAAGGAAATACCCCTCTGAAATGTTTTCAGAGTGGGTGCAACTAGACATCTTCTACTATGGGCTTAAAGAAAAAGCTCAGATATCTCTAGACTACTCAGATGGTGGATCTATACACATGAGAAAGACTATTGAAGAGGCTCAAGAGCTTATTGATGTAGTTGCTAGAAATCAGCATCTATACATAAGTAATGAGTCCTCCATGAAAGAAGAAGCTAAGGTAGTATCAGCTGACTTTAGTCCTTAGGAGCAAGTTGCTAAACTCAATCAGCAAGTATCTTCTATACCAAGGCAGTTGGCAGAATTTAAGGAGATGCTACAAGAAATCAAAATTGCTAACAAGGATATGGAGTCCCAATTGAATCAGACAAAACAGCAGTTATCAAAATAGATAACAGAGGAGTGTCAAGCTGTTCAATTAAGGAGTAGAAAAACATTAAATACATAAACTCAAAGTAGCAGAAAGCCAAGGAAAGAACAACTGACAGAGGATGAGCAGAATGCTACCCAAAATCCCTCTGAGGACAGTAAGAGCCCAGAGAGGAATGATTCTGGCATTCAAATGCCAGAAAAGGGTGAAAAGTTGGCGTCAAACGCCAATTCCATGTTCAATTCTGGCGTTCAAATGCTAGAACAGGGTAGGAATATGGCGTTAAACACCAGCCGGCACCCACTCTTGGCGTTCAAATGCCAGTAAGGGATCAGACACCTGCAAGTGCTGATAATAACTCCCTCAAGAAGGCTTCTCAACCTGCTTCTGTAGGAAATAAACCTGTAGCAACCAAGGTTGAAGAATATAAAGCCAAAATACCTTATCCTCAGAAACTCCGCCAAGCGGAACAGGATAAACAATTTGCCCGCTTTGCAGACTATCTCAGGACTCTTGAAATAAAGATTCCGTTTACAGAAGCACTTGAGCAAATACCCTATTATGCTAAGTTCATGAAAGAAATCTTAAGCCATAAGAAGGATTGGAGAGAAACTGAAAAAGTTTTTCTCACTGAGGAATGCAGTGCAGTCATTCTGAAAAGCTTACCAGAGAAGCTTAAGGATCCCAGAAGCTTTATGATACCATGCACATTAGAGGGAATTTGCACCAAGACAGCTCTATGTGATCTTGGGGCAAGTATCAACCTAATCCCTGTATCCACTATCAGAAAGCTTGGTTTGAATGAAGAGATCAAACCAACCCGGATTCGTCTTCAACTTGCTGATGGCTCCATAAAATAACCATCAGGTATAATTGAAGACATGATTGTCAAGGTTGGGCCATTTGCCTTTCCTACTGACTTTGTAGTGCTGGAAATGGAGGAGCACAAGATTGCAACTCTCATTCTAGGAAGACCTTTCCTAGCAACTGGACGAACTCTCATTGATGTTCAAAAACGGGAAGTGACCCTGAGAGTCAATGAGGATGAGTTTAAGTTGAATGCTGTCAAAGCTATGCAGCATCCAGACACACCGAAGGACTGCATGAGAGTTGATATTATTGACTTTTGGTAGAGAAAGTCAATATGACTGAGAGTCTCGAATCAGAGCTAGAGGACATCTTTAAAGATGTTCAGCCTGAGCTAGAGGAATCAGAGGAAACAGAAGAACCTCTGAAAATGCCTCAGGAGGAGGAAAAGCCTCCCAAGCCCGAGCTCAAACCACTACCACCATCCCTGAAATATGCATTTCTGGGAGAAGACAACACTTTTCCTGTGATCATAAGCTCTACCTTGAAGCCACAAGAAGAGGAAGCACTGATTCAAGTGCTAAGGACACACAAGACATCTCTTGGGTGGTCCATAAGTGATCTTAAGGGCATTAGCCCAGCCAGATGCATGCACAAAATCCTCTTGGAGGATAATGCTAAACCAGTGGTTCAACCACAAAGGCGGCTGAATCCAGCCATGAAGGAAGTGGTGCAGAAAGAGGTCACTAAATTATTAGAGGCTGGGATTATTTATCCTATTTCTGATAGCCCCTGGGTGAGCCCTGTCCAAGTCATCCCTAAGAAGGGAGGCATGACAGTAGTTCATAATAAAAGGAATAAACTGGTTCCTACAAGAACAGTTATAGGGTGGCGCATGTGTATTGACTACAGAAGACTCAATACAGCCACTAGAAAGGATCATTTTCCTTTACCATTCATAGACCAGATGCTAGAAAGACTAGCAGGTCATGATTATTACAGCTTTTTGGATGGCTATTCAGGCTACAACCAAATTGCAGTAGATCCCCAGGATCAAGAGAAAAAAGCATTCACATGTCCATCTGGAGTATTTGCCTACAGAAGGATGCCATTTGGGCTGTGTAATGCACCTGCAACCTTTCAGAGATGCATGCTCTCTATTTTCTCTGATATGGTAGAAAATTTTCTAGAAGTCTTCATGGATGACTTCTCGGTATATGGAGACTAATTCAGCTCCTGTCTTGGTCACCTGACACTTGTTCTGAAAAGGGGTCAAGAGACTAACCTGGTTTTAAACTGGGAAAAATGTCACTTTATGGTGACTGAAGGGATAGTCCTTGGGCACAAAATTTCAAACAAGGGAATAGAAGTAGATCAAGCTAAAGTGGAAGTAATTGAAAAATTACCACCATCTGCCAATGTTAAGGCAATCAGAAGCTTTCTGAGGCATGCAGGATTCTATAGGAGGTTTATAAAGGATTTTTCGAAAATTGCAAAAACTCTGAGCAATTTGCTAGCTACTGACACGCCATTTGTGTTTGACACAGAGTGTCTGCAGGCGTTTGAAACTTTGAAAGCTAGGCTGGTCACAGCACCAGTTATTTCTGCACCAGACTGGACATTACCATTCGAACTAATGTGTGATGCCAGTGACCATGCGATTGGTGTAGTACTGGGACAGAGGCATAACAAGCTTCTGCATGTCATTTATTATGCTAGCCGCATTTTAAATGATGCCCAAAAAAAATTACACAACCATAGAAAAAGAATTGCTTGTAGTGGTTTATGTCATTGACAAGTTTAGATCACACTTAGTAGGATCCAAAGTGATTGTGTACACTGACCATGTTGCTCTTAAATATCTATTGACAAAGCAGGATTCAAAACCCAGGCTCATAAGATGGGTGTTGCTTCTGCAAGAGTTTGATATAGAAATAAGAGACAGAAAAGGGACAGAGAACCAAGTGGCTGATCATCTGTCCCGGATAGAACCAGTCGAAGGGGCGTCCTTTCCCTCTATTAAGATTTCTGAAACCTTTCTGGATGAGCAATTGTTTGCCATTCAGGAAACACCATGGTTTGCAGATATTGCAAACTATAAAGCTGTAAGATTCATACCTAAGGAGTACAGCAGGCAACAAAAGAAAAAATTAATTACTGATGCAAAGTACTACCTGTGGGATGAACCATATCTCTTTAAGAGATGTGCAAATGGGATAATCCATAGGTGTGTGCCTAGAGAAGAAGCACAGAAGATCCTATGGCATTGTCATGGATCATAATATGGAGGACATTTCAGTGGTGAGCGAACAGCCACAAAAGTCCTCCAATGTGGCTTCTAGTGGCCCACTCTCTATAAAGACTCCTGAGAGTTTGTGCGTAACTGTGACAGCTGCCAGAGAGCTGGTAATCTGCCTCATAGTTACGCCATGCCTCAGCAAGGGATCTTAGAGATTGAGTTGTTTGACGTATGGGGTATTGACTTCATGGGGCATTTTCCACCATCATACTCAAACACTTATATTCTGGTAGCAGTCGAATATGTATCCAAATGGGTAGAGGCCATTGCAATACCCACCAATGATACTAAGACAGTGCTGAAGTTCCTCCAGAAACATATCTTCAGCAGGTTTGGTGTCCCTGATGAGCGAGTTTTTGTGTGGTTTAGAATTTTTCAAATGAATTCTCGTTGTAAAGTATAGCTTCTAAACCAAACAAAGAATCCTCTCAATAAAAAATATTGGTTTTATCACAAAGAACAAACCCCAAATAAGAAATAACCGGAGTATTTAGACTCCGGGTCGTCTCACAAGGAGTTACAATGAAGTGGTTAATTATTGGCTATGAAGGGGTCAAGGGGGGTTTGGTTGATAAGAGGGCAAGAAAATAAATGACAAGAAAAGTAAAGAGAGCAACTAAAGAAAGCAATTAATAAAGAGAGACATTCATGGCAAAGATTGAGATCATAGGCTTTCTATCCTAGTCATGCAATGATTAATTCATCTTATTTAGTCAACTCCAACAAATAGGTAGAATGTCAAATAAGACTAATTAATCATGTCACAAATATAAACAAGAATTTATCTCATTATGTCATCTCATGAGAGAAAGTCTAACAAGACTAGCTAATCTCAATCCAAAAGTCCTAACCAACTTACTAATGAAACTAGCAAAAGATTAGCGTCAATGGAAACAATATTCCATAAGTCCTAATCAACTCACTAATTAAATTAGCAAAAGATTAGCATCAATGGAAACAATATTAGCTAACAACTCTAGATCACCAACATAAGTTGGGTTTTCATGACTCAAGATTGTCCAATCGCTCTTTCCAAGCCAAGAATGCTCAAAATCTACTCTAACATTCTTCCAAGCATTTTATCAAACACTTGGAAGGCATACAAGAAAAGCATGGTAAATATGAAAGAAATAGTAAAATCTAACAACTATCAATGACAAGAAAGGTAAATCACAACTCAAATCAACAATTAAAAGGACATCAAACATTAAATTGCATTGAAGAAAATTAAGATCCAACAAGGTTCATGAACATAAAAGCAACAAATTAAAGGAAAAGATCAAGAGAAACTAAGAAGATTAAGATGTAATAACAAGGAATTAACAAGGGAAAACTAAATCAAAACAAGAATTAAAAGTGGAATTTAAGAAAATTAAACCTAAACTACTCTAAATTCTAGAGAGAAGAGAGAGCTTCTCTTTCTAGAATTCTACCCTAAAACATGATGAAAACTAAACTATGAATACTTGTGTTGACTCTCCTTCAATCCTTGGCTGAAATAGCATCAGAAATGAGTTGGGTTGGGCCCCAAAGTGCTTCAGAATTCGCTGGGGGCGAATTCACTTTAATGGGCCACGGCAGCATCGGCACGCGCGCGCAAAGTGCGCGTGCGCGCCCCTGCGCGCGTAATAACATATAGCAAATTTTATATCATTTTGAAGCCCCGGATGTTAGCTTTCCAACGCAACTAGAACCGTCTCATTTGGATCTCTGTAGCTCAAGTTATGGTCGATTGAGTGCGAAGAGGTCGGGCTTGACAGCTTTCCGGTTCCTTCATTTCTTCATTTGTTCTCCCGCTTGCATGTTTTTCTCCTCACTTCTTCCATCCAATACTTGCCCTATGAACCTGAAATCACTTAACAAATACATCAAGGCATCGAATGGAATTAAAGTGATTAAAATTACTAATTTTAGGGCCTAAAAAGCATGTTTTCACATTTAAGCACAATTCAAGGGAGAATTACAAAACCATGCTATTTTTATTGAATAAATGTGAGAAAATGTGATAAAATCCCCCAAAATAAGTACAAGATAAACCACAAAATCGGGGTTTATCAAATCTCCCCACACTTAAACTAAGCATGTCCTCATGCTAAAATCAAGAAAGAAGCAAAGGGACATCAACATTTATTCAATGCAAACTAACTACATGCAATCTATCTATATGCAATTTATCTACATGAATGCATCCACTTGGTCAAAATAAATCAATTTCCAAGAATGAATATACAAACACAAGGGCTAAGGCAATAACAATCACTCAACCCACAATTGATTTGAATTATTAAGAAGATTTTACAAACTTGCAAGAAAAGACATGATCATGGGTGAAAACATGTAATTGAGCAATCGAACCCTCACCGGATGTGTATCCGCTCTAGTCACTCAAGTGTATGGGGTTGATTCACTCAATCCTCCCCTAATCATGTTTTCCAAGGTTTGTTTTTCATCTAACAATCAACAATTACTTTATGCATGCATACAAATATCATGAGGGCTTTCCCATAGGTTGTAATGAGGCTAGGGTCAAGGTAGGATACATATGGTCAAGTGAGCTTGAAATTTGAATCTTTGATTAACTTAAACTTCCCACCTAACCTATGACAACCTATACAATTCTAAACAAACCTAACTACCTATTCTTCACTTTTTCACACACTCATGCATTCTCTTTTTTTTTTTTTATCACCACCCATATGCATTGACTTTTATTGAACCTTGCTTTGGGGCATTTTGTCCCCTTTTTATTCCAATTCTTTGTCTTTCTTTTTTCTTCTATTTCTATTATTTATTTTTTTCTCTTTTTTTTCTCAAACTAAAATATATACAAGAACATCAATGCATATGGTTTACACATGATTAATACATGAGTATGTTCCCAATTCCCAAGATTTTTTAACAAAAACACAAACACACTTTTATCTCTACCCAATGTTCCCAAATCTCCCAAAATCAAATGATAAACACTCTCACTAGCCTAAGCTAATCAAAGATCCAAACAAGGGACATTTATTGTCTTTCACTTATGTAACAACCCTAATTTTCGAGTACGCGAGATCTTTTCTGAAGACACCGATTTCTTTGGAAGATCAGTAAAGAGAACACCTCTTCTATATCATCAAGCACCTCAATCCTCATTGTCATTATATTATCTTTAACTCAAGACCTTAGTTGAGACAAGCTCGATAACGCGGTCACGAAGAACCTAGTTTTTGAACCGTATCGGTTAGGGGTTTTGATTCGGTTTTTCGTAAATAGTCTCAGTTTGACAAACCGGACTCGATTTATGAGAGGAGAGAGATAATAGTATAATATTATCATTATATTAGTATTAGAAAATACTTGAATGATATTATAAGGTTACCTGGTCTGTTTTAATTAAAAACAGAAAAATTGGTTTAACCGGGTTTACGATTTACTGGTGCAGCTTAGCACCAACACTCTCTGATGAATTTAGCAATGCTAAGGCCACATTATACATGTAATATTCTCATAATAAATATGTTACTAGTGTCATTTATGCTAGTAGCTCAGAAAATAACTTTTAGAGATGTTTTTACAACTGTTCCGATACACCTAGTTTTAGTAGTTGTACACCAGAGATATTTTAATATTATTTTAATCCACCTCCAAGCCAACCAATCACAACTCACCTTACACCTCCAAGATCTCCAAGGCTGTCTCATTACATCATTTTGGACGAAAATAACAAGAGAGAAAAGAGAGAAACTTTCATGAACACTTAATCTTCAAAGCTTGATTTCTTCTGAACCAAAACTCAAATCAAAACTCCGATTTCACCAAAATGATCCTCTCTTCTTCCTCTACATAACCATGTAACTTATCAAGGATGGAAATAAGGTGAGATGGCTGTCTCCCTCCCATTTCAATTCGGTTTTCAAGGAAAACCATGCAAAACATGTGTTTTCTTGATGTTCTTCCTTAGGAATCATGCTTAACTTGACTTGAGGGCCAAGAAACGTTAATTTCCAGCAAGTCTAAGGTGAGATATCTCTTCCTAACGTGTTGAGGGAGATTTGGTCAGTTGAGAGTTTGTGGATTTAAAGTTGTTCTTGATGTGTTTTAGGAGGAAAAAGTGCTTCAGGACCCCCTGAAAGTTTAACCGAATTAGGAGCAGCAAAACCAGGTAGCGATTGACGAATTTAATCTTGATTGATTGTGTTTGAGTTGTGTGATTATGATATGGTTTGTCTGTGCTTGAAATTGATTGTTTGTATGAGTAATTCTTGTTGAAATTTTGGTGAAATTTTGATGATATTTGATGAAATTCAAGCTTTAAAGTTCATGTTCTTGGGCAGCTGGAAAAACAAAACCCTAAGCTTAAATTGAGGTTCAATTTGTGTTGAAATCATGTAGAAAATATGGGGTTTTAGTGGCTGCTAATTTATTATGAATTATAGTAAAAATCGGTTGCTGAAAAGACTGAAAACGGGTAAAAACAGAGAAAGAATCTGAAGAATTTATGAAGAACATGAAGAACACTTTGAGTGTGGTGAAGAACAATGAATAACAGGCCTTAGATCTTAAAAAGGGCAAGGAAGTAAAATTTTTGGTGTTTGAGGGGTTATTTTGTAATTTCTGAAAGTTAGGGTGGTTAAAGTAGAAATATTAAAAGTTACGGGTGGTAAAAAGTGAATTTTTAAAGGTTAAAAGTTAAAAAGGGGTAATTTTCGAAAAATTAATGATAAAATAATAAATAATAATAAAATATTAAATAATAATATTTAATTAAAAATAATATTTTAATAAAATAATAAATAATGCGGAAAAGGCAGTTTTCTGTAGCTTTAGAAAGACAACTTTAAGCACAGAATCTCATAATTACTTTCATAAAACACTTAGGGAGTGGTAAAAACATATTAGTGAGGCAAAGATAAATAAAAGATAAAAAGTTGAAGAAAAGATAAAAATCGAAGAAAAAGTCCGTAAAGTTTTAATGACAGAAAAACAGACAGAGACTAGTGAACGAACTAGGGCAACATAGTTAGTCCTGGAATTGCGAATAGGGTTAGGTATTATATGAAAAGTTAAACTGTTTCAGTATAGACTTAATGAACTTATACTTAGGACAGACTAACTATTCATACCGAAATTTACATAAGCTTTAAATACATACGTTAAACAGAGTAACCAGAGCAGAATAAAGGGATACAGAGAAAAGAGTAATCAGAGCAAAGTAAAAAGACAAAGAGAAAAGAGTAATGTCATAAAGAGAAATGGTTTGAATTAAGATGTTGTAAAAGTGAATGATGTAAAGTTTGTACAGTATGATTGAACAGAGAAAGAAAGAGGTACTGCATAGGAATGTGAAAATGATGATGAATAATGAGAATGATTATGTGATGATCTGCTGCGTGAAGGCAGTCAGATAGATGGTGGTACGACCACTGAGAGTGCTTTCCTGGGATACTTAGCTATAATGCTATTCTGTAAGTCAGAGGACTCTTACAGAGGTATAGAGAACACACGACTAGCATATACTCCTGTAAGTCAAAGGACTCTTACAGTGAGAGTGTGTGTGTATGCTCCTGTAAGTCAAAGGACTCTTACAGTGAGAGCGTGTGTATGCTCCTGTAAGTCAAAGGACTCTTACAGAGAGTGTGTTGGGCAGATATAAGTTAACTAGCTCCGCCATGCAAGTCAAAGGACTCTTGTAGTGGGTTGCTAGTGCCGCCCTGCAAGTCAAAGGACTCTTGCAGTGGTTTGCCTCACAAGTCAAAGGACTCTTGCGAGGGGCATTGCCAACAGGGAAGCCTTACCTGGTCAAAGGACTCCGGGTAACGTCGGGAGCGGGTATGTAACCGACAAATGAGCTCATTACCTGCGCTAGGGCTAGACATGCATCATACTTGGTTGCGCATTTCCTCTGTTATGATTGTTGTTTGAATGTATGCTTTCTTTGTTTTTATTCTATTCTCTGTGTCTGTGTTTTATTTTCTTGTATTCTTTTGTTTGTGTTTTGCTTTCTATTTTCTCTATTTATCTGTTTCTTCTGTCTACTGCTTCTCAGTATTCTGCTATTTATCTGCTAAACAACAAGGAATTAATGAACTTAACTAATAACCCCGACCCTACTAAGAACTCCCCAGTTCTTACCCCTTCTCTCTCCCTTCCCCCTTCAGATGGAAGTAGGAGTACCCTTCCGTAATCTACCGATGACCGTTTTGCAAAGAGGATTCCGCTCTAGGTAGTCTTCTGAGTCTAGAGTGAACTCCGTTACCTGTTTATATGTATATACTATGAGGCCAGCCAACGTCTGCACCCCGCTTTTCTACAAACTTTAGCCTAAGTCCTCCGTACGATGTTGCTGTTATGTGGCCACTCGATGAAGTACTTGAGAGACGCTCTTTGATGACATATGATCATGCAGAGGAGTAGCAGATGATATTCTACCTTTTGGTGACATTCCACCTGACTTGAGTTTTGAAGACTTAGAGCGTACTTTCCCTCGCTTTAGTAGTTTAGATGGAATAGGTGAGTATAGAGTCTAGACTAGTCTGGGTGCCAGCTTAGGGACTTCTTGAACAGGTCAGGGCCTGGGATGTTGTATGTATATATATGTATATAGTTATTATCTAGCAATATCTAGGAGTTTTCTAACTAAAAGTCTATACTCTAATAAAGGCTGGATCACTAAATGTTGTTAGCTGCTTGTGATGTATTTATGTGTGGTTGCTTATAACTGTTTTATCTGTTATTATTTGTGAATTGATTATAAATGATTATATTTATTAATCCAAATGTTTTCAGAAAAAAAAGTACCTCACTAACTAACTACGCTTTTAACAACGAATCAGGCTCATATAATAAATAATAGATAATAATTAGGATGACAAATTGGTAGCACTCGGTTTCTGGTATGTCCTAGGCGTACTGAAAATTGGGTCGTTACAACTTATGCTTGTAATGTGCTACAATTAAGAACAAATGGGTTAAGCATAGGCTCAATTTGGTTATCAATGGAAGATAAAAGGTAGGCTTATTTGGGTAAGTGAGCTATTTGAACAATGGCCTCAATCATATAAATGCATGTATACACAAAATAATGGACATATAGAATTAAACAAATCAAAGATTACAATCATAGGAAGAGAATAATGCACACAAGAATGAAAATAAGTGGTCATATATGATGTAACCACACAGTTAAGGCTCAAAACTTACATGCTTGTGTTCTTAGCTCAAAAATCATGTTCCACAAAGTATATAATTCAAGCAAGTTCTAAAAAAAAAACTTTTTTCTCAATCAATTGGGGTGCCCTATAGATAAAATTCTTGGAAAATATCATGATTTTGACTAAGCTTATTATATACATATGCAAAATAAGAAAGTGCAATTAGAAATCCTAAAATGAAATGCAAAAATGTTGGGATTAGGAACTTGTCACCTAAAAATGCCGAGCGGTCGGACGACCTCCCCACACTTAAAAGTTTGCACCGTCCTCGGTGCACTCACAGATGAGCAAGGGGGTACGGCGACTTTCCGAGTTGCTACCTTCAGCTGGTAGGTCAATCGGTGCTGCGTGTTCTTCCTTCCGCTTCCATTTTTGCTTGTGGTGCATTGATCATGAAAAATAAAATAAACACCGTAGGATGAGAAAATACAAAAGGAAGGAAGCGGGTATTGTTGGAATGAGGTAAATCACTAGAATTGAGTGGGTGAATTGGTGTGACATTGATGAAAAATAGGCGTGTGGGTTCTAAAATTGCGCGCGGTTTAGAACACACACACACATACTAGTACAAAAAAAATTATGTCTCAACTACACAAAAGAAAATATGCACTTCACTCATTCTAGTGTGCTTGAGATACTTTAAAAGACTCATAGGTTAAAACAACCCAACAAGTAGTGAAAAAGCATAAAAGCATTCAAGCAAAAATCAAGCAATTGTAAAATTGGATAATGCATGGACATTGATTGATGTATAGGTAGACTTAGTGAGCAAAATGGTATATGAAACGTACACAACAATCAATGACACATATTGAAGTTGTTACAACACCTAAGTGACATAGAGGTGAAACACATGTATGCTATGGAACTTAGGAAAAAGAAGATAGAAGTGGAAATCAATCACATAGAAAGCATGGTCCACAAAGCTTAGGAAGCTCAAAAATATGTCGCTAGGTAAGCTTTCGATCCAATTTCACAATTCTACAATCAATGCATGAAATAAGTGATGTGAACAAAGGTAGACCATAAACAAGCATCACAAAAAAATACAATGATAACATACAATTGCCTAACAATGGATGATGAATGCATGGTGGCCAAAACATGCAATTCAAAAGAGTTAAGAAGCATGAAGGCAATGTAACATGTACTTGGTATTTAAGAGCATTAAACATGAAAAGTTCCGAACCAAGTAACCAAATATAACCTCAATAAAGAATCCAACAATGACAATTAACATCAATGATGTTAAACTAACATCCTATCAGTAAGCAGCAGCAGTAAACAGTAAACAAGATTAGTAATCCAACACTTATAATGGAAAATAAAAATTAAACTAACTAATTAACCAAAAGGAATGGTGTTATATGATGCTTGGTAGTGTTGGATGATGTTTGAAGGGTGGAAAGAAAAGAAGAGAAGAGAAAAGAAGGAAAGAAATGGAAAGAGGAGAAGAGAAAAAGGTGAGTGAAATAGGGCAATCCACGCGTGTGCGTCATGTGCGCGTACGCGTGCATGGCAAGGCAGAGAGTCGACGCGGACGCGCAAGGTACGCGTTCGCGTGCCCTGGGGCACAAAGTTGGCACACTTCAGGCACAACTCTCGGGTGAATGTATGGAGGGGTAGAAAAATTCAATCCACGCGTACGCGTACATGGCGCGTCTGCGTGGATGGCCGAAATTGCTTGATTCACGCGTACGCGTGGAGTGCGCGTGTGCGTGGGTGGTGCTCTGTTTTTTCAAAATTTTTCTATGTTTTTGCACCAAACTAAGCATTCCAAACCTCCAAACAACTACCAAAACATCATAAAACCTTATTTAACCTACTAGACTCCCAATTAAACTCAACTAATCAAACAAAACATGAAATCAAATCTAAATTACCAATATTTACAAAGAGGAAAAGGGAAAGATGTTACCATGGTGGGGTGTCTCCCACCTAGCACTTTTGTTTATTGTCCTTAAGTTGGACTTATAGGGAGCTCCTCATCAAGGTGGCTTGTGCTTGAATCGATCCTTGAACATCCACCAATGCTTGGACTTCCATTGTGCTTCACCATTCAAAGTTAATAACTCCAAGCTTGGATGGAGTTCTTCACAAACCATAGGCTCCCAAAGTTGATCTTCCTTGTGCGATCCGGGGTCCCGCACTTTGTTTTCACACCCGTCCTTGAGTTGATCATGGTGGTTTCCTCCGGGTGGCAAGTGAGATGAATTCTCATGGAAGCACCAAACTATTCTCCTAGACCCATCCAATTGAGCACTAGTCCAACCTTTACTCCTTGAAGCTTCAACCATAATGAGCCTTGACTTACAATGCCAACCACGAAACATCTTTCTTTTACGCTTCATCCCACAAAGCATCCTAAGTTGACCATCCATTTCAAGCAAGCCATATTCGAGTGGGATAATAAAGATAATAGAAATGAGTTTTATCCACTCAAATGAAGGTGTAGATGGCAACCTAGGCAAAGGTGATTCCAAGGGTCTTGACAAGGCATATTCAATTCCCATCCTCCTTTTTCAAAGGACTTCCACCTCTCCACAAGATCTCTTAATTTCAATCCTTTGTTCAACAATTTTATCTAAATATTTTCCTTTACTCGAATCACAAATGGGAGGACAAGAGAGATTTACCTCCACATTGCTTTCCATCTCTTTGGGAGAAGGTTCTTCATGCTCAAAGGATTCTTCACCACTAAGACTTGGTGCTTGATCTTCATCACCAAGGTGACTCAATTCTTGCTCTATCCCATCCAATTCTTCACAAGAGACATGCCTTGGAGGTTGTGCACATTCCTTCTTAGCATCAAATTCAATCATCTTGGAGGGGTTTTCTTCAATCCTAGACTCCCAAGGTGGTTCCGCATCTCCTAAGTCTTCAACCACTTCTTCTTCCTCTTTAATAATCTCTACCTCCTCCTCTTGTTGCATTTCTTGCTTTAACTCCTCTTCTTCACCTTGGAGCTTCAAGTTCACTCCCTCGCTAAGCTCCTTGGTTGCTTCTCCACATTCCACAATGGAAGTGCCTTGATTTCATAGGCTTAGGCGGGATGAGACTATGTTGCTAATGGCTTCTACCATGATAGCCGTTTTTGCTCTTAACTCCTTAAATTTCTTTTCATCCTCCTCATGTCGCCTTAAGAGATGAGATTCAAGATCTCTCAATTCTAGCATGAGGGCTTCATCGGGAGGTGATGGTGGAAGAGAGGGTTCATTGTTTGAGGGAAGGGTATTGTAGTTGGAAGGTGGTTCTTCTTGGTAGGGTTGTGGTGGTTCAATATTTCCCATTCTTTCTATTTGTTGCACAAAACACTCCATGGTTGCTTGAAATTGATCCAATGTCTCCATGAAATGATCCCTTGACTCTTGTTCTTCTTGGATATCATGAGTAGGATCATATGACTCTTGGATTGAAGGACATGAGTATTCTTCCATGGGAGGTTGTGGTGGAAAGTGGTATTCATCTTGTGGTTAGAAATTTTCATACATTGGAGGTGGTTCATCTTGGTAATAATATGGAGGGGGTGACTCTTGAAAATGTTGATGTTGGAATGGTGGTGGCTCTATGTGTGGTTTATATGGCTCATATGATTGTTGGTAGGATGGACATGGATTAGGGTCATGTGAAGATGGTTGGTAAGAAGGGGCTTGTGAGTATGGTTGAGGGCTATGTTGAGGATATGGCTCATAGGTGTGTGGTGGTTCTTGAAAGTCACAAGAGGATTCACCATAACCATTGAATTGGCATGCATCATAGAATGGCTCTTCTTCATAGTGCATTGGTGGAGGTTGTTGCCATGAGGATTGATCATATGCATATGGCTCCTCCCACCTTTGGTTATCCCATCCTTGATGCACATCTTCATTGAAGTTCCCATTTCCTACAACATAGTTGTAATCAAACTCATAGCCAAAGTGAGAATTCATAGTAAAAAGTAAAAATAAGAAACAAAAGCTAACAAGAAATAATGAAACAAAGTCCTAGAACTAGCAAAACTAACAAGCATCCCAAAAATCAAGCTATTCACAATATTCACATATATACAATAACCAATAACATAACACCATTGCAACTCCCCGGCAACGGCGCCATTTTGATGAGCGAGTTTTTGTGTGGTTTAGAATTTCTCAAATGAATTCTCGTTGTAAAGTATAGCTTCTAAACCAAACAAAAAATCCTCTCAATCAAAAATATTGGTTTTGTCACAAAGAACAAACCCCAAATAAGAAATAACCGGAGTATTTAGACTCCGGGTCGTCTCACAAGGAGTTACAATGAAGTGGTTAATTATTCGCTATGAAGGGGTCAAGGGGGGTTTGGTTGATAAAAGGGCAAGAAAGTAAATGACAAGAAAAGTAAAGAGAGCAACTAAAGAAAGCAATTAATAAAGAGAGACATTCATGGCAAAGATTGAGATCATAGGCTTTCTATCCTAGTCATGCAATGATTAATTCATCTTATTTAGTCAACTCCAACAAATAGGGAGAATGTCAAATAAGACTAATTAATCATGTCACAAATATAAACAAGAATTTATCTCATTATGTCATCTCATGAGAGAAAGTCTAACAAGACTAGCTAATTTCAATCCAAAAGTCCTAACCAACTTACTAATGAAACTAGCAAAAGATTAGCGTCAATGGAAACAATATTCCATAAGTCCTAATCAACTCACTAATTAAATTAGCAAAAGATTAGCGTCAATGGAAACAATATTAGCTAACAACTCTAGATCACCAACATAAGTTGGGTTTTCATGACTCAAGATTGCCCAATCGCTCTTTCCAAGCCAAGAATGCTCAAAATCTACTCTAACATTCTTCCAAGCATTTTATCAAACACTTGGAAGGCATACAAGAAAAGCATGGTAAATATGCAAGAAATAGTAAAATCTAACAACTATCAATGACAAGGAAAGTAAATCACAACTCAAATCAACAATTAAAAGGACATCAAACATTAAATTGCATTAAAGAAAATTAAGATCCCAACAAGGTTCATGAACATAAAAGCAACAAATTAAAGGAAATGATCAAGAGAAACTAAGAAGATTAAGATGTAATAACAAGGAATTAACAAGGGAAAACTAAATCAAAACAAGAATTGAAAGTGGGATTTAAGAAAATTAAACCTAAACTACTCTAAATTTTAGAGAGAAGAGAGAGCTTCTCTCTCTAGAATTCTACCCTAAAACATGATGAAAACTAAACTATGACTACTTGTGTTGACTCTCCTTTAATCCTTGGCTGAAATAGCATCAGAAATGAGTTGGGTTGGGCCCTAAAGTGCTTCAGAATTCGCTGGGGGCGAATTCACTTTAATGGGCCACGGTAGCATCAGTGTGCGCGTGTGCCCCTCAGCGCGAAGTAACATACAGCAAATTTTATATCATTTTGAAGCCCCGGATATTAGCTTTCCAATGCAACTAGAACCGCCTCATTTGGACCTCTGTAGCTCAAGTTATGGTCGATTGAGTGCGAAGAGGTCGGGCTTGACAGCTTTCCAGTTCCTTCATTTCTTCATTTGTTCTCCCGCTTGCATGCTTTTCTCCTCACTTCTTCCATCCAATACTTGCCCTATGAACCTGAAATCACTTAACAAATACATCAAGGCATCGAATGGAATTTAATTAAAGTGAATTAAAATTACCAATTTTAGGGTCTAAAAAGCATATTTTCACATTTAAGCACAATTCAAGGGAGAATTACGAAACCATGCTATTTTTATTGAATATATGTGAGAAAAGGTGATAAAATCCCCCAAAATAAGTACAAGATAAACAACAAAATCGGGGTTTATCAGTCCCTAGACCACTAATCAGTGATGGGGGCACTCACTTCTGCAACAAATAGCTTTACTCTGCTATGGTCCGATATGGAATTAGCCACAAGGTGGCAACTCCATATCATCCACAGATAAATGGCCAAGCTGAAGTCTCTAATAGAGAACTAAAAAGAATCTTGGAACAGACTGTAAGTACCCGTAGAAAGGATTGGGCAAGAAGCTTGGATGACGCTCTGTGGGCATACAGAACAGCATTCAAGACTCCTATAGGGACCTCCCATACCAGCTTGTGTATGGTAAGGCCTGTCATCTGCCCGTGGAACTGGAGCATAAGGCCTACTGGGCAACCAGGTTCCTAAACTTTGATTCCAAATTAGCTGGAGAAAAAAGATTGCTCCAGCTGAATGAGCTAGAGGAATTCAGACTCACTGCTTTCGAAAATGCCAAGCTTTACAAAGAGAAAGCAAAAAGGTGGCATGACAGAAAGCTGTCATCTAGAGTCTTTGAACCAGGACAGAAGGTTCTACTATTTAACTCTAGGTTCAGATTATTCCCCGAGAAACTAAAATCCTGGTGAAGGGGACCATATGTGATCACAAGTGTGTCACCATATGGCTATGTGGAGCTTCAAGACATTGATTCTAATAAGAAGTTCATTGTTAATGGACAGAGAATCAAGCATTATCTTGAAGGCAATGTCGAGCAAGAGTGCTCAAAGCTAAGGCTAGATTAAAAGCTCAGCAAGGTCCAGCTAAAGACAATAAAGAAGCGCTTGCTGGGAGGCAACCCAGCCATTAGCAGGGCTTATTTGTTATTTAAATAATAATTATACGAGTTTAATATAAATAATCTTCAAGGTAGAGTATCAATTGCATAAGTTCACAGAGTTACAGAGGGATTCAGAGTATAAAACAGGGAAAAGGAGCTCACTGGCAAGAAAACGCCAGTAAGAGGTACATTTGGGCGTTAAACGCCCAAAAGAAGCTTCTACTGGGCGTTTAACGCCATTAATGATACCTTTTTGGGTGTTAAATGCTAGAATGAGTACCATTCTGGGTGTTTAATGCCAAACATGCAGCATCCTGGGCATTCAGAAAAATGCCCAGTGACAAAAGATTTCTGGCGTTTAACGCCAGCCAGAAGCAACAGCTGGGCGTTAAACGCCCAAAAGAGGCTACAGATGGGCGTTAAACGCCCAAAACAAGCAGCAGTTGGGCGTTTAACGTCAGGATTATGGAAGGGAGGAAGTTTTGTTTTTCAACTCAATTTTTTCAAATTTTCATGATTTCATCCATAATTTCTTGCATAAACATGTTACATATCATCATCTTTCAATTTTAATTTCAAAAAAAATATATATAAAATTTTTTAAAATCTTTCTTCATTCTCCATCAACTTCTTTTCAAATCTTTTCCAAATCATCATACTATCTTTTCAAAAATTAGATTTATTTTTTTCAAATCTCTCTCTCATCTTTTCAATTTTAAAACTACATATTTTGAATATCATAATTGTCTTTTTACAAATCATATCTTCTAGCATATCTTTTTCAAAATTTTCGAACCCACCCCCCTCTTTAAATTCAAATTCGGCCATCTCCCTCTCCTCCACAATTCGAATATGTCTCTCCTTCTCTTCCTCTCCTTTCCTTTCTTTTGCTTGAGGACAAGCAAACCTCTAAGTTTGATGTTCTTTTCGTGATCACTGAGCTAAGACTCACTAAGATCATGGCTCCTAAAGGAAAACAAACCACTTCAAGAGGCAAGAAAGAGAATATTCCAAAATTACTCTGGAATCAAGAGAGGTTTTTAACCAAAGAACATGCAGACCATTACTACAGAATAATGGGTCTAAGATCAGTGATCTCGAAAGTTAAATTCGATCTAAAAGAAGACGAATATCCGGAAATCCAAGAGCGGATTCAAAAAAGAGGCTGGGAAATTCTGGCTAATCCTGAGACAAAGGTGGGTAGAAACATGGTTCAGGAATTCTACGCAAATCTGTGGCAAACAGATAAGCAGAGATTAACTGGAGCCGCTTTCTATACCTTTCGAACCTTGGTCAGAGGGAAGATTATGTACTTCCACCAGGACAGAATAAGAGAGGTCTTCAAGCTGCCTCAACTACAAGATGATCCAGAATCCTTTAATAGGAGAATGGTGAAATTTGATAAGTGCTTAAACCAAGTTCTAGAGGACATATGCATCCCTGGAACCAAGTGGATAACCAATACAAAAGGTGTCCCAAATCAACTCAAGAGAGGAGATCTCAAACCAATTGCTAGGGGTTGGCTGGACTTCATTGGGCGTTCTATACTGCTCACCAGCAACCGCTCTGAAGTCACTGTCAAAAGAGCAGTGATGATCCACTGCATTATGCTGGGTAACGAAGTGGAGATTTATCATCTAATTTCTTGTGAGCTCTACACAATTGCAAACAAGAACTCCACTGACACTAAATTGGCTTACCCAAGCCTAATTTCTCTACTATGTAAAGATGCTGGAGTGAAGATATGAGTGAATGAATATATCTCAGTTGAGCACCCAATCACCAAAAAGTTAATAGAAGGATAAGTGCAGGATAACTCCATCAAAAGGAGGGCACAGGAGTTCCTCCCAGAAATCCCTCAGATTGACTACTGGACCCGCTTAGAAGCATCTGTCACCAAATTGCAAGAAGCTGTGGATCAACTAAAAGAAGAATAGAAAGTTTAAAATAGCATGCTCTGCAAACTTCTGAAAGAACAAGAAGAGCAGGGGCGTGAGCTACAGGAGCTGAAGCGCCAAAAGCTATCTCTTGAAGGGCCAAGCACCCCACAGACTAAAGGAGCATCCATCTCCCAAAATAAAGGTTGTTAAGTCCTAACTTTGTGATAACCTTTTATCCATTTTAAGAGTACATGAGTATTAGTATTAGAGTCATTTGTCTTTATGTCATTAATTTCATTTCTTTTATTACCAATTGTCTGCTTCTATGCCTATTTTATATTATTTCTCTTAAATAATAAATAAATATTAGAGTCTATGCCTTAAAGTTATGAATGTCCCATGAATCCATCACCTTTCTTAAATGAAAAATGCTTTTAATCACAAAAGAACAAGAAGTACATGATTTCGAATTCATCCTTGAAATTTGTTTAATTATTTTGAGGTAGTGACAATACTTTTTGCTTCTCTGAATGAATGCTTGAACAGTGCATATGTCTTTTGAATTTGCTATTTATGAATGTTAAAATTGTTGGCTCTTGAAAGAATGATGAAAAAGGAGAATTGTTATTTGATAATCTGAAAAATAAAAATATTGATTCTTGAAGCAAGAAAAAGCAGTGAATAACAAAGCTTGCGAAAAAAAAAAGAGAAAGAGAAAGAAAAAGCAAGCAGAAAAAGCCAATAGATTTTTAAACCAAAAGGCAAGGGTAAAAAGGATCCAAGGCTTTGAGCATTAATGGATAGGAGGGCTCGAAGGAATAAAATCCTGGCCTAAGCGGCTAAACCAAGCTGTCCCTAACCATGTGCTTGTGGCGTGAAGGTGTCAAGTGAAAAGCTTGAGACTGAGCGGTTAAAGTCGAGGTCCAAAGCAAAAAAAGTGTGCTTAAGAACTCTGGACACCTCTAATTGGGGACTTTAGCAAAGCTGAGTCACAATCTGAAAAGTTCACCCAGTTATGTGTCTGTGGCATTTATGTATCCGGTGGTAATACTGGAAAACAAAGTGCTTAGGGCCACGGCCAAGACTCATAAAGTAGCTGTGTTCAAGAATCAACATACTGAACTAGGAGAATCAATAACACTATCTAAATTCTGAGTTCCTATAGATGCCAATCATTCTGAGCTTCAAAGGATAAAGTGAGATGCCAAAACTGTTCAGAGGCAAAAAGCTACTAGTCCCGCTCATTTAATTGGAACTAAATTTCATTGATATTTTGGAATTTGTAGTATATTCTCTTCTTTTTATCCTATTTGATTTTTAGTTGCTTGGGGACAAGCAACAATTTAAGTTTGGTATTGTGATGAGCGGATAATTTATACGCTTTTTGGCATTGTTTTTAAGTAGTTTTCAGCATGTTTTAATTACTTTTTAGTATATTTTTATGAGTTTTTATTCAAAATTCACATTTCTAGACTTTACTATGAGTTTGTGTGTTTTTCTATGATTTCAGATATTTTCTGGCTGAAATTGAGGGACCTGAGCAAAAATCTGATTCAGAGGATGAAAAACGACTGCAGATGCTGTTTGATTCTGACCTCCCTGCACTCGAAATGGATTTTCTGGAGCTACAGAAGACCAATTGGTGCGCTCTCAATTGCGTTGGAAAGTAGATATCCAGGGCTTTCCAGCAATATATAATAGTTTATACTTTGCCCAGGTTTTGATGACGCAAATTGGCGTTTAACGCCAAGTCTTTACCCTATTCTGGCGTTAAACGCCAGAAACAGGCTACAACCTGTTGTTTAACTCCAAGAGAAGCCTCTACATGTGTAAAGCTTAATGCTCAGCCCAAGCACACACCAAGTAGGCCCCGGAAGTGGATTTCTGCACTATCTGCACTTAGTTACTTATTTTCTGTAACCCTAGCTACTAGTTTAGTATAAAAACAACTTTTAGAGACTTACTATGGACCTCATGACATTTTACACGTTTCATATTGTATTTCTGATGGCATGAGTCTCTAAACCCCATGGTTGGGGGTGAGGAGCTCTGCTGTGTTTCGATGAATTAATGCAATTACTACTGTTTTTTCATTCAATCACGCTTGTTTCTATTCTAAGATATTCACTCGCACTTCACTCTGATGAATGTGATGATCCGTGATACTCATCATCATTCTCACCTATGAATGCGTGCCTGACAACCAACTCCGTTCTACCTACAATAGCTTGAGTGTGTGTCTCTTAGCCTCCTGGTTCACGATCAGAGTCTTCGTGGTATAGGCTAGAATTATTGGCGGTCATTCCTGAGATTTGGAAAGTCTAAACCTTGTCTGTGGTATTCCGAGTGGGATCTGGAAAGGAATGACTGTGACGAGCTTCAAACTCACGAGTGTTGGGCGTAATGACAGACACAAAAGAATCAATGGACTCTATTCCAACATGAGTGAGAACCAACAGATGATTAGCCGTGCGGTGACAGCGCATTTGGACCATTTTCACTGAGAGGATGGATGGTAGCCATTGACAACGGTGATCCACCAACATACAGCTTGCCATGGAAGGAGCCTTACGTGCGTGAAGAAGAAGACAGTAGGAAAGCAGAGATTCGGAAGACAAAGCATCTCCAAATCCTCAATCTGTTCTCCATTACTGCATAACACGTATTATTTAATTTATGATATTTACTCTTCATAAACCCAATCACTTTTATTACTAATTTCCTGACTAAGAATTATAAAATAATCATAGCTTGCTTCAAGCCAACAATCTCCGTGGGATCGACCCTTACTCACGTAAGGTATTACTTGGATGACCCAGTGCACTTGCTGGTTAGTGGTACGAGTTGTGAAAAGTGTGATTCACAATTCGTGCACCACGTGCGTGTCGATAGCGCCACCTGCCCTTCTGGTATATTTTCCAAAGAGTTGGGCCAACCTTGGGCTGACACTGTACCCTGTGCCTAATCCCACCCACGCGTGCGCGCACCTGGCGTGTACGCGTCCTTCTGCCAAACTGCGCATTGACGCATGGGCGTGCGTGACGTATCCACATCGCAAAAAAAAGAGTTTTTTTTCTCATCTTTCATTTTCTTTTGTTTATTGCATTTGTACACTTTTATTCTTTGCATTTCAATTTTGTTTTTATAACCTGTTTTCATTTTTTTCCCTAAGTTTCTCATTTTAATAATGGTGTTAAAATTTCCTACTCAATTGTTGAGACTCTCTTGTATTATTTTGGTACTTCATGACTTGTTGCATTAATTGTAATATCTGTTCCACACGCAAGATTAGTGCCTTAGTCCGTCCGAATTCATTATCCTTTGCTTTTATGCTTCATCATCAATGAGTTAGGATGGGACCAATTGCTCTCATGCTTATCACTAATCTTGTTTGTGTCAATTCTTATTTGATCTTGATGCTCAATATGCTCTTCATGCTTTGACTTTACTCTTGCATCAAGCCTAATGATATGCCTTAGCTTACATTGTTTTCTCACTCACATATTGTAGCTATCATGTAGTAGAGAACTTTACTCTTATTTGGCATTAGCCCCCGCCTATGTTCTCTTTGCTTTGATATCTTTGTTGTAGGCTTAATTTTGTTTCTTTTTTGCTCTTTTTAGGTTGGCCACCAAAAGAGGAAAAGGAAAATCTTTTAAATGGGGGCAACAAACAAGTTCATCCACACAATCTTTTTAAGAAACTCATCAGTTGTAGCAACCCATCCACATTGCTCTCCTTTGCATGCACCGAAGACAGTGCAATCTTCAAGTGTGGAGAGGTCGTCCGACTGATCTCCATGGGTAACAATTTTATTTTTTCAACACCAATATTAGCTAGTTATTGCATTGCATGATAGGTTGCATGTTAGTTAGAATTTGTACATATTTTACCACTTCTTTCTTATTAGGACTACTCGGTTAGGGTGATGATTTCCTTTCCAAGAAACTGTTTTAGGATTTATGAATCATCATATGACCTTAGCCCTAACTATTTATACATGCTATTGGAGGATTGATTTATTTTTAACCAAGTAGGTAGAATCATTTTGTATTTAGTTGCATTCATATAGATAGATGCATTTAGGTTATTTGCATTGAATAAATGTCCATACCCCTTCTCTTATCCTTCTTGGTTTAGCATGAGGACATGCTATGGTTTAAATGTGGGGAGGTTGATAAACCCCCTTTTTAGGGTTTATCTTGTGTTGAATTTAGAGCATTTTGATAACCTTTCCTCACATTTATTCAATGAAATAGCATAATTTTGTGATTGTCTCCTTATTTGTGCTTAGATGTGAAAATAAACTTTTTAGACCTTTAATTTGATGATTTTTATCTTCCTTTGATTCCACTAGATGCCTTGATGTGTTTGCTAGTGATTTCAGATTGGAAAAGACTAGGAAAGGATCAAAGGAGTAGAAGGAAAGCATACAAAGTGGAGAAATCATGAAAAACCAAAGATTTGGAAAAATCCCATGGGCGCGCGCACGCACTATGCGCCTACGCGCGGATTGCGAAATACTCCAGGGACGCGTATGCGCGCTGTGCCGTACGCGCCGAAGGCCGCACGTGATTTCTAAAGAAGAACTCGTGCCTGGCGATTTTGGAGTGTTTCTAGCCTCATTTGGAGCTGAATTTTTGGCTGGAAAAGGCTAAATAGACCAAGGAATGAAGGGGAATGCATCATCACTTCACACAGGAGACATTAGATCTAGTTTTAGTTAGTTTTAGAGAGAGAAGCTCTCACTTCTCTCTAAGATTAGGATTAGGATTAGGTTTAGGTCAATAATCTTATATCTAGGTTTAATTCATGCTTTGATTTACTTTCCCTTTACAATTTCTTATTCCTCTACTCTTCCTCTCTCTAATTTTGTATTTCATTCTTGTAATTGCTTACATTGTTGTTGATGCATTCTTTCTTCTTCTATTTTTCCTTTAATGCAATTTGAGGTAATGCATGTAGATCTTGTTTTCTTTGATTGTTGTTATTAATTCCTTGTAATAATTGTTGTTGGATTCTATTCTTGTTGTCAATTTACTATGTTTTTCTTTTGTACCTTCCAAGTGTTTGATGAAATGCTTGAAAGGATGTTAGAGTAGAATTTTATGCTCTTGGCTTAGGAAGGTAACTTGGGAACTCTTGAGTTACTAATGTCCAAGTAATTGATGATTGGGAGCCATTAACTCTAGTTCTCACTAATTGAATTGGTAGAGAACTAGGACTTATGGACTTGGATTGATATAGCTCACTCGACTTTCCTTTACTACTAGTTAGAGGATGACTTAATGGGATTGATCCTTGCCAATTCTCATGTTGTGGTTAGTGATTAGGATAGAGATCCTTGACCACCAAACCTTGCCAAGACCACTTTATCATTTACATTTCCATTGTCATTTACTTTTCTTGTTCCTTAATCAAAACCCCAAAATATGCAACTCATAACCAATAACAAGAACACTACCCTGCAATTCCTTTGAGAGACGACCCAAGGTTCCAATACTTCGGTTTATAGATTTTAGGGGTTTGTACGTGTGACAAACAAAATTTTTGTATGAAAGGATTATTGATTGGTTTAGAAACTATACTAGCAATGAGATTTTATTTGTGAATTCTATACCGTCAAAAATCCGTTCATCAAAGAGCCTACAGTTATTGAAAAAAAGGAAGACATGGTTGAAAATTTAGGAGACGTGGAACCACCATGGGAGTCACAACCACCTCCGGAATATGTCAAAATTGAAGAATATGAAGAGGTTGAGCAAGAGATGGAATTAATCATCAACAAATTCTTATCAAAAGTTGAACCCTCTCCCATTAGGTGTGAAATTGACATATTGAAGACAACTCCAAAACAATTAATATTGGTATCCTTGTTGAAGAAGGTGACAAGCAAGAAGAAATTGAAAGAAGTGATCAAGAGGTGGAAATTACCAAGGAAGAGCCTAAGAGAATAGACCTCGCATTGTCTTAGTATGGGGAGGTCTTCCTCCCCAAGCCACCATCCAACACATCATTCCTGTGGGTAAAATTCTTATCCTTAAGCTTTACTGTCTCACCTGAATATGGGTTGATTGAAACGGATGGGCAACTTAGAGCTCTTTGTGGAGTCAATAGTAAGAGGGGGTTGTGTAGTGGTGGGAAGTGTGGTATTAGGCTCATTAATGTCACAACTTCAAGGTATAGGGACTATGATTGGATGAATGCTACTTTGTGTGGGTATAGGAAGAGATTTTGATGTGCTAAAGAGAATTCTGTGTGTCAACCACCCAGATGGAAGAACCATGACAATCAACTTGAAGATGGTGTGAAGATAAGATATGGGATCCCGGATTGTACTTTAAAGACCAAATTTGGGAACTCATATCTTGGGTTGAACTTCACCCAAGCTCGGTGAAGACGGTTGGAATTTATGTCAACCACTTGAGGAGCAAAGATCCTTGGCGATTCAAGGATGAGTACAAACACAAGCCACCATGACAAAGAGCCTCCCAAAATGTCCAACTTAAGGACATAAAATAAAAGTTCTAGGTGGGAGACACCCCACCATGGTAAACTCTTTCCATTTCCTCTTGCAGATTTGATTAATAAGTAATTCGAGTTGCCATTGTAGGTAGTTTTCCTCTTCATTGCAATCTTCTCTTGATGTTTTGATTGTAGTTGCTTAGGGTGCAAGTTATGTTTGGTTGCTTTTGGAAATTTTTATTAATTTTGTATTTTTGGTTGATTTAGAGTTGAAGGTAATGTTAGAGAGATTCTTAGCTATTTTTAGTGTTTCTTAAAAAAAAAATAGCAGGGACTGATGACAAGTCATCTTATGCTAGCTTTTCAAGCATTTTTCACTTGTTTCATTAGGTCTTATGAACTTTCTTGCACAATAAGTAAGTGATTTGGAGTGAATTTTCATGATTATATTAAATCAATCAACCATCAGTTATTTGACACAAAATCATAGGGTTTAAGCTAGAATTAATTAATTTTATGAATGAATTAGAAACCCTATGAATTTAGTGATACTTTGACATGTTTGTGTGGTTGCTTGTAGGTGAAGAAATGATGAAGAAAAGAAAGAACCAGGAAAGCGTTGCATTACCAAAGCATGGCAATTCATTAAGGCAACGCTAAGCTTGGAAATAAAGACCAGCATCCAAGGCGGGCGCTCAATTAAGTGAGCGCTATGCTCACTCTAGTGAGCATTGTCGTGCATCAAACCAAGGAAGGCAAGGAGCACTCAAATGGCGCTCAAAGCAGTGAGCACTATGCTCAAAAGAAGTGAGCATTTTCGAGTTCTCAACCAAGTAAATAAAGGAAGCGCATCATGCAAAAAGGGGTTTACCAAGGCTCGAAGGGGGAAGCACGCATCAACACTAGACATAGCACTCATTATTTGAGCACACTGCTCAATTAGTGAGCGCTAGTGAGCATGCTTCACCAAGGAAAGTGAGCACAACGCTCACAAAACCGAGCAGAGCACTCCAATGGAGCAGGCCTCCAACTAAAAATTGAACCAAGCCATCTTGGATCCATTTCTTCACAAATCAAAAGGGCCCACTCCAAGCTTTGAAGACTAAAATAGAAAGTGTATAAATAGGAGTAGATTTAATTTAGAAAGGAACCCTTTTTTTCTTTTGGGATTTTTAACTTTTAGTTTTTAGCTCATTTTCATTTTGAATTTGGGGAATTGGGACTGAGATCTGATTTTTCTTTCTGTATGTTCTTGCTTCTACAACTTCTACTTTCTGTTTTAAATTTTTGGATTGAGATTGAAGAACTCCATTTCAATTCTTGATCTGAAATTCATCTTCGCTTTTCTTCTGCAGAATTCTGAGAATTGAGGAATTGGATTTAAATTTCTTTTGCTGTTTTCATTTTCATTTCTTCTACACTTTCTTTTCTGTTTGATCAAGGGAGTCATTGAGATCTAAATCTATTTTCTGATCTCATTACTCTTCTTTGATTTTTAATTTCTCTTTTAGAATTTCACAATTGAGCTAAGTTTCTTTCTATTTCGTTGCTTCAAGTAATTTTCCCTTTCTGTTGGGTCACTGAACTGCACTTCTGTATTTCATAGCTTTCTAATTTACTTTAGCTTGCATCTTCTTATTTAATTCTGAAACCCAGCCCCCAAATCCCTTTAATCTTCAAGCAATTTAAGTCTCTCAGCAATTTAGATTCAATAATTTAGTTTTCTTGCACTTTAAGCTTCAGCCATTTACATTTCTTGTAATCTAAGTTTCAGTTATTTACATTACTTGCACTTTAAGTTTTAGCTCTTTTATCTCTTCTGCACTTTACTTTTCTGTCAATTTCCCCTTTCCCTTTTAATTTCCTACAATTTAGCTTCTGTAATTCGAATTTCACTCAAATCACCAACTATTTGCTTAAGTAAATTCATCACCTAACTAAAATTGCTCAATCCATCAATCCTTGTTGGATTGACCTCACTCTTATGAGTAATTACTACTTGATGCAACCCGGTATACTTGCCGGTGAGTTTTGGTGTGGAAATCTGATTTCCACCCATCAAGTTTTTGGCGCCGTTCCCAGGGATTGATATAGATTGAAAATGATTAAGTAAGGTGATAATCTAGATTAAGAACTTTTTTCTTTTCTTTTTCTTTGTTTCTAATAAGCACACTAACTATTTGAACTTTTGTTTAAGCTAACCATAACCTCACTTTGGAAGTAGAGTGAATTGCTTTTGTTTTCTGGTTTTTCTGTGTGTTTTTCTTGCTGTTGTATGACAGAGGCAAGGAAAGAGATCCCTACCTTCTGTGATCAAGACGAGAGGACTCTCCGAAGATTAAGAAGAGAAGCAAGAGGAAAAAGTGTTGTTGGAGAGGAAGGATCAGAGGAAGAGAATCAAGAGATGGAGAAGAATCCAACAAATCCACCAGTGGGAGTTGCCAACAACAACGGTCAGCCCCAGAGGAGAGTCTTGGCTTCTTACACGTTTGCTAATCCAAGGCATTGTGGGAGTAGCATCCTTACTCCAAATGTCAATGCAAACAACTTTGAATTGAAGCCTCAACTTATCACTCTCGTACAGAACAATTGTTCCTATAGAGGAGGCCCTCTGGAAGATCCAAACCAGCACTTTGATGAGAGGACTTTTGATGGTTTAGAATTTCACAAATGAAGTCTCGTTGCAATATAGTTTCTAAACCAACAATAGTCCTTTCATACAAAAATTTGGTTGTCACAAGTAACAAACCCCTAAATTTATAAACCGAAGTATTGAACCTCGGGTCGTTCTCCCTAGGAATTACAATAAAGTATCTTGTTATTGGTTATGAGATATATTTTGGGGTTTTTTTGGGATAAGAGACATGAAAAATAAATGGCAATGAAAATAAACTAACAACTAAAAAGGTCTTGGCAAGGTTTGGTGGTCAAGGATCTCTATCCTAATCATTAACCACAACATGAGAATTGGCAAGGATCAACCCCATTAAGTCATCCTCTTACTAATAAAGGAAAGTCAAATGAGCTATGTCAATCCAAGTCCATAAGTCCTAGTTCTCCACCAAATCAATTAGTGAGATCTAGAGTTAATGGCTCCCAATCGTCAATCACTTGGACGTTAGTAACTCAGGAGTTCCTAAGTTACCTTCCCAAGCCAAGAGCACTAAAATCTACTCTAAAATCCAACCAAGCATTTCATCAAACACTTGGAAGGCACAAAAGAAAAGCATAGTAAATTGCAAGAATTAAAGGAATCTACAACTATAAAAGTAAGAGATTAACAATAGAAAGGCAAAACAATAGAAAGGTAAACTCATAACTAAAAGAAGCATTTTAACAAACACATAGAAGGTAATAAAAGTAAACAACATGAATTGTAAGAATTAAAGAGAGATCTAACTAGAATAGCAAGAGATCAATAATATAAAAGGAAAACAATCATGAAACAACAAAGAACTTATCAATTGCATTGAAGAAGAAATGTAGATCTACAAAAGAAAGTTCATAAACTACAACTAACAACACAAAGAAATTACAAGAGAAGAAGAATTCTACAACTACAAAAGAATAATTAGGGAAGAGAAAGGAAAATTAGAAGAGGAGAAGAAGTGGATCTAGATCTAAAGCCTAATCCTAATCCTAGAGAGAAGTGAGAGCTTCTCTCTCTAAAACTAACCTAAACTAAACTAATGATCAAAAGTATATAAAAGTCTGTCAATTCCCCTTAATCCCTGGGTTAAATAGCATCAGAAATGAGTTGGATTGGGCCCATAAGGCTTTAGAATTCGCTGGCCATGAATTTGCATTTAATGAATCACATGCAAATAGGCGTGTACGTGTAATGTGCACGTGCGCGCCCTTATCCACGATGCAACTATAGCAAATCTTATATCATTTTGAAGCCCTGGATCATAGCTTTCCAACGCAACTGGAACCGCATCATTTGGACCTCTGTAGCTCAAGTTATGGTCAATTAAGTGCAAAGAGGTCGGCTTGACAACTTTTGCGATTCCTTCATTTCTTCATGAGTTCTCCATTTTTTTCATGCTTTTCTTTCATTCCCTTGATCCAATCTTTGCCTTCTAAACCTGAAATCACTTAACAAACATATCAGGGAATCTAATGGAATTAAGGTGAATTAAGATTAAACAATTAAGGGCCTAAAAAGCATGTTTTTACTCTTAAGCACAATTAAAGGAGAATTTACAAAACCATGCTATTTCATTGAATAAATGTGGGAAAGGATGATGAAACCCTCTAAATTCAACACAAGATAAACCCAACAAATGGGGTTTATCACACTTATCCACTTTTCTGAGGATTTGTGACACTATCAAAACTAATGGTATGCATCTAGATATCTACAAGCTGTTGCTGTTTCCATTTTCATTGCGAGACAAAGCTGCTCAGTGGTTGGAAGCATTTCCCAGAGAAAGCATCAACAACTTGAAGGATTTGGTAGGCAAGTTTTTGGCTAAATTCTACCGACCTCAGAGGATCATTAGATTGAAGATAGAGGTACAAACCTTCACCCAATTGGATGCAGAATCACTCTATGAGGCTTGGGAGAGATATAAAGCCTTGATTAGGAAGTGTCCCCCTGAAATGTTTAATGAATTGGACAAGCTTCAGAACTTCTATGAAGGATTGACACTAACAGCTCAAGAAGCTTTGGATTATTTAGCAGAAGGATCACTACAACTTATGAAGACAGCTGAAGAAGCCCAAAACCTCAGAAACACAGTGGCGAACAATCAATACTTCTATGCTCATCAAAGACAACGCCAACCAGCTCAAAGGAAAGGTGTATTGGAGTTGGAAGGTGTGGACACCATTTTGGCTCAAAACAAGGTGATGCATCAGCAAATCCAGCAACAAATAAAAACGATGGCAAAGAGGATTGATAACTTGCAAGTTGCAGCAGTGAATACCACAAATCAACCACCAGCTGGGTGGGGGTAGAATGAAGATAGCTATGAAGAACAGCAGCAGGAACAAGTTCAGTATGTGCACAACCAAGGATCTGGCCAAAATGACTTTCATGGAGATACCTACAACCCTTCCTGGAGGAACCACCCAAACCTAAGATGGGGAGACAACCAGAATCAAAACCAGCAGCCATAGCAAAGAAATTCAAACCAAAAGAACTCCAAAAACACAAATCACCAAAATCATCAACAAACTAACCAAAACCCATACAAAAAACCACAAAACAACTACCCCAATTCTAACTTCTATCCACCCAATAACTCATCAAACAACCAAAACAGTTTCTACCCACCATCTACATCCCATAATAAACCACAAATACCGAAAGAAGCTCAAAGGATCTCCAATTTGGAGAAACTAATAGAAAAGATGATGAAACATCAGGAGTTAACCAGCAAGAACCATGAAGCTTCAATGAGAAATTTAGAAAGGCAAATTGGACAACTGTCCAAGTAAGCAGTAAGTGAAAGACTAACCAGCTCACTCCCAAGTGATACCATTCCAAATCCCAAAGAAGAATGCAAAGCAATCCAATTAAGGAGTGGAAGGACCTTGGTGAATAACAAAGAAACCAGCAAGAGGCCAGTTGAGAATTATGAGGCCAGCAGCAAGGATGAAGCTATACTTAACAAGCAAGAACAGTAGAAGCTCAAAGAGAAAGAGGAGCAGCCACAAGCTTCAAGGAAAGGGAAGCAAGTAATGGAGGAACCATCACAAGAACAGAGGAAGGAAGTGAAGGCTTACACACCTCCTCTGCCATATCCTCAAAGACTACAAAAAGAACTCAAGGATCAACAATTCCCTAAGTTCCTTAAGGTCTTCAAGAAGCTGGAGATTAATATCCCACTTGCTGAAGCATTAGAGCAGATACCTCTATATGCAAAGTTCCTGAAGGAGCTCATCAACAAAAAGAGAAGTTGGCATGAGAAAGAAACCGTCATGCTCACTGAAGAATGTAATGCAGTAATTCAAAGGGGTATTCCACCAAAGCTTAAAAATCCAGGGAGTTTTGTAGTTTCATGCACCATAGGCAAGATGACATTAGAGAAAACTCTCTGCGATCTAGGTTCTAGTATCAACTTGATGCCCCTCTCAATGATGAGAAAGCTTGCCATAGAAGAAATCAAACCTACCAGGATGTCACTTGTAATGGCCGATAGATCAATCAAGGCACCCAATGGAATTATGGAAAATCTATTAGTGAAGGTTGGAAAGTTTATCTTCCCTGCAGACTTTGTGATATTGGACACAAAAGAGGAAGAAAACAACTCAATTATCTTGGAAAGACCATTCTTAGCCACAGCAGGAGCTATTATTGATGTAGAAAAGGGAGAAATGATCTTCAGGGTGCACAATGAGCAAATGGTCATCAATGTTTTCAAATCAATACAACATCCCCCTGAGCAAGAGAATTACATGAGAGTGGATATGATAGAAGGTTTGGTGGAAGAAATGTTGGAAGCCAATTATCATGAGCAGGAAGAAGAAGGAGAACGAGATCAAGAGACAATAGAAAAACAAGTAGCTGCAATTACCATTGAGAAAGAAGTGGAACAAGACAAGACAGAGGAGGTTCCAAAACAAGAATTAAAGCCTCTACCTATTCATCTCAAGTATGCATTTCTTGGAGGAGGAGAGACTCTGCCAGTAATCATCAATTCCTCCTTAAGCATGGAAGAAGAGGCAAACCTGGTTGAAATATTGAAAGCTCACAAGATAGCTTTAGGGTGGACAATTGATGATGTCAAAGGCATAAGCCCTGCCATCTACATGCACAAAATCTTGCTAGAAGAGGATTCAAGACCTGTAGTACAACCTCAAAGAAGACTCAACCCAACTATGAGGGAGGTAGTTCAAAAGGAAGTAATGAAGCTATGGATTGTTGGAATTATATACCCAATCTCTGATAGCTCATGGGTGAGTGATAAACCATTATTTCATGGTTTATATTGTGTTTAATTGTGTAGTTTTATCAAATATTTACCCACTTATTCATTAAATAAGCATGCATTTATAATTCCTTCCTAAAAATACTTTATGGTTGAAAACTTGCTTCCTAGAGACTTTTAATTTTGTATTTTAATTCTCCTTTATTCCATTCGATACCGTGATCTGTGTGTTAAGTATTTTAGGCTTTATAGGGCATGAATGACTTGGACATTGGAAAGGAAGCTTGCAAAAATGGAAGGAACACAAGAAATTAAGGAGATGACCAGCGAGAAGTGACGCGGGCGCATGACTTACGCGACCGCGCGATATAGAGGAAATTGCAGTGACGCGGATGCATGGCTCACGCGACCGCGCGGATTGGAAACTGCACCAGTGACGCGAAGGCGTGGACGACGCACACGCGTGGCAAGGCAAAATGCTGGATGACGTGAACGCCTGGATGACGCGATCGCGTGACATGGGCGATCTGCAGAATCTGCAGAATTCGCTGGGGGCGATTTTGGGCCCTGTTTTGACCCAATTTTTGGTCCAGAAAAGTAGATTAGAGCCAGGGAACATGCAGAGACAGAAGACAACATTCATTCTAGATAGTTTTTGTTTTTAGATCTGATTTTACCTCTCCTCTAGGTTTTCTCTCTACACATTGATAGTTTTTAGGATTCGTTTTTATTGCTTTTTGGATTGGGACATTGAGAAGAGTTATTACCTCCGTCAAGACTTCGTCATTCTAGTTTGTTTCCTTACTTGTCACTTACTCTTTCATGTTCTTTATTTACTCAGATTTACTCTTGGATTATTTCTAGAATTTATTTATACAAGAATTATTTTTATTTTTAATTGATCCTTTTGATTATTATTTATTATGTCTTTCAGTATTTCTCTTCCTTATTTTGTGAATTTTACATTCATAATGAGCGAGTAGTTCCATAACTTGATTGGGGGATGATTGAAAGGAAACCTTGAGTTGGGTTACTCAAGAGAAAAATTGTAATTGGATTTATTGTTGGATCGCCCTCTAATCATTGACACTAATCCTTCTCAAGGGAGAGGATTAGGACTTGTGATTAGAAATAGCTTTCCAACTTGCTTGACCCTCCTCTACCTAGTAAAGGGTAACTAAGCAGAACAACCTTCAATTATCAATTAATCTTGATAGTACTCCAACAAGAATAGGGCTTCCAACTAATCTACTCCCAGTCAAGATTTTTATTTAAAATTACATAAATTCTCTAATTTAATTTCCTGTTTATCAACTCAAACCATTTTTGAAAACGTCTGATTAATAAAGTAGCACATCTTTCTGCAACTCGTTGGGAGATGACCTGGGATTCATACTCCCAGTATTTTGATTTTAATTTTAATTTTATGACAACCCTTCTAAATTGATAAGTGGATTTTTGGTTGGTTAAGAACTGTACTTGCAACGTATCTCTTATAATAATTTCTTAACTCTCCAATTTCTGCCACGTCAATTTTTGGCACCGTTGCCTGGGAGTTGCAATAGAGTGCTAATTTATTGATTGGAATTTATTTATTTACATTTTATTTTATTTTTGCTACTATGAGCTACATGTTTCCTTCGTTAAATGACGCGTTCACTTCCTGATCCAAGCATGCCAGTATTTGATCCTGAGATTGAAAGAACTATCTCACGAATAAGGCAAGCTCGGCGTCGGTTAGCTCTCTCTGAGGGTGAATCTGAAACGTCACTTGAGGAAGAAACAAGCTCCCTTTCTGTTGATTCGGTTGATTTACGTGTAGGTGACATGGCAGCACCTAGGAGAATTACTATCCAGGAGACTGGAGCCCCTGATTTCACAACAAAACATTTTCAAGCGCATCACCCAGCAGTGGCTACAGACTTTGAAATAAATACTGCACTGCTCAACTTGATGCCTAAGTTTCATGGCTTACCTACTCAAGAGCCTATCAAGCACCTGAGAGATTTTCAAGCAGCCTATTCTACTGTCAGGCGTGATGGTGCAGATGAAACTTTTATTTTGTTGAAAGCTTTTCCGTTCTCTCTTGAGGAAAAGGCGAGAGAGTGGTACTACACTCAACCCGCAGCAACTGTTTCTGACTGGGATACGCTTAGAAGAGAATTTTTGGAAAAATTCTTCCTAGCTGAAGTTACTAACAAACTGAGGAAAGACATTTCCATAATTGTTCAGGACGAATCCGAGACTCTCTATGAATATTGGGAGCACTTCAACAATCTTCTGGAAGCATGCCCCCACCATATGATTGACAAGATAGTGTTACTCGGCTACGTCACACAGGGCATGAGGCCCCAAGATAAGACCACATTGGAAAGTGCTAGCAATGGGTCTATGAAAAAGTACAAGACCACTGATGAGGCATGGCAATTGATCAGCGACTTAGCTGAATCTACTTGAAATCACAGGTAGAAACAAGGCCGTTCAAAAGCTGTTGCAGAAGTATCCTCTAGCAGAGAGACTACTGCTCTAACTCAAAGTATCTATGAAATGACCAACTTACTGAAGCAGATGCAATTGAATCAACAACAAGTTCAGCAAGCTCAACCTTCTCCACCACAGCAAAGCCAACAGTTAGTCCCACAGAGAATTTGTGCAATCTGTGCTGATTATAGCCATTATACTGATGAATGTCCGCAGCTCCAGCAGGAAGACAACACCCTGGCAGCCACTCATAACTTCTATGACCGTCCCAACCAAGGGTACAATCAAGGTGGCAGTTACAGCCATGGATGGCAGGACAATTCTAACCAGAATTGGAGGGACAACAATAACAGAGGAGGCAGAGACAATCAGGGAAATCAGAGGTGGAATAATAACAACAACAGGCAGCAGAACCAGAACCAGCCTTACAGAGCACCTCACCTGAGGCAATTCCAAGGATCACAGCACAACCAACAGCAAACCTCTCAGATCACTTGTCCTTCTTCATCTTCTAATGATGAGTTACTACAATCTATTGATTGGAGACAACAGGCCATGGAAAATAACCTTACTTCTACTCTAAATGGTCTGAACTCTACCTTGCAAGCTCTTGTCTCACAGATTGGATCAATGAATAACTCCAATAACCATCCTTTGAGCTCCAGTGGAATCCCCTCTCAACCATTACCCAATCCAAAGGGTGGCATTAATGCCATCACCCTAAGGTCTGGAACCACATTGCAACAGACGAATCAGGAGGAGCCAAGCCCACCAGAACACGCCTTAGCTGAAGAGGTAGTGGAAATAGTAGATGTTGAGGAGGAAGAGGACATACAGGACATGGCTGCAGAAGAAGAAGCTCAATCACAGGAAGAACCACCAAAGAGCACAGACACTGCAGAAAATGCCATTCCTATTCCATTCCCACAACTTGCAAGGAAGCCCAGGAAGCAGTTGGAACCTGATCCCAAAATGGTAGAAATATTCAAAAAGGTTGAGGTAACTGTTCCCCTTTTTGATGTCATTCAATAGGTACCTAAATATGCAAAGTTTCTAAAGATTTATGTATACATAAAGACAAAATTAATGAATTAGAAACAATTCCTTTAGGTAGTTCTATATCTGCTTTAATGGGAGGTATACCTGAAAAGTGTAGTGATCCAGGTCCATGTATGGTTAATTGTACTATTGGTGGTGTGGTATTTTCTGACTACATGTGTGATTTGGGAGCATGTGTGAGTATAATGCCTTTGTCTATATATGATATTTTGAGGCTCCCTCCCTTAAAAAGATCGGCAGCTCGTTTTGTGTTAGCAGATAAAAGCATTATTACAGTGGCTGGAGTTGCTGAAGATGTATTAGTGGGCATTAAGGGGCTCACATTTTCCATTGATTTTTATATCCTGGAGATGCCCCAAAACGACTCAGAGAAGCCATCATCAATTCTACTCGGAAGACCATTCCTGAAGACCTCAAAGTTCAAATTGGATGCTTTTTCAAGAACATACTCTTTTGAAATAGACGGCCGAGTAGTAAGCTTCAATCTAAATGGAATTATGAAGCACCCTTCAGAAGATCATTCTATCCTCTAGTGTGACATCATAGATGAAACCGTAGCTGAAATTCACCAAGAGGAGTTAGAAGAGAAGTACATATGACAAGGTCCGAGTGTGGGGACACTTTTCTGAGGACCATGAAAGTACTTCACCATTGTCACCAACTCCAGACAATCCAGAGCCTAGCCATGAGCCTAAGTTAGAATTAAAACCCCTCCCTCCACACCTTAAATATGCTTACCTTGAGGACAAGCAGAAGTTTCCAGTTATCATTGCACGGGAACTCACTTCTCAACAAGAAGAGCAGTTACTTAGTGTGCTGAGGAGGCACAAGAAGGCAATTGGGTGGAGTTTGGCAGACATAGTAGGCATCAACCCTTAAGTTTGTGAGCACAGAATATTTTTAGAAGAGGGAGCTAGGCCTGTTTGTCAACCCCAGAGAAGACTGAATCCCACTATCTTAGAGGTTGTCAAAAAGGAAGTGACCAGACTACTAGAGGCGGATATCATCTATCCCATCTCAGACAGTGAATGGGTAAGCCCAGTACAAGTGGTGCCCAAGAAGTCTGGAGTCACTACAGTGAGAAATGAGCATGGAGAGCTCATTGCAACCAGAGTACAGAACGCCTGGAGGGTCTGCATTGATTACAGGCGCCTAAACCAGGCCACCCGTAAGGATCACTATCCTCTTCTATTCATTGATCAAATACTGGATCGCCTGTCAGGTAAATCGCATTATTGCTTTTTAGATGGTTACACAGGTTATTTCCAGATTCATATAGCTCCTGAAGATCAGGAAAAGACTACTTTTATATGTCCTTTTGGGATTTATGCTTACAAGAGGATGCCCTTTGGCTTGTGCAATGCACCAGCTACTTTCCAAAGGTGCATGATGAGTCTTTTCTATGATCTTATTGAGGACTGTATGGAGGTTTTTATGGATGATTTTAGTGTTTAGGGTAATTCTTTTATCCTTTTCTTAGATAGTTTATCTAGAGTTTTAGATAGATGTGTCCGTACAAACCTTGTATTGAATTTTGAAAAATGTCACTTTATGGTTAAACAAGGTATTGTACTAGGACATGTTGTGTCTAATACTGGCATTTCTGTAGATCCAGCAAAGGTGGATGTTATTTCTAGTTTGCCTTACCCCTCCTCTGTGAGGGAAGTCCGTTCATTCCTTGGCCATGCAGGATTTTACCGGAGGTTCATTAAGGACTTTAGTAAGGTAGCACTTCCCTTATCCAGATTACTGTAGAAAGATATTGAGTTCGAGTTCAGTGAGGATTGCAAACAAGTGTTTGATAAGCTGAAGACTGCCCTGACTCAAGCTCCAATTGTGAGAGGACCTGACTGGAGCCAGCCATTTGAGATCATGTGCGATGCTTCCAACCATGCAGTAGGAGCAGCGCTGGCCCAGCGTGAAGGTAAGGACCCCTTTGTAATTGCTTATGCGTCTAAGACCTTAGATGCCGCTCAGTCTAATTACACTACTGCTGAGAAAGAGCTTCTTGCTATTGTTTTTGCTCTGGATAAATTCCGAGCCTATTTACTTGGTACTAAAGTAGTAGTGTATTCAGACCACACAGCTCTAAAGTATTTATTAGCTAAAAAGGAATCCAAACCAAGGCTTATACGTTGGATACTGCTACTACAAGAATTTGATTTAGAAATAAAGGATAGGAGTGGAAACTAGAACTTAGTGGCAGACCACTTGAGTCACCTTGAGCACATTAAGGATGACTCCACTCCTATAACTGATAATTTCCCTTTTGATAACCTACAAGCAGTATCTGAAGTAGTCCCTTGGTATGCACCTGTAGCTAATTATCTAGTTAGCTGCACTTTTTCTCCAAACTTTACTAAGCATCAAAGAGACAAGTTGAAAAGTGAGTCTAAATATTATATATGGGATGACCCATATTTATGGAGATGTGGCGCTGACCAGGTAATTAGAAGGTGTGTACCTTAATCAGAATTCCAGTCCATCTTAGAGGCTTGTCACTCATCTGAGAGTGGAGGACATTTTGGCCCTCAAAGAACAGCTAGAAAAATCTTAGACTGTGGATTCTGGTGGTCTAACCTTTTTAGAGACGCTGCTGAATTTTGTAAATCTTGTTTCCCATGCCAAAAATTTGGTAATATATCCAAGAAGGATGAGATGCCTCAACAAATTATACTTTTCTGTGAAATTTTTTATGTTTGGGGCATTGACTTCATGGGTCCATTTCCAAATTCTAATGGTTATTTTTATATATTATTAGCTGTAGATTATGTTTTCAAATGGGTGAAAGCAATTCCTACCCGCACTGATGATGCTAACACTGTTGTTTCCTTTGTGAGAAACCACATTATTTGTCGCTTTGGATCACCACGAGCAATCGTGAGCGATCAAGGCACCCATTTTTGTAACAGGAGACTAACAGGATTACTGAAGAAGCATGAGATAATTCATAAAGTAGCAACAGCCTACCATCCTCAGACTAATGGGCAAGCCAAGGTGTCTAACAGAGAGATAAAGTGTATATTACAGAAGATAGTCAAACCTCATAGAAGAGACTGGAGCACCAGGCTACAAGATGCACTTTGGGCATATAGAACAGCATACAAGACACCCATTGGGATGAGTCCCTTCCGCTTAGTTTATGGAAAAGCCTGTCATCTCCCAGTTGAAGTAGAACATAAAGCCTTTTGGGCAGTAAAAGAGTGCAACATGGGATTTGAGAAAGCCGGAGCTGAAAGGAAGTTGCAACTGCAAGAATTGGAAAGCCTTCGCCTGGAAGCTTATGAGAACTCAAGACTGTACAAGGAAAAGATGAAGGCTGTACATGATCAGCACATCAAGAGGAAAGAGTTCCAACCTGGGGACTTAGTCCTCCTTTACAAATCCAGACTAAGGCTCATGCCAGGCAAGTTGAGATGAAGATGGGAAGGTCCATATCGAGTAGAGAAGGCTGAGCCATACGGAGTTTTTCACCTAAGTCACCCTTCAAGCTCTGAACTCATCAAAGTTAATGGGCATCGTTTGAAGCTATATCATGGTGAGAAGGTGATGAAAAACAAGGAGCTAGAAATCTTCCTCTTGGAAGATCCACTCACAGCAGAAGACTAAGCTAATGGAGTGTCCAACTTACGGACGTTAAAGCAAAGTGCTAGGTGGGAGACAACCCACCATGGTATGATCGTTCCTTTCTTTATTATTAGTTTTCTTTTTCAATAACTCTTCTCATTATTAGCACATTTAGTTTGCATCTGCATTTGTATATTTTTATTAAAAAAAAAAGAAGAAGAGAGGGAGAGCCGCGACGCGACAGCGTCGCCGACGCGTCCGCGTCGTAGGTGGCTCAGTGAGAATAAGAAATCAAACAGAAAGTCACGCGGGAGCGTGGCTGGAGGCGTGCCTTTGGCACAAATCACCCCACGCGATCGCGTCACTAACGCATCCACGTCACATGGGAAACATGCCTCCCACGCGTCCACGTCACCCACGCGGACGCGTAACCTGGAAATCGATGTAAGAGTGGGTACACGACCGAAAGTTGTGCTAGAGTGGTGCTGGACTGATGCTGAACGCACAAGCCTTACCACGCGGACGCATGACTTACCCGTCCGCGTCATATCCCTATAATGGCCACTCACGCGATCGCGTCGACCACGCGACCGCGTCACCCTGGATTTTGGCAATACAAAGTTTTGAACAAAGAGTTGTGCGAGCGCGAGGCTGCCCTTGCACCAGTAGCACAAAACGTGTCACGCGTCCGCGTGACCGATGCGACTGCGTCGATTAATTTAAGCGCAAGTCACGCAAACGCGTCCCCCGTGCGTCCGCGTCGCTTGCGACACACAGCTTATCCTAATTTGCCAAATATCTTATCTTTCTTATCCCCAAATCCTACTTTTTCTTTTCCCTCCTCATTATTTTCTTCCCCTTTCTTCCTTCTTCCTTCCTTCTCACTTTCTACTTTCTCTCTCTCTCATCACCATTAACAAGGTTTTTCTTTTCTTCCCCCCTCCTTACTTTTCTATTCTTCTTAATTTATGTTCTCTTCTTCTTTTCTTTTTCTTTTTATTTTCATTATTCATGTTTTCTTTTTCTTTCTTTTTCTCTTTTAATTGGTGTTAGATATTTAGTAAGGGTCGTTAATATTCCTTATGTTTGCTTGTGGATTGTTGCAACATTGTTTGGAAATTATATATCAATTTTTAAAGGGTTGCTTGCATGTTCAATTTCTTATTTTGAATAGCTTACCTACCATGCATGCTATGTGTTTGTGAAAAAGCCCATATGGCATTGTGCACTATTTTTGAATCCTTTTATTTTCCTACTCTAAATGCTTGCTTTTCACAAAACCCTTTTTCGTATCATATTAATTTAATATAATTGTCATTACAAACAGATTGTTAGTATGAAAGACTTGGTAATCTAACTTGGACATTGAATGCTTGATCTATGCTACTCATGCCTTTGCCTGCATGCCAATAAACACCTTGCATTTAATTGTCCTCATATGCTCTCGTTATATTTCCATTGTTGATTTTCCACATGTTGTCATGACCATGTGTTAACATCATTCATTTTTTTTAATGTGCATTGATTACCACCTTTCCCGTTCTCTTCCTTGCTCTATCCCTTGACATTTTGACATACTTTCTCTTTTCTCCCTTTCAGGATGGCCACCAAGAAAGGCAAGGAGAAAGCTGCTCCCAAATCAACAGCAAGGATAGGAACAGAACGAGCATTAGTGATAGAGCCTTCTTCGACTACGGTTAAACCCTCAACAAAAAGAATTAAGAGGATTATAAAGGTTGATGATAAAGAAAAAGCCTTCCCAGCAAAGAACACTGCGCGATTTACCAATCGCTATTGTGAGCAGATGTTCCCCATCCTGGTAGAAAGGAGTTACAACAACGAATACCTTCTTATCCTCCCAAACCATATTGCTGCATTTGTTGAGCCACAAATTGCGCAAAGACAATGGGGCTTCCTACAGAGACAGCCACGGCAGGTCAATCTTTCCTGGATTGTTGAGTTCTACTCCAACTTCCACCTGCCGACCCTGCAGTCTGTCTATGTCTGTCAGAAGCAAATCCCCATCACAGAAGAGGCCATTCAACGAGCTTTAGATCTTCCCCCTACTCCAGAAGGACTGGACGCATTTCAAGAAGCCGCACTCAAGCGCCAGATGTACCAATTTGACTGGGACGCTGTTCTCAGAGTTATCGCACTACCTGACAGCAGATGGATCTACGGATACCATCGTTCCCGTCCTAAGGGAATATCGGCTTCCGCACTCACCTTAGAGGCTTGAGTATGGGCACAGATTATGTCCCATTACGTCTTTCCGAGCACCCACGAGTCCTCCTTCACTATAGACATGGCCGTTCTACTATGGTGCATCCTTACCGACTAGCCTCTGAACCTACCAAGACACATCCAGAGTGCTATGGGACACGTACAAATTGCAGACAACTTACCTTTTCCTGTCTTGGTCTCAGATCTTGTCTCAGCAGCCGAAGTCTCCTACAGAGCTGGGGACACCAAAGCCATGCTCCCACGGGATGATCAGTATGTCCCTAACGGGAAATATATCAGACCTTCAGCAGCCACTACAAGCCCGCCTACTGAACCGGCTGAAGAGATTCCTCCTTCAACACCACAAGCACCTATAACAAATCAACTGCTCCATCAGATACTTGAAAGGTTGGTTCGGCAGGAACACAAAGCAAAGCTTAGAGAGCGTCGTAACAAGCGCCGATTCACATACCTCAAGGAGCTACTTAAGAGAAAATACAGAGACTCAGACACCCCGAACTCCACTTCCTTTACCAGCACAGGGGAGCCATGACGGTCCCGACTGTGGAGATACTACTGCCAGCCCACCTTTGTTCCTGACAGATGGCACCGAGGACGGTACAAAGCCTTAAGTGTGGGGAGGTCGATCAGTACCTGACTTCCGGAGGTAATTTCTCTTCCCTAACACCAATAAAATAGGATATTTAGTTAGTTTTTCTTTTGTAGAATAGGATAAATTGCATAGTAATAGATTAGTTGCATGCATGTTCTGCTTGATTAAAAAGACAATAAGTTTCTTCTAAGACCCTATTTTTAGAACAAAATTTCACTAATCTTAAATAAAACTTTTATGTTAAATCTGCTTGAAGTTGTATTTGGAACATGGTTTTTGAGCTAAAGAACACACAACCTATGAGATTTGAGCCTTTATACATGGTTACATTATTTAACCATAATTATTTTATTCTTGTGTGTTTACTTCTCTTTGATTGTAATTTATATTTTGTTTCATCCTATATGTCCAATGTTCAATATATTTATATGCTTGCATATAATTGAGGCCATTATTTGTGTAGCTCACTTATCCAAATTAAGCCTACCCTTGCAATTACCTTTGTTAGCCACTTTGAGCCTTTAAATCCCATTTGTTCTTTATTTTACCACATTACTAGCCTTAAGCGGAAAAACAATTATATATCCCAATTGAATCTTTGGTTAGCTTAAGATAGAATTATATGTTAATTAAGTATAGGAAAATTGTGGGAACAAAAGATAATAAGGGAATGTGTCATAATGATATAATGGAAATTTGGGTACCTACTCATGTGAAACTATAAGAATCAAAAATCTATGTGCATTGATAAGCTATGTTTATTTTTATATTTATGTTAAAAAAAATCCAAAAATCCAAAAATATTCAATAATTAAATAAGGGGACAAAATTATCCCAATGTTAAGTTAAGAATTCAAAGATCAATGTATGTATGATAAAATTAAATTAAAAGTTGATACATAAGTAATGAATGTGAGAGAGAAATTTTGGGTAGCTAGGTATGAAATTTAAGTTATAAAGAATATATATGTGTTAGGTGAAAGCTTGGGCTGATTAAAGATTCAATTTATAAACTTACTTAGCCATATATGTACCCTTACCCATACCTTGGCCCCATTACAACCTTGAAAAGACCTCATGATGTTTGCATTAGTATATTAATTGTTGTTGATTGGTTAGGTGAAGAACAAAAGTTAGAAAGCATGATTAGAGAAGGATAGAGTGATTACCCTATACACTAGAGAGATTAGAGCATACATACATCATCAGTGAAGGGTTCAATGCTTAAATTCTATGTTCCCTGCTTTCATGAGCTACCTTCTTGTATTTTTATCTGTTCTTACTATATAAGAATTGAATTAGTGGAATTTGATTTGTGATTGTCTTGAAGAGCTTATTTACTTTTGACCAAGTGGACTAAAATCATATAGTTGCATTCACATATATAGGTTGCATTGCATTGCATGAGTTTTACATGTTCCTACTCATTTATTTTATCTCCTTCAACTAAGCATGAGGACATGCCAATATCTAAGTGTGGGGAGGTTGATAAACCATTATTTTATGGTTTATATTGTGTTTAATTGTGTGGTTTTATCAAATCTTTACCCATTTATTCATTAAATAAGCATGCATTTATAATTCCTTCCTAAAAATACTTTATGGTTGAAAACTTGCTTCCTAGAGACTTTTAATTTTGTATTTTAATTCTCCTTTATTCCATTTGATGTCGTGATCTGTGTGTTAAGTATTTTAGGCTTTATAGGGCATGAATGACTTGGAGATTGGAAAGGAAGCTTGCAAAAACAGAAGGAACACAAGAAATTAAGGAGATGACCAGCGAGAAGTGACACGAGCGCATGGCTCACGCGATCGCGCGATATAGAGGAAATTGCAGTGACGCGGACGCATGGCTCACGCGACCGCGTGGATTGAAAACTGCACCAGTGACGCGAAGACGTGGACGACGCGCACGCGTGGCAAGGCAAAACGCTGGATGATGCGAATGCTTGGATGACGCAATCGCGTGACATGCGCGATCTGCAGAATCTGCAGAATTCGCTAGGGCAGTTTTGGGCCCTGTTTTGACCCAATTTTCGGCCCAGAAAAGCATATTAGAGCCAGGGAACATGCAGAGACAGAAGACAACATTCATTCTAGATAGTTTTAGTTTTTAGATCTGATTTTACCTCTCCTCTAGGTTTTCTCTCTACACATTGATAGTTTTTAGGATTCGTTTTTATTGCTTTTTGGATTGGGACATTGAGAAGAGTTATTACCTCCGTCAAGACTTCGTCATTCTAGTTTGTTTCCTTACTTGTCACTTACTCTTTCATGTTCTTTATTTACTCAGAGTTACTCTTGGATTATTTCTAGAATTTATTTATACAAGAATTATTTTTATTTTTAATTGATCCTTTTGATTATTATTTATTATGTCTTTCAGTATTTCTCTTCCTTATTTTGTGAATTTTACATTCATAATGAGCGAGTAGTTCCATAACTTGATTGGGGGATGATTGAAAGGAAACCTTGAGTTGGGTTACTCAAGAGAAAAATTATAATTGGGTTTATTGTTGGATCGCCCTCTAATCATTGACACTAGTCCTTCTCAAGGGAGAGGATTAGGACTTGTGATTAGAAATAGCTTTCCAACTTGCTTGACTTTCCTCTACCTAGTAAAGGGTAACTAAGCAGAACAACCTTCAATTATCAATTAATCTTGAGAGTACTCCAACAAGAATAGGGCTTCCAACTAATCTACTCCCAGTCAAAAATTTTATTTAAAATTACATAAATTCTCTAATTTAATTTCCTGTTTATCAACTCAAACCATTTTTGAAAACGTCTGATTAATAAAGTAGCACATCTTTCTGCAACTCGTTGGGAGATGACCTGGGATTCATACTCCCAGTATTTTGATTTTAATTTTAATTTTGTGACAACCCTTCTAAATTGATAAGTGGATTTTCGGTTGGTTAAGAACTGTACTTGCAACGTATCTCTTATAATAATTTCTTAACTCGCCAATTTCTGCCACGTCGGTGAGCCCAGTCCAGGTTGTGCCAAAGAAGGGGGGATGACAATGATCTCCAATGAGAAGAATGAGTTGATCCCTACAAGGACAATGACTGGTTGGAGGATGTGCATAGAGTATAGGAGACTGAATGAGGCTACAAGGAAAGATCACTTTCCTCTCCCTTTCATTGATCAAATGCTGGAGAGATTGGCTGGCCATGCTTATTATTGCTTCCTGGATGGGTATTCTGGGTATAATCAGAAAATGGTGGACCCCAAGGACCAAGAAAAGACCTCCTTCACATGTCCATTTGGAGTTTTCTCCTATAGAAGGATGCGATTTGGGCTATGCAATGCCCCAGCTATCTTTCAAAGGTGTATGCTTTCCATCTTCTCAAATATGGTTGAAAAATTCCTAGAGGTCTTCATGGATAATTTCTCTATTTTTGGAAACTCTTTTAAAATTTTTTTGCAACATCTAACTCTTGTATTGAAACGATGCCAAGAAACAAACTTAGTCTTAAATTGGGAAAAATGCCATTTCTTGGTACCAGAGGGTATTGTTCTTGGGCATAAAGTTTCAAACAAGGGTATAGAAGTTGATAGAGCTAAAATAGAAATCATTGAAAAACTCCCTGTACCTGTCAATGTAAAAGCAGTGAGAAGTTTGATAAACCACTATTTTATGATTTATATTGTGTTTAATTGTGTGATTTTATCATGATCCTTAACCACTTATTCATTAAATTAGCATGCATTTAGATTTCCTTCCTGAATTTATTACATGTTTGAAAACTGCTTCCTAGAGACTTTAACTATTTATTTTTAATTCGCCTTTATTCCATTCGATGCCGTGATCTGTGTGTTGAGTGTTTCAGACTTTACAGGGCATAAATGAGTTGGAGATTGGAAAGGAAGCTAGCAAAAATGGAAGGAACACAAGAATTTGAGGAGGTAACCAGCGAGAAGTGACGCGGTCGCATGGCTCACGCGACCGCGCGAAGGCAAGCAAATCGTAGTGACGCGGCCGAATGGCTCACGCGGCCGCGTGGATTGGAAAAACTCAGGCGACGCGGTAGCGTGGACGACGTGAACGCGTGGCGAGAAAAAGCGCGAATGACGCGTCCGCATGGATGATGCGGTCGCGTGACATGTGCGATCTGCATAATCCGCAGAATTCGTTGGGGGCAATTTTGGACCCTATCTCGACCCAGTTTTCAGCCCGGAACAGCAGACTAGAGTCAGAGAACATGCAGAAATAAATAACACATTCATTAGAGACAATTGGGAGATCTAGTTTTTACTCTCTTAGGTTTTTCTCTCTAGGTTTTAGAATTTTAATTTTCAATTGGTCTTAACATTGGAACATTGAGAAGAGTTATTTCCTCATCAAGACTTCGTCATTCTAGTTCGTTTTCTCAACTTGGTTTTATTCTTCCATGTTCTTTGTTTTGTTCAATTTTGTTATTTGAATACTTTTATGATTAATTAATGCAAGGATTATTTCTTTTTAATTCAATTTCAATTCCAATAATCATGTCTTCTTTTAATCCCCTTTCATGTGTTATGGATTTATTATTTACAATGCGTGAGTAGTTTCTTTACTTGATGGGGAGTTAATTAAAAAGGAACTCTTGAGTTGGAAGGATTGAAAGAAAAATTGTAATTGGGTTAATTGTTGGATTGTTATCCTGTTACCAACGCCAATCCCTTTGAACTAAGTGGGTTGCAACTTGTGAACAGACCTGGCATTCCAACTTGTTTGACTTTCCCTTACATAGTAAAGGATAACCAAACAGAGCAACCATTAATTATAAATCAATCTTAAAATCATTCCATCAATAGTAGAAATTCCAACTAATCAACTCCCAGTCAAGGCTTTTATTCATATTATTTAAATTTCCTCAATTTACATTCCAATTTACTTAGCTCAACTTCTTGGAACATCTGATTAATAAGATAGCACACTTTTCTGCAACTCGTTGGGAGACGACCTGGGACTTAAAACTCCCAGTAATTTTTAATTTAACTCTCTGTGACATATTTCTAAATTGATAGGTAGATTTTCGGTGAGTTAAGAACTATACTTGCAACGTAACCATTTTAATAATTTTTAATTCACCAGCTTCTGCGTCTCATCAATTTTTGGCGCCGTTGCCGAGGAGTTGCAATAGAGTGCTAATTTTATTAATTAGAATTTATTTATTTGCATTTTATTTTATTTTGCTACTATGAGCTGCATGTTTCTTCCGTCAAATGACGCGTTCACTTCCTGATCCGCGCTTGCTAATATTCGATCCTGAAATTGAAAGGACAATTTCACGAATAAGGCGAGAACAGCGTCGGTTAGCCCGCTCTGAGGGCGGATCTGAAAGTGAATTTGAGGAAGAAACCAGCCCCCGTTCTACTGATTCGGTTGTTTTACGTGCAGAAAACATGACAGCTAGGAGAGTTACCATCCAGGAGGAAGGAGCCCCTGATTTTACAATGCAATCGTTTCAAGCGCATCATCTGGCGGTAGCTACAGATTTTGAAATAAAGCCCGCACTGCTAAATTTGATGCCCAAGTTTCATGGCCTACCTGCTCAAGAGCCTATCAAGCACTTGAGAGATTTCCAGGAAGCCTGTTCTACTGTCAGGTGTGATGGCACTGATGAAACTTCAATTCTGCTGAAAGCTTTTCCGTTTTCTCTTGAGGGAAAAGTAAGAGAGTGGTACTACACTCAGCCTCTAGCAAATGTATCCAACTGGGATACACTCAGAAAGGAGTTTCTGGAGAAATTCTTTCCATCTGAAGTTACTGATAAGCTAAGGAAGGATATCTCCACAATTGTTCAGGATGACAATGAGACTCTCTTTGAATACTGGGAGCGCTTCAATAATCTTCTGGAAGCATGCCCCCACCACATGATTGACAAGATCGTGCTACTCAGCTATATTACACAAGGTATGAGGCCCCAAGATAAGACCATACTGGAAAGTGCCAGTAATGGGTCTATGAAGAAGTACAAGACCACTGATGAAGCTCGGTAATTGATCAGTGATTTAGCTGAATCCACTAGGAACCACAGACAGAAGCAAGGCCGTTCAAAGGTTGTTGCAGAAGTATCTTCTAGCAGAGAGACTGCTGCTCTAACTCAAAGCATCTGTGAAATGACCAACTTGCTGAAGCAAATGCAGTTGAATCAACAAGCTCAGCAAGCTCAACCTCCACCACAGCAAAACCAATAACTAGTCCCACAAAGAATTTGCAGAATCTGTGCTGATTATAGCCATTACACTGATGAATGCCCGCAGCTCCAACAAGAAGACAACATGGTGGCATCCACTCACAACTTCTATGACCGCCCCAACCAAGGGTACAATCAAAGTGGAAATAATAACCATGGATGGCAGGACAATTCAAACCAGAATTGGAGGGACAACAATAACAGGGGAGGCAGAGATAATCAGGAAAATCAGAAGTAGAATAATAACAACAACAGGCAGCAAAATCAACCTTACAGAGCACCTCACCTAAGGCAGAACCAAGGACCACAGAACAATCAGTAGCAGACCTCTCAATTTACTCATTCTTCTTTGTCTTCTACTAAAGATCTACTACAATCTCTTGAGAAAAGACAACAGACCATGAAAAGTAACATCATGAATAGTATTAACGCCAGTCTGAATGGTCTCACCTCTACTATGCAAGCTTTTATGACACAGCTTGGATCAGCACAAAATTCCAGTAACCAACCTTCAAGCACCACTGGAATCCCCTCTCAACCATTACCCAATTCAAAGGGAGGCATTAATGTTATCACCTTGAGGTCCGAAACCACACTGCAGGAGAGGATTTAGGAGGAACCAAGCTCACCAGAATACGCCTCAGCTGAAGAGGTGGTAGAAATCGAAGATGTTGAAGAGGAAGAGGATATACAGGACATAGTTGAAGAAGAGATAGCTTAACCACAGGAGGAAGCACCAAAAGGCGCAGGCACCACAGAAAACACTACTCCCATTCCATTTCCACAACTTGCAAGGAAGCCCAGGAAGCAGCTGGACCCCGATCCTAAAATGGTAGAGATATTCAAAAAGGTTGAGGTAACTGTTCCCCTTTTTGATGTTATTCAGCAAGTACCTAAATATGCAAAGTTTCTAAAAGACTTATGTATCCATAAAGACAAAATTAATGAATTAGAAACTATTCCTTTAGGTAGTTCTATATCTGCTTTAATGGGAGGATTACCTGAAAAATGTAGTGATCCAGGTCCTTGCATAGTTAGTTGTACTATTGGTGGTGTAGTAATTTATGATTGCATGTGTGATTTAGGAGCATGTGTCAGTATAATGCCTTTGTCTATATATGATGTTTTGAGGCTCCCTCCCTTAAAAAGGTCGGCAGCTCGTTTTGTGTTAGCAAATAAAAGCATTATTACAGTGGCTGGAGTTGCTGAAGATGTTTTGGTGAACATTAAAGGGCTCACATTTTCCACTGATTTTTATATCTTGGAGATGCCCCACAATGATTCAGATAAGCCATCATCAATCCTACTTGGAAGACCATTCCTGAAGACATCAAAATTCAAATTGGATGCTTTTTCAGGAACATACTCCTTTGAAATAGATGGCCGCATAGTAATCTTCAATCTGAATGGAGTCATTGACAACCCCCTAGAAGATCGTTCTATCTTCCAGTGTGATGTCATAGACGAAAGTGTGGCTGAAGTTCAAGAGGAAGAGTTTGAAGAGAGGCACACCGGACAAGGTCCAAGTGTGGGGACCCTCTTAACTGACAATGGGAGCACTTCGCCATTTTCACAAGCCCCAGATAATCCAGAGCCCGCCCATAATCAAAAGTTAGAATTAAAACCTCTCCCTCCACATCTCAAATATGCTTATCTTGAGGATGAGCAGAAGCTTCCGGTTATTATTGCAAGGAAACTGACTTCTCAACAAGAGCACTTACTTGATGTACTGAGGAAGCATAAGAAGGCAATTGGGTGGAGTTTGGCAGACATAGTGGGAATCAACCCTCAAGTATGCGAGCATAGAATATTTCTAGAAGAGGGAGCAAGACCTGTCCGTCAACCCCAAAGAAGATTGAATCCCACCATCTTGGAAGTTGTCAAAAAGGAAGTGACCAGACTATTGGAAGCAGGTATCATATATCCCATCTCAGACAGCGAATGGGTAAGCCCAGTACAAGTGGTGCCCAAGAAATCTGAAGTCACTACAGTGAAGAGTGAGCATGGAGAGCTCATAGCAACTAGAGTTCAGAATTCTTGGAGAGTCTGCATTGATTACAGGCGTCTCAACCAAGCTACCCGTAAGGATCACTACCCACTTCCATTCATTGATCAAATGCTGGATTGCCTGTCAGGTAAATCACATTATTGCTTTTTAGATGGTTACACAGGTTATTTCCGGATTCATATAGCTCCTGAGGATCAGGAAAAGACTATTTTTACATGTCCTTTTAGGACCTATGCTTATAAGAGAATGTCCTTTGGCTTGTGCAATGCACCAGCCACCTTCCAAAGGTGCATGATGAGTCTTTTTTCTGATCTTATTGAGGACTGTATGAAAGTTTTTATGGACAATTTTAGCATTTATGGTGATTCTTTTAGCCTTCACTTAGATGGATTATCTCGAGTATTAGATAGATATGTTAATACAAACCTTGTATTGAATTTCGAAAAATGCCACTTTATGGTAAAACAAGGGATTGTATTAGGACATGTGGTATCTAATAATGGCATTTCTGTAGACCCAGCAAAGGTGAATGTTATTTCTAGTTTACCTTACCCCTCTTCTGTGAGGGAAGTCCGTTCGTTCCTTGGCCATGCAGGTTTCTACCAGAGATTTATTAAGGACTTTAGTAAGGTGGCACTTCCCTTATCCAGATTACTGCAGAAGGATATTGAGTTCGAGTTTAGTAAGGATTTCAAACAAGCGTTTGATAAGCTGAAGACTGCTCTAACTCAAGCCCCAATTGTGAGAGGACCAGACTGGAGTCAGCCGTTTGAAATCATGTGCGATGCTTCCAACCATGCAGTAGGAGCAGCGCTGGCTCAGCGCGAAGGTAAGGATCCTTTTGTTATTACCTATGCGTCTAAGACTTTAGACACTGCCCAGTCCAATTATACTACTACTGAGAAAGAGCTCGCATATTTTTTTTTCAATGATTTAGATTTAGTTGAGAGGGAGATCTTCTCTCTCTCTCTCTCTTAGGATTTAGGATTTCTTCTTGTTTTAAGAGTGACTCTCAATCCAGGTTTTACGTTTCTTTGTTTTAGCTTCCTTTTACTTTTATTTATTCCAGCACTTGAATTGATCAGTGAATTTATGAATTTCTTCCATGTTACAGACTGTTATTTGAATTAATGATAATTGAGGTATTTTCAGTTTATGATTGTTCTCTTTGATTTAAGTTACCATTGCTTCCCATCTAAGGACATTTTTATTATTCCAGCAATTTTACTTTTTCCCCTTTTGGTCTTGGTTAAGAATTCAGTAACTCAACAGTTATTAAACTCAACATAACTGATAATCGTTATCTTGCTAATTGAGCTGGACTTAAGTAATCCCAACCTTTCCTTAGGAAATAAATAGGATTCAAAGGTCAATTTAATTAGTCCCTTGACTCTCCTTTGCTTTAGTAAAGGTTGACCAAGTGGAATTTAGATTCAACTTTCATTATAATTGAGAGAGATAACTAAGTTGGACATCTAATTTCTCTTACCTTGTCAAAAGTTTGCTTTACAGTATTTATTTATTTTAATTGCCATTTACTTTACTTGTCATTCAAATTACTTGCTTCTCACCTTTTAAACCCCGCTTACAACCTTTATAGCCAATAATAAGAACATACTTCCTCGCAGTTCCTTGAGAAGACAACCCGAGGTTTGAATACTCGGTTAACAATTTCTAAAGGGGTTTGTTACTTGTGACACCCAAAATGTTTGTACGAAGGGATTTTTGTCAGTTTAGAGATTATATCTACAACGCAACTGTTTCTATGAATCTCTCTACTGGTAAAAATCCTAACGTCAAAGTTTTCTTGGGCATGCTGGGTTTTATAGAAGATTCATCAAAGATTTTTCAAAAATAGCGAAACCATTAAGCAATTTGCTAGTAGTTGAAAATCCTTTCATTTTTTATGACAATTGTAAACATGCCTTTGAAACTTTAAAAAGAAAACTCACTACAGCACTAATCATCACACCTCCAGAATGGGGACTCCCCTTTGAACTAATGTGTGATGCAAGTGATGTTGCAATTGGTGCTATATTGGGGCAAAAGAAAGACAAGCTGCATCATATCATATACTATACCAATAAGGTGTTAAATGAGGCACAAAAGAATTATAAAACCACAGAGAAAGAGCTATTAGCCATTGTATATGCATTTGATAATTTTAGACAATACTTGATTGGTTCAAAAGTTATAGTGTATACTGATCATGCTGCTCTCAAGTATCTCATGTCTAAACAGGATGCAAAGCCTAGAATCATTAGGTGGGTGCTGCTGCTACAAGAATTTGACATTGAAGTGAGAGATAGGAAGGGGAGCGAGAATCAGGTGGCAGACCATTTGTCAAGAGTGCCCCAAGAGGCCAATCAAGATGTACCACAGCAAGTGAATGAAAAATTTCCTGATGAACATCTTTTCCATGTCCAACAAGCACCTTGGTTTGCTGACATAGCAAACTACAAAGTGGGAAGAAAAATCCCTCAAGAACTCTCCAAGCAACAAGTGAAAAAGCTACTCAATGAAGCCAAGAAGTTTTTGTGGGATGAACCATTTTTGTTCAAAAGATGTTCGGATGGAATGATTAGGAGGTGTGTCCCTGAAACTGAGATGAGAGACATATTGTGGCATTGCCACGGTTCAGCCTATGGTGGACACTTTGGACTAGAGAGAACAGCTGCCAAAGTGCTAGAAAGTGGATTCTATTGGCCAACTATATTCAAGGATGCCAAAGAGTTCGTTCATCAGTGTAATGAGTGCCAAAGAACTGGAGGACTATCATGAAGGAATGAGATGCCTCAAAATTTCATTCTTGAAGTGGAGCTATTTAATCTTTGGGGCATTGATTTCATGGGCCCTTTTCCTTCTTCCTACTCTTTCAAATACATCCTGGTAGCAGTAGAGTATGTCTCAAAATGGGTGGAAGCTATAGCCACAACCACATGTGATGCACAGATTGTCCTTCAATTCCTTAAGAAGCATATTTTTACTAGATATGGAGTGCCTAAGGGTCTTGTCAGTGATGGTGGCAGTTATTTTTACAATAAACATATGGAGAAACTACTTCAAAAATATGGGGAGATACATAAAGTAGCTACTCCATACCACCCACAGACCAATGGCCAGGCAGAGCTTGCAAATAGGGAGTTGAAGAGGATTTTGGAGAAGACAGTGGGAGCCACCAGAAAAGATTGGACTAGAAAGCCAGATGATGCTTTAGGGGCAAATAGAATAGCATTCAAAACTCCTATAGGAAGATCCCCATTTTAGCTAATTTATGGAAAATCATGCCACCTTCCTGTAGAGCTAGAACACAAAGCTTACTGGGCCACTAAGCTCGTAAATTTTGATCCTCAAGCAATAGGAAAAAAAAGGTTGTTGCAACTCAATGAGCTAGAAGAATTCAGATTGGAAGCTTATGAGAATGCAAAGATATACAAGGAAAGAGCTAAAAAGTGGTATGACAAGAAGATCTTGAAAAGAGAGTTCAAACCAGAACAGCAAGTACTCCTATATAATTCCAGGCTCAAGATTTTCCCAGGCAAACTCAAATCCAAATGGACTGGCCCCTACTTGGTGACAAAGGTTCTCCCTTATAGAAGCCTTGAATTGCTTGATGAAGCAACAAAGAACAATTTCACAGCAAATGGTCACAGGGCAAAGCATTACTTGGGAGGCCCTTGGGATGAAGAGAAGGAGGTTCAGGAGCTAAGTTGAGCAAAAATGAAGGATGTCAAGCTAGTGACATTAAAAGAGCGCTTGTTGGGAGGCAACCCAACCAGAGGTAGTTATTTTTTCCTAACTATTTCAATAAAAAGGTTAAGTACATTCATCCGTATTGTAAGGAGCTAAGTTTGGTGTTACACACCAAAACAATATAAGGGTGAATAAAAAATGCTAAGTTTGGTGTTCCACCAAAAATCTCAACTAAAACACATTTCAATCCTCTGCATAAATGGTTACTAGCTCTAAACAATCAGGAAACTTACTTAACCATTGTCTATTTTCTGGTTTTTATTAGTTCTACTACCTTTAGCAAAGGCACAAGGTTTCATATATGGTTGGCTTGTTGTATAAGAAACATTGGCAAGAAACTAAGTTTTGTGTTCACACACCAAACTAAGTTCAAAAGCCTACACACAATTTCTGCATACTAATCAATTGCCTAAGGGCTTGGGAAACAAGCAACTTCTAAGGATTATGCAGGAAAACATTCAACCTTTGGAAGGATCTGCATCATCATCCAAAAGAGATACAACAGAGAGAAATGATGTGGATAGAAGAAAAGCTTAGAGACATTCCAACAGGTTGTATTGATACTTAATCCTTTTGCTGAGAAGTATTTTAACTTGAAAATTCCTACATGCCTTGCTGAAGTGTTCAATTAGGTGTAAATATAGATGTCTGCTAAGTATTCTAGCTTGCATTATGCTTGTTATTGCTCATCTGCTAAATTCTGTTTTGTCTCCCGTTGTGCATTAATAAGAGAAAAATGTTTGACATAGAGAGTAAATGTCCAATGTTGTAGGAATTAGAATGAAATTCAGTGGTGGTGCTTGCTTGATTTAATGATTAGCTCAATAATAAAAGCTGCATAATAGGATATTCTTTGTAGTGTGAACTAAGCTGCTGCTATAAGACCTTTTATTAATGAACATCCCTTGAGAATAAAGCAAAGTTAGAAAGAAAAAGAAAAGAAAAGCCAAGAATTGGCAAAGAAACAAACAATAAGGCTAGACACCAATAGCTTGGACCTTAGGACATATGCTTGTGATGCTTCTTGTACTAGGATATGCTTGGACAATTAGGTTCTGAGGAGTATTTTAAAACTTGGTAACTTGGATTAACTAATCCAGGATTATCAACCGAAAGTCCACTATCAAGAGCAACCTAGTTACAAAGCATTTAGTGATCCAAAGAGATGCTGGGCATCAATGTTCCTAGGAAGAATTTGTGAGCCAAGTGTCTGTGGTAAAGAAGTGTTGAGCAAAAATGGAGACAAAAGGCTGCTGCAACACTTGCCACCAAGCTTTCATTAAGAAATAAGCTTTCTAAGCAAAAGAAAGAAACAAAAAGCTAACAGGGATCAATCAAAGAGCAAGGTACTATAGTAGCAACTCTAGTAAATCTTCAAAGGAACATTTCATATCAGACAGCAAAGAATAATTGAGCTGCATTTGTCTGCATAAACCCCCATGAATCAAGTTCTATTATCTGCTAAATAAGGACCTATATACTTCTCTGTCTCACTTCATTTCTTCTCATGTTTAGTGCTTGCTTGGGGACAAGCAAGATTTAAGTTTGGTGTTGTGATGACAAGTCATCTTATGCTAGCTTTTTAAGCATTTTTCACTTGTTTCATTAGGTCTTATGCACTTTCTTGCACAATAAGTAAGTGATTTAGAATGGATTTTCATGATTATGTTAAATCAATCAACCATCATTTATTTACACAAAATCATATGGTTTAAGCTAGAATTATTTGATTTTATGAATGAATTAGAAACCTTGTGAATTTAGTGATACTTTGACATGTTTGTGTGGTTGCTTGTAAGTGAAGAAATGATGAAGAAAAGAAAGAACCAGGAAAGCGTTGCATTACCAAAGCGTGGCAATTCGTTAAGGCAACGCTAAGCTTGGAAACAAAGACCAGCATCCAAAGCGGGCGCTCAATTAAGTGAGCGATATGCTCACTTTAGTGAGCATTTACATGCTCTTCAGCAAAGTAAGCAAGGCCAAGAGAAGGCTGGTGCTCAATTAAGTGAGCGCTATACTCACTCTAGTGAGCATTGTCGCGCATCAAACTAAGGAAGGCAAGGAGCACTCAAATGGCGCTCAAAGAAGTGAGCACTATGCTCAAAAGAAGTGAGCATTTCGAGCTCTCAACCAAGTAAATAAAGGAAACGCATTATGCAAAAAGGGTTCACCAAGGCTCGAAGGGGGAAGCACGCATCAACACTAGACATAGCATGCATTATTTGAGCGCAGTGCTCACTTAGTGAGCGCTAGTGAGCATGCTTCACCAAGGAAAGTGAGCACAACACTCACAAAACCGAGCAGAGCACTCCACTGGAGCTGGCCTCCAGCTAAAAATTGAACCAAGCCATCTTGGATCCATTTCTTCACAAATCAAAAGGGCCCACTCCAAGCTTTGAAGACTAAAATAGAGAGTGTATACATAGGAGTAGATTTAATTTAGAGAGGAACCTTTTTTTCTTTTGGGATTTTTAACTTTTAGTTTTTAGCTCATTTTCATTTTGAATTTGGGGAATTAGGATTGAGATCTGATTTTTCTTTCTTTGTGTTCTTGCTTCTACAACTTCTACTTTCTGTTTTGAATTTTTGGATTGAGATTGAAGAACTCCATTTCAATTCTTGATCTGAAATTCATATTTTCTATTCTTCTGCATAATTCTAAGAATTGAGGAATTGGATTTAAATTTCTTTTGTTGTTTTCATTTTCATTTCTTCTACACTTTCTTTTCTGTTTGATCAAGGTAGTCATTAAGATCTAGATCTATTTTCTGATCTCATTACACTTCTTTGATTTTTAATTTCTCTTTTCGAATTTCACAATTGAGCTAAGTTTCTTTCTGTTTCGTTGCTTCAAGTAATTTTCCCTTTCTGTTGGGTGACTGAACTGCACTTCTGTATTTCACAGCTTTCTAATTTACTTTAGCTTGCATCTTCTTGTTTAATTCTAAATCCCAGCCCCCAAATCCCTTTAATTTTCAAGCAATTTAAGTCTCTCAACAATTTAGATTCAGTAATTTAGTTTTCTTACACTTTAAGCTTCAGCCATTTACATTTTTTGCAATCTAAGTTTCAGTCATTTACATTACTTGCACTTTAAGTTTCAGCTCTTTTATCTCTTTTGCACTTTACTTTTCTGTCAATTTCCCCTTTCCCTTTTAATTTCCTACAATTTAGCTTCTGTAATTTAAATTTCACTCAAATCACCAACTATTTGCTTAACTAAATTTATCACCTAACTAAAATTACTCAATCCATCAATCCCTATGGGATCGACCTCACTCTTGTGAGTAATTACTACTTGATGCGACCCGGTATACTTGCTGGTGAGTTTTGTTGTGGAAATCTGATTTTCACCCATCAAGTTTTTGGCGCCGTTGCCGGGGATTGATATAGATTGACAATGATTAAGTAAGGTGATAATCTAGATTAAACACTTTTTCTTTTCTTTTTCTTTGTTTCCAATAAGCACACTAACTGTTTGAACTTTTGTTTAAGCTAACCATAACCTTACTCTGGCAGTAGAGTGAATTGCTTTTGTTTTCTGGTTTTTCTTTGTGTTTTTCTTGCTGTTGTATGACAGAGGCAAGGAGAGAGATCCCTACTTTCTATGATCAAGACGAGAGGACTCTCCAAAGATTAAGAAGAGAAGCAAGAGGAAAATGTGTTGTTGGAGAGGAAGGATCAGAGGAACAGAATTAAGAGATGGAGGAGAATCCAACAAATCCACTAGTGGGAGTTGCCAACAGCAACGGTCAGCCCTAGAGGAGAGTCTTGGCTTCTTACACGTTTGCTAATCCAAGGCATTGTGGGAGTAGCATCCTTACTCCAAATGTTAATGCAAACAACTTTGAATTGAAGTCTCAACTCATCACTCTCATACAGAACAATTGTTCCTATGGAGGAAGCCCTCTGGAAGATCCAAACCAACACTTATCCACTTTTCTGAGGATTTGTGACACCGTCAAAACTAATGGTGTGCATCCAGATATCTACAAGCTGTTGCTGTTTCGATTTTTCATTGAGAGACAAAGCTGCTCAGTGGTTGGAAGCATTTCCCAGAGAAAGAATCAACAACAGGGAGAGATATAAAGCCTTGATTAGGAAGTGTCCCCCCGAAATATTTAATGAATGGGACAAGCTTCAGAACTTTTATGAAGGACTGACACTGAGAGCTCAAGAAGCTTTGGATTATTCAACAGGAGGATCACTACAACTTATGAAGACAGATGAAGAAGCCCAAAACCTCATAGACACAGTGGCGAACAATCAATACTTCTATGCTCATCAAAGACAATGCCAATCAGCTCAAAGGAAAGGTGTATTAGAGTTGGAAGGTGTGGACACCATTTTGGCTCAAAACAAGGTGATGCATCAGCAAACCTAGCAACAAATAGAAGTCATGGCAAAGAAGATTGATAGCTTGCAAGTTGCAGCAGTGAATACCACAAATCAACCACCAGCTGAGTGGGGGCAGAATGAAGAGAGCTATGAAGAACAGCAGCAGGAACAAGTTCAGTATGTGCACAACCAAGGATCTGGCCAAAATGACTTTCATAGAGATACCTACAACCCCTCCTGGAGGAACCACCCAAACCTGAGATGGGGAGACAACCAGAATCAAAACTAGCAGCCATGGCAAAGAAATTCAAACCAAAACAACCCCAGAAACATAAATCACCAAAACCATCAGTAAACTAACCAAAACCCATACAAAAAACCACAAACAACTACCCTAATTCTAACTTCTATTCATCCAATAACTCATCAAACAACCATAACACTTTCCACCCACCATCTACATCCTATAATCAACCACAAATACCGCAAGAAGCTCAAAGGAACTCCAATTTGGAGATACTAATAGAAAAGATGATGAAACATCAGGAGTTAACCAGCAAGAACCATGAAGCTTTAATGAGAAATTTAGAAAGGCAAATTGGACAACTGTCTAAGCAAGTAGTAAGTGAAAGACCAACCAGCTCACTCCTAAGTGATACCATTCCAAATCCCAAAGAAGAATGCAAAGTAATCCAATTAAGGAGTGGAAGGACCTTGGTGAATAACAAAGAAACCAGCAAGAGGCCAGCTGAGAATGATATGGCCTGCAACAAGGATGAAGCTATACTCAACAAGCCAGAACAGTAGAAGCTTAAAGAGAAAGAGGAGCAGCCACAAGCTTCAAGGAAAGGGAAGCAAGTAATGGAAGAACCATCACAAGAACAGAGGAAGGAAGTGAAGGCTTACACACCTCCTCTGCCATATCCTCAAAGACTACAAAAAGAACTCAAAGATCAACAATTCCCTAAGTTCCTTAAGGTCTTCAAGAAGCTGGTGATTAATATCCCACTTGCTGAAGCATTAGAGCAGATGCCTCTATATGCAAAGTTCCTGAAGGAGCTCATCAACAAAAAGAGAAGTTGGCATGAGAAAGAAACCGTCATGCTCACTGAAGAATGTAATGCAGTAATTTAAAGGGGTATTCCACCAAAGCTTAAAGATCCAGGGAGTTTTGTAGTTTCATGCACCATAGACAAGATGACATTAAAGAAAACTCTCTGCAATCTAGGTGCTAGTATCAACTTGATGCCCCTCTCAATGATGAGAAAGCTTGCCATAGAAGAAATCAAACCTACCAGGATGTCACTTGTAATGGCCGATAGATCAATCAAGACACCCAATGGAATTGTGGAAAATCTATTAGTGAACATTGGAAAGTTTATCTTCCCTGCAGACTTTGTGATCTTGGACACAGAAGAGGAAAGAAACAACTCAATTATCTTGGGAAGACCATTCCTAGCCACAGCAAGAGCTATTATTGATGTAGAAAAGGGAGAAATGATCTTCAGGGTGCACAATGAGCAAATGGTCATCAATTTTTTCAAATCAATGCAACATCCCCCTGAGCAAGAGAATTACATGAGAGTAGATATGATAGAAGGTTTGGTGGAAGAAATGTTGGAAGCCAATTATCATGAGCAACAGGAAGAAGAAGGGGAAGGAGATCAAGAGACAATAGAAAAACAAGTAGCTGCAATTTCCATTGAGAAAGAGGTGGAACAAGACAAGACAGAAGAGGTTCCAAAACAAGAATTAAAGCCTCTACCTATTCATCTCAAGTATGCATTTCTTGGAGGAGGAGAGACTCTGCCAGTAATCATCAATTCCTCCTTAAGCATGGAAGAAGAGGCAAAGCTGGTTGAAATATTGAAAGCTCACAAGACAGCTTTAGGGTGGACAATTGATGATATCAAAGGCATAAGCCCTGCCATCTGCATGCATAAAATCTTGCTAGAAGAGGATTCAAGACCTGTAGTATAACCTCAAAGAAGACTCAACCCAACCATGAGGGAGGTAGTTCAAAAGGAAGTAATGAAGCTATGGAATGCTGGAATTATATACCCAATCTATGATAGCTCTTGGGTGAGCCCAGTCCAGATTGTGCCAAAGAAGGGGGGGATGACGGTGATCTCCAGTGAGAAGAATGAGTTGATCCCTACAAGGACAGTGATTGGTTGGAAGATGTGCATAGACTATAGGAGACTGAATGAGGCTACAAGGAAAGATCATTTTCCTCTCCCTTTCATTGATCAAATGCTGGAGAAATTGGCTGGCCATGTGACGAACTGGATTTCTGTCAGTATAGAATTTTTATAAAAATAATCACGCGTTGTAAGTATAGCTTCTAGACCGACAAGAATTCCTTTCGTACAAAAATTTGGTTGTCACAAGTAACAAAACCCAATAAAATTTACAACCGAAGTATTTAAACCTCGGGTCGTCTTCTCAAGGAATTGCAGGGAAGTATGATTTATTATTGGTTATGAAAAAAAGGTTTGTTTTGGGTTTTTTGAATTAGAGAACAAGTAATTTAAGTGGCAAGAGAAATAAATTAATAATTATAAAGAAAACTCTTGACAAGGTATAAGAACTGGAAATCCCATCATAGTTATCCTTATCAGGTGTGATGAGAATTGTTTATCGCTCCCACTTAGTTAACCCTTACTAAATAAAGAAAAGTCAAGTGGACCAATCAATTTGATCCTCAAGTCCTAGTCAACTCCTGTGGAAAGACTAGCTTTAGAGTGATCCAAATCAATCAGCGAGAATTCCAATTTTCAATTAACTGCTGAGTCTGATAACTCAAGTGTTACCAATTACTTAACCAAAACCAAAAGGAGAAAAATCTGAAATTAAATTGAAAGCATTATAAATAGAATAAAACAATCACAAATCTGAAATACCTCAATTTATATTAAATAGAATATTCAAATCTAACATGGAAAGATTCATAAGCCAATTTGAAAAGATAAATAACAATTAAAGTAATAGAATAAATAAAAGTAGAAAATAAATTAAAGGAACATTGAACCTGGAATGAAGAGAAGTAGCCTAATCATAATAGAAATCCTAAATCCTAAATCCTAAGAGAGAGGAGAGAGCCTCTCTCTCTCTAAAACTACATCTAAAACCTAAAATTGTGTATTGTGAATGTTATTTCTATGAATGAATGGATTCTCCCACTTTATAGCCTCTAATCTGTGTTTTCTGGGCCGAAAACTGGGTCAAAAATAGCTCAGAAATCGTCCCCAGTAACTTCTGGTACGTACAGGTCACTGCAAAGTCACGCGAAAGCATCATCCACGCGTTAGCGTAGATTGGGTTTTTGCCAGGTCACGCGTCCGCGTGATCCATGCGTTCGTGTCACCTGGCTTCGAGGCAGCTATAGCAAACTAAATATCGTTACGAAGCCCTGGACGTTAGCTTTCCAACGCAACTGGAACCGTGTCATTTAGACCTTTGTAGCTCAAGTTATGGTCGATTTAGTAACAAAAGGTCAGGCTAGACAGCTTTAGCAGTTCCTTCAGTTTATTGTCTTCCTTCCACTTTTGCATGCTTCATTTCCATCCTCTAATCCATTCTTGCCCTATAAATCCTGAAATCACTTAACACACATATCAAGGCATCGAATGATATAAAGGGAGAATTAATATTTGGAAATTTAAAGGCTTGGGAAGCAAGTTTCCAATTATAGAACAAAATCAGGAAGGAAATTGTAAAACCATGAATTTTGTATGGATAAGTGTATGAAAGATTGATAAATCCACTCAATTGAGCACAAGATAAATCATAAAATAGTGGTTTATCACCATGCTTATTATTGCTTCCTGGATGGGTATTCCGGGTATAATCAGATAGTGGTAGACCCCAAGGACAAAGAAAATACCTCCTTTACATGTCCATTTGGAGTTTTCGCCTACAGAAGGATGCCATTTAGGATATGCAATGCCCCAGCTACCTTTCAAAGGTGTATGCTTTCCATCTTCTCATATATGGTTAAAAAATTCCTAGAGGTCTTCATGGATGATTTCTCTGTTTTTGGCAACTCTTTTGAAAATTGTTTGCAATATCTAACTCTTGTATTGAAACGATGCCAAGAAACAAACTTAGTCTTAAATTGGAAAAAATGCCATTTCATGGTACCAGAGGGTATTGTTCTTGGGCATAAAGTTTCAAACAAGGGTATAGAAGTTGATAGAGCTAAAATAGAAATCATTGAAAAACTCCCTGTACCTGTCAATGTAAAAGCAGTGAGAAGTTTTCTTGGGCATGCTGGGTTTTATAGAAGATTCATCAAAGATTTTTCAAAAATAGCCAAACCATTAAGCAATTTTCTAGTAGTTGAAAATCCTTTCATTTTTTATAACAATTGTAAACATGCCTTTGAAACTTAAAAAAAAAACTCACTACAGCACCAATCATCACACCTCCAGAATGGGGACTCCCCTTTGAACTAATGTGTGATGCAAGTGATGTTGCAATTGGTGCTGTATTGGGGCAAAAGAAAGACAAGCTGCATCATGTCATATACTATGCCAGTAAGGTGTTAAATGAGGCACAAAAGAATTATACAACCACAAAGAAAGAGCTACTGGCCATTGTATATGCATTTGATAAGTTTAGACAATACTTGATTGGTTCAAAAGTTATAGTGTATACTGATCATGCTGCTCTCAAGTATCTCATGTCTAAACAAGATGCAAAGCCTAGACTCATCAGGTGGGTGCTGCTGCTACAAGAATTTGACATTGAAGTGGGACACAGGAAGGGGAGCGAGAATCAGGTGGTAGACCATTTGTCAAGAGTGCCACAAAAGGCCAATCAAGATGTACCACAACAAGTGAATGAAAAATTTCCTGATGAACATCTTTTCCATGTCCAACAAGCACCTTGGTTTTCTGACATAGCAAACTACAAGGTGGGAAGAAAAATCCCTCAAGAACTCTCCAAGCAACAAGTGAAAAAGCTACTTAATGAAGCCAAGAAGTTTTTGTGGGAGGAACCATTTTTGTTCAAAAGATGTCCGGATGGAATGATTAGGAGGTGTGTCCCTGAAACTGATATGAGAGACATATTGTGGCATTGCCATGGTTCATCCTATTGTGGACACTTTGGACCAGAGAGAACAGCTGCCAAAGTGCTACAAAGTAGATTCTATTGGCCAACTATATTCAAGGATGCCAGAGAGTTCGTTCATCAGTGTAATGAGTGCCAAAGAACTGGAGGACTATCATGAAGGAATGAGATGCCTCAAAATTTTATTGTTGAAGTGGAGCTATTTGATCTTTGGGGCATTGATTTTATGGGCCCTTTTCCTCCTTCCTACTCTTTCAAATACATCCTGGTAGCAGTGGAGTATCTCTCAAAATGGGTGGAAGCTATAGCTACAACTACATGTGATGTACAGAATGTCCTTCAATTCCTTAAGAAGCACATTTTTACTAGATATGGAGTGTCTAAGGGTCTTGTCAGTGATGGTGGCAGTCATTTTAGCAATAAACATATGGAGAAACTACTTCAAAAATATGGGGTGATGCATAAAGTAGCTACTCCATACCACCCACAGACCAATGGCCAAGCAGAGCTTGCAAATAGGGAGTTGAAGAAGATTTTGGAGAAGACAGTAGGAGCCACCAGAAAAGATTGGGCCAGAAAGCTAGATGATGCTTTATGGGCATATAGAACAGCATTCAAAACTCCTATAGGAAGATCCCCATTTCAGCTAATCTATGGAAAATTATGCCACCTTCCTGTAGAGCTAGAACACAAAGCTTACTGGGCCACTAAGCTCCTAAATTTTGATCCTCAAACAGTAGGAAAAAAAAGGTTGTTGCAACTCAATGAGCTAGAAGAATTCATATTGGAAGCTTATGAGAATGCAAAGATATATAAGGAAAGAGCTAAAAAGTGGCATGACAAGAAGATCTTGAAAAGAGAGTTCAAACCAGAACAGCAAGTACTCCTATATAATTCCAGGCTCAAGATTTTCCCAGGCAAACTCAAATCCAAATGGACTGGCCCCTACTTGGTGACAAAGGTTCTCCCTTATGGAAGCCTTGAATTGCTTGATGAAGCAACAAAGAATAATTTCACAGCAAACGGTCACAGGGCAAAGCGTTACTTGGGAGGCCCTTGGGATGAAGAGAAGGAGGTTCAGGAGCTAAGTTGAGCAAAAATGAAGGATGTCAAGCTAGTGACATTAAAAGTGCGCTTGTCGGAAGGAAACCCAACCAGAGGTAGTTCTTTTTTCCGAACTATTTCAATAAAAAGGTTAAGTAAATTCATCCGTATTGTAAGGAGGTAAGTTTGGTGTTATACACCAAAATAATTTAAGGGTGAATGAAAGATGCTAAGTTTAGTGTTCCACTAACAATCTCAACTAAAACACATTTCAACCCTCTGCATAAATGGTTACTAGCTCCAAACAATCAGGAAACTTACTTAACCATTGTCTATTTTCTGGTTTTTAGTTCTACTACCTTTAACAAAGGTACAAGGTTTCATATATGGTTGGCTTGTTGCATAAGAAACATTGGCAAGAAAATAAGTTTGGTGTTCACATACCAAACTAAGTTCAAAAGCCTACACACAATTTCTGCATACTAATCAATTGCCTAAGGGCTTGGGTAACAAGCAACTTCTATGGATTATGCAGGAAAACATTCAACCTTTGGAAGGATCTGTATCATCATCCAAAAGAGATACAACAGAGAGAAATGATGAGGACAGAAGAAAAGCTGAGAGACATTCCAACAGGTTGTATTGATACTTAATCCTTTTGCTGAGAAGTATTTTAACTTGGAAATTCCTACATGCCTTGCTGAAGTGTTCAATTAGGTATAAATATAGATGTCTGCTAGGTATTCTAGCTTGCATTATGCTTGTTATTGCTCATCTGTTAAATTCTGTTTTGTCTCCCTTTGTGCATCAATAAGAGAAAAATGTTTGACATAGAGAGTAAATGTCCAATGTTGTAGGAATTAGAATGAAATTCAGTGGTGGTGCTTGCTTGATTTAATGATTAGCTCAATAATAAAAGCTGCATAATAGGATGTTCTTTGTAGTGTGAACTAAGCTGCTGCTATAAAACCTTTTATTAATGAACATCCCTTGAGAATAAAGCAAAGTAAGAAAGAAAAAGAAAAGAAAAGCCAAGAATTGGCAAAGAAACAAACAATAAGGCTAGACACCAATAGCTTGGACCTTAGGACATATGCCTGTGATGCTTCTTGTACTAGGATATGCTTGGACAATTAGGTTCTGAGGAGTATTTTAAAACTTGGTAACTTGGATTAACTAATCCGGGATTATCAACCGAAAGTCCACTATCAAGAGCAACCTAGTTACAAAGCATTTAGCGATCCAAAGAGATGCTGGACATCAATGTTCCTAGGAAGAATTTGTGAGCCAAGTATCTGTGGTAAAGAAGTGTTGAGCGAAAATTGAGCCAAAAGGCTGCTGCAACACTTGCCACCAAGCTTTCATTAAGAAATAAGCTTTCTAAGCAAAAGAAAGAAAGAAAAAGATAAAAGGGATCAATCAAAGAGCAAGGTACTATAGTAGCAACTCTAGTAAATATTCAAAGGAACATTTCATATCAGACAGCAAAGAATAATTGAGCTGCATTTGTCTGCATAAAACCCCATGAATCAAGTTCTATTATCTGCTAAATAAGGACCTATATACTTCTCTGTCTCACTTTATTTCTTCTCATGTTTAGTGCTTGCTTGGGGACAAGCAAGATTTAAGTTTGGTGTTGTGATGACAAGTCATCTTATGCTAGCTTTTCAAGCATTTTTCACTTGTTTCATTAGGTCTTATGCACTTTTTTGGACAATAAGTAAGTGATTTGGAGTGGATTTTCATGATTATGTTAGATCAATCAACCATCATTTATTTGACATAAAATCATAGGGTTTAAGCTAGAATTAATTGATTTTATGAATGAATTAGAAACCTTGTGAATTTAGTGATACTTTGACGTGTTTGTGTGGTTGCTTGTAGGTGAAGAAATGATGAAGAAAAGAAAGAACCAGGAAAGCGTTGCATGACCAAAGCGTGGCAATTCATTAAGGCAATACTAAGCTTGGAAAAAAAGACCAGCATCCAAGGCGGGCGCTCAATTAGGTGAGCTCTATGCTCACTCTAGTGAGCATTTGCATGCTCTTCAGCAAAGGAAGCAAGGCCAAAACAAGGCTGGTACTCAATTAAGTGAGCGCTATGCTCACTCTAGTGAGCATTGTCGCGCATCAAACCAAGGAAGGCAAGGAGTACTCAAATGGCGCTCAAAGAAGTGAGCACTATGCTCAAAAGAAGTGAGCATTTTCGAGCTCTCAACCAAGTAAATAAAGGAAGCGCATCATGCAAAAAGGGGTTCACCAAGGCTCGAAGGGGGAAGCACGCATCAACACTAAACATAGCGCTCATTATTTGAGCGCAGTGCTCACTTAGTGAGCGCTAGTGAGCATGCTTCACCAAGGAAAGTGAGCACAACGCTCACAAAACCGAGCAGAGCACTCCACTGGAGCAGGCCTCCAACTAAAAATTGAACCAAGCCATCTTGGATCCATTTCTTCACAAATCAAAAGGGCCCACTCCAAGCTTTGAAGATGATGAGCGGATAATTTATACGCTTTTTGGCTTTATTTTTAGTATGTTTTTAGTAGGATCTAGTTACTTTTAGGGATATTTTCATTAGTTTTTATGTTAAATTCACATTTCTGGACTTTACTATGAGTTTTTGTATTTTTCTGTGATTTCAGGTATTTTCTGGCTGAAATTGAGGGACTTGAGCAAAAATCAGATTTAGAGGTTGAAGAAGGACTGCGGATGCTGTTGGATTCTGACCTCCCTGCACTCAAAATGGATTTTCTGGAGCTACAGAACTCAAAATGGCGCGTTTCTAATTGCGTTGGAAAGTAGACATCCAGGGCTTTCCAAAAATATATAATAGTCCATACTTTGGTTGAGTTTAGATGACGCAAAAGGGCGTTGAACGCCAGTTCTACGCTGTAGTCTGGAGTTAAACGCCAGAAACACGTCACAAGCCAGAGTTGAACGCCAGAAATACGTTACAAACTGGCGTTCAACTCCAAGAATGACCTCTCCACAAGTAAACTTCAAGCTCAGCCCAAGCACACACCAAGTGGGCCCCGGAAGTGGATTTATGCATCAATTACTTACTTCTGTAAACCCTAGTAACTAGTTTAGTATAAATAGGATTTTTTACTATTGTATTTGACATCCTGGATTGTATTTTTGATCCTGTGATCACGTTTTGGGGGCTGGCCATTCGGCCATGCCTGAACCTTTCACTTATGTATTTTTAACGGTAGAGTTTCTACACTCCATAGATTAAGGTGTGGAGCTCTGCTGTTCCTCATGAATTAATGCAAAGTACTACCGTTTTTCTATTCAATTCAACTTATTCCGCGTCTAAGATATTCATTCGCACTTCAACATGAATGTGATGAACGTGACAATCATCATCATTCCCCCACGAACGCGTGCCTGACAACCACTTCCGTTCTACCTTAGATTGAATGAGTATCTCTTGGATCTCTTAATCAGAATCTTCGTGGTATAAGCTAGATTGATGGCGGCATTCATGAGAATCCGGAAAGTCTAAACCTTGTCTGTGTTATTCCGAGTAGGATTCAGGGATTGAATGACTGTGACGAACTTCAAACTCGCGAGTGCTGGGCGTAGTGACAGACGCAAAAGGAGGGTGAATCCTATTCCAGTATGATCGAGAACCTCAGATGATTAGCCGTGCCGTGACAGAGCGTTTGGACCATTTTCACAAGAGGATAGGATGCAGCCATTGACCATGGTGATGCCTCCAGATGATTAGCCATGCAGTGACAGCGCATCGGACCATTTTCACAGAGAGGATGAAAAGTAGCCATTGACAATGGTGATGTCCTTACATAAAGCCAGCCATAGAAAGGAGTAGGATTGATTGGATGAAGACAGCAGGAAAGCAGAAGTTCAGAGGAACGAAAGCATCTCTATACGCTTATCTGAAATTCTCACCAATGAATTACATAAGTATTTCTATCTTTATTTTATGTCTATTATTTATTTTCGAAAACTCCATAACTATTTGATATCCGCCTGACTGAGATTTACAAGGTGACCATAGCTTGCTTCATACCAACAATCTCCGTGGGATCGACCCTTACTCACGTAAGGTTTATTACTTGGACGACCCAGTGCACTTGCTGGTTAGTTGTATCGAAGTTGTGAATGAAAAATGATTTATTAAGACGTGCGTACAGATTTTTTGGCGCCGTTGCCTGAGATCACAATTTTGTGCACCAAGTTTTTGGCGCCGTTGCCGGGGATTGTTCGAGTTTGGACAACTGACGGTTCATCTTGTTGCTCAGATTAGGTAATTTTCTTTTTGTTTTATTTTCAAAAATTTTTCAAAAAAAAAATTATTTTCAAAAAAATTTTTCAAAAACTTCTCCTTTGTTTTCGATAAAAAAGAAAAAAAATTTCTTTTCAAAAATTTTATTATATTCTTCAGAATTTTTAAGAATGAATTCTAGTGTTTCATGAAGCATGTTGAAGCCTGACTGGCTGTAAAGCCATATCTAAATTCATTTAGACTGGGGCTTCCAACCCAACATTATCAAGAGCAAGCTAGTTGTTGCTAATCCACCTGCTGCTGTTCCAGATCCAAAAGATTTACATGCTAAAGCTTGACTGGCTATTAAGCCATGTCTAACCCTCAGATTGGAGCTTTAGAATAAGAGTGCAAGATTCCTGGAATTCATATTAAAAATTTTGGAATCCTTATTTTTCTTTTTCACAAATAATTTTTGAAAAATCCAAAAAAATTAGAAAATCATAAAAATAAAAAATATTTCATGCTTCTTGTTTGAGTCTTGAGTCAGATTTTAAGTTTGGTGTCAATTGCATATTCATTTTACATTTTTCGAAAAAAATCATGCATTCATGGTGTTCCTCATGATCTTCAAGTTGTTCTTGATAAATCTTCTTGTTTGATCTTGATGTCTTCTTGTTTTGTGTCTTTTCTTGTTTCTTATGTGCATTTTTGCATCCATAGAGTCTAAGCATCAAAGATTTCTAAGTTTGGTGTCTTGCATGTTTTCTTTGCATTAAAAATTTTTTAAAAATATGTTCCTGATGTTCATCATGATCTTCAAAGTGTTCTTGGTGTTCATCTTGACATTCATAGCATTCTTGCATGCATTCATTGTTTTTGATCTAAAAATTTTCATGCATTGCATCATTTTCATGTTTTTCTCTCTCATCATAAAAATTTAAAAAATAAAAAAAATATCTTTCCCTTTTTCCTCTCATAAAATTCGAAAATTTGAGTTGATTTTTTTTTTAAAAATTTTTAAAATCTAGTTGTTTTCTATGAGTCAAATCAAATTTTCAAATTTTATCTTTTTCAAAATCTTTTTCAAAAATCATATCCTTTTCACTTTTCTTATTTATTTTCGAAAATTTTTAAAATATTTTTCAAAAATCTTTTTCTTATCTTTATCTCCTAATTTTCGAAAATAACATCATCAATTAATATTTTGATTCAAAAATTTCAAGTTTGTTACTTGCTTGCTAAGAAAGATTCAAACTTTAAGTTCTAGAATCATATCTTGTGATTTCTTGTGAACCAAGTCATTAATTGTGATTCAAAAAAAATCAAATCTTTTTTTTCAAAAACTAATTTAAATCATATCTTTTCAAAAATATCTTTTTATCTTATCTTTTTCAAAAATTTGATTTTAAAATATCTTTTCTAACTTCCTATCTTCTTATCTTTTTTCAAAATTGATTTTCAAAGTTGTTTCAACTAACTAACTAACTTTTTGTTTGTTTCTTATTTTTTCAAAACTACCTAACTAACTCTCTCTCTCTAATTTTCGAAAATATCTTCCCTCTTTTTCAAAAATTCTTTTTAATTAACTAATTGTTTCAAATTTTAATTTTAATTTTCGAAAATCACTAACCATTTTTCAAAAATAATTTTTGAAAATTCTTTTTCTCTCTCATCTCCTTCTATTTATTTATTCATCTACTAACAAATCTCTCCCATCCAAAAATTCGAACACTACCTCCCTCTCTGTGTTCGAGTTTTTCTTCCCTTCTTTACATTACATTCTTTTCTTCTTCTTTTCTTCTACTCACACAGGGACCTCTATACTGTGGTAAAAAGGATCCCTATTATTATTTTTCTGTTCCCTCTTTTTCATATGAGCAAGAGCAAGGACAAGAATATTCTTGTTGAAGCAGATCCAGAACCTGAAAGGACTCTGAAGAGAAAACTAAGAGAAGCTAAAATACAACAATCCAGAGATCACCTTACAGAAATTTTCGAACAGGAAGAGGAGATGGCAGCCGAAAATAATAATAATGCAAGGAGAATGCTTGGTGACTTCACTGCACCTAATTCCAATTTACATGGAAGAAGCATCTCCATCCCTACCATTGGAGCAAACAATTTTGAGCTTAAACCTCAATTAGTTTCTCTAATGCAACAAAATTGCAAGTTTCATGGACTTCCATCTGAAGATCCTTTTCAGTTCTTAACTGAATTCTTGCAGATCTGTGATACTGTTAAGACTAATGGAGTAAATCCTGAAGTCTACAGGCTCATGCTTTTCCCTTTTGCTGTGAGAGACAGAGCTAGAATATGGTTGGACTCTCAACCTAAAGATAGCCTGAACTCTTGGGATAAGCTGGTCAAGGCTTTCTTAGCCAAGTTCTTTCCTCCTCAAAAGCTGAGTAAGCTTAGAGTGGATGTTCAAACCTTCAGACAGAAGGAAGCTGAATCCCTCTATGAAGCATGGGAGAGATACAAGCAACTGACCAAAAAGTGTCCTTCTGACATGCTTTCAGAATGGACCATCCTGGATATATTCTATGATGGTCTGTCTGAATTAGCTAAGATGTCATTGGATACTTCTGCAGGTGGATCCATTCACCTAAAGAAAACGCCTACAGAAGCTCAAGAACTCATTGACATGGTTGCTAATAACCAGTTTATGTACACTTCTGAGAGAAATCCTGTGAGTAATGGGATGCCTCAGAAGAAGGGAGTTCTTGAAATTGATACTCTGAATGCCATATTGGCTCAGAATAAAATATTGACTCAGCAAGTCAATATGATTTCTTAGAGTCTAAATGGAATGCAAGCTGCATCCAAAAGTACTCAAGAGGCACCTTCTGAAGAAGAGGCCTATGATCCTGAGAACCCTGCAATAGCATAGGTAAATTACTTAGGTGAACCTTATGGAAACACCTATAACTCATCATGAAGAAATCATCCAAATTTCTCATGGAAGGATCAACAAAAGCCTCAACAAGACTTTAATAATGGTGGAAGAAACAGGTTTAACAATAGTAAACTTTTTCCATCCTCTACTCAGTAACAAACAGAGAATTCTGAACAAAATACTTCTAATTTAGCAAACTTAGTCTCTGATTTGTCCAAGGCCACTTTAAGTTTCATGAATGAAACAAGGTCATCCATTAGAAATTTGGAGGCACAAGTCGGCCAGCTGAGTAAGAAGATCACTGAAACCCCTCCTAGTACTCTCCCAAGCAATACAGAAGAGAATCCAAAAGGAGAATGCAAAGCAATTGAATTGATTACCATGGCCGAACCTGGGAGGAAGGGGAGGACGTGAATCCCAGTGAGGAAGACCTCCTGGGACGTCCAGTGATCAATAAGGAGTTTCCCTCTAAGGAACCAAAGGAATCTGAGACTCATCTAGAGACCATAGAGATTCCATTGAACCTCCTTATGCCCTTCATGAGCTCTGATGAGTATTCCTCTTCTGAAGAGAATGAGGATGTTACTGAAGAGCAAGTTACCAAGTTCCTTGGTGCAATCATGAAGCTGAATGCCAATTTATTTGGTAATGAAACTTGGGGAGATGAACTTCCCCTGTTCACCAATGAACTAAATGCATTGGATCAACTGAGATTACCTCAGAAGAAACAGGATCCTAGAAAGTTCCTAATACCTTGTACCATAGGCACCATGACCTTTGAGAAGGCTCTATGTGACCTTGGGTCAGGAATAAACCTCATGCCACTCTCTATAATGGAGAAACTGGGAATCTTTGAGGTACAAGCTGCTAAAATCTCGTTAGAGATGGCAGACAATTCCAGAAAACAGGCTTATGGACAAGTAGAGGACATATTAGTAAAGGTTGAAGGCCTTTACATCCCTGTTGATTTCATAATCCTAGATACTGGGAAGAATGAGGATGAATCCATCATCCTTGGAAGACCCTTCCTAGCCACAGCAAGAGCTGTGATTGATGTTAACAGAGGTGAACTAGTCCTTCAATTGAATGAGGACTCCCTTGAGTTTAAAACTCAAGGACATCCTTCTGTAAACATGAAAAAGAGGCACAGTAAGCTTCTCTCAAAACAGAGTCAACCAGAGCCCCCACAGCCAAACTCTAAGTTTGGTGTTGGGGAGTCTCAACAATGCTCTGAACATCTGTGAGGCTCCATGAGAACCCACTGTCAAGCTATTGATTTTAAAGAAGCGCTTGTTGGGAGGCAACCCAATTTTTATTTAATTATATTTTTTATTAGTTATATGTCTTCATAGGTTCATGATCATGTGGAGTCACAAAAACAACTAAAAAAACTGAAGAGAAATTAAAAACAGCATAAAAAAACAGCAGAAGAAAAATCACACCCTGGAGGAGGATCTCACTGGCGTTTAAACGCCAATAAGGAGCATCTGTCTGGCGTTCAACGCCAGAACAGAGCATGTTTCTGGCGTTGAACGCCAGAAACAAGCAGCATCCTAGCATTCAGACGCCAGAAATGCACAGTGAAGAAGAGCTGGCGCTGAACGCCAGAAATAAGCATCTGGGCGCTGAACGCCCAGAACAAGCATCAATTCGGCGTTTAAACGCCAAAATTGTATGCAAAGGCGTTTTACATGCCTAATGGGTGCAGGGATGTAAATCCTTGATACCTCAGGATCTGTGGACACCACAGGATCATCTCAGGATCTGTGAATCTCACAGGATCCCCACCCACCTCACCCTCTCTCTCTCCATTCATGGTCATCCCTTCTGTTTTCCATTCACCACTCACATCCATACACACATCCCTCCATCTTCTCCATATCTTCTTCTTCTTCTTCTTCTATTCTTTCTTCTTTTGCTCGAGGGCGAGCAACATTCTAAGTTTGGTGTGGTAAAAGCATAAGCTTTTTGTTTTTCCATTACCATTGATGGCACCTAAGACTGGAGAAACCTCTAGAAAAGGGGAAGGGAAGACAAAGGCTTCCACCTCCGAGTCATGGGAGATGGAAAGATTCATCTCAAGGGTCTATAGCTCAGTGGTAGAACATGTGACTGCAAATCAAGAGATCCCTGAGATACCTCAAGGGATGCACTTCCCTCCACATAATTATTGGAAGCAACTGAGGATAGGAATACCAAAAATTACTAGGGATCAAGCCATCATTGGTTCCTCAAGAAGGAAACGCCACCATCACTAAGGTGGACTCATTCCTTGTTCTTAAATTCTCTATTTTTCGTTTTCTTTATGTTAAGTACTTATCTAAGTTTGTGTCTTATTACATGATCATTAGTATTTAGTAACTATGTCTTAAAGTTATGAATGTCCTATGAATCCATCACCTCTCTTAAATGACAAAATGTTTTAATTCAAAAGAACAAGAAGTACATGAGTTTCAAATTTATCCTTGAACTTAGTTTAATTATATTGATGTGGTGACAATACTTTTTGTTTTCTGAATGAATGCTTGAACAGTGCATATGTCTTTTGAAGTTGTTGTTTAAGAATGTTAAATATGTTGGCTCTTGAAAGAATGATGACAAGGAGACATGTTATTTGATAATCTGAAAAATCATAAAAATGATTCTTGAAGCAAGAAAAAGCAGCAAAGAACAAAGCTTGCAGAAAAAAAAATAGCGAAAAAAATAGAAAGAAAAAGAAAAAGCAAGCAAAAAAAGCCAAAAGCTCTTAAAACCAAGAGGCAAGAGCAAAAAGCCAATAACCCTTAAAACCAAAAGGCAAGGGTAAATAAAAAGGATCCCAAGGCTTTGAGCATTAGTGGATAGGAAGGCCTACAGGAATAAAATCCTGGGCTAAGCAGCTAAACCAAGCTGTCCCTAACCATGTGCTTGTGGCGTGAAGGTGTCAAGTGAAAACTTGAGAGTGAGCGGTTAAAGTCAAGGTCCAAAGCAAAAAAAAAAAAAAGAGAGTGTGCTTAAGAACCCTGGACACCTCTAATTGGGGACTTTAGCAAAGCTGAGTCACAATCTGAAAAGGTTCACCCAATTATGTGTCTGTGGCATTTATGTATCCAGTGGTAATACTGGAAAACAAAGTGCTTAGGGCCACGGCCAAGACTCATAAAGTAGCTGCGTTCAAGAATCAACATACTGAACTAGGAGAATCAATAACACTATCTGAACTCTGAGTTCCTATAGATGCCAATCATTCTGAACCTCAATGGATAAAGTGAGATGCCAAAACTATTCAAGAGGCAAAAAGCTACAAGTCCCGCTCATCTTATTGGAGCTATGCTTCATTGATATTTTGGAATTTATAGTATATTCTCTACTTTTTATCCTAATTGATTTTCAGTTGCTTGGGGACAAGCAACAATTTAAGTTTGGTGTTGTGATGAGCGGATAATTTATACGCTTTTTGGCATTGTTTTTAGTATGTTTTTAGTAGGATCTAGTTACTTTTAGGGATATTTTCATTAGTTTTTATGTTAAATTCACATTTCTGGACTTTACTATGAGTTTGTGTGTTTTTCTATGATTTCAGGTATTTTCTGGCTGAAATTGAGGGACTTGAGCAAAAATCAGATTCAGAGGTTGAAGAAGGACTGCTGATGCTGTTGGATTCTGACCTCCCTGCACTCAAAATGGATTTTCTAGAGCTACAGAACTCAAAATAGTGCGCTTCCAATTGCGTTGGAAATTAGACATCCAGGGCTTTCCAGAAATATATAATAGTCCATACTTTGGTCGAGTTTAGATGACGCAAAAGGGCGTTGAACGCCAGTTTTACGCTGCAGTCTGGAGTTAAACGCCAGAAACACGTCACAAGCCAGAGTTGAATGCCAGAAATACGTTACAAACTGGCGTTCAACTCCAAGAATGACCTCTCCACGTGTAAACTTCAAGCTCAGCCCAAGCACACACCAAGTGGGCCCCAGAAGTGGATTTATGCATCAATTACTTACTTCTGTAAACCCTAGTAACTAGTTTAGTATAAATAGGACTTTTTACTATTGTATTTGACATCCTGGATTGTATTTTTGATCCTGTGATCACGTTTTGGGGGCTGGCCATTCGGCCATGCCTGAACCTTTCACTTATGTATTTTTAACGGTAGAGTTTCTACACTCCATAGATTAAGGTGTGGAGCTTTGCTGTTCCTCTTGAATTAATGCAAAGTACTACTGTTTTTTTATTCAATTCAACTTATTCCGCTTCTAAGATATTCATTCGCACTTCAACATGAATGTGATGAACGTGACAATCATCATCATTCCCCCACGAACGCGTGCCTGACAACCACTTCCGTTCTACCTTAGATTGAATGAGTATCTCTTGGATCTCTTAATCAGAATCTTCGTGGTATAAGCTAGATTGATGGCGGCATTCATGTGAATTCGGAAAGTCTAAACCTTGTCTGTGTTATTCCGAGTAGGATTCAGGGATTGAATGACTGTGAGGAACTTCAAACTCGCGAGTGCTAGGCGTAGTGACAGACGCAAAAGGAGGGTGAATCCTATTCCAGTATGATCGAGAACCTCAGATGATTAGCCGTGCCGTGACAGAGCATTTGGACCATTTTCACAAGAGGATAGGATGCAGCCATTGACCATGGTGATGCCTCCAGATGATTAGCCATGCAGTGACAACGCATCGGACCATTTTCACAGAGAGGATGAAAAGTAGCCATTGACAATGGTGATGTCCTTACATAAAGCCAGCCATAGAAAGGAGTAGGATTGATTGGATGAAGACAGCAGGAAAGCAGAAGTTCAGAGGAACGAAAGCATCTCTATACGCTTATCTGAAATTCTCACCAATGAATTACATAAGTATTTCTATCTTTATTTTATGTCTATTATTTATTTTCGAAAACTCCATAACTATTTGATATCCGCCTGACTGAGATTTACAAGGTGACCATAGCTTGCTTCATACCGACAATCTCCGTGGGATCGACCCTTACTCACGTAAGGTTTATTACTTGGACGACCCAGTGCACTTGCTGGTTAGTTGTATCGAAGTTGTGAATGAAAAATGATTTATTAAGATGTGGGTACAGAGTTTTTGGCGCCGTTGCCTGAGATCACAATTTCGTGCACCAGAAGACTAAAATAGAAAGTGTATAAATAGGAGTAGATTTAATTTAGAGAGGAACTTTTTTTTTCTTTGTGATTTTTAACTTTTAGTTTTTAGCTCATTTTTATTTTGAATTTGGGGAATTGGATTGGGATCTGATTTTTCTTTCTGTGTGTTCTTGCTTCTGCAACTTCTATTTTCTGTTTTGAATTTTTGGATTGAGATTGAAGAACTCCATTTCAATTCTTGATCTGAAATTCATCTTTGCTTTTCTTCTGCATAATTCTGAGAATTGAGGAATTGGATTTAAATTTCTTTTGCTGTTTTCATTTTCATTTCTTCTACACTTTCTTTTCTGTTTGATCAAGGGAGTTGATGTGCGGAAAACGATCCGACACAAAACTCACCGGCAAGTGCACCGGGTCGCATCAAGTAATAATAACTCACGGGAGTGAGGTCGATCCCACAGGGATTGAAGGATTGAGCAATTTTAGTTTAGTGGTTGATTTAGTCAAGCGAATTAAGATTTGGTTGAGTGATTTGTGATTTGCAGAATTTAGATTGCATGGAAAGTAAAGGGAATGGGTAAATTGCATTGAATTTAAAGAGAACTGAAATTTAAAGTGCTGAATCTTAAAGAACAAGAAATTAAATGGCAGAAACTTAGAACACAAGAAATGTAAATTGCAGAATCTTAAAGTGCAAGAAATGTAAATGGCTTGAATTGTAAAGGGAATTGGGAATTGGATTTGCAGAAATTAAACAAGGAAAAGTAAAATTGCAACGAACTGAGAAGTAGAAGATAACTTGGATTGAATCGGATCTAAAAACAGAAATGTAAATGAGATTGAAAAGCATTAAACAGAGGATGTAAAATTGGAATTCAGATCTCAGGACCCAAGAGACTAGATAACCAAGTCTAGATCTCAATGCCTTCCTAGATCCAACAAGAACAATTGCAAAGGAAATGTAAATTTCAAAGAAAGTAGATGAAGAAGCAATTAACCGAAACTGAAATTCAATTAAGCAGAGAATTAGACAAGATCCCAAGGTGAGATTGAAACAGATTTCCTTCAATTCTCCAACCCAAGATCCAAGACAATTGTAATTGAAATTGAAAGCAAGAAAACTAAGAGGAAGGGAATTCAATTATCCTTCCCCGAGACTTAGAAATTAAAATTCACTCAACACCAAAAGCTCTCCGAAAACTCTCTATGAAAACTAAAAGGAAAGCTCTCTAAAAAAACTTAAAGGAAAAAACTCTCCGAAAAACTTAAATCCTATGCTATTTATACACTTTCTTCAAATGGTCTTCAAGCCTTCAATTGGGCCTTTGCTCTTGATGGAATTGGGTTGATAGAGGCCTTGGTTGATTGCTCTTGGAGTTTGGAGAAGAACCAAATTGAACTGGGTTTGGAATCATGAAAGCTTGAGTAAAAGTAAACTTTTCACATCAGCCACCCTCTTTTGCTGATACCAACGTTGGGGCAAAAGTTTGGGGTCAAACTTTTGCTCAAACGTTGGCCTCCCCTTGCACACTCATGGCGCCAACGTTTGCCAAAAAGTTAGAGGCAAACGTTGGCGCAAACTTTTGCTCTCCAGGGTGTGTTGTTCATGCGCCAACGTTTGCTAAAAAGTTTGAGGCAAATGTTGGCACAAACTTTTGCTCTCCAGGGTGTTGATTTGTGATGCCAAAAGTTTGCCAAAAAGTTTGAGGCAAACTTTTAACTCAAACTTTTTGCCCAAAATTTTGCACAAAAGTTTGAGGCAAACTTTTTCTCCAGCTTTTTGCCCAAAAGTTTGCACAAAAGTTCGAGGCAAATTTTTGGTCCAGCTTTTTGCTCCCTGGTTCATTTTCACTTATTCCAAAAGTTTGAGCTAAAGTTTGAGGCAAAATTTTGCTCAAACTTTTTGTCCTCTCTTCTTCCTAGCCATTCCTCCTTGCTTCAACCTTTCTCCAAGCTTTCTTCACCTATCATTAATCAACCAAACACATCAAAGCTATGCTCAAAATCATGAGATATTCATTCTTTCATAATATGTGATAATTATAGCATAAAACCTCATGAAATTGTATTAATTCATACATGGTTGATTAAATCAAAGGAAACATGAAAATCCACCCAATTGGCTTGCTTATGCCTCAAGAAAGTGCATAATTCAATTGAAAACAAAAGAAAAAGGCTAGTGAAACTAGGCTAAGATGACTTGTCATCAGGAGTCATTGAGATCTAGATCTGTTTTCTGATCTCATTACTCTTCTTTGATTTTCAATTTCTCTTTTAGAATTTCACAATTGAGCTAAGTTTCTTTCTGTTTCATTGCTTCAAGTAATTTCCCCTTTCTGTTGGGTGACTAAACTGCACTTCTGTATTTCATTGCTTTCTAATTTACTTTAGCTTGCATCTTCTTGTTTAATTCTGAATCCCAGCCCCCAAATCCCTTTAATCTTCAAGTAATTTAAGTCTCTCAGCAATTTAGATTCAGTAATTTAGTTTTCTTGACTTTAAACTTCAGCCATTTACATTTCTTGCAATCTAAGTTTCAGTCATTTACATTACTTGCACTTTAAGTTTCAGCTCTTTTATCTCTTCTGCACTTTACTTTTCTGTCAATTTCCCCTTTCCCTTTTAATTTCCTGCAATTTAGCTTCTGTAATTTGAATTTCACTCAAATCACCAACTATTTGCTTAACTAAATTCATCACCTAACTAAAATTGCTCAATCCATCAATTCATGTGGGATTGACCTCACTTTTGTGAGTAATTACTACTTGATGTGACCCGGTATACTTGCCGGTGAGTTTTGGTGTGGAAATCTGATTTCCACCCATCAGGGACACGTACGCACGCTGTACGCGTACGCGTCGGTGAGGGAATACAGGTCCATACATGGATCCAGAGAGTTACGTGAACACAGCGCAAACATTGAGCGTGGGGCACAAGGGCATGCACGCATACGCGTATAACACGCGTACGCGTGGATGGGTTAACACAAAACCATACTCCTTCCCAAGAGTTGCGCGACTGTGGCGTGAGCATTATGCTTCTCGCACAAGCCTATGCCAACGCGGACGCGTACAATACGCGTACGCGTAGAAGCACACCCTTTCCACCCACGCCTGCGCACATATTGCGCTTACGCGTCTATCATGTTTTTCACCATCCACGCGGACGCGTACAAGACGCGTACGTGTGGATTCAAAATCCCTAATACCCCATCCACGTGAGAAACCTTTTCCATTCGCGTACCCTATCTCCTCTTCTTCCCAACGTTCCCTTTCCCCTTCCCTCCATAAACACAGCGCCACCCCAAGCCACCCTCATCTGCCTCCGTCTGGCGACCCATCGTCACCGCCGGCCACCCCATCTTCCCCCTCTCTTCCTACTTCTCTTCTTCTCTCCCCCGTTCCTCTCCTCTCGCCTCTGCCTCTCTTCTCCCACTCTCCACCGTCTCTCCTCCCAACCTTCGCCGCGGCCACCAGTCACCGCCGGCGACCACTATACCACCACTCACACCCTCTCTTTCTCTTTCCCTTTTTTCTTTCCTCGTCAACCTTCCGCTCGGAACCCTGATGCGGGGAAAACTTTTCTCTCAATAAATCTTCCTTCGGCAAGTGTACCGAAGTTGTCGTCAAGTAAAAACTCATAATAGAGTGAGGTCGAATCCCACAGGGATTGATTGATCAAGCAACTTTAATTAGAAGAATGTTCTAATTGAGCGAATCCAGAAATTGGGTTGAGAATTGCAGGATATAAAATGGCAGGAATGTAAATAATAGAAAAGTAAATGCTAGAATTAAAAGACTGGAAGTAAATGACTGAAAATAAATTGCAGAATTATAAATGGGAATGGGGGATTTGCTCATAAAAGTAAATCGCAGAAATTAAAGAGAATGGGTAAGATTAGAGATGGGGAGTTCATTGGGCTTAGGAGATGTTGCAATTCTCTGGATCAAGTTCATTTTAATCTCTTCCTCAATCAATGCACTCATTGATCTCCTTGGCAATCTTAAGTGATTGAATTGCAATTTCTTGCAATTCAATCTCTCAAATCTTGATCAATAGCCAATTCCTTGGTCAATTGCTCATGAGAAGAGATGAAGTATGGTCACTGATTATACCACGTGCATTTCCCAAACCAAGTATTTAGAGGGTTACAGTCACATACCCATCCAAACCCAATTTGGTCCAGCATGAGAAAGCATTTCTAGCTTGATCTCTTCATTCCTCTTCCAAGGTTCAAAAGAGATCCAAGTTTGAATAGCTTCTCTTCCAAGATAACTACTCAATTGGATGAAGATCGAAAGCTTTCAAGTAAAATCAAGAGGAAAGATAGAAGAAGAACAATGAGAATTAGTATTGATCCATCAAATTACAACAGAGCTCCCTAACCCAATGAAAGGGGTTTAGTTGTTCATAGCTCTTGAAAATGAAAACAAAGATGGAGAATACATCATAAAACTAGAAATTGCAAAGAAAGTAAATACAGAGAGTGGTTCTTCAGCCTCTAGAACTCCTTTACAATTCAAAGCTACTCCTATATATACTACTCTTCTCAGCTTCTAGTTCACTCTTCAAGTATTGGGCCTTTGGATCATGAGTTTGAAGCAGTTCCTTTCTTTATTTGGGCTTGGCTTTACTTGCAGAGAGAAAGTGCGGAGTGGGCAGAGACTTAAGCTCAGGGTGTAGGAGTGTTAATCATTTAGTGAAAGTCCAAGTTTGGGAACGTTAGTGACACTTAACATTGTCACTAACGTTCCAATGCACCCCTTTTACCTCACGTTAAAACCCATGTTAACTAGGTTAACGTGGCTTTTAACGTTGCCTTGTCAACCTTCGAGAACGTTAGTGACACTCAAAATTGTCACTAACGTTCCAGTGTGCCCCTTCTTGCTTCACGTTAAAGCTCACGTTAACTAGGTTAACGTGGCTTCTAACGTGGCCTTTGGCATCCTTCGAGAACGTTAGTGACATTCAACATTGTCACTAATGTTCCAATGTGCCCCTAGGTCTCACATTGGAGTCCACGTTAACTAGGTTAACGTGGCTTCTACCGTGGCCATCTTTTAGCCATCCCAACGTTAGTGACAATGTTGAGTGTCACTAACGTTGGCTCATCCTTCATTTCTCATCGTTAGCTTCCACGTTAACCAAGTTAACGTGACTCTTGGGGGTTGTGTGGTTGCTTCAACCTTAGTGACAATGTTGAGTGTCACTAACGTTGTCGACAACTCTTCATCCTCTTCGTTAGTTCCCACGTTAACCAAGTTAACGTGGTACCTTGCACCATAGGCCAACGTTAGTGACAATGTTGAGTGTCACTAACGTTGGCTTCTCTTCCCCCCTTTAACGTTAGAGGCCACGTTAACTAGGTTAACGTGGTTTCTAACGTGGCCACTTATGAGTGATTGCCAACATTAGTGACAATGTTGAGTGTCACTAACGTTGGCTCAACTTCTCTTCTCCACGTTAGAGTTCACGTTAACTTGGTTAACGTGACTCTCTAACGTGGGCATTGATGGCTTTTTTGAGAGTGTTATTGGCAATGACTTTTCTCATTAATCTTGCAAGTTACCTCCCCTTTTCTTGCTTCTTTTTGGTCCTGAAATCAAGCAACAAAATGCATCAAAGCTCTAGTCCAAGTCATGAGTAATGCAACATAATATTTGTCACTAAAATTATGCAAAATCCTCATGAAATCATGTGAAATGCACAATGTATGCTTGAGTCAAGGCATAAGTGAGTATTTACCCAAAACAAGCTTATTTCCTAAAGAAATGCGTGAAACTAACCTAAAAACAGTAAAGAAAAGGTCAGTGAAACTGGCCAAGATGCCCTGGCATCACAACACCAAACTTAAAGCTTGCTTGTCCCTAAGCAAGTACTGGAACAAGAGAATGATGAATGGAATATCCAGAGGAATGAGTCATCCTTGTGGAAGTCATATTACTGATTTTATGGTGGTTTCATGCATAGCAACTTAGGTTCATTCCATTACTGGCTTTCAGACCTTTATTCTGTCCTAAAACACCTACTTTGTTCATATCCCATGAGACTTTTATTCATTGATCCTTTTATTGTTATTTCAAGGGTTATTTGTGTATTTTAGGCTAAGTGCTCTGTAAGGGGGCAACTCTTTAAGATAAGCTTTCAGCCAACACTCCCGAACCAGTTGGTTCAAGGTGCTAGGTGTTGAAGCACCCCTAAGGACTTACTCCCTCAAGTCTCTCCCCCATACATACACACCACAGGCATATAGTTTATTTATTTTCTTTTCTTGAGACCTTGGTGTCCAGCACCTCTTTGGGTTACTAAATGCTCTGTAGTGAAGGTTACTCTTGATAGTGGACTTTCAGCTGATAATCCCGAATTAGTTAACCCAAGTTACCAAGTGATAAGGCACCCCTAAGAGCTTATTCATCCAAGTAGATCCCTCACACAGGAGCACCACAGACACTTGCCTCAAGATTAAAACCATTGATGCCTAACCTTATTGCTTACTCTTTTTCTTTTGTTTTTCACTTCCATTGTTCTTTCCCTTTTCTCTTCTTAGGATCTTGTTATTAACTTAGTCTCATGAGTGTTTCCAAAGCAAAGTATTCAGGATAGATAGTTGTCCTCCTAACCTTGTGGTTGAACCAACTTAGCTAACTTATGACTACCCCAAAGATTCATGAATGCACTTCCACAATATGAACTCCTCTCTGGTCTTTTAAACACATAAACATTCTCTTCTCAATTTGATAAAAAAGGACAAGCTTACAAGTAAATAAGGGACTGATGCAGTGACATAAAGACAAGTGCACATAGACTCTCTTCAATACCAAAACTAGAAATAACATGATTTGAAAAAGGTTTAAACATAACATGGAAGCAAGTTCTATTTCATACAAGATCTTCCTTATTTAAAACACAGAGAAAGATGGAACAAAGAAGGAACTCCACCACCTTTTACTATTGTGGGTGTCCATGCTCTTTTCCTTGCTTGTCCTCCTTGTTTCCTCTTGCATTTCCTCGCATCCGTGCCAATCTTGCTTGCTTCCAATCCTCGAGTGCCTTCCTCACTGACTCATGACTCTCTTCCACCCTTTGTCTTTCCTTTCGTGCTAATTCATCCTTCATTTCATCATACTTGGCTATTCCTGGATGCAATATTGGCAGCTGTCCCACTAAGTAGCCGAGCCTGGCTTCAGTATTTATCTGATGTCCTGTTTGACTCATGTAAACTCCTTCTGCGAATGCCCTTTGCTCGTCTAATAGTTCTGCCTGTTCTATTTGTCTTCGATGCATCTCATGTATGTGTGCCCCTTGATGTGCTTGGATGTTGATTAGCCTCTGGGTGGATTCTTGTTGCTCGTTTTGTCTTTGTTCCATCCTGTTGAATGCTTCTTTTCCTTTCCTATAAAGATTTGAAATAATGAAATTAATAAAAAATCAAGACTCTACGGCTAGAATAAAATGAAAGAAAGAATTTGATTGTTTATTTATGAATTCCAACTAACTAACTAACTATTGGTGGTTCCTTATATGCATTTTGGTGGCACCATGGGGTGACACCAAACTTAGTTTGAAGCAATGTGATGAAAAGTTTTGTTCAAAGCTTCCAAGACTAGCATGCATCTTGGTTTGCTTTGAACACCAAACTTGTTCTTCACTATATACTACATGATAAAGACTTCACCAAGTGTTTGTCAAGTTTGGGTTGAAATCATAAAGATTGACTTATTCATTATCATCTGAAAGCATATAAAACATGGGTTGCCTCCCATGAAGCGCTTCTTTAGCGTCACTAGCTTGACGTTTTTCCTTTGTCATGGTGGTTGGTAGTGCTTAAAGTCCTCCCCTCTTGCTGTGGACTTGTATCCATTGGTTGGATCAATGATCTCCATATGTTCCAGGGAAAGAACTCTGTTGATAGTGAAGACCTTGGATAATTGAGATGGCACAGTAGGGAGATTAGGGGGAATATCTGGGAAGTAAGCTGAGACAACTCTATCCCCTGGAGAGAAGTCTTCCGTGGGGATCTTCTTGTTCTTCCATCTCCTTGGTACCTTCTTCTTTGTTTCTTTTGAGGTTGCCTTCCCCTTGGTGACCTCTTTTCTCCAAGGAGTTGTGATGCTGTCTTCACCTGCCTCTAGAGGTTTGGGTTCCTCTAACTTTTCCTTGAGCTGTGGCAATTGCTGTTTTCCTTGTTTGTCAGTTAAGGGGGTCTCAGAACGAACTGGCTGTGCTTCAGTGCTTGTTTCCTCCTTCAGTATCTCATTATCATTTGTGCTTAGTTCCTTGTCCTCTTGATCTGTTTCTTGTGAGAGTTTGAAAATATTGAAGCTGAGTCGTTCATCATGGATTCTCAATATTAGCTCCCCTTTCTCTACATCGATAAGTGCTCTGGCCGTAGCTAAAAATGGTCTTCCCAATATGATTGGGTGAGTGTGACTTTCTTCCATGTCCAGAATGACAAAGTCTGTTGGGAGAAAGTACTTCCCAACCTTTAGCAACACATTTTCCACCACTCCTATTGCTTGCTTTTGAGTTTTGTCAGCCAGTCTGATAATGACATCTGTAGGCATTATCTCATTGATCTGCAGCCTCTTCACCAGGGATAAGGGCAGTAAGTTGATGCTGGCCCCTAAATCACATAGTGCTCTGTCGAACATGTTTTCTCCTGTGGCACAAGGTATATGAAAACTTCCTGGGTCTCTTCTTTTTGTAGGCAACTCAGGTTGAATAAGGGCACTACATTCCTTGTTCATTACTATAGTCTGCCCTCCCTTGAGTGAGCTTTTCCTTGGAAGAAGTTCTTTCATATACTTGATGAATGCAGGCATTTGTTGAATTGCCTTGATGAATGGTATGTTCACATGCAGAGATACAAACAAGTCTAGGAACCTTGAGTATATTCTTTTTTCCACAGCACCATTGAGCAGTTGAGGGAATGGTGCATAGAGCTTCAGCAGCTCTTGTTGTGAGATTTCTGGTTCTTTGTGATCTCTATCCTCCTCTTTTGTTGAGTTGTCTTCAGGTTGTTTGCACATTTTGCCTTGCTTGTCTTCAATTTCTTGATCACTTGTAGTGACCATTTTGCAATCTTCCCATCTTACTTTCTTTGCTTCTCCCTTGGGGTTTTTCTCCGTGTCACTTGGGAAACTATCAGTAGGTTTAGGATTCTTCTCAGCTAAATATCCCACCTGGAATTCCATCTTCCTAATGGTTTCTCCCTGGTTCTTAATATTGGCTCGCACCTCCTCTTTGAACACCTTATTTTCTTGAATCTCTTGGCATATTCCTTCAAGTAAGGCTTCAATCTTAGAGAGCCTGTCATCAATTGATGAGTGGTTCGGAGTAGATGTGCTGTTTTGGTTTTGATAAGTGTGTGGAGAAGTGTTGTTGTGGGGGTGTTGAGATGTCCTCTGGGTGAATTGCTGGTGAGCTGCATTGTTGTTGGAGTTGTAACGTCTCTGGTCTTGGTTTTGATCTTGCTCACTTCCCCACCCAAAGTTTGGGTGGTTTCTCCATCCAGGGTTGTAAGTCTTGGAGTATGGATCATAGTTTTTCCTTGGTGAATTCCCAATGTAGTTGGCTTGCTCCTGACTCCCTTCTGCTTCTTGGTTTACTCCTTCTTGTGTTGTTGATGAAGTGGAGATTGCTGCTACTTGGTTCATCTCCATCTTCTTGGTGAGGTCAGCCAGCTGCTGGGTAATGAGCTTGTTTTAGGCCAACAGAGCGTCTACATTGTTTAGCTCCATCACTCCTCTTGTGTTCCCTCTTTCGGAAACATAGAAGTAGTCGTTTTCTGCTACTGTTTCAATAACATCTATAGCTTCCTCAATGGTCTTCTTCTTGTTCAAGGACCCTCCAGATGAATGGTCTACTGCCTTCTTTGACTCATAAGAGAGCCCTTCATAGAAGATGTGCAGCTGGACCCATTCGTTGAACATGTCAGGTGGACACCTCCTTGTTAAGTCTTTGAACCTCTCCCATGCTTCATACAGAGTCTCACCATCCTGTTGCCTGAAGGTTTGAACCTCAGCTCTCAGCCTATTGATTCGTTGAGGAGGGTAGAATCTTGCTAAGAATTTGTTCACCACATCCTCCCAAGTTGTCAAGCTCTCCCTTGGGAAGGATTCCAGCCACTTGGCTGCCTTGTCTCTGAGTGAGAAGGGAAATAAGAGCAATCTATAGGCGTCAGGATGAACACCATTAGATTTCACTGTGTCACATATTCTCAGGAAGGTGGTCAAATGTTGGTTGGGATCTTCTTGAACACCTCCTCCAAACGAACAGTTGTTCTGAACAAGGGTGATGAGCTGTGGTTTAAGTTCAAAGTTGTTGGCATGGATTGTTGGCTTTTGGATGCTACTTCCACAATTGCCTGGGTTTGGATTAATGTAAGAGCCCAAAACTCTTCTATCCTCCCCAGCATGATTTGCTCCACCTCCTCTGCCATGGTTGTGAGTCTCTTCTTCATGATGATTTTCCATGTTTTCTTCCATGTTTGGTTCAAAGTATTCCTCAAACTGTTCCTCCTTTTCTTCAGCACCAACTACTCGTTTTCCTTTTGCCTCCCTCCTTAGTCTAAGGAAGGTTCTCTCTGGTTCAGAATCAAAGGAAGTTGAAGCCCCGCTTCTTCTCCCTGTCATACAATCAACAAGTACAAGTAGAGAAAATAGGTGCAGACAGTAATTGTGTCAGAATTGATGTTAGTTGTGGGTGATGCAATATATCAAACAGTTAGTGGGTTAGCAAATAGAATTGAAAATAACAAAGAAAACAAAAGAGTAGATGGAGAATGGGAAGAAGTTTAGCTAAAACAAAAAGTAAATCACTCAAACAGAAAAATAAAATTCAAAAAATAAAATGCTCAATCTAGTGATCTTCCAATCTAATCATTGTTGATGCACAATCAATCCCCGGCAACGGCGCCATAAACTTGATGCGGGGAAAACTTGTCTCTCAACAAATCTTCCTTCGGCAAGTGTACCGAAGTTGTCGTCAAGTAAAAACTCACAATAGAGTGAGGTCGAATCCCACAGGGATTGATTGATCAAGCAACTTTAATTAGAAGAATGTTCTAGTTGAGCGAATCCAGAAATTGGGTTGAGAGTTGCAGGATATAAAATGGCGGGAATGTAAATAACAGAAAAGTAAATGCTAGAATTAAAGGACTAGAAGTAAATGACTGAAAATAAATTGCAGAATTATAAATGGGAATGGGGGATTTGCTCATAAAAGTAAATCGCAAAAATTAAAGAGAATGGGTAAGATTAGAGATGGGGAGTTCATTGGGCTTAGGAGATGTTGCAATTCTCTGGAGCAAGTTCATTTTCATCTCTTCCTCAATCAATGCACTCATTGATCTCCTTGGCAATCTTAAGTGATTGAATTGCAATTCCTTGCAATTCAATCTCTCAAATCTTGATCAATAGCCAATTCCTTGGTCAATTGCTCATGAGAAGAGACGAAGTATGGTCACTGATTATACCACATGCATTTCCCAAACCAAGTATTGAGAGGGTTACAGTCACATACCCATCCAAACCCAATTTGGTCCAGCATGAGAAAGCATTTCTAGCTTGATCTCTTCATTCCTCTTCCAAGGTTCAAAAGAGATCCAAGTTTGAATAGCTTCTCTTCCAAGATAACTACTCAATTGGATGAAGATCGAAAGCTTTCAAGTAAAATCAAGAGGAAAGATAGAAGAAGAACAATGAAAATTAGTATTGATCCATCAAATTACAACAGAGCTCCCTAACCCAATGAAAGGGGTTTAGTTGTTCATAGCTCTTGAAAATGAAAACAAAGATGGAGAATACATCATAAAACTAGAAATTGCAAAGAAAGTAAATACAGAGAGTGGTTCTTCAGCCTCTAGAACTCCTTTACAATTCAAAGCTACTCCTATATATACTACTCTTCTCAGCTTCTAGTTCACTCTTCAAGTCTTGGGCCTTTGGATCTTGAGTTTGAAGCAGTTCCTTTCTTTATTTGGGCTTGGCTTTACTTGCAGAGAGAAAGTGCGGAGTGGGCAGAGACTTAAGCTCAGGGCATAGGAGTGTTAATCATTTAGTGAAAGTCCAAGTTAGGGAACGTTACTAACACTTAACATTGTCACTAACGTTCCAATGCACCCCTTTTGCCTCACGTTAAAACCCATGTTAACTAGGTTAAAGTGGCTTTTAACGTTGCCTTGTCAACCTTCGAGAACGTTAGTGACACTCAACATTGTCACTAACGTTCCAGTGTGCCCCTTCTTGCTTCACGTTAAAGCTCACGTTAACTAGGTTAACGTGGCTTCTAACGTGGCCTTTGGCATCCTTCGAGAACGTTAGTGACATTCAACATTGTCACTAACGTTCCAATGTTCCCCTAGGTCTCACGTTGGAGTCCACGTTAACTAGGTTAACGTGGCTTCTACTGTGGCCATCTTTTAGCCATCCCAACGTTAGTGACAATGTTGAGTGTCACTAACATTGGCTCATCCTTCATTTCTCATCGTTAGCTTCCACGTTAACCAAGTTAACGTGAAAGTTAACGTGACTCTTGGGGGTTGTGTGGTTGCTTCAACGTTAGTGACAATGTTGAGTGTCACTAACGTTGTCGACAACTCTTCATCCTCTTCGTTAGTTCCCACGTTAACCAAGTTAATGTGGTACCTTGCACCATAGGCCAACGTTAGTGACAATGTTGAGTGTCACTAACGTTGGCTTCTCTTCCCCCCTTTAACGTTAGAGGCCACGTTAACTAGGTTAAAGTGGCCACTTATGAGTGATTGCCAACGTTAGTGACAATGTTGAGTGTCACTAACGTTGGCTCAATTTCTCTTCTCCACGTTAGAGTTCACGTTAACTTGGTTAATGTGACTCTCTAACGTGGGCATTGATGGCTTTTTTGAGAGTGTTATTGGCAATGACTTTTCTCATTAATCTTGCAAGTTACCTCCCCTTTTCTTGCTTCTTTTTGGTCTTGAAATCAAGCAACAAAATGCATCAAAGCTCTAGTCCAAGTCATGAGTAATGCAACATAATATTTGTCACTAAAATTATGCAAAATCCTCATGAAATCATGTGAAATACACAATGTATGCTTGAGTCAAGGCATAAGTTAGTATTTACCCAAAACTAGCTTATTTCCTAAAGAAATGCATGAAACTAACCTAAAAACAGTAAAGAAAAGGTCAGTGAAACTGGCCAAGATGCCCTGGCATCAGACCCTGTCCGCCGCTCTACCCTGCTCTCTGTGCCATGCCTCTGCTCTTTGCTCCCCTGCTCTACGTACTGTCATCTGCGCCGCTGCAGGCCACTGTCGGCATCGCCCTAGGCAGCACCACTTTGGTTCCTTTCCATTTCCCATTTCCCTCCATCCCTGCTACCATTCCAGGTCCCCTGCCTCATCACGGCTTTTCTGTTTTTACTTTCTTTTCTTAATTCTGTTAGTTAATTGTAGTAGTTAGTTGATTCATTCTGCTTGTTAGGTTAGATAGAGATGCATGATGTTTGGTAGATAGGATGTGGTTAGAGGATTCTAGGCATGATAAGTGCTCCGTTCTTGTTTACTTTCTGAATGCTACTTATTTGTTGAATGATGCTGGTGTGGTATTTTATGTGAATCATGGTGCTATTATGCTGATTTTCATTACTGCCATGCTGAGCTGTATTTTAAAGTATTGTTTGCTTTCCAGGAACATCCAATTTACTGCCGGAATGCTGCCTAAATTTTTAGAAACTATTTTGGTTTTAAATTTTCTACCTAGAATTGAACTTGACACTTTTAGAATTGAGTTTTACTCGACTTACACCAAGTTCAATCCTTAGGTTACTTTGGTTAGCAATTTCGTGTCCATTTTGCTTCCCGTGATATGCATTGAACTTCCATATGCCTTCACTTTTCAAGTTAAGTCAAATGCTTTTTGACTCATGCTAAGCTCACCATTTGATCTTGACTTGCATTTTTTGAATATGGTTCATTCTTTTACCATAATTGGTGCATTTCACTTGTGTGACACTTTTAACTCAAATTGGTTTTCAACCTATTTTAGTTACACAAAGTGCATATTTCACTCTGTCCATACCAATTATTGCCCACTTAGTGACCATGACATCGAGTGATGATCTGCTTTCCATTTGTATGCTTTTGTGCAAAATTTCATATTTCATCATCAATAATTGCATCGTCCTCATGAATGTGAGTGTGCTTGTTGTTCTCATTTTCTGCATTTATCTTGATTGAGCCGATAACTGTCATGCCACTAATCTTTAAGCCTGTTTTCTAACTTCTCACTTGATTAACTAACTAACTTTTCCTTTTAGTTTCAAACTCACCCCTTCCCATTCTTTTGGGTATGATGCTTATTGAGCTTAATAAACAAGCACGGCGTACATATCGCTTGGATTCTTGGTTCATGACTTTGATTGTTTTCTAAATTACATTGCTTGCTTTTCGAGAATTCTATCTTTTTAACTCACTTCATGAATATGTCATGCCTTTCTTTGATTTCCTCTTTGTGGCTTAATTGTTTATATCCTGTATATCTCTTTTTCAGGATGGCCGACAGAGGAAAATCCAAAGTTACCTGATGACCGGAATTCACACCCCATTCAAAATTGGTGAATTAGTCCTTTTGGCAAGCGCACCAAAATTATCGTCAAGTAATAACCCACAGTGGAGTGGGATCGTATCTACAGAGATTGGCAAATTCGAGCAATTTTATTCAATTGATGAATTAGTCAAGCGGATCAATAGGATTATATAGTGCAGAATTGTAAATGACTTAAATGTAAATGGCTAGAATATAAAGAAAAGCAATAAAGTGCAGAAATATAAATGGCAGAATGTAAAGGGCAGAATCATAAATGACTTGAATGTAAATGAGAATGGGGAATTGCTTAATGTAAAAATAAGCAGTAAAGAAATGGATAGATAAGAATGGGGAAATTCATTGAGATTGGGAGCTGTTGTCTCTTTAGATTGAATCTAGATTATATCCCCTTCAATCATGCAACTCATTGACCTCTTGGCAATCATGATTCATTGAGCCCCAATCCCTTGGTGACTCAATCTCTCAGATCTTGATCAATAGCCAATTCCTTGGTCTAATTGCTCATGAAGAGAGATATGCTTGGTCCCTGATTATACCACACACCATTATAGGTCCAAGTAGAGGGAGGATTATATGTCACATATCCAAACACCAAAACCCAGATTCTACTCTAGTGTGAGAAGGGATTTCAAGCATGGTTTCATGTTTCCTTTCCCAAGGTTCCCATGAAACCCAATTGCATTCAATCTCTTTCCCAAGATAATTGAATACTAAGCATTAAGAACGAAATTCCTTCTAGAAAATCAAAGAGAAGATGAAGAGAAGAAGGATTTCAATATCATCAATCCATCAGGTACAACAGAGCTCCCTCTCTCAATGAAAGGGAAGTTAGCTACTCATTAGCTCAAAAAGTACTCAAAAGTGAAGTGTAAAAGTGGATCTAAAACTGACTGCTTAACTCTCTTCTTCAGTACTCCTTGGGGGTATTTATACTACTCCTAGTAAAATAAAAGAATTACGAAAGTGAAAAAGGAAAATTACATTTTGGAGGGAAAAGAAAACACTCAATAAGCATGACTTCTCAGCTAGTGTGTGGCTGGCGCTTTTCTGGCGTGTCACGTGCCCTTCATTTCCAGCTTGGCGTGCCACGCCTACTCCTTCAAGTGGCACGCTCGTCCCTCTCTCAACCTTGGTGTGACATGCCTTCGAACTCAAGTGGCACGCCATAGTGGATTTCTTGTGTTGGTGTGTCACGCCTTCGAACTCAAGTGGCACGCCCCTTGCCTTTCTCACTTCTCTTTGCCTCTGGAAACTTGTATTGGTGTGCCACACCCAAGGTCTGGCGTGCCACGTTCTTGCTTTATGCTTGGATAGGCTTCTCTGGAAAGTTGAACGAGCGTGGCACGCCCAGGGTCTGGCGTGCCACGCCCCTTTTGTGAGTGAGTGGTTCCTCTGTTTGGCATGCCACGCCACAAGCTCAAGTGGCACGCCCCAATGCTTATCTCTGAATGACACTGGCGTGCCACGCCTGGTTGCTCAAGTGGCACGCCTAAGTGAAGAATGGTGAGTGGCGTGCCACGCCTTCGATACCAAGTGGCACACCCTATGTAATTGGCCTCCTTCATCCTCTCTGAAAACTTATACCAGCGTGCCACGCCTAAAGGCTGGCGTGCCACGCCCATGATCTTGTCTTGGTTCTAGTAGTTGGTGTGCCACACCTCAATCTTCAAGTGGCACGCCATAGTGAAATGCTAAGGTTGGCGTGCCACGCCTTCGATACCAAGTGGCACGCGCAGTCCTTGTTTTTGGTCCTTTGTGCATTGGCGTGCCACGCCTGGTTGCTCAAGTGGCACGCCCAGTCTTCAATTGCCTTCAGCCCTTTCTCTGGATTGTTGCACCAGCGTGCCACGCCATGCTGCTCAAGTGGCACGCTCATGGATTTGTGAACTCTTCAAGCTTGGCGTGCCATGCCTAGGTTCTCAAGTGGCACGCCCAAGTGACTTCTTGGGGCTGGCGTGCCACGCCTTCGACACCAAGTGGCACGCCATAGTAAAGGTTCTTCTTGGAATGGTGAGTTTGCGTGCCACGCCCCTTTGCTCAAGTGGCACGCCCATAGTAATTGATGGGTGATGCCAGGGCATTTTGGCCAATTTTCACTGACCTTTTCTTTACTGTTTTAGGGTAGTTTCATGCATTTTCTTAGGAAATAAGCAAGTTTTGGGTAGAATTTCACTTACATCTTGATTTAAGCATACATTGTGCACTTTACATGATTTCATGAGAATTTTCCATGAATTAGATGACAAATTGGATGATGCATGTCTCATGATGTGGATTAGAACTTTGATGCACTTTATTGCTTGATTTCAGGACAAAGAAAGCAAAAAAAAAAACCACGTTAGCAGCCACGTTAGTCTAACTAACGTGACCACTAACGTGGAATGGGAGCTAGCTTGCAACGTTAATGAGAAAAGTAATCGCCAATAACGTCCTCGAAGCCATCATAGCCCACGTTAAGAGTCACGTTAACTAAGTTAACGTGAACTCTAATGTGAAAGAAAGAAAATAGAGCCAACGTTAGTGACACTCACCTTTGTCACTAACGTTGGACCAAGCTCATATTGGCCATGTTAACTTAGTTAACGTGGACTCTAACGTTGGGAAGCAAAAGAGTGGCCAACGCTAGTGACACTCACCATTGTCACTAACGTTGGGCTAAGCCACCTTGAGCTACGTTAACTCCCACGTTAAGCTAACGTAGAGAAAGCAAACAATCGCCAACGTTAGTGACACTCACCTTTATCACTAACGTTGGAATGAGCCACAATGAGCCACCATGAGCCACGTTAACTGCCACGTTAACTTAGTTAACGTGGAAGCTAACGTTGAGGATAGGATGATGAGCCAATGTTAGTGACACTCACCTTTATCACTAACGTTGGAGATGGCCGTCATTACCACGTTAGAAGCCACGTTAACTTAGTTAACATGGACTCTAACGTGGGAAGAAGGGGCACCTTGGAACGTTAGTGACAAAGGTAAGTGTCACTAACGTTCTCGAAGAATTGGCAAGCCTACGTTAAGAGCCACGTTAACTAAGTTAACGTGAACTCTAACGTAGGGAGGGAGGACTCTCAACGTTATTGGAAAAGGTGAGTCTGATAAACCACTATTTCATGGTTTATCTTGTACTCAATTAAGTGGTTTTTATTAACTCTTTACCCACTTATTCATACTATTTGCATGGTTTTATATTTGCCTTCCTAATTATGTGCTTTGATTGAAAACATGCTTCTTTGATCTTATATTTGCTTATTATTAATCCTCTCTTATCACCATTAGATGCATCGATATGTGTGTTAAGTGCTTTCAGATATTATAGGGCAGGAATGACTTGGAGGATGGAAAGGAAGCATGCAAAAGTGGAAGGAATACAAGAAGTTGGAGAAATTGCTAAGCTGTCCAGCCTGACCTCTTCGCACTCAAACGGCTATAACTTTAGCTACAGAGGTCCAAACGATACGGTTCCAGTTGCGTTGGAAATCTAACGTCCGGGGCTTCGATTTGATATATAATATATTATAGTTCCTCTGACGCTAAGTGACGCGACCGCGTGATCCATGCGGCCGCGTCGCAGTGACGGAAATCAGCGTGTTTGAATTCTTCTCCAGCAATTTTCGGGCTGTTTTCGACCCAGTTCGCGGCCCAAAAAACACAGATTAGAGGCTATAAAGTGGGGGATTTCATCCATTCATAAAAAAGGCTCTCATTTTTACAATTTTAGGAGTAGATGTAGTTTTTAGAGAGAGAGGTTCTCTCCTCTCTCTTAGGATTAGGATTTAGGATTTCTCTTAATTTTAGGAGTGACTCTCAATCCCAGGTTCTTTATTTTTATTTATTTTTCCAATTTAATTTATGAACTCTTCCATGTTACATTTGATGTCTTTATTAGAGTTAATTGAGGTATTCCAAACTTATGATTGCTTTCTTTAATTTATTAAAGTTCTCGATTTATCTAAATTATTTTCATTCAAGTAGAATTTCTCCCCTTTTGGCTTTGGTTAAATAATTGGTGACTCTTGAGTTATCAAACTCATTGTTGATTGAGAATTGGAATTCTTCAAGGATTAATTCATCCACTTAACTTACCTTCATAGTTAGAGGTTAATAAAGTGGGAGAAAAATCCAATTCTCATTACAATTGATAAGGATAACTGGGATAGGACCTCCAGTCTTCATACCTTGCCAAGAGTTTATTCTATTATTACTATTTTATTTTATTCTTTTTGTGCAACATACTGCTTCCTTACTTCCAAAACCCCCAAATTTACAATCTTCATAACCAATAATAAGAACATACCTCCCTGCAATTCTTTGAGAAGACGACCCGAGGTTTGAATACTTCGGTTATCAATTTATTTAGGGGTTTGTTACTTGTGACAACCAAAACGTTTGTACGAAGGGATTTTTGTCGGTTTAGAGACTATATCTACAACGCGACTGTTTTTATGACATTCTTTACTGGCAAAAATCCTAACGTCAAAATGGCGCCGTTGCCGGGGAATTTCAAACGTGTGCCTTATTATTGGTTATTGTAAATATTTGCTTTTTACTTGTTTATTTTTATTTTTATTTTTATTTTTTTCATAAATTAAGAGGTTATTGATTTTTATTTAATTATTAAAATTTTTTTAAAAAAATTGTTTTTGGTGTTCATCTTGATCTTCAAGTTGTTCTTCGTGTTCATCTTGACCTTCAAGTTGTTCTTAGTTGTTTTCTTCGTTTTGATCTAAAAATTTTAAGTTTGATATCATTTTATTGTTTTTAATTGGATTTTCGAATTTTCCTTTAAAAAAATTTTTTTTTATCTTATCTTATCTTATTTCAAAAATCAAATTTCGAAATTCAAATTTAAAAATTTTCAAAATTTAAATTTAAAAAAATTTTCAAATTTCAAAAAATTTCAAATTTCAAAATTTAATTTTCAAATTCTAAATTTAAATAACCTTTTAATTTAAATTCATTTTTATTTTCATTTTTAATTTTTATTTACTACTATGAACTCTCACCCCTTTGGCTATGAGTCTGGTTACAATAATATTGCAGGAAGAAGAAATTACAATGAGAACAGGCATTAAGGTTGGAACAATCAAAGATGGGAGGAGCCACAAGGGCTTGATCAACCCTCATGGCAACAACCACCTCCAGTGAACTATCAACAACCACTACCATATGCCTATGAACCCTTTCCTCAACATAACTTTGGACCACCAAACTCACAAGCCCCTTTCCGCCATTCACCTCCATATGACCCTAACCCTCAACCACCATACCAACCACCTTATGAGCCATATGAACCATATAGAACCACCCCAATTCCAATCCAATCACTCCCAACTACCACCACTTTCTTTTGTATCATGTCCAAGTCCGGCAACCCGAGAAGCAGAGGTTCGCCTATAGGAAACAGTAAATAAATTTCAAACAACCATTCAACAACTGGAGCAAGTATTAATTCAATGGGCTTCTAGACGCTCAAATATACAAGGGTCAACCACAGCCCCATGTGGACAATTTCATGAAGGGCGTAGCATGAAGGAGATACTAGAGGCTCCAGTGGACAAGACAGAGAATGAATTCGTACTAGAACAAGTAGAAGAAGCTGTCATTGTTCAAGAAGAAGAGTTGGTTGAAGATCTAGGAGATGCAGAACCTCCATGGGAAAGTCAAGACATAGAGCCTCCTTCCAAGACGGTTGAAATTGATGCTGAGGAGGGTGTACAACCTCCAAAGCATATCATAGTTGAAGACTTGGAAGAGGTTAATCAAGAGATGGAGATTCAAGAAGAAGAAGCACAACCTCCCATGCCCTTGGAAAGCAATGAAGAGGAGATTAAATTGGAAGAGAGCTGCCAAGAGGAAGAGGTTGAAATTGAAGAAGCTTGCAAAGAGGTGGTAATTATCAGAGAAGAGCACAAGGGAGTGGAACTTGCAATTTCATTAAAAATACCTCCCCCTAAGTTGCCATCATCCTTCACAACATTCGAGTGGGTAAAATTCATATCCCATAGCTTTCTAATCCCACTTGAATATGGGCTACTGGAGACGGATGGTCAACTTAGAGCTCTTTGTGATATTAAGAGTAAGAGGAAGATGGCCAGTGGTAAGAATTGTCCTGCAAGGTTCATCATGGTTGGAAGCTTAAAGTTCAAATGCAATGGTTAGTATAAAGCTCAACTGAATGGGTCTAGGAAGCTGTTTGGTCGCTGCAGTGAGAATTCAGATCACCTTTCACCCGGCTGGAAAAATGCAGATCGAGACAAAAACGGGTGTAAAAGTAAAGTTTGGGATCCTAGAATCTGTTCTGGCATTTGTCATCCCGGGAGCCTAAGAATCTGTTTGAAGCTTCTTAAGGGCTTTACATGCCTAGTTTGGGACCCCGAAGGCCATTGGAATCACAAACATTGGTGGAGATTCCTGGATGAGTTCAAACACAAGCCACCATAACAGGGAGCTCATCAAATGTCCAACTTAAGGACTTTAACTAAAAGTGCTAGGTGGGAGACAACCCACCATGGTATGATCGTTCCTTTTTCATTTTTATTTAGTTTTATTTGTTTTTGAGTTTTATTTTATTTTATTGAACCTGGAGTTTTGCATCACATTCATATTAACACTGCATTCTACATCTTTTCAGATTAAAAAAAAAAGCACGCACGTGACGCGGCAGCGTTGCTGACGCGTCCGCGTCACCAGTGCGTTAGGAGGAAAACAAATTGAACAGAGCGTTACGCAAGAACAGGGCTGGAGGCATGCTAATGGCACAAATTGATCCACGTGACCGCGTCGCTGATGCGTCCACGTCACATGAGAAACATGCCTCCCACGCGACCGCGTCACCCACGCGGCCGCGTGACCTGAAAATTGACGTCAACTGGGTGCATGGCCGAAAGTTGAGCTGGAGTTGGGCTGGACCCGTGCTAGTAGCACAAGCCCTGCCACGCGAACGCGTCACCCACGCATCCACGTCATATTGGAAATAAGGCAACCCGCGTGATCGCGTCGACCACGCGACCGCGTCACCCTGGATTTTGGCAATACTGAGTTTTGAATAGAGAGTTGTGCCACCGCGAGGCTGCACTCGCGCCACTAGCACAAATCAAGTCACGCGATCGCGTGACCCACGCGTCTGCGTCACCCAACCTTATCGCGCACCACGCGACCGCGTCACCCACGCGACCGCGTCGCCAGGGTCGCACAACCTATCCAGATTGGTGCCAATTTTCTTATCTTTTCTTTTCTAATCCTAATTTCTTCCTTCTCTCTCCTTTCTCACTTTCTTTTTCTTCTTCTCATCCTTTTTCCCTCTCATTTTATTTTATTTTATTTATTTGCATACTTTCATTCATTGCATATTTTTATTTTTCTAAATTTATTATTGGTGTTCAAATGTTCTTATTCAACTGTTATTTCTTTTCTGGTATTATCTTGGTGCTTATAACTTGTTTTATTCTGGTTAGGTAATATTATTTAAATCAATGCCAATCTTTTATACCTGTATTACTTTTGTATTGATTTTTAATTTATATTATCTTTCCTTCCCCACTTTCTTCCCCATTGTTGCATATTCTGCACCACTGGTATGCCATGGCTTCTATTGTTTTCTCACTTACATGTTGTAGCTACCATGTAAATGAGATCATTTTCATTTGGCATTAACCCAACCATACTTCATTTATTTTCTTATCTCTATTATTGGGTTACCTTTCTTCCCTTTTTCTTTCAGGATGGCCACCAGGAAGAGAACCGGAAGACGTTTACATGGGGAGACAGACAAGTCCATCTGCACAATCCTTAGAGAAAAGCAATAGTTGAAACAACCCATCCACTTGCACATCTCAACATGCACCGAGAACGGTGCAATCTTTAAGTGTGGGGAGGTCGATACCGATCTCCGTGAGTTAGTACATCCCTGTCTCAACACCAATGTTTTAATTTTCTTCGTTAAATTAGTTGTTGCATTTGCATATTTATTTGATTTTATGCATTTAGTTACTGCTTGGTTAAAATAATAAGTTTCTTTTTAAGACCCTATATTTGAAAAATTTTACCAATTTAAATTGAAAAAAAAAATTTTATATTAAAACTTGTTTGAAGTTGTATTTGGAACATGGTTTTTGAGTTAAAGAACACACAACCTGTGAGATTTGAGCTTATTTATATGGTTACATTATTTAACCATAAATATTTTATTCTTGTGTGTTTTCTTCTCTATGATTGTAATCTATATTTTGTTCCAATCTATATGTCCAATATTTAGTATATTTACATGTTTGCATATGATTGAGGCCATTGTTTGATTTTAGCTCACTTATCCCAAAATTAGCCTACCTTTTACATCACCCTTGTTAGCCACCTTGAGCTTTTAAATCCCCTCTATTTTATAACCACATTACTAGGCTTAAGCAGAAAAACAAAATAAGAATCCCAAGTTGAATCCTTGGTTAGCTTAAGATAGATATAGTGTAAAATTTAAGTGTGGAAAATTTTATGGGAACATGGGATGATATGAAAAAGTAGGAAATTAAATTGAATAAGTTATTTGAAAATTTGGGAAGCATGCTCATGTGAAATCAAAATAATTAAATTACCATGTGCATTGAAGAAAAATATATTAAGTAATTAAATAAGGGGATACAAAAAAAAATGAAAAAAAAATACCCCAAATGCAAAATAAAAAAAAATTAATGCACATGGGACAAAATTCAAAAATAAGTTTGATACATGAGCATGTAATACAAAACTGGAAAAATTTTGGGTAGCTAGGTAAAGTATTTTTAAATTAGATAAAGTATGTATATGTTAGGTGAGATCTTAAACTAATCAAGGATTCACTTTGTTAGCTCACTTAGCCTTATATATATATACCCTCACCCTTACCTTAGCCCCATTACAACCTTGAAAAGACCTCATGATGTTTACATTGGTACATTAAATTTTTGTTGATTGGTTAGATGAAGAACAAGGTTTAGAAAGCATGACTAGAGAAGAGTAGAGTGAATAACCCTATACACTTGAGAGATTAGAGTGATATACACTTCCAGTGAGGGTTCAACGCTTAAATTCTATGTTCCCTGCTTTCATGAGCTGTCTTCTTACAAGTTCACTTGTTTTTTATTGTATGATTTGAATTAATGGAAATTGGTTTGTATTTGTCTTGGAGAACTTATTTACTCTTAACCAAGTAAGTAAAAGCATTTAGCATGTAGTTGCATTCATAGGTTGCATTTCATACCATTCCTCTTCATCTTTATAGCTTCTCTTGAGCTTAGCATGAGGACATGCTAGTGTTTAAGTGTGGGGAGGTTGATAAATCACTATTTTATGGTTTATCTTGTACTCAATTGAGTGGTTTTTATTAACTTTTTACCCACTTATTCATACTATTTGCATGGTTTTACATTTGCCTTCCTAATTATGTGCTTTGATTGAAAACATGCTTCTTTGATCTTATATTTGCTTATTATTAATCATCTCTTATCACCATTAGATGCCTTGATATGTGTGTTAAGTGTTTTCAGATATTATAGGGCAGGAATGACTTGGAGGATGGAAAGGAAGCATGCAAAAGCGGAAGGAATACAAGAAGTTGGAGAAATTGCTAAGCTGTCCAGCCTGACCTCTTTGCACTCAAACGGCTATAACTTTAGCTACAGAGATCCAAATGATGCGGTTCCAGTTGCATTGGAAAGCTAACATCCGGGGCTTCGATTTGATATATAATATGCTATAGTTCCTTTGACGCTAGGTGACACGACCGTATGATCCATGCGGCCTTGTCGTAGTGACAGAAATCAGCGTGTTTGAATTCTTCTCCAGCGATTTTCGGGCTGTTTTCGACCTAGTTCGCGGCCCAGAAAACACCGATTAGAGGCTATAAAGTGGAGGATTGCATCCATTCATAAAAAAAGGCTCTCATTTTTACAATTTTAGGAGTAGATGTAGTTTTTAGAGAGAGGTTCTCTCCTCTCTCTTAGGATTAGGATTTAGGATTTCTCTTAGTTTTAGGAGTGACTCTCAATCCCAGGTTCTTTATTTTTATTTATTTTTTCAATTTAATTTATGAACTCTTCCATGTTACATTTGATGTCTTTATTAGAGTTAATTAAGGTATTCCAGACTTATGATTGCTTTCTTTAATTTATTAAAGTTCTCGATTTATCTAAATTATTTTCATTCAAGTAGAATTTCTCCCCTTTTGGCTTTGGTTAAATAATTGGTGACTCTTGAGTTATCAAACTCATTGTTGATTGAGAATTGGAATTCTTCAAGGATTAATTCATCCACTTAACTTACCTTCATAGTTAGAGGTTAATAAAGTGGGAGAAAAATCCAATTCTCATTACCATTGATAAGGATAACTTGGATAGGGCCTCCAGTCTTCATACCTTGCCAAGAGTTTATTCTATTATTACTATTTTATTTTATTCTTTTTGTGCAACATACTGCTTCCTTACTTCCAAAACCCCCAAATTTACAATCTTCATAACCAATAATAAGAACATACCTCCCTCCAATTCCTTGAGAAGACGACCCGAGGTTTGAATACTTCGGTTATCAATTTATTTAGGGGTTTGTTACTTGTGACAATCAAAACGTTCGTACGAAGGGATTTTTGTCGGTTTAGAGACTATATCTAGAACGCAACTATTTTTATAACATTCTTTACTGGCAAAAATCCTAACGTCAGAGTCCCAATAACGTGTGCGAAGGACCAAGAGGCAACGTTAGTGGTCACGTTGGTGCCACTAACGTTGAAGTTAACGTGGATCATCCCTGGGTGAGGAACGTTAGTGAAAAAGGTGATTGTCACTAACGTTCTCGAACCCACACTCTCACTTAACATTAGCGTCACTAACGTCCTGGGCTAAAGACCCTTCCTACTATACACTTTCTCTCTATAAGTAAAGCTAAGCCCACTGCAGAAGATAACTGCTTCAAACTCAAGATCCAATGGCCCATATCCAAGACTTGAAGAATCAACTAGAAGATCAGAAGAGTAGTATATATAGGGGTAGTTTTGAATCAGGAAATAGCTTTTGGGGGATAGGAAATTGAGAAATACTCTTTGTATAATTTACTTTCTCTGCACTTCTAGTTCTAGTTTTTATGATGTATTCTCCATCTTTGTTTTCCATTTCCAGAGCTATGAACAACTAAACCCCTTTCATTGGGTTAGGGAGCTCTGTTGTAATTTGATAGATCAATACTAATTTTCATTACTCTTCTTCTATCTTTTCTCTTGATTTTACTAGAAAGCTTTCAATCTTCATCCAATTGGGTAGTTATCTTGGAAAAGAAGCTATTCATACTTGGATCTCTTCTGAACCTTGGAAGAGGAATGAAGAGATCATACTAGAAATGCTTTCTCATGTTGGACCAAATTGGGTTTGGTTGGGTATGGTGACTATAATCCTACCAACACTTGATTTGGGAATGCATGTGGTATAATCAGTGACCATACTTCATCTCTTCTCATGAGCAATTGACCAAGGAATTGGCTATTGATCAAGATTTGAGAGATTGAATTACCAAGGAATTGGAATTCGATCACTTAAGATTGCCAAGGAGATCAATGAATGCATTGATTGAGGAAGAGATGAAAATGAACTTGATCCGGAGAATGCAACATCTCCTAAGCCCAATGAATCCCCATTTCTGATCTTACCTATTCTCTTTAATTTCTGCAATTTACTTTCATGAGCATCTTCCCCATTCCCATTTACAATTCTGTAATTTACTTTTCGTCATTTACTTTCAGCTCTTTACTTCCAGCATTTATATTTTCTGCTATTTACTTTTCCGCCATTTAATTTCCTGCAACTCTCAAACCAAATTCTGCTTCACTCAACTAGAACATTCCTCTAATTAAAGTTGCTTTACCAATCAATCCCTGTGGGATTCGACCTCACTCTATTGTGAGTTTTTACTTGACGACAATTCGGTATACTTACCGAAGGAAAATTGTTGAGAGACAAGTTTCCGTGCTATCAAGTTTATGGCGCCGTTGCCGGGGATTGATTTTGTATCAACAATGACTAAATTGGAGGTGATGAGCGGATATTTTATACGCTTTTTGGGGTTAATTTCATATAGTTTTTAGTATGTTTTAGTTAGTTTTTAGTTTATTTTCATTAGTTTCTAGGCAAAATTCATATTTCTGGACTTTACTATGAGTTTGTGTGTTTTTCTGTAATTTCAGTTATTTTCTGGCTGAAATTGAGGGAGCTGAGCAAAAATCTGATTCAGGCTGAAAAAGGACTGCTGATGCTGTTGGATTCTGACGTCTCTGCACTAGGAATAAAATTTCTAGAGCTACAGGAGTTCAAATGGCGCGCTTCCAATTGCGTTGGAAAGTAGACATCCAGGGTTTTCCAGAAATATATAATAGTCCATACTTTGTTCAAGGATAGAGGACGTAAACTGGCGTTCAACGCCAGTTCTATGTTGTAGTCTGGCGTCCAGCGCCAGAAACAAGTTACAAGTTGGAGTTCAACGCCAGAAACAGGTTACAACCTGGCGTTGAACGCCCAAAACAGCCCATGCACGTGAGAAGCTTAAGTCTCAGCCCCAGCACACACCAAGTGGGCCCCAGAAGTGGATTTCTGCACCATCTATCATAGTTTACTCATTTTCTGTAAACCTAGGTTACTAGTTTAGTATTTAAACAACTTTTAGAGATTTATTTTGTATCTCATGACATTTTAGATCTAAACTTGGTACCTTTTGATGGCATGAGTCTCTAAACTCCATTGTTGGGGTGAGGAGCTCTGCTGTGTCTCGATGAATTAATGCAAGTATTTCTGTTTTCCATTCAAACATGCGTGTTCCTATCTAAGATATCCATTGACACTTCAATATGAATGTGATGAACATGACAATCATCATCATTCCTCCACGAACGCGTGCCTGACAACCACTTACGTTCCACCGTAGAATGAATGAACATCTCTTAGATCTCTTAATCGAAATCTTCATGGTATAAGCTAGATTGATGGCAGCATTCAAGAGAATCCGGAAAGTCTAAACCTTGTCTGTGGTATTCCGAGTAGGATTCAGGGATTGAATGACTGTGACGAGCTTCAAACTCGTGAGTGCTGGGCGTAGTGAGAAACGCAAAAGGATAGTAAATCCTATTCCAGTATGATTGAGAACCTGCAGATGATTAGCCGTGCGGTGACAGCGCACCTGGACCCTTTTCACTGGAAGGATGGATGGTAGCCATTGACAACGGTGATCCACCAACACACAGCTTGCCATAGGAAGACGTGCGTGTGTGAATCAGAAATAGAGGAAAGCAGAATTTCAGAAGACAAAGCATCTCCAAAACTCCAACATATTCTCCATTATTGCATACAAGTATAATTTGTGTTCTGCCCCTTTATTCCTTGCAATCAAATTTGATACGTGAATTGTTTTATTGTCTTCCTGACTAAGAGTTACAAGAGAACCATAGATTGCTTCAAGCCAATAATCTCCGTGGGATCGACCCTTACTCACGTAAGGTATTACTTGGACGACCCAGTGCACTTGCTGGTTAGTTGTGCGAATTTGTGAAGAATTGTGATTTCCAATTTCGTGCACCAGGAGGATAACTAGATTGAGCATTTTTCTTTTGTTTGATTTAAATTTCTGTTTGAGTTAATTACTTTCAGTTTTAGTTATTTTCCTCCCTTCCCCCCTACTCCTTTTTCTTAGTTATTTACCATTCAGTTCACTAACCCACTAACTGTTTGATATATTGCATCACTCACACTAACATCAATTTTAACAAGAGTACTTTCTGCATCTATTTCCTTGCTTGTGCTTTGTTGGTTGTAAGACAGGGAGACAAAGCGGGGCTTCAACTTCCTTTGATTTTGAACCTGAGAGGACCTTCCTTAGATTAAGGAGGGAAGCAAGAGGAAAGAGAGTAGTTGGTGCTGAGGAAGAGGAGGAGTACTTTGAACCAGACATGGATGAAAACATGGAGAACCATCATGAATAAGAGACTCACAACCATGGCAGAGAAGGTCCAGCGCATCAGGCTGGACAAGAGAGAAGAGTTCTGGGTTCTTACATCAACCCAAACCCAGGAAATTGTGGAAGCAGCATACAAAGGCCAACCATACATGCCAACAACTTTGAACTAAAGCCACAACTCATCACCCTTGTTCATAACAATTGTTCATTCGGAGGAGGTATCCAAGAAGACCCCAATCAACATCTAACCACCTTCCTGAGGATATGTGATACTGTGAAGTCTAATGGTGTTCATCCTGAAACCTATAGACTACTTCTGTTCCCTTTCTCACTTAAGGACAAGGCATCTAAATGGCTGGAATCCTTCCCAAAGGAGATTTTAGCAACCTGGGAAGATGTGGTGAACAAATTCTTGGCAAGATTCTATCCTCCTCAACGGATCAACAGGCTGAGAGCTGAGGTGCAAACATTCAGGCAGCAAGATGGTGAGACTCTATATGAAGCATGGGAGAGGTTTAAGGACCTGACAAGAAGGTGTCCACCAGATATGCTCAATGAATGGGTGCAACTACACATTTTCTATGAAGGCCTCTCTTATGAATCAAAGAAGGCAGTAGACCATTCATCCGGGGGATCTCTGAACAAGAAAAAGACCATTGAAGAAGCCATAGATGTCATTGAGACTGTAGCGGAGAATGACTACTTCTATGCTTCTGAAAGAGGCAACACTAGAGGAGTAATGGAGCTAAACAATGTGGATGCACTGCTGGCCCAAAACAAGCTTATTACCAAGCAGCTGGCTGATCTCACCAAGAAGATGGAGAGGAACCAAGTGGCAGCAATCACCACCTCATCAGCAACCCAAGAGGGAGTGAATGCTGAGGCAGAGGAGGAGCAAGAACAAGCCAACTACATTGGAAACTCACCCAGGCAGACCCATGATCTTTACTCCAAAACGTACAACCCTGGTTGGAGGAATCACCTAAACTTTGGGTATGGAAATCAACAAGATCAAAGCCAAGATCAGAGACGTCACAACCCCAACAACCATGCAGCTCACCAACATTCCACACAGAAATCATATCAACACCACCCTAACAACACCTCTCCACATCCATACCAAAACCAAAATGACCCAACTCACCCATCCACTCTCAACTCACCATCATCTAAAGATAGACTCTCCAAAATTGAGACTCTGCTTGAGGGCATATGCAAAGAGATTCAAGATAATAAGGTATTCAAAGAGGAGGTGCAAGCTAGTATCAAGAACCAGGGGGACACCATCAAGAGGCTAGAATTTCAAGTGGGATACTTATCTGAAAAGATTCCCAAACCTATTGATAGCTTTCCAAGTGACAAAGAGAAAAATCCGAGAGGTGAAGCAAAGAAAGTCAGATGGAAAAATTGCAAGATGGTTACTATAAGTAATAAGAAGACTGAGGAAAAGCAAAACAAGCCATTAGAACAACTTGGAGAGACATCAGTAGAGAAACAGGAAAAGGATCACCAAGAACCCAAAATTTCACAAAAAGAGCTGACACAGAAGGAGCTACTGAAACTCTATGCACCTTTTCCCCAATTACTCAATGGTGCTGTAGAGAAGAGAATATACTCAAGGTTTCTTGACCTGTTTGCATCCCTCCATGTAAACATACCATTCATCAAGGCCCTCCAACAAATGCCCTCATACATTAAGTATATGAAGGAGCTGTTGACCAGGAAAAGCTCACTCAAGGGAGGACAAATAATAGTGATGAATAAGGAATGCAGTGCTCTCATTCAACCAGAGTTGCCTATAAAAAGGAAGGACCCAGGGAGTTTTCACATCCCCTGTGCCATAGGAGAAACAATGTTTGATAAAGCACTCTGCGATTTGGGAGCAAGCATCAACTTAATGCCTTTATCCCTTATGAAGAGGCTGCAGATCAATGACATAATGCCCACAGATGTAGTCATCAGGCTGGCTGACAAAACTCAAAAACAAGCAGTAGGAGTGGTTGAAAATGTGCTGGTGAAGGTGGGAAAATACTTCCTTCCCACAGACTTTGTCATCTTGGACATGGAAGAAAGTCACACTCACCCAATCATATTAGGAAGACCGTTCTTAGCTACAGCCAGAGCACTCATAGATGTGGAGCGAGGGGAGCTAATTTTGAGGATCCATGATGAACAACTCCACTTCAATGTCTTCAAACTCTCACAAGAAACAGATCATAATGAGATACTAAGGGAGGAGGCAAGCACTAAAGCACAACCAACACCTCTGGGAAACCACTTGGTTGAAGAACAAGGCAATCAGCAGCTATCACAGCTCAAGGAAAATAAGGAGGAACCTAAACCACCAGAGTCATATGAGACCAGTAACAAAATTCCCTTAGAAGAGGAGGTCACAAAAAGCAAGGCAACATCAAAAGGGACAAAGAAGAAGGCACCAAGGAGGTGGAGGAACAAGAAGATCCCTACAGAGGACTTCTCTCCATGGGATAAAGTAATCTCAGCTTACTTCCCAGATATTCCACCTCATCCCCTGACTATCCCATCTCAGTTACCTAAGGTCTTCACCATCAACAGAGTTCTTTCCTTAGAACATGTGGAGATCCTTGATGAAGCCAATGGATATAGGTCTACTGCAAGAGGGGAAGATCTGAAGCATTACCAACCACCATGACAAAGGCAAAACGTCAAGCTAGTGACGCTAAAGAAGTGCTTCATGGGAGGCAACCCATGTTTTACATGCTTTTAAAAGTAGTTAATAATACAAGCTTCAGAGATTTCAAATCAACTTGACATGGACTTGAATGAATTCTTGTGTGCAACATATAGTGAAGAACAAGTTTGGTGTTCAAGGCACACTAAGAGAACATCAATATAACCCATATCATGTCACTCTTAGGGGCCTTGAACAAATCTTTTACACCACACGGCACCAAACTAAGTTTGGTGTTGCCAATGTTGCACACATGGATGTTGAGTTAGTCAGTTGGTTTGCTCTAATAAATGGCAGTTAGTTAGTTAAAACAAAAACTTTAAAAAGTAGTTATTCTTTTAATTTTGCCGCCACTTTCCACACATATTTTTTTAATCACAATTCTTTTATTTTGTAGAACAAGAAGAAAGGAAGGTGAAACAGCAGAAGGAAACACTAAAAAAGAAGATGGAAGATGCTGGTTTTTGGAAGAAGTTCATTGGAAAAGGCAAGGGAAGTGGGAGTACAAGCACTCAAGAGAAACACAAAGAGGACAAGCAAGAGGAAGAGCATGGGCAACCCCATGAGTAAAAGGTTGTGGAGTTCCCTCTTTGTTCCATCTTTTTCAAGCATTAAATAAGGAAAGTCATGTATGAAATAGGACATGCTTCCATGATAGTTTAGGATTTTCAATTCTGTTTTTAGTATTCTACTTGCCTAGGTCTATGATTACTAGTCAAGTTGCCTGTTTTCAATTCCATCCTGCTTATTGTGTTGCTTGTCTCCTTTTGAATCAAATAAAAAGAGAATGTTTGTTATCAAAGACCAGATTGGAGTTCATATTGTAGAGTAAGTTCCTTAGTGTGTGATGTGGTCATAAGTTAGCTAAGTTAGTTCACCAACAAGGGTGGGAAGACAACTATCTGTCCTGAATCATATGCTTAAAACACACCCCATGAGACTAGCTAAATAACAAGTTCCTCATAAGAAAAAGGGGAAAAGAACAATAAGAGTTGAAAAAGAAAGAAAATTTAATAAAGAATAAGGCTAGGCACCAAGGGTTTGAAACTTGAGAGATGTGTCTGTGGTGCTCCTGTACCAAGGATCTGCTTGGATGAATAAGTTCGTAGGAGTGCTTCATCATTTTGTAACTTGGGTTAACTAACCCGGTATTATCAACTGAAAATCCACTATCAAGAGCAACCTTGCTACAGAACATTTAGTAACCCAAAGAGGTGCTGGACACCAAGGTCTCAAGAAAGAAAATAAACAAACCATGTGCCTGTGGTGTGTATGTATGGGGGAAAGAGACTTGAGGGAGTAAGTCCTTAGGGGTGTCTTAACACCTAGCACCTTGAACCAACTGGTTCGGGAGTGCTGGCTGAAAGCTTATCTTAAAGAGTCGCCCCCTCACAGAGCATTTAGCCTAAGAACACAAATAAGCCCTGAAAACAATAAAAGGATCAATGAATAAGAGTCTCATAGGGTGCAATTAAGTGAGTATTCCAGGACATGATAAAGGTCTGAAAGCTAGTGAAGGAATGAACCTAAGTTGCTATGCATGAAACCACCATAAAACCAAGGACATGACTTCCACAATAATGACTCATTTCTCTTGGCATTTCATTCGTCATTCTCTTGTTCCAGTACTTGCTTAGGGACAAGCAAGCTTTAAGTTTGGTGTTGTGATGCCAGGGCATTTTGGCCAGTTTCACTGACCATTTCTTTACTGTTTTAGGGTAGTTTCATGCATTTTCTTAGGAAATAAGCAAGTTTTGGGTAGAATTTCACTTACATCTTGATTTAAGCATACATTGTGCACTTTACATGATTTCATGAGAATTTTGCATGAATTAGATGACAAATTGGATGATGCATGTCTCATGATGTGGATTAGAACTTTGATGCACTTTATTGCTTGATTTCAGGACAAAGGAAGCAAGAAAGAACCACGTTAGCAGCCACGTTAGTCTAACTAACGTGACCACTAACGTGGAATGGGAGCTAGCTTGCAACGTTAATGAGAAAAGTAATCCCCAATAACGTCCTCGAAGCCATCATAGCCCATGTTAAGAGTCACGTTAACTAAGTTAACGTGAACTCTAACGTGGAAGAAAGAAAGTGGAGCCAACGTTAGTGACACTCACCTTTGTCACTAACGTTGGACCAAGCTCATATTGGCCACGTTAGCCTCCACGTTAACTTAGTTAACGTGGACTCTAACGTTGGGAAGAAAAAGAGTGGCCAACGTTAGTGACACTCAGCATTGTCACTAACGTTGGGCTAAGCCACCTTGAGCTACGTTAACTCCTACGTTAACTTAGTTAACGTGGAAGCTAACGTAGAGAAAGCAAACAATCGCCAATGTTAGTGACACTCACCTTTGTCACTAACGTTGGAATGAGCCACAATGAGCCACCACGAGCCACGTTAACTTAGTTAACGTGGAAGCTAACGTTGAGGATAGGATGATGAGCCAACGTTAGTGACACTCACCTTTGTCACTAACGTTGGAGATGTCTATCATTACCACGTTAGAAGCCACGTTAACTTAGTTAATGTGGACTCTAACGTGGGAAGAAGGGGCACCTTGGAACGTTAGTGACAAAGGTAAGTGTCACTAACGTTCTCAAAGAATTGGCAAGCCTACGTTAAGAGCCACGTTAACTAAGTTAACGTGAACTCTAACGTAGGGAGGGAGGCTCTCAACGTTATTGGAAAAGGTGAGTCCCAATAACATGTGCGAAGGACCAAGAGGCAACGTTAGTGGTCATGTTGGTGCCACTAACATTGAAGTTAACGTGGATCATCCCTGGGTGAGGAACGTTAGTGAAAAAGGTGATTGTCACTAACGTTCTTGAACCCACACTCTCACTTAACGTTAACGTCACTAACGTCCTGAGCTAAAGACCCTTCCTACTTCACACTTTCTCTCTGCAAGTAAAGCTAAGCCCACTGCAGAAGATAACTGCTTCAAACTCAAGATCCAAAGGCCCATATCCAAGACTTGAAGAATCAACTAGAAGATCAGAAGAGTAGTATATATAGGGGTAGTTTTAAATCAGGAAATAGCTTTTGGGGGATATAAAATTGAGAACTACTCTCTGTATAATTTACTTTCTCTGCACTTCTAGTTCTAGTTTTTATGATGTATTCTCCATCTTTGTTTTCCATTTCCAGAGCTATAAACAACTAAACCCCTTTCATTGGGTTAGGGAGCTCTGTTGTAATTTGATGGATCAATACTAATTTTCATTACTCTTCTTCTATCTTTTCTCTTGATTTTACTAGAAAGCTTTCAATCTTCATCCAATTGGGTAGTTATCTTGGAAAAGGAGCTATTCATACTTGGATCTCTTCTGAACCTTGGAAGAAGAATGAAGAGATCATGCTAAAAATGCTTTCTCATGTTAGACCAAATTGGGTTTGGTTGGGTATGGTGACTATAATCATACCAACACTTGATTTGGGAATGCATGTGGTATAATCAGTAACCATACTTCATCTCTTCTCATGAGCAATTGACCAAGGAATTGGCTATTGATCAAGATTTGAGAGATTGAATTACCAAGGAATTGGAATTCGATCACTTAAGATTGCCAAGGAGATCAATGAATGCATTGATTGAGGAAGAGATGAAAATGAACTTGATCCGGAGAATGTAACATCTCCTAAGCCTAATAAATCCCCATTTCTGATCTTACCCATTCTCTTTAATTTCTACAATTTACTTTCATGAGCATCTTCCCCATTCCCATTTACAATTCTGCAGTTTACTTTCTGTCATTTACTTTCAGCTCTTTACTTCCAGCATTTACATTTTCTGCTATTTACTTTCCCGCCATTTAATTTCCTGCAACTCTCAAACCAAATTCTGCTTCGCTCAACTAGAACATTCCTCTAATTAAAGTTGCTTGACCAATCAATCCCTGTGGGATTCGACCTCACTCTATTGTGAGTTTTTACTTGACGACAATTCGGTATACTTGCCGAAGGAAAATTGTTGAGAGACAAGTTTCCGTGCTATCAATGGACCAGGCGTGCCACGCCCAACTTGGCGTGCCACGCCCCTTTTGTGTCATCCATTGTAGCTCTCTGGAATTTTGTATTAGCGTGCCATGCCCAGTCTCTGGCGTGCCACGCCCACATGCATGCTTGGACTTCTTCTCTGGTCTTTAGTACTAGCGTGCCACGCCCAGCTCCGGCGTGCCACGCCAGTGCATTTTTGTGGCGTTTGCTTCAAGTGGCACGCCAGTTTCACACGCCCAGCTTCTTGTTTGTCTTCGACCCAATTTTTGATGCTTTTCTCACCTGAAATTCAACACAACTCATCTCAAAGTAGTGTACCATAATATTCATCAAATAATGCATGAATTGTACTGATCAAATGAGATTTATGCTCTTTTATGGTCTTCTTTATGCAAGAAAGAAGAGTAGATGATGCAAGTCATCACAACACCAAACTTAAGTTTTGCTTGTCCCAAGCAAATCAATGTGAGTAAAAACCTTTATAACTTGAGGCCTTGGCTTTGAGTGATTGCAATACAACTAAGAGTAAGACTAAGTGTTCAACACATGTATGAATGTTTTAATGTCATGGGAAACTCTTGGATCCTTGTGGTTTCTTTCAGGTGTAGGCCTTAGGGGTCCTTTCTATTGGTTGTCACCTTGAAGTAGTAAGGGTTGTTTTGCTTTCTTGACCACGACTCTAAATGTTTTGTCTCAAGACAACCCTTTATTTAAGCTTTTAATTAGAACTCCCAAACCAGTTGGTTTTAAGGTACTAGGTGTTGAGACACCCCTAAGAATTTACTTGCCCAGGTCTCTTCTTGACACATCTTCACCATAAGCATCTACTAAGACCTTTAATTCTTTTTTGAGCTTTTTAATGTTTTTTTCTCTATCCTAGTAGTTGATGCTCAGAGCCTTGGGTCTTTATTGCTTACTACCTCTTTATCGCCCAGGTCTTTCTTGTTCTAGGAACACCCTTTGGCCTTCCCTAGTTATACCTTCTAGGACTGGTTGCTCTTCCATGACTCATTTTCTTTTTAGTTCATCCAAGGTTCTACACTTAATTTCTTATTTCTTAGTTTATTTGATAATCCATCTTGGCCTTGGTCTCTCTCATTGTTTTTGCACAACTCACAGTGACTCTTATGGGGACAAACTCTACTTTTATTTATGTTGAAATGAAGACTTGAAATACATGGCATTTTCTTTCTTGAAAAAAAACTCATAAAGACTTCAAACAGGAATTTAAAACTAGGCATAAAGCATAAACTATCTTAGCATGACTATTTATTCAAAAAGTAAATAAAGCAAAAACTTAAACAAGATTTCAGAAGTTGGAAAGTGTCAACCATGGGACTCAACAACCTTGGGCAGCTTCATCTTTAGTTCATTGGGCCCTTGATGACAAGTCATCTTAGCCTATTTTAACAAGTCTTTTTCTTTTGTTTTCATTAGAATTATGCACTTTCTTGAGCTACAAGCAAGCCAATTAGGTAGATTTTCATGTTTCCTTTGATTTAATCAACTATGTATGAATTCATGCTATTTCATGAGGTTTTATACTATAATCGTCACATATTATAAAAGAATGAATATCTCATGATTTTAAGCATAGCTTTGATGTGTTTGGTTGATTAATGATAGGTGAAGAAAGCTTGGAGAAAGGTTGAGCAAGAAGGAATAGCTAGGAGTAAAGAGAAGACAATGGAATAAGTGAAATTGAACCAGGAAGCAAAAAGCTGGACCTAAAGTTAGCCTCAAACTTTTGCACAAACTTTTGGGTGAAAAGTTAGCCCCAACGTTAGCCTCTAACTTTTGGACTAACGTTGGAACTTGAAAATCACTCCCTGGGTACCAAAAGTTTGCGCCAACGTTAGCCCCTAACTTTGAGGCTAACGTTGGCACATGAAAATCACCCCTGGGCACCAAAAGTTTGCGCCAACGTTAGCCCCTAACTTTGAGGCTAACGTTGGCATGCCAAAAACACTCCCTGGGCACCAAAAGTTTGCGCCAACGTTAGCCCCTAACTTTTGGGCTAACGTTGGCACATGAAAACTACAAGGGGAGGAGCAAAAGTTTGCGCCAACGTTAGCCCCTAACTTTTGGGCTAACGTTGGCGCCACAAGTGCACTAAGGAAGGCCAATGTTGGTGCAAAAGTTAGACCCCTAACTTTTGCACCAACGTGAGTATCAGCAAGATATGGGGGCTGATATGAAAAGTTTGACCAAAAGTTAGACCCTAACTTTTGCTCCAACTTCTGGTCCAACTTTTGCAAAACTCCAACCCGGTTCATTTGGTTCACTTTGGTTCTTCTCCAAACTTCAAGAGCAATCAACCAAGGCCTCTTTCAACCCAATTCCACCAAGAGAAAAGGCCCAACTCAAGGCTTGAAGATCATTTGAAGAAAGTGTATAAATAGGATAGAATTCAAGTTCTTCAGGGAGCTTTTTCTTTGAATTTTCATAATAGTTTTCGGAGAGCTTTGGATATTAAGTGATCTTTAATTTCTCAGTCTTGGGGAAGGAGAATTCACTTCTCTTCCTCTTAGTTTTATTGCTTTCAATTTCAATTACAATTGTCTTGGATCTTGGGTTGGAGAATTGAAGAAATTCTGTTTCAATCTCATCCTTAGATCTCTCTGCTTTATTTACTGCTTGAGTGAATTTAATTTCTGTTAGTTGCTCTTCATCTACTTTCCTTGCAATTTACAATTCCCTTGCAATTGTTCTTGTTGGATCTAGGAAGGCATTGAGATCTAGACTTGGTTTTCTAGTCTCTGGGTCCTGAGATCTGATTTCCCAATTTTACATTCTCTGTTTACTGTTTTCAATGTTCATTTACTTTTCTGCTCTGAGATCCGATTTGATCCAAATCCTCTTTTACTCTTCTGTTTGATGCAATTTACTTTTCCTTGTTTAAATTCTGCAAATCCAATCCCCAATCCCCTTTACAATTCCAGCCGTTTACATTTCTTGCACTTTAAGATTCCGCAATTTACATTTCTTGCATTCTAAGTTTCTGCCATTAAATTTCTTGTTCTTTAAGATTCAGCACTTTAATTCCCTGTCCTCTTTATTTCCATGCAATTTAATTTCTGAAAATCACAAAACACTCAACCAAATCTTGATTCGCTTGACTAAATTAACCACTAAGCTAAAATTGCTCAATCCTTCAATCCCTGTGGGATCGACCTCACTCTCGTGAGTTTTTATTACTTGATGTGACCCGGTACACTTGCCGGTTAGATTTGTGTGTTTTGGGAGAAATTTATTTTTCCACCAAAATACTCATCAAGTTTTTGGCGCCGTTGCCGGGGATTGATTAGATTGACAATGATTAAGTGAGGTGGTGATCTAGATCAAGCACTTTCTCTTTATTTTTCTCTAATTTCGACTAACCCACTAACTGTTTGAATTTTTGCCTGAGATAACTGAAACTTCGCTTTAGCAACAAAGTGAAGTTTTCCGGGAAATTTCTGGCTCTATGCAATGCTCTTGCTTACACAAGAGAAGCAATTTCTGCCACTAATCTCCCAAGTCCATCAACTGTTTGATACTTTGTGCCAGCTAACCTTCTGAATCACATTCTGAGCTTGAAAATATTCAATCATCGCTTGAATTTTTGTGACTGTGCAGATCATGGAGGGGAACTCAACAAATTCTAGCAATCATGAGAGTAATATCCCCACCTTGGATGATAATGTAACCCATAGTTCGAAGCAACTATCCATAGCCATGAATGATGTTGCCCAATGGTTTGAAGCTTTTCCACAAGGAAGCATTATCGGATGGGAAGAACTGATGAATGGGCTCCTAGTCAAATTGAACCCATCACAAAGAATTGTTAAGCCAGAGGCAGAAGTGCATCCATTCACACAAGAGAAAGAAATTGAAGGTGCTCGTGCAGTAATAAGCCAAAACAAGCAGATACATCAGCAGACTCTACAACAACTGGACATGATGGCTAGGAAAATCACTGAGTTGAGACATGCTGTAATACATACATACAACCTGACTCAAAGCTCATATGGGAGTAATCAAGCTGAACACAGTTTTGGGGTCATTAACCATGAGCAACAGAGTTATGAGCAACTACAATCTCCAAGCAATCACTCTAGCATGCTCCAACACAGGCCTCAGAATGATGTGTACAATTCACCTTGGAGAACTCATTCTAATGGGAGGGGGGTTGAGAACCAAAACCAAAAACCAAGGGACTTCAACTGCAACAATCCCAGCTTCAAAAACCAACTTAAAACACACCCCCACAACAACAATCACACACACTTCCAACCCCGTCCTACCTCACCATTCGCTCAAAATGACCTTCATCAACCACCACAATTGACACAGCCACAACCACTTCCAACCTTTCAAAGAATCTATATTCTAGAAATGCTGATGGAGAGGTCCATAAAAATTCAAGAAATGATGGTAATAGAGCGGGAAGAAATAAAGAAGCATCAAGAGATGATAAGCAAGAACCAGGAGGCTTCACTCAGAAGACTTGAAAGGCAGATGGAACAACTTGTTTAAAACCTTGCTGAATTGAGTGAGAAGGATGGGAATCTGAACTCAAAGAGCCATGAAAAGGATGCTGTGTTGAAAGAGAAGGGAGTCATGGAGGAAAGTAAGAGGGCTATGGAAAGAGAAACAGAGGGAAGGAAGCCCATAGCAAGAGGAGGAAACCTAAGGCAACAGAAGCCTCAACTTCCATGAGCACAGAGTGAAGGATGTCAAGCTAGTGACAATAAAAGAGCGCTTGTTGGGAGGCAACCCAACCGGAGGTAACTATCTTTTCATATCTATTTCAATAAAAAGGTTAATTAGTTTTATCTATATTGCAAGAAGCTAAGTTTGGTGTACACACCAAAACAATATAAAGGAGAATGAAGAATTCTAAGTTTGGTGTCCACCAAAACCCCATTGTAACACACATTCTCACTTTCTGCATAATGTAGGCTTCAAGCATACTGGATGAACTAGTTAGCCATTTTACTGTTTTTCTTAGTTTTCAGTTCTATCACTTTTGAAAAAGAAAAAGAAATTATCACACATGGTTAACCATTGGCAAGGTACTAAGTTTGGTGTTCCCACACCAAAGTAAGTTCAAAAAGCCCGCAAATAAATCATGAAAATTAACTATTGTTTCCAAGTGCTTGGGGAACAAGCAACTTTCAATATCATTGCAGAATGTCATACAAGCTTTTGGAGGTTTGAACATCATCAAAAAGGAGAAAGATGAACATGAAGGTCAGCAACAATGATGATGAGAAAAAAGAAAGCAATTGAACTCCAACAGGTTGTATTGTTAAGTAATTATTCTACATCAAATATTGCTGTGATTGAAAGTTGGATTGTATCCTTAATTGCCCTGCCTGTCTGCATAGTATAGTTTTCTTTCTATATACCCCTGCCTGCCTGCATAGCATAGTTTTTTTTCTTATAATTCAATAAGCAAGATGTCTGATCAATCACAACATTCTTATCTTCAAAACTTGTTTGCACTCAATTTTCAAGAAATACATCACATGAAAGTTTTTTTGAGAAGAAGGATTGAGGAATAAATCAAATTTGAGGCAAGCAAAAGATTAGGAGAAGTGGTGGTTCTAGTTGTATGATTTTGTATTGAGGTTGCATGCTTGTGAAAACTTGCATGGGAGCTCATAGGCGGGACATGAAGTTCAAAGAAGTATTGTGGAGATTCTCAAAAACTTATTGATCCAAGAAGCAGCAAACAAAATAAAAGAAAGAAAAGAAAATACAAAGACAAAAAAAAGAACATGGCCCAAGGCTCTGAGCATCAATTACTAGGCAGGAAAGAAAGAAGAAACAAAACTCAAAGAGTTGTTAGCCTAGTAAATGCTTGTGGTTGAGCTGTGTCAAGGAAAGAGGCTTGAGCAAGTAAATCCTTAGGGGTGCTTCAACACTTAATACCTTAAAACCAACTGGTTTAGGAGTATTGATTGAAAGCTTATTTAAAGAGCCGCTTTGAGACATGACACTTAGAGTCAAGGCCAAAGCAAAGAAATTATAAGCTGATTCAAGGTGATTACATATAAAGAGATCTCTATAATACCATTTGGATGAAAATCCTAAGACCTAAGACTCCCAATATGTGAAGACTAGTGAGCACTGAAGCCCTTGAATGAGCATATGATTTGGAAGTCACCCCACTGACACTTGATCACTTCACTCACTGGACTTTACAAGTTATTCTTCAATCCATCTTAATTGAAAGAACCCTGGAGCATAAATTTATTTCTTGCTTGAGGATAAGTAAGCTTTAAGTTTGGTGTTGTGATGACAAGTCATCTTAGCCTATTTTAACTAGTCTTTTTCTTTTGTTTTCATTAGAATTATGCACTTTCTTGAGCTACAAGCAAGCCAATTAGGTAGATTTTCATGTTTCCTTTGATTTAATCAACCATGTATGAATTCATGCTATTTCATGAGGTTTTATACTATAATCGTCACATATTATGAAAGAATGAATATCTCATGATTTTAAGCATAGCTTTGATGTGTTTGGTTGATTAATGATAGGTGAAGAAAGCTTGGAGAAAGGTTGAGCAAGAAGGAATAGCTAGGAGTAAAGAGAAGACAATGAAATAAGTGAAATTGAACCAGGAAGCAAAAAGCTGGACCTAAAGTTAGCCTCAAACTTTTGCACAAACTTTTGGGTGAAAAGTTAGCCCCAACGTTAGCCCCTAACTTTTGGGCTAACGTTGGAACTTGAAAATCACTCCCTGGGTACCAAAAGTTTGCGCCAACGTTAGCCCCTAACTTTGAGGCTAACGTTGGCACATGAAAATCACCCCTGGGCACCAAAAGTTTGCGCCAACGTTAGCCCCTAACTTTGAGGCTAACTTTGGCATGAGAAAAACACTCCCTGGGCACCAAAAGTTTGCGCCAACGTTAGCCCCTAACTTTTGGGCTAACGTTGGCACATGAAAACTACAAGGGGAGGAGCAAAAGTTTGCGCCAACGTTAGCCCCTAACTTTTGGGCTAACGTTGGCGCCACAAGTGCACTAAGGAAGGCCAACGTTGGTGCAAAAGTTAGACCCCTAACTTTTGCACCAACGTGAGTATCAGCAAGATATGGGGGCTGATATGAAAAGTTGGACCAAAAGTTAGACCCTAACTTTTGCTCCAACTTTTGGTCCAACTTTTGCAAAACTCCAACCCGGTTCATTTGGTTCACTTTGGTTCTTCTCCAAACTTCAAGAGCAATCAACCAAGGCCTCTTTCAACCCAATTCCACCAAGAGCAAAGGCCCAACTCAAGGCTTGAAGATCATTTGAAGTAAGTGTATAAATAGGATAGAATTCAAGTTCTTCAGGGAGCTTTTTCTTTGAATTTTCATAATAGTTTTCAGAGAGCTTTGGATATTGAGTGATCTTTAATTTCTCAGTCTTGGGGAAGGAGAATTCACTCCTCTTCCTCTTAGTTTTATTGCTTTCAATTTCAATTACAATTGTCTTGGATCTTGGGTTGGAGAATTGAAGAAATTCTATTTCAATCTCATCGTTAGATCTCTCTGCTCTATTTACTGCTTGAGTGAATTTAATTTTTGTTAGTTGCTCTTCATCTACTTTCCTTGCAATTTACAATTCCCTTGCAATTGTTCTTGTTGGATCTAGGAAGGCATTGAGATCTAGACTTGGTTTTCTAGTCTCTGGGTCCTGAGATCTGATTTCCCAATTTTACATTTTCTGTTTACTGTTTTCAATGTTCATTTACTTTTCTGCTCTGAGATCCGATTTGATCCAAATCCTCTTTTACTCTTCTATTTGATGCAATTTACTTTTCCTTGTTTAAATTTTTTAATTCCAATCCCCAATCCCCTTTACAATTCCAGCCGTTTACATTTCTTGCACTTTAAGATTCCGCAATTTACATTTCTTGCATTCTAAGTTTCTGCCATTAAATTTCTTGTTCTTTAAGATTCAGCACTTTAATTCCCTGTCCTCTTTATTTCCATGCAATTTAATTTCTGAAAATCACAAAACACTCAACCAAATCTTGATTCGCTTGACTAAATTAACCACTAAGCTAAAATTGCTCAATCCTTCAATCCCTGTGGGATCGACCTCACTCTCATGAGTTTTTATTACTTGATGCGACCCGGTACACTTGCCGATTAGATTTGTGTGTTTTGGGAGAAATTTATTTTTCCACCAAAATACTCATCACCCCTTCCCTTTGTCCTTCTTCTTGGAGGGGGAAGATCCACCTTCATCTGGCTTGGAGGAACCTTCTTGTGCTTTGGCATCCTTGGGCTTCCAAAATCCTGCTCTTCTCATATAATTCCTTTCATCCTCCTTATGTTTGGCTAAGATTTCCTCTTGTCTTGCACTTAGCTCTTCCATTCCTTGCATAAAGGTTGGGTATCTTGGGTTTAGAGCGGCTACGGCATTACATAAGTGATTCAACTTCGCTTGTGTGTTGATGTCATACTGCCTCCTGGATATTGTTATGGCATCATAGAGATGTCTGAATTCGGCCAAGTTCCTCTGTTGCCATTTTCCTTGCTCTACTATTTTGTCCAGTGCACTTCGCACCTCTTCCCAATCAAATTGTTCTTGCCGCTCCTTTCTCATATGCTCCCAATTCCTTTGGAGTTGTTGAATGTTTTGGTTGACTTGGCTCCATTATTGTTGTTGAGTTTTCTTGAGTTGATTGATATCTTCCCTCAAGTGGTGTAGATCTTCCTTCATTTGGTGTACATCTCCTTGCAGTTGTTTCCAGTTGAATCCCTCTGGAAATTGTTGATATTGGTATTGTGGTGGTGGTTGAAGTGCCAGGAATTGAGGTTGCTCTTCTACCTCTTGTTGTTGTTGTTGTTGTTGTTGTTGTTGTTGTTCATGGGCATGAGCTCTTCGTTCTCTGGCCTTGTGGAGTGGGTGAACAGCCACCACTTTGGCCATCTTTTTGGCAGTTATGAACTTGTCTTGCTTCACAAGTACTTCATCAATGATCTTTTCAACTCCAGCCTCATCACATAGCCTTTGTATAATGCTGGGGAATGCCAACCTTGTGTTGTCACTGGTGCTTTTTAGCACTTTGTTGATGTTGTTGGCAATCATCTTCCCCACGTTGATGTTCTCTCCTTTCATGATGCTGTAGATGAGTACAGCTCTCTCCTTGGTCACCTCTGAAGTGTTAGATGTGGGATTAGGGGCCTCCTCACAAGTTCTAGCCACCTTCTAGCTTGGGAGCTCAAATCTCTTCTCCTCAATTGATTTGGTATCCCATCCTTGTCATTGAATGAACTTGAGGATCCAGAGGTTGGTTCCTTGACTTTTCTTTTCTTTGAGGCTGAGCTTTTTGGTGGTGCCATGATGTTGAGAGAGTATGTTTGAGAGTGAAATGGGGGTTGCAAGAAAGAGCAAGCAAAACAAGGTTTTGCTCCAACACCAAACTTAAGAATTGATTGTCCCAATCAAGAAAAAAAAGAAAGAAAGAAAGTATGGAAAGAGATGGTAAAAGATGATCAGAGAAAGGAAGGTCAGGGCTTGTATGCTCTTCGTGTGTGATTGGGGGTGTTGAAGTGGAATAGGAGATGGTGAAGTGAGGCTTTTATAATGGGTGAATATTATGGTGGGAAGGGTGGGAAATAAAAAGGGTTAAATATTTTCCCACTTGGGGAGTGGCGCCTAGCGTGGGAAGAGGCGCCAACTCTTTTCTCACTGTGTCTTCTGCGTGTGTTGAGTTCCAAAGTGTAAGTACACTTTGACTTCCTTGCTTTGTGAGTTGTTTACCATGTGGGCCCCATCTTCTCTCCTGAAATGAAACTGAACCCATTAGTAATGACAAAAGAACCCTTTCACATTCCTTCTCATCAAGAGTGAATTGGATTGCAACTGATGGGTGTCCCTTGGGACACCAAACTTAATTCTTTGGTTTCTTAATAAATTAGTTTCATCATTGTGTATTTAATGTGTTCATAAGAGTGGAATAACATCAACCTTTTCATTTTCTTTTGATTCCAATTCCTCTGAACTCATTAAACCACATTCATGTTCTTACCCAAAGCATTAAGTGCTTTCAAATTGGGTGACTTGGGCTACTAGATGATTCTTGGTGGTGGCCACACCAAACTTAATCTTTGGGCTTACTCTTCAAATCAAGATATAAATTGTTTGTACGCCTAGATTAAGTTGGTGAGATGCCACACCAAACTTAGCAATTTAGCTAGTTCTCAGCCCAATCACTCATCATGATCTATGCCTTCATCAAGTTGCAATTCCGGAAAAAATTGTAAAGAAAATCTAGCTACCAAAGCTAGAATCAACTTTCTAATCTGCAATTATAAACTAATCCTAATATGGTAATGTAAGATAAATGGTAGACTGAAAATTAAACTACCTAATGCAACAAATTTTTAAACTACTTCTAAGAAAAGTAACTAAATCAAAAAAGGATAAAGTGTTGGGGTGCCTCCCAACTAGCGCTTCTTTATTGTCATTAGCTTGACATTCCTTCATCTTCAGCTGAGCTTGTAGCTCACTCCCTGCTCCTCTAAGGAGCCTCCCAAGTAGTGTTTGAGTCTATGGCCATTGAAGTAAAAGTTCTCTGAGTCTTGTCCTTCATGAGCTCCACATGACCATAGGAAAACACCTTGAGTATGGTGAAAGGTCCTGACCATCTAGATTTCAGTTTTTCAGGGAAGAACTTGAGTCTTGAGTTATAGAGTAACACCTTCTGTCCTTCAGTGAACTCCCTTCTTGCTATCTTTTGGTCATGCCACCTTTTTGTGTTCTCTTTGTAGATTTTTGCATTCTCATATACTTGATTCTTAAACTCTTCCAGCTCATTGAGTTGCATTAATCTCTTTTCTCCAGCAGCTTGCTCATCATAGTTTAACATCTTTAGATCCCAAAATGCTCTATGTTCGAGTTCAACTGGCAAGTGACAAGCCTTGCCAAATACCAGTTGGTATGGAGACATCCCAATGGGAGTCTTATAGGCTATCCTGTAGGCCCATAGTGCCTCATCCAGCTTCTTAAACCAATCCTTTCTTGAGCTTCCAATAGTTTTTTCAAGGATTCTTTTTAGCTCTCTGTTGGAAATTTCAGCTTGCCCGTTAGTCTGTGGGTGGTATGGAGTTGCCACGTTGTGCTTTACTCCATATCTGAGAAGGAGTGTCTCGAGTTGTTTGTTGTAGAAGTGTGTCCCTCCATCACTAATGAGAGATCTGGGCACTCCAAATCTGCTGAAGATGTTCCTTCTCAAGAAGCTTATCACAACCTTATTGTCATTTGTTGCAGTGGCTATGGCTTCTACCCATCTTGAGACATAATCAACAGCCACCAATATGTAGCTATTAGAGTAGGAGGTTGGGAAGGGTCCCATGAAATCAATCCCCATACATCAAATAGCTCCAACTCTAATATGAATTGCTGTGGCATCTCATTTCTCTTGGTTTGATTACCAGCTCTTTGGCATTCATCACACCTTGACACCATTTCCTTGGCATCCTTAAACATTGTTGGCCAGTAAAATCCGGATTGAAGCACTTTTGCTGCTGTCCTTTCTCCACTGAAGTGTCCTCCATATGCGGATCCATGGCACTGCCATAACACTTCCTGCCCTTCCTCATGGGGTATACACCTTCTTAGGATTCCATCAGCACACTTCTTAAACAAATAAGGATCGTCCCAGATGTAGTGTTTGGCATCCTTAATTAGCTTCCTCCTCATGTGCCTATTGATGTTAGTTGGTAGTTCCCCAATAGCCTTGAAGTTGGCTATGTCTGCAAACCAAGGGGCTACTCGAATCATCATCAATTGTTCATCAACGAAGCTTTCATTGACTGCTACTTACTGCATCTCTTCTTCTTGTGGGATCCTTGAGAGGTGGTCAGCTACTTTATTCTCTGCTCTACTCCTATCTTTAATCTCAATATCAAATTCTTGGAGCAACAAGATCCACCTTATTAGTCTAGGCTTAGATTCTTGTTTGGTAAGCAAGTATTTGAGTGCTGCATGATCAGTGAACACAATTACTTTTGAGCCAATAAGATATGATCTAAACTTGTCAAAAGCAAAAACTATGGCTAAAAGTTCTTTCTCTGTGGTGGTATAGTTCCTTTGATTCTCATTAAAAACCTTGCTAGCATAGTAAATAACAAGTACTAGCTTGTCTTTCTTCTGTCTTAGAACAGCACCAACAGCAAAATCAGATGCATCACATATTAGTTCAAAGGGAAGATCCCAGCTTGGTGGTGTTATAATAGGTGCAGAGGAGAGTTTCTTCTTAAGTTCATCAAAGGCTACCATACATTCTCTATCAAAAACAAAGGGAGTATTTGAGACAAGTAGGTTGCTAAGGGGTTTTGCAATCTTTGAAAAATCTTTGATAAACCTCTTATAGAACCCAGCGTGTCCCAAAAAACTTTTGATTGCTTTGACATTGCAAGGTGGAGGTAATTTTTCAATTACTTCCACTTTTGCCTTGTCCACTTCTATGCCATCTTTTGAAATCTTGTGACCAAGAACCACCCCTTCAGTCACCATAAAATGTCAATTCTCCCAGTTTAAAACTAGGGTGGTTTCTTGACACCTTTTTAGCACAAGAGCAAGATGGTATAGGCAATCAGAATATGAGTTCCCAAATACAGAGAAGTCATCCATAAATACTTCTATGAACTTCTCAATCATGTCTGAAAAAATGGAGAGCATGCACTTTTAGAATGTTGCAGGTGCATTGCACAATCCAAAGGGCATTCTCCTATAAGCAAAGATACCATATGGACAAGTAAATGAAGTTTTTTCCTGATCCTTGGGGTCTACAACAATTTGATTATAGCCCGAATACCCATCTAGGAAGTAATAGTACTCATGTCCTGCCAATCTTTCAAGCATTTGGTCCATGAAAGGTAAGGGAAAGTGGTCCTTCCGGGTGGCTTCGTTGAGTTTCCGGTAGTCAATGCACATACACCATCCGGTCACTGTCCTTGTGGGTATCAATTCATTCCTCTCATTTGCCACAACAGTGATCCCTCCTTTCTTAGGGACTACTTGCACCGGGCTTACCTAAGGGCTGTCTGAGATGGGGTAGATCACCCCTGCTTGCCATAATTTCAACACTTCTTTCTGAACCACTTCATTCATAGTTGGGTTCAGCCTCCTTTGTTGTTGTCTTGAAGGTTTGGCATCTTCTTCAAGTAAGATCTTATGCATATACATTGAAAGACTGATCCCTTTTAAATCTGCAAGTGTCCAGCCTATGGCATCCTTGTGTTGTCTCAGAACTTGGATGAGCTCCTCTTCTTGTTCCTTACTCAGACTTGAATTTATGATCACTAGTTGAGTGTTGTTGGCACCTAGATATGCATATTTCAAGCTGGGTGGTAATGCTTTCAGCTCTAGTTTTGGTGACTCTGCATCTTTGTTGCTTGTAATGGTTGGCATAATTGAGTTTCCCATGGTTGCTTGTGGTAATTCTCCATCTGGTGCTTGTTCCAGCTCAATGGTTCCTCCACGTTGTTCTTCCTCCAAGACTTCTTGAACTATTTATTCCATGGTGTCTACCAGCATGCATTCTCCTATGGATTCCTTGGGGTAACTCATTGCTTTGAAGACATTGAAGACCATTTTCTCTTCATGCAACCTCAAGACTAGTTTCCCTTTTTGCACATCGATGATGGCTCCAGCAGTAGCTAGGAATGGTCTTCCTAAGATAATTGACGTGTTGGCCTCTTCTTCCATGTCCAGCACAACGAAATCAGCAGAAAAGATGAACTCTCCTACTTTCACTAGCAAGTCTTCCACCACCCCATGTGGAAACTTAAATATTCTGTCAGCCAATTGGAGTGCCATTCTTGTTGGCTTGGCTTCCTCAATCTTCATCCTTCTCATCATGGTCAGGGACATAAGATTTATGCTAGCTCCCAAATCACACAAAACATTCTCAATGGTGATGTCTCCTATGATGCAGGAAATTTGGAAATTCCCTGGGTCTTTCAGCTTTTGAGGCAGCTTCTTCTGTATGATGGCGCTGCATTCTTCAGTTAAGATTATGGTTTCTTTTGCTTCCCAGTTCCTCTTTTTGGTTATAAGCTCCTTCAAAAATTTAGCATAGAGTGGCATTTGTTCTAATGTCTCAGCAAATGGTATGTTGATTTGGAGCCTCTTGAAGATCTCTAGGAACTTAGAAAACTAGCCATCCTTCCCATCTTTTCCCAGTCTTTGTGGGTATGGTGCCCTTGGCACATAAGTCTTCAAGACTGGTTTTGGTGGAGGTGGACCAGGGATTTCTTCTCCATCCTTGTTCTCATGCTTTGCTGCAACTTCTTCATGCTTGTCTTTGCTTGGGGTTCCTTCTTCTACAACCTTCCCACTTCTTAGAGTAATGGCTTTGCATTCCCCTCTTGGGTTAGCCATGGTATCACTAGGAAATGTGTGTGTGGGAAGTGAGATTTGCTTGGACAAAATCCTCACTTGTGGTTCAAACTTTGAGATTGCTGCGTGATGAGCGGATAATTTATACGCTTTTTGGCATTGTTTTTACATAGTTTTTAGTATACTTTAGTTACTTTTTATTATATTTTTGTTAGTTTTCATTCAAAAATCACATTTCTGGACTTTACTATGAGTTTGTGTATTTTTCTGTGATTTCAGGTAATTTCTGGCTGAAATTGAGGGACTTGAGCAAAAATCTGATTCAGAGGTTGAAGAAGGACTGCAGATGCTGTTGGATTCTGACCACCCTGCACTCAAAGTAGATTTTCTGGCGCTACAGAAACCCAATTGGCGCGCTCTCAATTGCGTTAGAAAGTAGACATTTAGAGCTTTCCAGCAATATATAATAGTCCATACTTTGCACAATTTTTGATGACGCAAACTGGCGTTCAAACGCCAACTCCCTGCCCTATTCTGGAGTTAAGCGCCAGAAACAGGATGCAAATCAGAGTTAAACGCCAGAAATAGGCCACAACCTGGCGTTTGACTCCAAAAAGAGTCTCTATGAAAGAGTCTCAATGCTCAGCCCAAGCACACACCAAGTGTGCCCGGAAGTGGATTTCTACATCATTTACTTATCTTATGTAACCCTAGCTACTAGTTTGGTATAAAAACTACTTTTAGTGATTTATTTCACATCTCTGGTTGGTCTTTGACTAATTTTATGTTCAGAGATCACGTTTAGGGGGCTGGCCATTCGGCCATGCCTTGACCTCCATCACTTATGTATTTTCAACGGTAGAGTTTCTACAAACCATAGATTAGGGTGTGGAGCTCTGCTGTTCCTCATGAATTAATGCAAAGTACTATTGTTTTTCTATTCAATTCAAGCTTATTCTTATTCTAAGATATTCATTCGCACACAAGAACATGATGAATGTAATGATTATGTGGCACTCATCACCATTCTCACTTATGAACGCGTGCCTGACAAACACTTCTGTTCTACATGAAAACAAGCTTGAATGCATATCTCTTAGCCTCCTGGTTCACAATCAGAGTCTTCGTGGTATAGGCTAGCATTATTAGCGGCCATTCTTGAGATTCGGAAAGTCTAAACCTTGTCTGTGGTATTCCGAGTAGGATCTGGGAAGGAATGACTGTGACGAGCTTCAAACTCGCGAGTGTTGGGCATAGTGACAGACGCAAAAGGATCACTGGATCCTATTCCAACATGATCGAGAACCGACAGATGATTAGCCATGTGGTGACAGCGCATTTGCACCATTTTCACTGAGAGGACGGGATGTAGCCATTGATAACGGTGATGCCCAACATACAGCTTGCCATGAAAGGAGTATGAATGATTGGATGAAGACAGTAGGAAAGTAGAGATTCAGAGGGAGCAAAGCATCTCCAACGCTTATCTGAAATTCTCACCAATGAATTACATAAGTATCTCTATCCTATTTTATATTTTATTTATATTTTAATTATCTTAAATCCCATAACCATTTGAATCTGTCTGACTGAGATTTGCAAGATGACCATAGCTTGCTTCAAGCCGACAATCTCCGTGGGATCGACCCTTACTCACGTAAGGTTTATTACTTGGACGACCCAGTACACTTGCTGGTTAGTTGTGCGGAGTTGTGACAAAGAGTTGAGATTATAATTGTGCGTACCAAGTTGTTGGCGCCATTGATGATCACAATTTCGTGCACCAAGTTTTTGGCGCCGTTGCCGGGGATTGTTCGAGTTTGGACAACTGACGGTTCATCTTGTTGCTCAGATTAGGTAATTTTGTTTTAATTTTAAGCTTTTTGTTTTTATTATTCTTATTTTCGAAAAAATTTCAAAAAAATAAATTATTCTATGTTCTTCAGAATTTTTAAGAATAAATTCTAGAGTTTCATGAGATATGTTGAATCCTGGCTGGCTGTTAAGCCATGTCTAATCCTTTGGACCGAGGTTTCAACTATCATTAGAAGAGCTTCTTTGTCTTTCTCAGCAATTTAGCTTTTGTATGTAATGATCTGCTAAAGCTTGGCTGGCCATTGGCTATGTCTAGTGTTTTGGACCGGAGCTTTCACTGAAAGCTTGGCTGGCTAGTAAGCCATGTCTAATTCATGGACCGGAGTTTTAGATTAACATTGCATGATTCCTGGAATTCTCATTAGAAATTTTGAAATCCTTATTTTTCTTTTTCCAATTAATTTTCGAAAAATCCAAAAAAAATTTTAATAAAATCATAAAAACCAAAAATATTTTATGTTTCTTGTTTGAGTCTAGTGTCAATTTTTAAATTTGGTGTCAATTGCATCTTTTTAATTTCTTTAAATTTTCGAAAACTCATGCATAATGTTCTTCATGATCTTCAAGCTGTTCTTGATGAATTTCCTTCTTTAATCTTTGCATCTTCTTGTTTTATGTCTTTTCTTGTTTTTCATATGCATTTTCAATTTGTTAGTGTCTAATGTTTGAAAATTTCTAAGTTTGGTGTCTTGCATATTTTTCTTTTCTTAAAAATTTTCAAAAATAAGTTCTTGATGTTCATCTTGACATTCAAAGTGTTCTTGGTGTTCATCTTGACATTCAAGGTGTTCTTGCATGCATTTTTATTTTGATCTTAAATTTTTATGTGTGTTTCATTTTTGTTGTTTAATAGAAAAAGAGAAAAACATAAAAATGATATCTTTCTTTTTTTTCTCTCTCCTCATTAAAAATTCAAAAATAAAAAAATATCTTTCCCTTATTTACAAATAAATTTCGAAAATTTGGTTTGACTTAGTCAAAAATTTTTAAAATTTAGTTGTTTCTTATGAGTCAAGTCAAATTTTCAATTTAAAAATCCTATCTTTTCAAAACCTTTTCAAAAATCAAATCTTTCTCATCTTTTTTTTTATTAATATTTTCGAAAACTTTTAAAAAAAATGGTTTTCAAAATCTTTACTAACAATTAATGTGATTGATTCAAAACTTTTAAAGTTTGTTACTTGCCTATTAAGAAAAGTTCAATCTTTAAATTTTAGAATCATATCTTTTAGTTTCTTGTTAGTCAAGTAATCAATTTCAATTTTCAAAATCAAATCTTTTTAATTTCCAATTCAAATCTTTTTCAAAATAATTTTCAATCATATCTTTTTCAAAATCAATTTCAAAATCTTTTCTAACTTCTCACCCTTTCAAATTTGATTTTCAAATATTTTTCAATTAACTACTTGACTTTTTGGTTTATTTTTAAAAGTTTTCTATTTCAATCATATCTTTTTCAAAACCACCTAACTAATTTTCTCTCTCTAATTTTCGAAAATCACTAACACTTTTTCAAAATTCTTTTTAATTAACTAATTGTTTCAAATTTTAATTTTAATTTTATTTCTCTTTTTTATTTTCGAATTCTAACCATTTTAAAATAAAAACAAAAATATTTTTCCTTTTAGTTTAAATTAAATTCGAATTTTCTCCCCCCTCTCTCATCTCCTTCTATTTATTTATTTATCTACTAACACTTCTCTTCTACACATAATTCGAACCCCGTCTTCTTCTCTGTGTTCGAGTTTTTCTCTTCTCCTCCTTCTATTCTTCTCTTCTTATACTCACATAAGGAATCTCTATACTGTGACATAGAGGATTTCATATTTTCTTTTCTGTTCTCTTCTTTTTCATATGAGCAGGAACAAGGAAAAGAATATTCTTGTTGAAGCTGATCCTGAACCTGAAAGGACTCTGAAGAGGAAGCTAAGGGAAGCCAAAGCACAACTCTCTGGAGAGGATCTGACAGAAATTTTCAAAAAAGAAGGAGACATGGCCGAACCTAATAGCAATGGTGGAGATGCAAGGAAGATGCTTGGTGACTTGATTGCACCCTCTTCTAACTTCTATGGAAGAAGCATCTCACTTCCTGCAATTGGAGGAAACAACGTTGAGCTTAAGCCTCAATTAGTTTCTCTAATGCAACAGAACTGCAAGTTTCATGGACTTTCAATGGAAGATCCTCATCAATTTTTAGCTGAATTCTTGCAAATCTATGACACTGTCAAGACCAATGGAGTTGATCCCGAGGTCTACAGGCTTATGCTTTTCCCTTTTGCTGTAAGAGACAGAGCTAGAACATGGTTAGATTCATAACCTAAGGATATCCTGAACTCCTGGGATAAGATGGTCAGTGCTTTCCTGGCCAAATTCTTTCCACCTCAAAAGATGAGCAAGCTTAGAGTGGAAATCCAAACCTTCAAACAGAAGGAAGGAGAATCCCTCTATGAAGCTTGGGAAAGATATAAGTAACTGATCAAAAGGTGTCCTACTGACATGCTTCCAGAATGGAGCATCATAAGCATATTCTATGATGGTCTGTCTGAGTTGTCAAAAATGTCATTGGACCATTCTGCAGGAGGATCTCTTCACGTGAAAACCCTTGCAGAAGCTCAGGAACTCATTGAAATGGTTGCAAATAACCAGTTCATGTACACCTCTGAGAGGAATCCTGTGAACAATGGGACGCCTCAGAAGAAGGGAGTTCTTGAAATTGATACTCTGAATGTCATATTGGCTCAGAACAAAATATTGACTCAGTAAGTCAATATGATTTCTCAGAGTCTAAATAGATTGCAAGCTGCATCCAACAGTACTAAAGAAGCATCTTCTGAAGAAGAAGCTTATGATCCTGAGAACCCTGCAATAGCAGAGGTGAATTACATGGGAGAACCTTATGGAAACACCTATAATCCTTCATGGATAAATCATCCAAATTTCTCATGGAAGGACCAACAGAAGCCTCAACAAGGCTTCAATAATAATGGTGGAAGAAATAGGTTTAGCAATAGCAAGCCTTTTCCATCATCTTTTCAGCAACAGAGAGAGAATTTTGAACAGAGCCATTCTGGCATGGCAACCATAGTCTCTGATCTATCTAAGACCACACTAAGTTTTATGAATGAAACAAGGTCCTCTATTAGAAATTTGGAGGTACAGGTGGGTTAGCTGAGTAAGAAGATTACTGAAACTCCTCCCAGTACTCTCCCAAGCAATACAGAAGAAAATCCCAAGAGAGAGTGCAAGGCCTTAACCTTACTTGGTGTGGCCGAATGCCCAGAGGAGGAGGAGGACATGAATCCCAGTAAGGAAGACCTCTTAGGATGTCCTCTGAACAGAAAGGAGTTCCCATTTGAGGAACCAAAGGAATCTGAGGCTCATACAAAGACCATAGAGATTCCGTTGAACTTCCTTCTGTCATTCATGAGCTCTGATGAATATTCTTCCTCTGAAGAGGATGAAGATGTCACTGAAGAGCAAGTTGCTAAGTATCTAGGAGCAATCGTGAAGTTGAATGCCAGTTTATTTGGTACTGAGACTTGGGAGGATGAACCCCCCTTGTTAACCAATGAACTGAATGCATTAATGAGGCAGACATTACCTCAGAAGAAACCGGATTCCGGAAAATTCTTCATACCTTGTTGATGAGCGGATATTTTATACGCTTTTTGGGGATAATTTCATATAGTTTAGAGTATGTTTTAGTTAGTTTTTAGTCTATTTCTAGTAGTTTTTAGGAAAAATTCATATTTCTGGACTTTACTATGAGTTGTGTGTTTTTCTATAATTTCAGGTATTTTTCTGGCTGAAATTGAAGGAGCTGAGCAAAAATCTGATTCAGGCTGAAAAAGGACTGCTAATGCTGTTGGATTCTGACCTCCCTGCACTCAAATTGGATTTTCTGGAGCTACAGAACTCGAAATGGCATGCTTCCAATTGAATTGGAAAGTAGACATCCAGGGCTTTCCAGTAATATATAATAGTCCATACTTTGCACAAGGATAGACGACGTAAACTGGCGTTCAACGCCAGTTCTCTGCCCAATTCTGGCGTCCAGCGCCAGAAAAGGATCAAAAACTGGAGTTGAACGCCCAAACTGGCATAAAAACTGGCGTTCAACTCCACAAATGGCCTCTGCACGTGACTCACTTAAATCTCAGCCCCAGCACACACCAAGTGGGCCCCAGAAGTGGACCTCTGCATCATCCATCATAGTCCACTCATATTTTGTAACCCTAGGCTACTAGTTTAGTATTTAAACAACTTTTAGAGACTTATTTTGTATCTCATGACATTTCAGATCTAAACTTTGTATTCTCTGATGGCATGAGTCTCTAAACCCCATTGTTGGGGGTGAGGAGCTCTGCTGTGTCTCGATGAATTAATGCAAGTATTTCTGTTTTCCATTCAAACACGCTTGTTCCTATCTAAGATGTTTATTCGCGCTTAACTGTGATGAAGGTGATGATCTGTGACATTCATCACCTTCCTCAAACCACGAACGTGTGATTGACAACCACCTCCATTCTATATCTGATTGAATGAGCATCTCTTAGATTCTTTAATCAGAATCTCCGTGGTATAAGCTAGAACTGATGGCGGCATTCATGAGAATCCGGAAAGTCTAAACCTTGTCTGTGGTATTCCGAGTAGGATTCAAGGATTGAATGACTGTGACGAGCTTCAAACCCCTGAAGGCTGGGCGTTAGTGACAGACGCAAAAGGATAGTAAATCCTATTCCAACCGGATCGAGAACCAACCGGTGATTAGCCGTGCTGTGACAGAGCGCGTGAGCGTAGTTTTCACTGGAAGGACGGAAGGTAGCCATTGACAACGGTGATCCACCAACACACTGCTTGCCATAGGAGGGCGTGCGTGCGTGAATCAGAAGACAGAGGAAAGCAGAGATTCAGAAGACAAAGCATCTCCAAAACCCCAACATATTCTCCATTACTGCACAACAAGTAATCTTTAATTTATGCTCTCTTGGTTATTCACAATTCAACTGATAAACATAATTGACTTCCTGACTAAGATTTACAAGATAACCATAGATTGCTTCAAACCAACAATCTCCGTGGGATTCGACCCTTACTCACGTGAGGTATTACTTGGACGACCCAGTGCACTTGCTGGTCATGTGTGCGAAATTGTAAGAGAGTAACAATTTTGTGCACCATGTTTTTGGCGCCGTTGCCGGGGATTGTTCGTGTTTGAACAACTGACGGATTATTTTGTTGCTTAGATTAGGAAAAATTTTTCTTTTTTGGTTTAGAGTCTTTTATTATTTATCCCTTGTTAAAATACTTTAAACTTATAGCTCAGTTATTTAGAACGTGGTGTTTATGTTCATGATAATTGGCTATCATATTTTTTTTAAAACCTTTTTCAAAAATAAATTTTCTATTAAATCCTGTGCCAAACTTTAAGTTTGGTGTTTTCAAAAATAATCTTTCTTAAAATTTTTGAAGGTCCCATAACTCATTTGGCTAGAGCGTTAATCTGTGTTCTTGGTAATTGGGTTAGAATCTTTTATACTCTTTTCAAAACCTTCTTTTTCAAAAATATTTTTTCTATTAAATCTTGTGCCAAACTTTAAGTTTGGTGTTTTCTTGTTGATTTCCCTTTGATTTTCGAAAATTTTGGTTTGGTTTTCTAAAAATTTTAAGTTTGGTGTTCTTCCTTCATGTTCTTGTGTTCTTGTGAGTCTTCAAAGTGTTCTTGAGTTTCCTTGTGTCTTGATCTTAAAATTTTTAAGTTTGGTGTTCCTTGGTGTTTTCCCTCCAAAATTTTCAAAAACAAGGAGCATTAGATCTAAAAATTTTAAATCTTGTACTATCTTATTGTCTTTGTCTCTCCTCACTAAATTCAAAAATATCTTTTCAAAATATCTCTTCTAACTTCCTAACTTCTTATCTTTTCAAAATTTGTTTCAACTAACTAACTAACTTTTTGTTTGTTTCTTAACTTTTTCAAAACTACCTAACTAACTCTCTCTCTCTAATTTTCGAAAATATCTTCCATCTTTTTCAAAAATTTCCTTTTTTTTTAACTAATTATTTTTCATTTTTTTACGAAAAAAAAAATTTTTTTACTTCAAAATTCAAATTCTTTTTAGTTATTTTATTTTATTTAAGTATTTACTTCTTATAAAATAAAATAAATAAAAAGGTAAATCAGTCCAAGTTATATCCATAGATCCATCATGGACATAAGTAGAAATGAACAGTCCAGGAGGACTCTGGGGTCATATTCTAACCCCTCTACTGCTTCATATGGAAGTAGCATCTGCATACCCTCCATTGGAGTCAGTAGCTTTGAGTTGAATCCTCAGCTCATTATCATGGTGCAGCAAAGTTGCCAGTATTCCGGTCTTCCACAGGAAGAACCTACAGAGTTTCTGGCACAATTTTTACAAATTGCTGACACAGTACATGATAAGGAAATAGATCAGGATGTCTACAGACTATTACTGTTTCCATTTGCTGTAAAAGATCAAGCCAAGAGGTGGTTAAATAACCAACCTAAGGCCAGCATAAGAACATGGAAACAACTGACAGAAAAATTCCTGAATCAATATTTCCCTCCAAAAAGGATGACACAGCTAAGGCTGGACATCCAAGGCTTTAAACAAGGAGATAATGAATCTCTTTATGATGCCTGGGAGAGATACAGAGAGATGCTACGAAAATGCCCCTCTGAAATGTTTTCAGAGTGGGTTCAGTTAGACATCTTCTACTATGGGCTTGCAGAAGGAGCTCAGATGTCTTTAGATTACTCAGCTGGTGGATCTATCCATATGAGAAAGACAATTGAAGAAGCTCAAGAGCTCATTGATACAGTTGCCAGGAATCAGCATCTGTATCTAAGCAGCAACCCTTCCATGAATGAAGAGGTTGAAACAGTAACTGCTGAATTCAGTACTGTAAAACAAGCTGCTGAATTCAATCAGCAATTAGATTTTCTAACAAAACAGCTAGCTGAATTCAAAGACAGGTTACAGGAGACAAGGATAGCTAATATACATATGGACGAACAGTTTAAGCAAACAAAGCAGCAGCTATCAAAGCAAATAGCAGAAGAATGCCAAGCAGTTCAATTAAGAAGTGGGAAAACATTAAATATCCCACCTCAAGGCATCAAAAATTCAAGAAATGAGCAACCCACCAAAGATTCCCCTGAGGACAGTAAGAGCCCAGGGAAAAATAATTCTGGCACTAAAACGCCAGAAAATGGGTGGAAGGCTGGCGCTGAACGCCCAGACCATGCCCAAAACTGGCGTTCAGCGCCAGAAACAAGGCAGGATTGGCGTTCAACGCCAGAAATGGGCAAGAATCTGGCGTTGAACGCCCAAAGGTGGCATAATCCAGCGTTGAACGCCCAAAATGGGCACATTTCTGGCGTTCAGGCGCCAGGAACAGACAGTGAGTTGGCGTCTAACGTCACTCCAGCTTCTGACTCTGGTACTCAATTGCCAGTGAGGGATCAGACACACACAAGTGCTGATAACAACCCCTCTAAAAAGGCTTCTTTAACCACTAAGGTTGAGGAATATAAAGCCAAGATACCTTATCCTCAAAAACTCCGGAAAGAGGAGCAGGATAAGCAATTTGCTCGCTTTGCAGATTATCTAAGGACTCTTGAAATAAAGATTCCTTTTGCAGAGGCACTTGAGCAAATACCTTCTTATGCCAAGTTCATGAAAGAGATCTTGAGTCATAAAAAGGAGTGGAGAGAAACAGAAAGAGTTCTCCTCACTGAAGAATGCAGTGCAGTCATTCTGAAAAGCTTTCCTGAAAAGCTTAAAGACCCTGGGAGTTTTCTGATACCATGCACATTGGAAGGTGATTGCACCAAGACAGCCTTATGCGATCTTGGGGCAAGCATCAACCTAATACCTGCATCCACTATCAGGAAGCTTGGCTTAACTGAAGAAGTTAAACCAACCCGGATATGTCTCCAACTTGCTGATGGTTCCACTAAATACCCATCAGGCGTGATTGAGGACATGATTGTCAGAGTTGGGCCATTCGCCTTTCCCACTGACTTTGTTGTGCTGGAAATGGAGGAGCACAAGAGTGCCACTCTCATTCTAGGAAGACCCTTCCTAGCAACTGGACGATCCCTCATTGACGTCCAACTGGGGGAAATAACCCTGAGAGTCAACGATGACGAGTTCAAGTTGAACGCTGTCAAAGCCATGCAGCATCCAGACACATCAACAGACTGCATGAAAGTTGACCTTATTGACTCTTTGGTAGAAGAGATCAACATGGCTGAGAGTCTCGAATCAGAGTTGGAAGACATCTTTAAAGATGTTCAGCCTGATTTGGAGGATTCAGGGGACATGAAAGAGCCTCTGAACTTTCTTCTGAAAGAGGAAAAACCTCCTAAACCAGAGCTCAAGCCACTGCCACCATCCTTGAAATATGCATTTCTAGGAGAAGGTGACACCTTTCCAGTGATCATAAACTCTGCTTTAAATTCACAGGAAGAGGAAGCACTTATTCAAGTGCTAAGGACACACAAGACAGCTCTTGGGTGGTCCATAGGTGACCTTAAGGGCATAAGCCCAGCTAGATGCATGCACAAAATCCTACTGGAGGATAATGCCAAACCAGTGGTTCAACCACAGAGGCGGCTAAATCCAGCCATGAAGGAAGTGGTGCAGAAAGAGGTCACCAAATTACTAGAGGCTGGGATTATTTATCCCATTTCTGATAGCCCCTGGGTGAGCCCTGTTCAAGTCGTCCCAAAAAAGGGAGGCATGACAGTGATTCATAATGAAAAAAATGAACTGGTTCCTACAAGAACAGTTACAGGGTGGCGCATGTGTATTGACTACAGAAGGCTCAATACAGCCACCAGAAAGGATCATTTTCCTTTACCATTCATAGACCAGATGCTAGAGAGACTAGCAGGTCATGATTATTACTGCTTTTTGGATGGCTACTCAGGCTATAACCAGATTGCAGTAGATCCCCAGGATCAAGAGAAAACAGCATTCACATGTCCATCTGGAGTGTTTGCTTATAGAAGGATGCCCTTTGGGCTATGCAATGCACCTGCAACCTTCCAGAGATGCATGCTCTCTATTTTCTCTGATATGGTGGAAAAATTTCTGGAAGTCTTCATGGATGACTTCTCAGTATATGGAGACTCATTCAGCTCCTGTCTTGATCACCTGAAACTTGTTCTGAAAAGATGCTAAGAAACCAACCTAGTTTTAAACTGGGAAAAGTGTCACTTCATGGTGACTGAAGGAATTGTTCTTGGGCATAAAATCTCAAACAAGGGAATAGAGGTGGATTAAGCAAAAATAGAGGTAATTGAAAAATTACCACCACCTGCCAATGTTAAGGCAATCAGAAGCTTTCTGGGGCATGCAGGATTCTATAGGAGGTTTATAAAGGATTTTTCAAAAATCGCAAAACCTCTAAGCAATCTGCTAGCTGCTAACACGCCATTTGTGTTTGACACAGCATGCCTGCAGGCGTTTGAAACGCTGAAAGCTAAGCTGGTCACAGCACTAGTCATTTCTGCACCAGACTGGACATTGCCATTTGAGTTAATGTGTGATGCCAGTGATCATGCCATTGGTGCAGTATTGGGACAGAGGCATGACAAGCTTCTGCATGTCATTTATTATGCCAGTCGCGTTCTAAATGATGCCCAGAAAAATTACACAACCACGGAAAAAGAACTACTTGCAGTGGTTTACGCCATTGACAAGTTCAGATCATACTTAGTAGGATCAAAAGTGATTGTGTATACTGACCATGCTGCTCTTAAATATCTACTCACAAAGCAGGATTCAAAACCCAGGCTCATCAGATGGGTATTGCTTCTGCAAGAGTTTGATATAGAAATAAGAGACAGAAAAGGGACAGAGAACCAAGTGGCTGATCATCTGTCCCGGATATTGCCAGTGAAAGGGACGTCCCTCCCCTTTCTTGAGATCTCTGAGACGTTCCCTGATGAGCATCTATTTGCCATTCAGGAAGCACCATGGTTTGCCGATATTGCAAACTATAAAGCTGCAAGGTTCATACCCAAGGAGTACAATAGAATACAAAAGAAGAAATTAGTTATTGATGCAAAGTACTACTTGTGGGATGAACCCTATCTCTTTAAGAGATGTGCAGACGGAATTATCCGTAGGTGTGTCCCCAAAGAGGAAGCACAGAGAATCCTATGGCATTGCCACGGATCTCAATATGGAGGCCATTTCGGAGGTGAACGAACAGCCACCAAGGTCCTCCAATGTGGCTTCTATTGGCCCACACTCTATAAAGATTCCCGAGAGTTTGTACGTAATTGTGACAGTTGCCAAAGAGCTGGTAACCTGCCTCATGGTTACGCCATGCCTCAACAAGGGATCTTGGAAATAGAGTTGTTTGATGTATGGGGAATTGACTTCATGGGACCATTCCCACCATCATACTCAAACACTTATATTCTGGTGGCAGTTGACTATGTATCAAAATGGGTTGAGGCTATTGCCACACCCACCAATGATACTAAAATAGTGCTGAAGTTCCTCCAGAAACATATCTTCAGCAGGTTTGGTGTCCCTAGAGTACTAATCAGTGATGGGGGCACTCACTTCTGCAATAAACAGCTTTACTCTGCCATGGTTCGGTATGGAATTCGCCACAAGATAGCCACTCCATATCATCCACAAACCAATGGGCAGGCTGAAGTCTCTAATAGAGAATTAAAGAGAATCCTGGAACGGACAGTAAATACCCGTAGAAAGGATTGGGCAAGGAGCTTGGATGATGCTCTGTGGGCTTACAGAACAGCATTCAAGACCCCTATAGGGACCTCTCCATACCAACTGGTGTATGGTAAGGCATGTCACCTGCCCGTGGAACTGGAACATAAGGCCTACTGGGCAACCAGATTCCTAAACTTTGATGCCAAATTAGCAGGAGAAAAAAGATTGCTCCAGCTAAATGAGCTAGAGGAGTTCAGATCCACAGCTTTCAAAAATGCCAAGCTATATAAAGAAAAATAAAAAAAGTGGCATGACAGAAAGCTGTCATCTAGAATCTTTGAACCAGGACAGAAGGTTCTGTTGTTTAACTCTAGACTCAGGCTATTCCCCGGGAAACTGAAATCCCGGTGGAGGGGACCATACGTGATTACAAGTGTATCACCATATGGTTACGTGGAGCTTCAAGATATTGATTCTGATAAGAAGTTCATTGTCAATGGACAGAGAATCAAGCATTATCTAGAAGGCAACATATAGCAAGAATGCTCAAGGCTGAAGCTAGATTAAAAGCTCAGCAAGGTCCAGCTAAGGACATTAAAGAAGCGCTTGTTGGGACGCAACCCAATGTTTATCTAATCCTTATTTTTATTGTTTTTCATGTTTTCTTAGGTTCATGATCATGTGGAGTCACAAAATAAACAAAAAAAAAATCAAAAATGGAATCAAAAACAGCAGAAGAAAAATCACACCCTGGAGGAGCATCTGTCTGGCGTTCAAACGCCAGAACAGAGCATAGTTCTGGCGCTGAACGCCCAGAATGGGAGCATCCTGGCGCTGAACGCCCAGAACAAGCATGGTTCTGGCGTTCAACGCCAGAAATGGCAGCAAAGGGGCGTTGAACACCCAAAATAGGCACCAACCTGGCGCTGAATGCCCAGAGTTGTGTGCAAGGGCATTCTGCATGCCCAAATTGGTGCAGGGATGTAAATGCCTTGACACCTCAAGATCTGTGGACCTCACAGGATCATTTCAAGATCTGTGGACCCCACAGGATCCCCACCTTCCCTCCTCATAATCCTAGTTTTTTATTTCCACATCTTCTTCTTCATCTATTCCCTCTTCTTTTGCTCGAGGGCGAGCAACATTCTAAGTTTGGTGTGGACATCACAATTATGTGAAGGATCTATAGCTCAGTGGTAGAACATGTGGCTGCAAATCAAGAGATACCTCAGGGGATGCACTTCCCTCCACATAATTATTGGAAGCAACTGAGGATAGAAATACCAAAAATCACTAGGAATCAAGCCACAAAGGCAAGGAAGAGACATAAAAGAGTTCAAGAACATCATTGGTGCCTCAAGAAGGAAATGCCATCATCACTAAGGTGGACTCGTTCCTTGTTCTTACTTTCTCTGTTTTTTGTTTTCTCTATGCTAAGTGCTTATCTATGTTTGTGTCTTCATTACATGATCATTAGTAGTAATTAGTGTCTAGTTTGATCTTATCCCCAATTAAGTTATAGTCTATTTTTCTTATCATCAACAAACATGAATAAAATAGTAGATCTTTTGAATAGGAAGCAATAAAATTTCGAGTTTAATAAAAGAAATTCTAATTGGTTAAATGTGGTGGCAATGCTTTCTGTCTTTTGAATGAATGCTTGAACAGTGCACATGTCTTTTGAATTTGTTGTTTAAGACTGTTAAATATGTTGGCTCTTGAAAGAATGATGAACATGAGATATGTTATTGATAATCTGAAAATCATCAAAATGATTCTTGAAGCAAGAAAAAGCAGCAAAGAACAAAGCTTGCAGAAAAAAAATTAAAAAAAAAAAGAGAAGAAAAGCAAGCAGAAAAAGCCAAAAGCTCTTAAAACCAAAAGGCAAGGGCAAATAAAAAAGATCCCAAGGCTTTGAGCATCAGTGGATAGGAGGACCTAAAGGACTAAAATCCTGGTCTAAGCGGCTAAACCAAGCTGTCCCTAACCATGTGCTTGTGGCGTGAAGGTGTCAAGTGAAAACTTGAGACTGAGCGGTTAAAGTCAAGGTCCAAAGCAAAAAGAAGAGTGTGCTTAAGAACTCTGGACACCTCTAATTGGGGACTTTAGCAAAGCTGAGTCACAATCTGAAAAGGTTCACCCAGTTATGTGTCTGTGGCATTTATGTATCCGGTAGTAATACTGGAAAACAAGGTGCTTAGGGCCACGGTCAAGACTCATAAAGAAGCTGTGTTCAAGAATCATCACACTGAACTAAGAGAATCAATAACACTATCTGAATTCTGAGTTCCTATAGATGCCAATCACTCTGAGCTTCAATGGATAAAGTGAGATGCCAAAACTGTTCAGAAGCAAAAAGCTACTAGTCCCGCTCATCTATTTAGGATCTGAGCTTCAATCAAAAACTCTGAGATATTATTGCTTCTCAACCTATTAGTCTTCTATTTTATTTGTCTAGTTGCTTGAGGACAAGCAACAGTTTAAGTTTGGTGTTGTGATGAGCGGATATTTTATACGCTTTTTGGGGATAATTTCATATAGTTTAGAGTATGTTTTAGTTAGTTTTTAGTCTATTTCTAGTAGTTTTTAGGAAAAATTCATATTTCTGGACTTTACTATGAGTTGTGTGTTTTTCTGTAATTTCAGGTATTTTTCTGGCTGAAATTGAAGAAGCTGAGCAAAAATCTGATTCAGGCTGAAAAAGGACTGCTAATGCTGTTGGATTCTGACCTCCCTGCACTCAAATTGGATTTTCTGGAGCTACAGAACTCGAAATGGCATGCTTCCAATTGCATTGGAAAGTAGACATCCAGGGCTTTCCAGTAATATATAATAGTCCATACTTTGCACAAGGATAGACGACGTAAACTGGCGTTCAACGCCAGTTCTCTGCCCAATTCTGGCGTCCAGCGCCAGAAAAGGATCAAAAACTGGAGTTGAACGCCCAAACTGGCATAAAAACTGGCGTTCAACTCCACAAATGGCCTCTGCACGTGACTCACTTAAATCTCAGCCCCAGCACACACCAAGTGGGCCCCAGAAGTGGACCTCTGCATCATCCATCATAGTCCACTCATATTTTGTAACCCTAGGCTACTAGTTTAGTATTTAAACAACTTTTAGAGACTTATTTTGTATCTCATGACATTTCAGATCTAAACTTTGTATTCTCTGACGGCATGAGTCTCTAAACCCCATTGTTGGGGGTGAGGAGCTCTGCTGTGTCTCGATGAATTAATGCAAGTATTTCTGTTTTCCATTCAAACACGCTTGTTCCTATCTAAGATGTTTATTCGCGCTTAACTGTGATGAAGGTGATGATCTGTGACATTCATCACCTTCCTCAAACCACGAACGTGTGATTGACAACCACCTCCATTCTATATCTGATTGAATGAGCATCTCTTAGATTCTTTAATCAGAATCTCCGTGGTATAAGCTAGAACTGATGGCGGCATTCATGAGAATCCGGAAAGTCTAAACCTTGTCTGTGGTATTCCGAGTAGGATTCAAGGATTGAATGACTGTGACGAGCTTCAAACCCCTGAAGGCTGGGCGTTAGTGACAGACGCAAAAGGATAGTAAATCCTATTCCAACCGGATCGAGAACCAACCGGTGATTAGCCGTGCTGTGACAGAGCGCGTGAGCGTAGTTTTCACTGGAAGGACGGAAGGTAGCCATTGACAACGGTGATCCACCAACACACTGCTTGCCATAGGAGGGCGTGCGTGCGTGAATCAGAAGACAGAGGAAAGCAGAGATTCAGAAGACAAAGCATCTCCAAAACCCCAACATATTCTCCATTACTGCACAACAAGTAATCTTTAATTTATGCTCTCTTGGTTATTCACAATTCAACTGATAAACATAATTGACTTCCTGACTAAGATTTACAAGATAACCATAGATTGCTTCAAACCAACAATCTCCGTGGGATTCGACCCTTACTCACGTGAGGTATTACTTGGACGACCCAGTGCACTTGCTGGTCATGTGTGCGAAATTGTAAGAGAGTAACAATTTTGTGTACCACTTGTACCATAGGCACCATGACCTTTGAGAAGGCTTTATGTGACCTTGGGTCAGGGATAAACCTCATGCCACTCTCTGTAATGGAGAAACTGGGAATCTTTGAGGTACAAGCTGCAAGAATCTCATTAGAGATGGCAGACAAATAAATGAAAAAGGCTTATGGACTAGTAGAGGATGTGCTAGTGAAGGTTGAAGGCATTTACATCCCTGCTGATTTCATAATCCTAGACACTGGGAAGGATGTGGATGAATCCATCATTCTTGGCAGACCCTTCCTAGCCACAGCAAAAGCTGTGATTGATGTTGACAGAGGAGAGTTGGTCCTTCAATTAAATGAGGACTACCTTGTATTTAAGACTCAAGGTTCTCCTTCTGTAACCATGGAGAGGAAGCATGAGAAGCTTCTCTCAATACAAAGTCAAACAAAACCCCCTCATTCAAACTCTAAGTTTGGTGTTGGGAGGCCACAACCAAACTCTAAGTTTGGTGTTGAGAGGCCACAACCAAACTCTAAGTTTGGTGTTGAGAGGCCCCAACATTGCTCTGATTTTCTGTGAGGCTCCATGAGAAGCTCACTGTCAAGCTATTGACATTAAAGAAGCGCTTGTTGGGAGGCAACCCAATGTTATTTAATTATATCTATTTATTTTCCATTGCTATTTTATGTTTTCTTTAGGTTGATGATCATGTGAAGTCACAAAAACTACTGAAAAATCAAAAACAGAATGAAAAACAGCATTAAAAATAGCTCACCCTGGAGAAAGAGCTTACTGGCGTTTAAACGCCAGTAAGAAGCATAAAACTGGCGTTTAACGCTAGAAAGAAGCATCAAGCTGGCGATAAACGCCAGAAACAAGCACCAGACTGGTGTTTAACGCCAGAACAGAGCATGGAATTGGCGTTTAACACCAAGAATGGGAGAAAAGCTGGCGTTAAACGCCAGAAATAAGCAGCAAGCTGGCGTTTAACGCCAGACATGCATTCTAAGGGCATTTTGCACGCCTAAATGGAGCAGGGATGCTAAGTCCTTGACCCCTCTGGATCTGTGGACCCCACAGGACCCCCACCTACCCCACTTCTTCTTCTCTCCTCTTCACAACTTTTCATAACACTCTTCCCCAAATTACCTTCACCAATCACCTCCATACCTCTTCCCCATAAACCCACCTACCTCCAAAATTCAAATTCTTCTTCCTCCCAAACCCAACCCTAATGGCCGAAACCTACCCCCCCACCCCTATATAAACCCCTCAATACTACTCTATTTTCACACATCACAAACACTACTTCTCCCCTTGGCCGAATACACTTTCTCACTCCATCTCCTCCATTTTCTTCTTCTTCTACTACTTTTTTTCTTCTTTTGCTCGAGGATGAGCAAACCTTTTAAGTTTGGTGTGGTAAAAGCATTGCTTTTTGTTTTTCCATAACCATTAATGGCACCTAAGGCCAGAGAAACCTCAAGAAAGAGGAAAGGGAAGGCAATTGCTTCTACCTCTGAGTCATGGGAGATGGAGAGATTCATCTCAAAGGTCCATCAAGACCACTTCTATGGAGTTATGGCCAAGAAAAAGGTGATCCCTGAGGTCCCTTTTAAGCTCAAAAAGAGCGAGTATCCGGAGATCCGACAATAGATTAGAAGAAGAGGATGGGAAGTACTCTCCAATCCTATTCAACAAGTCGGAATCTTAATGGTTCAAGAGTTCTATGCAAACGCATGGATCACTATGAACCATGATCAAAGTATGAACCCGAATCCAAAGAATTGGCTTACAATGGTTCGGGGGAAATACTTATATTTTAGTCCGAAAAATGTAAGGTTGGCGTTCAACTTGCCAATGATGCAAGAAAACGCACGCCCCTACACTAGAAGGGTTAACTTTGATCAAAGGTTGGACCAAGTCCTCATGGACATATGTTTGGAAGGAGCTCAATGAAAAGTTGACTCAAGAGGTAACCCGGTTCAACTGAGAAGACCAGACCTTAAGCCTGTAGCTAGAGGATGGTTGGAGTTCATCCAACGCTCTATCATTCCCACTAGCAACCGATCCGAAGTAACTGTGGATCGGGCCATCATGATCCATAGTATCATGATTGGGGAGGAAGTAGAAGTTCATGAGATTATACCTCAAGAACTCTACAAGGTGGCCGACAAGTCCTCCACTTTTGCAAGGTTAGCCTTTCCTCACCTCATTTGCCACCTTTGCAATTCGGCTGGGATTGACATAGAGGGAGACATCCTTATTGATGAGGACAAGCCCATCACTAAGAAAAGGATGGAGCAAACAAGAGATCATGGACCTCAACAAGAGCATGAGGAAATTCCTCACCATGAAATCCCTGAGATACCTCAAGGGATGCACTTTCCTCCACAAAACTATTGGGAGCAAATCAACACCTCCCTAGGAGAATTAAGTTCCAACATAGGACAACTAAGGATGGAACACCAAGAGCACTCCATCATTCTCCATGAGATTAGAGAAGATCAAAGAGCTATGAGGGAGGAGCAACAAAGGCAAGGAAGAGACATAGAGGAGCTCAAGAACACCATTGGTTCTTCAAGAGGAAGAAGACGCCACCCTCACTAAGGTGGACCCGTTCCTTAATCTCCTTGTTCTTATTTTTCTGTTTTTCGGTTTTTGAGCCTTATGTTTTATTTATGTTTGTGTCCTTATTACATGATCACTAGTGTCTAAGTGTCTATGTCTTAAAGCCATGAATGTCCTATGAATCCATCACCTTTCTTAAATGAAAAATGTTTTAATTACAAAAGAACAAGAAGTGCATGATTTCGAATTCATCCTTGAAATTAGTTTGATTATTTTGATGTGGTGGCAATACTTTTTGTTTTCTGAATGAATGCTTGAATAGTGCATATTTTTTTGAATTTATTGTTTATAAATGTTAAAATTGTTGCTCTTGAAAGAATGATGAAATAGAAAAATGTTATTGATAATCTGAAAAATCATAAAATTGATTCTTGAAGCAAGAAAAAGCAGTGAATAACAAGGCTTGCGAGAAAAAAAATATTTGGCAAAAATTAAAAAAAAAGAAACAATAAAGAGAGAGAAAGAAAAAGAAAAAGCAAACAAAAAAAGCCAATAGCCCTTAAAACCAAAAGACAAGGGTAAAAAGGATCCAAGGCTTTGAGCATCAGTGGATAGGAGGGCCCAAAGGAATAAAATCCTGGTCTAAGCGGCTAAACCAAGATGTCCCTAACCATGTGCTTCTGGCGTGAAGCAGTCAAGTGAAAAGCTTGAGACTGAGCGGTTAAAGTTAAGGTCCAAAGCAAAAAAAAAAAGAGTGTGCTTAAGAACCCTGGACACCTCTAATTGGGGACTTTAGCAAAGCTGAGTCACAATCTGAAAAGGTTCACCCAGTCATGTGTCTGTGGCATTTATGTATCCGGTGGTAATACTGGAAAACAAAGTGCTTAGGGCCACGGCCAAGACTCATAAAGTAGCTGTGTTCAAGAATCAACATACTGAACTAGGAGAATCAATAACACTATCTGAATTCTGAGTTCCTATAGATGCCAATTATTCTGAACTTCAAGGGATAAAGTGAGATGCCAAAACTGTTCAGAGGTAAAAAGCTACTAGTCCCGCTCATCTAATTGGAGCTAAGTTTCATTGATACTTTGGAATTTATAGTATATTCTCTTCTTTTTATCCTATTTGATTTTCAGTTGCTTGGGGACAAGCAACAATTTAAGTTTGGTGTTGTGATGAGCGGAGAATTTATACACCTTTTGGCATTGTTTTTACATAGTTTTTAGTATACTTTAGTTACTTTTTATTATATTTTTATTAGTTTTCATTCAAAAATCATATTTCTGGACTTTACTATGAGTTTGTGTATTTTTCTGTGATTTCAGGTAATTTCTAGCTGAAATTGAGGGACTTGAGCAAAAATCTTATTCAGAGGCTGAAGAAGGACTGCAGATGCTATTGGATTCTGACCTCCCTTCACTCGAAGTAGATTTTTTGGAGCTACAGAAACCCAATTGGCATGCTCTCAATTGCGTTGGAAAGTAGACATCCAGGGATTTCCAGCAATATATAATAGTTCATACTTTTCACGAGTTTTGACAATGCAAACTGGCATTCAAACGCCAACTCCCTGCCCTATTCTGGAGTTAAACGCCAGAAACAGGTTGCAAATCAGAGTTAAACGCCAGAAACAGGCTACAACCTGGCGTTTGACTCCAAAAAGAGTCTCTGCATATGAAAGATCAATGCTTAGCCCAAGCACACACCAAGTGGGCCCGGAAGTGGATTTCTACATCATTTACTTATCTTATGTAACCCTAGCTACTAGTTTAGTATAAAAACTACTTTTAGTGATTTATTTCACATCTCTGGTTGGTATTTGACTAATTTTATGTTCAGAGATCATGTTTAGGGGGCTGGCCATTCGGCCATGCCTTGACCTCCATCACTTATGTATTTTCAATGGTAGAGTTTCTACACACCATAGATTAAGGTGTGGAGCTCTGCTGTTCCTCATGAATTAATGCAAAGTACTATTGTTTTTCTATTCAATTCAAGCTTATTCTTATTCTAAGATATTCATTCGCACACAAGAACATGATGAATGTAATGATTATGTGGCACTCATCACCATTCTCACTTATGAACGCGTGCCTGACAAACACTTCCGTTCTACATGAAAACAAGCTTGAATGCATATCTCTTAGCCTCCTGGTTCTTGATCAGAGTCTTCTGGTATAGGCTAGAATTATTGGCGGCCATTCTTGAAATCTGGAAAGTCTAAACCTTGTCTGTGGTATTCCGAGTAGGATTTGGGAAGGAATGACTGTGACGAGCTTCAAACTCGCGAGTGTTGAGCGTAGTGACAGACGCAAAAGGATCACTGGATCCTATTCCAACATGATCGAGAACCGATAGATGATTAGCCATGTGGTGACAGCGCATTTGGACCATTTTTACTGAGAGGACGGGATGTAGCCATTGACAATGGTGATGCCCAACATACAGCTTGCCATGGAAAGGAGTATGAATGATTGGATGAAGACAGTAGGAAAGCAGAGATTCAGAGGGAGCAAAGCATCTCCATACGCTTATCTGAAATTCTCACCAATGAATTACATAAGTATCTCTATCCTATTTTATATTTTATTTATATTTTAATTATCTTAAATCCCATAACCATTTGAATCTGCCTGACTGAGATTTGCAAGATGACCATAGCTTGCTTCAAGCCGACAATCTCCGTAGGATCGACCTTACTCACATAAGGTTTATTACTTGGACGACCCAGTGCACTTGCTGGTTAGTTGTGCGGAGTTTTGACAAAGAGTTGAGATTACAATTGTGCGTACCAAGTTGTTGGCGCCATTGATGATCACAATTTCGTGCACCACTGCGCCTTGATTTTTAGATTTGACCTATATTCCTCTTGATTAGCATCTATCCTTCTGTCAGTTTGTGCTTGTCTGTTGATGACAAGTCATCTTAGCCTATTTTAACTAGCCTTTTTCTTTTGTTTTCACTTGAATTATGCACTTTCTTGAGCTACAAGCAAGCCAATTAGGTAGATTTTCATGTTTCCTTTGATTTAATCAACCATGTATGAATTCATGCTATTTCATGAGGTTTTATACTATAATTGTCACATATTATGAAAGAATGAATATCTCATGATTTTAAGCATAGCTTTGATGTGTTTGGTTGATTAATGATAGGTGAAGAAAGCTTGGAGAAAGGTTGAAGCAAGAAGGAATAGCTAGGAGTAAAGAGAAGACAATGGAATAAGTGAAATTGAACCAGGAAGCAAAAAGCTAGACCTAAAGTTAGCCTCAAACTTTTGCACAAACTTTTGGGTGAAAAGTTAGCCCCAACGTTAGCCCCTAACTTTTGGGCTAACGTTGGGACTTGAAAATCACTCCCTGGGTACCAAAAGTTTGCGCCAACGTTAGCCCCTAACTTTGAGGCTAACGTTGGCACATGAAAATCACCCCTGGGCACCAAAAGTTTGCGCCAACGTTAGCCCCTAACTTTGAGGCTAACGTTGGCATGAGAAAAACACTCCCTGGGCACCAAAAATTTGCGCCAACGTTAGCCCCTAACTTTGAGGCTAACGTTGGCACATGAAAACTACAAGGGGAGGAGCAAAAGTTTGCGCCAACGTTAGCCCCTAACTTTTGGGCTAACGTTGGCGCCACAAGTGCACCAAGGAAGGCTAACGTTGGTGCAAAAGTTAGACCCCTAACTTTTGCACCAACGTGAGTATCAGCAAGTTATGTTGGCTGATATGAAAAGTTGGACCAAAAGTTAGACCCTAACTTTTGCTCCAACTTTTGGTCCAACTTTTGCAAAACTCCAACCCGGTTCATTTGGTTCACTTTGGTTCTTCTCCAAACTCCAAGAGCAATCAACCAAGGCCTCTTTCAACCCAATTCCACCAAGAGCAAAGGCCCAACTCAAGGCTTGAAGATCATTGGAAGAAAGTGTATAAATAGGATAGAATTCAAGTTCTTCGGAGAGCTTTTTCTTTGGAATTTTCATAATAGTTTTCGGAGAGCTTTGGATATTGAGTGATCTTTGATTTCTTAGTCTTGGGGAAGGAGAATTCACTTCTCTTCCTCTTAGTTTTATTGCTTTCAATTTCTATTGCAATTGTCTTGGATCTTGGGTTGAAAAATTGAAGAAATTCTGTTTCAATCTCATCCTTGGATCTCTCTGTTTATTTACTGCTTAATTGAATTTCAGTTTGGGTTAATTGTTCTTCATCTACTTTCTTTGCAATTTACTTTTCCCTTGCAATTATTCTTGTTGGATCAAGGAAGGTAGTGAGATCTAGACCTGGTTTTCTAGTCTCTGGACCCCTGAGATCTGAAATTCCAATTTACATTCTGTTTTTGCTTTTCATGTTCATTTACTTGTTTTGCTTCAGATCCGATTCAACCCAAACACTCTTTTACTTTTCTGTTTGATGCAATTTACTTTTCCTTGTTTAAATTCTGCAAATCCAATCCCCAATTCCCTTTACAATTCCAGCCGTTTACATTTCTTGCACTTTAAGATTCCGCAATTTACATTTCTTGCATTCTAAGTTTCTGCCATTTAATTTCTTGTTCTTTAAGATTCAGCACTTTAATTCCCTGTTCTCTTTAATTCCATGCAATTTAATTTCTGCAAATCACAAAACACTCAACCAAATCTTGATTCGCTTGACTAAATTAACCACTAAGCTAAAATTGCTCAATCCTTCAATCCCTGTGGGATCGACCTCACTCCCGTGAGTTTTTATTACTTGATGCGACCCGGTACACTTGCCGGTTAGATTTGTGTGTTTTGGGAGAAATTCATTTTTCCACCAAAATACTCATCAAGTTTTTGGCGCCGTTGCCGGGGATTGATTAGATTGACAATGATTAAGTGAGGTGGTAATCTAGATCAAGCACTTTTTCTTTAATTTTGATTAACCCACTAACTGTTTGATTTTTTGCTTAAACTAACTAACACTGCAATCTAGCAGTAGATTGAAGTGTCACTAGTTTTGTGCATTTCTCATGCTCTGCTTGTATGTCAGGCACAAGAAGAACCACACCCAATTTTCATGAACAAGACAAAAGAACTCTCAGGAGGTTAAGAAGAGCTGAAAGAGGGAAAAACATTGTTGGAGAAGAGGAATCAGACGAAGAATTCCAAGAAATGGAGGAACATTCAACCAATCCACCAGGTGGAGCAGACAACAACAATGACAACCCACCCCAGAGGAGAGTTTTGGCTTCCTATACCTTTGCAAATCCTAGACATTGTGGGAGCAGCACCTTGGCTCCAAATGTCAATGCAAATAATTTTGAACTCAAGCCACAACTCATCACTTTAGTTCAGAACAATTGTTCTTTTGGTGGAGGACCACTTGAAGACCCGCACAAACACTTATCCACCTTCTTGAGGATATGCAACACTGTCAAAACTAATGGTGTGCCTCCTGACAGTTACAAACTGATGCTATTCCCATTTTCTCTCAGGGACAAGGCCACTCAATGGTTGGAATCTTTTCCAAGGGACAGCATCAACAACTGGGACGATTTGGTAACCAAGTTTCTTGCCAAGTTTTACCCACCTCAGAGGATTATAAGGTTGAAGGCTGAGGTACAAACATTTACACAAATGGAGGCTGAACCCATCTATGAGGCATGGGAGAGGTATAAGACTTTAATCAGGAAATGTCCCCCTGCCATGTTTAATGAGTGGGAGAAGTTGCAGAACTTCTATGAAGGCTTAACACTGAAATCCCAGGAAGCGTTGGATCATTCAGCTGGAGGTTCCTTGCAACTCATGAAAACTGCAGAGGAGGCTCAAGAATTCATTGATATGGTGGCCAACAACCAATATTTCTTTGCTCATCAAAGAGGCCGCCAACCATCACAAAGGAGAGGAGTAATGGAACTAGAAGGAGTGGATTCAATCTTGGCTCAAAACAAATTAATGCAGCAGCAAATTCAACAACAATTTGAGAAAATGACCAAGAGGATTGATGGCCTCCAAGTTGCAGCAGTTAACACTAGCCAACCATCAGCCACATGGGGGCAAAATGAAGAAATCCAAGAGGAGCAACAGCAGGAACAAGTCCAGTACATGCATTCAAGCCCAAATGAATTCTATGGTGATACCTACAACCCCTCATGGAAAAATCACCCCAACCTCAGATGGGGAGACACTCACAACCAAAACCAACACCCATGGCAGAGGAACTCAAATCAAAACAACCCAAGAAACAACCAAAACTACAACCAGCAGCAGACTAACCAAAACACATACAGAAAACCTCAAAACAACTACCCTAATCTCAACCAGTACCAATCCAATAACCAACCCACCAACCAAAATGCCTATCATCCACCACCCACATCTCACAACCCACCACAAGCACCACCTGAACCTCAAAGACTCACCAATTTAGAGACCTTGATAGAAAAAATGATGAAACACCAGGAAATAATAAACAAAAACCATGAAGCATCATTAAAGAGCCTAGAGAGGCAGATTGGGCAACTCTCCAAGCAAGTATCTGTTGAGAGACCTTCAAACTCATTGCCCAGTGACACAATCCCAAATCCCAAGGAGGAGTGCAAGGCAGTACAATTAAGGAGTGGGAGAACATTGATAAGCAACAATGACACTACAAAGAAACAAGCAGAGAACAGCAAAGAACCAACAGAGGATGAGAAGCAAGCAAAGGACGATGAAGCTAAGGAGCAAGTTGTGATGCCAAACAAAAGCACTGAGAAACTTAAAGAGAAGGACAACCAGCTACATAGCTCAAAGAAAGTGGCTCAGGGACAGCAGCAAATAGGAAAGAGCATCACACCTCCACTGCCATATCCCCAGAGGTTCAACAAAGAGGTTAAAGACCAGCATTTTCACAAATTCCTTGAGATTTTTAAGAAGCTGGAAATCAATATTCCCTTGGCTGAAGCACTTGAGCAAATGCCTCTGTATGCCAAATTCTTGAAGGAGCTTGTCAACAAGAAAAGAAGCTGGGATGAGAAAGAAACCATAATGATTACTGAGGAATGCAGGGCCTTGATTCAAAAGGGGCTTCCTCCCAAGCTTGAGGACCCAGGGAGCTTCCTTTTGCCTTGCACCATTGGGGAATTGACCATCACTAAAGCAATGTGCGATCTCGGAGCAAGTATTAACTTAATACCATCCTCCCTGGTGAAAAAGCTGCATATAGAGGAGGTCAAACCAGTACAAATGTCTCTGGAGCTGGTAGATAAGTCAATGGTATACCCCAGGGGCGTAATTGAAAATCTTTTGGTCAAGGTGGACAGTTTTATATACCCTGCTGATTTTGTGGTTCTAGAATCAAACGATGATGATGGTGACTCTGTTATACTGGGAAGGCCATTCTTGGCCACTGCTAGAGCTATCATAGACGTAGAGGAATGGGAATTAACTCTCAGGATGCATGACCAGAGTGTCACTCTGAAGGTACTACCAGAGGCACAATTTAGCAAGGAGAAGAAAGACTATATGAAAAATGACCAGGAAGGTCATAGCAACATCCCAATGCTAAGGATTGTGCAGACTGATGAAGAAGCCCAAGAGGATATTAGAGTACTAGCCACTGAAAAGAGAGGTCCCCAAGGAAAGCCTACGGCCAGAAAAGAAGGATCAACAAAAGGAAAGATGAAACGAAGAAACAAAGCAAAAAAGGGTTGGAAGAACAGAAAGATGCCAACAGAGGGGCTTTCTAAAGGTGACAAAGTGCAACTGATATATCAACAGCTGGGGGCAAATCAACAAACTGAGGACTACTACACTGTCAGCAACATACTCTCATTAGAGCATGCTGAAATTGAACACCAGAGAACAAAGAAGAAGATCACAGTCAAAGGAGAAAAATTGAGACTCTACAAGCACCAACCACCATAAAAGAAAGCCTCAATGTCAAGCTAATGACAATAAAAGAGCGCTCCATGGGAGGCAACCCATGCTTTAAGATTCATGTCATTTTAAATTCAATAAGTTATGATCATTTGAGCATGAATTCTTTTCTCTTTTCATGAACATGTCCATTGCCTGCATGCACTGTTTTGAAACATATGCTGAGAATTCTAAGTTTGGTGTGCTTTCAAGCACACTAAACCAACGTTACAAATAATTCCGTTTTGCAAGCTTAAAAGCATATGGCCAAACACTAAAGTTTGGTGTCCACATAGCTTCATGAAAATTTGAAATTCATGCATCAATAATCATACAATTGTTGTTTTCCAAAATCTCATAAATGGAAAAATTCTTATTCGGTAATGAAGGCATCAATTGTGATATACCCTTTGACAAGAAACAAGTTTGGTGTTCATCAAAACTTGATGAACCGATTTAGGGACACAATTGACCCTTCATGAAAAAAAGAGAGAAAAAGAAAATTAGGATGAAAGCAATTCTTATAAACATTTAACTAAGAGTGACATTGGGATTTCACTAATTGGAGGAAGAGACACAATTTCTTCATGCATGACCAAACATTAAGTTTGGTGTCCTCCAAAGATGAGTCACGGTTCATTTGGATATAAAAATTGATGATTCATATAAAAGGAATACTCTTGCCATAGTTGGACAAAACTAATGTATGTTGTGATGACTAGGTGGTCAAAGAATCTTCAATGAGAGAGACAAGACAAAGGAAAGCATAGCATGAGGACAAAATCTCATCACATGCTTCGAAAAAGAAATCTGCCACTCCTTGAGAATGATCACGGCAAAGGCAAGTGAAGAAGCAAGCCTTATCTTCATTCATCCTTACATGCACACCTTTGATCCCCATAGTGTCTAGTTGCATCTTAGCCTTTCATTGCTCAAACGTACCACCTAAAGCCATGCACATGACCGAATCACTCCAACCTTGGAAACTTCATTCCCTTCATCACTCCTCAACATAACAAGCTCTGTTCAACATTTCTCTTGCTTTAAACTCCAACCATTTAAACTTCCCTTCATCATTTCTTGTCATAACAACTTCGGTCTCAATTTCTTCTTGCTCCAAACACACATCAAATTCTCCAACATTCTTCACACTCTCTCTAACCTCACAAAACTCAACCAATCAAGTAATCATGGCCTCTTCCTCAAGAACCAAACGAAGAAAAGGGAAAGACCCCATGGTGGAGGAAGACACACATGGATATGACCAATGGAGATTTAAGTCTCGGTACCATCAAATGCAAATTGAATGGATGAACGAGAAAAGGATCTATCCTGAAATTCCACTCTTGTTGCCGGATGATGGATGCCAAGAAATGAAGGACAAAATTCGAAAGAGGAGGTGGGAGGAACTTGCATCACCAGCCACCCGAATCAATGCCAATATCATAAGAGAGTTCTATGCAAATGTCTCAAGGCTTGACATGCGTGAGCCCCCAACATACAAGAGCTATGTGCAAGGGGTGGAAGTAGACTTTAGCCCGGATGCAATCAAGAAAGTCTTGAAACTAAAGTCAGTCCGCTTTAGTGAACCGGGATACCAACAAAGATTGAATGAGAATCAGGATTATGATGAGATTGCAAGAGACATTTGTATGGAGAACTCAGAGTTGGAAGGAGATGACAAGAACAAATATAAGTATCTGAAGAGATGTAACCTCACCCCGGAAGCAAAAGGATGGTATGAGTTGATGAAAAGATCAATTCTGGGCATAGTGAACACCTCAGAAGTTAACAGGGAGAGAGCTGTGATGTTGCATTGCATCATTGTGGGAGGAGAGATAAGAGTTCATGAAATCCTTGCAAAAGACATTCAAAAGCTGGCTGAGAAGAATTCGGCCGGATCTTGGTTGTACTATCCGAGCACCATTTGGAGGTTGTGTGCAAAGGCCAAAGTTCCAATGGAAGAGGAGAATCCAATGTGGTTAAGCCAAGGCATGCCCATAACCATTGAACGAATGATGATGCCCCTTGAAGCACATCAAGGCCGAAGACCACATGGAAGAAGGGAAAGAGAAGAACCAATGGAAGAAGATGAGCCACACATAGAAGAAGAGCCACAAGAGGAGGAGGAACAGCCACACTTTTTCCCACATGGCAATATGGATATGACTCAAATGCAAGAAGCAATAGGAAGATTGTCACAACAGTACATGAGAATTCAAGAAAGGCAAGAGGAATACCATTCTCTATACATGAAAAACCAACAAGCACAAGAAGAAAGGGAGCTAAGAATAATGAACAAACAAAGTGAATTCGAGTCAAGATTCCTTGTGATGCAAGAAGAACATGCTTTTCAATCTCATGAATCTTTTGGAAAGTTGGAACAAATGCAAGCTGAAAATTTGAGGGCTCTCAAAGAGTTCACAACACTCCAAGATGCAAGGTATGAAGTACAAGCCGATTACAACATCAATAGCCAAATCAAACTGAACTATATTGGAGAACATTTGCACAACATGGATCCGGCTTTCCCAACTTTTGATGAATTCTTCAAAAAGAGAAGTGAGGTAGAGGTAAGCAATGCTATGAGACTTGAAGATAGAGTAGAGGAGGCTATGAATAAGGCTGGATTTTGGCGAGGTCAACAGGCAACAAACACGGATGGTGGGAACACTAGCAACCAAGTGTATGAAAGGAGAAAGAAAAAGCATGACAAATGAAAGGTGGACTTGCTCCTTGTTCATCACTACAAAGAAAAAACATGCATTCTGTCTGTTCTAAGTTGTCTTTGCATCTTTAAGTAGTTCTTTTTAATTAATAGTCTTTGCATTATGTTTGTTTCTTTTAAAATAAGTAGGCTAGTTTATGTGTGTGCTTGTGTGTTTACTTTCACTTGACAAGAAGCATGTTTTGTCCCCTGCATCTTTAAGTTCAATAAAAGAAATGTTTGAATGTGAAGCAAGATAGTCTCTGTTAGATAGAAGTAGAATAAAAGTAAATGGTGGTATGTGTGTGGTTGTATAATAGCTCACTTTTAGTGAATAAAGAGCTAGGATATCTCATTCTAAGTAAAGAGTGGCCTACTGTCTATGAATCTCAATCAAATAAAAAAATTCCTTGGTTAGAAAGAAAAACAAAAAGAAAGAAAGAAAAAAAAAGTGGCAGAACAAAAGGAAACAAAAAGAAACAAAGCTGGACACCAATAGCTTGAACTTTAAAATATATGCCTGTGGTGTCTTTGTACTAGGATCTGCTTGGATTAGTAAGCTCTTAGGAGTGCATCAACACTCAGTGACTTGGGTTAACTAATCCGGGATCATCAGCTGAAAGTCCACTATCAAGAGCAACCTAACCACAAGGCATTTAGTAACCCAAAGAGGTGCTGGGCATCAATGTTTTAAGAAGGAATGAGAACCAAGTGTCTATGGTGAATAATGTGTCAAGTATAAAGAAAAGGAAATGAACTTGCTACACATGACACTCAAATAAAGCTTATAAACAAAGTAATAGCCAAGGATAAAGGAATAATGAGAGGTCATAGCAGTATGTTACTTGAAGCTTGAAGGAGACTTTCTAGGCCTAGGAGTCAATAAGAAGTGAGTATTTACATATCCACACAAAATCCCATGAACTATCAATAATACTCTGCTAGCATGAACATCCTCTTCCATTTCATTCTTTCTTCTCAATAAATCTTTTCTTGCTTGGGGACAAGCAAGCTTTAAGTTTGGTGTTGTGATGACAAGTCATCTTAGCCTATTTTAACTAGCCTTTTTCTTTTGTTTTCACTTGAATTATGCACTTTCTTGAGCTACAAGCAAGCCAATTAGGTAGATTTTCATGTTTCCTTTGATTTAATCAACCATGTATGAATTCATGCTATTTCATGAGGTTTTATACTATAATTGTCACATATTATGAAAGAATGAATATCTCATGATTTTAAGCATAGCTTTGATGTGTTTGGTTGATTAATGATAGGTGAAGAAAGCTTGGAGAAAGGTTGAAGCAAGAAGGAATAGCTAGGAGTAAAGAGAAGACAATGGAATAAGTGAAATTGAACCAGGAAGCAAAAAGCTGGACCTAAAGTTAGCCTCAAACTTTTGCACAAACTTTTGGGTGAAAAGTTAGCCCCAACGTTAGCCCCTAACTTTTGGGCTAACGTTGGAACTTGAAAATCACTCCCTGGGTACCAAAAGTTTGCGCCAACGTTAGCCCCTAACTTTGAGGCTAACGTTGGCACATGAAAATCACCCCTGGGCACCAAAAGTTTGCGCCAACGTTAGCCCCTAACTTTGAGGCTAACGTTGGCATGAGAAAAACACTCCCTGGGCACCAAAAATTTGCGCCAACGTTAGCCCCTAACTTTGAGGCTAACGTTGGCACATGAAAACTACAAGGGGAGGAGCAAAAGTTTGCGCCAACGTTAGCCCCTAACTTTTGGGCTAACGTTGGCGCCACAAGTGCACCAAGGAAGGCTAACGTTGGTGCAAAAGTTAGACCCCTAACTTTTGCACCAACGTGAGTATCAACAAGTTATGTTGGCTGATATGAAAAGTTGGACCAAAAGTTAGACCCTAACTTTTGCTCCAACTTTTGGTCCAACTTTTGCAAAACTCCAACCCGGTTCATTTGGTTCACTTTGGTTCTTCTCCAAACTCCAAGAGCAATCAACCAAGGCCTCTTTCAACCCAATTCCACCAAGAGCAAAGGCCCAACTCAAGGCTTGAAGATCATTGGAAGAAAGTGTATAAATAGGATAGAATTCAAGTTCTTCGGAGAGCTTTTTCTTTGGAATTTTCATAATAGTTTTCGGAGAGCTTTGGATATTGAGTGATCTTTGATTTCTTAGTCTTGGGGAAGGAGAATTCACTTCTCTTCCTCTTAGTTTTATTGCTTTCAATTTCTATTGCAATTGTCTTGGATCTTGGGTTGAAGAATTGAAGAAATTCTGTTTCAATCTCATCCTTGGATCTCTCTGTTTATTTACTGCTTAATTGAATTTCAGTTTGGGTTAATTGTTCTTCATCTACTTTCTTTGCAATTTACTTTTCCCTTGCAATTATTCTTGTTGGATCAAGGAAGGTAGTGAGATCTAGACCTGGTTTTCTAGTCTCTGGACCCCTGAGATCTGAAATTCCAATTTACATTCTATTTTTGCTTTTCATGTTCATTTACTTGTTTTGCTTCAGATCCGATTCAACCCAAACACTCTTTTACTTTTCTGTTTGATGCAATTTACTTTTCCTTGTTTAAATTCTGCAAATCCAATCCCCAATTCCCTTTACAATTCCAGCCGTTTACATTTCTTGCACTTTAAGATTCCGCAATTTACATTTCTTGCATTCTAAGTTTCTGCCATTTAATTTCTTGTTCTTTAAGATTCAGCACTTTAATTCCCTGTTCTCTTTAATTCCATGAAATTTAATTTCTGCAAATCACAAAACACTCAACCAAATCTTGATTCGCTTGACTAAATTAACCACTAAGCTAAAATTGCTCAATCCTTCAATCCCTGTGGGATCGACCTCACTCCCGTGAGTTTTTATTACTTGATGCGACCCGGTACACTTGCCGGTTAGATTTGTGTGTTTTGGGAGAAATTCATTTTCTATGAGGGTGGAGACTGCTCCTGTAATTTGTGAGGACAGTTGTGCTATTGCAGCTTCCATTCTCTCAAAGTTGCTCTTGATCTCACATGATTGCATAGTTGAGGATGGTGTGTCTTGATTGAGGTTGTTGTGTGTGGGTTGGTTACTATAGTATGATGTGTTTTGTGAGTTGTTGTAGGGTCTATGGTTCCCTGTTTGATGGTTGGGGTTGTGGTTGAAATGCTGATTTGATGAATAAGGCTTGTTGTGGTCCTGGTTGTGGTTTTGTTGATTTTCCCACCCAAAGTTTGGGTGGTTCTTCCAACCTGGGTTGTATGTCTTAGAGTGTGGGTCATATGGTGGTCTGGATGAATTGTTCACATAATTGGCTTGTTCCCAGTCACCTTCAGATTCTGGTGCATTTCCTTCTTGTTGAGGAGTTTGGTCTTGAATGACTGAGGCTTGGTTAGCCTCCATCCTTTTGGTTAGAGCTACTATTTGAGCTGCAATTGCTTTGTTCTAAGCTAACAAAGCATCTACAGAGTTGAGTTCTAGCACTCCCTTCTTCTGAGTCCTCTCTGAAGCATAGAAATATTCATTTTTAGCTACAGTCTCAATGACATCTATGGCCTCTTCAATGGTTTTCTTCTTGTTGAGTGAGCCTCCTGAAGAATGGTCCACAGCCTTCTTTGCTTCATAAGATAGTCCCTCATAAAAGATGTGTAGTTATACCCATTCATTGAACATTTCTGGTGGGCATCTTCTTGTCAAATCTTTGAATCTCTCCCAGGCCTCATAAAGTGTTTCTCCATCTTGTTGTCTGAAAGTTTGCACCTCATCACTCAGCCTATTGATTCTTTGTGGGGGGTAAAATCTTGCAAGGAATCTGTTCACGACCGCCTCCCATGTAGTTAGGCTGTCCTTGGGGAATTATTCCAACCACTTTGCTGCCTTATCTCTGAGTGAGAAAGGGAACAAGAGTAGTGATGACAAGTCATCCTAGCCTGTTTTAACTAGTCTTTTTCTTTTGTTTTCATTAGAATTATGCACTTTCTTGAGCTACAAGCAAGCTAATTGAGTAGATTTTCATGTTTCCCTTGATTGAATCAACCATATATGAATTCATGCCATTCCATGAGGTTTTATGCTATATTTGTTGCATATTATGAAAGAATGAATATCTCATGATTTTGAGCATAGCTTTGATGAGTTTGGTTGATTAATGATAGGTGAAGAAAGCTTGGAGAAAGGTTGAAGCAAGAAGGAATGGCTAGGAGTGAAGAGAGGACAATGGAATAAGTGAAATTGAACCAGGAAGCAAGAAGCTGGACCTAAAGTTAGCATCAAACTTTTGCACAAACTTTTGGTTGAAAAGTTAGCCCCAACGTTAGCCCCCTAACTTTGAGGCTAACGTTGGAACATGGATTTCTCCCCTGGGCACCAAAAGTTTGCGCCAACGTTAGCCCCCTAACTTTGAGGCTAATGTTGGCACATGAATTTCTCCCCTGGGCACCAACGTTTGCGCCAACGTTAGACCCCTAACTTGGAGGCTAACGTTGGCGCATGAAAATTCAAGGAAGAGGAGCAAAAGTTTGCACCGACGTTAGCCCCCTAACTTGGTCGCTAACGTTGGCGCCACTAGCACACAAGGCAAGGCCAACGTTAGGGTCAAAGTTAGACCCCTAACGTTGGCACCAACGTTCATACCAGCAAGTTTTGTGGGCTGCTATGAAAAGTTGGAGCCAAAGTTAGACCCCTAACTTTAGCTCCAACTTTTGGTCCAACTTTTGCTAACCTCAAAACCGGTTCAATTGGTTCACTTTGGTTCTTCTCCAAACTTCAAGAGCAATCAACCAAGGCCTCTTTCAACCCAATTCCACCAAGAGCAAAGGCCCAACTCAAGGCTTGAAGATCATGGGAAGAAAGTGTATAAATAGGGTAGAATTCAAGTTCTTCGGGGAGCTTTTCTTTTGGAATTTTCATAATAGTTTTCGGAGAGCTTTTGATATTGAGTGAACTTTAATTTCTTTGTCTTGGGGAAGGAGAATTCACTTCTCTTCCTCTCAGTTTTATTGCTTTCAATTTCAATTACAATTGTCTTGAATCTTGGATTGGAGAATTGAAGAAATTATGTTTCAATCTCAATCTTGGATCTCTGTTTCTTTACTGCTAATTGAATTTCATTTCCGGTTAATTGCTCTTCATCTATTTTCCTTGCAATTTACAATTTCCTTGCAATTGTTCTTGTTGGATCTAGGAAGGCATTGAGATCTAGACTTGGTTTTCTAGTCTCTGGGTCCTGAGATATGAATTTCCCATTTCACTTCTCTGTTTACTGCTTTCTATGTTCATTTACTTTTCTGCTTCATATCCGGTTCAATCCCAATTCCCTTTCCCTCTTCTGTTTAATGCAATTCAACTTTTCCTTGTTTAAATTCTGCAAATCCATTCCCCAATTCCCTTTACAATTCCAGCTGTTTACATTTCTTGCACTTTATGTTTCCGTATTTTACATTTCTTGCACTTTAAGTTTCTGCCATTTAATTTCTTGTCCTTTACGTTTCAGCACTTTAATTCCCTGTTCTCTTTACTTCCATGCAATTTAATTTCTGCACATCACAAAACACTCAACCAAATCTTGATTCGCTTGACTAAATCAACCACTAAGCTAAAATTGCTCAATCCTTCAATCCCTGTGGGATCGACCTCACTCCCGTGAGTTTTTATTACTTGATACGACCCGGTACACTTGCCGGTTAGATTTGTGTGTTTTGGGAGAGATTTATTTTTCCTCCAAAATATCTCATCAAGTTTTTGGCGCCGTTGCCGGGGATTGAATAGATTGACAATGATTAAGTGAGGTGGTGATTTAGATCAAGCACTTTTTCTTTAATTTTTGACTGACACACTAACTGTTTGAATTTTTGCCTGAGCTAATTGAAACCTCACTTTAGCAATAGAGTGAAGTTTTCTTGGTTTATCTTGCTGAATATGATTCTCATAGCTTGATAAATAAAAGAGAGAAGTGATTTTCGTTCATTAATCTCTCAAGTTTACCAACTGTTTGACACATGGTGTCAACTAATCCTCTGACTACATTCTGGCATGAGAATACCCAATTTTCATTTGGATTGTTTGTGATTGTGCAGGTCATGGAGGAAAGGAATCCTACAGCGAGAGGAGAAAAACTGAGGCATTATGATTTTCAACCTCCATGATCAAAGAATGGAGGATGTCAAGCTAGTGACAATAAAAGAGCGCTTGTTGGGAGGCAACCCAACCCGAGGTAGTTTTCTGTTCATAGCTATTTTAATAAAGAGGTTAATTAGTTTTATCTATAATGCAAGAAGCTAAGTTTGGTGTTGCACACCAAAATAATCTAAGGGAGAATGAAGGATTCTAAGTTTGGTGTCCACCAAAACCCCATTGAAACACACATTCTCACTTTCTGCATAATGTAGGCTTCAAGCATAATGGATGAACTAGTTAACCATTTTACTGTTTTTTCTTAGTTTTCAGTTCTATCACTTTTGAAAAAGAAAAAGAAATTATCACACATGGTTAACCATTGGCAAGGTACTAAGTTTGGTGTTCCCACACCAAAGTAAGTTCAAAAAGCCTGCAAATAAATCATGAAAATTAACCATTGTTTCCAAGTGCTTGGGGAACAAGCAACTTTCAATATCACTGCAGAGTATCATACAAGCTTTTGGAGATGTTTAGCATCATCAGTCAAAGAGGTGAAAGATGAACATAAAGGCCAGCAATGATGATGATGAGAAGAAGGAAAGCAAGCGAACTCCAAAAGGTTGTATTGTTAAGTGATTGTTTTACATCAAATATTGCTGTGATTGAAAGTTGGATTGAATCCTGATCTGCCCTACCTATCTGCATAGCATAGTTTTTTTTTTTTTACCCCTGCATGCCTGCATAGCATAGTCTTTCTTTATAATTCAATAAGCAAGGTGTTTGATCATTCACAACATTCTTATCTTCAAAACTTGTTTGCACTAAATTTTCAAGAAATGCATCATATGAAAGTTCTTTGAAAAGAAGGTTGAGGAATCAAACAATTTTGAGGGAAGCAAAAGGTCAGGAGAAGTGGTGGTTCTGGTTATATGATTTTGTATTGAGGTTACATGCTTGTGAAAACTTGCATGGGAGCTCATAGGCGGGACATGAAGTTCAAAGAAGTATTGTGGAGATTCTCAAAAATCTATTGATCCAAGAAGCAGCAAACAAAACAAAAGAAAGAAAAGAAAATACAAAAACAAAAAGAATATGGCCTAAGGCTCTGAGCATCAATTACTAGGCAGAAAAAGAAAGAATGAAACAAAAACTCAAAGAGTTGTTATCCTAGTAAATGCTTGTGGTTGAAGTGTGTCAAGGAAAGAGGCTTGAGCAAATAAATCCTTAGGGGTGCTTTAACACCTAATACCTTAAAACCAACTGGTTTAGGAGTATTGATTGAAAGCTTATCTAAAGAGCCGCTTTGAGACATGATACTTAGAGTCGAGGCCAAAGCACAGAAACTATAAACTGCTTCAAGGTGATTACATATAATAGAGATCTCCATAATACCATTTGGATGAAAATTCTAAGACCTACGACTCCCAATATGTAAGGACTAGTGAGCACTGAAGCCCTTGCATGAGCATATGATTTAGAGTTCACCCCACTGATACTTGATCACTTCACTCACTGTACTTTACAAGTGTTCCACAATCCATCTTAATTTAAAGAATCTCTGAGCATAATTCATTTCTTGCTTGAGGACAAGCAAGCTTTAAGTTTGGTGTTGTGATGACAAGTCATCCTAGCCTGTTTTAACTAGTCTTTTTCTTTTGTTTTCATTAGAATTATGCACTTTCTTGAGCTACAAGCAAGCTAATTGAGTAGATTTTCATGTTTCCCTTGATTGAATCAACCATATATGAATTCATGCCATTTCATGAGGTTTTATGCTATATTTGTTGCATATTATGAAAGAATGAATATCTCATGATTTTGAGCATAGCTTTGATGAGTTTGGTTGATTAATGATAGGTGAAGAAAGCTTGGAGAAAGGTTGAAGCAAGAAGGAATGGCTAGGAGTGAAGAGAGGACAATGGAATAAGTGAAATTGAACCAGGAAGCAAGAAGCTGGACCTAAAGTTAGCATCAAACTTTTGCACAAACTTTTGGTTGAAAAGTTAGCCCCAACGTTAGCCCCCTAACTTTGAGGCTAACGTTGGAACATGGATTTCTCCCCTGGGCACCAAAAGTTTGCGCCAACGTCAGCCCCCTAACTTTGAGGCTAACGTTGGCACATGAATTTCTCCCCTGGGCACCAACGTTTGCGCCAACGTTAGACCCCTAACTTGGAGGCTAACGTTGGCGCATGAAAATTCAAGGAAGAGGAGCAAAAGTTTGCGCCAACGTTAGCCCCCTAACTTGGTGGCTAACGTTGGTGCCACTAGCACACAAGGCAAGGCCAACGTTAGGGTCAAAGTTAGACCCCTAACGTTGGCACCAACGTTCATACCAGCAAGTTTTGTGGGCTGCTATGAAAAGTTGGAGCCAAAGTTAGACCCCTAACTTTAGCTCCAACTTTTAGTCCAACTTTTGCTAACCTCAAAACCGGTTCAATTGGTTCACTTTGGTTCTTCTCCAAACTTCAAGAGCAATCAACCAAGGCCTCTTTCAACCCAATTCCACCAAGAGAAAGGCCCAACTCAAGGCTTGAAGATCATGGGAAGAAAGTGTATAAATAGGGTAGAATTCAAGTTCTTCGGGGAGCTTTCCTTTTGGAATTTTCATAATAGTTTTCGGAGAGCTTTTGATATTGAGTGAACTTTAATTTCTTTGTCTTGGGGAAGGAGAATTGACTTCTCTTCCTATCAGTTTTATTGCTTTCAATTTCAATTACAATTGTCTTGAATCTTGGATTGGAGAATTGAAGAAATTCTGTTTCAATCTCAATCTTGGATCTCTGTTTCTTTACTGCTAATTGAATTTCATTTCCGGTTAATTGCTCTTCATCTATTTTCCTTGCAATTTACAATTTCCTTGCAATTGTTCTTGTTGGATCTAGGAAGGCATTGAGATCTAGACTTGGTTTTCTAGTCTCTGGGTCCTGAGATCTGAATTTCCCATTTCACTTCTCTGTTTACTGCTTTCTATGTTCATTTACTTTTCTGCTTCATATCCAGTTCAATCCCAATTCCCTTTCCCTCTTCTGTTTAATGCAATTTAACTTTTCCTTGTTTAAATTCTCCAAATCCATTCCCCAATTCCCTTTACAATTCCAGCTGTTTACATTTCTTGCACTTTAAGTTTCTGTAATTAACATTTCTTGCACTTTAAGTTTCTGCCATTTAATTTCTTGTCCTTTATGTTTCAGCACTTTAATTCCCTGTTCTCTTTACTTCCATGCAATTTAATTTCTGCACATCACAAAACACTCAACCAAATCTTGATTCGCTTGACTAAATCAACCACTAAGCTAAAATTGCTCAATCCTTCAATCCCTGTGGGATCGACCTCACTCCCGTGAGTTTTTATTACTTGATACGACCTGGTACACTTGCCGGTTAGATTTGTGTGTTTTGGGAGAGATTTATTTTTCCTCCAAAATATCTCATCAAGTTTTTGGCGCCGTTGCCGGGGATTGAATAGATTGACAATGATTAAGTGAGGTGGTGATTTAGATCAAGCACTTTTTCTTTAATTTTTGACTGACACACTAACTGTTTGAATTTTTGCCTGAGCTAATTGAAACCTCACTTTAGCAATAGAGTGAAGTTTTCTTGGTTTATCTTGCTGAATATGATTCTCATAGCTTGATAAATAAAAGAGAGAAGTGATTTTCGTTCATTAATCTCTCAAGTTTACCAACTGTTTGACACATGGTGTCAACTAATCCTCTGACTACATTCTGGCATGAGAATACCCAATTTTCATTTGGATTGTTTGTGATTGTGCAGGTCATGGAGGAAAGGAATCCTACAGCGAGAGGAGAAAAACTGAGGCATTATGATTTTCAACCTCCATGATCAAAGAATGGAGGATGTCAAGCTAGTGACAATAAAAGAGCGCTTGTTGGGAGGCAACCCAACCCGAGGTAGTTTTCTGTTCATAGCTATTTTAATAAAGAGGTTAATTAGTTTTATCTATAATGCAAGAAGCTAAGTTTGGTGTTGCACACCAAAATAATCTAAGGGAGAATGAAGGATTCTAAGTTTGGTGTCCACCAAAACCCCATTGAAACACACATTCTCACTTTCTGCATAATGTAGGCTTCAAGCATAATGGATGAACTAGTTAACCATTTTACTGTTTTTTCTTAGTTTTCAGTTCTATCACTTTTGAAAAAGAAAAAGAAATTATCACACATGGTTAACCATTGGCAAGGTACTAAGTTTGGTGTTCCCACACCAAAGTAAGTTCAAAAAGCCTGCAAATAAATCATGAAAATTAACCATTGTTTCCAAGTGCTTGGGGAACAAGCAACTTTCAATATCACTGCAGAGTATCATACAAGCTTTTGGAGATGTTTAGCATCATCAGTCAAAGAGGTGAAAGATGAACATAAAGGCCAGCAATGATGATGATGAGAAGAAGGAAAGCAAGCGAACTCCAAAAGGTTGTATTGTTAAGTGATTGTTTTACATCAAATATTGCTGTGATTGAAAGTTGGATTGAATCCTGATCTGCCCTACCTATCTGCATAGCATAGTTTTTTTTTTTTTACCCCTGCATGCCTGCATAGCATAGTCTTTCTTTATAATTCAATAAGCAAGGTGTTTGATCATTCACAACATTCTTATCTTCAAAACTTGTTTGCACTAAATTTTCAAGAAATGCATCATATGAAAGTTCTTTGAAAAGAAGGTTGAGGAATCAAACAATTTTGAGGGAAGCAAAAGGTCAGGAGAAGTGGTGGTTCTGGTTATATGATTTTGTATTGAGGTTACATGCTTGTGAAAACTTGCATGGGAGCTCATAGGCGGGACATGAAGTTCAAAGAAGTATTGTGGAGATTCTCAAAAATCTATTGATCCAAGAAGCAGCAAACAAAACAAAAGAAAGAAAAGAAAATACAAAAACAAAAAGAATATGGCCTAAGGCTCTGAGCATCAATTACTAGGCAGAAAAAGAAAGAATGAAACAAAAACTCAAAGAGTTGTTATCCTAGTAAATGCTTGTGGTTGAAGTGTGTCAAGGAAAGAGGCTTGAGCAAATAAATCCTTAGGGGTGCTTTAACACCTAATACCTTAAAACCAACTGGTTTAGGAGTATTGATTGAAAGCTTATCTAAAGAGCCGCTTTGAGACATGATACTTAGAGTCGAGGCCAAAGCACAGAAACTATAAACTGCTTCAAGGTGATTACATATAATAGAGATCTCCATAATACCATTTGGATGAAAATCCTAAGACCTACGACTCCCAATATGTAAGGACTAGTGAGCACTGAAGCCCTTGCATGAGCATATGATTTAGAGTTCACCCCACTGATACTTGATCACTTCACTCACTGTACTTTACAAGTGTTCCACAATCCATCTTAATTTAAAGAATCTCTGAGCATAATTCATTTCTTGCTTGAGGACAAGCAAGCTTTAAGTTTGGTGTTGTGATGACAAGTCATCCTAGCCTGTTTTAACTAGTCTTTTTCTTTTGTTTTCATTAGAATTATGCACTTTCTTGAGCTACAAGCAAGCTAATTGAGTAGATTTTCATGTTTCCCTTGATTGAATCAACCATATATGAATTCATGCCATTTCATGAGGTTTTATGCTATATTTGTTGCATATTATGAAAGAATGAATATCTCATGATTTTGAGCATAGCTTTGATGAGTTTGGTTGATTAATGATAGGTGAAGAAAGCTTGGAGAAAGGTTGAAGCAAGAAGGAATGGCTAGGAGTGAAGAGAGGACAATGGAATAAGTGAAATTGAACCAGGAAGCAAGAAGCTGGACCTAAAGTTAGCATCAAACTTTTGCACAAACTTTTGGTTGAAAAGTTAGCCCCAACGTTAGCCCCCTAACTTTGAGGCTAACGTTGGAACATGGATTTCTCCCCTGGGCACCAAAAGTTTGCGCCAACGTCAGCCCCCTAACTTTGAGGCTAACGTTGGCACATGAATTTCTCCCCTGGGCACCAACGTTTGCGCCAACGTTAGACCCCTAACTTGGAGGCTAACGTTGGCGCATGAAAATTCAAGGAAGAGGAGCAAAAGTTTGCGCCAACGTTAGCCCCCTAACTTGGTGGCTAACGTTGGTGCCACTAGCACACAAGGCAAGGCCAACGTTAGGGTCAAAGTTAGACCCCTAACGTTGGCACCAACGTTCATACCAGCAAGTTTTGTGGGCTGCTATGAAAAGTTGGAGCCAAAGTTAGACCCCTAACTTTAGCTCCAACTTTTGGTCCAACTTTTGCTAACCTCAAAACCGGTTCAATTGGTTCACTTTGGTTCTTCTCCAAACTTCAAGAGCAATCAACCAAGGCCTCTTTCAACCCAATTCCACCAAGAGAAAGGCCCAACTCAAGGCTTGAAGATCATGGGAAGAAAGTGTATAAATAGGGTAGAATTCAAGTTCTTCGGGGAGCTTTCCTTTTGGAATTTTCATAATAGTTTTCGGAGAGCTTTTGATATTGAGTGAACTTTAATTTCTTTGTCTTAGGGAAGGAGAATTGACTTCTCTTCCTCTCAGTTTTATTGCTTTCAATTTCAATTACAATTGTCTTGAATCTTGGATTGGAGAATTGAAGAAATTCTGTTTCAATCTCAATCTTGGATCTCTGTTTCTTTACTGCTAATTGAATTTCATTTCCGGTTAATTGCTCTTCATCTATTTTCCTTGCAATTTACAATTTCCTTGCAATTGTTCTTGTTGGATCTAGGAAGTCATTGAGATCTAGACTTGGTTTTCTAGTCTCTGGGTCCTGAGATCTGAATTTCCCATTTCACTTCTCTGTTTACTGCTTTCTATGTTCATTTACTTTTCTGCTTCATATCCAGTTCAATCCCAATTCCCTTTCCCTCTTCTGTTTAATGCAATTCAACTTTTCCTTGTTTAAATTCTCCAAATCCATTCCCCAATTCCCTTTACAATTCCAGCTGTTTACATTTCTTGCACTTTAAGTTTCCGTAATTTACATTTCTTGCACTTTAAGTTTCTGCCATTTAATTTCTTGTCCTTTATGTTTCAGCACTTTAATTCCCTGTTCTCTTTACTTCCATGCAATTTAATTTCTGCACATCACAAAACACTCAACCAAATCTTGATTCGCTTGACTAAATCAACCACTAAGCTAAAATTGCTCAATCCTTCAATCCCTGTGGGATCGACCTCACTCCCGTGAGTTTTTATTACTTGATACGACCCGGTACACTTGCCGGTTAGATTTGTGTGTTTTGGGAGAGATTTATTTTTCCTCCAAAATATCTCATCAAGTTTTTGGCGCCGTTGCCGGGGATTGAATAGATTGACAATGATTAAGTGAGGTGGTGATTTAGATCAAGCACTTTTTCTTTAATTTTTGACTGACACACTAACTGTTTGAATTTTTGCCTGAGCTAATTGAAACCTCACTTTAGCAATAGAGTGAAGTTTTCTTGGTTTATCTTGCTGAATATGATTCTCATAGCTTGATAAATAAAAGAGAGAAGTGATTTTCGTTCATTAATCTCTCAAGTTTACCAACTGTTTGACACATGGTGTCAACTAATCCTCTGACTACATTCTGGCATGAGAATACCCAATTTTCATTTGGATTGTTTGTGATTGTGCAGGTCATGGAGGAAAGGAATCCTACAGCGAGAGGAGAAAAACTGAGGCATTATGATTTTCAACCTCCATGATCAAAGAATGGAGGATGTCAAGCTAGTGACAATAAAAGAGCGCTTGTTGGGAGGCAACCCAACCCGAGGTAGTTTTCTGTTCATAGCTATTTTAATAAAGAGGTTAATTAGTTTTATCTATAATGCAAGAAGCTAAGTTTGGTGTTGCACACCAAAATAATCTAAGGGAGAATGAAGGATTCTAAGTTTGGTGTCCACCAAAACCCCATTGAAACACACATTCTCACTTTCTGCATAATGTAGGCTTCAAGCATAATGGATGAACTAGTTAACCATTTTACTGTTTTTTCTTAGTTTTCAGTTCTATCACTTTTGAAAAAGAAAAAGAAATTATCACACATGGTTAACCATTGGCAAGGTACTAAGTTTGGTGTTCCCACACCAAAGTAAGTTCAAAAGGCCCGCAAATAAATCATGAAAATTAACCATTGTTTCCAAGTGCTTGGGGAACAAGCAACTTTCAATATCACTGCAGAGTATCATACAAGCTTTTGGAGATGTTTAGCATCATCAGTCAAAGAGGTGAAAGATGAACATAAAGGCCAGCAATGATGATGATGAGAAGAAGGAAAGCAAGCGAACTCCAAAAGGTTGTATTGTTAAGTGATTGTTTTACATCAAATATTGCTGTGATTGAAAGTTGGATTGAATCCTGATCTGCCCTGCCTATCTGCATAGCATAGTTTTTTTTTTTTTACCCCTGCATGCCTGCATAGCATAGTCTTTCTTTATAATTCAATAAGCAAGGTGTTTGATCATTCACAACATTCTTATCTTCAAAACTTGTTTGCACTCAATTTTCAAGAAATGCATCATATGAAAGTTCTTTGAAAAGAAGGTTGAGGAATCAAACAATTTTGAGGGAAGCATAAGGTCAGGAGAAGTGGTGGTTCTGGTTATATGATTTTGTATTGAGGTTACATGCTTGTGAAAACTTGCATAGGAGCTCATAGGCGGGACATGAAGTTCAAAGAAGTATTGTGGAGATTCTCAAAAATCTATTGATCCAAGAAGCAGCAAACAAAACAAAAGAAAGAAAAAAAAATACAAAAACAAAAAGAATATGGCCTAAGGCTCTGAGCATCAATTACTAGGCAGAAAAAGAAAGAATGAAACAAAAACTCAAAGAGTTGTTATCCTAGTAAATGCTTGTGGTTGAAGTGTGTCAAGGAAAGAGGCTTGAGCAAATAAATCCTTAGGGGTGCTTTAACACCTAATACCTTAAAACCAACTGGTTTAGGAGTATTGATTGAAAGCTTATCTAAAGAGCCGCTTTGAGACATGATACTTAGAGTCGAGGCCAAAGCACAGAAACTATAAACTGCTTCAAGGTGATTACATATAATAGAGATCTCCATAATACCATTTGGATGAAAATCCTAAGACCTACGACTCCCAATATGTAAGGACTAGTGAGCACTGAAGCCCTTGCATGAGCATATGATTTAGAGTTCACCCCACTGATACTTGATCACTTCACTCACTGTACTTTACAAGTGTTCCACAATCCATCTTAATTTAAAGAATCTCTGAGCATAATTCATTTCTTGCTTGAGGACAAGCAAGCTTTAAGTTTGGTGTTGTGATGACAAGTCATCCTAGCCTGTTTTAACTAGTCTTTTTCTTTTGTTTTCATTAGAATTATGCACTTTCTTGAGCTACAAGCAAGCTAATTGAGTAGATTTTCATGTTTCCCTTGATTGAATCAACCATATATGAATTCATGCCATTTCATGAGGTTTTATGCTATATTTGTTGCATATTATGAAAGAATGAATATCTCATGATTTTGAGCATAGCTTTGATGAGTTTGGTTGATTAATGATAGGTGAAGAAAGCTTGGAGAAAGGTTGAAGCAAGAAGGAATGGCTAGGAGTGAAGAGAGGACAATGGAATAAGTGAAATTGAACCAGGAAGCAAGAAGCTGGACCTAAAGTTAGCATCAAACTTTTGCACAAACTTTTGGTTGAAAAGTTAGCCCCAACGTTAGCCCCCTAACTTTGAGGCTAACGTTGGAACATGGATTTCTCCCCTGGGCACCAAAAGTTTGTGCCAACGTCAGCCCCCTAACTTTGAGGCTAACGTTGGCACATGAATTTCTCCCCTGGGCACCAACGTTTGCGCCAACGTTAGACCCCTAACTTGGAGGCTAACGTTGGCGCATGAAAATTCAAGGAAGAGGAGCAAAAGTTTGCGCCAACGTTAGCCCCCTAACTTGGTGGCTAACGTTGGCGCCACTAGCACACAAGGCAAGGCCAACGTTAGAGTCAAAGTTAGACCCCTAACGTTGGCACCAACGTTCATACCAGCAAGTTTTATGGGCTGCTATGAAAAGTTGGAGCCAACGTTAGACCCCTAACTTTAGCTCCAACTTTTGGTCCAACTTTTGCTAACCTCAAAACCGGTTCAATTGGTTCACTTTGGTTCTTCTCCAAACTTCAAGAGCAATCAACCAAGGCCTCTTTCAACCCAATTCCACCAAGAGAAAGGCCCAACTCAAGGCTTGAAGATCATGGGAAGAAAGTGTATAAATAGGGTAGAATTCAAGTTCTTCGGGGAGCTTTCCTTTTGAAATTTTCATAATAGTTTTCGGAGAGCTTTTGATATTGAGTGAACTTTAATTTCTTTGTCTTGGGGAAGGAGAATTCACTTCTCTTCCTCTCAGTTTTATTGCTTTCAATTTCAATTACAATTGTCTTGAATCTTGGATTGGAGAATTGAAGAAATTCTGTTTCAATCTCAATCTTGGATCTCTGTTTCTTTACTGCTAATTGAATTTCATTTCCGGTTAATTGATCTTCATCTATTTTCCTTGCAATTTACAATTTCCTTGCAATTGTTCTTGTTGGATCTAGGAAGGCATTGAGATCTAGACTTGGTTTTCTAGTCTCTGGGTCCTGAGATCTGAATTTCCCATTTCACTTCTCTGTTTACTGCTTTCTATGTTCATTTACTTTTCTGCTTCATATCCGGTTCAATCCCAATTCCCTTTCCCTCTTCTGTTTAATGCAATTCAACTTTTCCTTGTTTAAATTCTGCAAATCCATTTCCCAATTCCCTTTACAATTCCAGCTGTTTACATTTCTTGCACTTTAAGTTTCCGTAATTTACATTTCTTGCACTTTAAGTTTCTGCCATTTAATTTCTTGTCCTTTACGTTTCAGTAGTTTAATTCCCTGTTCTCTTTACTTCCATGCAATTTAATTTCTGCACATCACAAAACACTCAACCAAATCTTGATTCGCTTGACTAAATCAACCACTAAGCTAAAATTGCTCAATCCTTCAATCCTTGTGGGATCGACCTCACTCCCGTGAGTTTTTATTACTTGATACGACCCGGTACACTTGCCGGTTAGATTTGTGTGTTTTGGGAGAGATTTATTTTTCCTCCAAAATATCTCATCAAGTAGTTGTAGATGTCGGGGTGTACCCCGTTGGACTTTACAATATCACATATCCTCAAGAACGTGTTGAGATGTTGATTAGGGTCTTCTTGGGCACTTCCTCCATATGAGCAATTATTCTGAACAAGTGTGATGAGCTGAGGTTTCAGCTCAAAATTATTGGCATGAATTGTTGGCTTGAGGATGCTGCTGCCACAATTTCCTGGATTTGGGTTGATGTAGGAGCCTAAGACTCTCCTTTCTTGCCCATCATGATTTACTGGGCCTTCCCTAGCATTGTGAGCTTCTTCTTCATGGTGGTTCTCCATGTCCTCCTCTATGTTTGTTTCAAAATACTCTTCCTCTTCCTCAGTACCAACGACTCCTTTCCCTCTTGCTTCCCTCCTTAATCTAAGGAAGGTCCTCTCAGGTTCAGAATCAAAGGAAGTTGAAGCACCGCTTCTTCTACCTGTCATTCAACCAACAAGGAAAAAAGTAAGAAAGAAAATGAATGAATAAATTACTCTTGTTAGAGTGGTTGTTAGTGTGAGTGGTGCAATTAATCGAACAGTTAGAGGAGTGGGAATATGTAATAAAAAAAACTCAAAGAAGAAAGAAATATAACTCAAAATAAAAGAAAATAAAAAGGTGCTAAATAAAATAAAATAACAAAGAATTTAAATTGCTTAATCTAGCTCTCCAATCGATTTAATCACTGTCAAATTTAAGCCAATCCCCGGCAACGGCGCCATAAAACTTGATGACCGGAATTCACACCCCATTCAAAATTGGTGAATTAGTCCTTTTGGCAAGCGCACCAAAATTATCGTCAAGTAATAACCCACAGTGGAGTGGGATCGTATCCACAGAGATTGGCAAATTCGAGCAGTTTTAATCAATTGATGAATTAGTCAAGCGGATCAATAGGATTATAGAGTGCAGAATCGTAAATGACTTAAATGTAGGCTAGAATATAAAGAAAAGCAATAAAGTGTAGAAATATAAATGGCAGAAAGTAAAGGGCAGAATCATAAATGACTTGAATGTAAATGGGTATGGGGAATTGTTGAATGTAAAAATAAGCAGTAAAGAAATGGATAGATAAGAATGGGGATATTCATTGAGATTGGGAGATGTTGTCTCTATAGATTGAATCTAGCTTATATCCCCTTCAATCATGCAACTCATTGACCTCTTGGCAATCATGATTGATTGAGCCCCAATCACTTGGTGACTCAATCTCTCAGATCTTGATCAATAGCCAATTCCTTGGTCTAATTGCTCATGAAGAGAGATATGCTTGGTCCCTGATTATACCTCACACCATTATAGGTCCAAGTAGAGGGAGGATTATATGTCACATATCCAAACACCAAAACCCAGATTCTACTCTAGTGTGAGAAGGGATTTCAAGCATGGTTTCATGTTTCCTTTCCCAAGGTTCCCATGAAACCCAATTGCATTCAATCTCTTTCCCAAGATAATTGAATACTAAGCATTAAGAACGAAATTCCTTCTAGCAAATCAAAGAGAAGATGAAGAGAAGAAGGATTTCACTATCATCAATCCATCAGGTACAACAGAGCTCCCTCTCTTAATGAGAGGGAAGTTAGCTACTCATAGCTCAAAAAGTACTCAAAAGTGAAGTGTAAAAGTGGATCTAAAACTAACTGCTTAACCCCCTTCTTCAGTACTCCTTGGGGGTATTTATACTACTCCTAGTAAAATAAAATAATTACAAAAGTGAAAAAGGAAAATTACATTTTGGAGGGAAAAGAAAACACTCAATAAGTATGACTTCTCAGCTAGTGTGTGGCTGGCACTTTTCTGGCATGTCACGTGCCCTTCATTTCCAGCTTGGCGTGCCACGCCTACTCCTTCAAGTGGCACGCTCGTCCCTCTCTCAACCTTGGCATGCCACGCCTTCGAACTCAAGTGGCACACCATAGTGGATTTCTTGTGTTGGCGTGCCATGCTGATGAGCGGATAATTTATACGCTTTTTGGCATTGTTTTTAGTATGTTTTTAGTAGAATCAGGCTACTTTTAGGTATGTTTTCATTAGTTTTTATGTTAAATTCACATTTCTGAACTTTACTATGTGTTTGTGTGTTTTTCTGTGATTTCAGGTATTTTCTAGCTGAAATTGAGGGACTTGAGCAAAAATCAGATTCAGAGGTTGAAGAAGGACTGCTGATGCTGTGGATTCTGACCTCCCTGCACTCAAAATGGATTTTTTGGAGCTACAAAACTCAAAATGGCGCGCTTCCAATTGCGTTAGAAAGTAGACATCCAGGGATTTTCAGCAATGTATAATAGTCCATACTTTGCCCAAGTTTAGATGACGCAAACTGGCGTTCAACGCCAGCTCTCTGCCCAATTCTGGCGTCCAGCGCCAGAAACAAGTTGCAAAGTGAAGTTCAACGCCCAAAATGGCACAAAAGCTGGCGTTCAACTCCAAGAATGACCTCTCCACGTGTAGACTTCAAGCTCAGCCCAAGCACACACCAAGTGGGCCCCAGAAGTGGATTTATGCATCAATTACTTACTTCTGTAAACCCTAATAGCTAGTTTATTATAAATAGGACTTTTTACTATTGTATTAGACATCTTTGAACATCTTGGACCATCTTTGGATTATATTTTTATCCTTGGATGCCTGGTTCTGAGATCAGAGGGGCTGGCCATTCGGCCATGCCTGGACCTTTCACTTTTGTATTTTCAAACGGTAGAGTTTCTATACTCCATAGATTAAGGTGTGGAGCTCTGCTGTTCCTCAAAGATTAATGCAAAGTACTACTGTTTTCTATTCAATTCATCTTATTTCGCTTCTAAGATATTCATTCGCACTTCAACCTGAATGTGATGAACGTGACAATCATCATCATTCCCTATGAACGCGTGCCTGACAACCACTTCCGTTCTACATTAGATTGAATGAGTATCTCTTAGATCTCTTAATCAGAATCTTCGTGGTATAAGCTAGATTGATGGCAGCATTCATGAGAGTCCGGAAAGTCTAAACCTTGTCCGTGGTATTCCGAGTAGGACTCTGGGATTGAATGACTGTGACGAACTTCAAACTCGCAAGTGCTGGGCGTAGTGACAGACACAAAAGGATAGTAAATTCTATTCCAGTATGATCGAGAACCTCAAAGATGATTAGCCATGCAGTGACAGCGCATCAGACCATTTTCACAGAGAGGAATAGGATGCAACCATCGACAAGGGTGATGCCTCCAAACGATTTGCCGTGCTGTGACAGAGCATTTGGACCATTTTCCCGAGAGGATTGAAAGTAGCCATTGGCACCGGTGACATCCTTACAAAAAGCCAGCCATAGAAAGGAGTAAGACTGATTGGATGAAGACAGCAGGAAAGCAGAGGTTCAGAGGAACGAAAGCATCTCTATGCGCTTATCTGAAATTCTCACCAATGATTTACATAAGTATTTCTATCCTTTTTATATTATCCTTTTTCGAAAACTCCATAATTATTTTATATCCGTCTGACTGAGATTCACAAGGTGACCATAGCTTGCTTCATACCAACAATCTCCGTGGGATCAACCCTTACTCACGTAAGGTTTATTACTTGGACGACCCAGTGTACTTGCTGGTTGGTTGTATCGAAGTTGTGACAAATTATGAATTGAGATTAGAGCACCAAGCCTTTGGAGCCATTACCAGAGATCACAATTTCGTGCACCATGTTTTTGGCGCCATTGCCGGGGATTGTTCGAGTTTGGACAACTGACGGTTCATCTTGTTGCTCAGATTAGGTAATTTTCTTTTTGTTTTATTTTCAAAAAAATTTTTCAAAAATCTTTCAAAAATTTTCTCCTTTGTTTTCGAAAAAAAAAAATTTAAAATAAATGTTTTCAAAAATATATTTTTCTTCAAAATTTTTAAGAATGAATTCTAGTGTTTCATGAAGCATGTTGAAGCCTGGCTGGCTGTAAAGCCATGTCTAATTCTTCTGGATAGGACATGTCAGGCGTGTCATGTCTGAGTTACATACTAAAGCTTGGCTGGCTATTAAGCCATGCCTGACCCTTTGATTGGAGCTTTAGACTAAAGAGCATAAGATTCTTGGAATTCATATTAAAAATTTTGGAATCCTTATTTTTCTTTTTTCAAAATGATTTTCAAAAAAAATTAAAAGAAAATACAAAAAAATTATAAAATCATAAAAATCAAAAATATTTTTGTGTTTCTTGTTTGAGTCTTGAGTCATGTTATAAGTTTGGTGTCAATTGCATAATCATCTTGCATTTTTCGAAAATTTTCATGCATTCATAGTGTTCTTCATGATCTTCAAGTTGTTCTTGGTAAGTCTTCTTGTTTGATCTTTGCATTTGCATGTTTTGTGTCTTTTCTTGTTTTTCATATGCATTCTTGAATTCTTAGTATCTAAGCATTAAAGAATTCTAAGTTTGGTGTCTTGCATGTTTTCTTTGCATTAAAAATTTTTCAAAAATATGTTCTTGATGTTCATCATGATCTTCATAGTGTTCTTGGTGATCATCTTGACATTCATAGCATTCTTGCATGCATTCATTATTTTGATCTAAAAATTTTCATGCATTGCATCATTTCCATGTTTTTCTCTCTCATCATTAAAAATTCAAAAATCAAAAAAATTATCTTCCCCTTTTTATTCTCATCAAATTCGAAAATTAGATTTGACTTTTTCAAAAATTTAAAAAAAAAAATCTAGTTGTTTTTATAAGTCAAATCAAATTTTCAATTTAAAAATCTTATCTTTTTCAAAAATCAAATCTTTTTCATTTTTCTTATTTATTTTCAAAAAATCTAAAAATATTTTTCAAAAATCCTTTTTTTATTTTATATCATAATTTTCGAAAATAACATCATCAATTAATGTTTTGATTCAAAAAATTTCAAGTTTGCCACTTACTTGTTAAGAAAGATTCAAACTTTAAGTTCTAGAATCATATCTTGTGATTTCTTGTGAATCAAGTCATTAATTGTGATTTTAAAAATCAAATATTTTTCAAAACTAATTTCAATCATATCTTTTCAAAAATATTTTCTTATCTCATCTTTTTCAAAATTTGATTTCAAAATATCTTTCCAAACTTCTTATCTTTTCAAAATTTGTTTCAACTAACTAACTAACTTTTTGTTTGTCTCTTATCTTTTTCAAAACTACCTAACTAATTCTCTCTCTCTAATTTTCGAAAATATCTTCCCTCTTTTTCAAAAATTCTTTTTAATTAACTAATTATTTTAAATTTTGATTTCAATTTTCGAAAATTACTAACCCTTTTCAAAAACTATTTTCGAAAATCACTAACCCTTTTTTCAAAAATAATTTTCGAAAATCCTTCTCCCTCATCTCCTTCTTATTATTTATTCATCTACTAACACTTCTCTTCATCTCACATCACTGCTCTTATCCTTACCCTTGTGTTTGGATCCTTCATTTTTCTTCACCCCTATTCCTTTTCTTCTTCTACTAACAATAAGGAACCTCTTTACTGTGACATAGAGGATTCCTCTTCTTTTCTTGTTCTCTTCTCTTTCTTATGAGCAGGAACAAGGAAAAAGGCATTCTTGTTGAAGCTGATCCAGAACCTGAAAGGACTCTGAAGAGGAAACTAAGAGAAGCTAAATTACAACAATCCAGAGACAACCTTATTGAAATTTTTGAACAGGAGGAGGAGATGGCAGCCGAAAATAATAATAATGCAAGGAGGATGCTTGGTGACTTTACTGCACCTAATTCCAATTTACATGGAAGAAGCATCTCCATTCCTGCCATTGGAGCAAACAATTTTGAGCTGAAACCTCGGCTAGTTTCTCTAATGCAGCAGAACTGCAAGTTTCATGGACTTTCATCTAAAGATCCTTTTCAGTTCTTAACTGAATTCTTGCAGATCTGTGATACTGTTAAGACTAATGGAGTAGATCCTGAAGTCTACAGGCTCATGCTTTTCCCTTTAGCTGTAAGAGACAGAGTTAGAGTGTGGTTGGAATCTCAACCCAAAGACAGCCTGAACTCTTGGGATAAGCTGGTCATGGCTTTCTTAGCCAAGTTCTTTCCTCCTCAAAAGCTGAGCAAGCTTAGAGTGGATGTTCAAACCTTCAGACAGAAAGAAGGTGAATCCCTCTATGAAGCTTGGGAAAGATACAAGCAGCTGACCAAAAAGTGTCCTTCTGACATGCTTTCAGAATGGACCATCCTGGATATATTCTATGATGGTTTATCTGAGCTATCAAAGATGTCATTGGATACTTCTGCAGGTGGATCCATTCACCTAAAGAAAACGCCTGCAGAAGCTCAAGAACTCATTGATATGGTTGCTAATAACCAGTTCATGTACACTTCTGAGAGGAATCCTGTGAGTAATGGGACACCTATGAAGAAGGGATTTCTTGAAATTGATACTCTGAATGCCATATTGGCTCAGAATAAAATATTGACTCAGCAAGTCAATATGATCTCTCAGAGTCTGAATGGAATGCAAGCTGCATCCAACAGTACTCAAGAGGCATCTTCTGAAGAAGAAGCTTATGATCCTGAGAACCCTGCAATAGCAGAGGTAAATTACTTAGGTGAACCTTATGGAAACACCTATAATCCATCATGGAGAAATCATCCAAATCTCTCATGGAAGGAACAAAAGCCTCAACAAGGCTTTAATAATGGTGGAAGAAACAGGTTTAACAATAATAAACCTTTTCCATCATCCACTCAGCAACAGACAGAGAACTCTGAACAAAATACCTCTAATTTAGCAAACTTAGTCTCTGATCTGTCCAAGGCCACTGCAAGTTTCATGAATGAAACAAGGTCTTCCATTAGAAATTTGGAACCACAAGTGCGCCAGCTGAGTAAAAGGATCACTGAAATCCCTCCTAGTACTCTCCCAAGCAATACAGAAGAAAATCCAAAAGGAGAGTGCAAGGCCATTGAATTAATCACCATGGCCAAACCTGTAAGGGAAGGAGAGGACGTGAATCCCAAGGAGGAAGACCTCCTGGGATGTCCAGTGATCAATAAGGAGCTTCCTTCTGAGGAACCAAAGGACTCTGAGGCTCAATTAGAGACCATAGAGATTCCATTGAACCTCCTTATGCCATTCATGAGCTCTGATGAGTACTCCTCTTCTGAAGAGAATGAGGATGTTACTGAAGAGCAAGCTGCCAAGTTCCTTGGTGCAATCATGAAGCTGAATGCCAAATTATTTGGCATTGAGACTTGGGAAGATGAACTTCCCTTGTTCACCAATGAACTAAGTGATCTGGATCAACTGACATTGCCTCAGAAGAAACAGGATCCTGGAAAGTTCTTAATACCTTGTACCATAGGCACTATGATCTTTAAGGCTCTGTGTGACCTTGGTTCAGGAATAAACCTCATGCCCCTCTCTGTAATAGAGAAACTGGGAATCTTTGGGGTGCAAGCCACTAAAATCTCATTAGAGATGGCAGACAATTCAAGAAAACAAGCTTATGGACAAGTAGAGGACGTGTTAGTAAAGGTTGAAGGCCTTTACATCCCTGATGATTTCATAGTCCTAGATACTGGGAAGGATGAAGATGAATTCGTCATCCTTGGAAGACCCTTCCTAGCCACAGCAAGAGCTGTGATTGATGTGGACAGAGGAGAATTGATCCTTCAAATAAATGAGGACAACCTTGTGTTTACAACTCAAGGATCTCTCTCTGCATCCATGGAGAGGAAGCATAAAAAGCTTCTCTCAAAGCAGAGTCAAACAAAGCCCCCACAGTCAAACTCTAAGTTTAGTGTTGGGAAGCCACAACCAGACTCTAAGTTTGGTGTCAAACCCCCATATCCAAACTCTAAGTTTGGTGTTGGGAGGTCTCAACAAAGCTCTGCACATCTGTGAGGCTCCATGAGAGCCCACTGTCAAGCTATTGACATTAAAGAAGCGCTTGTTGGGAGGCAACCCAATGTTTATTTATCTAATTTTCACTGTTTTTCATGTTTTATTAGGTTCATGATCATGTGGAGTCACAAAATAAATAAAAAAATTGAAAACGGAATCAAAAACAGCAAAAGAAAAATCACACCCTGGAGGAAGACCTTACTAGCATTTAAACGCCAGTAAGAAGCATGTTTAGGGCGTTCAACGCCAGAACAGAACATGGTTCTGGCACTGAACGCCAGAAATGGGCAGCATCTGGGCGTTTGAATGCCAGAAATGCACCCTGGAGAAGAGCTGGCGCTGAACACCCAGAACGAGCATGGTTCTGGCGTTCAACGCCAGAAATGGGCAACAAATGGGCGTTCAACGCCCAAAACAAGCACCAATCTGGCGCTGAACGCCCAGAGTTGTGTGCAAGGGCATTTTGCATGCCTAGTTTGGTGCAAGGTTGTAAATCCTTGAACACCTCAGGATCTGTTGACCCCACAGGATCCCCACCTACCTCCACTCACTTCTTCTCACCCTCTTTCACACAATCCCATAAACACCCTTCCCCAAAACTCTTCACCAATCACCTCAATCTCTCTTCCCTATCACCACTTCACCACTCACATCCATCCACTCTTCTCCATAAACCTACCTCATAAACTCCACCTACCTTCAAAATTCAAAATCAATTTCCCACCCAACCCACCCTAAATGGCCGAACCTAACACCCTCTCCCCCCACTATATAAAGCCGTCCATTCTTCTTCATTTTTACACAACACAACCCTCTCTTCTCTTCTTGGCCGAAACACAACCCCTTCTCCCTCTCCTCCATTTTCTTCTTCTTCTTCATCTATTCTTTCTTCTCTTGCTTGAGGGCGAGCAAAATTCTAAGTTTGGTGTGGTAAAAGCATAAGCTTTTTGTTTTTCCATTACCATTGATGGCACCTAAGACCGGAGAATCCTCTAGAAAAGGAAAAGGGAAGACAAAAGCTTCCACCTTCGAGTCATGGGAGATGGAAAGATTCATCTCCAAAGCTCATCAAGACCACTTCTATGATGTTGTGGCCAAGAAGAAGGTGATCCCTGAGGTCCCTTTCAAACTCAAGAGAAATGAGTATCCGGAGATCCGACATGAAATCCAAAGAAGAGGTTGGGAAGTTCTAACAAACCCCATCCAACAAGTCGGCATCCTAATGGTTCAAGAGTTTTATGCCAATGCATGGATCACTAGGAACCATGATCAAAGTAAGAACCCGAATCCAAAGAATTATGTTACAATGGTTCGGGGGAAATACTTAGATTTTAGTCCGGAGAATGTGAGGTTGGCGTTTAACTTGCCTGTGATGCAAGGAGATGAGCGCCCCTACACTAGAAGGGTCAACTTTAATCAAAGGTTGGACCAAGTCTTCATGGACATATGCGTGGAAGGAGCTCAATGGAAGATTGACTCCAAAGGCAAGCCGGTTCAACTGAGAAGACTGGACCTCAAGCCTGTGGCTAGAGGATGGTTAGAGTTCATCCAACGCTCCATCATCCCCACTAGCAACCGATCTGAAGTTACTGTGGATCGGGCCATCATGATCCATAGCATCATGATTAGAGAGGAAGTAGAAGTTCATGAAGTCATCTCCCTTGAACTCTACAAAATAGCCGAAAAGCCCTCCCCTGGGGCAAGGCTAGCTTTTCCTCATCTTATTTGCCATCTATGTTACTCAGCTGGAGCTTTCATAGAAGGAGATATTCACATTGAGGAAGAGAAGCCCATCACTAAGAAAAAGATGGAGCATGCAAGAGAGCCCATTCATGGAGCTCAAGAGGCGCAGGAAGCTCATCACCATGAGATCCCGGAAATGCCTCAAATGCATTTTCCTCCACAAAACTATTGGGAGCAAATCAACACCTCCCTAGGAGAATTAAGTTCCAACATGGGACAACTAAGGGTGGAACATCAAGAGCACTCCATCATCCTTCATGAAATTAGAGAAGATCAAAAAGCAATGAGGGAGGAGCAACAAAGACAAGGAAGAGACATAGAAGAGCTCAAGGACAACATTGGTTCCTCAAGAAGAAAACGCCACCATCACTGAGGTGGACTCATTCCTTGTTCTTACATTCTCTGTTTTTGTTTTCTCTATGTTAAAGTGCGTATCTATGTTTGTGTCTTCATTACATGATCATTAGTAGTTAGTAACTTTGTCTTAAAGTTATGAATGTCCTATAAATCCATCACCTCTCTTAAATGAAAAATGTTTTAATTCAAAAGAACAAGAAGTACATGAGTTTCGAATTTATCCTTGAACTTAGTTTAATTATATTGATGTGGTGACAATGCTTCTTGTTTTCTGAATGAATGCTTGAACAGTGCATATATGTTTTGAAGTTGTTGTTTTAGAATGTAAAATATGTTGGCACTTGAAAGAATGATGACAAGGAGACATGTTATTTGATAATCTAAAAAATTATAAAAAATGATTCTTGAAGCAAGAAAAAGCAGCAAAGAACAAAGCTTGCAGAAAAAAAATAGCGAAAAAAAAATAGAAAAAGAAAAAGCAAGCAGAAAAAGCCAAAGCTCTTAAAACCAAGAGGCAATAGCAAAAAGCCAGTAACCCTTAAAACCAAAAGGCAAGGGCAAATAAAAAGGATCCCAAGGCTTTGAGCATCAGTGGATAGGAGGGCCTAAAGGAATAAAATCCCGGCTTAACCAGCTAAACCAAGCTGTCCCTTACCATGTGCTTGTGGCGTGAAGGTGTCAAGTGAAAACTTGAGACTGAGCGGTTAAAGTCAAGGTCCAAAGCAAAAAAAGAGTGTGCTTAAGAATTCTGGACACCTCTAATTGGGGACTTTAGCAAAGCTGAGTCACAATCTGAAAAGGTTCACCCAATTATGTGTCTGTGGCATTTATGTATCCGGTGGTAATACTGGAAAACAAAGTGCTTAGGGCCACGGCCAAGACTCATAAAATAGCTGTGTTCAAGAATCATCATACTGAACTAGGAGAATCTATAACACTATCTGAACTCTGAGTTCCTATAGATGCCAATCATTCTGAACCTCAATGGATAAAGTGAGATGCCAAAACTATTTAAGAGGCAAAAAGCTACAAGTCCCGCTCATCTGATTGGAGCTATGTTTCATTGATAGTTTGGAATTTATAGTATATTCTCTTCTTTTTATCCTACTTGATTTTCAGTTGCTTGGGGGCAAGCAACAATTTAAGTTTGGTGTTGTGATGAGCGGATAATTTATACGCTTTTTGGCATTGTTTTTAGTATATTTTTTGTAGAATCAGGCTACTTTTAGGGATATTTTCATTAGTTTTTATGTTAAATTCACATTTTTGGACTTTACTATGAGTTTGTGTATTTTTCTGTGATTTCAAGTATTTTCTGGCTGAAATTGAGGGACTTGAGTAAAAATCAGATTCAGAGGTTGAAGAAGGACTGCTGATGTTGTTGGATTCTGACCTCCCTGCACTCAAAATGGATTTTCTGGAGCTACAGAACTCAAAATGGCGCGCTTCCAATTTCGTTGGAAAGTAGACATCCAGGGCTTTCCAGAAATGTATAATAGTTCATACTTTGCCCAAGTTTAGACGACGCAAACTGGCGTTCAACGCCAGCTCTCTGCCCAATTCTGGCATCCAGCGCCAGAAACAAGTTGCAAAGTGGAGTTCAACGCCCAAAATGGCACAAAAACTGGCGCTCAACTCCAAGAATGACCTCTCCACGTGTAGACTTCAAGCTCAGCCCAAGCACACACCAAGTGGGCCCCGGAAGTGGATTTATGCATCAATTACTTACTTCTGTAAACCCTAATAGCTAGTTTATTATAAATAGGACTTTTTACTATTGTATTAGACATCATTGAACATCTTGGACCATCTTTGGATTATATTTTGATCCTTGGATGCCTAGTTCTGAGATCAGAGGGGCTGGCCATTCGGCCATGCCTGGAACTTTCACCTGTGTATTTTCAAACGGTAGAGTTTCGACACTCCATAGATTAAGGTGTGGAGCTCTGCTGTTCCTCAAAGATTAAAACAAAGTACTACTATTTTCTATTCAATTCATCTTATTTCGCTTCTAAGATATTCATTCGCACTTCAACCTGAATGTGATGAACGTGACAATCATCATCATTCCCTATGAACGCGTGCCTGACAACCACTTCCGTTCTACATTAGATTGAATGAGTATCTCTTAGATCTCTTAATCAGAATCTTCGTGGTATAAGCTAGATTGATGGCGGCATTCATGAGAGTCTAGAAAGTCTAAACCTTGTCCGTGGTATTCCGAGTAGGACTCTGGGATTGAATGACTATGACGAACTTCAAACTCGCAAGTGCTGGGCGTAGTGACAGACGAAAAAAGATAGTAAATTCTATTCCAGTATGATTGAGAACCTCAAAGATGATTAGCCATGCAGTGACAGCGCATCAGACCATTTTCACAGAGAGGAATAGGATGCAACCATCGACAAGGGTGATGCCTCCAGACGATTAGCCGTGCTGTGACAGAGCATTTGGACCATTTTCCCGAGAGGATTGAAAGTAGCCATTGGCACCGGTGACATCCTTACAAAAAGCCAGCCATAGAAAGGAGTAAGACTGATTGGATGAAGACAGCAGGAAAACAGAGGTTCAGAGGAACAAAAGCATCTCTATGCGCTTATCTGAAATTCTCACCAATGATTTACATAAGTATTTCTATCCTTTTTATATTATCCTTTTTCGAAAACTCCATAATTATTTTATATCCGCCTGACTGAGATTTACAAGGTGACCATAGCTTGCTTCAAACCAACAATCTCCGTGGGATCGACCCTTACTCACGTAAGGTTTATTACTTGGACGACTCAGTGCACTTGCTGGTTAGTTGTATCGAAGTTGTGACAAATTATGAATTGAGATTAGAGCACCAAGCCTTTGGAGCCATTACCAGAGATCACAATTTCGTGCACCACACGCCTTCGAACTCAAGTGGCACGCCCCTTGCCTTTCTCACTTCTCTTTGCCTCTGGAAACTTGTACTGGCTTGCCACGCCCAAGGTCTGGCATGCCACGCCCTTGCTTTATGCTTGGCTAGGCTTCTCTGGAAAGTTGAACTAGCATGGCACACCCAGGGTCTGGCGTGCCACGCCCCTTTTGTGAGTGAGTGGTTCCTCTGTTTGGCGTGCCACACCACGAGCTCAAGTGGCACGCCCCAATGCTTCTCTCTGAATGACACTGGCGTGCCATGCCTGGTTGCTCAAGTGGTATGCCTAAGTGAAGAATGGTGAGTGGCGTGCCACGCCCTCGATACAAAGTGGCACGCCCCATGTAATTGGCCACCTTCATCCTCTCTGGAAACTTATACCAGCGTGCCACGCCTAAAGGCTGGCGTGCCACGCCCATGATCTTGTCTTGGTTCCAGTAGTTGGCGTGCCACGCCTCAATCTTCAAGTGGCACGCCATAGTGAAATGCTAAGGTTGGCGTGCCATGCCTTCGATACCAAGTGGCACGCCCAGTCCTTGCTTTTGGTCCTTTGTGCATTGGCGTGCCACGCCTGGTTGCTCAAGTGGCATGCCCAGTCTTCAATTGCCTTCAGCCCCTTCTCTGGATTGTTGTACCAGCATGCCACGCCATGCTGCTCAAGTGGCACGCTCATGGATTTGTGAACTCTTCAAGCTTGGCGTGCCACGCCTGGGTTCTCAAGTGGCACACCCAAGTGACTTCTTGGGGCTGGCGTGCCACGCCTTCGACACCAAGTGGCACGCCATAGTGAAGGTTCTTCTTGTAATGGTGAGTTGGCGTGCCACGCCCCTTTGCTCAAGTAGCATGCCCATAGTAATTGATGGGCCAGGCGTGCCACGCCCTTTTTGTGTCCTCCATTGTAGCTCTCTGGAATTTTGTATTAGCGTGCCACGCCTAGTCTCAGGTGTGCCACGCCCACATGCATGCTTGGACTTCTTCTCTAAACTTTAGTACTGGCGTGCCACGCCCAGCTCCTGGCGTGCCACGCCAGTGCATTTTTGTGGCGTTTGCTTCAAGTGGCATGCCAGTTTCACACGCCCAGCTTCTTGTTTATCTTCTACCCAATTTTTTATGCTTTTCTCACCTGAAATTCAACACAACTCATCTCAAAGTAGTGTACCATAATATTCATCAAATAATGCATGAATTGTACTTATCAAATGAGATTTATGCTCTTTTATGGTCTTCTTTATGCAAGAAAGAAGGGTAGATGATGCAAGTCATCATTACCTCTAGAAAGCACAAGAAACCTTAGCCCTCCACTCTTTCTCCCTACTATGACTATGCAAAGAACCCTCTAAATGATGAGTACAAAGCAAACCAGCAACTGCCGCCTACAGAAGCGTATAGGTTTCCTAACCTATATTGTGAGCTTTGCTTTTCGACATACCGGAAGAAGAATCTGAATATAGAGAAGAAACTGGTCCTCCCGACTGACGTGAGATGAACCATTACGACACGTATTCAGGGGATGGGCATGGGCTTTATTGATAGGGAGCTAGGCAGGGTGAACTCCTCCTGGGTGAAGGAATTTTACTGTAACTTCTTTAGACACACCCTTGAGTCAGTTCACCTGCGAGGTGGGCAAGTATTGGTTACAGAGGCACCATCACAGACATAGGCCACCCCGGAGGCACAGCAGCCCCCTAAGGAGCCACAGCCTAAGACCCATCCAGATGCGACAGTTGACCCTCACACCGTGTCTGAGCAGTAGCATCGAGGACGATGCTCCATTTTAAGTGTGGGGAGGTCACCGTCGTCGCCATCGGTGGAGTTGCCGTTTTGGATGATAAGTTCGGACATTTATCACTTGTTTTATGTCGTTTTTAGTATACTGCACTTTTTGGATTGTTGTACATATTTGTTAGTTTGACACTTTTATTTGACACTTTTATTCTAGTTGTTACATTTTGCACCTTAGTTAGTAGATATTTCATACTTTTAGTTAGATTTGCTTTATGTAGTTGTAAGCAAGTGAGATTTGAGCCTAATGATGTGGTTACATCTTATAATCACTTATTTTCCTTCTTGTGTGCAATTGTTCTCTTTTTATGATTGTGATCCTTGATTTGCTTAATTCTTTATGTCCATTATTCCTTGTATTCATGCATTTATATGATTAAGGCCATTGTTTCATTAGCTCACTTACCCAAAAAGTCTACCTTTTACATTCCATTGTTAACCAATTTTGAACCTATGCTTAACCCAATTGTTCTTTATTTTAGCACATTACAAGCCTAAAGCGGAAAACAATAAAAGTCCCTTGTTTGGATCTTTGATTGGCTTAGGATAGTGAGAGTGTTCATTGTTCAAGTTTGGGGAAATTTGGGACATTAGTTGGGATAAAAGGGTGCTTTGTATTTTTATATTTGGGAATTGGGTACATACTCATGTATTAATCAAATGTTAAACCTTATGCATTGATGTTCTTGTATATAGTTTTGAAAGAAAGAAAAATGAGAAAAACAAAAAAAAAGAATATATGTAAAAGAAAAGAAAAATAAATAGAAAAAAGAAAGAAAGAAAAGAAGAAAGAGAAAGAAATATAAAAAGGGGGGAAAATGTCCCAAAGTAAAGATCAATAAGAATCAACGCATAAGAGTTGTGGGTAGTTAGGTTAGAACTTAATTGTATAGGTATTCATAGGTTAGGTTGGAAAGTCTAGGTTAATCAAAGACTCAAAATCTAGCCCACTTAACCATATATGACCATACCTTTACAACCATAAGAAAGACCTCATGATAATTGTATGCATGTATTGAATAATTGTTGATTGTTAGATGAAGAACAAATCTTGAAAAGCATGATTAGGGGGGAATTGAGTGAATCAACCCCTAAACGCTTGAGTGACTAGAGCAAATACACACCCGGTGAGGGTTCGATTGCTCAATTACATATTTTCACCATAATCATCTTTATTCATGCAAGTTTGTAAATCATTTTTGATTATTCAGTACAATTGTGGGTTGGATTTTGATTTTCATTACTTTAGCCCTTGTGCTTGCATATATCTCTTGGAGGTTGATTTGTTTTGACCAAGCATTTGCATTCATGTAGGTAGTTGTATTTAGATAGGTTGCACATAGTTTAGTTGCATTAAATAAATGCCACACCCTTTACTTCATTCTAGGTATAGCATGAGGACATGCTATGATTTAAGTGTGGGGAGGTTGATAAACCCCATTTTCAGGGTTTATCTTGTGTTGAATTTAGAACATTTTATCAACCTTTCCTCACATTTATTCAATGAAATAGCATGGTTTTGTGATCCTTCCTTAAATTTTGCTTAATTGTGAAAACATACTTTTAGACCTTTAATTTGATGATTTTTTTTTCACCTTTGATTCCACTAGATGCCTTGATTTGTTTGTCGAGTGATTTCAGGTTGAAAAGGCTAGGAATAGATCAAAGGAGTGAAGAGAAAAGTATGCAAAGTAGAGAAATCATGAAAAGCCAAAGATTCGGAGTACATTCATCCACGCGCACGCGCACTGGACGCGCACGCGTGGATCACGAAAACTTCAGGGACACGCACGCGTGCTGTACGCGTACACGTTGGTGGCCGCACGTGATTTTTAAGAGGAAAACGTGCCCAGCGAATTCTAAGAAGCTGTGGGGCCCAGTCTGTAACCAACTTTGGCGCCAAAATGCCAAAAAGACCAAGGATTGAAGAGCAAAGGGGGATTCGATCATTCTACACACATTAGGATTAGTTTTAGTTAGTTTTAGAGAGAGAAGCTCTCACTTCTCTCTAGGAATTAGGATTAGGTTTAGTTCAATAATTTTAGATCTAGGTTTTAGTTCATGCTTTCATCTACTTCTACTTCTCAATTCTTTGTTGTTACATGTTGTTCTTCTATTCTTTTGATTGTAATTTCTTCTACTTTGTTTCTACACTTTGTTGTTGATCTACTCTTATTTCTTTTATTTTCTTTCAATTCAATTTTGAGGTAATTCATGTCAATAATGTTCTTTTTTATTGTTGTTGTCAATTCTTTGTAATAGTTGTTGTTAGATTTCATTCTTGTTATCAATTTACTATGCTTTTCTTTTTTGCCTTCCAAGTGTTTGTCAAAATGCTTGAGAAGATATTAGAGTAGAATTTTATGTTCTTGGCTTGGGAAGGTAATTTAGGAATTTTTGAGTTGCTAATGTCCAAGTGGTTGATAGTTGATAGCCATTGACTCTAGTTCTCATTAATTCAATTAGTGAATAGCTAGGACTTATGGACTTGGATTGATATAGCTCATTTGACTTTCCTTTATTTGTTAGAGGATGACTTAGTGGGATTGATCCTTGCAAATATCATATTGTGGTTAGTGATAAGGATAGAGATCCTTGACCACCAAACCTTGTCAAGACCTCTTTGTCAATTGATTTCCTTTATCATTTACTTTTCTTGTTTCCTAATCAAAACCCCAAAATATACATGTCCATGACCAATAACAAGAACATTACCCTGCAATTTCTTTGAGAGACGACCCGAGGTTTAAATACTTTGGTTTATAATTTTAGGGGTTTGTACTTGTGACAAACAAATTTTTGTATGAAGGGATTAGTGTTGGTTTAGAAACTATACTTCGACGAGATTTCATTTGTGAAATTCTAAACCGTCAAAAATCAATTCATCAGTGCCACACCCTTTTTAGGAGAGGAATTGGCATGCCACGCCCATAGACACGCCCAGCTTATGATGCTGAAAGAATGGTCTTTTTCACCTTCATATTTAATGACCACTATAAAGTGTTATATATCTTTGGAAAGCTCTAGTTGTCAGCTTTCCAAATCCACCAAAATCACATCATTTGAACCTCTACAACTCAAGTTATGTTCCTTTGAAGATGAAGAGGTCAGGCTGATAACTCTGCAGGGACGTGTTGTGCTCCTTTGTGTTTTCGGGGTCAATATCTTCCTCAATTCCAGGGCCCACCATAAAGTATTATATATGGTTGGAAAGTTTTGAATGTCTATATTATAATGGCACTAGAATCAATGCATTTAGAGTTGTGTAGCTCAAATATATTCATTTGAATGGGAGGAGGTTAGGCTGGCATATACCCCAGCGTGCCACGCCAATGCTTGGCGTGCCACGCCCATAGTGCAGGACAAAATCACTTCTCTAGAACTCAAGCCTGGCGTGCCACACCCAAAGCACAAAGTGGCACAAGTCCACGCGTCACCCGTACTTTCTGCATTCCACGCGTACGCGTGGACGATGCTTACGTGTCGCTTGTCCCTCCTACCACCCACGTGCACGCGTGGACGGTGCTTACGCGTTGATCCACCATCCTACCTAATGATGCCTACGCGTCGCCGAAGCGCACGCATCGCCCTCCGCGCCCTGTTTTCCTGTTCTGCCCTGTTTCTTTTCTCTTCTTCTCTTCTTTTCTTTCTCCTTTCTTCTTTCTCCTTTCTTCTTCTTTCCTTTTCTTTTCTTCTTCTTTCTTTCTACCTTTCTTCTTCTCTCTTCTTCCTTTCTTACTTTTCTCTTTTCCCTCTCTTCAAAAAAAATTTTCACTTTTTATTTTTCTTATTTTCATTTTCTTTTATATGTTGCATTTGCATACTATCATTCATTGCATTTTAATTTTGTTTTTATAGCTTGTTCTTATTTTCTTTTCTAAATTTCTTATTTTAATAATGGTGTTGAATTCTCCTACTCAATTGTTGAGAATTTCTTGGTTAGTTTTGGTGCTTCTTGACTTGTTTGGTATTGTTGGGTGATGAAATTTTTAAGTCAATACTCAACCTTTGATGACTCTTGTGTTCTTTGTGCATTGATATGAACTCATAATGTCTTTCATGACCCACTCTTTCTTGTTTGAACTTGATGCTCAACATGCTCTTCATGGCTACGATTTAGGAAATTGCACGATCGGCAAAATTCCTTCCGGCAAGTGCACCGGTTATCGTCAAGTAAAAACTCACAATAGAGTGAGGTCGAATCCCACAAGGATTGGTTGAATGAGCAATTCGGATTAGAAGTGTGTTCTAGTTGAGCGGAATCAAGATTGAGATGAGTATTGCGGAATGTAAAATTGGCGGGAAAAGTAAATGACAAGAAATTGAAATGGCGGAATCTTAAATTGCATAAATTAAAGGGCAGAAACTAAATTGCTGAAATTAAAAGGGGAATGGGGATGATTGCATGAATTGAGTGGCAGAATGTAAAGAGAAGATGGAAATCAGAAATGGGGAATTCATTGGGTTATAGGAGATATTGAGATCTCCGAATCAAAACATGTTTATCTCTTCCTCAACCAATGCGTTCATTGAATTTTGCTTGGCAATCTTATATGATTGGATCCCAATCCCTTGGCTCACCAATGCTCTCTAAAAACAAACAAATTCCCAATCCCTTGGTTTAAATGTTCATAAGAAGAGATGATGCTTGATCACTGATTATACCACACAATTTCATGAACCATAATTTGGTAGGATTACATGTCACAATATCCATCCAAACCCCAATCCAATTCACTGTGAGAAAGCTTCTCTAGCATGAATCCTCCATTCCTTTCCCAAGGCTCCGAAGGATTCCAAGTATGGGTAGTTTCTTTCCCAAGACAACTACTCAATGGAATTAGATTGAGAAGCTTTCTAACAAAATTCAAGAGAAAAGATTGAAGAAGAAGATAAACTATTATTGATTCATTGAATTACAATAGAGCTCCCTAACCCAATGAAAGGGGGTTTAGTGAATCATAGCTCTGAATTCCATTACAAAGAAAAGGAAAACTAGCTAAAAGTGAAAGTAAAAGTCCCCTCTAACTTAACTTCTATCCTATTTATACACTTTCTATATTGAGCTTCAGTTGTGCTTCTTGGGCTTTGAGGCCTCTCCTTGCTTTCCTTTTGCCTTGGGTTTATGATCCATAATCTTGATGAGGTTGTTGATCCAAATCCTGTAACATTTATTGAGCCAACTTAGTGATAATCAAATAATGACACATGACTCAATAAATTGAGATTTCAAACACATCAATCCTTCAGGCCCAATCCCATAAACCATGATATTCAATTGGGTTTCATACCAAAGTAAGTTTAAGTTAATATTTGTGCTCAAAGACTAACTTAAATCACAATATTTTTGGCCCAGAAACCTTTTCCAAGAGTGGCGTTTAAGTTGTAGTTTAAGCTTAAACTGCAGCTTAAACGCTAGACACTTCCAGTGAGGCCTTTTGTAGAAGCACGTTTAAGCTTCAGTTTAAGGTTAAACTGAAGCTTAAACGTGGAAATGGAAGAAGGTAGCCCTGGAGAGTCATGTAGTCGAACACGTTTAAGATTCAGTTTAAGGTTAAACTGAAGCTTAAACGTGGAAATAGGAAGGGCAGCCCTGGAGGTCGAACACGTTTAACCTCCAGTTTAAGGTCAAACTGGAGGTTAAACGTGGAAAAGGGTGGAGGCATACTGGAGGTCGAACACGTTTAACCTCCAGTTTGAGGTCAAACTGGAGGTTAAACGTGGAAGCTTAGAATGGTAGCCCTGGAGGTGTCGAACACGTTTACCCTCCAGTTTGAGGTCAAACTGGAGGTTAAACGTGGAAATGGAGAGAGCAACCCTGGAGGAGAAAAGCTGTCGAACACGTTTAAGCTCCAGTTTGAGGTCAAACTGGAGCTTAAACGTGGAATGGCTCCCTGGTACTCTTCCTGGTTCTGGCGTTTAACCTCCAGTTTGAGGTCAAACTGGAGGTTAAACGTGGAACTCCTCCCTGAGTGGCATTATCATTCTGGCGTTTAACCTCCAGTTTAAGGTCAAACTGGAGGTTAAACTTCAATTCCAGCATTTCTTATCCTTCATGATTTTGACGTTTAAGCTCCAGTTTAGGCTTAAACTGGAACTTAAACTCCACATGTGATATTCAAGCTTCCTTCATTGATTTTGTTGCTTCCTTGCTTAGCCTCTTCTTCCCTGAAATCATTCAAACAATTGCATCAAAGTCTTGCAAAATTTCATGAGAAATCTTCCATTCATAGCATTTAAGTATTATAACTAAAACTCATGGAATATGCATCAAAATCATGTTGTTTGGATGGTTCATTGCTTTGTTCTTCATTTAACCATTTTTGGTTACTTTAAGCTCAAGAAAATGCATAAAACAACTAAAACTAACAGAAAAATGCTAGTGAAACTAGCCTATGATGCCTTGGCATCACAACACCAAACTTAATACTTGCTTGTCCCTAAGCAAGTCCTGAGTTATTTGAGAAGAAAGTATGAAACAGAAAGCAATTACATTGGCTATATTAGCAAGCATTTGAAGTTCATCAGAAGGGTTTTATGCAGAAAGTTGCAGCATCACTTTTTCATACTTATCAGGTAGGATTATCACTTTTTCATTGCATCCATCAAACATTGCTATGGCCTCTTGTTATTCTTATGTCCTTGGCACTTTTCTCTTCTTTGTTTTCTTTTCTTTTTTTTTTAGAGCTCCTTTGCTCCTTGTTTGCTTAGTGTCATGTGTTGCACAAGCCTTTGGCATTTTCTTTTTCTTATCAGTGCACTACACATATCCACTTTAGGCATTTTAGTTCACATTTCTTCTTGAGACATTGGTGCCCAGCACCTCTTTGTGTGACTAAATGTTTTGTATTTAGGTTGCTCTTGATAATGGACTTTTGGTTGATAATCCCGGGTTAGTTAACCCAAGTTACCAAGTGTTGAAACACTCCTCAGAACCTATTCATCCAAGCATATCCTTAATACATAAACACCACAGGCATTTGTCTCAGAAGTTCAAACCATTGGTACCTAGCTTATTTTCTCAATTTTTTTTTTTGCTTTTTGGTTGCCCTTTGGCTTTTTCTTCTTCTTTTTCTTTCTTTTTCATGGCCAAAGACATTTATTCATCAAGATCCATAGACAATTTTTACTTTCTACATAAAAAATGATAATTCTACACTCTAATTCTAGTGATCTGACTAAACAATCAAGCATGCATACCACCACTTAATTCTACTTGATTTGTCACTAATTTAGCCAAGTTACTTTTGTTCAAACTTTTCTTTTATTTTTGGAAACAGAACAAGCATGGCAAGCACTCGTTTAAGAAGGTGAAGTTATATCCAAACATCTAGGCATTCACTTTATTCAAAGCAATAAACAGACACTCATACTAAAAAAAACAAACGACTCAAAAAAAAAAGAGACTCCACATAACACTTAAATGACTTATGATGAAAACAAGTTCATAAAGACAATTCACCAATTATCATTTGATTATTAAGGAACGAGACCACCTCTTATTTATTGCTTGGTTCTTCTTAATTCTTGGGATCCTGCTTCTTCTTGCTTCCTGCCTCTTTTTGACCACTTGTGCTTCCTTTGTCTTTTCTTATGAGCTTTTTCCAGAATCCAGCCTTTTTCATCGTTTCTTCCACTCATTTTTCAAGGATCATTGCCTTGTTTATTTCTCCTTCTTTCCTCCCTTTGAAATACTCATCATAAGCTGGGAATGCTGGGTCCATCTTGTGTAGATGTTCCCCTATGTAGTTAAGCTTGATTTGCGAACTGATGTTGTAATCAGCTTGGACTGAGTATCTTGCATTCTGTAAAGTGGTGGCTTCCTTGATTGCCAAGACATTGGCATCTTGGTGTTGGCATATGTGGCTGAAGGATTCCTGTAAGTGTAAATTTTGTTCCCTTTGCAGATCGAAGAATCTTGATTCAAAGTTCCTTTGTATATCCATCATTTTTAGGTGAAAGTCCTCTTGTCTCTCCTGAGACCTCATGTATTGTTGAGACATTCCTTCCATGATTTCCTCCATTCTGCTCATATCCATGGGGTCTCTGGGAATTCTTTGTCTTCTTTCTGGAATTGCTTGCTCTTCTTGCTCTTCTTCTCTGTCTTCTCCTTCTTGTCCTTCTTGTTCTGCTTCTTGCTCGGGTTCCACTTGTTGCCCTTCTTCATTTCTTCTTCTTGTGTGTCTTGGAGGGGTTGGGCCAAGAGTCATTCTGTGCGCAGTTATGGCCAATCCAGGATATAACCAATTAGGTCTTTCATCCTCAAGTGGTACTTGGGCATCGATGCATAGTCTAATGATAGTGCTAGGGAAGTGGAGCCAGGATTCAGGGTCACTTTTCTCACTAAACTCTTGTATCTGTTCAGCAATGAGTTTATGAACTTTGATCTCCCCTCCAACCATAATGCAATGCAGCAAGATGGCTCTTTTAGGGACTATTTCTGAAGAGTTTGCAGTGGGTAGGATGGATCTCCTAACTATTGCATACCACCCTTTAGCTTCAGGTGTTAGGTCTCCCCTTCTCAAGACTCTTGGAGCCCCTCTTGTTTTTCTCACCCATTCAGCTCTGATGGCACAAAGGTCTTCAGCAATAGTTGTATAGTCAGGTTCTCCTATCATCCTTTCTTTATAACTTGCTTGGCTGAAATGTATGTTTTTCAGGCCAAGAGTTTTCATGATTGCTTTGGGACTGAAGTCAACTTCCACCCCTCTCACATAGCTTTTGTATGTGGGTTTCTTGGTTTGATCCTCCCTTACTGCATTTGCATAAAACTCTTTCACCAAGTTGATGTTGATTTTAGTGATTGGCTTAGTCAGGAGCTCCCACTTCCTCTTTTTGATCTTTTCCCAAACACCTGGGAACTCATCCTTTTCAAGGTCAAAGGGAACCTCAGCTAGTACCGTTTTAGGTCTCATCCATTCGGCTTGAATCTCATGGAAAACTGATCTGTATCTCCATGCATCGAATTCCCTGTTTTCCTCCATTGGCTGCTTGTCTTTTCTTCTTTTGTGGCTAGATGAAGCTGCCATTGGTTCTTTAGTTTTGGTAAGTGACAAGCTAAAGTTGACAAGGTGAAGCAAGAAGTGTTGTTGGAAGTGTGGTAAGGTTGTTTTCGGCAAGAGATAGTTATGCTATGATGAAGGAAAATGTGTATGAAGGAGAATTGGTGGTGTGGGACTCGTTCCCCAAGTGGTTCTTTATAGTGCCCATGAGTGAAAAATGGACGGCTAGGGTGGTTTGTGAAGGGTGGCTTGATGGTAAATATAGGAATTGTGGAGAAGGACGATTTGCTTTTCATTTTCTTGGAAGTATTCTGGGTGCATTAGGTTGTACATGTAGCTTTCTTTTCTTGCAGAACTTCCTTTTCCCATGTGTTAGTTTCAAAGATTTGTGAATTTTCTTTTTGACCAAGCACGTACCTCCCTTTGTCTTTTTCCTCCATTTTTGTCTTTTCTTTTGTACCTGCACAAACAAACAAATTTGCTATCATTTTTCGGTCCATGTGAATTATGAATAGTATTTGCACATGTAAATCAATGCTTGTCTTTATGAGCTTATAGCCGTGACTTCTACATGTATGCACACTTATTATTTGGACACCAAACTTAGTGTTTGGTCAAGTCTCCTGATGACATGAAATCCATATTGGTTGTCCTTAATGAGTGTGCATAATTCTAATAAATCATAGTCACCTTGGCTCTTTGATTCTAAACAAAGTTACTACCCTAAGTAATTGAAACCAAAGTATTAAAACATGTGAATGGTATACTTGTCATGAATTTTGAAATCCAGAGGAACTTCTTGCTTTTCATAAACTGTGTTCAAAAAGAACACCAAACTTAATGTTTGGTTGTGCACCTTGAATGAAAGATGGAATTTAATTTGAGTAAGATTTGGGAGTGCCATCAGGCACACCAAACTTAGAGACCAATTGTAATTTACATGCAAGGTTTAGTGCACTTAATCAATAGTTGTCCTGAGGATTCAAGTTCATGCATAAGAAACCATGCTTTATTAGATGTAAAGCAAAGCACTAAAGATTAAGGATACTAAAAACATGGGTTGCCTCCCATGAAGCGCTTCTTTAACGTCACTAGCTTGACGGTTGTCCCTTGTTAGGGTGGATTGTAGTGCTTGACGTCTTCTCCTCTCACTATGAAAACGTCCCCACTTGATTCATTCATGACCTCTAAATGTTCCATAGAAAGAACTTTCCTGATTGCGAACACTTGAGGGAGCTGGGAAGGAATGGTTTTGAGGCCAGGTGGGATTGGCAGATAATGACTTGATATCACTTTATCTCCCGGAGAAAAACCTTCAGTGGGAATTTTCTTGTTTCTCCACCCTCTTGGCAATCTCCCTATCACTCTTCCCTTTCTCTTGAGGATTTCTTCATTGACCCTTATGTCAGGAGGATCCTTCTGATCTGTTTCCACTGATTCTTGTGGCTTTAACTCTTGCAGCTCTTGTTTGCCTTCCAAGAACTGTTTTAGAGTTTCAGTTGCTAGATTACTTTCCTCCAGACACAGATGGCTACTATCATCCTTAAGCTTTTCAGGTTCTGGTTCAGGCTCAGATGCAGTTTTGAAAACTTTAAAAATGAGCTGTTCATCATGTATTCTCAGAATTAGCTCTCCTTGTTCTACATCTATGAGCGCTCTAGTTGTGGCTAGAAATGGTCTGCCCAGAATTATAGGGTGTAAGTAGCTCTCCTCCATGTCCACAATGACAAAGTCTGTGGGGAAATAATAATCCCCCACTTTCACCAGCACATTTTCAACTACCCCTTCAGCTTGCTTCTGAGTTTTGTCAGCCAGTTGTATGATTACATCAGTGGATCTCACCTCATTCAGTTGTAGCCTCTTCATAAGAGTTAGAGGCATCACATTTATGCTAGCTCCTAGATCACAGAATCCTCTGTCAATTTTTGTTTCCCCTATGATGCAAGGGATATGAAAACTTCCTGGGTCCGTTTTCTTAGAGAGTGTGTCCTTCTTGATGAGAGCACTGCATTCTTTGTTCATTGTTACCGTTTGTCCTCCCTTCAAAACTCTTTTCTTGCTTAACAATTCCTTTAAATACTTGATGTGTGTGGGCATTTGATGAAGAATCTCAAGAAAGGGAATATTGACATGAAGAGAGTTAAATGTCTCTAGAAACCTTGAATAGGTTTTCCTTTTTTCACCTCCTCCTAACCTCTCAGGAAATGGTGCTTTTGGTTGGTATATTTCCATCATGCCTTTTTGCAGTTCCTTGGCTTGCTCAGTTCCACCTTCCTGCTTAACTTCTTCCACACCTTCCTTCAAGATTTCTGGTTCCTGCTCTGAGGGCCTGATTCCTTCTTCTTCTGAGACCTCCTTCAATATGGTGATGGCCTTGCATTCTTCCCATCTTACTCTCTTTTGTTCCCCTTTAGGATTCTTTTCTGTGTCACTAGGGAACACTGCAGTTGATTTGGGTGCCTGTTGAGATAGCTCTCCTACTTGAGATTCCATCCTCTTGAGTTTTTCACCATGGTTTCTTAAGGTAGTTCTCACATCATCCCTGAAGCTCTTCAATTCAATTATGTCTTGACTCATGGTTGCCATCATTCCTTCTATCCGGTTTAATTAATCTTGAAATTGTTGGTTCGGATTAGGTTGGGTAGGTTGATTATTTTGGCCATGATATGGTGGTTGGGAGTAGGTGTTTTGTGTGGCTTGGTATGATCTTTGGTTGGAGTTTTGGTATGTGGAATTGTTATGTTGGTTGTGGTTGTAAGGTTTGTGGTTTTGTGGTTGGGTTTGTTGGTTTCCCCACCCAAAGTTTGGGTGGTTTCTCCAGCCTGGGTTGTAAGTGTTGGAATGTGGATCATATGATTGCCTTTGTTGGTTTCCCACATAGTTAGCCTCATCCCAATCACCTCCTTCAATGCTTACTTCCTCTTGATCTTGTGTGTGTATTGCAGCCACTTGCTTTGTTTCTAATTGCCTGGTAAGCTCTGCTAGTTGCTTGGCAAACACCTTGTTTTGGGCTAGAATTGTATCAACATGGTTCAGCTCCATGACTCCCTTAGTGTTGTGCCTCTCTGATGCATAGTAGTACTCATTCTCAGCCACTGTCTCGATCACTTCAATGGCTTCTTCCACAGTCTTTTTCCTGTTCAATGAACCTCCTGATGAATGGTCTACAGCCTTCCTTGATTCATAAGAGAGCCCATCATAGAAGATGTGCAATTGCACCCAATCATGGAACATGTTTGGCGGGCATTTCCTTGTCAAGTCCTTGAATCTCTCCCATGCCTCGTAGAGAGTTTCACCATCTTGTTGTCTAAAAGTCTGAACCTCAGATCGAAGCCTATTGACCTTTTGTGGAGGGTAGAAACGTGCCAGAAACTTGCTTTCCACCTCATCCCATGTTGTTAGACTCCCCCTTGGGAATGATTCCAGCCACTTAGCTGCTTTGTCCCTAAGTGAAAATGGGAACAAAAGCAGTTTATAGGCATCTTCCTGGACTCCATTGGACTTCACAGTGTCATAAATTCTCAGGAATTTTGTGAGATGTTGGTTTGGGTCTTCATTAGCACTTCCTCCAAAGGAACAATGATTCTCCACTAGTGATATTAGCTGTGGCTTGAGCTCAAAATTGTTGGCCTGAATGGGTGGTTTCTGGATGCTACTACCACAATTCCCAGAGGTTGGGTTTATGTATGAACTAAGAACCCTCCTCTCAGGAATGGCATCGTTTCCATCAGCTCTCTCATGGTTGTGAACTTCTCTATCCATGTTGAGATCTAAAGCTTCCTCAAAATTGTCCTCAGATTCTCCTTCAGATTCCTCTTCTCCCACTACTCTCTTCCCTCTTGCTTCCCTTCTAAGTCTATGAAGGGTCCTCTCTGGTTCGGTATATGGAGGAGTTGATGTCTCTCCTCTCCTACCTGTCATACAAGAACACAGCTCAAACACAAACAAGTGAAATACTCTTGGTTAATGGAAGAGTATGGTTAGATCAATTGAGGAATTAATTCAAACAGTTAGTGAGTCAGTGAGTTAGTTGCATGAATTTAAAGGCATAAAGAAGGAAAGCATATAACCGAGTGCAGAAATTAAAATTCAACAAGTATCTTGGACAGAATTAACAAAGCAAGAGAAAATTGCTCAATCTAGTTAGCTTCCAATTTGAGAATTGTCAATCGAAAACCAATCCCCGGCAACGGCGCCATAAACTTGATGCGCATAAACTAGTTATGCTACGATTTAGGAAATTGCACGATCGGCAAAATTCCTTCCGGCAAGTGCACCGGTTATCGTCAAGTAAAAACTCACAATAGAGTGAGGTCGAATCCCACAAGGATTGGTTGAATGAGCAATTCGGATTAGAAGTGTGTTCTAGTTGAGCAGAATCAAGATTGAGATGAGTATTGCAGAATGTAAAATTGGCGGGAAAAGTAAATGACAAGAAATTGAAATGGCGGAATCTTAAATTGCATAAATTAAAGAGCAGAAACTAAATTGCTGAAATTAAAAGGGGAATGGGGATGATTGCATGAATTGAGTGGCAGAATGTAAAGAGAAGATGGAAATCAGAAATGGGGAATTCATTGGGTTATAGGAGATATTGAGATCTCCGAATCAAAACATGTTTATCTCTTCCTCAACCAATGCGTTCATTGAATTTTGCTTGGCAATCTTATATGATTGGATCCCAATCCCTTGGCTCACCAATGCTCTCTAAAAACAAACAAATTCCCAATCCCTTGGTTTAAATGTTCATAAGAAGAGATGATGCTTGATCACTGATTATACCACACAATTTCATGAACCACAATTTGGTAGGATTACATGTCACAATATCCATCCAAACCCCAATCCAATTCACTGTGAGAAAGCTTCTCTAGCATGAATCCTCCATTCCTTTCCCAAGGCTCCGAAGGATTCCAAGTATGGGTAGTTTCTTTCCCAAGACAACTACTCAATGGAATTAGATTGAGAAGCTTTCTAACAAAATTCAAGAGAAAAGATTGAAGAAGAAGATAAACTATTATTGATTCATTGAATTACAATAGAGCTCCCTAACCCAATGAAAGGGGGTTTAGTGAATCATAGCTCTGAATTCCATTACAAAGAAAAGGAAAACTAGCTAAAAGTGAAAGTAAAAGTCCCCTCTAACTTAACTTCTATCCTATTTATACACTTTCTATATTGAGCTTCAGTTGTGCTTCTTGGGCTTTGAGGCCTCTCCTTGCTTTCCTTTTGCCTTGGGTTTATGATCCATAATCTTGATGAGGTTGTTGATCCAAATCCTGTAACATTTATTGAGCCAACTTAGTGATAATCAAATAATGACACATGACTCAATAAATTGAGATTTCAAACTCATCAATCCTTCAGGCCCAATCCCATAAACCATGATATTCAATTGGGTTTCATACCAAAGTAAGTTTAAGTTAATATTTGTGCTCAAAGACTAACTTAAATCACAATATTTTTGGCCCAGAAACCTTTTCCAAGAGTGGCGTTTAAGTTGTAGTTTAAGCTTAAACTGCAGCTTAAACGCCAGACACTTCCAGTGAGGCCTTTTGTAGAAGCACGTTTAAGCTTCAGTTTAAGGTTAAACTGAAGCTTAAACGTGGAAATGGAAGAAGGTAGCCCTGGAGAGTCATGTAGTCGAACACGTTTAAGCTTCAGTTTAAGGTTAAACTGAAGCTTAAACGTGGAAATAGGAAGGGCAGCCCTGGAGGTCGAACACGTTTAACCTCCAGTTTGAGGTCAAACTGGAGGTTAAACGTGGAAAAGGGTGGAGGCATACTGGAGGTCGAACACGTTTAACCTCCAGTTTGAGGTCAAACTGGAGGTTAAACGTGGAAGCTTAGAATGGTAGCCCTGGAGGTGTCGAACACGTTTAACCTCCAGTTTGAGGTCAAACTGGAGGTTAAACGTGGAAATGGAGAGAGCAACCCTGGAGGAGAAAAGCTGCCGAACACGTTTAAGCTCCAGTTTGAGGTCAAACTGGAGCTTAAACGTGGAATGGCTCCCTGGTTCTGGCGTTTAACCTCCAGTTTGAGGTCAAACTGGAGGTTAAACGTGGAACTCCTCCCTGAGTGGCATTATCATTCTGGCGTTTAACCTCCAGTTTAAGGTCAAACTGGAGGTTAAACTTCAATTCCAGCATTTCTTATCCTTCATGATTTTGACGTTTAAGCTCCAGTTTAGGCTTAAACTGGAACTTAAACTCCACATGTGATATTCAAGCTTCCTTCATTGATTTTGTTGCTTCCTTGCTTAGCCTCTTCTTCCCTGAAATCATTCAAACAATTGCATCAAAGTCTTGCAAAATTTCATGAGAAATCTTCCATTCATAGCATTTAAGTATTATAACTAAAACTCATGGAATATGCATCAAAATCATGTTGTTTGGATGGTTCATTGCTTTGTTCTTCATTTAACCATTTTTGGTTACTTTAAGCTCAAGAAAATGCATAAAACAACTAAAACTAACAGAAAAATGCTAGTGAAACTAGCCTATGATGCCTTGGCATCACAACACCAAACTTAATACTTGCTTGTCCCTAAGCAAGTCCTGAGTTATTTGAGAAGAAAGTATGAAACAGAAAGCAATTACATTGGCTATATTAGCAAGCATTTGAAGTTCATCAGAAGGGTTTTATGCAGAAAGTTGCAGCATCACTTTTTCATACTTATCAGGTAGGATTATCACTTTTTCATTGCATCCATCAAACATTGCTATGGCCTCTTGTTATTCTTATGTCCTTGGCACTTTTCTCTTCTTTGTTTTCTTTTCTTTTTTTTTTAGAGCTCCTTTGCTCCTTGTTTGCTTAGTGTCATGTGTTGCACAAGCCTTTGGCATTTTCTTTTTCTTATCAGTGCACTACACATATCCACTTTAGGCATTTTAGTTCACATTTCTTCTTGAGACATTGGTGCCCAGCACCTCTTTGTGTGACTAAATGTTTTGTATTTAGGTTGCTCTTGATAATGGACTTTTGGTTGATAATCCCGGGTTAGTTAACCCAAGTTACCAAGTGTTGAAACACTCCTCAGAACCTATTCATCCAAGCATATCCTTAATACATAAACACCACAGGCATTTGTCTCAGAAGTTCAAACCATTGGTACCTAGCTTATTTTCTCAATTTTTTTTTTTGCTTTTTGGTTGCCCTTTGGCTTTTTCTTCTTCTTTTTCTTTCTTTTTCATGGCCAAAGACATTTATTCATCAAGATCCATAGACAATTTTTACTTTCTACATAAAAAATGATAATTCTACACTCTAATTCTAGTGATCTGACTAAACAATCAAGCATGCATACCACCACTTAATTCTACTTGATTTGTCACTAATTTAGCCAAGTTACTTTTGTTCAAACTTTTCTTTTATTTTTGGAAACAGAACAAGCATGGCAAGCACTCGTTTAAGAAGGTGAAGTTATATCCAAACATCTAGGCATTCACTTTATTCAAAGCAATAAACAGACACTCATACTAAAAAAAACAAACGACTCAAAAAAAAAAGAGACTCCACATAACACTTAAATGACTTATGATGAAAACAAGTTCATAAAGACAATTCACCAATTATCATTTGATTATTAAGGAACGAGACCACCTCTTATTTATTGCTTGGTTCTTCTTAATTCTTGGGATCCTGCTTCTTCTTGCTTCCTGCCTCTTTTTGACCACTTGTGCTTCCTTTGTCTTTTCTTATGAGCTTTTTCCAGAATCCAGCCTTTTTCATCGTTTCTTCCACTCATTTTTCAAGGATCATTGCCTTGTTTATTTCTCCTTCTTTCCTCCCTTTGAAATACTCATCATAAGCTGGGAATGCTGGGTCCATCTTGTGTAGATGTTCCCCTATGTAGTTAAGCTTGATTTGCGAACTGATGTTGTAATCAGCTTGGACTGAGTATCTTGCATTCTGTAAAGTGGTGGCTTCCTTGATTGCCAAGACATTGGCATCTTGGTGTTGGCATATGTGGCTGAAGGATTCCTGTAAGTGTAAATTTTGTTCCCTTTGCAGATCGAAGAATCTTGATTCAAAGTTCCTTTGTATATCCATCATTTTTAGGTGAAAGTCCTCTTGTCTCTCCTGAGACCTCATGTATTGTTGAGACATTCCTTCCATGATTTCCTCCATTCTGCTCATATCCATGGGGTCTCTGGGAATTCTTTGTCTTCTTTCTGGAATTGCTTGCTCTTCTTGCTCTTCTTCTCTGTCTTCTCCTTCTTGTCCTTCTTGTTCTGCTTCTTGCTCGGGTTCCACTTGTTGCCCTTCTTCATTTCTTCTTCTTGTGTGTCTTGGAGGGGTTGGGCCAAGAGTCATTCTGTGCGCAGTTATGGCCAATCCAGGATATAACCAATTAGGTCTTTCATCCTCAAGTGGTACTTGGGCATCGATGCATAGTCTAATGATAGTGCTAGGGAAGTGGAGCCAGGATTCAGGGTCACTTTTCTCACTAAACTCTTGTATCTGTTCAGCAATGAGTTTATGAACTTTGATCTCCCCTCCAACCATAATGCAATGCAGCAAGATGGCTCTTTTAGGGACTATTTCTGAAGAGTTTGCAGTGGGTAGGATGGATCTCCTAACTATTGCATACCACCCTTTAGCTTCAGGTGTTAGGTCTCCCCTTCTCAAGACTCTTGGAGCCCCTCTTGTTTTTCTCACCCATTCAGCTCTGATGGCACAAAGGTCTTCAGCAATAGTTGTATAGTCAGGTTCTCCTATCATCCTTTCTTTATAACTTGCTTGGCTGAAATGTATGTTTTTCAGGCCAAGAGTTTTCATGATTGCTTTGGGACTGAAGTCAACTTCCACCCCTCTCACATAGCTTTTGTATGTGGGTTTCTTGGTTTGATCCTCCCTTACTGCATTTGCATAAAACTCTTTCACCAAGTTGATGTTGATTTTAGTGATTGGCTTAGTCAGGAGCTCCCACTTCCTCTTTTTGATCTTTTCCCAAACACCTGGGAACTCATCCTTTTCAAGGTCAAAGGGAACCTCAGCTAGTACCGTTTTAGGTCTCATCCATTCGGCTTGAATCTCATGGAAAACTGATCTGTATCTCCATGCATCGAATTCCCTGTTTTCCTCCATTGGCTGCTTGTCTTTTCTTCTTTTGTGGCTAGATGAAGCTGCCATTGGTTCTTTAGTTTTGGTAAGTGACAAGCTAAAGTTGACAAGGTGAAGCAAGAAGTGTTGTTGGAAGTGTGGTAAGGTTGTTTTCGGCAAGAGATAGTTATGCTATGATGAAGGAAAATGTGTATGAAGGAGAATTGGTGGTGTGGGACTCGTTCCCCAAGTGGTTCTTTATAGTGCCCATGAGTGAAAAATGGACGGCTAGGGTGGTTTGTGAAGGGTGGCTTGATGGTAAATATAGGAATTGTGGAGAAGGACGATTTGCTTTTCATTTTCTTGGAAGTATTCTGGGTGCATTAGGTTGTACATGTAGCTTTCTTTTCTTGCAGAACTTCCTTTTCCCATGTGTTAGTTTCAAAGATTTGTGAATTTTCTTTTTGACCAAGCACGTACCTCCCTTTGTCTTTTTCCTCCATTTTTGTCTTTTCTTTTGTACCTGCACAAACAAACAAATTTGCTATCATTTTTCGGTCCATGTGAATTATGAATAGTATTTGCACATGTAAATCAATGCTTGTCTTTATGAGCTTATAGCCGTGACTTCTACATGTATGCACACTTATTATTTGGACACCAAACTTAGTGTTTGGTCAAGTCTCCTGATGACATGAAATCCATATTGGTTGTCCTTAATGAGTGTGCATAATTCTAATAAATCATAGTCACCTTGGCTCTTTGATTCTAAACAAAGTTACTACCCTAAGTAATTGAAACCAAAGTATTAAAACATGTGAATGGTATACTTGTCATGAATTTTGAAATCCAGAGGAACTTCTTGCTTTTCATAAACTGTGTTCAAAAAGAACACCAAACTTAATGTTTGGTTGTGCACCTTGAATGAAAGATGGAATTTAATTTGAGTAAGATTTGGGAGTGCCATCAGGCACACCAAACTTAGAGACCAATTGTAATTTACATGCAAGGTTTAGTGCACTTAATCAATAGTTGTCCTGAGGATTCAAGTTCATGCATAAGAAACCATGCTTTATTAGATGTAAAGCAAAGCACTAAAGATTAAGGATACTAAAAACATGGGTTGCCTCCCATGAAGCGCTTCTTTAACGTCACTAGCTTGACGGTTGTCCCTTGTTAGGGTGGATTGTAGTGCTTGACGTCTTCTCCTCTCACTATGAAAACGTCCCCACTTGATTCATTCATGACCTCTAAATGTTCCATAGAAAGAACTTTCCTGATTGCGAACACTTGAGGGAGCTGGGAAGGAATGGTTTTGAGGCCAGGTGGGATTGGCAGATAATGACTTGATATCACTTTATCTCCCGGAGAAAAACCTTCAGTGGGAATTTTCTTGTTTCTCCACCCTCTTGGCAATCTCCCTATCACTCTTCCCTTTCTCTTGAGGATTTCTTCATTGACCCTTATGTCAGGAGGATCCTTCTGATCTGTTTCCACTGATTCTTGTGGCTTTAACTCTTGCAGCTCTTGTTTGCCTTCCAAGAACTGTTTTAGAGTTTCAGTTGCTAGATTACTTTCCTCCAGACACAGATGGCTACTATCATCCTTAAGCTTTTCAGGTTCTGGTTCAGGCTCAGATGCAGTTTTGAAAACTTTAAAAATGAGCTGTTCATCATGTATTCTCAGAATTAGCTCTCCTTGTTCTACATCTATGAGCGCTCTAGTTGTGGCTAGAAATGGTCTGCCCAGAATTATAGGGTGTAAGTAGCTCTCCTCCATGTCCACAATGACAAAGTCTGTGGGGAAATAATAATCCCCCACTTTCACCAGCACATTTTCAACTACCCCTTCAGCTTGCTTCTGAGTTTTGTCAGCCAGTTGTATGATTACATCAGTGGATCTCACCTCATTCAGTTGTAGCCTCTTCATAAGAGTTAGAGGCATCACATTTATGCTAGCTCCTAGATCACAGAATCCTCTGTCAATTTTTGTTTCCCCTATGATGCAAGGGATATGAAAACTTCCTGGGTCCGTTTTCTTAGAGAGTGTGTCCTTCTTGATGAGAGCACTGCATTCTTTGTTCATTGTTACCGTTTGTCCTCCCTTCAAAACTCTTTTCTTGCTTAACAATTCCTTTAAATACTTGATGTGTGTGGGCATTTGATGAAGAATCTCAAGAAAGGGAATATTGACATGAAGAGAGTTAAATGTCTCTAGAAACCTTGAATAGGTTTTCCTTTTTTCACCTCCTCCTAACCTCTCAGGAAATGGTGCTTTTGGTTGGTATATTTCCATCATGCCTTTTTGCAGTTCCTTGGCTTGCTCAGTTCCACCTTCCTGCTTAACTTCTTCCACACCTTCCTTCAAGATTTCTGGTTCCTGCTCTGAGGGCCTGATTCCTTCTTCTTCTGAGACCTCCTTCAATATGGTGATGGCCTTGCATTCTTCCCATCTTACTCTCTTTTGTTCCCCTTTAGGATTCTTTTCTGTGTCACTAGGGAACACTGCAGTTGATTTGGGTGCCTGTTGAGATAGCTCTCCTACTTGAGATTCCATCCTCTTGAGTTTTTCACCATGGTTTCTTAAGGTAGTTCTCACATCATCCCTGAAGCTCTTCAATTCAATTATGTCTTGACTCATGGTTGCCATCATTCCTTCTATCCGGTTTAATTAATCTTGAAATTGTTGGTTCGGATTAGGTTGGGTAGGTTGATTATTTTGGCCATGATATGGTGGTTGGGAGTAGGTGTTTTGTGTGGCTTGGTATGATCTTTGGTTGGAGTTTTGGTATGTGGAATTGTTATGTTGGTTGTGGTTGTAAGGTTTGTGGTTTTGTGGTTGGGTTTGTTGGTTTCCCCACCCAAAGTTTGGGTGGTTTCTCCAGCCTGGGTTGTAAGTGTTGGAATGTGGATCATATGATTGCCTTTGTTGGTTTCCCACATAGTTAGCCTCATCCCAATCACCTCCTTCAATGCTTACTTCCTCTTGATCTTGTGTGTGTATTGCAGCCACTTGCTTTGTTTCTAATTGCCTGGTAAGCTCTGCTAGTTGCTTGGCAAACACCTTGTTTTGGGCTAGAATTGTATCAACATGGTTCAGCTCCATGACTCCCTTAGTGTTGTGCCTCTCTGATGCATAGTAGTACTCATTCTCAGCCACTGTCTCGATCACTTCAATGGCTTCTTCCACAGTCTTTTTCCTGTTCAATGAACCTCCTGATGAATGGTCTACAGCCTTCCTTGATTCATAAGAGAGCCCATCATAGAAGATGTGCAATTGCACCCAATCATGGAACATGTTTGGCGGGCATTTCCTTGTCAAGTCCTTGAATCTCTCCCATGCCTCGTAGAGAGTTTCACCATCTTGTTGTCTAAAAGTCTGAACCTCAGATCGAAGCCTATTGACCTTTTGTGGAGGGTAGAAACGTGCCAGAAACTTGCTTTCCACCTCATCCCATGTTGTTAGACTCCCCCTTGGGAATGATTCCAGCCACTTAGCTGCTTTGTCCCTAAGTGAAAATGGGAACAAAAGCAGTTTATAGGCATCTTCCTGGACTCCATTGGACTTCACAGTGTCATAAATTCTCAGGAATTTTGTGAGATGTTGGTTTGGGTCTTCATTAGCACTTCCTCCAAAGGAACAATGATTCTCCACTAGTGATATTAGCTGTGGCTTGAGCTCAAAATTGTTGGCCTGAATGGGTGGTTTCTGGATGCTACTACCACAATTCCCAGAGGTTGGGTTTATGTATGAACTAAGAACCCTCCTCTCAGGAATGGCATCGTTTCCATCAGCTCTCTCATGGTTGTGAACTTCTCTATCCATGTTGAGATCTAAAGCTTCCTCAAAATTGTCCTCAGATTCTCCTTCAGATTCCTCTTCTCCCACTACTCTCTTCCCTCTTGCTTCCCTTCTAAGTCTATGAAGGGTCCTCTCTGGTTCGGTATATGGAGGAGTTGATGTCTCTCCTCTCCTACCTGTCATACAAGAACACAGCTCAAACACAAACAAGTGAAATACTCTTGGTTAATGGAAGAGTATGGTTAGATCAATTGAGGAATTAATTCAAACAGTTAGTGAGTCAGTGAGTTAGTTGCATGAATTTAAAGGCATAAAGAAGGAAAGCATATAACCGAGTGCAGAAATTAAAATTCAACAAGTATCTTGGACAGAATTAACAAAGCAAGAGAAAATTGCTCAATCTAGTTAGCTTCCAATTTGAGAATTGTCAATCGAAAACCAATCCCCGGCAACGGCGCCATAAACTTGATGCGCATAAACTAGTTATGCTACGATTTAGGAAATTGCACGATCGGCAAAATTCCTTCCGGCAAGTGCACCGGTTATCGTCAAGTAAAAACTCACAATAGAGTGAGGTCGAATCCCACAAGGATTGGTTGAATGAGCAATTCGGATTAGAAGTGTGTTCTAGTTGAGCAGAATCAAGATTGAGATGAGTATTGCAGAATGTAAAATTGGCGGGAAAAGTAAATGACAAGAAATTGAAATGGCGGAATCTTAAATTGCATAAATTAAAGAGCAGAAACTAAATTGCTGAAATTAAAAGGGGAATGGGGATGATTGCATGAATTGAGTGGCAGAATGTAAAGAGAAGATGGAAATCAGAAATGGGGAATTCATTGGGTTATAGGAGATATTGAGATCTCCGAATCAAAACATGTTTATCTCTTCCTCAACCAATGCGTTCATTGAATTTTGCTTGGCAATCTTATATGATTGGATCCCAATCCCTTGGCTCACCAATGCTCTCTAAAAACAAACAAATTCCCAATCCCTTGGTTTAAATGTTCATAAGAAGAGATGATGCTTGATCACTGATTATACCACACAATTTCATGAACCACAATTTGGTAGGATTACATGTCACAATATCCATCCAAACCCCAATCCAATTCACTGTGAGAAAGCTTCTCTAGCATGAATCCTCCATTCCTTTCCCAAGGCTCCGAAGGATTCCAAGTATGGGTAGTTTCTTTCCCAAGACAACTACTCAATGGAATTAGATTGAGAAGCTTTCTAACAAAATTCAAGAGAAAAGATTGAAGAAGAAGATAAACTATTATTGATTCATTGAATTACAATAGAGCTCCCTAACCCAATGAAAGGGGGTTTAGTGAATCATAGCTCTGAATTCCATTACAAAGAAAAGGAAAACTAGCTAAAAGTGAAAGTAAAAGTCCCCTCTAACTTAACTTCTATCCTATTTATACACTTTCTATATTGAGCTTCAGTTGTGCTTCTTGGGCTTTGAGGCCTCTCCTTGCTTTCCTTTTGCCTTGGGTTTATGATCCATAATCTTGATGAGGTTGTTGATCCAAATCCTGTAACATTTATTGAGCCAACTTAGTGATAATCAAATAATGACACATGACTCAATAAATTGAGATTTCAAACTCATCAATCCTTCAGGCCCAATCCCATAAACCATGATATTCAATTGGGTTTCATACCAAAGTAAGTTTAAGTTAATATTTGTGCTCAAAGACTAACTTAAATCACAATATTTTTGGCCCAGAAACCTTTTCCAAGAGTGGCGTTTAAGTTGTAGTTTAAGCTTAAACTGCAGCTTAAACGCCAGACACTTCCAGTGAGGCCTTTTGTAGAAGCACGTTTAAGCTTCAGTTTAAGGTTAAACTGAAGCTTAAACGTGGAAATGGAAGAAGGTAGCCCTGGAGAGTCATGTAGTCGAACACGTTTAAGCTTCAGTTTAAGGTTAAACTGAAGCTTAAACGTGGAAATAGGAAGGGCAGCCCTGGAGGTCGAACACGTTTAACCTCCAGTTTGAGGTCAAACTGGAGGTTAAACGTGGAAAAGGGTGGAGGCATACTGGAGGTCGAACACGTTTAACCTCCAGTTTGAGGTCAAACTGGAGGTTAAACGTGGAAGCTTAGAATGGTAGCCCTGGAGGTGTCGAACACGTTTAACCTCCAGTTTGAGGTCAAACTGGAGGTTAAACGTGGAAATGGAGAGAGCAACCCTGGAGGAGAAAAGCTGCCGAACACGTTTAAGCTCCAGTTTGAGGTCAAACTGGAGCTTAAACGTGGAATGGCTCCCTGGTTCTGGCGTTTAACCTCCAGTTTGAGGTCAAACTGGAGGTTAAACGTGGAACTCCTCCCTGAGTGGCATTATCATTCTGGCGTTTAACCTCCAGTTTAAGGTCAAACTGGAGGTTAAACTTCAATTCCAGCATTTCTTATCCTTCATGATTTTGACGTTTAAGCTCCAGTTTAGGCTTAAACTGGAACTTAAACTCCACATGTGATATTCAAGCTTCCTTCATTGATTTTGTTGCTTCCTTGCTTAGCCTCTTCTTCCCTGAAATCATTCAAACAATTGCATCAAAGTCTTGCAAAATTTCATGAGAAATCTTCCATTCATAGCATTTAAGTATTATAACTAAAACTCATGGAATATGCATCAAAATCATGTTGTTTGGATGGTTCATTGCTTTGTTCTTCATTTAACCATTTTTGGTTACTTTAAGCTCAAGAAAATGCATAAAACAACTAAAACTAACAGAAAAATGCTAGTGAAACTAGCCTATGATGCCTTGGCATCAATACTCATTCAATCTGATGTAGAACGGAGGTGGTTGTCAGACACACGTTCATGGATTGAGGAAGGTGATGAGTGTCACGGATCATCACCTTCTCTATAATTAAGCGCAAATGAAAATCTTAGATAGGAACACGCATGTTTGAATGGAAAACAGAAATAGTTGCATTAATTCATCAAAACACAACAGAGCTCCTCACCCCCAACAAGGGAGTTTAGAGACTCATGCCGTCAGAGATTACAAAGTTCAGATCTAAAAATGTCATGAGATAAAAATTAAATCTCTAAAAGTTGTTTAAATACTAAACTAGTAACCTATGTTTACAGAAAATGAGTAAACTATGATAGATAGTGCAGAAATCCACTTCTGGGGCCCACTTGGTGTGTGCTGGGGTTGAGACTAAAGCTTCTCACGTGCCTGGGCTGTTTTGGGCGTTCAACGCCAGGCTGTAACCTATTTCTGGTGTTGAACTCCAACTTGTAATGTGTTTCTGGCGCTGGACGCCAGACTGCAACATGGAACTGGCGTTGAACGCCAGTTTACGTCATCTATCCTTGAGCAAAGTATGGACTATTATATATTGCTGGAAAGCCCTAGATGTATACTTTCCAACGCAATTGGAAGCGCGTCAATTAGACTCCTGTAGCTCCAGAAATTCCATTCCGAGTGCAGAGAGGTCAGGATCCAACAGCATCAGCAGTCCTTTTTCAGCTTGAATCAGATTTTTGCCCAGCTCCCTCAATTTCAGCCAGAAAATACCTGAAATTACAAAAAAACACACAAACTCATAGTAAAGTCCAGAAATATGAATTTTTCCTAGAAACTAATGAAAATAAACTAAAAACTAACTAAAACCTACTAAAACTATATGAAATTAACCCTAAAAAGCGTATAAAATATCCGCTCATCACAACACCAAACTTGAATTGTTGCTTGTCCCCAAGCAACTAGACAAATAAAATAGAATACAAATGAGTCAAGAAATAATAATATCTCAGAGTTTTTGAGTGAAGCTCAGATTCTAATTAAATGAGCGGGGCTAGTAGCTTTTTGCTTCCGAACAGTTTTGGCATCTCACTTTATCCATTGAAGCTCAGAATGATTGGCATCTATAGGAACTTAGAATTCAGATAGTGTTATTGATTCTCCTAGTTTAGTATGTTGACTCTTGAACACAGCTACTTTTATGAGTCTTGGCCGTGGCCCTAAGCACTTTGTTTTCCAGTATTACCACCGGATACATAAATGCCACAGACACATAATTGGGTGAACCTTTTCAGATTGTGACTCAGCTTTGCTAAAGTCCCCAATTAGAGGTGTCCAGGGTTCTTAAGCACACTCTTCTTTTTGCTTTGGACCTTGACTTTAACCGCTCAGTCTCAAGTTTTCACTTGACACCTTCACGCCACAAGCACATGGTTAGGGACAGTTTGGTTTAGCCGCTTAGACCAGGATTTGATTCCCTTAGGCCCTCCTATCCACTGATGCTCAAAGCCTTGGATCCTTTTTATTATCCTTGCCTTTTGGTTTTAAGGGTTATTGGCTTTTTCTGCTTGCTTTTTTTTTTTTGCAAGCTTTGTATTCACTGCTTTTTCTTGCTTCAAGAATCATTTTTATGATTTTTTAGATTACTAATAACATGTCTCATGTTTATCATTCTTTCAAGAGCCAACATATTTAACATTCAAGAACATCGAATTCCAAAGACATATGCACTGTTCAAGCATTCATTCAGAAGGCAGAAAGCATTGCCACCACATGTAATTAATCAGAATTTCTTGTATTAAAAACTCGAAAAATATTGCCTCCTTATCCTAAAGAAAATCTTCTATTTTATTCATGTTTAATGATGATGAGAAAAATAAATTATAGCTTAATTGGAGATAAAATAACTACGAATTACCACTATAACTACTAAGGTAGAACTCAAATAAGAACAATTATCACAGAGTTAAGGCTAAGATTAGGGCTCAACAACCTTGAGTTTAGGATGTGGTTGTTCCTCTAGTCTGTGGAGTGCTTGGTCCTTCAAGAGATAACTTCTGACGCTTCAGTTCCTTTAAGTCACGCCCCTGCTCTTCTTGTTCCCTGAGCAGTTTGCAGAGCATACTGTTTTGATTTTGCTGTTCTTCCTTTATTTGGTCCATAGATTCTTGCAACTTGGTAACAGATGCTTCAAGTTGTTCCCAATATTCAAATTGAGGGACTTCTAGGAGGAATTCTTGCACCCTCTTCTTGATGGGGTCATCCTGCATTTGTTGTTTTTCCATTGTGATTTTAGTGATCGGTTGCTCCACTGAGATATACTCTGTTATTCCCATCTTTACTCCAGCATCTTTGCAGAGCATAGAGATTAAGCTTGGATAAGCCAACCTGGCATCCTTGGAGTTCTTGTTAGCAAGTATGTAAAATTCAGATGGGATCAGTTGATGAACTTCTACTTCTTTTCCCAACATAATGCAATGGATCATCACTGCTCTTTTAACAGTGATTTCAGAACGGTTGCTTGTGGGCAATATAGAACGCCCAATGAAGTCCAGCCAACCTCTGGCGACTGGTTTGAGATCTTCTCTCTTGAGTTGATTTGGGACACCCTTGCTGTTGGTGGTCCACCTGGCTCCAGGGATGCATATATCCTCTAGAATCTTATCCAGGCCCTTGTTTGTTCTCATCATTCTCCTATTGAAGGAGTCTGGGTCATCTTTCAGCTGAGGTAGTGGTGCACAAAATTGTGATCACATTAATGTAGTACTCTTTGTTATTGTATGGAATCATTACTATGGCTCTTTACTATGTGTGGACACAACTCCGTTCAACTAACCAGCAAGTGTACTGGGTCGTCCAAGTAATAAACCTTACGTGAGTAAGGGTCGATCCCACAGAGATTGTTGGCTTGAAGCAAGCTATGGTCACCTTGCAAATCTCAGTCAGGCGGATTTAAACATGATATTTTATTAGATTAAAATAAACAATAAAAGGGATAGAGATACTTATGTAGATTCATTGGCAGGGATTTCAGACAAGCGAATGGAGATGCTTTTCGTTCCTCTGAACCTCTGCTTTCTTGCTATCTTCATCCAATCAGTCTTACTCCTTTCCATGGCTGGCTTTATGTGATACATCACCACTGTCAATGGCTACTTTCGGTCATCTCTCGGGAAAATGATCCAATGCCCTGTCACGGCACGGCTAATCGTCTGGAGGCATCACCGTTGTCAATGGCTTCATCTTATCCTCTCAGTGAATAATATGCTCACGCACCCTGTCACGGCACGGCTATTCATCTGTCGGATCTCGATCATGCAGGAATAGGATTTACTATCCTTTTGCGTCTGTCACTAACGCCCTGCAATCGCGAGTTAGGAGCTCGTCACAGTCATTCAATCATTGAATCCTACTCGGAATACCACGGACAAGGTTTAGACTTTCCAAATTCTCTTGAATGCCGCCATCATTCTAGCTTACGCCACGAAGATTCTGGTTAGGAGATCTAAGAGATACTCATTCTAGCTTAATTCATGTAGAACAGAAGTGTTTGTCAAGCACGCGTTCATAAGGGAGAAGGATGATGAGCGTCACACATAATCATCACCTTCATCACGTTCTTGGGTGCGAATGGATATCTTAGAAGAGAAATAAGAAGAATTGAATAGAAAACAGTAGTACTTGCATTAATCTTTGAGGAACAGCAGAGCTCCACACCTTAATCTATGGAGTGTAGAAACTCTACCGTATGAAAATACATAAGTGAAGGTCCAGGCATGGCCGAGATGGCCAGCCCCCTAAACGAGATCAATAGTCTCCTAAGATGAACAATGGAATAAAACTGAGACCAAAGATGCCTAATACAATAGTAAGAGGTCCTATTTATAATAAACTAGTCACTAGGGTTTACATGAGTAAGTAATTGATGCATAAATCCACTTCCGGGGCCCACTTAGTGTGTGTTTGGGCCGAGATTATGTGTAGCACGTGCAGAGGCCATTTGTGGAGTTGAACGCCAGTTTCTGTGCCAGTTTGGGCGTTCAACTCTGGTTTTGGATCCTTTTCTAGCGCTGGACGCCAGATTTGGGCAGAAAGCTGGCGTTGAACGCCAGTTTACGTCGTCAATTCTTGGCCAAAGTATGGACTATTATATATTGCTGGAAAGCCCTGGATGTCTACTTTCCAACGCAATTGGAAGCGCGCCATTTCGAGTTATGTAGCTCCAGAAAATCCACTTTGAGTGCAGGGAGGTCAGAATCCAACAGCATCAGCAGTCCTTTTTCAACCTCTGAATCTGATTTCTGCTCAAGTCCCTCAATTTCAGCCAGAAAATACCTGAAATCACAGAAAAACACACAAACTCATAGTAAAGTCCAGAAATGTGAATTTAACACAAAATCTATTAAAAACATCCCTAAAAGTAACTAGATTCTACTAAAAATATACTAAAAACAATGCCAAAAAGCGTATAAATTATCCGCTCATCACAACACCAAACTTAAATTGTTGCTTGTCCCCAAGCAACTGAAAATCAAAATAGGATAAAAAGAATAGAATATACTATAAATTCCAAACTATCAATGAAACATAGCTCCAATCAAATGAGCGGGACTTATAGCTTTTTGCCTCTTGAATAGTTTTGGCATCTCACTTTATCCATTGAGGTTCAGAATGATTGGCATCTATAGGAACTCAGAGTTCAGATAGTGTTATTGATTCTCCTAGTTCAGTATGATGATTCTTGAACACAGCTATTTTATGAGTCTTGGCCGTGGCCCTAAGCACTTTGTTTTCCAGTATTACCACCGGATACATAAATGCCACAGACACATAATTGGGTGAACCTTTTCAGATTGTGACTCAGCTTTGCTAAAGTCCCCAATTAGAGGTGTCCAGGGTTCTTAAGCACACTCTTCTTTTACTTTGGACCTTGACTTTAACCGCTCAGTCTCAAGTTTTCACTTGACACCTACACGCCACAAGCACATGGTTAGGGACAGCTTGGTTTAGCCGCTTAGACCAGGATTTTATTCCTTTAGGCCCTCCTATCCACTGATGCTCAAAGCCTTGGGATCCTTTTTATTTGCCCTTGCCTTTTGGTTTTAAGGGTTATTGGCTTTTTCTGCTTGCTTTTTCTTTCTATTTTTTTTCTTCTACATTTTTTTTTCGCCTATTTTTTTTTCTTTCTTTCTTTTTTTTTTCTGCAAGCTTTGTTCTTTCCTGCTTTTTCTTGCTTCAAGAATCATTTTTATGATTTTTCAGATTATCAAATAACATGTCTCCTAGTCATCATTCTTTCAAGAGCCAACATATTTAACATTCTTAAACAACAACTTCATAAGACATATGCACTGTTCAAGCATACATTCAGAAAACAAGAAGCATTGTCACCACATCAATATAATTAAACTAAGTTCAAGGATAAATTCGAAACTCATGTACTTCTTGTTCTTTTGAATTAAAACATTTTTCATTTAAGAGAGGTGATGGATTCATAGGACATTCATATCTTTAAGACAAAGTTACTAACTACTAATGATCATGTAGTGAAGGCACAAACATAGATAAGCACATAACATAGAAAACGACAAACAGAGAAAGTAAGAACAAGGAATGAGTCCACCTTAGTGATGTTCTTGAGCTCTTCTGTGTCTCTTCCTTGTCTTTGCTGCTCCTCCTTCATTGCTTTTAGATCTTCTCTGATTTCATGAAGGATGATGGAGTGCTCTTGATGTTCCACCCTTAGTTGCTTCCAATAATTGTGTGGAAGAAAATGTATCCCCTGAGGTATCTCAGGGATCTCTTGATTTGCAGTCAAATGTTCTACCACTGAGCTATAGACCCTTGATGGAAGCTTTTGTCTTCCCTTTCCTCTTTCTAGAGGTTTCTCTGGCCTTAGGTGCCATCAATGGTTATGGAAAAAACAAAAAAAGCTATGCTTTTACCACACCAAACTTAGAATGTTGCTCGCCCTCGAGCAAAAGAAGAAAGACTGAAGAATAAGAAGAAGATATGGAGGAGATGGATGGGAGTGTGTGTTCGGCCATAAGGGTGGGATTGGGTGGGAGAGAGATGTTGAATTTTGAAGGTAGTGGTTGTATGGGTGTGAGTGGTAAATGGAAGACAGAAGGGATGAGTGTTTATTGGAAATAGAGGATGATTGAGAAGAGAGAAGAGAGTGAGTGAAGGTAGGTGGGGATCCTGTGGGGTCCACAAATCTTGGGGTGTCAAGGCATTTACATCCCTGCACCAATTTAGGCATGCAAAATGCCCTTGCACACAACTCTGGGCGTTCAACGCCCCTTTGCTGCCATTTCTGGCGTTGAACGCCAGAACCATGCTTGTTCTGGGCGTTCAGCGCCAGGATGCTCCCATTCTGGGCGTTCAGCGCCAGAACTATGCTTTGTTCTGGCGTTTGAACGCCAGACAGATGCTCCTCCAGGGTGTGATTTTTCTTCTGCTGTTTTTGATTCCGTTTTTGAATTTTTTGTTTATTTTGTGACTCCACATGATCATGAACCTAAGAAAACATGAAAAACAATAAAAATAAGAATTAGATAAACATTGGGTTGCCTCCCAACAAGCGCTTCTTTAATGTCAATAGCTTGACAGTGGGCTCTCATGGAGCCTCACAGATGTGCAAAGCTTTGTTGAGACTCTCCAACACCAAACTTAGAGTTTGGATATGGGAGTTCAACACCAAACTTAGAGTTTGGTTGTGGCCTCCCAACACCAAACTTAGAGTTTGACTGTGGGGGCTCTGGTTGACTCTGCTTTGAGAGAAGCTTTTCCTGCTTCCTCTCCATGGTTGCAGAGGGAGATCCTTGAGTTTTGAATACAAGGGAGTTCTCATTCCATTGAAGGACTATTTCACCTCTGTCAACATCAATCACAGCTCTTGCTGTGGCCAGGAAAGGTCTTCCTAGGATGATGGATTCATCCTCTTCCTTTCCAGTATCCAGGACTATGAAATCAGTAGGTATGTAAAGGCCCTCAACCTTTACTAATACATCTTCTACTTGTCCATAAGCCTGTCTTCTTGAGCTGTCTACCATCTCTAGTGAGATTTTAGTAGCTTGCACTCCATAGATTCCCAGTTTCTCTATTACAGAGAGGGGCATGAGGTTTATTCCTGAACCAAGATCACACAGAGCCTTAAAGATCATGGTGCCTATGGTACAGGGTATTATGAACTTTCCAGGATCCTGTCTCTTCTGAGGCAATGTCAGTTGATCCAGATCACTTAGTTCATTGATGAACAAGGGAGGTTCAACTTCCCAAGCATCAATGCCAAACAATTTGGCATTCAGCTTCATGATTGCACCAAGAAACTTGGCAGTTTGCTCTTCAGTGACATCCTCATTCTCTTCAGAAGAGGAATACTCATCCGAGCTCATGAAGGGCATAAGGAGGTTCAATGGGATCTCTATAGTCTCTAGATGAGTCTCAGAGTCCTTTGATTCCCCAGAGGGAAGCTCCTTATTGATCACTAGACGTCCCAGGAGGTCTTCCTCCTTGGGATTCACGTCCTCTCCTCTCCTCACAGGTTCGGCCATGGCGCTTATGTCAATGGCCTTGCACTCTCCTTTTGGGTTCTCTTCTGTATTGCTTGGGAGAGTACTAGGAGGGATTTCAGTGATCCTTTTACTCAGCTGGCCCACTTGTGCTTCCAGATTTCTAATGGAAGACCTTGTTTCATTCATGAAACTTACAGTGGCCTTAGATAGATCAGAGACTAGATTTGCTAAATTAGAAGCATTTTGTTCGGAGTTCTCTGTCTGTTGCTGAGTTGATGATGGAAAAGGCTTGCTATTGCTAAACCTGTTTCTTCCACCATTATTAAAGCCTTGTTGAGGCTTTTGATCCTTCCATGAGAAATTTGGATGATTTCGCCATGTTGAGTTATAGGTGTTTCCATAAGGTTCACCTAAGTAATTTACCTCTGCTGTTGCAGGGTTCTCAGGATCATAGGCTTCTTCTTCAGGAGAAGCCTCTTGAGTACTGTTGGATGCAGCTTGCATTCCATGCAGACTCTTTGAAATCATATTGACTTGCTGAGTCAATATTTTGTTCTGAGCCAATATGGCATTCAGAGTATCAACTTCAAGAACTCCCTTCTTCATAGGCGTCCCATTACTCACAGGATTCCTTTCAGAAGTGTACATGAACTGGTTATTAGCAACCATGTCAATGAGTTCTTGAGCTTCTGCAGGCGTTTTCTTTAGGTGAATGGATCCACCTGCAGAAGTGTCCAGTGACATCTTTGATAGCTCAGATAAACCATCATAGAATATATCCAGGATGGTCCATTCTGAAAGCATGTCAGAAGGACACTTTTTGGTCAACTGTTTGTATCTTTCCCAAGCTTCATAGAGAGATTCACCTTCTTTCTGTCTGAAGGTTTGAACATCAGCTCTAAGCTTGCTCAGCTTTTGAGGAGGAAAGTACTTGGCTAAGAAAGCCGTGACCAGCTTATCCCTAGAGTTCAGGCTGTCTTTAGGTTGAGAATCCAACCATAATCTAGCTCTGTCTCTTACAGCAAAAGGGAAAAGCATGAGCCTGTAGACTTCAGGATCTACTCCATTAGTCTTAACAGTATCACATATCTGCAAGAATTCAGTTAAGAACTGAAAAGGATCTTCAGATGGAAGTCCATGAAACTTGCAGTTCTGCTGCATCAGAGAAACTAATTGAGGTTTCAGCTCAAAGTTGTTTGCTCCAATGGCAGGAATGGAGATGCTTCTTCCATGTAAATTGGAATTAGGTGCAGTAAAGTCACCAAGCATCCTCCTTGTATTATTATTATTTTCGGCTGCCATCTCCTCTGCCTGTTCGAAAATTTCTGAAAGGTTATCTCTGGATTGTTGTATTTTAGCTTCTCTTAATTTTCTCTTCAGAGTTCTTTCAGGTTCTGGATCTGCTTCCACAAGAATGTTCTTATCCTTGCTCCTGCTCATATGACAAGGAAGAATGGCCAGAAAAATGATAATAATAGAGATCCTTTATACCACAGTATAGGGATCCCTTTGTAAGTAGAAGAAGAGGGGGAGATAAAGGATGTGATGTAAAGGAAGAAACACAACTGTGAGGAGGCTTTGAGATGTGAGATGAGATGTTAGGATATGAATGAATAAGTAGAATGAGATGGGGGAAGGAAAATTTTCGAAAATTATTTTGAAAAAGAGTTAGTGATTTTTGAAAAATAGTTTTTGAAAATTGTTAGTATTTTTTTTCAAAATTTTTTTTTAATTTTAAAAATAAAAACAATTAGTTAATTAAAAAGAAATTTTTGAAAAAGGGAGAGATATTTTCGAAAATTGAGAGAGAGAGAGTTAGTTAGGTGGTTTTGAAAAAGATAAGAAACAAACAACAAGTTAGTTAGTTAGTTGAAACAAATTTTGAAAAGATAGGAAGTTAGGAAGTTAGAAAAGATATTTTGAAAAGATATTTTTGAAAAAGAAGGAAGATATTTTCGAAAATGATAGAGAGAGGGTTAGTTAGGAGGTTTTGAAAAAGTTAAGAAACAAACAAAAAGTTGGTTAGTTAGTTGAAACAAATTTTGAAAAGATAAGAGGTTAGGAAGTTAGAAAAGATATTTTGAAAAGATATTTTTTTTGAAAAAGATAAGATAAGAAGATATTTTGAAAAGATATGATAGGAATTAGTTTTGAAAAAGATTTGATTTTTAAAATCACAATTAATGACTTGATTCATAAGAAATCACAAGATATGATTTTAGAACTTAAAGTTTGAATCTTTCTTAACAAGCAAGTAACAAACTTCAAATTTTTGAATCAAATCATTAATTGATTAGTTATTTTCGAAAATTTTATATAAAAGTAAGAAAAAGATTTTTGAAAAATATTTTTGGAATTTTCGAAAATAGCTAAGAATTTTGAAAAAGATTTGATTTTTGAAAAAGATTTTGAAAAAGATAAGATTTTCAAATTGAAAATTTGATTTGACTCATGAGAAACAACTTGATTTTAAAAATTTTTGAAAAAGTCAACTCAATTTTTCGAATTTGATGAGAGAAAAAGGGAAAGATATTTTTTTTGATTTTTTGAATTTTTATGATGCAAGGGAAAAACAAGAAAATTGATATAATGCATGAAATTTTTAGATCAAAACAATGAATGCATGCATGAATGATATGAGTGTCAAGATGAATACCAAGAACACTTTGAATGTCAAGATGAACATCAAGAACATAATTTTGAAAAATTTTTAATGCAAAGAAAACATGCAAGACACCAAACTTAGAATTCTTTAATGCTTAGACACTAAGAATTCAAGAATGCATATGATAAACATGAAAAGACACAAAACAAAAAATCATCAAGATCAAACAAGAAGACTTACCAAGAACAACTTGAAGATCATGAAGAACACTATGAATGCATGATATTTTCGAAAAAATGCAAGATGCATATGCAATTGACACCAAACTTATGATATGACTCAAGACTCAAACAAGAAACACAGAATATTTTTGATTTTTATGATTTTCTAATTTTTTTGGATTTTCTTTTAATTTTTTCGAAAATTATTGTGAGAAGTAAGAATAAGGATTTCAAAATTTTTAATATGAATTCCAGGAATCTTGCCATGTTAGTCTTAAAGCTCCAATCAAAGGGTCAGGCATGGCTTAATAGCTAGCCAAGCTTTAATAAAAATATGAGTGTAATTCAGACATGACAAGCCTAACATACCCTATCCAAAAGGATTGGGCATGACTCCACTGAAGTGATTAGCCAATCCCAAAGCAGTTTGGGTATGGCTTTACAGCCAGATAGGCTTCAGCATGCTTCATGAAACACTAGAATTCATTCTTAAAAATTTTGAAGCCATAGAATAATTTATTTTTGAAAACATTATTTTTAGTAAATTTTTTTTTTTTCGAAAACAAAGGAAAATATTTTTTGAAAGATTTTTGAAAACAAAACAAAAAGAAAATTACCTAATCTGAGCAACAGGATGAACCGTCAGTTGTCCAAACTCAAACAATCCCCGGCAACGGCGCCAAAAACTTGGTGCTGTTGCCGGATCAAAAGGGAATCTGGCACTGATGTTACCGGACCAAAAGCTTGCCGAAAACTCAAACAATCCCCGGCAACGGCGCCAAAAACTTGGTGGACGAAATTGTGATCACATTAATGTAGTACTCTTTGTTATTGTATGGAATCATTATTATGGCTCTTTACTATGTGTGGACACAACTCCGTTCAACTACAGCAAGTGTACTGGGTCGTCCAAGTAATAAACCTTACGTGAGTAAGGGTCGATCCCACAGAGATTGTTGGCTTGAAGCAAGCTATGGTCACCTTGCAAATCTCAGTCAGGCGGATTTAAACATGATATTTTATTAGATTAAAATAAACAATAAAAGGGATAGAGATACTTATGTAGATTCATTGGCAGGGATTTCAGACAAGCGAATGGAGATGCTTTTCGTTCCTCTGAACCTCTGCTTTCTTGCTATCTTCATCCAATCAGTCTTACTCCTTTCCATGGCTGGCTTTATGTGATACATCACCACTGTCAATGGCTACTTTCGGTCATCTCTCGGGAAAATGATCCAATGCCCTGTCACGGCACGGCTAATCGTCTGGAGGCATCACCGTTGTCAATGGCTTCATCTTATCCTCTCAGTGAATAATATGCTCACGCACCCTGTCACGGCACGGCTATTCATCTGTCGATTCTCGATCATGCTGGAATAGGATTTACTATCCTTTTGCGTCTGTCACTAACGCCCTGCAATCGCGAGTTAGGAGCTCGTCACAGTCATTCAATCATTGAATCCTACTCGGAATACCACGGACAAGGTTTAGACTTTTCGGATTCTCTTGAATGCCGCCATCATTCTAGCTTACGCCACGAAGATTCTGGTTAGGAGATCTAAGAGATACTCATTCTAGCTTAATTCATGTAGAACAGAAGTGTTTGTCAGGCACGCGTTCATAAGGGAGAAGGATGATGAGCGTCACACATAATCATCACCTTCATCACGTTCTTAGGTGCGAATGGATATCTTAGAAGAGAAATAAGAAGAATTGAATAGAAAACAGTAGTACTTGCATTAATCTTTGAGGAACAGCAGAGCTCCACACCTTAATCTATGGAGTGTAGAAACTCTACCGTATGAAAATACATAAGTGAAGGTCCAGGCATGGCCGAGATGGCCAGCCCCCTAAACGAGATCAATAGTCTCCTAAGATGAACAATGGAATAAAACTGAGACCAAAGATGCCTAATACAATAGTAAGAGGTCCTATTTATAATAAACTAGTCACTAGGGTTTACATGAGTAAGTAATTGATGCATAAATCCACTTCCGGGGCCCACTTGGTGTGTGTTTGGGCCGAGATTACATGTAGCACGTGCAGAGGCCATTTGTGGAGTTGAACGCCAGTTTCTGTGCCAGTTTGGGCGTTCAACTCTGGTTTTGGATCCTTTTCTGGCGCTGGACGCCAGATTTGGGCAGAAAGCTGGCGTTGAACGCCAGTTTACGTCGTCAATTCTTGGCCAAAGTATGGACTATTATATATTTCTGAAAATCCCTGGATGTCTACTTTCCAACGCAATTGGAAGCGCGCCATTTCGAGTTCTGTAGCTCCAGAAAATCCACTTTGAGTGCAGGGAGGTCAGAATCCAACAGCATCAGCAGTCCTTTTTCAACCTCTGAATCTGATTTCTGCTCAAGTCCCTCAATTTCAGCCAGAAAATACCTGAAATCACAGAAAAACACACAAACTCATAGTAAAGTCCAGAAATGTGAATTTAACACAAAATCTATTAAAAACATCCTTAAAAGTAACTAGATTCTACTAAAAATATACTAAAAACAATGCCAAAAAGCGTATAAATTATCCGCTCATCAGGTAGCTTAAAGATCTCCCTGATTTTGTCAGGGTGGATGTGAACAATCTTTCCTCTGACCAAAGTTCGATAGTCATAGAAGGCAGTTCCAGATATTCTCTGCCTGTCTGTTTGCCACAGATTAGCGTAGAATTCCTGAACCGTATTCCTTCCCACTTTCGTTTCAGGATTAGCTAGGACTTCCCAGTTCCTGTTTCGAATCTGCTCTTGGATCTCCGGATATTCATCTTCTTTTAGATCGAACTTGACTTCCGGGATCACTGATCTTAGACCCATTATTTTGTAGTAATGGTCTGAATGTTATTTGGTTAAGAACCTCCCTTGATTCCAAAGTGGTTTTGGAATGCTCTCTTTCTTGCCTCTTGGAGTCGGTTGTTTTCCTTTAGGAGCCATGATCTTAGTGGGTATGGCTTAGTGATCACGGATAAACACACCAAACTTAGAGGTTTGCTTGTCCTCAAGCAAAATAAAAGAAAGGAGATGGGTAGAAGGAGAGCTTGTGTTGAATGGTGGATGAGAGGAGGGAGGCCGAATGTGTTTTTAAAAGGGAAGGGGGGTGGGTTTTCAAAAATAAGGAGAAAGATAAGATAGAAGATATGATTTAAAAGGAAATAAGTATGATAAGAAAAGATATAATTTAAAATTGAAGAGATATGAAAGATATTTGAAAAAGATAAATTTGGATTTTTGAAAAAGATAATATGGAGATTTGAAAAAGATATTGATTAGTTGAAAAGATTTTAGAATGAACAGAGATAGATTTGTTTTGAAAATTTGAAAAAGAGTTGAATTGGATTGAAAAAAGGATTTGTGCTTATGGATTAAGATACATTTGATTTTTAAAGTAGGGTTTTTAGAAATTAGGGATTTTAGAAATCAGGGTTTGTAACATGTTTATGCAAGAAATCATGAATTGAAACATGAAATTTGAAATTAAAATGAAAAATATGAAGTAAAAACGAAATTACCTCCTCCCCACCATCCTGGCGTTAAACGCCCAAACGTTGCATGTTTTGGGTGTTTAACACCCAATTGCTGCTTCTCCTGGGCGTTCAACGCCCAGCTGTTGCTTCTTTCTGGCGTTGAACGCCAGGAACTCCTTTGTCACTGGGCGTTTTTCTGAACGCCCAGGACGCTGTAAATCTGGCGTTAAACGCCCAGAAGGAGCTTCTTTCTGGCGTTCAATGCCCAGAAGATGCTTCTTTCTGGCGTTTAATGCCCAGATAGCTATCCTTACTGGCGTTTAACGCCCAGTGGATGCTTCTTTTGGGCGTTGAACGCCCAATTGTTTACTGACGTTTTCTTGCTAGTGAGCTCTTTTTCTCTGTTTTGTGTGCTGAATCCTTCTGTAACCCTGTAAACTTATGCAATTGACTCTTTACCTTAGTATCAATGAACTTTATGTAAACAAATAAAATCAAGAATAGGGCAAAATGCTTAGAGGAAGTGATGCCAATGGCTGGGTTGCCTCCCAGCAAGCGCTTCTTTATTGTCTTTAGCTGGACCTTGCTGAGCTTTTTAATCTAGCCTCAGCCTTGAGCATTCTTGCGAAACATTACTTTCAAGATAATGCTTGATTCTCTGTCCATTAACAATGAACTTCCTATCAGAGTCAATGTCTTGAAGCTCCACATAACCATATGGTGATACACTTGTAATCACATATGGTCCCCTCCACCGGGACTTCAGTTTCCCGGGGAATAGCCTGAGCCTAGAGTTAAACAACAGAACCTTTTGTCCTGGTTCAAAGATTCTAGAAGATAGCTTTCTGTCATGCCATCTTTTTTATTTCTCTTTATAAAGCTTGGCATTTTCGAAAGCAATGAATCTGAATTCCTCTAGCTCATTCAGCTGGAGCAATCTTTTTTCTCCAGCTAGTTTGGCATCAAAGTTTAGGAATCTGGTTGCCCAGTAGGCCTTATGTTCCAGTTCCACGGGCAGGTGACAAGCCTTACCATACACAAGTTGGTACGGAGAGGTCCCTATAGGAGTCTTGAATGCTGTTCTGTAAGCCCATAGAGCATCATCCAAGCTTCGTGCCCAATCCTTTCTACGGGTAATTACAGTCCATTCCAGGATTCTTTTTAGTTCTCTGTTAGAAACTTCAGCTTGCGCATTTGTCTGTGGATGATATGGAGTCACCACCTTGTGGCGAATCCCATACCGAACCAGGGCGAAGTAAAGCTGTTTGTTGCAGAAGTGAGTGCCCCATCACTGATTAGTACCCTAGGGACACCAAATCTGCTGAATATATGTTTCTGGAGGAACTTCAGTACTATTTTAGTATCATTGGTAGGTGTGGCAATGGCCTCTGCCCATTTTGATACATAGTCAACTGCCACTAGAATATAAGTGTTTGAGTATGATGGTGGGAAAGGCCCCATGAAATCAATTCCCCATACATCAAACAACTCAATCTCCAAGATTCCTTGTTGAGGCATGGCGTAACTATGAGGCAAATTACCAGCTCTCTGGCAACTGTCACAGTTACGTACAAACTCTCGGGAATCTCTGTAGAGTGTAGACCAGTAGAAACCATATTGGAGGACCTTGGTGGATGTTCGCTCACCTCTGAAATGGCCTCTATATTGTGATCCATGGCAATGCCATAGGATCCTCTATGCTTCTTCTCTAGGCACACACCTACGGATTATTCCGTCTGCACATCTCTTAAAGAGATAGGGTTCATCCCACAAGTAGTACTTTGCATCAGAAATTAATTTTTTCTTTTGTTGCCTGCTGTATGCCTTGGGTATGAACCTTGCAGCTTTATAGTTTGCAATGTCTGCAAACCATGGTATTTCCTGAATGGCGAACAAATGCTCATCCGGAAAGGTTTCAGAGATCTCAATAGAGGGGGAGGACGCCCCTTCCACTGGTTCTATCCGGGACAGATGATTAGCCACTTGGTTTTCTGTCCCTTTTCTGTCTCTTATTTCTATATCAAACTCTTGCAGAAGCAATACCCATCTTATAAGCCTGGGTTTCGAATCCTGCTTTGTAAGTAGATATTTAAGAGCAGCATAGTCAGTGTACACAATCACTTTTGATCCTACTAAGTATGATCTAAACTTGTCAATGGCATAGACCACTGCAAGCAATTCCTTTTCTGTGGTTGTGTAATTTTTCTGGGCATCATTTAGAACACGGCTAGCATAATAAAAGACATGCAGGAGTTTGTCATGCCTCTGCCCCAGTACTGCACCAATGGCATGATCACTGGCATCACACATTAATTCGAATGGTAATGTCTAGTCTGATGCAGAGATAACTGGTGCTGTGACCAACTTAGCTTTCAGAGTTTCAAACGCCTGCAGGCACTCTGTGTCAAACAAAAATGGCGTGTCAGCAGCTAGCAGGTTGCTTAGAGGCTTTGCAATTTTTGAAAAATCCTTTATAAACCTCCTATAGAATCCTGCATGCCCCAAAAAACTTCTGATTGCCTTAACATTGGCAGGTGGTGGTAATTTTTCAATTACCTCTATTTTAGCTTGATCCACCTCTATTCCCTTGTTTGAAATTTTATGCCCAAGGACAATCCCTTCAGTCACCATAAAGTGACATTTTTCCCAGTTTAAAACCAGGTTGGTCTCTTGGCATCTTTTCAAAACCAGTGTCAGGTGATCAAGACAGGAGCTGAATGAGTCTCCATATACTGAGAAGTCATCCATGAAGACTTCCAGAAATTTTTCTACCATATTAGAGAAAATAGAGAGCATGCATCTCTAAAAGGTTGCAGGCGCATTACACAGCCCAAAAGGCATCCTTCTGTAAGCAAATACTCCAGATGGACATGTGAATGCTGTTTTCTCTTGATCCTGGGGATTTATTGCAATTTGGTTTTAGCCTGGATAGTCATCCAAAAAGCAGTAATAATTATGACCTGCTAGTCTTTCTAGCATTTGGTCTATGAATGGTAAAGGAAAATGATCCTTTCTGGTGGCTGTATTGAGCCTTCTGTAATCAATACACATGCGCCACCCTGTAACTGTTCTTGTAGGAACCAGTTCATTTTTTCATTATGAATCACTGTCATGCCTCCCTTTTTAGGGACAACTTGAACAGGACTCACCCAGGGGCTATCAGAAATAGGATAAATAATCACAGCCTCTAGTAATTTAGTGACCTCTTTCTGCACCACTTCCTTCATGGCTGGATTTAGCCGCCTCTGTGGTTGAACCACTGGCTTAGCATCATCCTCCAATAGGATTTTGTGCATGCGTCTAGCTGGGCTTATGCCCCTAATGTCACTTATGGACCACCCAAGAGCTGTCTTGTGTGTCCTTAGCACTTGGATTAGTGCTTCCTCTTCCTGTGAATTTAAAGCAGAGCTTATGATCACTGAAAAAGTGTTACCTTCTCCCAGAAATGCATATTTCAGGGATGGTGGTAATGGTTTGAGCTCGGGTTTAGGAGGTTTTTCCTCTCCCTGAGGAAATTTTAGAGGCTCTTTCAATTCCTCTGAATCCTCTAGATCAGGCGGAACATCCTTAAAAATGTTTTCCAGCTCTGATTCGAGACTCTCAGCCATGTTGATCTCCTCCACCAGAGAGTCAATAAGATCAACTTTCATGCAGTCTTTTGGTGTGTCTGGATGCTGCATGGCATTGACAGCATTCAACTTAAACTTATCCTCATTGACTCTCAGGGTTATTTCCCCCTGTTAGACGTCAATGAGAGTTCGTCTGGTTGCTAGGAAAGGTCTTCCTAGAATGAGAGTAGCACTCGTGTGCTCCTCCATTTCCAGCACAACAAAGTCAGTGGGAAAGGCGAATGGCCCAACCCTGACAATCATGTCCTCAATCACGCCTGATGGGTATTTAATGGAGCCATCAACAAGTTGGAGACATATCCGGGTTGGTTTAACTTCTTCAGTTAAACCAAGCTTTCTGATGGTGGATGCAGGTATTAAGTTGATGCTTTCCCCAAGATCACATAAGGCTGTCTTGGTGCAGTTACCCTCTAATATGCATGGTATCAGAAAGCTTCCGGGATCTTTAAGCTTTTCAGGAGAGCTTTTCAGAATGACTGCACTGCATTCTTCAGTGAGGAGAACTCTTTCAGTTTCTCTCCAATCCTTCTTATGACTTAAAATTTCTTTCATGAACTTGGCATAAGAAGGTATTTGCTCAAGTGCCTCTGCAAACAGAATCTTTATTTCAAGAGTCCTGAGATAATCTGCAAAGCGAGCAAATTGCTTATCCTGCTCCTCGTGGTGGAGTTTTTGAGGATAAGGTATCTTGGCTTTTATATTCTTCAACCTTGGTTGCTGCAGGTTTATTTCCTACAGAAGTGGTTGAAGAGGCCTTTTTGGAGGGGTTGTCATCAGCACTTGTGTGTGTCTGATCCCTCACTGGCATATGAGTGCCAGGGTTGGAAGCTGGAGTGACGTTAGACGCCAAATCCTCATATGCTCCTGGCGTCTGAACGCCAGAACTGTGCTTCCTTTGGGCATTCAACGATCAGTTCCTTGCTTGTTTCTGGCATTGAACGCCAGTCCTGAGCATGGTTTGGGCGTTCAGCGCCAGTCTTCCACCCAATCTCTGGCGTTTTAGCGCCATAATTATTTCTTTCCGGGCTCTTACTGTTCTCAGATGGATTTTGGATAGTTTGCTCATTTCTTGGCTTCCTGCTACCTTGAGGTGGGGTATTTAATGTCTTCCCACTTCTTAATTGAACTGCTTGGCATTCTTCTGTTATTTGTTTTGACAGCTGCTGCTTTGTTTGCTTTAATTGTACTTCCATATTTACATTAGCCATCCTTGTCTCTTGTAGTCTCTCCTTGAATTCGGCTAACTGCTTTGTTAGAAAATCCAATTGCTGATTGAATTCAGCAGCTTGTTCTACAGGACTGAGTTCAGCAGTTACTCTTTCATGGAAGGGTCACTGCTTAGGTACAGATGCTAATTTCTGGCAACTATATCAATGAGCTCTTGAGCTTCTTCAATTGTCTTTCTCATGTGGATAGATCCACCAGCTGAGTAATCTAGAGAAAGCTGAGCCCTTTCTGTAATCCCATAATAGAAGATGTCTAACTGAACCCACTCTGAAAACATTTCAGAGGGGCATTTTCTTAGCATCTCTCTGTATCTCTCCCAGGCATCATAAAGAGATTCATTATCTCCTTGTTTAAAGCCTTGGATGTCGAGCCTTAGCTGTGTCATCCGTTTTGGAGGAAAGTATTGATTCAGGAATTTTTCTGTCAGCTATTTCCATGTCTTTATGCTAGTCTTAGGTTGTTTATTTAACCACTTCTTAGCTTGGCCTTTTACAGCAAATGGGAACAGTAATAATTTGTATACATCCTGATCTACTTCCTTATCATGTACTGTGTCAGCAATTTGTAAAAACTGTGCCAGAAACTCTGTAGGTTCTTCCTGTGGAAGACCGGAATACTGGCAACTTTGCTGCACCATGATAATGAGCTGAGGATTCAACTCAAAGCTACTGACTCCAATGGAGGGTATACTGATACTACTCCCATATGAAGCAGTAGTGGGGTTAGCATATGACCCCAGAGTCCTTCTGGACTGTTCATTTCCACTTAGATCCATGATGGAGAAAGGGAGATGATGTAAAATAAAAAAATATATTTTTATTTATTTATTTAAAAAATAAAATAAAATAAATAAAAATAGGTGAAGATTTTTGAAAAATGGAGAGAGAAAAAAAATGGTTAGGAAGTTTTGAAAAAGATAAGATTGAAAGGATTTGATTGGAAAAGATATGATTTGAAAAAAAGATTTTAAATTTTGAAAAAAAATCTGAATTTTAAAAGTAAATTTCGAAAATTTGCTTTAAAATAGAGAGAAAAGATATTTTTGAATTTAAAGAGGAAAGAGAAAAACAATAAGATATCACAAGATTTAAAATTTTTAGATCTAATGCTCCTTGTTTTCGAAAATTTTGAAGGGAAAACACCAAAGAACACCAAACTTAAAAATTTTAAGATCAAGACATAAGGAAAAACTCAAGAACACTTTGAAGACTCACAAGAACACAAGAACATGAAGAAAGAACACCAAACTTAAAATTTTTAGAAAACCAAGGAACACCAAACTTAAAATTTTTAGAAAATCAAACTAAACTTTTCGAAAATTATAGAAAGATTAACAAGAAAACACCAAACTTAAAGTTTGGCACAAGATCAAGAAAAATTATTTTTGAAAAAGATTTTTAATAGAACCGGTGCCCAATCATCAAGAACATAAACCAATGCTCTAGCCAATTGAGCTGTAAATGTAACACTTGTTTTGAAGAAGTATTTTTTAAAAACTAAGAAAAAATATTTTTTTTGAAAACTAATGTTTTGAAAAGGCACATGAAAAACAAGAAAAGAAACAGAACAAGAAAAACTAATAAAGAAAAATAATATTTTTGAAAAATTTTTGAAAAGAATATAAAAGACTCTGACCCAAAAGACAAAATTTTCCTAATCTAAGCAACAGGATTCACCGTCAGTTGCTCAAACTCAAACAATCCCCAGCAACGGCGCCAAAAACTTGGTGCACGAAATTGGAAATCACAATTCTTCACAAATTCGCACAACTAACCAGCAAGTGCACTGGGTCATCCAAGTAATACCTTACGTGAGTAAGGGTCGATCCCACGAAGATTGTTGGCTTGAAGCAAGCTATGATTATCTTGTAACTCTTAGTCAGGATATAATATCAATAATAATTTTTTAGTTTGAATTGTAAAAAGTAAAAGGGCAGAACACAAATAATACTTGTTATGCAGTAATGGAGAATATGTTGGAGTTTTGGAGATGCTTTGTCCTTTGAATCTCTGCTTTCTCCCTATCTTCTTCTTCACGCACGCACGTCCCTCCTATAGTAAGCTGTATGTTGGTGGATCACCGTTGTCAATGGCTACCATCCTTCCTCTCAGTGAAAATGGTCCAGATACGCTGTCACCGCATGGCTAATCATCTGTAGGTTCTCGATCATATCGGAATAGGATTTGCTATCCTTTTGCGTCTGTCACTACGCCCAGCACTCGCGAGTTTGAAGCTCGTCACAGTCATCCAATCCCAGAATCCTACTCGGAATACCACAGACAAGGTTTAGACTTTCCAGATTCTCAAGGATGCTGCCAATGGATTCTAGCTTATACCACGGAGATTCTGATTAAGGAATCTAAGAGATACTTATTCAATCTGATGTAGAACGGAGGTGGTTGTCAAACACACGTTCATGGATTGAGGAAGGTGATGAGTGTCACGGATCATCACCTTCTCTATAATTAAGCGCAAATGAATATCTTAGATAGAAACACGCATGTTTGAATGGAAAACAGAAATAGTTGCATTAATTCATCAAAACACAGCAGAGCTCCTCACCCCCAACAAGGGAGTTTAGAGACTCATGCCGTCAGAGATTACAAAGTTCAGATCTAAAAATGTCATGAGATAAAAATTAAATCTCTAAAAGTTGTTTAAATACTAAACTAGTAACCTAGGTTTACAGAAAATGAGTAAACTATGATAGATAGTGCATAAATCCACTTCTGGGACCCACTTGGTGTGTGCTGGGGCTGAGACTAAAGCTTCTCACGTGCCTGGGCTATTTTGGGCATTCAACGCCAGGCTGTAACCTGTTTCTGGCATTGAACTCCAACTTGTAACGTGTTTCTGGCGCTGGACGCCAGACTGCAACATGGAACTGGCGTCGAACGCTAGTTTACATCGTCTATCCTTGAGCAAAGTATAGACTATTATATATTTCTGGAAAGCCCTGGATGGCTACTTTCCAACGCAATTAGAAGCGCGTCAATTGGACTCCTGTAGATCCAGAAATTCCATTCTGAGTGCAGAGAGGTCAGGATCCAACAGCCTCAGAAGTCCTTTTTCATCCTGAATCAGATTTTTGCCCAGCTCCCTCAATTTCAGCCAGAAAATACCTGAAATTACAGAAAAACACACAAACTCATATTAAAGTCCAGAAATATGAATTTTGCCTAGAAACTAATGAAAATAAACTAAAAACTAACTAAAACCTACTAAAACTATATGAAATTAACCCCAAAAAGCGTATAAAATATCCGCTCATCACACTCACATGTGTAGCTACCATGTAATTGAGAATCATACTCTTATTTGGTAGTATCCCCCGCCTATGTTCTATTTCTCTGATATCTTTGTTGTAGGCTTAATTTTTCTTTCTTTTTCTTTCCTTTTGGGTTGGCCACCAAAAGAGGAAAAGGAAAATCTTCAAAATGGGGTAACAAATAAGTCCCTCCGCACAATCTTTTGAAGAAACTAATCAGTTGTAGCAACCCATCCACCTTGCTCTTCTTTACAAGCTCCGATGACGGTGCAATCTTCAAGTGTGGGGAGGTGATGAGCGGATAATTTATACGCTTTTTGGCATTGTTTTTAGTATGTTTTTAGTAGGATCTAGTTACTTTTAGGTATGTTTTTATTAGTTTTTATGTTAAATTCAAATTTCTGCACTTTACAATGAGTTTGTGTGTTTTTCTATGATTTCAGGTATTTTCTGGCTGAAATTGAGGGACTTGAGCAAAAATCAGATTCAGAGGTTGAAGAAGGACTGCTGATGCTGTTGGATTCTGACCTCCCTGCACTCAAAGTAGATTTTCTCGAGCTACAAAACTCCAAATGGCGCGCTCTCAACGGCGTTGGAAAGTAGACATCCAGGGCTTTCCAATAATATATAATAGTCCATACTTTGCCCGAGTTTAGACGACGCAAAAGGGCATTGAACGCCAGTTCTACACTGTAGTCTAGAGTTAAAAGCCAAAAACACGTCACAAACCAGAGTTGAACGCCAAAAACACGTTACAACTTGGCGTTCAACTCCAAAAGAAGCCTCTGCACGTGTAAACTTCAAGCTCAGCCCAAGCACACACCAAGTGGGCCCCGGAAGTGGATTTATGCATCAATTACTTACTTCTGTAAACCCTAGTAGCTAGTCTAGTATATATAGAACTTTTTACTATTATATTTACATATTCGGATCATTTTAAGTCTTGGTTACTCCGGTTCCCCTCTGGGGCCGAGACCAATGAACTCCATTATCACTTATGTATTTTCAACGGTAGAGTTTCTGCACTCCATAGATTAAGGTGTGGAGCTCTACTGTTCCTCATGATTTAATACAAAGTACTACTATTTTCTACTCAATTCAACTTATTCCGCTTCTAAGATATCCATTCGTACCCAAAAACATGATGAATGTGATGATTATGTGACGCTCATCATCATTCTCACTTATGAACGCGTGCCTGACAAACACTTCCGTTCTACATGCAAACAAGCTAGAATGAGTATCTCTTAGATGTCTAATACAGAGGACCGAGTCCGAGATATTAGAATCTTCGTGGTATAAGTTAGAACCCATGGATGGCCATTCCTGAGATCCGGAAAGTCTAAACCTTGTCTGTGGTATTCCGAGTAGGATCTGGGAAGGGATGATTGTAACGAACTTCAAACTCGCGAGTGCTGGGCGTAGTGACAGACGCAAAAGGAGGGTAAATCCTGTTCTAGTATGATCGAGAACCTCCAGATGATTAGCCGTGCCGTGACAGAGCATTTGAACCTTTTTCACAGAGAGGATGGGATGTAGCCATTGACAACCGTGATGCCTTACAGAAAGCTTGCCATGGAAAGGAGTAGGACTGGTTGGATGAAGACAGCAGGAAAGCAGAGGTTCAGAGGAACGAAAGCATCTCTATACGCTTATCTGAAATTCTCACCAATGAATTACATAAGTATTTTTATCTTTATTTTCTGTTTATTTATTATTATTATTCGAAAACTCCATAACCATTTGATATCCGCCTGACTGAGATTTACAAGATGACCATAGCTTGCTTCATACCAACAATCTCCGTGAGATCGACCCTTACTCACGTAAGGTTTTATTACTTGGACAACCCAATGCACTTGCTGGTTAGTTGTATCGAAGTTGTGACAAATTATGAATTAAGATTAGAGCACCAAGTTTTTGGAGCCATTACCAGGGATCACAATTTCGTGCACCAAGTTTTTGGCGCCGTTGCCGGGGATTGTTCGAGTTTGGAGAACTAACGGTTCATCTTGTTGCTCAGATTAGGTAATTTTCTTTTTGTTTTATTTTCAAAAAAAAAATTTGCTTTCAAAAATCTTTCAAAAAAAAAATTTTTCCCTTTGTTTTCGAAAATTATTTTAAAATTTTTAAGAATGAATTCTAGAGTTTCATGGTAACATGTTGAAACCTGGCTGGCTGTAAAGCCATATCCAAATTCTCTTGGATTGAGGCTTCCACTTGTCAACATAAAAGGCATGTATATGGAGTTGGATGAAGTATCAGCTGTTGCATGCCTGATTTATATCCTAAAGCTAGCTGGCTATTAAGCCATGTCTAACCCTTGGATTGAAGCTTTAGGCCAACATTAAAAGATTCCTGGGATTCTTATTAAAAATTTTGAATTTCTTATTTTCTTTTTCCATATGTTTTTTGAAAAAAAAATAATTAAAAGAAAATACAAGAAAAAAATCATAAAATCATAAAAACCAAAAATATTTTGTATTTCTTGTTTAAGTCTAGAGTCAATTTTTAAGTTTGGTGTCAATTGCATTTTTTTTCTAAAAATTTATGCATTTTTTCGAAAATTCATGCATTCATAGTGTTCTTCATGATCTTCAAGTTGTTCTTGGCCAGTCTTCTTGTTTGATCTTCATATTTTCTTGTTTTGTATCTTTTCTTGTTTTTCATATGCATTTTCAATTTGTTAGTGTCTGAAGTTTGCAAATTTCTAAGTTTGGTGTCTTGCATATTTTCTTTGCATCAAAAATTTTTCAAAAATATGTTCTTGATGTTCATCATGATCTTCAAAGTGTTCTTGGTGTTCATCTTGACATTCATAGTGTTCTTGCATGCATTCATTGTTTTGATCTAAAAATTCTCATGCATTGAGTCTTTTTCATGTTTTTCTCTTTCTTCATTAAAAATTCAAAAATAAAAAAATATATATCTTCCCCTTTTTCTTCTCATAAATTCGAAAATTTGAGTTGACTTTTTCAAAACTTTTTTAAATTTAGTTGTTTCTTATGAGTCAAATCAAATTTTCAATTTAAAAATCTTATCTTTTTCAAAATCTTTTTCAAAAATTAAATCTTTTTCATTTTTCTTATTTATTTTCAAAAATTATAAAAATATTTTTCAAAAATATTTTTCTTAATTTTATATCATATTTTTGAAAATATCATCAACAATTAATGTTTTGATTCAAAAATTTCAAGTTTGTTACTTACTTGTTAAGAAAGATTCAAACTTTAAGTTCTAGAATCATATCTTATGATTTCTTATGAATCAAGTCATTAATTGTGATTTTAAAAATCAAATCTTTTTCAAAACTAATTTCAATCATATCTTTTCAAAAATATCTTTTTATCTTATCTTTTTCAAAATCATATCTTTTTAATCATACCTTTTCATATCATATCTTTTTCAAATATCTTTTCTAACTTCTTATCTTCTTATCTTTTAAAAATTGATTTTCAAAATTTGTTTCAACTAACTAATTAACTTTTTGTTTGTTTCTTATCTCTTTCAAAACTACCTAACTAACTATCCCTCTCTAATTTTCGAAAATACCTCCCTCTTTTTCAAAAATTCTTTTTAATTAATTAATTGTTTAAATTTTAATTTTAATTTTAATTATCCTTTAATTTTCGAAAATCATTAACTCTTTTTCAAAATTTAATTTTCGAAATTCTCTCTTTCATACCCTTCTATTTATTTATTCATCTACTAACACTTCTCTTCACCCAAAATTCGAACCCCTTCCTCTCCTCTGAGTTCGAATTCTTCTCTTCTACATTCTTATTCTTCTTTTCTTCTACTCACACAAGGGAACCTCTATACCGTGGTAAAGAGGATCCCTGGTATCTTTAGTCCTCTTCTTTTTCACATGAGCAGGAGCAAGGACAAGAACATTCTTGTTGAAGCAGACCCTGAACCTGAAAGGACTCTGAAGAGGAAACTGAGAGAAGCTAAAATACAACAATCCAGAGACAATCTTACAGGAATTTTCGAACAGGAAGAGGAGATAGCAGCCAAAAATAATAATAATGCAAGGAAAATGCTTGGTGACTTTACTGCACCTAATTCCAATTTACATGGAAGAAGCATCTCAATTCCTGCCATTGGAGCAAACAACTTTGAGCTGAAACCTCAATTAGTTTCTCTGATGCAGCAGAACTGCAAGTTTCATGGACTTCCATCTGAAGATCCTTTTCAGTTCTTAACTGAATTCTTGCAGATCTGTGATACTGTTAAGACCAATGGGGTTGATCCTGAGGTCTACAGGCTTATGCTTTTCCCGTTTGCTGTAAGAGACAGAGCTAGAGTATGGTTGGACTCTCAACCTAAAGATAGCCTGAACTCTTGGGATAAGCTGGTCACGGCTTTCTTAGCCAAGTTCTTTCCTCCTCAAAAGCTTAGTAAGCTTAGAGTGGATGTTCAGACCTTCGGACAGAAAGAAGGTGAATCCCTCTATGAAGCTTGGGAGAGATACAAGCAACTGACAAAAAAGTGTCCTTCTGACATGCTTTCAGAATGGACCATCCTGGATATATTCTATGATGGTCTGTCTGAGCTATCAAAGATGTCACTGGACCATTCTGCAGGTGGATCCATTCACCTAAAGAAAACGCCTGCAGAAGCTCAAGAACTTATTGACATGGTTGCAAATAACCAGTTCATGTACACTTTTGAAAGGAATCCTGTGAGTAATGGGACGCCTCAGAAGAAGGGAGTTCTTGAAATTGATACTCTGAATGCCATATTGGCTCAGAATAAAATATTGACTCAGCAAGTCAATATGATTTCTCAGAGTCTGAATGGAATGCAAGCTGCATCTAACAGTACTCAAGAGGCATCTTCTGAAGAAAAGGCTTATGATCCTGAGAACCCTGCAATAGCAGAGGTAAATTACATGGGTGAACCTTATGGAAACACCTATAACCCCTCATGGAGAAACCACCCAAATTTCTCATGGAAGGATCAACAAAAGCCTCAACAAGGCTTTAATAATGGTGGAAGAAACAGGTTTAACAGTAGTAAACCTTTTCCATCATCCACTCAGCAACAGACAGAGAATTTTGAGCAGAATCCATCTAGCTTAGCAAATTTAGTCTCTAATCTATCTAAGGCCACTCTGAGTTTCATGAATGAAACAAGGTCCTCCTTTAGAAATTTGGAGGCACAAGTAGGCTAGCTGAGTAAAAAGATCACTGAAACCCCTCCTAGTACTCTCCCAAGTAATACAGAAGAGAATCCAAAGAGAGACTGCATGGCCATTGATATAACCATCATGGCCGAATCCAAGAAGGAAGGGAAGGACATGAATCCCAAGGAGGAAGACCTCCTGGGACGTCCAGTGATCAACAAGGAGTTTCCCTCTGAGGAACCAAAGGAATCTGAGACTCATCTAGAGACCATAGAGATTCCATTGAACCTCCTTATGCCCTTCATGAGCTCTGATGAGTATTCTTCTTCTGAAGAGAATGAGGATGTTACTGCAGAGCAAGTTACCAAGTACCTTGGTGCAATCATGAAGCTGAATGCCAAATTATTTGGTAATGAGACTTGGGAAGATGAACCTCCCTTACTCATCAATGAACTGAGTGATCTGGATCAACTGACATTGCCTCAGAAGAAACAGGATCCTGGAAAGTTCCTAATACCTTGTACCATAGGCACCATGACCTTTGAGAAGGCTTTATGTGACCTTGGGTCAGGATAAACCTCATGCCCCTCTCTGTAATGGAGAAACTGGGAATCTTTGAGGTGCAAGCTGCCAGAATCTCATTAGAGATGGCAGACAACTCAAGAAAACAGGCTTATGGTCAAGTAGAGGACGTGTTAGTAAAAGTTGAAGGCCTTTACATCCCTGCTGATTTCATAATCCTAGATACTGGGAAGGATGAGGATGAATCCATCATCCTTGGAAGACCCTTCCTAGCCACAGCAAGAGCTGTGATTGATGTGGACAGAGGAGAATTGATTCTTCAACTAAATGAGGACAACCTTGTGTTTAAAACTCAAAGATCTCTCTCTACAACCATGGAGAAGAAGCATGAAAAGCTTCTTTCACTACAGAGTCAACTAAAGCCCCCACAGTCAAACTCTAAGTTTGGTGTTGGGAGGCCACAACCAAACTCTAAGTTTGGTGTTGAACTCCCATATGCAAACTCTGAGTTTGGTGTTGGGAGTCCATAAAATTGACCTGATCACCTGTGTGGCTCCGTGAGAGCCCACTGTCAAGCTATTGACATTAAAGAAGCGCTTGTTGGGAGGCAACCCAATTTTTATTTATCTAATTTTATTTTTATTTTATTATTCTTTCATGTTTTATTAAGTTCATGATTATGTGCAGTCACAAAATAAATAGAAAAACTAAAAACAGAATCAAAAACAGCAGAAGAAAAATCACACCCTGGAGGAAGGACTTACTGGCGTTTAAACGCCAATAAGGAGCATCTGGCTGGCGTTCAACGCCAGAACAGAGCATAGAGCTGGCACTGAACGCCAAAAACAAGCATAGAACTGGCGTTCAACACCAGAAACATGCTACATCTGGGCGTTGAACACCCAGAACAAGCATCAATTCAGCGTTTAAATGCAAGAATTGCATGCAAAGGCGTTTTACATGCCTAATTGGTGCAGGGATGTAAATCCTTGACACCTCAGGATCTGTGGACCCCACAGGATCATCTCAGCATCTGTAGACCCCACAGGATCCCCACATACCTCCACTCACCGTACCTCCTCATAATCCTATATCACCCTTTCCCAAGAACCCTTCACCAATCACCTCCAATTCCCCTCCAAAACCATCATACACCCACCTACACCCACCCACTCAAAATTCAAACCATCACTCCCTCCTTTTCACACATCATAACCACCCAATCCCACCCATATAGCCGAATACACACATTCCTCTATCTCCTCCATATCTTCTTCTTCTTCTATTCTTTCTTCTTTTGCTCGAGGGCGAGCAACATTCTAAGTTTGGTGTGGTAAAAGCATAGCTTTTTTTTTGTTTTTCCATAACCATTGATGGCACCTAAGGCCAGGAAAACCTCTAGAAAGAGGAAAGGGAAGACAAAAGCTTCCACCTTCGAGTCATAGGAGATGGAGAGATTCATCTCAAGGGTCTATAGCTCAGTGGTAGAACATTTGACTGCAAATCAAGAGATCCCTGAGATACCTCAGGGAATACATTTTCCTCCACACAATTATTGGGGACAACTAAGGATGGAACATCAAGATCACTCCATCATCCTCCATGAAATTAGAGAAGATCAAAGAGCAATGAGGGAGGAGCAACAAAGACAAGGAAGAGACATAGAAGAGTTCAAGGACATCATTGGTTCCTCAAGAAGGAAATGCCACCATCACTAAAGTGGACTCATTCCTTGTTCTCAAATTTTCTATTTTTCGTTTTCTTTATGTTAAGTGCTTATCTAGGTTAGTGTCTTATTACATGATCATTAGTATTTAGTGACTTTGTCTTAAAGTTATGAATGTCCTATGAATCCATCACCTCTCTTAAATGAAAAATATTTTAATTCAAAAGAACAAGAAGTACATGAGTTTCGAATTTATCCTTGAACTTAGTTTAATTATTTTGATGTGGTGACAATACTTTTTGTTTTCTGAATGAATTCTTGAACAGTGCATATGTCTTTTGAATTTGATGTTTAGGAATGTTAAATATGTTGGCTCTTGAAAGAATGATAACAAGGAGACATGTTATTTGATAATCTGAAAAATCATAAAAATGATTCTTGAAGCAAGAAAAAGCAGCAAAGAACAAAGCTTGCGAAAAAAAAAGGAGAAAAATGGCGAAAAAAATATAGAAAGAAAAAGAAAAAGCAAGCAGAAAAAGCCAAAACCTCTTAAAACCAAAAGGCAAGAGCAAAAAGCCAATAACCCTTAAAACCAAAAGGCAAGGGTAAATAAAAATGATCCAAGACTTTGAGCATCAGTGGATAGGAGGGCCTAAAGGAATAAAATCCTGGCCTAAGCGGCTAAACTAAGCTGTCCCTAACCATGTGCTTGTGGCGTGAAGGTGTCAAGTGAAAACTTGAGACTGAGCCGTCAAAGTCAAGGTCCAAAGCAAAAAAAGAGTGTGCTTAAGAACCCTGGACACCTCTAATTGGGGACTTTAGCAAAGCTGAGTCACAATCTGAAAAGGTTCACCCAGTTATGTGTCTGTGGCATTTATGTATCCGGTGGTAATATTGGAAAACAAAGTGCTTAGGGCCACGGCCAAGACTCATAAAGTAGCTGTGTTCAAGAATCAACATACTGAACTAGGAGGATCAATAACACTATCCGAACTCTGAGTTCCTATAGATGCCAATCATTCTAAACCTCAATGGATAAAGTGAGATGCCAAAACTATTCAAGAGGCAAAAAGCTACAAGTCCCGCTCATCTGATTGGAGCTATGTTTCATTGATAGTTTGGAATTTATAGTATATTCTCTTATTTTTATCCTATTTGATTTTCAGTTGCTTGGGGACAAGTAACAATTTAAATATGGTGTTGTGATGAGCGGATAATTTTTACGCTTTTTGGCATTGTTTTTAGTATGTTTTTAGTAGGATCTAGTTACTTTTAGGGATGTTTTTATTAGTTTTTATGTTAAATTCACATTTCTGGACTTTACTATGATTTTGTGTGTTTTTCTATGATTTTAGGTATTTTCTGGCTGAAATTGAGGGACTTGAGCAAAAATCAGATTCAGAGGTTGAAGAAGGACTGCTGATGCTGTTGGATTCTGACCTCCCTACACTCAAAGTGGATTTTCCAGAGCTACAAGACTCCAAATGGCACGCTCTTAACGGTGATGGAAAGTAGATATCCAGGGATTTCCAGCAATATATAATAGTCCATACTTTGCCCGAGTTTAGACAACGCAAAAGGGCGTTGAACGCCAGTTCTACGCTGCAGTCTGGAGTTAAACGCCAGAAACACGTCACAAACCAGAGTTGAACGCCAAAAACACGTTACAACTTGGCGTTCAACTCCAAAAGAAGCCTCTGCACGTGTAAACTTCAAGCTCAGCCCAAGCACACACCAAGTGAGCCCCGAAAGTGGATTTATGCATCAATTACTTACTTCTGTAAACCCTAGTAGCTAGTCTAGTATATATAGAACTTTTTACTGTTGTATTTACATCTTCGGATCATTTTGAGTCTTGCTTACTCCGCTTCCCCTCTGGGGCCGACACCAATGAACTCCATTATCACTTATGTATTTTCAACGGTAGAGTTTCTGCACTCCCTAGATTAAGGTGTGGAGCTCTGCTGTTCCTCATGATTTAATGCAAAGTACTACTGTTTTCTACTCAATTCAACTTATTCCGCTTCTAAGATATCCATTCGTACCCAAGAACATGATGAATGTGATGATTATGTGACGTGCATCATCATTCTCACTTATGAACACGTGCCTGACAAACACTTCCGTTCTACATGCAAACAAGCTAGAATGAGTATCTCTTAGATGTCTAATACAGAGGACCGAGTCCGAGATATTAGAATCTTCGTAGTATAAGTTAGAACCCATGGATGGCCATTCCTGAGATCTGGAAAGTCTAAACCTTATCTGTGGTATTCTGAGTAGGATCTGGGAAGGGATGGTTGTGACGAACTTCAAACTCGCGAGTGCTGGGCGTAGTGACAGACGCAAAAGGAGGGTGAATCCTATTCCAGTATGATCGAGAACCTCCAGATGATTATCCGTGCCGTGACAGAGCATTTGGGCCTTTTTCACAGAGAGGATGGGATGTAGCCATTGACAACCGTGATGCCTTACAGAAAGCTTGCCATGGAAAGGAGTAGGACTGGTTGGATGAAGACAGCAGGAAAGCAGAGGTTCAGAGGAACGAAAGCATCTCTATACGCTTATCTGAAATTCTCACCAATGAATTACATAAGTATTTCTATCTTTATTTTCGGTTTATTTATTATTATTATTCGAAAACTCCATAACCATTTGATATCCGCCTGACTGAGATTTACAAGATGACCATAGCTTGCTTCATACCAACAATCTCCGTGGGATCGACCCTTACTCACGTAAGGTTTTATTACTTGGACGACCCAATGCACTTGCTGGTTAGTTGTATCAAAGTTGTGACAAATTATGAATTAAGATTAGAGCACCAAGTTTTTAGAGCCATTACCAGGGATCACAATTTTGTGCACCAGGAGGTCGTCTGACCGATCTCTATGGATAACAATTTTCTTTTTCAACACCAATTCTTAATTTTCTTCGTAGTTAGTTGTTGCATTGCATGTTAGGGTGCATGTCAGTTAGAATTTGTACATATTCTACCACCTCTTTCTTGTTTGGACTACTTGGATAGGGTGATGATTTCTTTTTGGAGAAACTGTTTTTAGGGCACCCTGCCAATTTGAAAAAATTTTTTTGTTGAACTTGCTTGATGAATTTATTTTGGAACATGGTTTTTGAGCTAAGAACACAAGCACGTGAGTTTTGAGCCTAATTGTGTGGTTACATCTCATAACCACTTATTTTCATTATTGTGTGCATTATTCTCTTTCTATGATTGTAATCTTTGATTTGTTTGATTCTTTATGTCCATTATTTCATGTATAAATGCATTTATATAACTGAAGCCGTCATTTCATTTAGCTCACTTACCCAAATAGCCTACCTTTCATCAACCATTGTTAGCCAATTTTGAGCCTATTTAATCCCTTTTCTTCTTAATGTCAGCACATCACTACCCTGATGCACGGAAAACTTGTCTCATAACAAATTTCCTTCGGCAAGTGTACCGAATTTGTCGTCAAGTAAAAACTCACAATAGAGTGAGGTCGAATCCCACAAGGATTGATTGATCAAGCAACTTTAATTAGAGAAATGTTCTAGTTGAGCGAATCAGAAATTGAGTTGAGAATTGCAGAAAGTTAAATGCGGGAAAGTAAATGACAAAAAGTAAATTGCAGAATCTTAAATGGGAATGGGGGAATTGCTCATAAATGTAAATGACAAAAATTAAAGAGAATGGGTAAGATCAGAAATGGGGAGTTCATTGGGCTTAGGAGATATTGCATTCTCCGGATCAATCTCATTTACATCTCTTCCTCAATCAATGCACTCATTGATCTCCTTGGCAATCTTAAGTGATTGAATTACAATTTCTTGTAATTGAATCTCTCAAATCTTGATCAATAGCCAATTCCTTGGTCAATTTCTCATGAGAAGAGATGAAGTATGGTCACTGATTATACCACATGCATTTCCCAAATCAAGTATTGAGAGGATTATAGTCACATATCCATCCAAACCCAATTTGGTCCAGCATGAGAAAGCATTTCTAGCTTGATCTCTTTATTCCTCTTCCAAGGTTCAGAAGAGATCCAAGTATGAATAGTTTCTTTTCCAAGATCACTACCCAATTGGATGAAGATCGAAAGCTTTCAAGTAAAATCAAGAGAAAAGATAGAAGAAGAATAATGAAAACTAGTATTGATCCATCAAATTACAACAGAGCTCCCTAACCCAATGAAAGGGGTTTAGTTGTTCATAGCTCTGGAAAATGAAAACAAAGATGGAGAATACATAATGAAAACTAGAAGTGCAGAGAAAGTAAATACAGGAAGTAGTTCTATGCTATTTTCCAACTCCCGGAACTCCCAAAATAATTCAAAGCTACTCCTATATATACTAATCTTCTCATCTTCTAGTTGGCTCTTCAAGTCTTGGGCCTTTGGATTTTGAGTTTGAAGCAGTTCTTTTCTTCATTTGGGCTTGGCTTTACTTGCAGAGAGAAAGTGTGAAGTGGGCAGAGACTTTAGCTCAGGGCGTTAGGGGTGTTAACGTTTAGTGAAAATATGAGTTCGAGAATGTTAGTGACAATCAACTTTCTCATTAACGTTCCTAAGTAAAAGCCACGTTAACTTCAACGTTAGTGGCACAAACGTTGCCACTAACGTTGCCTCTAGGTCCTTCGCACACATTATTGGGGCTTAACTTTCCCAATAACGTTGAAAAGCCCCCATTGCTCCTACGTTAGAGCCCACGTTAACTTAGTTAATGTGGCTCTTTAACGTGGGCTTGCCATCCTTCGAGAACGTTAGTGACACTCAACATTGTCACTAACGTTCCAATGTGCCCCCATGTCTCACGTTAGAGCCCACGTTAACTTAGTTAACGTGGCTCTTTAACGTGGCATTGCTTAGCCATCCCCAACGTTAGTGACAATGTTGAGTGTCACTAACGTTGGCTCACCTTTTACTCATCCACGTTAGCTTCCACGTTAACTAAGTTAACGTGGGAGTTAACGTGGCTCATAGTGGCTTGTGTGGCTCCTTCCAACGTTAGTGACAATGTTGAGTGTCACTAACGTTGGCCATCACCTTCTTCTTTCACATTAGCCTCCACGTTAACTAAGTTAACGTGGAAGTCAACGTGGCTCCTTGGGGTTGTGTGGTTGCTTCCAACGTTAGTGACAATATTGGGTGTCACTAATGTTGTCGACCACCCTTGCCTCTTCACGTTAGCTCCCACGTTAACCAAGTTAACGTGGGAGTTAACGTGGCATTGTGCACTTAAGCCAACGTTAGTGACAACGTTGAATGTCACTAACGTTTGCTTCCTTTCCCCCTTTTAACGTTAGAGGCCACGTTAACTAAGTTAACGTGGACTCTAACGTGGCCACTTATGAGCATTGGCCAACGTTAGTGATAATGTTAAGTGTCACTAACGTTGGCTCAAATTTCCTTCTTCACATTAGAGTTCACGTTAACTTAGTTAACGTGACTCTTAACGTGGGTAATGATGGCTTTGAGAGCGTTATTGGCAGTCACTTTTCTCATTAACCCTGCAAGTTACCTCCCATTCCTTGCTTCCTTTGGTCCTGAAATCAGGCAATAGAGTGCATCAAAGTTCTAGTCCAAGTCATGGGTAATGCAGCATACAATTTGTCACTAAACTCATGCAAAATCCTCATGAAATCATGTAAAATGCACAATGTATGCTTGAATCCAGGTGTAAGTGAATATCTATCCAAAACTAGCTTATTTCCTAAGAAAATGCATGAAACTACCCTAAAAACAGTAAAGAAAAGGTCAGTGAAACTGGCCAAAATGCCCTGGCATCACAACACCAAACTTAAAGCTTGCTTATCCCTAAGCAAGTAATGGAACAAGAGAATGATGAATGAAATGCCAAGAGAAATGAGTCATTCTTGTGGAAGTCATGTCACTGATTTTATGGTGGTTTCATGCATAGCAACTTAGGTTCATTCCTGGCTTTCAGACCTTTATCATGCCCTACAATACTCACTTTGCTTACATCCCATGAGACTTTTATTCATTGATCCTTTTATTGTCATTTCAGGGCTTATTGGTGTTCTTCAGGCTAATTGTTCTGTAAGGGGGCAACTCTTTAAGATAAGCTTTCAGCCAACACTCCCGAACCAGTTGGTTCAAGGTGCTAGGTGTTGAGACACCCCTAAGGACTTACTCCCTCAAGTCTCTCCCCCATACATACACACCATAGGCATATAGTTTATTCATTTTCTTTTCTTGAGGCCTTGGTGTCCAGCACCTCTTTGGGTTACTAAATGTTCTGTGGTGAGGGTTACTCTTGATAGTGGACTTTCAGCTGATAATCCCGAGTTAGTTAACCCAAGTTACCAAGTGATAAGGCACCCCTAAGAGCTTATTCATCCAAGTAGATCCCTCACACAGGAACACCACAGACACATGCTTCAAGATTTAAAACCATTGGTGCCTAGCCTTATTGCTTAGTCTTTTTCTTTTGTTCCTCAACTTTGATTGTTCTTTCCCTTTTTCTTATTAGGATTTTCTTATTTATCTAGTCTCATGGGGTGTGTCTCAAGTATAGTATTCATGACAGATAGTTGTCTTCCCACCTTATGGTTGAACCAACTTAGCTAACTTATGATCACACCAAAAACTCATGAATGTACTTCCATATTATGAACTCCACTCTGGTCTTTTTAAAACACACTCATTCTCTTTTTCATCCGATTTAAAGGGACAAACATACAATTAAGTAGGGAGATGATGTGGTAACATAAAGACTAGCACACAGAGACCTTCTTCAACACCAAAAACTTAAAAGACAGAATTGAAAAAGGTTCCAACTACGAGTATCTACTAATCAAAAGTGCATTCGGACTTCCAATTTTCAACAATTCTGAGTATAATGGAATTAAGTGACAATACAACCTTCGGGTGATGATATCTAGTTGCTATCTTTCTTTGTCATCATCCTAGTCCTTGCTACTTCACTTCCTTGGGTGAAGATGCACTATTTCCTCATAAGATTCCTGTAAAGTTATTGGAAGTTGCTTGTTCCCAAAGCACTTGAGACATAGTTAGCTTGTATGTGTGCTTGTTGCTGTTGAACTTACTTTGGTGTGCGAACACCAAACTTAGTTCCTTGCCCAGTACAAAATATTGCATATATGCAGAGAACCTCATATCTTGTTGTCAATATAACAATTATTACTAAAGTCTAGCTACATCTAAGTGGTTTCCCTTGATTGGTTGGAGCTAGCAATGTGTTTTGGGAGTGGGGTGTAATTCTAATGTCTTTGGTGGAACACCAAACTTAGAATCACACTTTCACTCTTGACTTGTTTTGGTGTGGAACACCAAACTTAGCTCCTCGCAATACCAGAGGAAACAACTTGTGATCCTTATTGAAATATAGATGAAAATAAAACTACCTGAGGTTGGGTTGCCTCCCAACAGAGCGCTCCTTTATCGTCGCTAGCTCGATGGTTCCTCCTTTACTTGAGGTGATAATTTACTCTGGGGTGTTCCCCCATGTTGCCCAGATAATGCTTGAGTCTTTGTCCATTCACTGTAAAAGTCCTTTCAGAGCCTTCATCCATGATTTCGATATGTCCATAAGGCGAAACTTTTGTGACAAGAAAAGGTCCGGACCACCTTGATTTGAATTTTCCTGGGAATAGTCTCAATTTGGAATTGTAGAGGAGTACTCGTTGCCCCTTTTCGAAACTCTTAGGTGTAAGATGCAGGTCATGTCTTCTCTTTGCCTTCTCTTTATACATCTTGGTGTTTTCATAGGCTTGTGACCTGAATTCCTCCATCTCTTGCAGCTGCAAGATCCTCTTTGCACCAGCAGCAATGCTGTCAAAGTTTAGTATCTTGATAGCCCAGAGAGCCTTGTGCTCCAGCTCCAGTGGTAAGTGACAAGCTTTCCCATAAACCAGTTGATAAGGGGACATCCCCAGTAGTGTTTTAAATGATGTTTTGTATGCCCAAAGAGCATCATCCAGCTTCTTCGACCAATCCTTTCTTGATGCACCCACAGTCTTTTCCAGAATCCTCTTTAGCTCTTTGTTGGATATCTCAGTTTGTCCACTTGTTTGGGGATGATATGGTGTAGCTACCTTATGTTTTACCCCATATCGTAGGAGAAGAGCTTCTAGTGGTTTGTTACAAAAATGGCTCCCTCCATCACTGATGAGTGCTCGTGGGACTCCAAACCGGCTAAAGATATTCTTCCTGAGGAAGTTTATGACAACCTTGTTATCATTTGTTGGGGTTGCAATAGCCTCTACCCACTTGGAGACGTAATCTACTGCCACCAAAATGTAATTGTTTGCATATGAGGTTGGGAATGGTCCCATGAAATCAATTCCCCACACATCAAACAGTTCCAGTTCCAAGATGAAATTCTGTGGCATCTCATTTCTTTTGGGCAAGTTTCCAGATCTTTGGCATTCATTGCAGCTCCTTACCAGTTCTTTTGCATCTTTGAAAAGGGTAGGCCAAAAGAATCCGCTTTGTAACACTTTTGCTGCAGCTCTGTCTCCTCCAAAATGTCCTCCATAACATGAGTCGTGGCAGTTCCATAGGACCTCTCATCCTTCTTCTTCTGAAACACATCTTCTAAGGATCCCATCTGAACACTTCTTGAAGAGATATGGCTCATCCCAGACAAAGTATTTTGCATCATTCATGAGCTTCCTTTTTTGATGTTTATTTATCTCTGGAGGTAATGCTCCAGATGCCTTGAAGTTGGCAATGTCTGCGAACCATGGTGCTTTGTGAACTGTCATCAACTGCTCATCCGGGAAGAGCTCGTTCACACTTGTATCATGTGCTCCACCTTTATCATGAGGGATCCTGGATAGGTGATCTGCTACCTTATTTTCCACTCCTTTCTTGTCTCTGATTTCAATATTGAATTCCTGCAACAATAAGATCCATCTTATTAGTCTTGGTTTTGATTCTTGCTTGGCAAACAAATATTTAAGTGCTGTGTGATCTGTAAAAACAATCACTTTAGCACCAATTAGGTATGATCTAAACTTGTCAAATGCAAAAACTATTGCTAGTAACTCCTTTTCAGTAGTGGTATAATTTCTCTGAGTATCATTAAGAACTTTGCTAGCATAGTATATCACATGGACTAAGTTTATCTTTCCTCTGTCCTAACACTGCCCCAACTACAAAATCAGATGCATCACACATCAATTCAAACGGTAAATTCCAATCAGGTGGGGAAATGATAGGAGTAGAGGACAACCTCATTTTCAAATTTTCAAAGGCTAACATGCATGTTTCATCAAAGATGAATAGTGTATCAGATATAAGGAGATTTCTTAAGGGCTTGGCTATCTTTGAAAAATCTTTAATAAATCTTCTGTAGAAACCAGCATGCCCCAAAAAACTCCTAATTGCCCTGACATCACTGGGTGGAGGCAGTTTTTCAATGAGTTCTACTTTAGCTCTGTCAACCTCAATGCCTTGGTTAGAAACCTTGTGACCCAGGACTATTCCTCCTGTCACCATAAAGTGACATTTCTCCCAGTTCAAGACCAAATTGGTCTCTTGGCATCTTTTCAATACCAGGGCAAGGTGATGTAGACAACTAGGGAAGGAATCCCCGAATACCGAGAAATCATCCATAAAAACTTCAATGAATTTTTCTATCATATCTGAAAAGATAGAAAGCATGCAGCGTTGGAAAGTTGCAGGTGCATTACATAGCCCAAATGGCATGCGCCTGTAGGCAAACACTCCATATGGGCAAGTGAATGAGGTTTTCTCTTGATTTCTGGGATCAACCACTATTTGGTTATATCCTGAATAACCGTCGAGAAAACAATAATATGCGTGCCCTGCAAGTCTTTCCAACATCTGATCCATGAATGGAAGGGGGAAATGGTCTTTTCGTGTAGCCTCATTGAGCTTCCTGTAGTCTATGCACATCCGCCATCCTGTGACTGTCCTTGTAGGAATTAATTTGTTCTTCTCATTGGGAACCACGGTGATTCCTCCTTTTTTGGGACAACATGCACGGGGCTAACCCAGGGGCTGTCTGAGATTGGGTAGATCACCCCCTCCCTGCCATAACTTCATAACTTCTTTCTGTACTACTTCCTTCATGATAGGGTTCAACCTCCTTTGGGATTGAATGGATGGTTTGGCATCATCTTCCAGCAGTATCTTGTGCATGCATATGGCTGAACTTATCCCCTTTAGGTCAGCAAGAGTCCAACCAATGGCATCTTTGTGTTGTCACAGTACTTTGAGCAATTCTTCCTCTTGATCTTGGCTAAAGCATGAACTTATGATCACTGGGTAACTTTCATGTTCTCCTAAGTATGCATATTTGAGAGTGGGTGGTAGTACTTTAAGTTCAAGTTTGGGTGCTTCTGACTTTTCGTTTTCTTCCTTTGGTGCACCTTGTATATGAATCTCTGCTGTTGCAACCTCTTCACTTGATTCAGATTCCTCATCTACCAATCTCTCAGGTTCTTCAGGTTCTTCTTCTCCAAAATTCTCTTACACTTCCTCCTCAAGTACATCTAACCTCATGCATTCTCCCAATTGTTCTGGTGGGTAATTCATGGCCTTGAACACATTGAATGTCATCTTTTCATTGTGTAGTCTTAAGGTAAGATCACCTTTTTGGACATCAATGACAGCTCCAGCAGTGGCCAAGAACGGCCTTCCCAGGATGATGGAAGCCTTGGCTTCCTCCTGCATGTCCAGCACTACAAAGTCTGCTGGGAAGATAAAATCTCCCACTTTCACCAGCAAATCTTCTACGACGCCATGCGGGAACTTGAACGATCTGTCTGCCAACTGTAGGGCCATTTTTGTTGGTTTAGCCTCCTCTATCTTCATCTTCCTCATCATAGCTACTGACATCAAGTTGATGCTGGCTCCTAAGTCACAAAGGGCTTTCTCCACTGTGATTTCCCCTATAATGCAAGGGATCTGAAAACTCCCAGGATCCTTCAATTTCTGGGGCAGTTTGTGCTGAATGATAGCACTACATTCTTTTGTTAGTATCACGGTCTCGTTGTTCTTCCAACTTCTTTTCTTAGTCATGAGCTCCTTTAAGAACTTGGCGTAGACTGGCATTTGTTCTATTGCTTCAGCAAAGGGTATATTGATTTGCAGCTTCTTGAAGATTTCCAAAAATCTCGAAAACTAATTGTCATCTCCCTTCTTCTTTAGTTGCTGAGGGTATGGGACTCTTGGGATGTCTGGTTTCAGCACTCCTCCCCTTTTTTGTGAACTCAAAGTCGGAACTTGAGCTTCGTCCTGCTCTTCTTCCTCTTTATTTGAGTCCTCTTCTTGTGGTTTCTGGGGGGTTTCCTTCAGTTCCTTCCCACTCCGAAGGGTGATAACCTGACACTCCTCCCTTTTGGTTGAGTTAGTTTTACTGCGAAGGTTGTGGCTGGGAATTTGCTTGAATAAATAGCCAATTTGTGTCTCAAGTTTCTTGATGGCAGCATCCTAATTCTGCATATTTGACTGCACTTCCTCTCTGAATGCTTTACTGTCCTGGATGTCCTTGCATATACCTTCAAGTAGATTTTCAATCCTTGAGATTCTTTCATCAAATGATGATAGGTCAGGTTGAGGAGGGTTGTTCTGGCCTTGATATGAATGTGGAGAGGTGTTGTTATTGGGATGTTGATATGGTCTAGAGGTGAAGTGTTGGTGGGCTGCATTGTTTGGATTTGGGCGCCTTTGATCAAGGCTTTGGTCTTGTTGATTTTTCCACCCAAAGTTTGGGTGATTCCTCCATTCAGGGTTGTAGTTCTTGGAGTAAGGATCATGGTTCTGCCTAGGTGAATTCCCAATGTAGTTGGCTTGCTCCTGACTACCCTCTGCTTCTTCATTCACTCCTTCTTGGGTTGTTGATGAAGTGGAGATTGCTGCCACTTGGTTTCTCTCCATCTTCTTGGTGAGATAAGCCAGCTGTTGGGTAATGAGCTTGTTTTGGGCCAACAGAGCATCTACATTGTTTAGCTCCATTACTCCTCTTGTGTTCCCTCTTTCGGAAGCATAGAAGTAGTCGTTCTCTGCTACTATTTCAATGACATCTATAGCCTCCTCAATGGTTTACTTCTTGTTCAAAGATCCTCCGGATGAATGGTCTACGGCCTTCTTTGACTCATAAGAGAGCCCTTTATAGAAAATGTGCAGCTGCACCCATTCGTTGAACATGTCAGGTGGACACCTCCTTGTCAGGTCTTTAAACCTCTCCCATGCTTCATATAGAGTCTCACTATCTTGTTGCCTGAAGGTTTGGACCTCAGCTCTCAGCCTATTGATTCTTTGAGGAGGGTAAAATCTTGCTAAGAATTTGTTCATCACGTCTTCCCAAGTTGTCAAGCTTTCCCTTGGGAAAGATTTCAGCCACTTGGCTGCCTTATCCCTGAGTGAGAATGGAAATAAGAGCAGTCTATAGGCGTCAGGATGAACACCATTAGACTTCACTGTGTCACATATTCTCAGGAAGGTGGTTAAATGTTGATTTCGGTCCTCTTGGACACTTCCTCCGAACGAACAGTTGTTCTGCACAAGAGTGATGAGCTGTGGCTTCAGTTCAAAATTTTTGGCATGGATGGTTGGCTTTTGAATGCTACTTCCACAGTTTCCTGGGTTTGGATTGATGTAAGAGCCTAAAACTCTTCTATCCTCCCCAGCATGATTTGCTCGACCTCTTCCGCCATGGTTGTGAGCCTCTTCTTCATGATGGTTTTCCATGTTTTCTTCCATGTTTGGTTCAAAGTATTCCTCAAAGTGTTCCTCCTCTTCTTCACCACCTACTACACGTTTTTCTCTTGCCTCCCTCCTTAGTCTAAGGAAGGTTCTCTCAGGTTCAGAATCAAAGGAAGTTGAAGCCCCGCTTCTTCTCCCTGTCATACAACCAACAAGTACAAGCAAAGAGAATAGGTGCAGAAAGTATATCTGTCAGAATTACTGTTAGTGTGAGTGATGCAATATATCAAACAGTTAGTGGGTTAGTGCGATGAAGTGTAAATATCAAAGAAAAAGTAGGGGGAAGGGAAGAAATTAACTAAAACAGGAAGTAAATAACTCAAATAGAAATTTAAATCAAACAAAAATAAAATGCTCAATCTAGTTATCCTCCAATCTAATCATTGTTGATGCACAATCAATCCCCGGCAACGGCGCCATAAACTTGATGCACGAAAAACTTGTCTCATAACAAATTTCCTTCGGCAAGTGTACCGAATTTGTCGTCAAGTAAAAACTCACAATAGAGTGAGGTCGAATCCCACAAGGATTGATTGATCAAGCAACTTTAATTAGAGAAATGTTCTAGTTGAGCGAATCAGACATTGAGTTGAGAATTGCAGAAAGTTAAATGCGGGAAAGTAAATGACAGAAAGTAAATTGCAGAATCTTAAACGGGAATGGGGGAATTGCTCATAAATGTAAATGACAGAAATTAAAGAGAATGGGTAAGATCAGAAATGGGGAGTTCATTGGGCTTAGGAGATATTGCATTCTCCGGATCAATCTCATTTACATCTCTTCCCCAATCAATGCACTCATTGATCTCCTTGGCAATCTTAAGTGATTGAATTACAATTTCTTGTAATTGAATCTCTCAAATCTTGATCAATAGCCAATTCCTTGGTCAATTGCTCATGAGAAGAGATGAAGTATGGTCACTGATTATACCACATGCATTTCCCAAATCAAGTATTGAGAGGATTATAGTCACATATCCATCCAAACCCAATTTGGTCCAGCATGAGAAAGTATTTCTAGCTTGATCTCTTCATTCCTCTTCCAAGGTTCAGAAGAGATCCAAGTATGAATAGTTTCTTTTCCAAGATCACTACCCAATTGGATGAAGATCGAAAGCTTTCAAGTAAAATCAAGAGAAAAGATAGAAGAAGAATAATGAAAACTAGTATTGATCCATCAAATTACAACAGAGCTCCCTAACCCAATAAAAGGGGTTTAGTTGTTCATAGCTCTGGAAAATGAAAACAAAGATGGATAATACATAATGAAAACTAGAAGTGCAGAGAAAGTAAATACAGGAAGTAGTTCTATGCTATTTTCCAACTCCCGGAACTCCCAAAATAATTCAAAGCAACTCCTATATATACTACTCTTCTCATCTTCTAGTTGGTTCTTCAAGTCTTGGGCCTTTAGATCTTGAGTTTGAAGCAGTTCTTTTCTTCATTTGGGCTTAGCTTTACTTGCAGAAAGAAAGTGTGAAGTGGGCAGAGACTTTAGCTCAGGGCATTAGGGGGTGTTAACGTTTAATTAAAATATGAGTTCGAGAACGTTAGTGACAATCAACTTTCTCACTAACGTTCCTAAGTAAAAGCCACGTTAACTTTAACGTTAGTGGCACAAACATTGCCACTAACGTTGCCTCTAGGTCCTTCGCACACGTTATTGGGGCTTAACTTTCCCAATAACGTTGAAAAGCCCCCATTGCTCCTACATTAGAGCCCACGTTAACTTAGTTAACCTGGCTCTTTAACGTGGGCTTGCCATCCTTCGAGAACGTTAGTGACACTCAACATTGTCACTAACGTTCCAATGTGCCCCCATGTCTCACGTTAGAGCCCACGTTAACTTAGTTAAAGTGGCTCTTTAACGTGGCATTGCTTAGCCATCCCCAACGTTAGTGACAATGTTGAGTGTCACTAACGTTGGCTCATCTTTTACTCATCCACGTTAGCTTCCACGTTAACTAAGTTAACGTGGGAGTTAACGTGGCTTATAGTGGCTTGTGTGGCTCCTTCCAACGTTAGTGACAATGTTGGGTGTCACTAACGTTGTTGACCACCCTTGCCTCTTCACGTTAGCTCCCACGTTAACCAAGTTAACGTGGGAGTTAACGTGGCATTGTGCACTTAGGCCAACGTTAGTGACAATGTTGAATGTCACTAATGTTTGCTTCCTTTCCCCCTTTTAACGTTAGAGGCCACGTTAACTAAGTTAACATGGACTCTAACGTGGCCACTTATGAGCATTGGCCAACGTTAGTGATAATGTTAAGTGTCACTAACGTTGGCTCAAATTTCCTTCTTCACATTAGAGTTCACGTTAACTTAGTTAACGTGACTCTTAACGTGGGTAATGATGGCTTTGAGAGCGTTATTGGCAGTCACTTTTCTCATTAACCCTGTAAGTTACCTCCCATTCCTTGCTTTCTTTGGTCCTGAAATCAGGCAATAGAGTGCATCAAAGTTCTAGTCCAAGTCATGGGTAATGCAGCATACAATTTGTCACTAAACTCATGCAAAATCCTCATGAAATCATGTAAAATACACAATGTATGCTTGAATCCAGGTGTAAGTGAATATCTACCCAAAACTAGCTTATTTCCTAAGAAAATGCATGAAATTACCCTAAAAATAGTAAAGAAAAGGTCAGTGAAACTGGCTAAAATGCCCTGGCATCATACCCCTATGTGAAAAATAATAAATGTCCCTTAATTTAGATCTTTGATTAGCTTAGGCTAGTGAGGGTGTGTATCATTTGGGTTTGGAAAACATGGTACATTGGTTGAGGTAAAAGTGTATTTTGTATTTTTGTTGAAAATCATGGGATTGGGTACGTGCTTATGCATTAAATATGTAAAACCATATGCATTGATACGTTTATATGTACTTTGTTGTAAAAAATGTAGAAAAAAAATAGAAAAATAAAAGAAACAAAAATATATAGAAAAAAGAAATACAATAAAAAGGGGACAAAAATGCCCCAAACCAAAGCAAAGTAATAATAACAATGCATATAGAATGTGAATTAAAGAAGAATGCATGAGTATGTGAAAAAGTGGGAATCATGGGTAGATAAGTATTGTATTAGAATTGTATAGGTTGTTATATGTGTTTGGTGAGAGCGTAGGCTAATCAAAGATACAAATTTTAAGCTCACTTGACCATATGCATCCTTACCTTTACCCTAGCCCCATTACAACCTATGAATAAGACCTCATGATAAATATATACATACATTGAATAATTGTTGATTGTTAGAAAAAAAACAAATCTTGGAAAGCATGATTAGAAGAGAATTGAGTGATCAACCCTATACACTTGAGCGACTAAAGCGGATACACTTCCGGTGAGGGTTCGATGCTCAATTCCTTGTTCCCGCCTTTCATGAGCTTTCTTCTTGCAAGTCTACTTGAACTTCATTTGGATATTTGAATTGGTAGGATTCATGAATCGTCATAAAATCTTAGCCCTACTTGCTCATATATATTCTTGGAGATTGATTTACTTTTGACCAAGTAGGTAGAAGTATCTTGCATTTAGTTGCATGTAGATAGGTTCATATAGTTTATTTGCATTGAATAAATGTTCATACCCCTTTTCTTTTCTTTCTTGGTTTAGCATGAGGACATGCTTGGTTTAAGTGTGGGGAGGTTTGATAAACCCAAATTTTTTGGTTTATCTTGTATTGAATTTAGGGGATTTTATCAACTTTTCTCACATTTATTCAATAAAATAGCATGGTTTTGTGAATTTCTACTCCTAATTTGTGCTTAAGAGTAAAAACATGCTTTTTAGGCCTTAAAATTGCTAATTTTAATTCACTTTCATTCCATTCGATGCCTTGATATGTTTGTTGAGTGATTTCAAGATTAGAAGGCAAAGATTGGGATGAAGGAATGAAGAAAAAGCATGCAAAAATGGAGAATTCATGAAGAAATGAGGATTTGCTGAACTGAAGGTCACGCGCACGCGTCACCCACGCATACGCGTGAGATGGAAATGTGCAAGCGACGCGCACGCGTCACCCCACGCGCACGCATGACCAGGAAAAGTTCCAGTGACACGAACGTGTGACCCATGCGTACGCGTGACAAGCAGCACGTGACTCACTTAAAGGCAAAATGCTGGGGTGATTTCTGAGCTCCAGGAGGCCCAAATCCAACTCATTTCTAATGCTTTTGAACCCAAGGATGGCAAGGGAATGGGGGGAGAACCATAGGGTAATTTCCATCATGTTGTAGGTAGAATTCTAGAGAGAGAAGCTCTCCCTTCCCTCTAGAATTTAGGGTAGTTTAGGTTAATTTTCCTTAGATCCAACCTTTAATTGTTGTTTTAATTTAGTTTTCCCTTTTAATTTCTTGTTGTTACATCTTTGTTCTTCTAGTTTTACTTGTATTTCCCTTATTTTGTTATTCTTTCGTTCATGCACTCTTGTTTAATTCCATTTTCCTTTAAAGCAATTTTATGTTTCCATGTCTTTTTTATGTTTATCTTCATTGTTATTGTTGATTTCTTGTTCATGTTAGTTATGGGTTTCTTTAATTCTTGCATTTGGTGATTGATAAACGCCAATTTGTGGTTTATCTTGTGCTTAATTTAGGGGATTTTATCAACTTTTCTCACATTTATTCAATGAAATGGCATGGTTTCATGACTTTCTCCTAATTTGTGCTTAAGAGTAAAAACATACTTTTTAGGCCTTTAATTTGCTAATTTTAATTCACCTTTGATTCCATGATACACATAAACTAGTTATGCTACGATTTAGGAAATTGCACGATCGGCAAAATTCCTTCCGGCAAGTGCACCGGTTATCGTCAAGTAAAAACTCACAATAGAGTGAGGTCGAATCCCACAAGGATTGGTTGAGTGAGCAATTCGGATTAGAAGTGTGTTCTAGTTGAGCGGAATCAAGATTTGAGATGAGAATTGCGGAATGTAAAATTGGCGGGAAAAGTAAATGACAAGAAAATTAAATGGCGGAATCTTAAATTGCATGAATTAAAGAGCAGAAACTAAATTGCTGAAATTAAAAGGGAATGGGGGTTGATTGCATGAATTGAGTTGCAGAATGTAAAGAGAAGATGGAAATTAGAATTGGGGAATTCATTGGGTTATAGGAGATATTGAGATCTCCGAATCAAAACATGTTTATCTCTTCCTCAATCAATGCGTTCATTGAATTTTGCTTGGCAATCTTATATGATTGGATCCCAATCCCTTGGCTCACCAATTCTCTCTAAAAATGAACAAATTCCCAATCCCTTGATTTAAATGTTCATAAGAAGAGATGATGCTTGATCACTGATTATACCACACAGTTTCATGAACCACAATTTGGTAGGATTACATGTCACAATATCCATCCAAACCCCAATCCAATTCACTATGAGAAAGCTTCTCTAGCATGAATCCTCCATTCCTTTCCCAAGGTTCCGAAGGATTCCAATTATGGGTAGTTTCTTTCCCAAGACAACTACTCAATGGAATTAGATCGAGAAGCTTTCTAACAAAATTCAAGAGAAAAGATTGAAGAAGAAGATAAACTATTATTGATTCATTGAATTACAATAGAGCTCCCTAACCCAATGAAAGGGGGTTTAGTGAGTCATAGCTCTGAATTCAATTACCAAGATATGAAAACTAGCTAAAAGTGAAGGTCCCCTCCTCTCTAACTTAAATTCTATCCTATTTATACACTTTCTATATTGAGCTTCTGTTGTGCTTCTTGGGCTTTGAGGCCTCTCCTTGCTTTCCTTTTGCCTTGGGTTTATGATCCATAATCTTGATGAGGCTGTTGATCCAAATTCTGTAACATTCATTGAGCCAACTTAGTGATAATCAAATAATGACACATGACTCAATAAATTGAGATTTCAAACTCATCAATCCTTCAGGCCCAATCCCATAAACCATGATGTTCAATTGGGTTTCATACCAGAGTAAGTTTAAGTTATTGTTTGTGCTCAAAGAGTAACTTAAACCGCAATATTATTGGCCCAGAAACCTTTTCCAAGAGTGGCGTTTAAGTTGCAGTTTAAGCTTAAACTGCAGCTTAAACGCCAGATACTTCCAGTGAGCCCTTTTGTAGAAGCATGTTTAAGCTTCAGTTTAAGGTTAAACTGAAGCTTAAACGTGGAAATGGAAGAAGGCAGCCCTGGAGAGTAATGTAGTCGAACACGTTTAAGCTTCAGTTTAAGGTTAAACTGAAGCTTAAACGTGGATAAAGGAAGGGCAGCTCTGGAGGTCGAACACGTTTAACCTCCAGTTTAAGGTTAAACTGGAGGTTAAACGTGGGAATGGAAGGAGGCATCCTGGAGGTCGAACACGTTTAACCTCCAGTTTAAGGTTAAACTGGAGGTTAAACGTGGAAGCTTAGAATGGTGGCCCTGGAGGTGTCGAACACGTTTAAGCTCCAGTTTGAGGTCAAACTGGAGCTTAAACGTGGAAATGGAGAGAGCAGCCCTGGAGGAGAAAATCTGTCGAACACGTTTAAGCTCCAGTTTGAGGTCAAACTGGAGCTTAAACGTGGAAATGGCTCCCTGGTGCTCTTCCCACTTCTGGCGTTTAACCTCCAGTTTAAGGTTAAACTGGAGGTTAAACGTGGAACTCCTTCCTGGGTGGCATTCTCATTCTGGCGTTTAACCTCCAGTTTGAGGTCAAACTGGAGGTTAAACGTGGAAATGCTTCTTTGGTGAGTCTTTCATTCTGGCGTTTAACCTCCAGTTTAAGGTTAAACTGGAGGTTAAACTTCAATTCCAGCATTTCTTAGCCTTCATGATTCTGGCGTTTAGGCTCCAGTTTAGGCTTAAACTGGAACTTAAACTCCACATGTGATATTCAAGCTTCCTTTATTGTTTTTGTTGCTTCCTTGCCTAGCCTCTTCTTCCCTGAAATCATCCAAACAATTGCATCAAAGTCTTGCAAAATTTCATGAGAATTCTTCCATTCATAGCATTCAAGTAATATAACTAAAAACTCATGGCATTTGCATCAAAATCATACTGTTTGGATGGTTCATTGCTTTGTTATTCTTTTAACCATTCTTGGTTACTTAAAGCTCAAGAAAATGCACAAAACAACTAAAACTAACAGAAAAATGCTAGTGAAACTAGCCTACGATGCCTTGGCATCACAACACCAAACTTAATACTTGCTTGTCCCTAAGCAAGTCCTGAGTTATTTGAGAAGAAAGTATGAAACAGAAAGCAATTACATTGGCTATATTAGCAAGCATTTGAAGTTCATCAGAAGGGTTTTATGCAGAAAGTTGCAGCATCACTTTTTCATACTTATCAGGTAAGATTATCACTTTTTCATTGCATCCATCAAACACTGCTATGGCCTCTTGTTATTCTTATGTCCTTGGCACTTTTCTCTTCTTTGTTTTTCTTTTCTTTTTCTTAGAGCTTCTTTTGCTCCTTGTTTGCTTAGTGTCATGTGTTGCACAAGCCTTTGGCATTTTCTTTTTCTTATCAGTGCACTACACATATCCACTTTAGGCATTTTAGTTCACATTTCTTCTTGAGACATTGGTGCCCAGCACCTCTTTGTGTGACTAAATGTTTTGTATTTAGGTTGCTCTTGATAATGGACTTTTGGTTGATAATCCCGGGTTAGTTAACCCAAGTTACCAAGTGTTGAAACACTCCTCAGAACCTATTCATCCAAGCATATCCTTAATACATAAACACCACAGGCATTTGTCTCAGAAGTTCAAACCATTGGTACCTAGCTTATTTTCTCAATTTTTTTGCTTTTTGGTTGCCCTTTTTCAGTGGCTTTTTCTTCTTCTTTTTCTTTCTTTTTCATGGCCAAAGACATTTATTCATCAAGATCCATAGACAGTTTTCAATTTCTACACAAAGAATGATAATTCTACACTCTAATTCCAGTGATCTGACTAAACAATCAAGCATGCATACCACCACTTAATTCTACTTGATTTGTCACTAATTTAGCCAAGTTACTTTTGTTCAAACTTTTCTTTTATTTTTGGAAACAGAACAAGCATGGCAAGCACTCGTTTAAGAAGGTGAAGTTATATCCAAACATCTAGGCATTCACTTTATTCAAAGCAATAAACAGACACTCATACTAAAAAAAAAAAACTCCACATAACACTTAAATGACTTATGATGAAAGAAAGCTCATAAAGACAATCCACCAATGATCATTTGATTATTAAGGAACGAGACCACCTCTTATTTATTGCTTGGTTCTTCTTAATTCTTGGGATCCTGCTTCTTCTTGCTTCCTGCCTCTTTTTGACCACTTGTGCTTCCTTTGTCTTTTCTTATGAGCTTTTTCCAGAATCCAGCCTTTTTCATCGTTTCTTCCACTCCTTTTTCAAGGATCATTGCCTTGTTTATTTCTCCTTCTTTCCTCCCTTTGAAATACTCATCAAAAGCTGGGAATGCTGGGTCCATCTTGTGTAGATGTTCCCCTATGTAGTTAAGCTTGATTTGCGAACTGATGTTGTAATCAGCTTGGACTGAGTATCTTGCATTCTGTAAGGTGGTGGCTTCCTTGATTGCCAAGACATTGGCATCTTGGTGTTGGCATATGTGGCTGAAGGATTCCTGTAAGTGTAAATTCTGTTCCCTTTGCAGATCGAAGAATCTTGATTCAAAGTTCCTTTGCATATCCATCATTTTTAGGTGAAAGTCCTCTTGTCTCTCCTGAGACCTCATGTATTGTTGAGATATTCCTTCCATGATTTCCTGCATTCTGCTCATATCCATGGGGTCTCTGGGAATTCGTTGTCTTCTTTCTGGAATTGCTTGCTCTTCTTGCTCTTCTTCTATGTCTTCTCCTTCCTGTCTTTCTTGTTCTGTTTCTTGCTCGGCTTCCACTTGTTGCCCTTCTTCATTTCTTCTTCTTGTATGTCTTGGAGGAGTTGGGCCAAGAGTCATTCTGTACGCAGTTATGGCCAATCCAGGATATAGCCAATTAGGTCTTTCATCCTCAAGTGGTACTTGGGCATCGATGCATAGTCTAATGATAGTGCTAGGGAAGTGGAGCCAGGATTCAGGGTCACTTTTCTCACTAAACTCTTGTATCTGTTCAGCAATGAGTTTATGAACTTTGATCTCCCCTCCCACCATAATGCAATGTAGCAAGATGGCTCTTTTAGGGACTATTTCTGAAGAGTTTGCAGTGGGTAGGATGGATCTCCTAACTATTGCATACCACCCTTTAGCTTCAGGTGTTAGGTCTCCCCTTCTCAAGACTCTTGGAGCCCCTCTTGTTTTTCTCACCCATTCAGCTCTGATGGCACAAAGATCTTTAGCTTTTGTATGTGGGTTTCTTGGTTGGATCCTCTCTTACTGCATTTGCATAAAACTCTTTCACCAAGTTGATGTTGATTTTAGTGATTGGCTTAGTCAGGAGCTCCCACTTCCTCTTTTTGATCTTTTCCCAAACACCTGGGAACTCATCCTTTTCAAGGTCAAAGGGAACCTCAGCTAGTACCGTTTTAGGTCTCATCCATTCGGCTTGAATCTCATGGAAAACTGATCTGTATCTCCATGCATCGAATTCCCTGTTTTCCTCCATTGGCTGCTTGTCTTTTCTCCTTTTGTGGCTAGATGAAGCTGCCATTGGTTCTTTAGTTTTGGTAAGTGACAAGCTAAAGTTGACAAGGTGAAGCAAGAAGTGTTGTTGGAAGTGTGGGGAGGTTGTTTTCGGCCAGAGATAGTTTATGCTATGATGAAGGAAATGTGCATGAAGGAGATTTGGTGGTGTTGAACTTGTTCCCCAAGTGGTTCTTTATAGTGCCCGTAAGTGCAAAATGGACGGCTAGGGTGATTTGTGAAGGGTGGCTTGATGGTAAATATATGAATTAGGGAGAAGGACGAATTGCTTTTCATTTTCTTGGAAGTATTCTGGGTGCATTAGGTTGTACATGTAGCTATCTTTTCTTGCAGAACTTCCTTTTCCCATGTGTTAGTTTCAAAGACTTGTGAATTTTCTTTTTGACCAAGCATCGTACCTCCCTTTGTCTTTTTCCTCCATTTTGTCTTTTCTTTTGTACCTACACAAACAAACAAGTTTGCTATCATTTTTTTCGGTCCATGTGAATTATGAATAGTACTTGCACATGTAAATCAATGATTGTCTTTATGAGCTTATAGCCGTGACTTCTACATGTATGCACACTTATTATTTGGACACCAAACTTAGTGTTTGGTCAAGTCTCCTGATGACATGAAATCCATATTGGTTGTCCTTAATGAATGTGCTTAATTCTAATAAATCATAGTCACCTTGGCTCTTTGATTCTAAACAAATTTACTACCCTAAGTAATTGAAACCAAAGTATTAAAACATGCGAATGGTGTACTTGTCATGAATTTCGAAATCCAGAGGAACTTTGTGCTTTTCATGAACCGTGTTCAAAGAGGAACACCAAACTTAATCTTTGGTTGTGCACTAAAAATTGAATGCATTTTGAATAAAGTTTTGGGGTGCCTTCAGGCACACCAAACTTAGAGGCAAATTGCATTTTACATGCAATGTTTAGTGCACTTTTTCAGCAGTTGTCCTGAGGATTCAAGTTCATGCATAAGAAACCATGCTTTATTAGATGCACAACAAAACAAAAAAAAATAAGGATATTAAAACATGGGTTGCCTCCCATGAAGCGCTTCTTTAACGTCACTAGCTTGACGGTTGTCCCTTGTTAGGGTGGATTGTAGTGCTTGACGTCTTCTCCTCTTACTATGAAAATGTCCCCACTTGATTCATTCATGACCTCTAAATGTTCCATAGAAAGAACTTTCCTGATTGTGAAAACTTGAGGGAGCTGGGAAGGAATGGTTTTGAGGCCAGGTGGGATTGGCAGATAATGACTTGATATCACGTTATCTCCCGGAGAAAAACCTTCAGTGGGAATTTTCTTGTTTCTCCACCCTCTTGGCAATCTCCCTATCACTCTTCCCTTTCTCTTGAGGATTTCTTCATTGACCCTTATGTCAGGAGGATCCTTCTGATCTGTTTCCACTGATTCTTGTGGCTTTAACTCTTGCAACTCTCGTTTGCCTTCCAAGGACTGTTTTAGAGTTTCAGCTGCTGGATTACTTTCCTCCAAATACAGATGGCTACTATCATCCTTAGGCTTTTCAGGTTCTGGTTCAGGTTCAGATGCAGGTTTGAAAACTTTGAAAATGAGCTGTTCATCATGTATTCTCAGAATTAGCTCTCCTTGTTCTACATCTATGAGCGCTCTAGTAGTGGCTAGAAATGGTCTGCCCAGAATGATAGGGTGTAAGTAGCTTTCCTCCATGTCCACAATGACAAAGTCTGTGGGGAAGTAATAATCCCCCACTTTCACCAGTACATTTTCAACTACCCCTTCAGCTTGCTTCTGAGTTTTGTCAGCCAGTTGTATGATTACATCAGTGGATCTCACCTCATTCAGTTGTAGCCTCTTCATAAGAGTTAGAGGCATCACATTTATGCTAGCTCCTAGATCACAGAATCCTCTGTCAATTTTTGTTTCCCCTATGATGCAAGGGATATGAAAACTTCCTGGGTCCGTTTTCTTAGAGAGTGTGTCCTTCTTGATGAGAGCACTGCATTCTTTGTTCATTGTTACCGTTTGTCCTCCCTTCAAAACTCTTTTCTTGCTTAACAATTCCTTTAAATACTTGATGTGTGTAGGCATTTGATGGAGAATCTCAAGAAAGGGAATATTGACATGGAGAGAGTTAAATGTCTCTAAAAACCTTGAATAGGTTTTCCCTTTTTCACCTCCTCCTAACCTCTGAGGAAATGGTGCTTTTGGTTGGTATATTTCCAGCATGCCTTTTTGCAGTTCCTTGGCTTGCTCAGTTCCACTTTCCTGCTTAACTTCTTCCACTCCTTCCTTCAAGGTTTCTGGCTCCTGCTCTGAGGGCCTGATTCCTTCTTCTTCTGAAACTTCCTTCAATATAGTGATGGCCTTGCATTCTTCCCATCTCACTCTCTTTTGTTCCCCTTTAGGATTCTTTTCTATGTCACTAGGGAACACTGCAGTTGATTTGACGGCCTGTTGAGATAGCTCTCCTACTTGAGACTCCATCCTCTTGAGTTTTTCACCATGGTTTCTTAAGGTAGCTCTCACATCATCTCTGAAGCTTTTCAATTCGGTTATGTCTTGACTCATGGTTGCCATCATTCCTTCTATCCGGTTTAATTGATCTTGAAATTGTTGGTTGGGATTAAGTTGGGTAGGTTGATTATTTTGGCCATGATATGATGATTGGGGGTAAGTGTTTTGTGTGGCTTGATATGATCTTTGGTTGGAATTTTGGTATGTGGAATTGTTATGTTGGTTGTGGTTGTAAGGTTTGTGGTTTTGTGGTTGGGTTTGTTGGTTCCCCCACCCAAAGTTTGGGTGGTTTCTCCAGCCTGGGTTGTAAGTGTTGGAATGTGGATCATATGATTGCCTCTGTTGGTTTCCCACATAGTTGGCCTCTTCCCAATCACCTTCTTCAATGCTTACTTCCTCTTGATCTTGTGTGTGTATTGCAGCCACTTGCTTTGTTTCTAATTGCCTGGTAAGCTCTGCTAGTTGCTTGGCAAACACCTTGTTTTGGGCTAGAATTGTATCAACATGGTTCAGCTCCATGACTCCCTTAGTGTTGTGCCTTTCTGATGCATAGTAGTACTCATTCTCAGCCACTGTCTCAATCACCTCAATGGCCTCTTCCACAGTCTTTTTCCTGTTCAATGAACCTCCTGATGAATGGTCTACAGCCTTCCTTGATTCATAAGAGAGTCCATCATAGAAAATATGCAATTGCACCCAATCATGGAACATGTCTGGTGGGCATTTCCTTGTCAAGTCCTTGAATCTCTCCCATGCCTCGTAGAGAGTCTCACCATCTTGTTGTCTAAAAGTCTGAACCTCAGATCGAAGCCTATTGACCTTTTGTGGGGGGTAGAAACGTGCCAGAAACTTACTTTCCACCTCATCCCATGTTGTTAGACTCCCCCTTGGGAATGATTCCAGCCACTTAGCTGCTTTGTCCCTAAGTGAAAATGGGAACAAAAGCAGTTTATAGGCATCTTCCTGGACTCCATTGGACTTCACAGTGTCACAAATTCTCAGGAATTTTGTGAGATGTTGGTTGGGATCTTCATTAGCACTCCCACCAAATGAACAATGATTCTCCACAAGTGATATTAGCTGTGGCTTGAGCTCAAAATTGTTGGCCTGAATGGGTGGTTTCTGGATGCTACTACCACAATTCCCAGAGGTTGGGTTTATGTATGAACTAAGAACCCTCCTCTCAGGAATGGCATGGTTTCCATCAGCTCTCTCATGGTTGTGAACTTCTCTATCCATGTTGAGATCTAAAGCTTCCTCAAAATTGTCCTCAGATTCTCCTTCAGATTCCTCTTCTCCCACTACTCTCTTCCCTCTTGCTTCCCTTCTCAGTCTATGAAGGGTCCTCTCTGGTTCGGTATATGGAGGAGTTGATGTCTCTCCTCTCCTACCTGTCATACAAGAACACAGCACAGGCACAAACAAGTGAAATACTCTTGGTTAATGGAAGAGTATGGTTAGAGCAATTGAGGAATTAATTCAAACAGTTAGTGAGTCAGTGAGTTAGTTGCTTGAATTTAAAGGCATAAAGAGAAGAAAGCATGTAACCGAGCGCAGAAATTAAAATTCAACAAGTAACTTGTACTGAATTAATCAAAACAAAAAAAAATGCTCAATCTAGTTAACTTCCAATTTGAGAATTGTCAATCGAAAACCAATCCCCGGCAACGGCGCCATAAACTTGATACACATAAACTAGTTATGCTACGATTTAGGAAATTGCACGATCGGCAAAATTCCTTCCGGCAAGTGCACCGGTTATCGTCAAGTAAAAACTCACAATAGAGTGAGGTCGAATCCCACAAGGATTGGTTGAGTGAGCAATTCGGATTAGAAGTGTGTTCTAGTTGAGCGGAATCAAGATTTGAGATGAGAATTGCGGAATGTAAAATTGGCGGGAAAAGTAAATGACAAGAAAATTAAATGGCGGAATCTTAAATTGCATGAATTAAAGAGCAGAAACTAAATTGCTGAAATTAAAAGGGAATGGGGGTTGATTGCATGAATTGAGTTGCAGAATGTAAAGAGAATATGGAAATTAGAATTGGGGAATTCATTGGGTTATAGGAGATATTGAGATCTCCGAATCAAAACATGTTTATCTCTTCCTCAATCAATGCGTTCATTGAATTTTGCTTGGCAATCTTATATGATTGGATCCCAATCCCTTGGCTCACCAATTCTCTCTAAAAATGAACAAATTCCCAATCCCTTGATTTAAATGTTCATAAGAAGAGATGATGCTTGATCACTGATTATACCACACAGTTTCATGAACCACAATTTGGTAGGATTACATGTCACAATATCCATCCAAACCACAATCCAATTCACTGTGAGAAAGCTTCTCTAGCATGAATCCTCCATTCCTTTCCCAAGGTTCCGAAGGATTCCAATTATGGGTAGTTTCTTTCCCAAGACAACTACTCAATGGAATTAGATCGAGAAGCTTTCTAACAAAATTCAAGAGAAAAGATTGAAGAAGAAGATAAACTATTATTGATTCATTGAATTACAATAGAGCTCCCTAACCCAATGAAAGGGGGTTTAGTGAGTCATAGCTCTGAATTCAATTACCAAGATATGAAAACTAGCTAAAAGTGAAGGTCCCCTCCTCTCTAACTTAAATTCTATCCTATTTATACACTTTCTATATTGAGCTTCTGTTGTGCTTCTTGGGCTTTGAGGCCTCTCCTTGCTTTCCTTTTGCCTTGGGTTTATGATCCATAATCTTGATGAGGCTGTTGATCCAAATTCTGTAACATTCATTGAGCCAACTTAGTGATAATCAAATAATGACACATGACTCAATAAATTGAGATTTCAAACTCATCAATCCTTCAGGCCCAATCCCATAAACCATGATGTTCAATTGGGTTTCATACCAGAGTAAGTTTAAGTTATTGTTTGTGCTCAAAGAGTAACTTAAACCGCAATATTATTGGCCCAGAAACCTTTTCCAAGAGTGGCGTTTAAGTTGCAGTTTAAGCTTAAACTGCAGCTTAAACGCCAGATACTTCCAGTGAGCCCTTTTGTAGAAGCACGTTTAAGCTTCAGTTTAAGGTTAAACTGAAGCTTAAACGTGGAAATGGAAGAAGGCAGCCCTGGAGAGTAATGTAGTCGAACATGTTTAAGCTTCAGTTTAAGGTTAAACTGAAGCTTAAACGTGGATAAAGGAAGGGCAGCTCTGGAGGTCGAACACGTTTAACCTCCAGTTTAAGGTTAAACTGGAGGTTAAACGTGGGAATGGAAGGAGGCATCCTGGAGGTCGAACACGTTTAACCTCCAGTTTAAGGTTAAACTGGAGGTTAAACGTGGAAGCTTAGAATGGTGGCCCTGGAGGTGTCGAACACGTTTAAGCTCCAGTTTGAGGTCAAACTGGAGCTTAAACGTGGAAATGGAGAGAGCAGCCCTGGAGGAGAAAATCTGTCGAACACGTTTAAGCTCCAGTTTGAGGTCAAACTGGAGCTTAAACGTGGAAATGGCTCCCTGGTGCTCTTCCCACTTTTGGCGTTTAACCTCCAGTTTAAGGTTAAACTGGAGGTTAAACGTGGAACTCCTTCCTGGGTGGCATTCTCATTCTGGCGTTTAACCTCCAGTTTGAGGTCAAACTGGAGGTTAAACGTGGAAATGCTTCTTTGGTGAGTCTTTCATTCTGGCGTTTAACCTCCAGTTTAAGGTTAAACTGGAGGTTAAACTTCAATTCCAGCATTTCTTAGCCTTCATGATTCTGGCGTTTAGGCTCCAGTTTAGGCTTAAACTGGAACTTAAACTCCACATGTGATATTCAAGCTTCCTTTATTGTTTTTGTTGCTTCCTTGCCTAGCCTCTTCTTCCCTGAAATCATCCAAACAATTGCATCAAAGTCTTGCAAAATTTCATGAGAATTCTTCCATTCATAGCATTCAAGTAATATAACTAAAAACTCATGGCATTTGCATCAAAATCATACTGTTTGGATGGTTCATTACTTTGTTATTCTTTTAACCATTCTTGGTTACTTAAAGCTCAAGAAAATGCACAAAACAACTAAAACTAACAGAAAAATGCTAGTGAAACTAGCCTACGATGCCTTGGCATCATTCCACTAGATGCCTTTGATGTGTTTGTTAGTGAATTCAGGTTGAAAAGGCTAGGAATGGAACAAATGAGTGAAAAGAAAAGCATGCAAAATGGAGGATCCATGGAAAATCAAGGATTTGGAGTTCATACATCGATGCGCACGCGTGGCCCATGCGTACGCGTCGCAGCTCGCACGTGACCTCATTAAAGTGAATCCGCTAGTGGCAATTTTTGAGCTTCTCAGGCCCAAATCCAACTCATTTCTGAGGCTATTACATGCAGAATTCAAGAGAGGTCAAGGGGGGAGCAATTAGGAGAGTTTTCACCATGCTTTAGTTAGTTTCTAGAGAGAGAAGCTCTCTCTTCTCTCTAGAATTAGGTTAGATGTAGATTAAGATTTCTTTAGATCTAGGTTTAATTCATGCTTTGATTCACTTTTCCTTTATCATTTCTTGTTCCTTTACCTTTCCTTTCCTAGTGTATTATTTTACTCCTTGTATTTGTTTACTTTGATGTTGATGCACTATTGTTCCTTTTTTTTTAATGCAATTTATGTTTCATGTTCCTTTGTTGTTGAATTGAGTTGTTGTTGTTAATTTCTTGCAATTGGTAGTTGTAGATTTATATTTCTTCCAATCTTATTTTGCCTTCCAAGTGTTTGACAAAATGCTTGGAAGGATGTTAGAGTAAATTTTTGTGTTCTTGGCTTGGGATGGTAACTTATGTGAACTTTAGTTGCTAATGTCTAAGTGATTGATGATTGGTGTCCATTGACTCTAGCTTCCACTAAGCTAATTAGTGAGGTGGCTAGGACTTATGGATTAGGATCAATGTAGCCCATTTGACTTTCCTTCACTTGTTAGAGGATGACTTAATGGGATTGATCCTTGCAATTATCATGTTGTGGTTAGTGAAAGGATAAAGATCCTTGACCATCAACCCTTGCCAAGACCTTTTTATCATTTGAGTTTCATTTGCTTTCTTGCAATTTATTTTTCATGTCCCTTATTCCAAAACCCCAAAAATACTTTGCCATTACCAATAACATGAACACTTCCCTGCACAAATTTTCTTTTCATTAGTGATGTTTAATTTTCTTGCACTCTAGGTATTTGATAGAATGCTTTCCCTAGTTTTAGAGTAGTTTTCTTGACTCTTGGCCTAGGCTAAGGGAATTGAGTGACCTTGAGTCATTGGCTCTCATTGAATTGGTAATTTGAGAACCCTATGTGGTTAATTTGATAACCATTGACTCTAGCCTACTACTAAGTCAATTAGTAGCTAGGTTAGGACTTATGGATTGATGTTGATCAAGCCTATTTGACGTACTTAATGCATTGAGGTAGATATTGTACTTACTTCAAGCATAGGAGTAGACTTAATGGGTTAGTCCCTCACAATTGTCAATATATGGTTTGTTGACAAGGATGGTGATCTCAAATTCCTATGCTTAGCCAAGAGTTATTTTCCTTTGTTTTATTAGTTCTTGTCATTTACTTTCTTGCTTTTATATTTTCTTGCCAACTATAAATCAAACCCCCTTGTTATTCATAGCCAATAATTGATCACTTAATTGTAATTCCTTGTGAGACAACCCGAGGTTTAAATACTTCGGTTAATTTTCATTGGGGTTTGTACTTGTGACAACCAAAATCTATTAAAATTTGAATTGAGCATACTAGTTGGTTGGAAACTATACTATCAACGGAATTATTTTGAATGAAATTTCTAACCATACAAAAATGCTCTTTCAGGGATCTTTATCTCTAATGTTCTGAGATACTCTGCAAAACGGGTAAACTGTTTATCCCTTTCCTCTTGACAGAGTTTCTGAGGAAATGGCATTTTAGCCTTGTACTTATCAACCTTTGTTGAAGGAGGCCGAATGCCATGTGGGTTGAGAGGGGGTTACTAGCTTGCTTAGGAGGGTTGTTATCAATGAATGACTCACCTCCCTTGCATGGGCGTTCAACACCCATGCTGCTGCCCCCTTGGGCGTTTGGATGCTCAATCTCTCCCCTTTCTTGGCATTTAACGCCAGTAAGGTTACCTTTCTGGGCGTTTAAACGCTTAGGGTCATTTTGTTCAGAGATCTGGTTATTCTCTATGGGCTTTTCATTTTTATTATACTGAGGTTGGGTGTTTAAGGTTTTTTCCACTCCTCAGTTAGATAGCCTGGCATTCATCTGTTATCTGCTTAGAAAACTGCTGCCATGTTTGACTCAACTGGGTTTCTATATTCCTGTTAGAAACCTGAGTTTCTCGTAGAGCATCTTGAAGTTCCAGCATTTGCTGGGCAAGGGTGTGCAGTTGCTGAGTCAATGGGCCATCCTGCTCTGGAGGGTTAGGTTCAGCAGCTACTACCTTAACCTCTCTTTTTATAGAGGTCTCAGAAGATGAGTACAGATGCTGATTAGTGGCAACCATCTCAATAACCTATTGATCCTCTCTATGGTCTTTCTCATGTGTATGGAACCACCAGTAGAGTGGTCCAAGGACATTCTAGCATCCTCTTATACCTTCCCCAAGCATCATAAAGAGATTCACCGTCTCCTTGTTTGAAGCCTTGGATGTCCAGCCTCAGCTGGGTCATATTTCTAGGGGGAAAGTAATCATTTAAAAACTTGTCCACTAACTATTTCCAAGTTTTTAAACTATTTTTAGGCTGGTTATCCAACCACCTTTTTGCTTGATCCTTTAAGGCAAAAGAAAAGAGCAGTAACCTGTAGACTTCTTGGTCTACTCCCTCACTGTGTACTATGTTAGCAATTCTTAAGAAATTTACAAGAAATTTTGTAGGTTCTTCCTAAGGAAACCCAGAATACTGGCAGTTCTGCTGCAGCTGAGTAATAAGTTGAGGGTTTAATTCAAAGCTACTAGCTTTGATTTGAGGTATGCTAATATTTCTTCCATAGAAGTCAATAGTGGGAGTTGTATAAGATCCCAAAGTTCTCTTGAACTCTTTATTCCCACTTGGGTTCATGATGGAGAAAGGTAGAAGAAGAGAAAGAAGAAATCGGGATAGAAGAAGAAATAAAAGTAGAAGAGATGAATAAGAATTAAAATATTTTTATTTTTATTTATTTATTAATTAATTTTCAAAAATAAGTTAATTCATTTAAAAAAGAATTTAAATTTTAATTGTTAAATTTTTGAAAATAAAAGAGAGAGAAGAGAGAGAAATTTTTGAAAATTAAGAGAGAAGAGAGTTAGTTAGGTAGTTTTGAAAAAGAAGAGAGAGAGAATAAGATATTATTTTCGAAAATTAAGGAAGAGAAAAGTTAGTTGGGCGGTTTTGAAAAAGAAGAGAGAGAAGATGAGAGTTTGTTTTCAAAAATTAAGAAGAGAGAGTTAGTTAGGTGGTTTTGAAAAAGATGCGAGAGAAGATAAGATATTAATTAAGAAAAGATAAAAATAAAAATAAAAATAAAATAAAAGATAAGATAAGAAAAGATTTTGAAATTAGGATTTGAAATTAGAAAAAGATAAGATATGAAATTAAAAATATTTGAAATTGATTTTAGAAAAGATAAGATTTTGAAATTTGATTTTGACAAAGATATGATTTTAAAATTTGAAATTTGAAAAAGAAAAGATGAGATTTTTGAATTTTGAAAAATATATGATATGATTTTGAAAAAGATAAGATATTTTGAAAGAGATAAAATCTTTAAATTTGAAAATTTTGATTTTTGAAAACTTGACAACTAAGATATGATAATATAAAAATTTTAAAATTGAAATCTGAATTTTATATTTGGGTGGAACGAGAGTATGACCCTTATTCTACTTGAGTTCTTGTGATTCTCGAGAGAGTTATCTCACTTGAACTACAGCTTGAAAACAAATTCCTCCTAAATTGCTAATTACATGAACTAATTGGGGTATATGACATATAATCCTGTTAGCTTTGGGTAATTAGGATTTTTGTTGTCACAAACTAGTTTTTGAACTTAACCTTATAATCGGAATTAATGTGACTACGAGAGTGGCAGTTAATGAAGGTTAGAGGAGGCTAAATCACTAAGAGATTAGGGTTTAGAAATTTACAATTTGCCATGGAATGAATCATACATTGCTAAAATAGTTGGTAAGAACTTTTCATCCGAAAAGATAAACATCTCTGAAACCTTAACTATTTTCTCAGACTATTTTTACACCAAACGTCTTATTTGCTTTCTTTACTTGCTTATTTAATGATTTATGTGTTTCAATTATCAAAACCCTTGGATGACCTAATGCACTTGTCGGTTAAGTTGTGGATGTTCTGAATTCCGCACCAAGCTCCTAACCTTAACTAAGGAGATTAGTGACTCATGCTAAGCTTCGAAATCAAAATCAAGGTATGAAAAATGGCCAAAAAGGTCTGAAGGTATTCCATCAAAGTTTTGAAGAACCTTTTATACTCAATCCTAAAACAAAACCTAAGAAATCAAATTCAAATTAAAATCTTAACAAAATCAAATCGAATCTACCACAATTAATCTTCAATCCTCATTGTGATTCCGGTTCATGACTTAGTGCTTCAATCCTGGTACAAAGAAAAGTGGGCTTGAGGTGAGCTTTCTTCAAGCATTGTGTGGACTTGGGCCATGGTGTGAGGCACACCCCATCATTAGTGTGTTGCATGCCACTTTGTTTTCAGGCCCTAGGAATACCCTTCTTGGCGTGTGGCATGCCCATACCTTGGCGTGTTGCATGCCAATTCTCTTGACACCCCTGGGAGCAACTTTCTTGACATGTGGCACGCCCACTCGTTAGCGTGTTGCACGCCAACTTTTAGCATTCGACAAGGCTTCGAAGGCATGTAGAATTGGCAGGCCTTTGTTAATTGGTGTGTTGCACGCCACAAATTGTGCAGTCCTGGAAGCCCACCCTTGGTGTGTGGTACACCACCTCTTTGGCGTGTTGCATGCTAAATTAACTCTTCATTTCGAGCTTTCTTTCTTGAGCGTGTGATACGCCACTTTCTTGGCGTATTGTATGTAACACCCTACCACATAGAGATTTACACTTAAGTTGTAAAACAGAGGTGGTGAGATATTACGATCTCTAAAATAAAATATATACATGGTAATAGTTGGAAGGAAATTATAATGAGGAGCCTCGATAGAAATTTTAAACCAAAGTCGCAAAAAAAAGCATAAAACTCACGTAAATGGAAATCTTGCATACGAAAAAAAGTAACGACACAAAAATATAATAAGAGCAGAATGTCAAAAGGTACAAAATATCAAGCTCCGGGCTCGACCTGCAAAGCCAAGGCCGGCCGAAAAATATTTACATACATAATACTTATATACAATCCAAAGCCTTCCTAAAAATACTCAAAATAAACACCTAATTCTCCAAAAAGCCTGTATGAGGATTCAACATAAAGTACAAGTGGAGAAAAGTCAAGCGAGGTGCCTCTCAACCTGTATCTGAAAAACGACAACATATGTATCGAATGAGAACCGGAGGTTCTCAGTATGGTAATGGTGCCCACGTACATAAGATATAAGGACCCGGGAAAGCCAGAGGCAATCCTAGAACTTCGACACTCAGATTTAAATCTTAAATTTTATAAATTGAAGACCATAAATAGGGTAGTTTGTCCAAGGTTCTTAATCCTAACTCAATTCTACTTAATTCTAACTTATTCCCTCAGCTTCTCGCCTTCCTCCCATCCTCCAAAACTCCGGTATACATACAAGCAATATAGACAAAGCAAATATAAGTAGAATACAGATATGGCAGGTAGCAAATATAGCAGGTAAGCATAATAATCACATAGGCAAGCCCAATTAATGCACAATCAAACAAAACACACATATGCATATGATGTATGCCTTTCCTACTGGCCGTGAGCTCACGTGTCGGTTACTTTACCAACACCTGACATACTCGGTAGCTAACCCGTATATCATCTCTCTGACATGCCTCCACACATTTTCAACCCAACCATGCATAATCATTATTCATTTCAATTCTCATGTTTATAATTCAGTATCATCATCAATACATTTCAACAATCACATATTCATATACATTACTCACCCAACCCTCAATCTTTCACATTCATCAATAATCATTCATCAACACAATTTCTATGACAAACTCAACAATATCACATAAATACTAAACCTTGGCAATCCCACATACTTCAACTTATCCTACGATCAACTAGCCTAAGTTTTCACATAACATTATATATTATCTACAGAAACCAAAACTATACATTGGCTAATTCCTTCCTAAGCCCGGAAGGCCACAAGCATCACTGTTCCGCAATTGTCTACGACCCCAAATATACATACACCAACAGAAAATCCAGCCACTAAAAATCAACTCAAGCTTCCAATGTTCACTCTCAAGCTTCCAATGTTCGTCAATTTGCCTCCACAATCACATAATTTAATCTAATACTATATAAATACAACTAAATTAACATAGAGTTTGCTATACCAATAATTTCACAAGGTTTTGAGGATTCTCACCTTACCAACGTGAAATTGAAGCAAGACCCAGCAAATTCACAAGGTCAAAATGCTCCTAAACATCAAAATTCAACAAAATCTCAACACCAAAACTCAATAATTTTGAAACTATAGGAGGAGCATCTGGGTGAGAAAATATGACTTACCAACTAAATATGACTTACGAACATGTGGCCGCTGATAGCTCGTCAATCAGAACTCCGGATTTAAAGTTACGTGAATTTGAAATTGGACTAAGGGTTTTGTTTTTCGTTCCCTTCCCCCTTTTGTTCTTCAGCATCCTTCATTGATTTGAAGGAAGAGAAGAGCTGAAGCTCTCTAATACAAAGGCAAATGGGTTGGACCTTGGGCCCATTATGGGCCCAGTTTGTTCGGTTTGGGCCCGTTCGACTCAATTTTGGGCCAAATTCTTAAAAATTAGTGTTAAAATTCATATATTAATTACTTCTACTTCTTTAAACTATAAAATTTAAGTTTCTAATTTTTTTAAATAATAATAATTTATTATTTAATTATTTACTAATTATCTAGAGTTTAAATTGTACGTCAACTTCAAACTTGAACTGCCTTGAATTTGAGCCCCTGGAAAGTTGGCCTACCGTGCCACACCTTGGCCTTGCGTGTGGCACGCCAGCTTCCTGAATTGTCTTCCTTACTAGGCGTGTGGCACACCACCTTCTTGGCGAGTTGCACGCCAAGTTCAAGCTCATTCCTGGGAGGACAACTTTGGGCGTGTGGCACGCCACCCTTTTGGCGTGTTGCATGCCAACTAAATCCTTGGATAGCTCCTTTGAAGGCATGCCAAATTGACACGCCCTTTAATGCCTGGCGCGTTGCGCGCCATAAAAAATGGTGGTCTGAAGGTGCTTAATTGGGCATGTGGCATGCCCCATGCCTGGCGTGTTGCACACCCACTCCTTGCCTTGGCCTGGGAGGCTTCTTTTGGGCGTGTGGCATGCCCTATACCTAGCGTGTTGCACGCCTCTTTTAGTGCAAGAGTTGGACCTCTGTGAGTTTGGCCCAGGGTGCCACATACTGTGACTAGCGTGTAGCACGCCAGCTCCCCTATTTTATTTATGTGGGCGTGTGGCATGCCCTCTTGCTAGCGTGTTGCACGCCACCCTCTTTGCCTCCTAGAGGTTGCTTTCCTTATTGGCTCTCTTTGCTCATGCTTTGCTCTCCTTTTGCTATCATTCACCTATAATTATCAAGAAATCAAAGCACTCAAAGTACTCATTCTCCTTTTGCTATCTTCTCTAATCTTATCATCAATAACCAACCTCAAAATTCTTCTCATTTAATCTCGTATATCATTCTTTAATTAATCACTTTAAGGACTAACTAAACCCATCTTTCAAGCTTCTCAAGTTCCATTCAATTTATAGCTATATTTCCTTAGCTCTCATCTCAGAATTCTTGGAAAATCACAGCTTATTAAATAAAACTCATTTTTGTTTAACCAAGTTCCCAAAATAAATTTCAACTTCATTCTTGAGTTTAAGACTTTTTCAAAAGACTCGAAAATCATTTCGTTTCACCAATCAAATTCAGTTTCTTTTAAATTCACTAAAAACTTCTCAAAACATAATTCTTCAATCCAAATTTTCCAAATAAATCTTCGAAAAAAGTCTCTAGTGTTTTATGAAAATAAAAGCCTTCATTTGAGTCAACCCATTTTTAACATAACCTCATTCTCACACTTTTTATTTCCAAAACCCTTAAATTGATCATTAATTAACTTTCTAATTCTTTAATCAATTACACTTCTTTTTCAGGTTAACTTTAATTACTTATATATATTCTTTTTGTTATTAATCTAATCAAGTAAGTTAATCCACCGAACAACTTCACAATTCAACTCAACTAAATAGAAACTCATTTGATTTTAACAAAATTATCACACTAACTTCAACTCCATGTTAAACTTATTTTAATCACCCCTTGCTTTAAATTCATTCAAAACCTACAAGGGCACAGCCCTTCAATCGGAATTAATCAAGTTAAACTCCACAAAATATCTAGTCTTTATAGACATAACGATTGTCATCATCTTTATTATTCAATTTCATTCAAGTCTTATTAAATTTCTGCAGCATCTCCCCTAAAATTCGGACTTTTTCACCTTTCAAGGGTTCCCTCCAAACCAACATCTCTCAACCATTTCCAATACCAATCCATTTATCAATATATACCAATCAATTTTTATCAAACTTTCACTAAACCACTGTCACAACAACACCAACTCAAAGAGATCAACATAATCAACTCAAGGAAATTAATAGAATCTAGAATTCCAACAACCAAATCAAATGAATCACTTTCAAACAATCAGGTAAACAATCACAGTTCATAACCACAAACAATCCAACTTCTCATTTAATTTTATTGCTTAAAGATCCAAAATCACTTAACCAGTTCTATTTATCCAAATTAGTTCAATTTAATCCATAAGACTCACATAATCAAAAAATATATTTTTCATATTGATATCAATTTATAACAATTTCTTGAAATAAAAATAAGTTTTAAGAAAAATTCCTACCTCAATTAACCGAAACTCAGAAATTAAACGCAACAATTTCTCTTTTATCCTTATTTCACAGCAGCGGCATCAGTTCCAACTGTTTTTCGTGGTAGTAACAGCCACAAACGTAGTATGAAATCACAGTAACTCAACTCTAAGACATTAACATTGCAAAATCCTTAATAATCTATAACAGAACACTAACAACGAGGGTTCCAAAACAAAAAAAAAACTTATTGTACCAAAAAGGAATAAAGGGATGAGGCAGCAACACCTCGGGCGGTGCTTCCAGCAACCACAACGCCATTTTCCGATGACCAGGCATGGCGGCGCAGCTTGAACAGAACCAGAAGAAGTGACAACAATCCCGAGCAGTTTCGGTGAGCTCCAGCGGTGGCGGATTCCATTGGTGACAACCCAGACAGCAGCGATGGCGCAAAAGCTTCGGCTGTGATGATCGAGTGGCTCGACGACGATAGGAACGATGGCGACAAAGATGGCTCACGACTTTCTCTCTCCTCACGCTCTGTTCCTCCTGCGTTGATCTCCTCGATGACGGCCCTAACCAAGACGATAACGATAATCTCGATGGTGGCAGCTTCTCGTGGCAGCAGCGGAGCGCGACAACATCGACCAGGCTCCTTCCTCTCTTCGCGAGCTCTCTCTCGTGGGTGTGTCACTCTCTCCCCCTCTCTGCGATAGTGATGGCGCACCAATTCCTACTGACACTATCATCTTCTTCTCCCGCTCTTCCTTCTCTTCTTCCATATGTGTGTGTGTGTGTGTGTGTGTGTGTGTGTGTGTGTGTGTGTGTGTTAAGTTTAGGGTTAGGGTTTGTTTTGGGTAAAGCGGTAATAGCAATTTGGTAATTTTAATAAAATTTGGGGATATAGTAGTAATAAAAACCAAATATAATTATTTTTGAGAATATTATTTAATTATCAACTTACAAATTATTTTAGATAAATACTCTAATTTAAAAGTTAGAGATAATCAAATTAATTTTTTATTCATAAAATAAAACTCAATATCTCAATATTTGACTTAATTTATTTTGGTATATAATTTTCTGAAAATAAAATTATAATTAAGTATAATAATTCACAAATAATTCATTATTAAATTTCTAAAAATTCGGAGTCTTACAGGAAGCATGATGGTGGCTGAGTACACCTGAAAGTTTGAGAACTTGTGCTGATTTTCGAAGGTATGCCAAGAAAATCTTGCAGAATATGAACAGTGGAAGTATATTAATTATGAAGGAGGTCCTAAGGAGGAACTAATAGCTTCAGTGGGACCGATGGAGATTAAAAACTTTGCAGAGTTGGTAAATTAGAGCCAGTTAGCTGAGGAATGCACCAAGAAGTTGGTAGTGACCTGAGCAAACCGCCGAGATTTTTCCTTTAGGAACTTTAAAAAAAACCAGGCACCGTAGAGAAGGAACTTTAAAAGCAATGGTCAGCTACAGTGTCGAGATCCACCCAGCAGAAACCCTAACCCTTGACTTAATCTGGCAAGTCAAAACCAGAGACAGGACCCAGGGAGGCAACCCCCGATAGCTCAGGTAGATCCCACTTGTGCTAAGTGCGGGAAGAACCATGGAGTAGGTCATGCTATCATAGAGCGAGTATTTACTATAATTGTGGTAGGCTAGGGCACATAGCGAGAGATTGCCATGTTAAGTGGAATGGACTAGTTTTCCATTGACCTCAAAAATAGGAAAACTTTTTTGCGATGACCGCCGAAGATGCATCTGCGTCAGATTCCCTCATCCAAGGTGAGTGCTTTGTTAACAACAAGACCCTAACTATATTTTATGATCCAAGTGCATCTCATTCTTTTATATCTATAGAATGTGCACGCGTGCTAGGACTAGGACCCTCTATACTTGAATATGATTTAAGTGTCTACACACCTCCCGCACAGAACGCTATTACCAGCTTAGTTTGTAGATGTGTGCCTTTCATTATTAGAGAGAGATCATTTACACATGACTTGAGTTGTTTGCCTTTGCTTGGTATTGATATCATCCTAGTATTAGATTAGTTATATGTGCATCATGTCTTTCTTGATTACTTTAAGAAAACTGCTTTGATTTTGTCTGTTAGTATGTTTGTCACTTCCCATAGTTATTATCTAAACTCAATAATAGTAAACCTTATTGGGAGAGAGTGTAGATGTTTTGTTCTCTTAGCGGCTAAATCAACCAAAAATGAACAGAATCTAAAGTGAATTCCAATAGTAAAGGAGTTCCCTGGGATTTTTCGGACGATATTCCCGAGTTTCTTCCGCAGTGCGAGATAGAGTTTACCATTGAACTAGTGCCAGGACTAGGACTGATCTCAATTGCACCTTACAAAATGTCACCTCTAGAACTCAAGAAATTGAAGTCACAACTAGAAGAATTGATGGAGAAGAAATTTATCCAACCAAGTGCATCGTCGTGGGAAGCACCAGTCCTACTAGTAAAGAAGAATAATGGTAGTTTGAGGTTGTGCGTCGACTACTGATAGCTAAACAAGATCACCATCAAGAACAAGTACCATCTTCCCAAGATTGACGATTTGATGGACTAATTGCGAGGAGCTTCAGTTTTCTCTAAAATTGATTTAAGGTCAAGATGCCATCAAATTTGAGTTAGAAAATTAGATATACCAAAGCCTGCTTTCAGAACAAGATACGGTTACTATGAGTATACTGTTATGTCCTTCGGACTGATGAATGATCTTGCCGTATTCATGGACTATGTGAACAGAATCTTTCGCCCGTACCTGGACAAGTTTGTAGTAATGTTCACCGACGATATTATGATTTAGTCAAGGACAGAGGAAGAGCATGAGGAACACCTGAGGATGGTATTACATATTCTAAAGGAAAAGAAACTATATGCCAAACTCTCTAAGTGTGAGTTTTGGGCGAAATAAGTTAAGTTTCTGGGACATTGATAAACCATTATTTTATGGTTTATATTGTGTTTAATTGTGTGGTTTTATCAAATCTTTACCCAGTTATTCATTAAATTAGCATGTATTTACAATTCCTTCCCAAAATTACTCTATGGTTGAAAACTTGCTTCCTAGAGACTTTTAATTATGTATTTTAATTCTCCTTTATTCCATTCGATGCCGTGATCTGTGTGTTAAGTGTTTCAAGCTTTATAGGGCATGAATGACTTGGAGATTGGAAAGGAAGCTTGCAAAAATGGAAGGAACACAAGAAATTAAGGAGATGACCAGTGAGAAGTGACGCAGACGCATGGCTCACGCGACCGCGTGAAATAGAGGAAATTACAGTGACGCGTTCACGTGCCTAACGCGAACGCATGGATTGGAAACTGCACAAGTGACGCGAAGGCGTGGACGACGCGCACGCGTGGCAAGGCAAGACGCTGGATGACGCGAACGCCTGGATGACGTGCTCACGTGACGTGCGCGATCTGCAGAATCTGCAGAATTTGCTGGGGGCGATTTTGGTCCCTGTTTTTACCCAGTTTTCGGCCCAGAAAAGCATATTAGAGCCAGGGAACATGCAGAGACCGGGGGAGAACATTCATTCGGATAAATTTAGTTTTTAGATCTAATTTTACTCCTCCTCTAGGTTTTTCTCTCTACACATTCATAGTTCTCAGGATTTTTATTTTATTGCTTTTTGGATTGGGATATTGAGAAGAGTTATTGCCTCCACCAAGACTTCATCATTCTAGTTTGTTTTCCTTACTTGTCACTTACTCTTTCATATCCTTACTCTGTTGAGAATTATTATTGGATTATTCTTAGAATTTATTAATACAAGAACTATTTTTATTTTCAATTGATCTTTCGGATTATTATTTATCATGTCTCTCTTTATTTCTCTTCCTTATTTTGTGAAGTTTACATTCATAATGAGCGAGTAGTTCCATAACTTGATTGAGAGATGATTGAAAGGAGAACCTTGAGTTGGAACGATCAAGAGAAAAATTGTAATTGGGTTTATTGTTGGATCAGCCTCTAGTCACTGACACTAGTCCTTCCTAAGGGAGAGGATTAGGACTTGTGAATAGAAGTTGCCTTCCAACTTGCTTGACTTTCCTCTACCTAGTAAAGGATAACTAAGCAGAACAACCTTCAACTATCAATTGATCTTGAGAGAACTCCATCAAGGATAGGGCTTCCAACTAATCTACTCCCGGTCAAGGTTTTTATTTAAATTACATAAATTCTCTGATTTAATTTCCTGTCTATCAAACTCAAACCCTTTTGGAAAACATCTTATTAATAAAAGAGCACATCTTTCTGCAACTCGTTGGGAGACGACCTGGAATTCATACTCCCAGTATTTTAATTCTAATCTTGTAACAACCCTTCTAAATTGATAAACAGAATTTTGGTTGGTTGAGAACTATACTTGCAACGCATCTCTTATAATAATTTCTTAACTCGCCAATTTTCGCCACGTCAGACATATAATGTCGAAGGGAGGTATAGAAGTGGATATTGCTAAGATAGTAGTATTAGAGTGGAAACAACCTAAGATAGTTACTGAGATTCAGAGTTTCCTCAAACTAGCGGGATATTATCGAAGGTTCATCAAAGGATTTTCATAGTTGCCTTTACCACTAATTCAACTCACCAGGAAAGAGGTACCCTTTGTTTGGATGGATGAATGTGAGGAAAGTTTCAAGACTCTAAAGGAAAGGTTGACAACAACACCGATGTTAATTCTGGCAGAACCCCAAGGACCATTGATGAGCGGATAATTTATACGCTTTTTGGCATTGTTTTTAGTATGTTTTTAGTAGGATCTAGTTACTTTTAGGGATGTTTTTATTAGTTTTTATGTTAAATTCACATTTCTGTACTTTACTATGAGTTTGTGTGTTTATCTGTAATTTTAGGTATTTTCTGGCTGAAATTGAGGGACTTGAGCAAAAATCAGATTCATAGGTTGAAGAAGAACTGCTGATGCTGTTGGATTCTGACCTCCCTGCACTCAAAGTGAATTTTCTAGAGCTACAAAACTCCAAATGGTGCGCTCTCAACGGCGTTGGAAAGTAGACATCCAGGGCTTTCCAGCAATATATAATAGTCCATATTTTGCTCGAGTTTAGATGATGCAAAAGGGCGTTGAACTCCAGTTCTACGCTGTAGTCTGGAGTTAAACGCCAGAAACACGTCACGAACCAGAGTTGAACGCCAAAAACATGTTACAACTTGGCGTTCAACTCCAAAAGAAGCCTCTGCACGTGTAAAATTCAAGCTCAGCCCAAGCACACACCAAGTGGGCCCCGGAAGTAGATTTATGCATCAATTACTTACTTCTGTAAACCCTAGTAGCTAGTTTAGTATAAATAGGACTTTTTACTATTGTATTTAGGAGATATATAGGATTTTTAGTTTATCCTTGGATCATATTGATCACGTTGGGGGCTGGCCATTCGGCCATGCCTGAACCTTCATCACTTATGTATTTTCAACGGTAGAGTTTCTGCACTCCATAGATTAAGGTGTGGAGCTCTGCTGTTCCTCATGATTTAATGCAAAGTACTACTGTTTTTCTATTCAATTCAACTTATTCCGCTTCTAAGATATCCATTCGCACCCAAGAACATGATGAATATGATGATTATGTGACGCTCATCATCATTCTCACTTATGAACGCGTGCCTGACAAACACTTCCGTTCTACATGCAAACAAGCTAGAATGAGTATCTCTTAGATATCTAATACAGAGGACCGAGTCCAAGATATTAGAATCTTCGTGGTATAAGTTAGAACCCATGGATGGCCATTCCTGAGATCCGGAAAGTCTAAACCTTGTCTGTGGTATTCCGAGTAAGATCTGGGAAGGGATGGCTGTGACGAACTTCAAACTCGCGAGTGCTGGGCGTAGTGACAGACGCAAAAGGAGGGTGAATCCTATTCCAGTATGATCGAGAACCTCCAGATAATTAGCCGTGCCGTGACAGAGCATTTAGACTTTTTTCACAGAGAGGATGGGATGTAGCCATTGACAACGGTGATGCCTTACAGAAAGCTTACCATGAAAAGGAGTAGGAATGATTGGATGAAGACAGCAAGAAAGCAGAGGTTCAGAGGAACGAAAGCATCTCTATATGCTTATCTGAAATTCTCACCAATGATTTACATAAGTATTTCTATCTTTATTTTCTGTTTATTTATTATTATTATTATTCGAAAACTCCATAACCATTTGATATCCGCCTGACTGAGATTTACAAGATGACCATAGCTTGCTTCATACCAACAATCTCCGTGGGATCGACCCTTACTCATGTAAGGTTTATTACTTGGACGACGCAGTGCACTTGCTGGTTAGTTGTACGAAGTTGTGAAACAGATATAAGATCATGAACGTGCGTATTGAGTTTTTAGCACCGTTACCAAGGAATGGAATGATCACGATTTCGCACACCAAGTTTTTGGCACCGTTGCCGGGGATTATTCGAGTTTGGACAACTGACGGTTCATCTTGTTGCTCAGATTAGGTAATTTTCTTTTTGTTTTATTTTCAAAAAAAAAATTTCTTCAAAAATCTTTCAAAAAAATTTTTCCCTTTGTTTTCGAAAATTATTTTAAAATTTTTAAGAATGAATTCTAAAAGTTTCAAAATGGTATGCTGAAGTTTGGCTGGCCATCAAGCTTTAGACTAACTTGGTATGATTCCTAGGATCTTGATTGAGGACTTTGAATTCATTATTTCCTTTTTCCTATATGTTTTCAAAAAAAAAAAATTAATAAAATCATAAAAATCAAAAATATTTTATGTTGTTTGTTTGAGTCTTGAGTCAATTTTTAAGTTTGGTGTCAATTGCATACTTTTATTTTTCTAAAAATTTTCGAAAATTCATGCATTCATAGTGTTCTTCATGATCTTCAAGTTGTTCTTGGTAAGTCTTCTTGTTTGATCTTCATATTTTCTTGTTTTGTGTCTTTCCTTGTTTTTCATATGCATTTTTAACTTGTTAGTGTCTAATTATTGAAAATCTCTAAGTTTGTTGTCTTGCATGTTTTTCTTTCATTAAAAATTTTTAAAAATAAGTTCTTGGTGTTCATCTTGACATTCAAAGTGTTCTTGGTGTTCATCTTGACATTCATAGTGTTCTTGCATGCATCACATGTTTTGATCCAAAATTTTCATGCATTGAGTCAATTTTGTGTTTTTCTCTTTCATCATTAAAAATTCAAAAATCAAAAAAATATCTTTCCCTTTTTTCACTCATAAATTTTCGAAAATTTGAGTTGACTTTTTCAAAACTTTTTAAAATTTAGTTGTTTCTTATGAGTCAAATCAAATTTTCAATTTGAAAATCCTATCTTTTTCAAAATCTTTTTCAAAAATTAAATCTTTTTTATTTTTCTTATTTATTTGTGAAAAATTTAAAAATATTTTTCAAAAAAACTTTTTCTTAATTTTATCTCATAATTTTCAAAAATATTATCAACAATTAATGTTTTGATTCAAAAATTTCAAGTTTGTTACTTGCTTGTTAAGAAAGATTCAAACTTTAAGTTCTAGAATCATATCTTGTGATTACTTGTGAGTCAAATCATTAATTTTGATTTTAAAAATTCAAATCTTTTTCAAAACTAATTTTAATCATATCTCTTCAAAAATATATTTTTATCCTATCTTTTTCAAAATCATATCTTTCTAATCATATCTTTTCATATCATATCTTTTTCAAATATCTTTTCTAACTTCTTATCTTCTTATCTTTTAAAAATTGATTTTCAAAATTTGTTTCAACTAACTAATTAACTTTTTGTTTGTTTCTTATCTCTTTTAAAACTACCTAACTAACTATCCCTCTCTAATTTTCGAAAATACCTCCCTCTTTTTCAAAAATTCTTTTTAGTTAATTAATTGTTTAAATTTTAATTTTAATTCTCGTTTAATTTTTGAAAATCATCAACTTCTTTTCAAAAATTAATTTTCGAAATTCCCTCTCCCTCATCTCCTTCTATTTATTTATTCATCTACTAACACTTCTCTCCTATCCAAAAATTCTAACACCACCTCCCTCTCTGTGTTCGAGTTTTTCCTCTTCTCCTCTTTACATTACATTCTTTTCTTCTTCTACTCACACAAAGGAACCTCTCTCCACTGAGGCAAAGAGGATTCCTATTATTTTCTGTTTTCTTCTTTTTCATATGAGCAGGAGCAAGGACAAGAACATTCTTGTTGAAGCAGATCCTGAACCTGAAAGGACTCTGAAAAAGAAACTAAGAGAAGATAAAATACAATAATCCAGAGACAACCTTACAAGAATTTTTGAACAGGAAGAGGAGATGGCAGCCAAAAATAATAATAATGCAAGGAGGATGCTTGGTGACTTCACTGCACCTAATTCCAATTTACATGGAAGAAGCATCTCCATCCCTGCCATTGGAGCAAACAACTTTCAGCTGAAACCTCAATTAGTTTCTCTGATGCAGCAGAACTGCAAGTTTCATGGACTTCCATCTGAAGATCCTTTTCAGTTCTTAACTGAATTTTTGAAGATCTGTGATACTGTTAAGACCAATGGGGTTGATCCCGAGGTCTACAGGCTCATGCTTTTCCCTTTTGCTGTAAGAGACAGAGCTAGAATATGGTTGGACTCTCAACCCAAGGATAGCCTGAACTCTTGGGATAAGCTGGTCACAGCTTTCTTAGCCAAGTTCATTCCTCCTCAAAAGCTCAGTAAGCTTAGAGTGGATGTTCAAACCTTCAGACAGAAAGAAGGTGAATCCCTCTATGAAGCTTGGGAGAGATACAAGCAACTGACCAAAAAGTGTCCTTCTGACATGCTTTCAGAATGGACCATCCTGGATATATTCTATGATGGTCTGTCTGAATTAGCTAAGATGTCATTGGATACTTCTGCAGGTGGAACCATTCACCTAAAAAAAACGCCTGCAGAAGCTCAAGAACTTATTGACATGGTTGCTAACAACCAGTTTATGTACACTTCTGATAGGAATCCTGTGAGTAATGGGACGCCTCAGAAGAAGGGAGTTCTTGAAATTGATGCTTTGAATGCCATATTGGCTCAGAACAAACTATTGACTCAGTAGGTCAATATGATTTCTCAGAGTCTGAATGGAATGCAAGCTACATCCAACAGTACTCAAGAGGCATCTTCTGAAGAAGAAGCTTATGATCCTGAGAACCCTGTAATAGCAGAGGTGAATTACATGGGTGAACCTTATGGAAACACCTATAACCCCTCATGGAGAAATCATCCAAATTTCTCATGGAAGGATCAACAAAAGCCTCAACAAGGCTTTAATAATGGTGGAAGAAATAGGTTTAACAATAGTAAACCTTTTCCATCATCCACTCAGCAACAGACAGAGAATTCTGAGCAGAATCCATCTAGCTTAGCAAATTTAGTCTCTGATCTATCTAAGGCCACTGTGAGTTTCATGAATGAAACAAGGTCTTCCATTAGAAATTTGGAAGCACAAGTGGGCCAGCTGAGTAAAGGAATCACTGAAAACCCCTCCTAGTACTCTTCCAAGCAATACAGAAGAGAATCCAAAGAGAGAGTGCAAAGCCATTGATATAACAATCATGGCCGAACCTAGAAGGGAGGAAGAGGACGTGAATCCCAGTGAGGAAGACCTCCTGGGACGTCCAGAGATCAATAAGGAGTTTCCCTCTGAGGAACCAAAGGACTCTGAGGCTTATCTGAAGATCATAGAGATTCCATTAAACCTCCTTATGCCATTCATGAGCTCTGATGAGTATTCTTCTTCTGAAGAGAATGAGGATGTTACTGAAGAGCAAGTTGCCAAGTACCTTGGTGCAATCATGAAGCTGAATGCCAAATTATTTGGTAATGAGACTTGGGAAGATGAACCTCCCTTGCTCATCAATGAACTGAGTGATCTGGATCAACTAACATTGCCTCAGAAGAAACAAGATCCTGAAAAGTTCTTAATACCTTGTACCATAGGCACCATGACCTTTGAGAAGGCTCTATGTGACCTGGGGTCAGGAATAAACCTCATGCCACTCTCTGTAATGGAGAAACTGGGAATCTTTGAGGTACAAGCTGCTAGAATCTCATTAGAGATGGCAGACAATTCCAGAAAACAGGCTTATGGACAAGTAGATGACATGTTAGTAAAGGTTGAAGGCCTTTACATCCCTGGTGATTTCATAATCCTAGATACTGGGAAGGATGAGGATGAATTCATCATCCTTGGAAGACCCTTCCTAGCCACAGCAAGAGCTGTGATTGATGTAGACAGAGGAGAATTGATCCTTCAACTAAATGAGGACAACCTTGTGTTTAAAACTCAAGGATCTCTCTCTACAACCATAGAGAGGAAGCATGAAAATCTTCTCTCACTACAAAGTCAACCAGAGCCCCCACAGTCAAACTCTAAGTTTGGTGTTGGGAGGCCATATCCAAACTCCAAGTTTTTGTTGTTGGGAAGTCTCAACAATGCTCTGAACATCTGTGAGGCTCCATGAGAGCCCACTGTCAAGCTATTGACATTAAAGAAGCGCTTGTTGGGAGGCAACCCAATTTTTATTTATCTAATTTTATTTTCATTCTTATTACTCTTTCATGTTTTCTTAGGTTCATGATCATGTGGAGTCACAAAATAAATATAAAAATTAAAAACAGAATAAAAAACAGCAGAAGAAAAATCACACCCTGGAGGAAGGACTTACTAGCGTTTAAACGCCAGTAAGGAGCATCTGGCGTTGAACGCCAGAAACAAGCAACATCCTGGCGTTCAGACGCCAGGAATGCACCCTGAGGAAAGTTGGTGCTGAACGCTAGAAACAAGCATAGAACTGGCGTTCAACGCTAGAAACATGCTGCATCTGGGCGTTGAACGCCCAGAACAAGCATCAATTCGGCGTTTAAATGCCAGAATTACATGCAAAGGCATTTTACATGCCTCATTGGTGCAGGGATGTAAATCCTTGACACCTCAGGATCTGTGGACCCCACAGGATCATCTCAGCATCTGTGGACCCTACAGGATCCCCACCTACCTCCACTCATACTCTCCCCTCTTCTCATTCATCCTCTCTTCCCAATAAACACCTTTTCCCATAAACCTACCTCATAAACCCCACCTACCTTCAAAATTCAAAATCACTTTCCCACCCAAACCCACCCCATATGGCCGAACCTTAACCCCTCTCCCTCCACTATATAAACATCTCCATTCTTCTTCATTCTCACACAACACAACCCTCTCATTCCCTTCTTGGCCGAAACACAACCCTCTCTCCCTCTCTTTCATATCTTCTTCTTCTTCTTCTTCTTTTCTTTCTTCTCTTGCTCGAGGGCGAGCAATATTCTAAGTTTGGTGTGGTAAAAGCATAAGCTTTTTGTTTTTCCATTACCATTGATGGCACCTAAGACCGGAGAATCCTCTAGAAAAGGGAAAGGGAAGACAAAAGCTTCCACCTCCGAGTCATGGGAGATGGAAAGATTCATCTCCAAAGCCCATCAAGACCACTTCTATGATATTGTGGCCAAGAAGAAGGTGATCCCCGAGGTCCCTTTCAAACTCAAGAAAAATGAGTATCCGGAGATCCGACATGAGATCCAAAGAAGAGGTTGGGAAGTTCTAACAAACCCCATCCAACAAGTCGGAATTCTAATGGTTCAAGAGTTCTATGCTAATGCATGGATCACTAGGAACCATGATCGAAGTAAGAACCCGAACCCAAAGAATTATCTCACCATAGTTCGGGGGAAATACTTAGATTTTAGTCCGAAAAATGTGAGGTTGGCGTTCAACTTGCCAATGATGGAAGAGAACGCACGCCCCTACACAAGAAGAGTCAACTTTGATCAAAGGTTGGACCAAGTCCTCATGGACATATGTGTGGAAGGAGCTCAATGGAAGATTGACTCAAAAGGCAAACCGGTTCAACTGAGAAGACTGGACCTTAAGCCTGTAGCTAGAGGATGGTTGGAGTTCATTCAACGCTCGATCATTCCCACTAGCAACCGGTCTGAAGTTATAATAGACCGGGCCATCATGATCCATAGCATCATGATTGGGGAGGAAGTGGAGGTTCATGAGATTATACCTCAAGAACTCTACAAGGTGGCTGACAAGTCCTCCACTATGGCAAGGTTAGCCTTTCCTCACCTCATTTGCCACCTATGCAATTCGCTGGGATTGACATAGAGGGAGATATCCTCATTGAAGAGGACAAGCCCATCATTAAGAAAAGGATGGAGCAAACAAGAGAGCCTATTCATGGATCTCAAGAGATGCATGAAGAAGCTCATCACCAAGAAATCCCTGAGATGCCTCAAGGGATGCACTTTCCTCCACATAATTTTTTGGGAGCAAATCAACACCTCCCTAGGAGAATTAAGTTCCAACATGGGATAATTAAGGGAGGAACATCAAGATCACTCCATCATCCTCCATGAAATTAGAGAAGATCAAAGAGCAATGAGGGAGGAGCAACAAAGACAAGGAAGAGACATAGAAGAGCTCAAGGACATCATTGGTTCCTCAAGAAGAAAATGCCACCATCACTAAGGTGGACTCATTCCTTGTTCTCAAATTTTCTATTTTTCGTTTTCTTTATGTTAAGTGCTTATCTATGTTAGTGTCTTATTACATGATCATTAGTATTTAGTAACTTTGTCTTAAAGTTATGAATATCCTATGAATCCATCACCTCTCTTAAATGAAAAATATTTTTAATTCAAAAGAACAAGAAGTACATGAGTTTTGAATTTATCCTTGAACTAAGTTTAATTATATTGATGTGGTGACAATACTTTTTGTTTTCTGAATGAATGCTTGAACAGTGCATATGTCTTTTGAAGTTGTTGTTTATGAATGTTAAATATGTTGGCTCTTGAAAGAATGATGACAAGGAGACATGTTATTTGATAATCTGAAAAATCATAAAAAAGATTCTTGAAGCAAGAAAAAGCAGTAAATACAAAGCTTGAAGAAGAAAAAATGCGAAAAAAATGCGAAAAAAAAAGGGAAAAAAATGGCGAAAATAAAAAGAGAAAAAGAAAAAGCAAGCAGAAAAAGCCAATAGCCCTTAAAACCAAAAGGCAAGGGTAATAAAAAGGATCCAAGGCTTTGAGCATCAGTGGATAGGAGGGCCTAAAGGAATAAAATCCTGGCCTAAGCGGCTAAACCAAGTTGTCCCTAACCATGTGCTTGTGGCATGAAGGTGTCAAGTGAAAACTTGAGACTGAGCGGTTAAAGTCAAGGTCCAAAGCAAAAAGAAGAGTGTGCTTAAGAACCCTGGACACCTCTAATTGGGGACTTTAGCAAAGCTGAGTCACAATCTGAAAAGGTTCACCCAGTTATGTGTCTGTGGCATTTATGTATCCGGTGGTAATACTTGAAAACAAAGTGCTTAGGGCCACGGCCAAGACTCATAAAGTAGCTGTGTTCAAGAACATACTGAACTAGGAGAATCAATAACACTATCTGAATTCTAAGTTTCTATAGATGCCAATCATTCTGAACTTCAATGGATAAAAAGTAAGATGCCAAAACTATTCAAGAGGCAAAAAACTACCAGTCCCGCTCATCTAATTGGAGCTATGTTTCATTGATAGTTTGGAATTTATAGTATATTCTCTTCTTTTCATTCTATTTGATTTTCATTTTCTTGGGGACAAGCAACAATTTAAGTTTGGTGTTGTGATGAGCGGATAATTTATACGCTTTTTGGCATTGTTTTTAGTATGTTTTTAGTAGGATCTAGTTACTTTTAGGGATGTTTTTATTAGTTTTTATGTTAAATTCACATTTCTGGACTTTACTATGAGTTTGTGTGTTTTTCTGTGATTTCAGGTATTTTCTGGCTGAAATTGAGGGACTTGAGCAAAAATCAGATTCAGAGGTTGAAGAAGGACTGCTGATGCTGTTGGATTCTGACCTCTCTGCACTCAAAGTAGATTTTCTGGAGCTACAGAACTCCAAATGGCGTGTTCTTAATGGCGTTGAAAAGTAGACATCCAGGGCTTTCCAGCAATATATAATAGTCCATACTTTGTTCGAGTTTAGACGACGCAAAAGGACATTGAACGCCAGTTCTACGCTGCAGTCTGGAGTTAAACGCCATAAACACGTCACGAACCAGAGTTGAACGCCAAAAACACGTTACAACTTGGCGTTCAACTCCAAAAGAAGTCTCTGCAAGTGTAAACTTCAAGCTCAGCCCAAGCACACACTAAGTGGGCCCCGGAAGTGGATTTATGCATCAATTACTTACTTCTGTAAACCCTAGTAGCTAGTTTAGTATAAATAGGACTTTTTACTATTGTATTTAGGAGATATACATGATTTTTAGCTTATCCTTGGATCATATTGATCACGTTGGGGGCTGGCCATTCGTCCATGCCTGAACCTTCATCACTTATGTATTTTCAACGGTAGAGTTTCTGCACTCCATAGATTAAGGTGTGGAGCTCTGCTGTTCCTCATGATTTAATGCAAAGTACTACTGTTTTTCTATTCAATTCAACTTATTCCTCTTCTAAGATATCCATTCGCACCCAAGAACATGATGAATGTGATGATTATGTGACGCTCATCATCATTCTCACTTATGAACGCGTGCCTGACAAACACTTCCGTTCTACATACAAACAAGCTAGAATGAGTATCTCGTAGATATCTAATACAGAGAACCGAGTCCGAGATATTAGAATCTTTGTGGTATAAGTTAGAACCCATGGATGGCCATTCCTGAGATCCAGAAAGTCTAAACCTTGTCTGTGGTATTCCGAGTAGGATCTGGGAAGGGATGGCTATGACGAACTTCAAACTCGCGAGTGCTGGACGTAGGAATGATTAGCCGTGCCGTGACAGAGCATTTGGACCTTTTTCACAGAGAGGATGGGATGTAGCCATTGACAACGATGATGCCTTACAGAAAGCTTGCCATGGAAAGGAGTAGGAATGATTGGATGAAGACAGCAGGAAAGCAGAGGTTCAGAGGAACGAAAGCATCTCTATACGCTTATCTGAAATTCTCACCAATGATTTACATAAGTATTTCTATCTTTATTTTCTGTTTATTTATTATTATTATTCGAAAACTCCATAACCATTTGATATCCGCCTGACTGAGATTTACAAGATGACCATAGCTTGCTTCATACCAACAATCTCCGTGGGATCGACCCTTACTCACGTAAGTTTTATTACTTGGACGACCCAGTGCACTTGCTGGTTAGTTGTACGAAATTGTGAAACAGATATAAGATCATGAACGTGCGTATTGAGTTTTTAGCACCGTTACCAAGGAATGGAATGATCACAATTTCGCACAGCAACCATTCAAAGTTTACTGCGATGCTTTGCTTAAGGGATTAAGGTGTGTATTGAAGAAAATTAAAATAGGAACGTGGTAGCTTATGCATCAAAACAACTTAGACCTCACGAGTAGAACTACCCGACTAATGACCTGGAGTTGGTAGCTGTAGTATTTGCTCTCAAGATCTGGAGACACCAATTGTATGACGTCAAGTTTGAGGTTTTCTCCAACCACAAGAGCTTGAAGTGCATTTTTCACCAAAAGAAACTCAACACGAGGCAGAGGAGATGGATGGAATTCTCAAAGGACTACGACTTCAAACTAAACTACTATTCCGGAAAGGCAAATGTGCCATAGATGCCCTTAGCAGGAAGAATGCAAGTCTCTCTTGGATGAAAATTAAGGAAGAATAATTGAGGGAGGGACTCAAGCTAGGACTAAGAGAGACTTCACAAGGAACGTGTTTAGCACATATGCAGTTAACTCATGACTTTAAGACGGCAATCCGGCGAGCTCAAGCTCAAGAGTCGAAGATGACCAGGTTTTTGTCATGTGTTGACAAGGACCAATAAGGAGAAGTAAGATAGGACGCTGAAGGACTATGGCAATTCAAAGGTAAGATATGTGTTTAGGATGCCAATAATCTGCGACAAGAGATACTAACGGAGGCACAATATAGCAGATTTTCAATCTATCCGGACATCACTAAGATGTACCAGGATTTGAGCCACATGCTTTGGTGGCCCGAAATGAAGAAAGACATAACTACCTTTGTTTCGAAGTGTCTCACGTGTCAGAAGGTTAAGATTGAGCACTAGAAATGTCATGAACTCTTTAGCCTCTAGAAGTGCCATAGTGAAAATGGGAGGCGATTGCTATGAACTTTGTTTCTAGACTGCCAAGAACCACATCTGGGAATGACGCTATCTAGGTAATTACTTTTTATAAAAGGATCTCTGTTAGGGTTCAAGTCCTTGAATAAGCTTTGGAAAAAATCACACACATGCACCTTCAGAGCTTCAATATTCTCTACCCATTCTCCACTCTCCCCTCTATGTTTAAGAATTTTATTTTTCCTCCTCCTAATAAGGGCTTTTTGTATGATAATACTTTGTATTCCTATCTCCTTGAATCATCTAATTTTCTCTGGATTTTTGGAGCCAAAACAATTGCTCTCTGTCCAAAATATTTTCTAGATCGCCGCTAAGTTCTTCCTCTAAGTTTTCAAGGAAGTCACTCTTACCATACCTAGGAGAATTTTGTATGCCTTTTAATCTGTTGAGTAACGATCTTTTTTTCTTAAATAGATGCCCGAAGATATCACAATTCCAGATTTTGATCTTCTCCAAAAAAACATGAGTGGCAGGAACCAAAGGGAGGTATTTTGGCCACGCCTCAGTTATGAAAGATTGGAAATCCTCATGCTGCATCCACATAAACTCAAATCTGAAGGGTTTGATTTTAGGGGTATGGTACTTGCCTCTGCAATATATGAGCAGTGAATGGTGATCAGAACAGATTCTGGCAAAGTTTCAACAAAAGATTCATTAAACTTTATCTGCCAGTCTTGGTTGCTCATATCTTTCTCCATCATTCAAGACAGGCCCATCAAGGTGAATTTAGTTTCATAGAAACCAAGATCAAGAAGGTTGCATCTATCCACCCAATTATTAAAATGTCTAATCTGGGCTAGGTCCGATCTCGCTCTACCCTTTTTCTCATTCATATCCCCGATAACGTTAAAGTCACCACACAACATCCAAGGCAGTTGAATAGAATCGGCAATGTCAGAAATAAAGCCTCTAACTTCATTCCAGCGAGCCTCCTGGGAATGTGCATAGACAAACATTAGACACCACTGCCCATCATCTTCACAGATCAAGACATGCAATGCTTGGTTATGGCGACTTATTTTCTGCACCTTCAAGTTAGGATTGTTCCACAAGAGCCAAATTCCCCCAGAGAATCCCTGAGCATCAACGATGATAGAGGAGTTGAATCTAGCTCTCTCAATGGATTTCTTTGCTACATCCCCACTACATCTTGTTTCTTGAACAACAATCAAATTTGGCCTATATTGGCCTACGGCCCCCTAGCATTCCAACTAAAGATAATCATTGTAAACTAAAAAAGAAGAAGCCAAGCTTCAACGATCACGCAAGAAAGGACAAAACATGAGCAAGCCCATTAGGGCTTGTATGTAGCATCCCCCAATGGACTTCTCTCTTTCCCCATTCCATCACTGCAGCAGTACCTTCCGCCATAATAACATCAAGGTCTGACCCTGAAAAGGAAGGTTCAGCTGGGTTAGGTGGTTTGAACTTTAGGTCAAGTGCAAGCGGTGTTTCCATCACCATACAAACATCCATAGAATTAATAATGGGTGAAGGGTGCATTATGAGAGGTGATGAGAGGTGATCAAAGGTTGGGCTTGTGAAGAAGGGGCTTAGGTTACATTATCTAGTGCATCTATGATTTGATTATGTGGTTGGTTAAGAACTGAGGTTGGGATTTCTCTTCGAAGATTGGGCTCGAGTTACCTGGGATGCTTGGACCTCAATATTGGGTTGGGCTGCAGAACTAGCCTTGGCTTTTCTCATCTAGCTCCCTGTAAGGAATTCCTTTTCCCATTTTGCCCTTCCATTTGTCTCCTCGTTGTCCATTGTCATTTTTCATGCCATTGTTGTCCTTTGTGTTGTTGCTCCTTTTTGTCCTATTCTATCCATTGATCACCATCCATGCACTGTACTTAGAATACTCAAAAATGACTTCCTTGCCCTTGACGGTTTGGTTCCCTCCTTCCTGCATTTCTGGACACTTCCTTCATTAGCACCCAGAATATTCTCTTCTCCGCCTTGGTTCAGGACACCCTTCCTTTCTTCTCTACTGTTAGCTTGACCAGACGTGTTCATGCAACTATCATGCACATGGCCAAATCTCCCACAACTAAAACAAACCATATGAAGCCCTTCATAATCAATGTAGTAACTAGTAAGTGCTACCATTCACAATGTATTTAGCTTCCAGGAGCTTGCTAAGGTCCAACTCGACACACAATCTTGCAAACTTGCCTTGAGATTCGTTAGCCGTGTTCATATCTACCTTTAACATCTTTCCTATTTGATCGCCTACTGTTCCCAAGAATTGTTTATCGTAGTACTCTGTCGGCAAGTCCGGTAATCTAACCCAAGCAGCGACTTTGTTGATCTCAGCACCAAACAGATTGAAGTCAGGAGCCCATCGACGTATGGTTAGATAGTGGTCGAAGAGGAGCCATGGACCTCCCTCTAATACATTCCAGTAGTCTTCCTCGCTATAGAATCTCACCACAAAGAACCCGTTCCCCACATAAATGAGGTTGATCCCACCAGATTTTGCCTACATAGTATCCAGCCTTCTTTTGAGGATGCCATAGACAATTTTTCTCCCAAGGAGCTTGACTATGAGGGTGTTCTTCCATGGTTTCTCAAGCCTCTTTTTTTTTGCCAACATGGATGGTGATGATACCATTTTGTAACCTTTTCACCGTGATAGAAGGCTGGCTCTTTGCCTCTCGCCGGGTATTCTAGATGGCTTTCCTGTGGGCTTGACTCATCTCAAGCAACTCTTCCATACAAACACGATATTCATCTTCAGGCAAGCTGTCTTCCGAATCTATCTCATCCGAATCAGACTGTGGCTCAGTGCTACCATGCATGACCAGATTAGAATATGCTCTTCTCCTGCCATTAGCACCCACAAATGCTGCCTTATCATACATCTAGTCTTCATCTCTAGCGAATCGATGGTTGCAATAGGATAGGTCGGTGGAATCAAGCCAAGCAGAAGCTATTCCTTTTATGCCATTCATTTGTCAGCGAAGAATTAGCTTCCCTTTATGCCATTCATTTGTCAACGAAGAATGGAGGTGGTCCTTTTTTTTTTTTGGCTCCAGTTACATTACATGAGGCTCGAACTTGAGAACACTTAGCAGGGAAGGGGGACATATGGCTTCTGAACTATGGCTCATTGGCGAGATGGTCCTAGTTGATTGGGCATCATTGCATAAACGGATAATTTAAGTGGTATCAAGCCGGGTTGAACTGCTGCTGGCCTTTGTTTGTTTTGATGCATATTTCATTGCCGACTTTTTTTCTTTATACTATTATTCAATACCAAACCTCCAATTAAACCCATGTCAAGGAGAAGTTCTGCTGGAGGAAATCATGCAACAAGTGACATGGTTGATTTTCATTAATATTTTTCCTGTCTGACGTAGCATTTTCATTTTAGGACCCCTAACGATGTTTTCACTTTCCAGTGGCAACAAAGATATTTGCATCAGATGCCACATTGACACTAACACCCTTTTCCAATATGATCACAAGAAAAAGACAACAAAAAAAAAAAAAAAAACAAAATGCAAGCCTTCGCCAGACAAAGTTGACCTTGCTGCTCTATTACTCAGTCAAGAATAATAATAGCCCATTAAGCTGGGGAGTTAAGCTCAAGTGATGATGCAGCAGCACGAGCCAGTTGCATATACAAAATTAAACGTCCTCAGAAGGCATAGGTTGAGAACTAAGGATTCTTTCGGCCTCGTCATTGGCTTCTGCTTCTATTTTCCATCTCTGCATAAGAAAAATGGTATGAAAATATTCATCTATGAGCACGTGTAAATAGTACTGTAATCCATTGAAGGATATGCTGCAATCTTAATTGCTTAGCCAGGAATTCAGGTCAAACAAAAAAGTACAAAATAGAGATGGTATCATTGTTGGCTTTCTACTTCCTACTCTAAGAATTTGATATTCATCTCGGAGATATTTTTCTAAGCTATTGTGGAAAAAAAAATATATCAAAATCATTAGAAAGAGCATGAGAGGTATAATCATTGATAAAAGTTTACACATGACTAATGAAAAGATCTATTCCAATTTTTTTTCCTACAAATCCAGGTAAGAGGTTTGCATTTTAGGAGAATATACCTCCTCCAGATTTTCCATCTCCATAATTTGCTCTATCTGTTCTGTGATAGTATCCTGCAAAACAACCATCCCTCTGCTAGGTAATTAAACTGTTATTGGCGAGATATTATGGCCCAAAAATAAAGAGATGATTAAGTAGTTCACCGCATTGCTAGCAGTTTCAGCAGCAAGAACATCTGTTTCCATCTCCACTTCAATTTCAATCATTGAAGAAATCTGGGTAAAGAGAACATTCAACACACATATTTATTCAAATTTTGCAGAGAACTACCACGTATTTTCAGGATGAAAAAATATTTCCCATTATACTTTTTTCTGAGAAGCATACCCTGGCATAGCTATCAATCAATTCAATCCTTCCCCTGAGGGAGTTTTGCAGGCTCTCTCGCACCCTTTTGACTTTACTTCTACGAGTCCTGCATAAATGGTCAATGAGGAGAAAATGATTATTTCAACAACATATTTATTTATTTAAAAACTATTTCATGAACATATCAGAAACAAAGAATCTATGATGTTGCGGATTCACAGTTCACCGATAAGAAGGTTCTCCAACAGCTGAAATTTTGTTCTCGAGTTGGCACATTCGAGCTAACATCCAGATCTACAAAGGAGGAAGTAAATATAACTGGTACAGGTAAAAATCCACATAAGGATAGGAAACAAAGTGCCTTTTTTCAATAAAGATTTTCGCACTCTCTTTTATTCGGTCATAAATAAAATATACAATCAATGAGCTGTACTCAGACAATTTCTGGAGGAAACTATGACATATTCAAGTATTTTCTATAAGTTACTTATAATTAGATTGCTAGTGTATTATTAGATGATTCAGTTCAGCATTCTGCATTCCTTTTCAATCAGGATGATTTTTCTACAACATAATGTAAATTATAGTCAGACATAACTATATCTTTCCCTCTTTACAGCAAAATATTCACACGAACATGCAGGATGGTTCAAACTGGATTATGTATGAATTATCAAATCATATATCACCATGCTAATTTCAAATCATGAATGTAGCACACCTCTTTTTCAGCAGCCTCTTTTAGGTCTTTGATGCGTGACAGAATCACATCATACTGAGATAGAAGTCGTTGTTTGATAGCAGTAACCTCAACCGACCCTTGTGGAAGCTGTGTTGGCCAGAATAAAGAGCAGATGAACTAATTATATCTTCTTGAGAACCCTCATAATTGAGTAATGTAAACAAAGTTAAGATAAGGGGAAATCAAGCCACACTGATTCCTCCATATTGCAATAACTTCCATCGAAGGAGCCCACAAGTCATGAACTAAAAAAAGTTGCACCCTTTTGTTTCCTATTTCTCATATTCAAGGACGAGTAGTAATAAAACAAAGCACAAACCCATGTGGATAGAGTTTAAACCACCGAAAGAGTGAAAGTAACAACTGCAGACACATTGCCATTTTTAAGTTATTTTTTCAAAGGGGAAACAACAATATAAGCATCATCAACAAGAAGATTGCCTCTTTTAAGTAAAACTGGATAGACAAAAGATAGGCAAACAAGCATCTATCAATGGGAACAAAACTGATGAACTAACAGCAGTACCTGCTTCAACTGTGGAAAAACGACGGAATTTAACGTGGCTCCAACAGCGAGTGATGAAACTGCAACAACTGATAGGAATTGGGGCAACCCGGGGTCAATAAGTCCAGAGGCAGCATCACCAGTGGCAAGGACAGCAAGAAGGGGAAAGAGGACTGAGGGATTAAGTAATGATGAATTTCCCTCTTTTGTTGGGGCTCTTAACAGAATTGATTCTCGCCCATCTTTGTGGTTTGTTATGCACATAGCCTCGCCAGGATAGAGATCAGGGGCCCTTGGGCTAAATTTAAAGGGCCCCACTTTTCTATATACATTTAATGGAGCTGCCACCGCAACAGTTACCCTTTCACCTTCTTGTGCGGGAACATCAACCGTCTCGGTTGCAAATCTGTGGGTGCGAGCCATACCAGAAGGGGTTTGCACCTAAATGGCAGGAAAGTTATAGATGGAAAGAGACATAGAAGTGAATCATCATAAAAAGAATTATAGCAACAAAATTTTATTTTAAAAATTAAGAAATTCAAGCACTAGTTTCTCAAATCTAAGAGCCTGCTTTCATATGACATATTTTCGTGACAGGCTTGCAACATTGTAAGAAGTAGATAAAAAGAAAAGAAATGTTGAAATGACAAAGATCTTGCATTAAAATAACCTTTGCATAGTATAATTGTTTGCAGTGAAAGTTTTACTACTTGAACAATGAGCATGTATTTGTATCTCATGGAAGCTATAGGTAAGGTGTCTGTTGTTTAAATGGCTTCCCTCGGATGACTAACCAACTTATACACAAGTCATATATAGGTCCTCGATTACAACTCTTGCATTAATCAGAGAAAGACGCCAACATTAGATGTCAAAGACTCAAAGGTGAGTGGAGGGTATATACCACCATAGAGTGAACAGCCGCAGGAATGCTTTGCTTCTTCATTTTCAGGAAACTTAACCCCCTTTCCCACGCTGTAATGTCCATGCTGCGTTCGGCAGGAGGAGATCCTTAGAAAAAGTGAATATTCCATGATCAACACCATGCACATACATAGCATTATATTAACTTAAGAGACAGACACTCAGACACTGATTATACCAAAAATAAAACGGGAAGAAAAAAGATGATATTGAATGGCTCATGTATGGTGCTTCGAGCAGCAAATATAGAAAACACAAAAGTTTATAAAAACTCAAATCATCCAACAAAAAGGTTACATATATCCTAACTAAAAGTAAAATCAAAGGGAAAGAAATAAGAGGACGATACCAACCTGATTTCTTCTGACTGAATACTAACTATGTCACCTGAAACAAGCTCATACTGGTAGCGACACTTTGAACAAGATACAATCTGCAGAAGAAATGTCCATATACACCTTATAACTATCACAAAGATCAAGAGTCGTAATCATACGAGATCTATCCAGAATTTGACTAAAAGACAGATGTCAACCAAGGTCTATATAGCATAACATTACTTCACTTGCTCTTGTCATATAAGTTTGGCCTTAATGTCATCATAGCAGGCATGAAGGTTTGGCAAGAATTTTTAGTAGCCCTTTTTAGTTTTCACAGATCCCATGGGTGCTATGGATACACAATTTATTTGGTGATTAGACAGATATTGACTCGTCCTTGACTTATTCCATTATTTGGGGCCCGTATATTTTACAGAACATCAAGATCTCTACTCTACAGAAAGAAGGATCAAGAAACTGTCTGCATGTATTGATCAAAGCAATAATACAAGTACCACGTATCATAATTCAAATAACAAATGAAATCATCAATATGTCTGCCACTCAAAATGATTGCATCCGTACCCTAAAACCGGTTATGGGCATCATAAATTCACAGTTGACATGGAGATACCTGAATACCTTGTTGTGGCTGTGCAACTGCAACAGCTATCTGACAACTAGGACACCTCACTACCTTTCCAAATCGGACCTGTGATAAGATAAAAGGAATATACAACAATATATAAATGAAATTTACATCACTGAAACAAATTCAAGAGCCGAATATATCACATGCACGTGTATAAATTAGTAAGAATGCAGAACCATAAATAAAGCAGTGAAAGACGAGAAGGAGGATATAAGTGCTTAACCATACCTCCTCACCAGGGGATACCCCAACCTCACAGATATATTTGAGCACCCTAAGGGCATCAGAAACCCTCAGAGATGCCGCCAAACCCTGAATCAAGATCGTATATACATGTGCATTTGGCCTCGACCACTTCCATCCCTCAACCAAAGGTCCATTCCCGCCAACTGATCATAAAGCAAGAAAGTATCATTAAATAGCAGCTAAACGCTAAGCAAAGCCGACACAATGAATACACAACAACACCACAATAAAAAAGCTTCTCCAGCAAAATAACCTCTCAGGTTTCAGCAGCAACATGAACTTCATCTTCTTTAATTGTTAAAAGAAATTAAAGGATAATACTATACAGTGTGAAATGAGCTAAAATTAAAGGAGAAATTAAGCTTAAAGAAAAGAAAGATATAGCGATGGAAGCATTCGTGACCTGAATCGAGACTTGCGCGCATGGCGTAGAAAATGGACAACGCGAGCTCGGAATTGTTCCGCTGAAGCGCGGCGGAGATGATGGTGGAAGAATCGTCAGCGGAAACGAGGCCGCCTCCGTTTCTTGAAGAGTTCTGTGCGATCATGAGCAAGGCATCATCGGCGTCTTTGGCAGAGGCGGCGACTCGGAGGAGGAGCTGGTGGTGGTCGAGCTGGCCGGCATCCTGAGAAATCTCATTGTGGCTTTCACTAAGGGAAGCTCTGGAGAGGTTGTTGGAAGTGAAGGGAAGAAACGGAGAAGAGGAGAAGATGAGAGTTGGAAGAAGAGTGTTGGAGCTGTGGTTTGCACAGGTTTCGGGGAGTTTGTTGAGCGGAGAAGAAGAGTGACGAAGGAGGAGGCGAGAGAAGCATGGAGAGCACAAGTTCAGTGTCATAACGGGAATCTTCTAGAAGGACCGGTGCGAAGCTAAGGTTGGTTTCGAAGCAAGTGGCGGTTATGGGGGCGGGGGTTGCTGTTTGTTGGTATGCAATGATGAGATGAGGAACGAGGGGCTGTCAGGATTTTTGTGGGGAGTGAAACTTGAGTGAGAGTCCGTGCTGCAAAATTGGATAACGAACTTTTTCGGCCGTTGGATCTTTTCGCATCTAAACAGAATAATAAAATGGAGGTGCGGGGAATCGAACCCCGTGCCTCTCGCATGCGAAGCGAGCGCTCTACCATATGAGCTACACCCCCTGGATGGAATATTGGATCAAGATAAATAATCTCACCTCTAAATATTTAGACTATAAGTTTATGCAAATTTAACATCTAAGACGACACATTTCATTTCCCATAACATATGTTTTATAGGCACATGAAGTACCAAAAATTTATAGAAGTTATTAGCGGTTTTCCAGTTTATTCTAATTGATATAACCTTCCAAATCAACTCCAATTAGTTTGACACTATTCCAAAAACGTGTTCTTCTATTTTAGGATTAATTACAATTTTAATTCTTAAAGTATAGGTTTAAAATTTTTTTTATCTTTAACTTTTTTTTGTATATAAAATGTCTCTAAAGTTTAACTTAATTTTAAAATCGTCTTTTTTATCAAAATTTAAATTTTTATTACTAAACTACTCCTAATTAAAAAAATATAAAATAAAAAAAAAAAGAAAACACGAGAAAAAGGAAAAGCGCAAAACCGAAGAAGAAGAAGGGGGAAGGTCAGAGGGGAAGACAAAGAAGGGAGAAGAGAAAGGGTGAGGGACAGACGAGGGGAAGGGCGAGGGACGGACGGACGTCGACGCCAACAGATCCGTAAGGGTGGACGTTGCACGCCGCTCGCCATTTCTGCTCCTCCTCCTCGCTGGTCGTCGCTGCTTCTCGTCACTCGCTGCTGTACTTCGCGTCCTTGCCACTGCTTTGCGTCCTCACTGCTGGTCCTCCCTATGGTTCCAATTCTGTTTTTGATTTGTTGATTTTGTCAATTACATTGCTCATTCTTCTGTTAATTTATATTGTGAAATTTTTTTATTTGTGAATTTATTGATTTTGTTAATTACATTATTTCTTATTCTATTATTATTGTTGATTCTAATTCTATTCTGCTTCCATGGTTATTTTGCTTCAGTTTCTTCTGTTTTTGATTCTGATTCTATTATTCATTGTTGTTGTTGATGCTTCTAGTTGCTTCTACTTTAGTTTCTTTTGTTGTTGTTCTTTGGAGTTGAGAGAGATAGTGATGGAGATTATACAGATTTATTTTTTTATTTCTATTTCTGTTTTTTTTTTTTTTTTATGTTTATTACATTGTTTCATTCTTATTGTTGCTGATGCTTTGATGAAAAAGAAGAAAAAAAAAGAGATGATGCTGTGATGGAGAAAAAAAATAAAAATAGAAAATGAGGATTTTGGTGAAGAATGGAAGGGATATTTTGGTTCGAATAACAATTTAAAATCAAGTTATACCTTAGGGACGAATTCGAAATGCAAAAAAAAAAAAAGATTCGGGACGAAAAAAATTTTCAACCCCTACCTTAGGGAGCAAATCATACTTAACCCTCTATTTTACTATCACTTAGGCTTTTGACTTTTCTATACATTTTATGATTTTAGTAAAGCTTGTTTCATGTTTGTGTTTGGAGTGTAAAAAATAAGACGATATTAAACTTGTTCTATCTTTTTTCTTTCTAAATAATTATATTCTTTTAAAACGGATAGTATTCTAATACCAAAAATATTGATATGATATATTTTGGTGTTAGTATACATACCTCTCTTTCTTCAATTTATTTTAGAAAAGTATACTTTTTTGTAGTTATATAAAATTAGTGTTTAATAAATAATTATACTAATTATCAATCATTTTTATTATCAATCATTCTAATTATACTAATTTTTAATCATACATAATTAACATTTATATGATATTTACATTAATAACATCTCTTTCTTCTCATCTTATTTTAAGAAAATATTTTTTTATAATTATATAAAAATCAATATTTAATGAATAATTAAACAAATTATCAATCATTCTAATTATATTAATTATTAATCATTCTAATTGTCAATAATTATAATATAATTACTATTTATATTATATTTACGGTAATAATTTTGTTATGCACATGTATATTAATAACACATAAATTGATATACTAAAGGTTATACATAGTGCCATGTATGAGATTTATGAGTCTAATATTTAGAACCAAAGTATTTTGTTTAATTTTTTAATTTATTATTTTTTCTTGACTACTTCACACAACAAAAATATATTCTTCGTTTTTCATCGAAATTGACTCTGTAAAGGTATAACCTATAACTTTTAACAATATTTTATTAATGTACACATTCTATTATTCTTTTGATAATTTGATTATTATTCTTACTCAAGCTTTTTTTCCATCTAACCTTACGACGCAATTATTCTTTGCCGTAATCATTTACAATGCACCACATCCATCAAATACTACCTAGGATTATATTCACTAATCCGGGTTCTATTTACATGGATGTAAGAGTTCAACGAATGGTCAATAAACTCTATTTTATTGAAAAATGATTGGATCTACTCATATATTATAACCAACCTAATGGAATGTGGATAATGTTAGTTTTCTTAGAAGGAACTCGATTTTTAATTGAGCAACTGCTTCTAAGGAGCTTTATAGGCCAAATTCAAATTCCATCCCTCTATACTTTTTACGTGTGCCACCAAATTTTCGTAGTGGAGATGTAATTTCAAATATTGATATTATGTTTAAATTTTCTTCTTTTAAATTTTTCATAATCAAAATATTTTTTATAACATATTATGATTTTTTTTTCCAGAAACTACCACCTTTTTTGTGCGTCAATGCAATGTCATCGATGAAAATAAATGTCAATTTGTTTTTTGGTATGCTTATTCTATACATTGCCGCATTACATAAATAGCGGATGATGAAGATACTCTAAATTTGCACGAATTCTAAATGTTTAAGTTGATGACATTATTTCAGTTGATTATCGTTCCGAAAATGACTCTAATTTATATGTGTCTAAGGTCTAGAATAATTTATATATTATTTAAATAATTTAGTTTAAATGTTAGAATTTGATTAAATTAATTTTAGAGAAATTTTAATTATTATCTCAATTTATATTTTATGACTATTATTTTTGGATAGGTTGCTTTTTAATTTTTTTAATATACATTTTTATTTTGATTTATAAATTTATTTTTATTGACTTCTAGTATAACTAAGAAAAAAATTCAATAATTAAGTTAAAAAATGTTGCTAACAATAACTTATATTTTTCAATTATTAATTTAACAAAAGCTAAATAAAAATACTATGAGTTGTATTAAAAAAATTTATTGACGTTGTAATAAAATATCTATATATAATAATTTAAGATATGATGAATATTTTAATCAATTATTTGAAGTTATTGTAAACAAATAATAAATTGTGACTTTTCTTATGTATAATTTTAAATAATCAATACACAAAAAAATTAATAAAACATTAATAGTTGCACTAAAAAGTTTATAAACATATAAGAAAATAATCATTTGGTTAAAATTTATATATAAAAGAAAATAATCATAGGTATAAAATATATTAAGTTAATAGCTATAATTAATGACTATAATAAATATATAATTATATTAATTATCAATCATTTTAATTGTTAATTTAGTATTAATTAAAAATTTATTTATTCTATTTTAAAGCATATCAGTTAGATAATGAATTTTTCAGTTGAAGAGTTCATTAATCGAAGGGTTATTGGTCGAAGTTTTAAGAGTGTCGACTTGAAAAATGGATATTGATAGAAGGGTTGTTGATTTGACATAGCCCATCAAAAAATGAAGCTGACAAACATGTCAAGATTGATGATGCGGTGCACAAGGACAATTATTTGGTTTTACATTTGGTGGGAACAGTTATTTTTTGAATTCTTCAGAAGCAAGACTTGACAAGACAAGATTGGTCAGATTAATCTATAAATCAACGGGCCTCGAAAGAGACAAGTGGTTGGAATTTGTTTTCAGAAAATACTCTCGTACACTCATATTCTAGCGACTATCTGAATCTGCCACGAGTTTATTTTCTACAGAATTTCTTTCATGTCTTTACATTTTTTTTCAATTTCCTATAATTTCTTTTCAATGCAGTTTACCTTTCTTTTGCAAAGTCTTTTTCTTTCTTCTTTAAAGTTCTGAATTGTCATTTTAATTTCAAAGTCCTTCAACTTTGTTGAAGGCATTAGTTACTTTCTTTAAATTGAAGCATTTATTTTTCGATAATCTCTTTCTTTTTGAATTTAAAGAACTTTATTCTAGTCTGCATATTATTTTATATTCACTTTTTATTTTTTTAAAGTAAAGTCTTTGGTGCATAAAGAAAAACTAGTACTCATAAAAGAGGAGTATGTTTTGCTCCCAAATCATAGATATCGAACCAACTAAGATTTATAAAATCTGCATAACAAATTGGTACGCCCAGTAAAATAATTTTTGTGAAATTATGTCAAAGATCTTTCTTTTTGATATGGTATTAATTTAGTGCATGCAACTTCGGAGTGGTAGAATTATTAGTATCGCTAAAGAGACTTCAAACAACAATATAGAATCTTCATTAAACAATAATGTCCCTAAAGTTGTAGCACAGACTTCTGCAAGTGTAACATCCTAAGTAGAAATAAATATTCAAAATTATGGAAATGGTTTTAGAGAGAATATTGTGGTTAATAATGTGACCAGTGGGGGTAGTGGACGTAACCCACGTCCTCGAGTTTCTCTAACTCAAATTCAATCGCCGGTAACTGCAGGTTGGCCTCATTTTAGTCTTCGTCCAGGTTACACCTAACCCATGGATAGTTTTACGCCTCCAGTTAGATTTGGAGATGTGCCAGGTGCGGTTAATAATCAACTTTCTCATTTTGAAATGAGTCGAGATTACCACATCAGTTCGACATTCAATAACTCAGTGTCTATGGTTGCTTTTTGACAACATATTGACGAGAGTCATCATGATTTAGTCTATTTGTTAACTCAATAAATGAATACCATTTTAATTCCTATAATGGCTGATAATAAAATAAAGTATGAGTGTTTGGCTAGGCAAGTCGAATGGATTGCTCGAATTGTTGATTATGATGAGTGTAAGACCCAAAACTTTTGAAAAGGTTTATTATAAACTAATTTCAAATTTAATTATTTTTGTAACTTTAATTTCAGAAATTTCTTTATTAAAGATAATTAAAGCAAGTTTTGATTAATTGAATTTGAAATAAATTAAGATCCTTATTCAATTTTATAATTATTGAGTTATTTTCTACATTTAAAAAATTATAACGTTAGCAGTTATGAAATAATAAGAATTTTATATGATTTAATTTAAATAGTTGATATTCTTTATAATTCAATACTTTAAGTTTTAGAAATAAAGAAAATTAATCTTAATATCTTATAATTTCAATTACAATATTTGATTTTAAATTAATTAGTATTTTGGTACAACAAATAATATTGTAAAACAATTTTTAAGAATTTAATCAGATTTTTAAATTAATAACCTATGTCCTAATTTTATTTAAAGTTATTCTACTCTAACTAAACCCAAAATTCCCAAATTAAAACCCTGATTTTTACATCTAACCCTAACCCTAATTTTCACACACACTCACTTCACCAAACCCTAACCAAGCCCCCCTCCCCCCCCCCCAAATCACAACACACACACGCAACTTCAGCTGGAAGGAAAAAGAAAAAAGAAAGAAAGGGAAATGGGGAAGGGAGCTGCGGGAAAGGGAGAAGGGGGAAAGAAGAGGAAGGCAACGCGGTGGGTGTCACTACCACCGCTGCCGCCGTTGTTGGCAAGGGAGAGAGGAGATCTGAGAAAGAAGGAGAGCGCTGGTAGAGAAGGGAGGAGCTCACGCCATCCTCGCGAACCGCCGCTACCTTGCGTCGTCCTCGCCGTGAAGCCCATCGCCACTGTTGCAGCTGTCTGCGCTGTCATCCTCGCCATGAAGCCAGCGCCGCCATCGCCATCATCGCGGACTGTTGCTGTGTGTGGTGTTGTCGCCACCTCTGAGTCCGTCGCCGTCAAGTAGAGCTGTGGGGAGAGAGAGGATCCGCGAGTAAGAGAGAGAACCTAGAAGGGAAGCCGCTACTGGAGGAGGAACCAACCACGCCGCCGTGCTTTGCCACCAAAAAATGCCGCTGCCGTCGCCGGAAAATACTGTCGGTAAGGGTTTTAAGTTTGGTTTTTTTGTTCTTTTAGGGTTCCGGCAAGATTTTGACACTGCGTGGTTGTTACAGTTGCCGTCACCGGAGATTTTGCTCGCCACTATCGCTCGAGGTTATTGGCGGAGCTGCTGCCGGGTCGATTTAGAGTCGCGGCTGCTTTGTTTTGTTATTACAGTAAGTGTTTATGTTTCGAAAATCCATGCGTTAATATTACGTTATGTTTGGTTATAGACTCTGAAGTTTTGGTAACGTAGAGTCAAATTCTGATTATTATATGTTGCGATTAGAGTCATAGTGATTGTTGAGAAAGTGGATTGGAGCTGAGGTTACGGCTGCCGCAGTTGCAGGCCGAGAGAAAATGAGTTGTGACTCGTCTTAGAGTATTCGAGTTTCAACAATCGAGGTAGGGGAATTTTCTAAAAATTCTATTTTATAATTTGGAATTGTTATAAATAGATATTGATGAGAGAATTACACTTTTTAGTGATTGTATAAGTCTTATGTATTGTCTGGCTGTGTTGGATAATTATGATTATTGTTTGATTTAATTATTGACTGATTTTGCTAAACTGGTGGTTGCTGAGTTAATTCTTTAAAGTTTTCAAAATGAGTTTGATTCATAGAAATTGATTTGATTTTGAATCGGGTTCCTTAAGATATGAATTATTGGAATCAGCTTTATTTTTGAACTGATTTGGTCTTGAACCCATTGGAAAGGATTGCGGAATGGTTTGGTTGGGACCCGAAAAGGGTGACAAAGTCCAAGTTTTAGGGGAGGTTGGTGCACGAAATTGTGATCATCAATGGCGCCAACAACTTGGTACGCATGATTGTAATCTCAACTCCTTTTCACAACTCCGCACAAATAACCAGCAAGTGCACTGGGTCGTCCAAGTAATAAACCTTACATGAGTAAGGGTCGATCCCACGGAGATTGTCGGCTTGAAGCAAGCTATGGTCATCTTGTAAATCTCAGTCAGGCGGATTCAAATGGTTATGGAGAATTGATAATTAAAATATAATAAAATATAAGATAAGATAGAGATACTTATGTAATTCATTGGTGAGAATTTCAGATAAGCGTATGAAGATGCTTTGTTCCTCCTGAACTTCTACTTTCCTATTGTCTTCATCCAATCATTTATACTCCTTTTCATGGCAAGCTGTATGTTGGGTATCACCGTTGTCAATGGCTACCTCCCGTCCTCTCAGTGAAAATGGTCCAAATGCGCTGTCACCGCACGGCTAATTAGCTGTTGGTTCTCGATCATGTTGGAATAGGATCCATTGATCCTTTTGCGTCTGTCACTACGCCCAACACTCACGAGTGTGAAGCTCGTCACAGTCATCCCATCCCAGATCCTACTTGGAATACCACAGACAATGTTTAGACTTTCTGGATCTCAAGAATGCTGCCAATAATTCTAACTTATATCACGAAGACTCCGATCTTTCGGAATGGAGGCTAAGAGATACACACTCAAGCTATTGCAGATAGAATGGAAGTGGTTGTCAGGCACGCGTTCATAGGTGAGAATGATGATGAGTGTCACGGATCATCACATTCATCAGGTTGAAGTATGAATGAATATCTTGGAATAAAAATAATCTTGAATTGAATAGAAAAACAATAGTACTTTGCATTAATTCATGAGGAACAACAGAGCTCCACACCTTAATCTATGGGGTGTAGAAACTCCACCGTTAAAAATACATAAGAACAAAAGGTCTAGGCATGGCCGTGAGGCCAGCCCTCAAAACGTGATCAAGAGATCAAGAGATGAACTAAAGATTGATCCCCGATTAAAAGATGAAAATACAATAGCAAAAGGTCCTATTTATAGAGAACTAGTAACCTAGGGTTTACAGAAATGAGTAAATGATGCAGAAATCCACTTTCGGGCCCACTTGGTGTGTGCTTGGGCTGAGCGTTGAAGCTTTCACATGTAGAGACTTTTCTTGGAGTTAAACGCCAGCTTTGGTGCCAGTTTGGGCGTTTAACTCTAGCTTTTATGCCAGTTCTGGCATTTTGACGCCAGAATTTTTATGCTGACTTGGAACGCCAATTTGGGCCATCAAATCTCGAGAAAAGTATAAACTATTATATATTGCTGAAAAGCCCAGAATGTCTACTTTCCAACGCAATTGAGAGCGCACCAATTGGGCTTCTGTAGCTCCAGAAATTCCACTTCGAGTGCAGGGAGGTCAGAATCTAACAAAATCTGCAGTCCTTTTTCAGCCCCTGAATCAGATTTTTGCTCAGGTCCCTCAATTTTAGCCAGAAAATACCTGAAATCACAGAAAAATACACAAACTTATACCAAAGTCCAGAAATGTGAATTTTGAATAAAAACTAATAAAAATATACTAAAAAGTAATTAAAACATATTGAAAACTACTTAAAAACAATGCCAAAAAGCGTATCAATTATCCGCTCATCAGAGGTGCTACCGAAATTTCTATAAAAATATGAGACTTTGTTTGAAAGGTTATTTAGAAAGGTTTGGATTTGGGAAATTGTATCATTTGACTTATTAATAAAATAGTTTTGTTTTCGAGTTTAATTTATTTAAGAAAACTATGTGTCTTGAGTTCGATTTATTTAGAAAAGAATTACTTTCCGATTTTAAATCACTGAAGAAAAGTATTATGTTCTAATATCTATTTTAAATATAAAAAGGGATTATGTTTTTAGTTGGACTTAATGATTTCGTTCAGAGGAGCTCTTAGTGATTTTAAAGGAAATTGGACTTTGATTGAATAATTGCGTTTGTGACGTTTTGGAAGAAGTCGGAGAATTGATTTTTGAGAGGGAACTTGAAAGTGGTTTTGATTTAAATGGATTGGTTTCATTTTAAGTGAATTGGTTTTGAATTGGGTTTGGGACTTTTTGACTTATATTTTATAATAAATTCTGTTTCTATTTACTTAAACCAAGAAGCTATGATTTTAAGAGTTTTCAATAATTTTTTAAGGAATTGAGATAGGTTGTTCTCCCCTAAACCTTTGAGACTCTGCTGTGAAATTTCATTACCAAATCCTGATTTTAAATGAATGATTTTGATGACTTTTGGAAGAGATTTACAATTGATATGATTTTGAAGTTGTTTGGAGTTTTGGAAAATGTTACTAAGGAAATGAGTTTTGGTTTTAAAGGAAATTGATTTTAGAAATTGGAAATTGATGACGAGTTTGAGAATGTGGTTGTGAAGTGCATTGTCCACCATCGTAGGGGCTGTGGCAGTCTCCCACCTACGTTCGGATGTGAGGACTGTGGCAGTCTCCCGCTCAGGTGACATGCATTGGTTTTTGGAAAGTCGCTATGCGCCTTTGGCAAGGGCTGTGGCAGTCTCCCGCTTGTCGAGGTAGCGGTGCCGGCGTAGGGGCCGAGGCAGTGTCCCGCCAACGTTGAGATATAAGGGCTGTGGCAGTCTCCCGCTCACACAACCTTTCTACTGCCAGAGTGAACTCGGGCACTATAACCCGAAAGAGTGTGCCGGGCACTATAACTCGCGGGGCACAAGATAAAGAAAGAGTGAGCAGGGCACTATATCCCTAGTCGTGGCAGAAAGGCAACATCCCAGGGATATGTCGGGTTGGCATTTTGAACCGAAAAGTAATATCACGAGCCATAGGGTAGACATTCATCATATGTATCTACATAAGAAAAGGTAAAACAGTCTTTTAGTACTAAAATCCACTTCCGGGGCTGGTGCACGAAAATTGTGATTCACACTTTTCACATCTCCGCACAACTAACCAGCAAGTGCACTGGGTCGTCCAAGTAATAAACCTTACGTGAGTAAGGGTCGATCCCACGGAGATTGTCAGCTTGAAGCAAGCTATGGTCATCTTGTAAATCTCAGTCAGGAGGATCCAAATGGTTATGAGGTTTTGATAATTAGAATATAAATAAAACAGAAAATAAGATAAAGTTACTTATGTAATTCATTGGTGGGAATTTCAGATAAGCGTATGGAGATGCTTTGTTGCTTCTGAACCTCTGCTTTCCTATTGCCTTCTTCCAACCATGCGTTACCTCCTTCCATGGCAAGCTGTAGGATCCTCTCAGTGAAAATGATCCTCTACGGTTTCTGCATGGCTAATCAACTGTCGGATTTTCCGTCTCGGATGAAAAATACCAGGTACAGCTACCGCATGGCTAATCATCTGTCGGTTCTTGCTAGCATCAGAATAGAATCCACTGATCCTTTTGCACACTCACTTGCGCCCAACATTCGCAGGTTTGAAGCTCGTCACAGTCATTCCTTCCCAGATCCTACTCGGAATACCACAGACAAGGTTTAGACTTTTCGGATCCTAGGAATGCAGCCAATTGTTCTAGCCTATACCATGAAGATACTAATCTCACAGACTCGGTCCGTGTATTAGATACCCAAGAGAATATGCTCCGGCTGTCGTCCAATGACTACGTTGAACATCATGTAGACCGTTTGTGGTTATCAGGCACACGGATCTTGGATAAGCGAGTAACGAAGATAGTGAGTGATTGTCACGGGCCACCCTTTCATTCTGACTTAACTGAATTAAGTACGAGAGTATATCTTGGAGAAGAAGTAGGCGTGAATTGAATTGAAAAATAATAGTACTTGCATTAATTCATGAAGAATAGCAGAGCTCCACACCTTAATCTCTGGGGTGTAGAAACTCCACCGTTGAAAATACATAAGTGAAAAAGGTCTAGGCATGGCCGAATGGCCAGCCCCCAAACGTGAACAATGGTCTCAAAGATCAAAGTGATCAAAAGATATTCCAAAGATGTAAAATAAATCTCTAAAAGTAGTTTTTATACTAAACTAGTAACCTATGTTTACAGAAAATGAGTAACTAAGTGCTGATTGTGCAGAAATCCACTTCCGGGGCCCACTTGGTATGTGCTTGGGCTGAGCATTGAGCTTTACATGTGCATAGGCTGTTCCTGGAGTTAAACGCCAGCTTTGGTGCCAGTTTGGGCGTTTAACTCCAATTTTGGTGCCAGTTTGGGTGTTTTACGCCAAGATGTTTTAGGCTGGCTTTGGATGCCAGTTTGGGCCATCAAATCTCGAGCAAAGTATGAACTATTATATATTGCTGGAAAGCCCAGGATGTCTACTTTCCAACGCAATTGAGAGCGCGCCAATTGGGTATCTGTAACGCCAGAAAATCTACTTCAAGTGCAGCAGGATCAGAATCCAACAGCATCTGCAGTCCTTTTTCAGCCTATGAATCAGATTTTTGCTCAGGTCCCTCAATTTCAGCCAGAAAATACCTGAAATCATAGAAAAATACACAAAATCATAGTAAAGTCCAGAAATATGATTTTTGAATAAAAACTAATAGAAATATAATAAAAAATAACTAAAACATACTAAAAACTATGTAAAAACAATGCCAAAAAGGGTATAAATTATCCGCTCATCACAACACCAAACTTAAATTGTTGCTTGTCCCCAAGCAACTAAAAATAAAATAGGATGAAAAGAAGAGAATATACAATGAATTCCAAACTTATCAATGAAGATTAGCTTCAATTAGATGAGCGGGACTTGTAGCCTTTTTGCTTCTGAACAATTTTGGCATATCACTTTATCCTTTGAAGTTTAGAATGATTGGCATCTATAGGAACTCAGAATTTAGATAATGTTATTGATTCTCCTAGTTCAGTATGTTGATTCTTGAACACAGCTACTTTATGAGTCTTGGCCGTGACCCTAAGCACTTTGTTTTCCAGTATTACCACCAGATACATAAATGCCACAGACACATAACTGGGTGAACCTTTTCAAATTGTGACTCAGCTTTGCTAGAGTCCCCAGTTAGAGGTGCCCAGAGCTCTTAAGCACACTCTTTTTGCTTTGGACCACGACTTTAACCGCTCAGTCTCAAGCTTTTCACTTGACACCTTCACGCCACAAGCACATGGTTAGGGATAGCTTAATTTAGCCACTTAGGCCAGGATTTTATTCCTGTGGGCCTCCTATCCATTAATGCTCAAAGCCTTGGATCCTTTTTACCCTTGCCTTTTGGTTTAAAGGGCTATTGGCTTTTTCTGCTTGCTTTTTCTTTTTCTTTCTTCTTTTTTTTCGCCACATTTTTTTTTCATATTTTTTTCGCAAGCTTTGTCTATTCACTGCTTTTTCTTGCTTCAAGAATCAATTTTATGATTTTTTCAGATTATCAATAACATTTCTCTTTTTCCATTATTCTTTCAAGAGCCAACAATTTTAATATTCATATACAACAAATTCAAAAATATGCACTGTTCAAGCATTCATTCAGAAAACAAAAAGTATTGTCACCACATAAAAAATAATTAAACTAATTTCAAGATAGAATTCGAAACCATGCACTTCTTGTTCTTTTGCAATTAAAAATATTTTTCATTTAAGAAAGGTGAAGGATTCATAGGACATTCATAGATTTAAGACATAGACACTAGACACTAATGATCATGTAATAAAGACACAAACATAGACAAAACATAAAGCATATATTTCGAAAAACACGAAAATAAGAACCAGGAAATTAAAGAACGGATCCACCTTAGTGATGGCGGCTAGTTCTTCCTCTTGAAGATCTTATGGAGTGCTTGAGCTCCTCTATGTCTTTTCCTTGCCTTTGTTGCTCCTCCCTCATGGCTCTTTGGTCTTCTCTAATTTCATGGAGGAGGATGGAATGCTCTTGGTGCTCCAACCTTAGTTGCCCCATGTTGGAACTCAATTCTCCTAAGGAGGTGTTGATTTGCTCCCAATAGTTTTGTGGAGAAAAGTGCATCCCTTGAGGCATCTCAGGGATTTCTTGATGAGGAACTTCCTCATGCTCTTGTTGAGGTCCATGAGTGGGCTCTCTTGTTTGCTCCATCCTTTTCTTAGTGATGGGCTTGTCTCCTTCAATAAGAATGTCTTCCTCTATGACAATTCTAGCTGAATTGCATAGGGTACAAATGAGATGAGAGAAGGCTAACCTTGCCAAAGTAGAGGGCTTGTCCGCTACCTTATAGAGTTCTAGGGATATGATCTCATAAACTTCTACTTCCTCTCCATTCATGATGCTATGGATCATGATAGCCCCGGTCTATTATAACTTCAGACTAGTTGCTAGTAGGAATGATAGAGCGTTGGATGAACTCCAACCATCCCCTAGCCACGGGTTTAAGGTCAAGCCTTCTTAGTTGAACCGGCTTGCCTCTTGAGTCTCTCTTCCATTGAGCTCCTTCCACACAGATGTACACAAGGACTTGGTCTAACCTTTGATCAAAGTTGACCCTTCTAGTGAAAGGGTGAGGATCTCCTTGCATCATTGGCAAGTTGAATGCCAACCTCACATTTTTCAGACTAAAATCCAAGTAATTCCCCCGAAATATTGTGAGCCAATTCTTTGGGTTCGAGTTCATACTTTGGTCATGGTTCCTAGTGATCCATGCATTAGCATAGAACTCTTGAACCATTAAGATTCCGACTTGTTGGATTGGGTTGGTGAGAGTTTTCCAACCTCTTCTTTGAATCTCATGTCGGATCTCTGGATATTCACTCTTTTTGAGCTTGAAGGGGACCTCGAGAATCACCTTTTTCTTGGCCACAACTTCATTGAAGTGGTCTTGATGGAGCTTTGAGATGAATCTCTCCATCTCCCATGACTCGGAGGTGGAAGCAATTGCCTTCCCTTTTCTCTTTCTAGAGGTTTCTCCAACCTTAGGTGCCATTAGTGGTTATAGAAAAATAGAAAAGCAGAGCTTTTTCCACACCAAACTTAAAAGGTTTTCTCGTCCTTGAGCAAAAGAAGAAAGAAAGAAGTAGAAGAAGAAAAAATGGAGGAGATGGAGGGTAGTGAAGGTTTCGGCCAAGGGGGTAGTAGTGTGTATGATGTATGAAATTGAAGGTAGTAATGAGGGGTATTTATAAGGTAGGAGATAGGGGGAATTCGGTCATGAAGGGGTGGGTTTGGGAGGGAAATGCTTTGAATTTGAATGGTGAGGTAGGTGGGGTTTATGATGGATGGATGTGAGTGGTGAAGAGATTATGGAGGAGAAGGTAAGATTTGATAGGTGAAGGGTATTTGGGGTAGAGTTATTGATGGGATTGGTCAAGGGTATTGGGGGAAGAGTGTTATGGAAAGGTGTGAAGAGGAGAGAAGAAGAGGTGGGGTAGGGGGATCCTGTGGGGTCCACAGATCCTGAGGTGTCAAGAAATTTTGCTCCCTGCACTATTCTGGCATTCAAACGCCCACTGTGTGCCAATTCTGGTGTTTAACGCCAGCTCTTCTACCTTTCCTGGCGTTAATTCTGCTACCTTTCCTGGCGTTAAACGCCAGTTTACTGCCCCTTTCTGGCGTTTAACGCCAGCCAGACGCCAGACACCCCTTTCTGGCATTAAACGCCCAGAGTGCTGCCCATTCTGGCATTTAACGCCCAGAATGCTTCCAGGCTGGGCGTTAAACGCCCATTCTGCTATCCTTACTGGCGTTTAAACGCCAGTAAGTCTGTCCTCTAGGATGTGATATTTTTTATGCTGTTTTTTATTTTGCTTTAATTCTGCAGTTATTTTTATGACTTCACATGATCATCAACCTAAAAAAATATAAAATAACAATGGAAAATAAATAAATATAATTAAATAACATTGGGTTGCCTCCCAACAAGCACTTCTTTAATGTCAATAGCTTGACAGTGAGCTCTTGGAGAGCTTCATAGAGACTCAGAGCGTGATGATGGCCTCCCAACACCAAACTTAGAAGTTGAGTGTGGGGGCTTTGTTTTACTCTGTACTGAGAGAAGCCTCTCATGCTTCCTCTCCATGGTTACGGAAGAAGATCCTTGAGCTTTAAGCACAAGGTAGTCCTCATTCAATTTAAGAACTAACTCTCCTCTGTCCACATCAATCACAGCTCTTGCTGTGGCTAGGAAGGGTCTTCCAAGGATGATGGATTCATCTTCATCCTTCCCAGTGTCTAGGATTATGAAATCAGCAGGGATGTAAAAGCCTTCAACCTTCACTAAGACATCCTCTACAAGTCCATAAGCCTATTTTCTTGAATTGTCTGCCATCTCTAGTGAGATTCTTGCATCTTGTAACTCAAAGATCCCTAGTTTCTCCATTACAGAGAGTGGCATGAAGTTTATACTTGAACCAAGGTCACACAGAGCCTTCTTAAAGGTCATGGTGCCTATGATGCAAGGTATTAAGAACTTTTCGGGATCCGGTTTCTTCTAAGGTAATTTCTGTTGAACAAAGGTATTTAGTTCATTGATGAGCAATGGAGGTTCATCCTCCCAAGTCTCATTACCAAATAACTTGGCATTCATCTTCATGATTGCTCCTAGATACTGAGCAACTTGCTCTTCAATAATATCTTCATCCTCTTCTGAGGAAGAATACTTATCAGAGCTCATGAATGGCAACAGTAAGTTCAGTGGAATCTCTATGGTCTCTATATGAGCCTCAGATTCCTTTGGTTCCTCATTAGGGAACTCCTTAATGGCCAGTGAACGTCCCTTGAGGTCTTCCTCATTGGAAATCACTGCCTTTTGACTCCCTTCAGGTTCGGCCATGTTGGACGTGTTTATGGCCTTGCACTCTTTTTGGATTCTCTTATGTATTGCTTGGGAGAATTACTTGGGAGAGTACTAGGAGGAGTTTCAGTCACTCTTTTACTCAGTTGACACACTTGTGCCTCTAAATTTCTAATGGAGGACATTGTTTCAGTCATGAAACTGAGAGTGGTCTTAGATAGATCAAAGACTATGGTTGCCAAGTCAGAGTGGCTCTGCTTAGAATTCTCTGTCTGTTGCTCAGAAGATGATGGAAAAGGCTTGCTTTTGCCAAACCTATTTCTCCCACCATTATTATTGAAGCCTTGATTAGGCTTTTGTTGATCCTTCCATGAGAAATTAGGATGATTCCTCCATGAAGGATTATAGGTGTTTCCATAGGATTCTCCCATGTAATTCACCTCTTCCATTGCAGGATTCTCAGGGTCATAAGCTTCTCCTTCAGGGGAGGCTTCTTTAGTACTGCCGGATGTAGCTTGCATTCCAATCAGACTCTGAGAAATTATATTGACTTGCTGAGTCAATATTTTATTCTGAGCCAATATTGCATTCAGAGTATCAATCTCAAGAACTCCTTTCTTCTGAGTTGTCCCATTATTCACAGGATTTCTTTCAGAAGTATACATGAACTGGTTATTTGCAACCATCTCAATGAGTTCCTGGGCTTCTGCAGGCGTCTTTTTCAGATGAAGAGATCCACCAGCAGAGTGATCCAATGACATCTTGGACAATTCAGACAGACCATCATAGAATATCCATAAGATGCTCCATTCTGAAAGCATGTCAGAAGGACACCTTCTGATCAATTGCTTGTATCTTTCCCAAGCTTCATAGAGGGATTCACCTTCCTTCTGTCTGAAGGTTTGGAATTTCACTCTAAGCTTGCTCAACTTTTGAGGTGGAAAGAATTTGGCCAAAAAATCATTGATCAACTTTTCCCAAGAGTTTAGGCTTTCTTTAGGTTGTGAGTCCAACCATGTCTTAGCTCTGTCTCTTACAGCAAAGGGGAAAAGCATAAGTCTGTAGACCTCAGGATTAACCCCATTGGTCTTAACAGTATCACAGATTTGCAAGAATTCAGCTAAGAATTGATGAGGATCTTCCAATGGAAGTCCATGAAACTTGCAATTCTGCTGCAATAGAGAAACTAATTGAGGCTTAAGCTCAAAGTTGGTTGCTCCAATTGCAGGAATTGAGATGCTTCTTCCATAGAAATCAGAAGTGGGTGCAACAAAGTCACCAAGCATCTTCCTTGCATCTCCACCATTATTATTATTTATGGCTGCCATCTCTACTTCTTTTTCAAAAATTTCTGTTAGATCCTCTCCAGAGTTTTGTGCTTTAGCTTCTCTTAGCTTCCTCTTTAGAGTCCTTTTAGGTTCCGGATCAGCTTCAACAAGAATGTTCTTATCCTTGTTCCTACTCATATGAAAAAGAAGAGAACAGAAAAGAAGAAGAATCTTTTATGTCACAGTATAGAGATTCCTTTATGTGAGTAGACGAATAGAAGAATAGAATAAGGGAGAAGAAGAATTCGAACACAGAGAGAGGGAGAGGGTTCGAATTATAAGAAGAAGAGAAGTGTTAGTAAATAAATAAATAAATAGAAAGAGATGAGAGAGAGAGTATTCGAAAATTAATTCAAAAGAAAATAAAAATATTTTTGTTTTTATTTTAATTATTAGCTAGAATTCAAAATTTAAGAGAGAAAATAAATTAAAATTAGAATTTAAAACAATTAGTTAATTAAAAAGAATTTTGAAAAAGTTGTTAGTTAATTTTCGAAAGTGATGAGAGAGAAAAGTAGTTAGGTGGTTTTGAAAAAGATAAGAAATAGTAAACTTTTTAAACTTAAAACAAACAAATCAAGTGGTTAAAATTAATTTTGAAAAGATAAGAAGTTAGAAAAGATTTTGAAACTAAATGTTGAGAAAGATATGATTGAAATTCATTTTGAAAAAGATTTGAAAAGGAAATTAAAAAGATTTGATTTTTGAAATTAAAGTTGATTACTTGACTAACAAGAAACTAAAAGATATGATTCTAGAATTTAAAGATTAAACTTTTCTTAATAGGCAAGTAACAACTTGAAATTTTTGACTCAAAACATTAAATGTTAGCAATTAATTCGAAAATATGAAATAAAAATAAGAAAAAAGATTTTGAAAATTTATTTAAGAAAGAATTCGAAAATATTAAAAGAAATTTGAAAAAGATTTGATTTTGAAGAAGATTTTAAAAGATAGAATTTTTAAATTGAAATTTTGACTTGACTAACAAGAAACAACTAAATTTTAAAACTTTTTGACTAAATCAATCTAAAATTTCGAAAATTATGAGTAAAATAAGAGAAAGATATTATTTTTTATTTTTGAAATTTTAATAAGGAGAGAGAAAAACACAAAATGACACAAAACATAAAAGTTTAAGATCAAAACAAAAAATACATGCAAGAACACTTTGAATGTCAAGATGAACACCAAGAACACTTTGAAGATCATGATAAACATTAAGAACATATTTTTGAAAATTTTTAAGAAAAGAAAGACATGCAAGACACCAAACTTAAAAATTTTTAAACTTTAGACACTAGTAATTCAAAAATGCATATGAAAAACAAGAAAAGACACAAAACAAGAAAGATTAAAGATCAAACCAGGAAAATCATCAAGAATAACTTGAAGATCTATGAAGAACACATGATGAATTTTCGAAAATTTTAAGAAAATTAAAAAAAATGTAATTGACACCAAACTTAGAATAAATGACCATTTGTACCCATAAAAGATGAAAACGCTGACATATGTACCCATATTAAATCGAAACTAAACTTGTACCCACGCAAGATGCCCTCCGTGTGACAAAAGTACCCTGTCTTTAGAGGGTTGGAGTGCCACGTAGGGTACTTTTGTCACACAGACGGCATCTTGCGTGGGTACAAGTTTAGTTTTGATCTGATGTGGGTACATATGTCAGCGTTTTCATCTTTTATGGGTACAAATGGTCATTTATTCCCAAACTTAAAATTTGACACTAGACTCAAACAAGAAACACAAAATATTTTTGGTTTTTATGATTTTATTAATTTTTTTGTATTTTTCAAAAATTATTTTGGAAAAAGAAAATAAAGACATTCGAAATTTTTAATAAGAATTCCAGGAATCGTGCAATGTTAGTCTAAAGTTTCGGTCCAATAGAATTAGACATGGCCAAATGGCCAACCAAGGTTCAGCAAAGCATTACATACAACAGCCAAATTGATAGGAATCCAAAGGCTCTTGCAAAGATAAGTGGAAACCTCGGTCCAAAAGATTAGACATGGCTTAACAGCCAGCCAGGCTTCAACATATCTTATGAAACTCTAGAATTCATTCTTAAAAATTCTTAAGAACATAATATTTTTAAATTTTTTTATTTATATTTTTTTTTGAATTTTTCAAAAATAAAAATAAAAAGCTTAAACATAAAATAAAATTACCCAATCTAAGCAAAAAGATGAACCGTCAGTTGTCCAAACTCGAACAATCCCTGGAAACGGTGCCAAAAACTTGGTGCACGGAAATCATGATTCACACTTTTCACATCTCCGCACAACTAACCAGCAAGTGCACTGGGTCGTCCAAGTAATAAACCTTACATGAGTAAGGGTTGATCCCACGGAGATTGTCGACTTGAAGCAAGCTATGGTCATCTTGTAAATCTCAGTCAAGCGGATCCAAATGGTTATGAGGTTTTGATAATTAGAATATAAATAAAACAAAAAATAAGATAAAGTTACTTATGTAATTCATTGGTGTGAATTTCAGATAAGCGTATAGAGATGCTTTGTTGCTTCTGAACCTCTGCTTTCCTATTGCCTTCTTCCAACCATGCATTACCTCCTTCCATGGCAAGCTGTAGGATTCTCTCAGTGAAAATGGTCCTCTACGATTTCTGCACGGCTAATGAACTGTCAGATTTCTTGTCTCGGATAAAAAATACCAGGTACAGCTATCGCATGGCTAATCATCTGTCAGTTCCTGATAGCGTCGGAATAGAATCCATTGATCCTTTTACGCACTGTCACTTGCGCCCAACATTCGCAGGTTTGAAGCTCGTTACAGTCATTCCTTCCCAGATCCTACTCAGAATACCACAGACAAGGTTTAGACTTTTCGGATCCCAGGAATACTGCCAATTGTTCTAGCCTATACCACGAAGATACTAATCTCACGGACTAGGTCCGTGTATTAGATACCCAAGAGAATATACTCCGGCTGTCGTTCAATGACTATGTTGAACATCATGTAGACCGCTTGTGGTTGTCAGGCACGCGGATCTTGGCTAAGCGAGTAACGAAGATAGTGAGTGATTGTCACGGGTCACCCCTTCATTCTGACTTAACTAAATTAAGTACGAGAGTATATCTTGGAGAAGAAGTAGGCATGAATTGAATAGAAAAACAATAGTACTTGCATTAATTCATGAAGAACAGCAGAGCTCCACACCTTAATCTATGGGGTGTAGAAACTCCACCGTTGAAAATACATAAGTGAAAAAGGTTTAGGCATGGCCGAATGGCCAGCCCCCAAATGTGAACAATGGTCTCAAAGATCAAAGTGATCAAAATATATTCCAAAGATGTAAAATAAATCTCTAAAAGTAGTTTTTATACTAAACTAGTAACCTAGGTTTACAGAAAATGAGTAACTAAGTGCAGATAGTGCAGAAATCCACTTTCGGGGCCCACTTGGTGTGTGCTTGGGCTGAGCATTGAGCTTTACACGTGCATAGGCTGTTTCTGGTGTTAACGCCAGCTTTGGTGCCAGTTTGGGCGTTTAACTCCAATTCTGGTGCCAGTTTGGGCGTTTTACGCCAAGATGTTTTAGGCTGACTTTGGACGCCAGTTTGGGCCATCAAATCTCGGGCAAAATATAGACTATTATATATTACTGAAAAGCCCAGAATGTCCACTTTCCATCGCAATTGAGAGCGCGCCAATTGGATATCTGTAACTCCAGAAAATCTACTTCGAGTGCAGCAGGGTCAGAATCCAACAGCATCTGCAGTCCTTTTTCAGCCTCTGAATAAGATTTTTGCTCAGGTCCCTCAATTTCAGCCAGAAAATACATGAAATCACAGAAAAACATAAAAACTCATAGTAAAGTCCAGAAATGTGATTTTTAAATAAAAACTAATAGAAATATAATAAAAAGTAACTAAAATATACTAAAAACTATGTAAAAATAATGCCAAAAAAGGTATAAATTATCTGCATGCTAGGAGTCCTCTAGGGCCTTGAACGCTGGCTAGAGGGTCCTCTATGGGCATTTGGACGCTGGTCTCTTCTCCTTGGGCGCTGGATGCCTGGAAGGGGGGCAGGAGGCTGGCATTGGATTCCAATCTTGGGCCTTCTAATCTGAAGCAAAGTATAGACTATTATATATTACTGGAAAGCTCTGTAAGCCAGATTTCCATAGCCATTAAGAACTCTCTATTTGGAGTTCTGTAGCTCCAGAAAAGCTCTTCCGAGTGTAAGGAGGTCAGATCCCGACAGCATCTACAGTGCTTTCTCTGTCTCTGAATCAGACTTTTGCTCCAACTCCTCAATTTTAGCCAGAAAATACCTGAACTTGCATAAAAAGACAAAAACTCAAAGTAGAATCCAAAAATGTGAATTTTGCACTAAAACCTATGAAAACTTAATAAAACTTAAACAAAACATGCTAAAAACTATATGAAAATGATGTCAAAAGGCGTATAAAATATCCGCTCATCACAACGCCAAACTTAAACTGTTGCTTGTCCCCAAGCAACTAAAAAAACAGTAGGATAAAAGGAAGAGTAAGATACAATTAATTTTCAGAGTTTCTAATGAAGCTTAGTTTTAATTAGATGAGCGGGACTTAGTAGCTTTTTGTTTCTGAATAGTTTTGGCATCTCACTATCCATTGGAACTCAGAAGTGTTGGTCACTTTAGGAACTTAGAATCCAGATGATATTATTGACTCTCCTAGTTCAGTTCTCTTTGATTCTTGAACATAGCTTTCAGAGTCTTGGCCGTGACCCTAAGCACTTTGTTTTCCAGTATTACCACCGGATACGTAAATACCACAGACACTTTAACTGGGTGAACCCCTTAGGATTGTGATTTAGCTTTGCTAGAATCCCTAGATAGAGGTGTCCAGAGTTTTTAAGCACACTCTTTTTTGCTTTGGACCACAACTTTAACTGTTCAGTCTCAAGCTTTTCACTTGACACCTTTACACGACAAGCTCATGGTTAGGGATAGGTTGGTTGAGCTGCTTAGGCCAGGATTTTATTCCTTGTAGGCCCTTCTAACAATTGATGCTCAAAGCCTTGGATCCTTTTACCCTTGTCTTTTGGTTTAAATGGTTACTGGCTTTTTGCTCTTGCCTTTTAGTTTAAAGAGTTATTGGCTTTTTCTACTTTTTTATTTATTTATTTTTTCGCCTGCATAATTTTTTTTCTTTTGCAACATGTTTTTTCTTTTTCTTTTTGCTGCTTTTTCTTGCTTCAAGAATCAATTTATTTAGAGTTTTCAGAATACCAATAATACTTTTCCTTTTTTCATCATTCTTTCAAGAGCCAACATTCTAAAATTCCAACTTCAAATATGCACTGTTGGTGCACGAAATTGTGATCACACTTTTCACAACTCCGTACAACTAACCAGCAAGTGCACTGGGTCGTCCAAATAATACCTTACGTGAGTAAGGGTCGATCCCACGGAGATTGTCAGCTTGAAGCAAGCTATGGTCATCCTGTAAATCTTAGTCAGGCGGATTCAAATGGTTATGAGGTTTTGATAATTAAAAGATAAATAAAACATAAAATAAAATAAAGATACTTATGTAATTCATTGGTGGGAATTTTAGATAAGCGTTTGGAGATGCTTTGTTACTTTTGAACCTCTGCTTTCATATTGTCTTCATCCAACCATGCGTGCTCCCTTCCATGGCAAGCTGTATGATCCTCTCGGATGAAAAATACCAGGTACGGTTTCTGCACGACTAATCAACTGTCAGATTTTTCGTCTCGGATGAAAAATACCAGGTACAGCTACCGCACGACTAATCATCTGTCGGTTCTCATTAGCATCGAAATAGGATCTCTCTATCCTTTTGCACACTGTCACTGCACCCAACATTCACGAGTTTGAAGCTCGTCACAGTCATCCCTTCCCGGATCCTACTTGAAATACCACAGACAAGGTTTAGACTTTCCGGATCTCAGGAATGCTGCCAATTGGTTCTAGCCTATACCACGAAGGTTCTAACCTCCAGAATCGGTCTCTGGATTAGAAATCCAAGAGAATATACTCTGGCTGTCGTCCAATGACTACGTTGAACATCATGTAGACCGCTTGTGGTTGTCAGGCACGCGGATCTTGGCTAAGCGAGTAACGAAGATAGTGGGTGATTGTCACGGGTCACCCCTTCATTCTGACTTAACTGAATTAAGTGCGAGAGTATATCTTGGAGAAGAAGTAAGCGTGAATTGAAAGAGAAACAATAGTACTTGCATTAATTCATGAAGAACAGCAGAGCTCCATACCTTAATCTATGAGGTGTAGAAACTCCACCGTAGAAAATACATAAGAGAAGAAGGTCTAGGCATGGCCGTATGGCCAGCCTCCCAAATGTAATATCAAAGTCCAAAAGTATAATAGATGATAATAGATTCGAATACAATAGTAAAAAGTGCTATTTATACTAAACTAGTTACTAGGGATTACAGAAAATAAGTAACTAAGTACAACTAGTGCAGAAATCCACTTTCGGGGCCCACTTGGTGAGTGTTTGGGCTGAGCTTTGAAGCTTTCACGTGCATAGGCCATTCTTGGAGTTAAATGCCAGCTTGGATGCCAGTTTGGGTGTTTAACTCCAGCTTTGGTGCCCGTTCTGGCGTTTTACGCTAGAAAAGGGTCTCTGGCTGGCGTTTAGACGCCAGTTTGGGCCATCAAATCTCGGGAAAAGTATGGACTATTATCAATTGCTGGAAAGCCCAAGATGTCTACTTTCCAACGCAATTAAGAGCGTGCCAATTGGGCTTCTATAGCTCCAGAAAATCCATTTCACGTGCAGGAGGGTCAGAATCCAACAGCATCTGCAGTCCTTTCTCAGCCTCTGAATCAGACTTTTGCTCAGGTCCCTCAATTTCAGCCGGAAAATACCTAAAATTACAGAAAAATACACAAACTCATAGTAAAGTCTAGAAATGTGATTTTTGCATAAAAACTAATAAAAATATAATAAAAATTAACTAAAACATACTAAAAACTATGTAAAAACAAAGCCAAAAAGGGTATAAATTATCCGCTCATCACAACACCAAACTTAAATTGTTGCTTGTCCCCAAGAAACTAAAAACAAAATAGGATAAAAATAAGAGAAAATACAATAAATCTCAAAAATATCAATGAAGATTAGTTTCAATTAGATGAGCAGGACTAGTAGCTTTTTGCTTCTGAATAGTTTTGGCATCTCACTTTATCCTTTGAAGTTCAGAATGATTGGCATCTATAGGAACTCAGAATTCAGATAGTGTTATTAATTCTCCTAGTTCAGTATGTTGATTCTTGAACACAGCTACTTTATGAGTCTTGGTCGTGACCCTAAGCACTTTATTTTTCAATATTACCACCGGATACATAAATGCCACAGACACATAACTGGGTGAACCTTTTCAGATTGTGACTCAGCTTTGCTAGAGTCCCCAGTTAGAGGTGCCCAGAGCTCTTAAGCACACTCTTTTTGCTTTGGACCATGACTTTAACCGCTCAGTCTCAAGCTTTTTACTTGACACCTTCACGCCATAAGCACATGGTTAGGGACAACTTGATTTAGCCGCTTAGGCCAGGATTTTATTCCTTTAGGCCCTCCTATCCATTAATGCTCAAAGCCTTGGATCCTTTTTACCCTTGCCTTTTGGTTCAAAGGGTTATTGGCTTTTTCTGCTTGCTTTTTCTTTTTCTTTCTTTTTTCTTTATTTTTTGCCATTTTTTCGCAAGCTTTGTGTTTTTCACTGCTTTTTCTTGCTTCAAGAATCAATTTTATGATTTTTCAGATTATCAATAACATTTCTCTTTTTTCATTATTCTTTCAAGAGCCAACAATCTTAACAATCATAAACACCACTATAAAAAATATGCACTGTTCAAGCATTCATTCAGAAAACAAAAAGTATTGCCACCACATCAAAATAATTAAACTATTTTCGAGATAAATTTTGAAATTCATGTACCTCTTTTTCTTTTTCAGAAAACATTTTTCATTTAAGAAAGGTGAAGGATTCATAGGACATTCATAGCTTTAAGACATAGACACTAAATACTAATGATCATGTAATAAAGACAAAAAACATAGACAAAACATAAAGCATAAAAATTGAAAAACAGAAAAATAAGAACAAGGAAATTAAAGAACGGGTCCACCTTAGTGACGGCGGCTAGTTCTTCCTCTTGAAGATCCTATGGAGTGCTTGAGCTCCTCTATGTCTCTTCCTTGCCTTTGTTGCTCCTCTCTCATGGCCTTTTGGTCCTCTCTGATTTCATGGAGGATAATGGAGTGCTCTTGGTGCTCCATCCTTAGTTGCTCCATGTTGGAACTCAAATCTCCTAAAGAGGTGTTGAGTTGCTCCCAATAGTTATGTGGAGAAAAATACATCCTTTGAGGCATCTCAGGGATTTTTTGATGAGGAATCTTCTCATGCTCTTGTTGAGGTCCATGAGTGAGCTCTCTTGTTTGCTCCATCCTCTTTTTAGTGATGGGTTTGTCCTCTTCAATGAGGATGTCTTCCTCTATGACAATTCCAGTTGAATTACATAGGTTACAGATGAGATGAGGGAAGGCTAACCTTGCCAAAGTGGAGGGCTTGTCTGCCACCTTGTAGAGTTCTAGAGGTATGATCTCATGAACTTCTACTTTCTCTCCATTCATGATAATATGGATCATGATAGCCTGGTCTATTGTAACTTCAGACCGGTTGCTAGTAGGAATGATAGAGCGTTGGATGAACTCCAACCATCCCCTAGCCACGGGTTTGAGGTCAGGCCTTCTCAATTGAACCGGCTTGCCTTTTGAGTCTCTCTTCCATTGTGCTCCTTCCGCACAAATGTCTGTGAGAACTTGGTCCAACCTTTTATCAAAGTTGACTCTTCTAGTGAAAGGATGAGAATCTCCTCTCATTATTGGCAAGTTGAATGCCAACCTCACAGTTTCCGGACTGAAATCCAAGTATTTCCCCCGAACCATTGTGAGCCAATTCTTTGGGTTCGGGTTCACACTTTGATCATGGTTCTCAGTGATCCATGCATTAGCATAGAACTCTTGAACCATTAAGATTCCGACTTGTTGGATGGGGTTGGTGAGAGCTTCCCAACCTCTTCTTCAAACCTCACGTTGGATCTCCGGATATTCACTCTTTTTGAGCATGAAGGGGACTTCGGGAATCACCCTTTTTTTGGCCACAACTTCATAGAAGTGGTCTTGATGGACCTTTGAGATGAATCTCTCCATCTCCCATGACTCGGAGGTAGAAGCATTTGCCTTCCCTTTCCTCTTTCTAGAGGTTTCTCCGGCCTTAGGTGCCATTAATGGTTATGAAAAAATAAAAACCAGAGCTTTTTTCCACACCAAACTTAAAAGGTTTGCTCGTCCTTGAGCAAAAGAAGAAAGAAAGGAGGAGAATAAGAAGAAATAGAGGAAATGGAGGGGTATTTTGGATTCAGCCAAGGGGTGTTGAAGTGTTTATGATGTGTGAAATTGAAGGAGGTAAGGATGGGTATTTATAGGGTAAGAGAGAGAGAGGGAAGTCGTGTATGAAGGGGTTAGGTTTGGGAGGGAAATATTTTGAATTTGAATGGTGAAGTAGGTGGGGTTTTTCGATGGATGGATGTGAGTGGTGAAAAGATTTTGGGGAAGAGGGTAGGACTTGATAGGTGAATGGTATTTGGGAAATAGTGTTATGGAGAGGTGTGAAGAGGAGAGAGAGTGAGTTGGGGTAGGTGGAGATCCTGTGGGGTCCACAGATCCTGAGGTGTCAAAGAATTCTGCTTCTTGCATCTTTCTGGTATTTAAATGCCCTCTGTGTGCCAATTCTGGCATTTAACGCTAACTCTGCTATCTTTTCTGGCGTTAAACGCCAGGCTGATGCCCCTTTTTGGCGTTTAACGCCAACCAGACACCCTTTTTTGGCATTAAACGCCAGTCTGTCTGCCAATTCTGGCGTTTAACGCCAGCCAAACACCAGACACCCTTTTCTGGCATTAAACGCCAGTCTGTCTGCCAATTCTGGCATTTAACACCCAGAATGCTGCCAGACTGGGCATTAAACGTCCATTCTGCTATCCTTACTGGCGTTTAAACGCCAGTAAGCCTATCCTCCAGGGTGTGCTATTTTTGATTCTGTTTTTGATTTCGCTTTAATTCTGCAGCTATTTTTGTGACTTCACATGATCATCTACCTAAAGGAAACGTAACATGACAATAGAAAAATATGTCTATAATAAATATAATTAAATAACATTGGGTTGCCTCCCAATAAGCGCTTCTTTAATGTCAATAGCTTGACAGTGAGCTCTTAGAGAGCTTCACAGAGACTCAGAGCTTAATGATGGCCTCCCAACACCAAACTTAGAAGTTGAGTGTGGGGCTCTGTTTCACTCTGTATTGAGAGAATTGGATGAAGCTTTTCATGCTTCTTTTCCATGTTTACAGAAGGAGATCCTTGAGCCTTAAACACAAGGTAATCCTCATTCAATTGAAGGACTAACTCTCCTCTGTCCACATCAATCACAGCCCTTGCTGTGGCTAGAAAGGGTCTTCCAAGGATGATGGATTCATCCTCATCCTTCCCAATGTCTAGGATTATGAAGTCAGCAGGGAAGTACAAGCATTCAACCTTCACTAAGACATCCTCTACAACTCCATAAGCCTGTTTCGTTGATTTGTCTGCCATCTCTAATGAGATTCTTACAGCTTATACCTCAAAGATCCCTAGTTTCTCCATTACAGAGAGTGGCATGAGGTTTATTCCTGACCCCAAGTCATACAGAGCCTTCTCAAAGGTCATGGTGCCTATGGTACAAGGTATTAAGAACCTTCTGGGATCCGGTTTCTTCTGAGGTAATTTCTGCTGAACCAAAGTATTCAGTTCATTGATGAGCAATAGAGGTTCATCCTCCCAAGTCTCATTACCAAATAACTTGGCGTTCAGCTTCATGATTGCTCCTAGATACTGAGCAACTTGCTCTTCAACAATATCTTCATCCTCTTCAGAGGAAGAATACTCATCAGAGCTCATGAATGGCAACAGTAAGTTCAGTAGAATCTTTATGGTCTCTGTATGAGCCTCAGATTCTTTTGGTTCCTCATTAGGGAACTCCTTAGTGGTCAGTGGACGTCCATTGAGGTCTTCCTCACTGGAAATCACTGCATTTTTACTCTCTCTAGGTTCAGCCACTTTGGATATGGTTATGGCTAGTGCACGAAATTGTAAATCACACTTTTTACAACTCGTACCACTAACCAGCAAGTGCACTGGGTCGTCCAAGTAATACCTTACGTGAGTAAGGGTCAAATCCCACGGAGATTGTCGGCTTAAAGCAAGCTATGGTTATCTTGCAACTCTTAGTCAGGATATCAATTATGATTATCAGTTTGAATTGCGAAAAATAAAAGAGCATGAAATAAATACTTGTGATGCAGTAATGGAGAATATGTTGGAGTTTTGGAGATGCTTTGTCTTCTGAATCTCTGCTTTCCTACTGTCATCTTCTTCACGCACGCAAGGCTCCTTCCATGGCAAGCTGTATGTTGGTGGATCACCATTGTCAATGGCTACCATCCGTTCTCTCAGTGAAAAAGGTCTATGTGCATGGCTAATCATTTGTCGGTTCTCACTTGTGATGGAATAGGATCCATTGATCCTTTTGTGTCTGTCACTATGCCCAACACTCGCGAGTTTGAAGCTCGTTATAGTTATCCCTTCCCGGATCCTACTCGGAATACCATAGACAAGGTTTAGACTTTCCAGATCTCAAGAATGCTGCCAATGGATTCTAGCTTATACCACGAAGACTCTGGTCTCACGGATCTGAAAGTTCTGTTGTCAGGAGAGGCGATCAGACTCATGACCCAGGAACCCAAGAGATACTCATTCAATCTAAGGTAGAACGAAGGTGGTTGCAGGCACGCGTTCATAGGTTAAGAATGGTGATGAGTGTCACGGATCATCACATTCATCATATTGAAGTGCGAATGGATATCTTAGATAGAAACAAGCGTGTTTGAATAGAAAACAGAAATAATTGCATTAATTCATCGAGACACAGCAGAGCTCCTCACCCCCAACAATGGATTTTAGAGACTCATATTGTCAAAGATACAAAGTTCCGATCTAAAAATGTCATGAGATGCAAAATAAATCTCTAAAAGTTGTTTAAATACTAAACTAGTAACCTAGGTTTTTAGAAAATGAGTAAACTACGATAGATAGTGCAAAAATCCACTTTCGGGATCCACTTGGTGTGTGTTGGGGCTGAGACTTTGAGCTTTACACGTGCCTAGGCTGTTTCTGGAGTTAAACGCCAGGTTGTAACCTGTTTCTGGCGTTTAACGCCAGAATGGAACATGTTTACGTCATTTATCTTTGAGAAAAATATAAACTATTATATATTGATGGAAAGCCCTGGATGTCTACTTTCCAACGCAATTGAAAGCGCGCCAGTTGGTCTTTTGTAGCTCCAAAAAATCCATTTCGAGTGCAGGGAGGTCAGAATCCAACAGCATCTGCAGTCCTTTTTCAGCCTCTGAATCAGATTTTTGCTCAGGTCCCTCAATTTCAGCCAGAAAATACCTGAAATCATAGAAAAACATACAAACTCATAGTAAAGTCCAGAAATGTGAATTTTGAATAAAAAATAATAAAAATATACTAATAAGTAATTAAAACATGCTGAAAACTACTTAAAAACAATGCCAAAAAGCGTATAAATTATCCGCTCATCACAACACCAAACTTAAATTGTTGCTTGTCCCCAAGCAACTGAAAATCAAATAGGATAGAAAGAAGAGAATATACTATAAATTCCAAAATATTAATGAAACTTAGTTCCAATTAAATGAGCGGGACTAGTAGCTTTTTGCCTCTGAACAGTTTTGGCATCTCACTTTATCCTTTGAAGCTCAGAATGACTGGCATCTATAGGAACTCAGAATTTAGATAGTGTTATTGATTCTCCAAGTTCAATATGTTGATTCTTGAACACAGCTACTTTATGAGTCTTGGCCGTGGCCCTAAGCACTTTGTGTTCCAGTATTACCACCGGATACATAAATACCACAGACACATAACTGGGTGAACCTTTTTAGATTGTGACTCAGCTTTGCTAAAGTCCCCAATTAGAGGTGTCCAGAGTTCTTAAGCACACTCTTTTTGCTTTGGACCTCAACTTTAACCGCTCAGTCTCAAGTTTTTCACTTGACACCTTCACGCCACAAGCACATGGTTAGGGACAACTTGGTTTAGCCGCTTAGGCCAGGATTTTATTCCTTCGGGCCCTCCTATCCATTAATGCTCAAAGCCTTGGATCCTTTTTACCCTTGCCTTTTGGTTTAAAGAGCTTTTGGATTTTTCTGCTTGCTTTCTTTTTCTTTTATTTTTGCCATATTTTTTTTCGCAAGCTTTTCTCTATTCACTGTTTTTTCTTGCTTCAAGAATCATTTTTATGATTTTTCAGATTATCAACAACATTTCTCCTTTTTATCATTCTTTCAAGAGCCAACAATTTTAACATTCATAAACAACAAATTCAAAAGACATATGCACTGTTCAAGCATTCATTCAGAAAACAAAAAGTATTGTCACCACATAAGAATAATTAAACTAATTTCAAGGATGAATTTAAAATCATGTACTTCTTGTTCTTTTGTGATTAAAAGCATTTTTGATTTAAGAAAGGTGATGGATTCATAGGACCTTCATAACTTTAAGGCATAGACTCTAATATTTATTTATTATTTAATAGAAATAATATAAATTAGGCATAAAAGTAGACACTTAGTAATAAAAGAAAGGAAATTAAAGATATAAAGACAAATGACTCTAATTCTAATACTCATGTACTCTTAAAATGGATAAAAGGTTATCACAGAGTTAGGACTCAACAACCTTTATTTTAGGAGGTAGATGCCTCTTTAGTCTGTGGGGTGCTTGGTCCTTCAAGAGATAGCTTCTGGCGCTTCAGTTCCTTCAGTTCACGCCCTTGCTCTTCTTGTTCCCTAAGCAGTTTGCAGAGCATGCTGTTTTGATTTTGCTGTTCTTCCTTCAGTTGATCCATAGTTTCTTGCAACTTGGTGATAGATGCTTCTAGGCGCCCCTAGTATTCAATTTGAGGGATTTCCGGGAGGAACTCCTGTGCTCTTCTCTTGATGAGGTCGTCTGATGAGCGGACATTTTATACGCTTTTTGGAGTTAATTTCATGTAGTTTTTAGTGTGTTTTAGTTAATTTTTAGTTTATTTTCATTAGTTTTTAGGAAAAATTCATATTTCTGGACTTTACTATGAGTTGTATATTTTTCTGTAATTTCAGGTATTTTTCTGGCTGAAATTGAAGGAGCTGAGCAAAAATCTGATTCAGGCTGAAAAAGGACTGCTGATGCTGTTGGATTCTGACCTCCCTGCACTCAAAGTGGATTTTCTGGAGCTACAGAACTCGAAATGGCGTGCTTCTAATTGCGTTGGAAAGTAGACATCCAGGGCTTTCCAGAAATATATAATAGTCCATACTTTGCTCAAGGATAGACGACGTAAACTGGCGTTCAACGCCAGTTCTCTGCCCAATTCTGGCGTCCAGTGCCAGAAAAGGATTAAAAGCTGGAGTTCAACGCCAGAAATAGATCCAAACCTGGCGTTGAACGCCCAAAATGGCCTTACGCACGTGAATTACTTAAATCTCAGCCCCAGCACACACCAAGTGGGCCCCAGAAGTGGATCTCTATACCATCTGCTATAGTTTACTCATTTGTTGTAAACCTAGGCTACTAGTTTAGTATTTAAACAACTTTTAGAGACTTATTTTGTATCTCATGACATTTTAGATCTAAACTTTGTACTCTTTGACGGCATGAGTCTCTAAACTCCATTGTTGGGGGTGAGGAGCTCTGCTGTGTCTCGATGAATTAATGCAAGTATTTCTGTTTTCCATTCAAACACGCTTGTTCCTACCTAAGATGTTCATTCGCGCTTAACTGTGATGAAGGTGATGATCTGTGACACTCATCACCTTCCTCAACCCATGAACGTGTGCATGACAACCACCTCCGTTCTATATCCGATTGAATGAGTATCTCTTAGATCTCTTAATTAGAATCTTCGTGGTATAAGCTAGAACTGATGGCGGCATTCATGAGAATCCGGAAAGTCTAAACCTTGTCTGTGGTATTCCGAGTAGGATTTAATGATCGAATGACTGTGACGAGCTTTAAACTCGCGAGTTCTTGGCGTTAGTGACAGACGCAAAAGGATAAAGAATCCTATTCCAGTATGATCGAGAACCGACAGATGATTAGCTGTGCTGTGACAGAGCATGTGAGCATATTCTTCACTGAGAGGATGGGATGTAGCCATTGATGACGGTGACCTCCTACATACAGCTTGCCATGAGAGGACGTGCATGCGTGAATCAGAAGACAAAGGAAAGCAGAGATTCAGAAGACAAAGCATCTCCAAAACTCCAACATATTCTCCATTACTGCATAACAAGTAACCTTTAATTTATGCTCTCTTGGTTATTCGCAATTCAACTGATAAACATAACTGACTTCCTGACTAAGATTTACAAGATAACCATAGATTGCTTCAAACTAACAATCTCCGTGGGATTCGACCCTTACTCACGTAAGGTATTACTTGGACGACCCAGTGCACTTGCTGGTAAGTGGTACGCGTTGTGAAAAGTGTGATTCACAATTCGTGCACCAAGTTTTTGGCGTCGTTGCCGGGGATTGTTCGTGTTTGGACAACTAACGGTTTATTTTGTTGCTTAGATTAGGAAAAATTTCTCTTTTTGTTTAGAGTCTCGTATTATTGTCGTGCTAAAACTTTAGAATCCTTATTTTCTTATTAAAATCTTTTTCAAAAATAATTTTTCTATTAAATCCTGTGCCAAATTTTAAGTTTGGTGTTTTCTTGTTGATTTCTCTGTGTTTTTCGAAAATTTTAGTTTGGTTTTCTAAAAATTTTAAGTTTGGTGTTCTTCCTTCGTGTTCTTCCCTTAAAAAAATTTTTGAAAACAAGGAGCATCAGATCTAAAAAATTTTAAATCTTGTGCTATCTTATTGTTTTTCTCTCTCCTCTTTAAATTCAAAAATATCTTTTCTCTCTGTTTTAAAAGCAAATTTTCGAAATCTATTTCTAAAATTCAGATTTTTATTTCAAAATTTAAAACCTTTTTCAAAAAAATCATCATATCCTTTTCAAAACTTCCTAACCACTTTCTCTCTCCTCAATTTTTCGAAATTCTTCACTCAATTTTTTTTATTATTTATTTTATTTTATTTCATTTTTGAAATAAATAAATAAATAAATAAATAAAAATATTTTCTCTATTTTACATCATCTCCCTTTATCCATCATGGACATAAGCGGAAATGAATAGTCCAGGAGGACTCTGGGGTCATATTCTAACCCCTCTACTGCTTCATATGGGAGTAGTATCTGCATACCCTCCATTGGAGTCAGTAGCTTTGAGTTGAATCCTCAGCTCATTATCATGGTGCAGCAAAATTGCCAGTATTCCGGTCTTCCACAGGAAGAACCTACAGAGTTTCTGGCACAGTTTTTACAAATTGCTGACACAGTACATGATAAGGAAATAGATCAGGATGTCTACAGACTATTACTGTTTCTATTTGCTGTGAAAGATCAAGCTAAGAGGTGGTTAAATAACCAACCTAAGGCCAGCATAAGGATATGGAAACAGCTGACAGAAAAATTCCTGAATCAATTCTTTCCCCCAAAACGGATGACACAGCTAAGGCTGGACATCCAAGGCTTTAAACAAGGAGATAATGAATCTCTTTATGATGCCTGGGAGAGATACAGAGAGATGCTAAGAAAATGCCCCTCTGAAATGTTTTCAGAGTGGGTTCAGTTAGACATCTTCTACTATGGGCTTGCAGAAGGAGCTCAGATGTCTCTAGATTACTCAGCTGGTGGATCTATCCACATGAGAAAGACAATTGAAGAGGCTCAAGATCTCATTGATACAGTTGCCAGGAATCAGCATCTGTACCTAAGTAGTGACCCTTCCATGAAAGAAGAGGTTAAAACAGCAACTGCTGAACTCAGTCCTGTAAAACAAGCTGCTGAATTCAATCAGCAATTGGACTTTCTAACAAAGCACTTAGCCGAATTCAAAGATAGACTACAAGAGACAAGGATGGCTAATATACATATGGACGAACAGTTTAAGCAAACAAAGCAGCAGCTGTCAAGGCAAATAGCAGAAGAATGCCAAGCAGTTCAACTAAGAAGTGGGAAAATATTAAATACCCCACCTCAAGGCAGCAAAAAGCTAAGAAATGAGCAAACCACCCAAAATTCACCTAAGGACAGTAAGAGCCCAGGGAAAAGTAATTCTGGAACTAAAACACCAGAAAATTGGTGGAAGGCTGGCGCTGAATGCCCAGACCATGCTCAGGACTGGCGTTCAACGCCAGAAACAAGGCAGGACTGGCGTTCAACACCAGAAATAGGCAAGGATCTGGCGTTGAACGCCCAAAATGGGCAAGATCTGGCGCTGAACGCCCAAAATGGGCACAATTCTGGCGTTCAAACGCCAGGAGCAGACAAGGAGCTGGCGTCCAGTTTTACTCCAGTTTCTAACTCTGGCACTCAATTGCCAGTGAGGGATCAGACACACACAAATGCTGATAACAACCCCTCTAAAAAGGCTTCTTCAACCACTTCTGTAGGCAATAAACCTACAGCAACTAAGGTTGAAGAATATAAAACCAAGATACCTTATCCTCAAAAACTCCGGAAAGAGGAGCAGGATAAGCAGTTTGCTCGCTTTGCAGATTACCTCAGGACTCTTGAAATAAAGATTCCATTTGCAGAAGCACTTGAGCAAATACCCTCTTATGCCAAGTTCATGAAAGAGATCTTGAGTCATAAAAAGGATTGGAGAGAAACAGAAAGAGTACTCCTCACTGAAGAATGCAGTGCAGTCATTCTGAAAAGCTTTCTTGAGAAGCTCAAAGACCCTAGGAGTTTTCTGATACCATGCATATTAGAAGGTCAATGCACCAAGACAGCCTTATGCGATCTTGGGGCAAGCATCAACCTAATACCTGCATCCACTATCAGAAAGCTTGGCTTAACTGAAGAAGTTAAACCAACCAGGATATGTCTCCAACTTGCTGATGGCTCCACTAAATACCCATCAGGCGTGATTGAAGACATGATTGTCAGAGTTGGGCCATTCGCCTTTCCCACTGACTTTGTTGTGTTGGAAATAGAGGAGCACAAGAATGCTACTCTCATTCTAGGAAGACCCTTCCTAGCAACTGGACGATCCCTCATTGACGTCCAACAGGGGGAAATAACCCTGAGAGTCAATGATGATGAGTTTAAGTTGAACGCTGTCAAAGCCATGCAGCATCCAGACACATCAAAAGACTGCATGAAAGTTGATCTTATTGACTCTTTGGTAGAAGAGATCAACATGGCTGAGAGTCTTGAATCAGAGTTGGAGAACATCTTTAAAGATGTTCAGCCTGATTTAGAGGATTCAGAGGACATGAAAGAGCCTCTGAAATTTCTTCTGAAAGAGGAAAAACCTCCTAAATCCGAGCTAAAGCCATTACCACCATCCTTGAAATATGCGTTTCTGGGAGAAGGTGACACTTTTCCAGTGATCATAAGCTCTGCTTTAAATTCACAGGAAGAGGAGGCACTTATTCAAGTGCTAAGGACACGCAAGACAGCTCTTGGGTGGTCCATAGGTGACCTTAAGGGCATAAGCCCAGCTAGATGCATGCACAAAATCTTATTGGAGGATAATGCCAAACCAGTGGTTCAACCACAGAGGCGGCTAAATCCAGCCATGAAAGAAGTGGTGCAGAAAGAGGTCACCAAACTACTAGAGGCTGGGATTATTTATCCTATTTCTGATAGCCCCTGGGTGAGCCCTGTCCAAGTCGTCCCAAAAAAGGGAGGCATGACAGTGATTCATAATGAAAAAAATAAACTGGTTCCTACAAGAACAGTTACAGGGTGGCGCATGTGTATTGACTACAGAAGGCTCAATACAGCCACTAGAAAGGATCATTTTCCTTTACCATTCATAGACCAGATGCTAGAAAGACTAGCAGGTCATGATTATTACTGCTTTTTGGACGGCTACTCAGGCTATAACCAGATTGCAGTAGATCCTCCGGATCAAGAGAAAACAGCATTCACATGTCCATCTGGAGTGTTTGCTTATAGAAGGATGCCATTTGGGCTATGTAATGCGCCTGCAACCTTCCAGAGATGCATGCTCTCTATTTTCTCTGATATGGTGGAAAAATTTCTGGAAGTCTTCATGGATGACTTCTCAGTATATGGAGACTCATTCAGCTCCTGTCTTGATCACCTGAAACTTGTTCTGAAAAGATGCCAAGAAACCAACCTAGTTTTAAACTGGAAAAAATGTCACTTCATGGTGACTGAAGGGATTGTTCTTGGGCATAAAATTTCAAACAAGGGAATAGAGATAGATCAAGCAAAAATAGAGTTAATTGAAAAATTACCACCACCTGCCAATGTTAAGGCAATCAGAAGCTTTCTGGGGCATGCAGGATTCTATAGGAGGTTTATAAAGGATTTTTCAAAAATCGCAAAACCTCTAAGTAATCTGCTAGCTACGGACACGCCATTTGTGTTTGACACAGAGTGCCTACAGGCGTTTGAAACGCTGAAAGCTAAGCTGGTCACAGCACCAGTCATTTCTGCACCAGATTGGACATTACCATTTGAGCTAATGTGTGATGCCAGTGATCACGCCATTGGTGCAGTATTGGGACAGAGGCATGACAAGCTTCTGCATGTCATTTATTATGCTAGTCGCGTTTTAAATGATGCCCAAAAAATTACATAACCACAGAAAAAGAATTACTTGCAGTGGTTTACGCCATTGACAATTTCAGATCATACTTAGTAGGATCAAAAGTGATTGTGTATACTGATCATGCTGCTCTTAAATATCTACTCACAAAGCAGGATTCAAAACCCAGGCTCATCAGATGGGTGTTGCCTCTGCAAGAGTTTGATATAGAAATAAGAGACAGAAAAGGGACAGAGAACCAAGTGGCTGATCATCTGTCCCGGATAGAGCCAGTAGAAGGGACGCCCCTCCCCTCTCTTGATATCTCTGAGGCTTTTCCGGATGAGCATTTATTTGCCATTCAGGAAACACCATGGTTTGCCGATATTACAAACTATAAAGCTGCAAGGTTCATACCCAAGGAGTACAACAGGATACAAAAGAAGAAATTAATTACTGATGCAAAGTACTACTTGTGGGATGAACCCTATCTCTTTAAGAGATGTGCAGACGGAATAATTCGTAGGTGTGTGCCTAGAGAAGAAGCACAGAGGATCCTATGGCATTGCCATGGATCACAATATGGAGGCCATTTCGGAGGTGAGCGAACAGCCACCAAGGTCCTCCAATGTGGCTTCTATTGGCCCACACTCTATAAAGATTCCCGAGAGTTTGTACGTAACTGTGACAGTTGCCAAAGAGCTGGTAATCTGCCTCATGGTTACGCCATGCCTCAACAAGGAATCTTGGAAATTGAGTTGTTTGATGTATGGGGAATTGACTTCATGGGACCTTTCCCACCATCATACTCAAATACCTATATTCTGGTGGCAGTTGACTATGTATCAAAATGGGTTGAGGCCATTGCCACACCCACCAATGATACTAAAACAGTGCTGAAGTTCCTCCAGAAACATATCTTTAGCAGGTTTGGTGTCCCGAGAGTACTAATTAGTGATGGGGGCACTCACTTCTGCAATAAACAGCTTTACTCTGCCATGGTTCGGTATGGAATTCGCCATAAGGTGGCTACTCCATATCATCCACAAACTAATAGGCAAGCTGAAGTCTCTAACAGAGAATTAAAGAGAATCCTGGAACGGACAGTAAGTACCCGTAGAAAGGATTGGGCACGGAGCTTGGATGATGCTCTGTGGGCTTATAGAACAGCATTCAAGACCCCTATAGGGACCTCCCCATACCAACTCGTGTATGGTAAGGCATGTCACCTGCCCGTGGAACTGGAACATAAGGCCTACTGGGCAACCAGATTCCTAAACTTTGATGCCAAATTAGCAGGAGAAAAACGATTGCTCCAGCTAAATGAGCTAGAGGAATTCAGATTCACAGCTTTCGAAAATGCCAAGCTTTATAAAGAAAAATAAAAAAAGTGGCATGACAGAAAGCTGTAATCTAGAATCTTTGAACCAGGACAGAAGGTTCTGTTGTTTAACTCTAGACTCAGGCTATTCCCCGGGAAACTGAAATCCCGGTAGAGGGGACCATACGTGATTACAAGTGTATCACCATATGGTTATGTGGAGCTTCAAGATATTGATTCTGATAAGAAGTTCATTGTCAATGGACAGAGAATCAAGCATTATCTTGAAGGCAACATTGAGCAAGAATGCTCAAGGCTAAAGCTAGATTAAAAGCTCAGCAAGGTCCAGCTAAAGACAATAAAAAAGCGCTTGCTGGGAGGCAACCCAGCCATGGGGCAACAATCCTCTAAGCATTTTGCCCTATTTTTATTTTTATTTGTTTATATAAAGTTCACTGACACTAAGGTGAGGAATCATTTGTATAAGTCCACAGAGTCACAGAAGGATTCGGCACACAAAACAGAGAAAAAGAGCTCACTGGCAAGAAAACGCCGGTAAAAGTGTATTTTGGGCGTTCAACGCCCAAAATGGGCATCCACTGGGCGTTGAACGCCAGTAATGGCAGCAATCTGGGCGTTCAACGCCAGAAATGGGCACCCACTGGGCGTTGAACGCCCAAAACAGGCAGTGTTTGGGCGTTCAAACGCCAGGATGGCAGGGAGGAGACAAAACTCATTTTTATTCAAATTTTTTCATTCTAAATCTTGATTTTCATACTTCAATTCATGATTTCTTACATAAACATGTTAAGAACCTTGATTTCTAAATTCCATAATTTCTAAAAACCCTACCCTAAAAATATCAAATGTATTTTAATCCATAAGCACCAGGCCTCTTTGCAAATTCAATCCAACTCTTTTCAAAACTTTTTTTTTACAAATCTATCTTTTCAACTCATCAATATCTTTTTCAAAACCTCCACTTTATCTTTTTCAAAATCTAAATCTATCTTTTTCAAAAATCTTTCATATCCTCTCAATTTTAAACTATATCTTCTCTGATCATATCTTCTATCTTATCTTTTCCAAATAAATCTTTTTATCATATCTTTATCTCTTCTTTTTCGAAAAACCCACCCTCCCTTCCTATAAATTTGAGTTCGGCCTCCCTCCCCTCCCATCAACAATTGCACCTAGCTCTCCTTCTATCCCTCTCCTTTCTTTTCTTTTGCTTGCGGACAAGCAACCCTCTAAGTTTGGTGTGTTTATCCGCAATCACTAAGATCATGCCCCCAAAGGAAAACAACCCACTCCAAGAGGCAAGAAAGAGAGCGTTCCAAAACCACTTTAGAATCAAGGGAAGTTCTTATCTAAAGAACATTCAGACCATTATAACAAAATAATGGGTCTGAGATCAGTGATCCCGGAAGTTAGATTCGATCTGAAAGAAGATGAATATCCGGAGATCCAGGAGCAAATTCGAATCAGGAACTGGGAAGTCCTAGCTAATCCTGAAACGAAGGTGGGAAGGAATATGATCCAGGAGTTCTATGCTAATATGTGGCAGACTGACAAGCAAAAACTATCTGGAACTGCCTTCTATGAATATCGGACCATGGTCAGAGGAAAGATTGTTCATACCACCCCTGACAAGATCAGAGAGATCTTAAAGTTACCTCAGCTGAAAGATGATCCAGATTCCTTCAACAGGAGAATGATGAGAACAGACAAGGGTCTGGATAAGATTCTAGAGGACATATATATCCCTGGAGCCAGGTGGACCACTAACACAAAGGGTGTCCCAAATCAACTCAAGAGAGAAGATCTCAAACCAGTCGCCAGAGGATGGCTGGACTTCATTGGGCATTCTCTGTTGCCTACTAGCAACCGTTCTGATGTCACAGTTAAAAGAGCAGTGATGATCCATTGCATCATGATGGGAAAGGAAGTGGAAGTTCATCAGCTGATCTCAGCTGAACTCTACAAAATTGCTAACAAAAATTCTAAGGAGGCCAGGTTGGCTTATCCAAGCGTGATATCGCTGCTCTGCAAGGATGCTGGAGTAAGGATGGGAATAACTGAGTACATCTCAGTTGAGAAACCAATCACCAAGGCATCAATGGAAAAACAACAAGTGCAGGAGGATCCCACCAAGAAGAAAACGCAGGAATTCCTCCCAGAAATCCCTCAATCTGAATATTGGGAGTATCTTGAGACGTCTATCACCAAGATACGGGAAGCTATGGAGCAAATAATAAAAGAACAGAAGGAACACAGTCAAATTCTTACCTATATGTTTAAAGAACAAGAGGAGCAAGGGCGTGACTTAAGGGACTTGAAGCGCCAGAAGTTATCTCTTGCAGGACCGAGCACCCCAAGGATCAGAGGAACCCCTGTTCCCCCAGAATAAAGGTTGTTAAATTCCAATTTCTGCTTTAAATCTGTGATAGTGTCATTAGAAAAGTTCACCTTAGGAGTCATATAGTAGTAATTAGTATCTATTTTGATCTTATCTCCAATTAAGCTATAGTTTATTTTTCTCATCATCAGCAAACATGAATAAAATAGTAGATCTTTTGAATAAGAGGCAATAAAATTTCGAGTTTTAATAAGAGAAATTCTAATTAGTTACATGTGGTGGCAATACTTTCTGTCTTCTGAATGAATGCTTGAACAGTGCATATGTCTTTTGAATTTGTTGCTTAAGACTATTAAATATGTTGGCTCTTGAAAAAATGATGAACATAAGACATGTTATTGATAATCTGAAAAATCATAAAAATGATTCTTGAAGCAAGAAAAAGCAGCAAAAAAAAAAAGCAAGCAGAAAAAGCCAATAGCCCTTAAAACCAAAAGGCAAGGGTAATAAAAAGGATCCCAAGGCTTTGAGCATCAGTGGATAGGAGGGCCTAAGGGAATAAAATCCTGGCCTAAGCGGCTAAACCAAGCTGTCCCTAACCACGTGCTTGTGGCGTGAAGGTGTCAAGTGAAAACTTGAGACTGAGCGGTTAAAGTCAAGGTCCAAAGCAGAAAGAAGAGTGTGCTTAAGAACTCTGGACACCTCTAATTGGGGACTTTAGCAAAGCTGAGTCACAATCCAAAGGGTTCACCCAATTATGTGTCTGTGGCATTTATGTATCCAGGGGTAATACTGGAAAACAAAGTGCTTAGGGCCACGGCCAAGACTCATGAAATAGCTGTGTTCAAGAATCATCATACTGAAATAGGAGAATCAATGACACTATCTGACTTCTAAGTTCTTATAGATGCCAATCACTCTGAGCTTCAATGGATAAAGTGAGATGCCGAAACTGTTCGGAAGCAAAAAGCTGCTAGTCCCGCTCATCTAATTAGAATCTGAGCTTCACTCAAAAACTCTGAGATATTATTGCTTCTCAACCTATTAGTCTTCTATTTTATTTGTTTAGTTGCTTGAGGACAAGCAACAGTTTAAGTTTGGTGTTGTGATGAGCGGACATTTTATACGCTTTTTAGAGTTAATTTCATGTAGTTTTTAGTATGTTTTAGTTAGTTTTTAGTTTATTTTCATTAGTTTTTAGGAAAAATTCATATTTCTGGACTTTAATATGAGTTGTGTGTTTTTCTGTAATTTCAGGTATTTTTCTGGCTAAAATTGAAGGAGCTGAGCAAAAATCTGATTCAGGCTGAAAAAGGACTGCTGATGTTGTTGGATTCTGACCTCCCTGCACTCAAAGTGGATTTTCTGGAGCTACAGAACTCTAAATGGCGTGCTTCCAATTGCGTTGGAAAGTAGACATCCAGGGCTTTCCAGAAATATATAATAGTCTATACTTTGCTCAAGGATAGATGACATAAACTGGTGTTCAACGCTAGTTCTCTGCCCAATTCTGGCATCCAGCGCCAGAAAAGGATTAAAAGCTGGAGTTCAACGCCAGAAATGGATCCAAACATGGCGTTGAACGCCCAAAATGGCCTTACACACGTGAATTACTTAAATCTCAGCCCCAGCACACACCAAGTGGGCCCCAGAAGTGGATCTCTATACCATCTGCTATAGTTTACTCATTTGCTGTAAACCTAGGCTACTAGTTTAGTATTTAAACAACTTTTAGAGACTTATTTTGTATCTCATGACATTTTAGATCTAAACTTTGTACTCTTTGACGGCATGAGTCTCTAAACTCCATTGTTGGGGGTGAGGAGCTCTGCTGTGTCTCAATGAATTAATGCAAGTATTTCTGTTTTCCATTCAAACACGCTTGTTCCTACCTAAGATGTTCATTCGCGCTTAACTGTGATGAAGGTGATGATCCGTGACACTCATCACCTTCCTCAACCCATGAATGTGTGCATGACAACCACCTCCGTTCTATATTCGATTGAATGAGTATCTCTTAGATCTCTTAATTAGAATCTTCGTGGTATAAGCTAGAACTGAAGGCGGCATTCATGAGAATCCGAAAAGTCTAAACCTTGTCTGTGGTATTCCGAGTAGGATTCAATGATCGAATGACTGTGACGAGCTTCAAACTCGCGAGTGCTGGGCGTTAGTGACAGACGCAAAAGGATAAAGAATCCTATTCCAGTATGATCGAGAACCGACAGATGATTAGCCGTGTTGTGACAGAGCATGTGAGCATATTCTTCACTGAGAGGATGGGATGTAGCCATTGACGACGGTGACCCCCTACATACAGCTTGCCATGGGAGGACGTGCATGCGTGAATCAGAAGACAGAGGAAAGCAGAGATTCAGAAGACAAAGCATCTCCAAAACTCCAACATATTCTCCATTACTGCATAACAAGTAACCTTTAATTTATGCTCTCTTGGTTATTCGCAATTCAACTGATAAACATAACTGACTTCCTGACTAAGATTTACAAGATAACCATAGATTGCTTCAAACCAACAATCTCCGTGGGATTCGACCCTTACTCACGTAAAGTATTACTTGGACGACCCAGTGCACTTGCTGGTAAGTGGTACACGTTGTGAAAAGTGTGATTCACAATTCGTGCACCATCGTCCTGCACTTGTTGTCCTTCTATTGACTTTTGGTGATTGGTTGTTGAATTGAGATATACTTATCTACTCCCATCTTTACCCCCAACGTCTTTACATAGCAGAGAGATTAAGCTTGGATAAGCCAATCTGGCATCTTTGGAGTTCTTGTTTGCAATTGTGTAAAGCTCACAAGAAATCAGCTGATGAACTTCCACTTCTTTTCCCAACATAATGCAATGAATCATCACTGCTCTTTTGATGGTGACTTCAGAGCAGTTGCTGGGGGGCAGTATAGAACGCCCAATGAAGTCCAACCAGCCTCTAGCGACTGGTTTGAGATCTCCTCTCTTGAGTTGGTTTGGGACACCCTTTGTGTTGGTTGTCCATTTGGCTCCAGGGAGGCATATGTCCTCTAGAATTTTGTCCAAGCTCTTATTTGGTCTCATCATTCTCCTATTAAAGGAGTTCGGGTCATCTTGCAGTTGAGGCAGCTTAAAGATCTCTCTTATTTTGTCAGGGTGGAGTGAACAATCTTCCCTCTGACCAGAGTTTGATAGTCATAGAATGCGGTTCCAGCTATTCTCTGCCTGTCTGTCTGCCATAGATTAGAGTAGAATTCATGAACCATGTTTCTTCCCACCTTTGTCTCAGGATTAGCTAGGATTTTCCAGCTCCTATTTTGAATTTGCTCTTGGATCTCCGGATATTCGTCTTCCTTCAGATCGAATTTAACTTCTGGGATCACTGACCTTAGACCCATTATTTTGTAGTAATGGTCTGAATGTTCTTTGGTTAAGAACTTCTCTTGATTCCAAAGTGGTTTTGGAATATTCTCTTTCTTGCCTCTTGAGGTGGTTTGTTTTCCCTTAGGAGCCATGATCTTGGTGGGTGTTGGCTTAGTGATCACGCATAAACACACCAAACTTAGAGGTTTGCTTGTCCTCAAGCAAAAGAAAGGAAAGGAGAGGGATATAGGGATATGCAAGTTTGAATTGTGGAGGAGAGGAGGGAGGCCGAACGAGGATTTAAAGGGAAGGGAGGGTGGGTTTTCGAAAATTTTTGAAGAAGATATGATAGAAAATGTGATTTGTAAAAGATAAGTATGATAGGAAAAAAGATATAATTTAAGATTGAAAAGATATGAAAGATATTTGAAAAAGATAGATTTATTTAAAAAAAAGATATTGTGAAGATTTGAAAAAGATATTGATGAGTTGAAAAGATTTGAAACAGATAGATTTGTTTTGAAAAAGATTTGAAAAGAAGTTGAAGAAGAATTGAGGAAGATTTAATTTTAGGATTAAGATATTTTTAATATTTTTGGAAAAGAGTTTGAAAAATGAAAGTATGGGAACATGTTTATGCAAGAAAGTATGAATGGAAATATGAAAATTTGAAAAAAAATCAAGTTGGGAACAAAAACTTCCTCCCCTCTACAATCCTGGCATTAAACGCCCAACTGCTGCTTGTTTTGGGCGTTTAACGCCCATTTTTAGCCTCTTTTGGGCGTTTAACGCTCAGCTGTTGTTTCTGGCTGGCGTTAAACGCCAAAAATCTTTCGTCACTGGGCATTTTTCTGAACGCCCAAGATGCTGCAAGTTTGGCGTTAAACGCCCAGAATGGTACCCATTCTGGCGTTTAACACCCAGAAAGGTATCATTACTGGCGTTTTCTTGCCAGTGAGCTCCTTTTCCCTGTTTTGTACTCTGAATCCTTTTGTAACTCTGTGAACTTATGCAATTGATACTTTACCTTGAAGATTATTTATATTAAACTCGTATAATTATTATTTGAATAACAAATAAGCTTTACAAATGGCTAGGTTGCCTCCCAGCAAGTGCTTCTTTATTGTCTTTAGCTGGACCTTTGCTGAGCTTTTAATCTAGCCTCAACTTTGAGCATTCTTGCTCAACATTGCCTTCAAGATAAGGCTTGATTCTTGGTCCATTAACAATGAATTTCTTATTAGAATCAATGTCTTGAAGCTCCACATATCTATATGGTGACACACTTGTAATCATATATGGTCCCTTCCACCGGAATTTCAGTTTTCCGGGGAATAATCTGAGTCTAGAGTTGAATAGCAGAACCTTTTGTCCTGGTTCAAAGACTCTGGGTGACAGTTTCTTATCATGCCACCTTTTTGCTTTCCCTTTGTAAATCTTAGCATTTTCGAAAGTATTGAATCTAAATTCCTCTAGCTCATTCAGCTGGAGCAATCTTTTCTCTCCAGCTAACTTGGCATCAAGGTTTAGGAATCTGGTTGCCTAGTAGGCCTTATGTTCCAGTTCCACGGGCAAATGACAGGCCTTACCATACACAAGCTGGTATGGCGAAGTCCCTACAGGAGTCTTGAATGCTGTGCTGTATGCCCACAGGACCTCATCCAAGCTTCTTGCCCAATCCTTTCTACGGGTAATTACAGTCCGTTCCAGGATTCTTTTTAGTTCTCTATTAGAGACTTCAGCCTGCTCATTTGTCTGTGGGTAATATGGAGTTGCTACTTTGTGGCTAATTCCATATCGGACCATAGCAGAGTAGAGCTGTTTATTGCAGAAGTGAGTGCTCTCATCACTGATTAGTGCTCTAGGGACACCAAACCTGCTGAAGATATGTTTCTGGAGGAACTTCAGCACTGTCTTAGTATCATTAGTGGGTGTTGCAATTGCCTTTATCCATTTAGATACATAGTCTACTGCCACCAGAATATATGTGTTTGAGTATGATGGTGGGAAAGGCCCCATGAAGTCAATACCCCATACATCAAATAACTCAATCTCCAAGATTCCTTGATGAGGCATGGCGTAACCATGATACAGATTACCAGCCCTCTGGCAACTGTCACAGTTACGTACAAACTCTCGGGAATCTCTACTGAGGGTAGGCCAGTAGAAGCCACATTGGAGGACCTTGGTGGCTGTTCGCTCACCTCCGAAATGGCCTCCATATTGTGACCCATGGAAATGCCATAAGATCTTCTGTGCTTCTTCTCTAGGCACACACCTACGGATTATTCCGTCTGCACATCTCTTAAAGAGATAGGGTTCATCCCACAAGTAGTACTTTGCATCAGTAATTAATTTTTTCTTTTGTTGCCTGCTGTACTCCTTGGGTATGAATCTTGCAGCTTTATAGTTTGCAATGTCTGTAAACCATGGTATTTCTTGAATGACAAACAGTTGCTCATCCAGAAAGGTTTCAGAGATCTCAATAGAGGGAAAGGACATCCCTTCTACTGGCTCTATTCGGGACAGATGATCAGCCACTTGGTTCTCTGTCCCTTTTCTGTCTCTTATTTCTATATCAAACTCTTGCAGAAGTAACACCCATCTTATGAGCCTGGATTTTGAATCTTGCTTTGTCAGTAGATATTTAAGAGCAGCATGGTCAGTGTACACAATCACTTTTGATCCTACTAAGTATGATCTAAACTTGTCAATGGCATAAACCACTGCAAGCAATTCTTTTTCTGTGATTGTGTAATTTTTCTGGGCATCATTTAAAACACGGCTAGCATAATAAATGACATGCAGAAGCTTGTTATGCCTTTGTCCCAGTACTGCACCAATGGCATGGTCACTGGCATCACACATTAGTTCAAATGGTAATGTCCATTCTGGTGTAGAAATAACTGGTGCTGTGACTAGCTTAGCTTTCAGAGTTTCAAATGCCTGCAGACACTCTGTGTCAAACACAAATGGCATGTCAGCAGCTAGCAGATTGCTCAGAGGTTTTGCAATTTTTGAAAAATCCTTTATAAACCTCCTATAGAATCCTGCATGCCCCAGAAAGCTTCTGATTGCCTTAACATTGGTAGGTGGTGGTAATTTTTCAATTACTTCCACTTTAGCTTGATCCACTTCTATTCCCTTGTTTGAAATTTTATGCCCAAGGACAATTCCTTCAGTTACCATAAAGTGACATTTTTTCCAGTTTAAAACTAGGTTAGTCTCTTGGCATCTTTTCAGAACAAGTGCTAAATGGTCAAGGCAGGAGCTGAATGAATCTCCAAATACTGAAAAGTCATCCATGAAGACTTTCAGAAATTTCTCTACCATATCAGAGAAGATAGAGAGCATGCATCTCTAAAAGGTTGCAGGTGCATTGCACAGTCCAAAAGGCATCCTTCTGTAGGTAAACACTCCAGAAGGACATGTGAATGTTGTTTTCTCTTGGTCCTGAGGATCTACTGCAATTTGGTTATAACCTGAATAGCCATCCAAAAAGCAGTAGTATTCATGACTTGCTAGTCTTTCTAGCATCTGGTCTATGAATGGTAAAGAAAAGTGATCCTTCCTGGTGGTTGTATTGAGCCTTCTGTAATCAATAGACATACGCCACCCTGTAACTGTTCTTGTAGGAACCAGTTTATTTTTTTCATTATGAACCACTGTCATGCCTCCCTTCTTGGGGACAACTTGGACAGGGCTCACACAAGGGCTATCAGAAATGGGATAAATAATCCCAGCCTCCAGTAACTTGGTGACCTCTTTCTGCACCACCTCCTTCATGGCTGGATTTTTAGCCGCCTCTGTGGTTGAACCACTGGCTTAGCATCGTCTTCCAATAGGATCTTGTGCATGCATCTTGCTGGGCTGATGCCCTTAAGATCACTTATGGACCACCCAAGAGCTGCCTTGTGTGTCCTTAGCACTTGAAGTAGTGCTTTCTCTTCCTGTGGATTTAAAGCAGAGCTTATGATCATCGGAAAAGTGTCACCTTCTCCCAGAAATGCATATTTCAGGGATGGTGGTAATGGTTTGAGCTCAGGTTTAGGAGATTTTTCCTCTTCCTGAGGAATTTTCAGAGGCTCTTTTATTTCCTCTGAATCCTCTAGATCAGGCTGGACATCTTTAAAGATGTTTTCTAGCTCTGATTCGAGACTTTCAGCCATGTTGATCTCCTCCACCAAAGAGTTAATAAGATCAACTTTCATGCAGTCTTTTGGTATGTCTGGATGCTGCATGGCTTTGACAGCATTTAACTTAAACTCATCCTCATTGACTCTCAGGGTTACTTCCCCCTTTTGGACATCAATGAGAGTTCGTCCAGTTGCTAGGGAAGGTCTTCCTAGAATGAGAGTAGCACTCTTGTGCTCCTCCATTTCCAGCACTACAAATTCAGTGGGAAAGGTGAATGGCCCAACCCTGACAATCATGTCTTCAATCACGCCTGATGGATATTTAATGGAGCCATCAGCAAGTTGGAGACATATCCAGGTTGGTTTGACTTCTTCAGTTAAACCAAGCTTTCTGATAGTGGATACAGGTATTAGGTTGATGCTTGCCCCAAGATCACATAAAGCTGTCTTGGTGCAATTACCCTCTAAGATGCATGGTATCATAAAGCTCCCGGGATCTTTAAGCTTTTCTGGGAAGCTTTTCAGAATGACTGCACTGCATTCTTCAGTGAGGAGAACTCTTTCAGTTTCTCTCCAATCCTTCTTATGACTCAAGATCTCTTTCATGAACTTGGCATAAGAGGGTATTTGCTCAAGTGCCTCTGCAAACAAAATCTTTATTTCAAGAGTCCTGAGATAGTCTGCAAAGCGGGCAAATTGCTTATCCTGCTCCTCTTGGTGGAGTTTTTGAGGATAAGGCATCTTGGCTTTGTATTCCTCAACCTTAGTTGCTGCAGGTTTATTTCCTACAGAGGTGGCTGGAGGAGCCTTTTTAGAGGGGTTGCTATCAGCACTTATGTGTGTCTGATCCCTCACTGGCGTTTGAATGCCAAGGTTAGAAGCTGGATTGGCGTTGGACGCCAACTTCTTACCTGTTTCTGGCGTTTAAATGCCAGAACTGAGCTTCCATTGGGTGTTTGACGCCAGCTCCTTGCCTGTTTCTGGCGTTTGAATGCCAGAACTGCGCGTGGGTTGGGCGTTTGACGCCAGCTTTGCATCCTTTTTTGGCATTTGAATGCCAGAGTTATTCCTCTCTGGGCTCTTACTGTCCTCAGAGGGATTTTGGATAATATTTTGCTCATCCTCTGTCAGTTGTTCTTTTCTTGGCTTTCTGCTGCTCTGAAGTGAGGTATTTAATGTTTTCCCACTTCTTAATTGAACTGCCTGGCAGTCTTCTATTATCTGCTTTGATAATTGTTGTTTTGTCTGATTCAATTGTGCTTCCATATTTTTATTAGCATTTTTAGTGTCTTATAGCATCTCCTTGAATTCTGCTAGCTGTTTTGTTAGAAAACAGAATTGTTGATTGAGTTCAGCAACTTGTTCTGGAGGACCAAGTTTAGTAGATACTGCTTCGGCTTCTTCTTTTATGGAGGACCCACTACTTATGTACAGATGCAGATTTCTAGCAACTATATCAATAAGCTCTTGAGCCTCTTCAATAGTTTTTCTCATGTGTATAGATACACCAGCTGAGTGGTCTAGAGATACTTGAGCTTTCTCTGCAAGCCCATAGTAGAAGATGTCTAATTGCACCCACTTTGAAAACATTTCAGAGGGGCATTTCCTTAGCATCCCTCTGTACCTCTCCCAGGCGTTATAAAGGGATTCATCATCCTCTTGTTTAAAGCCTTGGATGTCCAGCCTTAGCTGTGCCATCCTTTTTGGAGAGAAATATTGATTCAGGAATTTGTCTGATAACTGTGTCCATGTTCTTATGCTTGCTATGGGTTGGTTATTTAACCACCTCTTAGCTTGATCTTTTACAGCAAATGGAAACAGTAACAGCCTGTATACATCCTGATCTACCTCCTTGTCACACACTGTGTCAGTAATTTGCAAGAATTGTGCCAGAAACTCATTAGGTTCTTCTTGTAGAAGACTCGAATACTGGCAATTTTGCTGCACCATGACAATGAGCTGAGGATTTAGCTCAAAATTGCTTGCTTTGATGGGAGGTATACAGATGCTACTCCCATATGCAGCAGTAATGGGGTTAGCATATGACCCCAGAGTCCTTCTGGACTGTTCATTTCCACTTAGATCCATGATGGAGAAAGGGAGATGATGTGAATTGCAAGTAAAATATATTTTTATTTTTATTTTATTTAATTAAAAATAACCGAAAAAAATGAAATAAAATAAAGTAAAATAATTAGAAGATAAAATATAGATTTCGAAAATTTAAAGAAAAGGGAAATAAAAAGAAATTTGAATGTTGAATTGACTAATTAATTGAAAAAGTTCGAAAATTTTTTAATATGATTTTCGAAAAAGATTTGAATTTTGAATTTTTAAAACTAAGATAAGATAAAATAGAAAGTTTTAAAATAGAAATCTGAACTTTTAAAGGAAAATTTCGAAAATCAATTAGAATAAAAAGGGAAAGTATTTTTAAATTTAATGAAGAAAGAGAAAAACAGTAAAAACGATACCAAACTTAAAATTTTTAGATCAAAACAAGGAAAACAAACAAGGAAGCATTGAATATCGAAATGAACACTAAGAGCAACTAAAAAATTTTAAAAAATAGAAACACAAAGGACACCAAACTTAAAATATGAAACTAAACTCAAACAGAAGACTAAATTATGAAGTTATTGGTTTTGAAAATTTTCGAAAATAATTTAGAAAAATCAAATAAGGATTTTAAAATTTTAACCAAAAACTATAATAGAAGACTCTAAACCAAAAAGAAAAAGAAAATTTTCCTAATCTAAGCAACAAAATAAATTGTCAGTTGTCCAAACTCGAACAATCCCGGGCAACGGCGCCAAAAACTTGGTGCATGAAATTGTAAATCACACTTTTTACAACTCGTACCACTAACCAGCAAGTGTACTGGGTTGTCCAAGTAATACCTTATGTGAGTAAGGGTCGAATCCCACGGAGATTGTCGGCTTGAAGCAAGATATGGTTATCTTGTAACTTTTAGTCAGGATATCAATTATGATTATCAGTTTGAATTGCGAAAAATAAAAGAGCATGAAATAAATACTTGTGATGCAGTAATGGAGAATATGTTGGAGTTTTGGAGATGCTTTGTCTTCTGAATCTCTGCTTTCCTACTGTCATCTTCTTCACGCACGCAAGGCTCCTTCCATGGCAAGCTGTATGTTGGTGGATCACCGTTGTCAATGGCTACCATTCTATCAAACACCTGGTATGCAAGAAAAGTAAACATCATAAAATGCAAGAATCAATAAAATCTATCAACTACCAATTACAAGGAAAGTAAGATCACAACTCAAATCAACCATAAAAGAACATCAAACCTTAAATTGCATTAAAGAAAAGATCCAAATCCAACAAGAATTCATGAATATAAAAGAGGTATAAAAGAAAAATTAACACTACAAATCATGAGAATAAAAGAGTAGAAGCAAGAACTCATAAAGGAAAGAAGATGAAAACATGAAATTGGACCTAGATCTAAAAGAAATTAACATGAGAACCCTAATTCTAGAGAGAAGAGGGAGCTTCTCTCTCTAGAAACTAACCTACATGATGCTAAGTTACAAACAATTGCTCCCCCCTTGCCCAAGCTTGAATTCTACATGAAATAGCATCAGAAATGAGTTGGATTGGGCCCAAAATGAGCTGCAAAATTGCTGACCACGATTTCACTTTAGTGAACCACGTGCTCCATCGGCGCACACGCGTACATGGCGTGTGCGCGCCCCTATACGGCAGACAACTATGGCAAATTTTATATCATTTTGAAGCTCCAGATGTTAGCTTTCCAACGCAACTAGAACCGCCTTATGTGGACCTCTGTAGCTCAAGTTATGATCGATTGAGTGCGAAGAGGTCAGGCTTGACAGCTTTACGGTTCCTTCATTTCTTTATGAGTTTTCCCACTTTGCATGCTTTTCTCCTCACTTCTTCCATCTAATACTTGCCTTATGAACCTGAAATCACTCAACAAACACATCAAGGCATCGAATGGAATTAAAGTGAATTGAATTTGGCTATTTTAAGGCCTAAAAAGCATGTTTTCACATTTAAGCACAAATCAAGGGAGAATTGCAAAACCATGCTATTTCATTGAATAAATGTAAAAAAAGGTGATAAAATCCCCCAAATTAAGCACAAGATAAACCACAAAATTGGGGTTTATCATCTTACTATACATCCAAGTCTTTTTGACAACTCAATTCAACTAAGTTGGTCCAAACTCAACAAAAACCAGTTTCATTAGTGAGCGTGAATGTATGCTCCAACTCCCCAGCCACTAACGTGAACGTGAACGTTCATATCTACGTTTATATCCTTCTTCTTCTTTGCGTTCTTCCTTCTTCTTCTTCTTCTTCTTCTTCTTCTTCTTCTTTGCGTTCCTCCTTCTTCTTCTTCGCGTTTATGCTTCTTCGTGTATTTTCTCCCCATTGTCGTTCTTTTATTGATGCTGTTGTTGCTGTGGTTTTTTTTACCTCCTTTTCTTCCTAGTAATTTTGTAGCATTGAGCATTGATTTGTTCTTTCTTTTTTTGCTTTATTCCTCTCAAGAGAGTGAAATAAGAAGAATTGTGAAAAAATAAAATAAGAAGAAGATGATGAAGAAGAAAAAGACGAAAAAGAAGAAGAAGTAATAGCAGAAGATAAGGAGGAGGAAGAGGAAGAGTTGTGAATTATATAGAATTTATCAGAATAAATAATGCTAAAATTTCTTAACAACAACACAGATTTTTTAGTTTTTATACTGAAATTTTGCTACAAAAGCACAAAAATATCTTCTTTAATGCTGCATTTTTCCTTCTTTTTTTTATTATTCTTTCTTTCTTTCTTTTTTCTGTTACTCTTATTTCTTCATTTAGGAGCATTGCTTCTCATATTAGACTTGAATGAATGTTTGTAATGTATTGTAATATTATTTAGTTGAATGAATGTAGGTTTATTCTTCCCATTGATTTTTTAGCATTATATATTTCTTCTTCTTCTTTGTTTGATTTTTTTGTTTTTATTCTTGTTAAGAGAGTAAAACAAGTAGAATCATGAGAAAATAAAACAAGAAGGAAAATATGAATATGAAAAGAAGAAGAAGAAGATGATGATAATAATGAAGAAGAAGAATGAAAAAGAGGAGTTTTGAGTTATCATTAAGTAATTTTGGTGCATTTTGGATTTAAATAAGGTACAATTGGTCTGTGCTTGTTTTGAACCGAGTTTGTTCGTGTATCGTCATTGTTAAATAATTTTGGTGCATTCTGAATTTAATTTTGGTACATTCTGGATTTAAATAAGGTGCATTTTTGTCTGAACTTGTTTTGAATTGAGTTTATTTGTGTGTCTCCATCATTAAGGAATTTTCGTGCATTCTAGATTTGAACTGTTATACATATAAGAAAAAGACGACGATGATTGATGGGTCGGGATTTGCACCGATTTGGATTTTTTCACTTAAAATAACTTTCGTTGGAAGTATAGACCAAACCGGCAATCAACTCCCACCATCAATGTTTAATTTTCCAATACAAATATAACCGAGAGTAATTCAACCTCGGGTCGTTCTCCCTATGAATGCAATTAAGATGTCACAATCTTGGTTGTGAGGATACGGAATTTTGAAATCAAAGAACGAAAGATTAAAAGAACTAAGAAATAAAAGAACTAAGAAATGATCAAAAAAGATATTAATGCAAGTAAAAAAAAGAGATAAGATCAAAACTTAGTGAAAATGCTATAAATGCATAAAAGAGCCTTGACTTGGGAAAGAGAATTAAGGAATCCTATCATGGTCATAACCACAACTATGACAACTATGATGAGTCAATCTCGCTTCGTCGACCCCTAACATCGAGGAGTAAGTCAAGTAAGCATAATTGACCTTAATCCATAAGTCCTAGCTAACTTACTAATTGCTTAGTAAAAAGCTAGCGTCAATGGAAACAAGAATCAACTAACTACCCAAGAATTACCATAAATGTCGGATATTATGACTCTAGTATCCTAGGAACTCATTTTCCAAGTCAAGGTGTGAAAATCTACTCAAAACTCATAATTGGCATTTTCACAAATACCTTGTGGGCATAAAAACAAAACATGTAAAATTGCAAAGGAAAATGAAAACTATATCCAAAATATTCACAAAATCAACAGTAAACATTCAATCAAGCATATATAAATCATAAAGCATCAAAGTCATAAGCAAAAGATTCAATAAATTAAAATTGCATATATTAACAAAATACTTGAATCATAAGACAAAGTAGCAAGAGTAGTGAAATTAAAGAGGGAATTAAAGATTACTTACAATAAGGATGAGTAAAATCCAAGATCGAAAGCAAAACTATAAAATGCTACAATGAGATTTTAGTAAATCCTAAGAGAGAATTTTCTATCTATACTACTCCTACTCCTAATGCATTTTCTACCTAAAAGGAAAGTGTCCTAAGCTAATTCTTTGATATGGAATGAAGTCCCCTTCATATAGCACTTTGATTCAGTTTTAGCACACTCAAAATTGGGCCAAGAAAGCCCCAAAATCGCGAGTCATGTGCTTCATTAATGAAGTCACGCGCAGGGACTTGTGCGTACGCACACTTGACTGTGTGCTTCTCCTTATTTTTCTTCATGTGTTCTTCCTTCTTACATGCCTCCTTCCACTTTTGCCTAGCCATTCTTGTCTATTGGACCTGAAATCACTTACAAAACATATCACGGCATCGAATGGAATAAAAGTGGGATTATATTACTCAATTTAAGCATAAAAATGCAGGTTTTCACATTTAGGTTCAATTTAGGGATAAAAACACAAAAGATGCTATTTTGGTGATTAAGTGTGAGTTTATGTGATGAAATCCATCTAATTTATGCCAAAATTTATCGTCAAATATGGACTCATCAATGATGATAATAATGATAATGGAGGAGGAGAAAAAAAGGAAGGAGAAAATTGAAGAAATTCAAATGAGAAAAGAAACAGGAGGAGGAGGAGGAGGAGGAGGAGGAGGAGGAGGAGGAGATAGAGGTGGTGGCGTGGTGGTGGTGATGATGACGATAATGAAAGAGAAAGACGAGAAAAAGGAGGAGAAGAAAAAGACATCAATGATGAAGATAACGATAACGATAATGACCATGATAATGACGATGATGATGAAGATAGAGGAAAAGGAGGTAGAAAAGAAAGGAGAAGAAGAAATTTTAATGAAAAAGGAGGAGGAGGAGGAGGAGGAGAGAGGTGGTGGTGGTAGTTGTGGTGACAATGATGATGATAACGAAAGATAAAGATGAGAAAAAAAAGAGGAGAAAAAGAAGAAAAAGCATCAACATATGAGGAAGAGGAGGAGGAGGAGAAAAAGAAGAAGATATACACGTGAATTTAAAACTCTTAATAATAGTTTGATTAGACTTGATTAAATATTTTTACTTAATTGTAAAGTTTTTTTCTTAATTTAATAGCTATATATATAGATAAAAAAAATAATCAGAAACAACACGGCTATTATAACATTAGCATATAATAATATATAAAAAAAAGTAATCATAGCTGCTTAATTAGAATAATGCAAGAACATATGTGAATTAAATATATTCTAATATATAAGAAAATAATTATTGGGACTAAAATGTACTAATTTAATAATATGGTTTCCTATTTCAAAGCAAATCAATCATACACTACATAAAGTTATTTGACGAATAATAATGTGAAAAGAAAACTATCATTTAAAAGAAAACTGTCGTAAATTTTTTAATTTTATAAACAATCACGCATAATTATCAAAGTTTTAAAAATTAGATCAGTGATCGAACCACTATAATTATTAATTTATTGGTCTAATCGATTCAACCGTAGTTCAATCAGAATAGTCGTTTTATAATAGAATAATAAATAAAATATAAATAAATATATTAAAATATAATTATAATCTAATATAAATTTTAAAATATTATCTAAATTTAAGTGATCACTCAAATCAATACTAAAAATCCAATCATGAGAACAAACAAACAAACATAAAAATTACCTCCAAAACCAAAATGAAGTTAAACAAATCACAAACAGAAGATCAACCTTGTAGATGTAGAGCCCATATTGAAACATGTAGTAAAACTCTAGGATTCCTGGAAAAGTAAATAAGACAGGAAGCAATACAACATTTAATATACATTCTTTTATTAAAAGAACTCAATTTATGTTAGCACGAGAATTAAAAGCTTTAACAAAAATTAACAAGATTTAACTAAAATTAACAAAGTTTTCAATACAATTTTAACAATGTTTGCACAAAACTTAACTTGCTTTAATAAAGATTAACAAAGTGTTCAATCCAATTTTAATAAGATCAGCACAATATTTTTACTTTTCAGCACAAAATTTAACAATAGAAAAAGAAGCAAGAAGGAGTCAATAACAGTTATCAATTTATCATCAAGCAATAACAGAGTTATCATTTATCATCAAGCAATGAGCAAAGCTAACCAACCAAGAACAAGCAATGACCACTGAGCATTCAATAAAAATGAAAAACATTTAATAATCATCTAATGATTTGATTTTAGAATAGAGCATTAAAAAAATCGAACAAGTGAGCAATGACCTTCGATCTAAGATGGCGAGCAGACGAAGATGACGGCTAGCACCACAGCGAGCACATGAAGATGAGGACGCTCGAGGAAGAAGTTGCGCGCCTGCGATTGGTGAGTCTGAGAGAATAGGGGTTGCGGCAGACAGGATGAAGACAAAAGCCCATGAGTGCGACGGACGACAGCAGTGGCTCACTCCTTACGGTGGTCACTACTAGAAAACTAGTTATTACAGACGGATATTTCGGACAGATTTTATCGCACGGAAATACAGACGGAATTTTAGAGGGATTTTTGTCGGAAAATAAAAAAAATTGAATTAGCATAAATTACAGACAGAAAAGAGAATCCGTCGATAATTCTGTCGGAAAAATTAATTTTTTTCGTGAGAAATGGTTACAGACGAAAAATATATCTGTAATTAAATGGACAAAAATGCTGCATTTTATTAAATTATTATAGACAGAAAATCCGTCTGTAATTTAAAATTTTCCGTTGAAAATATTAACTTAAACCTAAACTCTACTTCTATCCCCTCGAGCTCCACAGTCCACACTCCACACTCCATAGTCATCTTCCTCTCCATTCACACTCCAAATCTTTCTCCTCAACGCCGCATTCTTTTATCACCGTTGTTTCATCACCACAGTCATCCACCGCATTCTTCCATCATCAACACCTTTGGGACTTCCATCACTCTCGTCATCGTCAATCATCACTCTCGTTAAGCCTAACTCTACTTTTATGAGTATAAACTTTAATCCTCCTTTAGTGACTTTTTCTTCTCTTCAAACCCAACATTGATGGTGAGTATTTGAATTTTCTACTATATTTTCTTCCAGCTAGTTTAATTGCTGCTTGATTTCATTTCCGATTTAGGATTAAGCTAGCATTTGCTTTTGATTTTGTGATTTATTTGGTTGTTGTGATGAATTTTTCATTTAATCAAAGCGTTTCGAATGATGCATGTGAGTTGTTTGATGAAAAGCCTCAGAAATGGGATTCTTCTCCTTCATTTCCTTCTGAGCTTTTTGATTCCAAAGAGTCTCAACCATCACCTTCTTCTGGGATTTTTGGCTCTATATTTTCTCCTCAGTTACCTAAGGTCAATGAATTTTCCTTCATTTTTCCTTTTTCATTCTTATTTATTTAATTCATTTTGTTTCTATCTTTCTGCATTTCATGCTTAGGTTGATGATGATTTCTCCTATGTAACAGATTTTCTTTTACTTTTGCATTTGCTCTTTGATTTTGTTTTTGTTGTTCCTACAACATAGTTCCAAAAAACAAAGATAAGCATTTAATTTGTACATGAAGATGAATTGAATTCAATTAGCTTTTCCAAGTTCTTTGAATCATAACAAAGTTTTCATTGCATATATTTAGACTCATATTAATAAGCATCTCTTAGTGTTTTTTTTTAAATTTTATTTATTTATTTATTTGTGTTGAGTCAGGTATTAGGTAGAGAATCTCTGAGTCATATTAATAAGTTTTATTTATTTATTTTATTTAGTTACTATGATACATTTTTGAAGAAATATAAAGACCTTGCAAATACACGGAATTGGATTCAATCATTACTTGGTAAGTATTTATTCCTCTTATGATGACATATTTTTCTTTGAACCAAATCAAGTCTGCCTTAATATCTCTCTTTATCAAACAATTTGGATTTTGGATCTGCAGTTGCTCTGTCATATTCGGAACAAATACTAGATGGGAGTTTATGGGGTTCGGAACAAATTTTTTTACTAATTTAATGTTATGTAATTGAATATACTTATAAAACTATTTTACATTACATATTGAATTCATCTTATTTTGCCTAATAGATTAATTAGCATTATATATATTATGAAGAATGATTTTATTAATATAGTGTTTCTTTTCCTTATTTATTTATTAGAACGGAGAGAGAGCAAGAGATTAGGAGGGTGTAAATTAATCTTTATTTAAGAGCTTCAGCAGTGAATGGTACAACAGTTTTTTGACATAGTTTCTCACATACTTTTACCTCTTCTCTATCTGTCTATTTACGGCGGCCATCAACAGGTATCCATCAACCAACCCCACTTATTTATCTTAAACTCCTTCTAGCCGTTGCGAAGGCCTTAAGGCAAGTAGCTGAAGGAAAAGCTTCTGCTCAAGCTGAGGCCGCTGAATGGAAATGAAAATTTGAGTTGGAGAGGGTGTGGAATCTGCAGTTTGATTCTACAGGTCCTTATAATTTTATAATGCAAGTTTCACTTTCTGTGTACACATTTCCTGTTTTATAACAGTTGATATTGCGGAAGAAACAATAAACTTTTTTCATCTGCCTGAACAGCAAAATCAATTTTATTTGTTTACTTGAGATTATTTGTTTACTTGAGTTATTTTAATGTAAAACAGAATATTATATTGATATAAGGTTTTGGGTTTAATTTAATGTGTTGTTTTTCAGGCCTGGTGTGTGGGGAAATGAAGGTGGTCAAGTGTAGCAAAATTATTTCCTCATCAAACTATTCATTTCATATGGTTAATGGAATTATTCAAGATTGGATAAAGAGAAAGCTTATATAAATATCATATGAAACAACTAGCTCAAGTTCTTGGAAGGTCCTTCTTTCTCAATCTCAATGCCTAATTTGCTTCTTTTTTTTCCTCCTGTTTTGATTTTTGAGTTTTCTGCTAACTATGTAGTGAGGAAGAGGTTAAGAAGAAGATATACTCTGTTTCCACTACTTGGCACCCTGATTTCCGAAGAGCTTTCTTACAAAGTTAAAGGTAGGTTTAACCGCTACATTTTTTCTGATTCATCTTCCCATCAGTTCTTGCTTTTCATTAATGTCGATGCTTATTAGATTTGTTTTCATTGCTTGCATGTGTTAAATTCTGATTTGCAAAGCATTTTTGATATCACAATTGCTTTGTATTTAAAAGATTCCTCAACACTCTTATTTCTTGATGAACCAACAAGTGAACTTGACACTGCTGCCTCTTACTATGTCATGAAAAGAATTAAATCCCTTGATCATAAAGATACCATTTAAAGGACAGTTATTGCATCAATCCATCAGCTTAGTGCTGAAGTTTTTCAATTCTTTGATAATCTCTATTTGCTCTCTGCTGGCAAAACAGTTTACTTTGGACCTTCTTCTGCTGCAATTCAGGTTAATATACAACTAAGAACCAACTAACTAACTAGTTCATATTTTCAATGCCTATCATTTCTATAATACTATCATAAGAACATCATCTTGTATGTAGTTTTTCACTTCCAATGGTTTTTCTTGTCCTGCTCTTCAAAACCCCTCAGATCATATGCTAAAAACTATAAACAAGGACTTCGATCAGGTAATAAGATTTCCAATGCCACTTTTCTTTTCATTAACAATTCAATTGTTCTAAATGAGAAACTTGTTGTGCAAGGAAAATGAGATGCCTCCTGATGATGGTGGGAATGGAATCATACCAACGGAAGAAGTAATCCAGATTCTTGTAAACTCATATAACTCATCTGAGATGAACCAACAAGTTCAAGCTGAAGTAGCAATGCTTTCTGAAACGGTATATGGCACTTAAGGAGGTTTTTGAAAGTTTGGATTTAACTGGGTATGAATTATTTTTCTACTGAATTTTCATCTAATGACTTGTATAAAGATGCTTGCATAAGTCGTTTCGGAGGAACAATTGAGTGCTGCTGAAATGGGACAAAGAATTAAGCTATTACAAGAAGATAGGTATTTATTTTACAAAAATGCACTTTTCTATTTATACTTATCTGAATAGGTTCCTCTTGAGCTTCCATTTTCAAAGGGAGAAGCCATGGATGATCCAACTTGCCTCTGTTACTTGCATCTCTTTGGCTGCTAAAGTTGAAGAAACTCAAGTGCCTCTTCTCTTGGACCTTCAAGTACATATTTTTTTTCTCCTTTATATCAGAAAACTCATCATGATGTATCTAATAATGTGATTATTTGATCATGAATCATCATTAAATTGAACACTTTTGAGGATTTAATTTAGCTTGTGTCGTACACTTGTTTAATAGACTTAAGTTTTGGAAGAGCAGGAAATTGTTTCTGTTAGGAAATTAACCAACTGGATAAACCCTTGGGGGGAAAAAATTAAATTGTTGCTGCTGGTGCTGGATTATCCTTAGTTGACTCAGTGGTGATCTCTCAACCTGGCTTATCTCTGTAAGTTGATTGCATTTGTTGTTTAGAATCGCGGTGATCAAAGAGCAAAAAGAGAGAATATGCAGAAAGCGAAGAATATGAAAATTTACTAGAATAAGAAAAATGGTTATTACAATTTGGTCTACAATTTGATCATGTAGTAATAACTAATCTTGATTTACAACTCATATCAAAGTGATAAACTTCTATATATGCTAATAGCATTTTCTAAATTCATGGCTTACTTATTTTTTTTAGTTATTTATTATTATTTTTTTAATGAAAATGTGCATCTTTGTCTGTTATTAACTTAGTTGTAGGCCGATTTTTTGCCTTTGAGAAAGCTCACAAGTTGGACCCTAGTTCAAGTGGTTGAGGTGTTCGCCAATTCAAAACTGCACTTCTCCAACGCCTGAAAAGAGTAAGTGCTAGTGTGTTTGTCTTCACCATAATCTGTTTGTTCTAGATATGCATGTTCTGCATTAGTTTGCTTTTTGGGGAAATGGACTTTGTATATTGTCATGGGTGCTGATTGAGATAATTCTTGGTATACTGTGTTGTACCTTTTTCTCTTCTCATAGATAAAGTATGGAACTATTATTAACCCACTAAAAGATATGCTGTTGAAAGCTGAACTTGGGTCAGTTCTTGCTAATTTATGAATTCTGCATTGTTTACAAACAGCAGTTTCTTTCTGTGTTGAAGTCTTGAAGAGGTCTAATATCTAATTTATAATTATTTTTGTCATGGTTTAAGGATGACATATCATTATGAATATTTCTAGTATAGTGGTATGTCAATATAGAATGCATTGTTGTATCTACATTTATTTAGCAGGTGGAGTGGAACTGTTTCTGCTGTTGTTTCTATGGAGGTTAGCTTCAGATACATCATATGGTCACATACAACTTCCTTTCTTTTTTTTCTATGCACATAGTCACATACACTTACCAGTTACGACCCTGTTTATTAATGGGCCTTGTTGCCTTAGTGCCTTGCATATTCGTTTTCATTAGTTTATGAAGAAAAAGTAAAATTGGTGAAAATAATAAAAATTTATATTTTGTTATTAATTTATCTTTCACAAAATCCTAGAATTAGAAAACATTGAAATATGAAAACAAACTCTTGACTTTATTTTCATTAACCTGAACGAGGAATTGCATGAATATAAACATGACCGGCACTCATTTAATTGATTTTTTTTTTGTAATATAGTTTCTACATTATTGAAGCTATGTTAACTTCTTTTACATTTATTTTTTTTCTATATTAGTTTTGCTATCAGACATTTATTTTTTTTTTAAAATAAGTCCCCAATGCCCATTGCATCTTAAATTAATGTTGAACGTGAACAAGTTGCATCGGACAGTGTTGGCAGCAACATTTAGCAGAATTGGAATCAAATCACTATCCTCTTCTCTGATTTATTATCATTACTTGAGACTAGAGACATCAAAGACATGTGATACTATTACTAATTCACTAAGTCAAAGATAAACTTATCTATGACTTGATCAACTTAGTATTTGTAATAAATTTACAGTTTGTTTTATGGGTCCCTAAACCTTAGCAAAGATTTATGTAAGCATGTATTTCATTTCATTAGTTACTATAACACTGTATTCTAACTTCTATGAGCATTAGTTGCCACTTCTATGTGGATCAATAAGCCATTTCATTAGTTACTATAACACTGTATAATTGATAAAAGAAATGGAGAAATGTAATATGTTGCACTCCTCTCTTGTATATTTTTTGTTTTTTGTGTTAAGAGATATTGACAAGAAATGAGAATATAAAAAAGATTTATTTTACGCTATAAAAGAAGAGTGTAAAAAATTATCATTTATCAAAAGTTACCTGAATTCTCTTTTGACTAAAACAAAGAACAAGTTGACTGGAACATTTCGGGCGCTGAAGAGCTTGGAGAGTATGACTTATTTGTAAGTGATAGCTAGAACCTATTTACAATTCTATTATGTAAGATTCAACTAAAGTTTATTAACAACTTGTCAAGTATTACATTTGAACTTTGCTTAATTAGTCTTTGTTTCATGAAATTGTGATCACTATCCATTAGAAACCTTTCTTCCAACAATCTTCAAGGAATAAATAAATTCCAATCAATAACTTAGCACTTTATTGCAACTTCCCGGCAACGGCGCCAAAAAGTGGCAGAAATTGGCGAGTTAAGAAATTATTATAAGAGATACGTTGAGAGTATAGTTCTTACCAACCAAAAATCTGCTTACCAATTTAGAAGGGTTGTCACAAAATTAGAATCAAAATACTGGGAGTATGAATCCCAGGTCATCTCCCAACGAGTTGTAGAAAGATGTGCTATTTTATTAATCAGATATTTTTCAAAAGGGGTTGAGTTTGATAGACAGAAAATTAAATCAGAGAATTTGTATAATTTAAATAAAAACCTTGACCGGGAGCAGATTAGTCGGAAGTCCTATCCTTGTTGGAGTTTTTCCAAGATCAAATTGATAATTGAAGGTTGTCTACTCAGTTATCATTTACCAGATAAAGGAAAGTTAAGCAAGTTGGAAGTCAGTTTCTATTCACAAGTTCTAATCCTCTCCCTTGGGAAGGACTAGTGTCAGTGACTAGAGGGCGACCCAACGCTAAACCCAATTATAATTTTACTCTTGAGCATTCCAACTCAAAGTTCTCCTTTCAACCAACTCCCAATCAAGTTATGAAACTACTCGCTCATTATAAATGTAAAATTCACGAAATAAGAAAGGGGAATAAAGCAAGACATGATAAATAATAATCAAAAGGATCAATTAAAAATAAAAATAGTTCTTGTATTAATAAATTCTAAAAATAATCCAATAGTAACTCTGAATAAATTAAGGATATGAAAGAGTAAGTGACAAGTAAGGAAACAAACTAGAATGATGAAGTCTTGACGGAGGTAATAACTCTTCTCAATATCCCAATCCAAAAAGCAATAAAATCAAAATCATAAGAACTATGAATGTGTAGAGAGAGAACCTAGAGGAGGAGTAAACTCAGATCTAAAAACTAAAATTACGCGGAATGAATGTTGTTGTTGGTCTTTGCATGTTTCCTGGCTCTAATATGCTTTTCTGGGCCAAAAACTGGGTCAAAACAGGGCCCAAAATCGCCCCCAGCAAATTCTGCAGATTCTGCAGATCGCGCACGTCACGCGAGCGCGTCATCCACGCATTCGCGTCATCCAGCGTTTTGCCTTGCCACGCGTGCGCGTCGTCCACGCATTCGCGTCACTTATGCAGTTTCCAATCCATGCGTTTGCGTCAGGCACGCGAGCGCGTCACTGCAATTTCCTCTATTTCGCACGATCGCGTGAGCCATGCGTCTGCGTCACTTCTCGCTAGTTATCTCCTCAATTTCTTGTGTTCCTTTCATTTTTGCAAGCCTCCTTTCCAATCTCCAAGTCATTCATGCCTTATAAAGCCTGAAACACTTAACACATAGATCACGGCATCGAATGGAATAAAGGAGAATTAAAATACATAATTAAAAGTCTTTAGGACACAGTTTCCAACCATGGAGTAATTTTGGGAAGGAATTGTAAATACATGCTAAATTAATGAATAAGTGGGTAAAGATTCGATAAAACCACACAATTAAACACAATATAAACCATAAAATAATGGTTTATCAACCTCCCCACACTTAGACATTAGCATGTCCTCATGCTTAGTTGAAGAAGATAAAATCAATGAGCAGGAACATGTAAAACTCATGCAATGCAATGCAACCTATACATATGAATGCAACTATATGATTCTTGTCCACTTGGTCAAAAGTAAATAAGCCCTTCAAGACAATCACGAATCAAAGATTGGGTAGCTAGGTATGAAATTTAAGTTATATAGAATATATATATGTGTATTAGGTGAAAGCTTGGGTTAATTAAAGATTCAATTTATAAGCTTACTTAGCCATATATGTACCCTTACCCCTACCTTGGCCCCATTACAATCTTGAAAAGACCTCATGATGTTTGCATTGGTACATTAAATGTTGTTGATTGGTTGGGAGAAGAACAAAAATTAGAAAGCATGATTAGAGAAGGATAAAGTGATTACTCTATACACTAGAGAGATTAGAGCGTACATACATCATCAGTGAGGGTTCAATGCCTAAATTCTATGTTCCCTGCTTTCATGAGCTACCTTCTTGCATTTTTATCTGTCCTTACTGTATAAGAATTGAATTAGTGGAATTTGATTCGTGATTGTCTTGAAGGGCTTATTTACTTTTGACCAAGTGGACAAGAATCATATAGTTGCATTCATATGTATAGGTTGCATTGCACTGCATGAGTTTTACATGTTCCTGCTCATTGATTTTATCTCCTTCAACTAAGCATGAGGACATGCTAATGTCTAAGTGTGGGGAGGTTGATAAACCATTATTTTATGGTTTATATTGTGTTTAATTGTGTGGTTTTATCGAATCTTTACCCACTTATTCATTAATTTAGCATGTATTTACAATTCCTTCCTAAAATTACTCCATGGTTGGAAACTGCGTCCTAGAGACTTTTAATTATGTATTTTAATTTCCTTTATTCCATTCGATGCCGTGATCTATGTGTTAAGTGTTTCAGGCTTTATAGGGCATGAATGACTTGGAGATTGGAAATGAGGCTTGCAAAAATGGAAGAAACACAAGAAATTGAGGAGATGACCAGCGAGAAGCGACGCAGACGCATGGCTCATGCGATCGCGCGAAATAGAGGAAATTGCAGTGACGCGCTCGCGTGCCTGACGCGAATGCATGGATTGGAAATTGCACAAGTGACGCGAATGCGTGGACGACGCGCATGCATGGCAAGGCAAAATGTTGGATGACGCGAATGCGTGAATGACGCGCTCGCGTGACGTGCGCGATCTGCAGAATCTGCAGAATTCGCTGGGGGCGATTTTGGGCCCTGTTTTGACCCAGTTTTTGGCCCAAAAAAGCATATTAGAGCCAGGAAACATGCAGAGACCAAGAACAACATTCATTCCGTGTAATTTTAGTTTTTAGATCTGAGTTTACTCCTCCTCTAGGTTCTATCTCTATACATTCATAGTTCTTAGGATTTTGATTTTATTGCTTTTTGGATTGGGATATTGAGAAGAGTTATTACCTCCGTCAAGACTTCATCATTCTAGTTTGTTTCCTTACTTGTCACTTACTCTTTCATATCCTTAATTTATTCAGAGTTACTATTGGATTATTTTTAGAATTTATTAATACAAGAACTATTTTTATTTTTGTTGATCCTTTTGATTATTATTTATCATGTCTTGCTTTATTCCCCTGTCTTATTTCGTGAATTTTATATTTATAATGAGCGAGTAGTTCCATAACTTGATTGGGAGTTGGTTGAAAGGAGAACCTTGAGTCAGAATGCTCAAGAGTAAAATTATAATTGGGTTTAGCGTTGGGTCATCCTCTAGTCACTAACACTAGTCCTTCCCAAGGAAGAGGATTAGAACTTGTGAATAGAAACTGACTTCCAACTTGCTTAACTTTCCTTTATCTGGTAAAGGATAACTGAGCAGACAACCTTCAATTATCAATTTGATCTTGGGAAAACTCTAACAAGGATAGGACTTCCGACTAATCTGCTCCCGGTCAAGGTTTTTATTTAAATTACACAAATTCTCTGATTTAATTTTCTGTCTATCAAACTCAACCCCTTTTGGAAAACATCTGATTAATAAAATAGCACATCTTTCTGCAACTCGTTGGGAGACGACCTGGGATTCATACTCCCAGTATTTTGATTATAATTTTGTGACAACCCTTCTAAATTGATAAGCGAATTTTTAGTTGGTAAGAACTATACTCGCAACGTATCTCTTATAATAATTTTTTAACTCGCCAATTTCCGCCACGTCAGGCCTATTCCAATCAGCTATCACGGATTGGTAATTTGGATACATTGTAAGTATGAATCATTTAATGTATCTACTTATGTAAAATGTAAATCTCTCTGGTTCACACTGATGATTTATTCTAATAGAATTTGCTAATCTTAGAAGTGTTATGGACATGCAAGTCATTTATCTTTTTTTCTCATATGAATCTGTTTTCTCCTTTGATTACTTCCTTTTTTCTCAATAATGATTCTGTTTACAATGAACTAGATTCTAATCCAACAGGAAGTGGATGTGATTCAGAAGAAGCTACTGTTGAGGAATCTAATGAGAATAAAGATGCTATGGACCTTGAGATTCGTTCAACAGAGAATGTGGTGGGAAAACTAGTAAGAACAAAGCACCATAAGGAAATTACTTTTCCTTTGGTAATCAACTCTTCTGAATCAAAACCTATCAGGTTCAAGAAGAATTCATGCACATATGGCTGATGGATGCTGATTCATGTCCATTTTTTGAGAAATAATTCAGTTAATCTTTCTGTAATATATGTAAAATTGTGTAAAATTTAGTATGGTTGAACAATATACTGAGGATTATATTGATAATACACTTTGTTTATGTTTTGAATTATATTGACTTGCTTATTTATAATAATTTTCTTTTAGTTTTATAATACGATGAATTTGTTTATTTTTTGTAATATTATAAATATTCGAATACAAATTAGATAAAATTTGTATTAAATTTATATTTATTTTGTATGAAAACAAGTTTATTTTGTAATTAGAAAAATAAAAAATTCTATTTTACCTTATTGACGAATTTACAGACGAATTTTCTGTCTGTAATTAGAATGTGAGATGATTTCCCAAGATTCAAATTACAAACAGAAAATCCGTTTGAAAATCTGTCTGTAACTACAGACGGAAAATTTGTTAGAAAGTTCATCATTTTCGGGAAATGGATGGAGAATTTATAGAGGAAAAATCCGTCGGTAACTGGTAAAAATCCATCGGTAATTTTTCGACGAAAAAAATCCGTTAGTAAATAATTTCCGACGGGACTTTTACAGAGGGACAAAATCTGTCGGTAACCAAAAATTCGTCTGTAATAAAAACTAAATCTGTCTGTAAATCTGTCTGTATTAATCCATTTTCTAGTTGTGGGTGGTGGAGGCTACGGTTGTGGACAGCTCTGCTTTCAGTGCTTTGTTGCTTTCTGAAGAAAGGGGCTAGGCTAGGGATTGGAGTTTGAAGAATGGGTTAGGGGCACAAAGAAGGCACGCACGAAGCGGGAAGCTCTTGAGCATGACGGACGATGGCGAGTAAGTGATTGATGAGTCCGAACAAGGGTTGAAGAGCGAACACTGACAGCATGAAGAGGGAAACTCCTGAGTGCCATGGACGGCGACAGCAACAGTCTCTCACTCCGATAGACGGATGACGAACAGTGACAGCGACAGCGATTTGTGGATGCTAGGGTTTTTCTTTAGTGAGGGGAGTTTGCTTTCTCATTTTGAAGGAATGCGATTGATGCGTGAGCATTTTTCTTTATTTTCTTGTTATTTTAGATATGAATTTATTGAGTTTTATTGAGATTTTAGTGTTTGAAGCCTATTTTGGATGCTACTTTTAGTCGTTCTATTGTTTTGATCATTTTAGGTGAAGTTTAGATCAGTTTGACAGATTCTGTACAAAAGAAAAGAGAAGAATTTTAGTTCTGTTGAGCTGGCACTAAACGCTGCATCTGGCATTTAGTGTCCAAGCGCTTTGAAATGCGTGCAGCCACTCTGTCAAGCTGGCGTTAAACGCAGACATGGGCGTTTAGAGCCAGGTGCCTCGTAACATGTGCGAGCTCACTGCCTTGAGGGAGGCTAAACGCCAAGCCTAGCGTTTCGCGCCAGGAAGACAGCAACAAGTAGAAAGATTACTGCCTCGTGGAGCGCAGATCCAATTTCAACAAAGGGGCTTCATTTAGATTAGGGTTATAATTATTGTATTTTATTTTGTTTTGGTTACTTTTATTTAGAAACATAATCTTTTGGGCTTTAGTAGTTATTATTTTATTTTATTTTCAAATCAAATTATGTTAGATATAAAAAGGAAAAAGATTTAGCCCTTTGGGCAGCTCTTCTCTTCTATAGCATTCTAGTTTCACATACTTTTGAACTCTAGTTTTTTCTTTGAGTCATGAGCAACTAAACCTCCCTTGTTAAGGTTAGGAGCTCTGTTTATTCTATGGATTAATGCTATTGTCACTCTATTTTAATTAATGTATTGATTTAAATTCAACGATTACTTTCGCTATTCATCTTATGAATTTGAGTGTATTGGAAAATAACTCTTGTTCTACATGAATTCTTATTGATTCTTAGAAAAGTTATCTCACCTGAATACTAGCTTGAAAGTAAATTCTTCCTAAATCACTAAGTGCCTGGACTTAACGGGATACGTGACATATAATCCTCTTATATTTGGGTAATTACGATTTTTGTGGCTAATAAACTAGAATTAAACCTAACCCTTTAATCTATATTAAGTGACCAAGGAATTGGTAGTTGATTAGGTTAGAGGAGACTAAATCGCTAAGGAATTAGGGTTTAGTCAATTACAATTTCCCATTAATTGAATTTTGTATGATTAAAGTAGTTGGTAAGAAATATTATCCGAAAAATAAATATCTCTAAAACCTTAACTGTTCTCTCATATAATTCTCACAACTCGTCCATTGCTTGATTTATTAATTACTGCTTGATGCTTTTGAATCCTAAAATACTATTTTCTACTTGTCTGACTAAGTGAATCATTCGATTATTGTTGCTCGGTCTATCAATCCTCGTGGGATCGACCCTCACTCACCTAAGGTATTACTTGGTACGACTCGATGCACTTGCTGGTTCAGTTGTGGTATTCTAATTCCATACTAGCGATTGGAGAGAAGGGGGCTGAAGTGCTGAACGCGTGCAATTCCTTACAAAATGACGTCGTTTCCTATGAACTGGCCCGATCTAGGTCCAGTTTGACCGACCGGTTCACAGACGATTCAACGATTCGTTTTTGGTTTGTGGTTGGACTGGTCATACTAGCTGGTCCAGTCTAATTTTTAGAACCATGATAATTATATTAATTTGTTCCGAAAATAGAAGACATAAGAAGTTGTATTGCTTTGAAGACATAAGGACAATGAATGATGTAACTTATGATACTTTTAAAGATGTCTACTTTGCTATTGGGTTGTTTGTAAGATGATAAGAATTTCATAGATGTCTTAAATGAGGCTGGTACTTGGACATCTACATCATATGTGAGGAGGCTATTTGTAATTTTACTGGTATCAAACAGTCTTTCAAGACCTAACTTTGTCTGGAAAAATTGTTGGCCGCAACTTTTAGATGATATTCTACATAGAAATTGAAGGCATTTGAACATGAATGCTATAACTTTAATATCCTATTTCTATCTTTTATAACTTCAAAGAATGTTTTATGGCTAGAGATAGTTTGTTGAACTAACTTTTTTTAAACTATCATAGATTTAATTTTGTCTTATGAGGATATCAAGAATTTTGTATTATCAGACATAAAAGATATCATGCATTCTTATGGAAGGAGCTTGTAAGAATATCCTCTAATGTCAATCCTTTCTGGTAGTAACTGATTGCAGAATAAAAGACTAATAATAGAGGAACTCAGATATGACAAACATTAATTAGAGACCTTATCATCATCGATGTTGTGCAGGTGACTATGGAGCAGAAAAAATGACAGAGTTATGAGGACTATAAACATATTCGAAAGAGGATTTTTTTTTTCCTTTATGGTCACGGTGGTTGTGGTAAAATGTTCCTTTACAACTTGAAGTCATCAAAAGTTAGATCAAAAAGTAAAATAGTGCTTAATATGGCTTCTAATAGAATAGTCTTGCTTCTCTTACCAAATAGTAAGGTTGTACACTCTAGATTCAAGATCCGACAACTCTCATCCCTCCCAAATTGTTAATAAGGACATATTTAATAATCTGAGATAAGACATCTATGCTTAGCCGGTATTGTTATGAGGCACCGGATAGATGTTTAAGAAATATTATAAGGCACATATTAATTGCTAATGGCAAGCGTCCATTCGGGAAAAGGCGGTTGTACTTAGTAGAGACTTTAAACAAATATCGCTTGTAATTTCTAGAGGATCTTGACAAGATATAGTGATGCAACCATAAATTCTTCGTACCTTTGGAAGTTTGTTAAAGTTCTACAACTGTCAAGGAACATGAGGCTAACTATGGTATGTGAAAATTAAAACCAACAGAAAATCAAGGAATTTAGATATTGGTTATTAAAAGTTGGTGATGACCTACTAGAAGATAGACTAGATGGAGAGTCAGAAATTAAAATTCCTATGGATATGATAGTTTTAGATTCCAAACAAGCATTTGATGAGTTAATTGACCTTGTCTTTCCAAGCTTAGTGCATAGTTATTTAATGTCAAGCAATTACTTTAATAATTGATTAATACTAGGACTGACTTTAGATGTTGTTGACAAGATAAATAGTCACCTACTATCAATTGTTCCTAGTGATGAAAAGGTGTATCTTAGTTCAGACAATCTTTGTATTAAAGAAGGTGATATGAAAAGCCACTTGAAATTCTTTGGTCTAGAAGTATTAAATGCTCTTAATTATTCTGATCATAAGCTTACACTCATGATTGGTGTTCTGATAATGCTAATTAGGAACATAGACCAGTCATTTGACTTATGCAATGGTACGCGATTAAATGTTAAGAGACTTGAAAATTACTTGGTTGAATGTGAAATACTAATAGGGACCAAAATAGGAGGAATTATATTAATTCCCAGAATAAATATGGTTCCAAATGATGACAGCATTCCAATCAAGTTCCAAAGAAGACAATTTTCATTGATGGTGTCTTTTGTTTGACAATCAACAATGCTCAAGGACAAACGTTAAAAATCGTGGGTTTATACTACCGATACCTGTTTTTACGTATGGACAGTTATATGTGGCACTTTTAAGAGTTAAGAGCAAGCAAGGGATAAAAAGTTTTAATTCAAAATCATGAAGGAGTCTCTGAGAATTGCACGATTAATGTTGTGTATAGAGAAATCTTTGATAAATTGAAATAATTAGATATTGGTTTAATCAATTGATATCTCTTTGTTGTTAATTATGTTTTTTTCATATTTTTTTTGGTAGTTGGATGAAAATTTTAATATAAATAATGTTTAAATTTTATATGATATATGATTAAAGATATAGTCTATGAATGTACAATGATCAATGTTGGAGATATAAACTAAAGTTTTGGTTATTTACAAAAAAAAATATGTACGCACATTTTTTTCATAGAAATTAAGACATTGATTTATTGTATACTATGCTTTTTTTTAATTAATCCAATTATTTTGTAAATTTCTTTGTTATGTACTTTTATTTAGTATGGGCGCAAGTCAGTCTCTTCAAGTGGAAGCAATCATAGGGGGTTCTAGTCCGAGGTAAGTCTTCCTCTATCATTGCCACCAATGAATTCATTATCATACTATAATAATAACTAATAGATCGTTGTATCGAGTAGTTGGATCATAGTCTCTTACCATAAAGATGGATGGTTTTACCGAGAAAAAAATGAGATGAATCTGGAAAAAGCCTTGACTTTAGGATTAGAGGGTGGGCAACTTCTTGGGTTGCGGACGGAGAAGAGCGGCCTACAGCAGGATCCGTCATCTTGACAGAAATTCCTTGAAAATTGAATTTGCTGCAGTTTGAGCGGAGAAGCCGTTTCCAGTCTAAAATCGTCAAAAAGCTTCTAGTCCCATTTCCTCCGGCACGAAAATTCGCATAAACGATAAAAAATATATGAGCTTTATTTAAAGTTTAATATGCCGAACAATAATTTTTTTATTAAATATACTTCAGATATAAATTAAAAAATAATATTTTCTATACATCGCGCCAATACATACACTTGTTCTATCTACAATACATTCTCTACATTTTTCAAAGGATCCCAACTCAATTTTTGCTTCATGTGATAGTAACTTGATATATAATTTAGGAATTACGATGCTTCCAGTAATAGTTAAACCTTTTTCTTTTATGTTTCACCATTTCATGCTTTATTCTTTGTTGTAGATGGATGATTATCTAGTTGATAACCCGTAGCTATTGCTAAGGCTTCATTGTACTTTTTTTTTTTTTTAATTTCCTGTGAGATTGCAAACTAAAGTTGAAATCTTGTCCAACTTCAAAAGTGATAGCATAATATCCTGGTTAATGAAACTATTGTTAACCCTTTTTCTGCTTGTCTTTCAATTCAAATGATATAAGCTCTTTTAGTCGCTATATATTAAGGGGAAAAAAATGAAAAGTAATATTACACAGATACAAAAACACTACTCTTAATCTTTATAGCCTGCCTATATTATAGGCCCTATATACACTACATAAACACGAGGATTAGAATAAGCATGGACTATTTATGGCGTAGAGGACATTGATGAAGTGTGATGAGACAAAGAAGAGAAAGAAGGGTTAACTCTAGATAATGCCCCCGGTGTGTTCCTGCACAAGGGGCAGGTTCCATTCATTCTGAGCCACTCGTCTATGCACTCAGCATGGAAATAATGGTTGCACTCAGGTATGGTCCTCAAAGTATCTTTAGGCTCATATTCACAGAGGCATATTGAGCAGGTATTATCAGTGGGCTTCAACAAGCGCCCGCTCTCACCGATAAGAGTCTTTGGGTACTTTTCAATTGTGGTCCTATCAAGGCCCATTGCAAGAGTAATAGGCTGTAGGGAAATTGTTGGGAACTCTCTGATGGGCTGTCGGCGATGAATATGAACCTTGACCTTACCGCAAATGAAGCATGAAAGCCCAATTAAACATAAGAGCCCGGGAACTCCCACTCCTAAGGTTAAGCCATATTTGGCACTGCTGCTAAGACCTGCACGCAATCATGAATATCCAACGCTGAAATTATTACCAAGAAAAGGATAATTAGTTAATTACCAAAAACAAAAGGCCATGAAACATTTTCTTGTCAAATAAAAATATATACCAAAAGAATCTGCTACATAAACAGGAAAAAGTAAAATCCTCACCCAAACTAGGACTTTCCTAAACATGTTCAAACTTTGAGAATTGGGATTCCATGTCCCACTTCTATGTTTCCTAGTAGTTTGTCTAATTGCGCAAAAATTAAAATCATGGTTCTATTATTGAATAACACCACACGAGTAGGAACCAAGTGTCCTAAAATTGACGTATTATTATAAATATTCTTCCTTCTTCTTTCTTTCTTTTATTTTTTAATCCTTTTACCACGTATCAGTCCTTTTGTTTTGGGGGGATAAAGATAAGAAATAGCATAAAGCAAGTTGGTGCAATTTTAAAGGGCTTATTAGGCACATGCCTTGGAAGTTTTAAAAATAATTTTTTTTTAGTTTTTGACTTATGAAAAGTAATAGTATTAATATTTGATATAACTTTTAAAATCAAATTACGATTTTTTAAGAAGTTATTTAGGAGTTTATACAGAAATTAAAAAAAAATAACTTCTCTCGTAATATTTCTATTTTTTATCATATTTCTATAAAATAAGTACTTTTAAAGCTAAAAACCCAAACACAAAATAACTTATTTATAAGCTACTTTTAGGGTTCGTTTGGGTGAGCTTCTAAGAAAAGATTTTTTTTGAGTTATCTTTTTTAAAAGATCTTATGAAAAAGTAAAAGTAATTTTATATTTGGGTATCTCATGTAAAAAGATCTTTTTATCTATTAATTATGTTTGGATATAACAATATAAAAGTACTTTTTTGTTTATTTATTACATGAAAAACATCTTTTTTTTTAAAGAAAAAAGATCTTTTAAAAAAAATGTAAATTACAGCTTCTCAAAAAAGATATTTTTTTTTTATTTTTTTAGTATTTTTACTTTTACTATTCGAAATTTGCCACACACTAAAAAATAAAAAAAAAATCTTTTTTCACTAAAAATAATATTCTTTTATCAAAATAATAACGTCCAAACAAACATTTAATATAATAATTTATTATTTAAGTTATTTTTTTAAAAAGAACTTAATTAAGGTCTTTCTCCAAAATGGGCCTTGGTCTTGGTGGCACCAATCTTTTCCCCTTTCCTTTAATCATGATCCTAGTCTTTTGTTAACAATTGGATGATCACTTATAAAAGTGCAAACCACTTGTGAAACTCCCCACCCGAAAAAACACTTCAATAATATTAATAATTAATAATAAAAATAATAAAACTGACATTGATGAATCATGATGCCGCACTTTTTGATGAAAGTATGAAACTGACATGTTTGAACGACATTTCATTTTTCTAATGACACGTTACTCAGAAAAGATGAACGCATTCATAATACATCTTTCTAGTATTCGTAATCGGTGGCAAGTTTCATATCCTTAAGGAGCACGGAATTAGACTATTTGAGTCCAAAGAGAGTTGCTACACAGTCTAATATTCAATTGCCAATTACGACCCGATACCTAAGTACCTAACCGCTATATGCAAAACATGTAGCACGAACCATAACTGGTTTTCATGATAATTCAACGTGTCCTGTTAATCTCAGATGAGTGAGAGATTCTAAGAGAATGAATCGATAAAGACAAGGCGAATTGCGTATAATCAAGAATAAAGATCGAAAAAGCAATTCAAGTGGGGGTGGAGGCATCCCCCAGCACAGAAATCAAATTAAGAATAACACAATTTTGCCCATATAAATAAACCTGATTTACTTTGATTTTTTCTAAAATGATAAAGACTTAATTGAATCAGTTTACCTTGGTTTTTGGTGGGAGTAGAAAAGCATCCAACTCGAGAAGTTTTATCGTTGACGAAGCCACAACGTTGGCCACTAACCGCACATTGGGAGCACCTAGGTTGGGTCCAAGCCAAGCCAATATCGTGGTTGAGATCAGGCCAGAATGGCCACTGAGGCATATCCACCATCGGAAGCGGCACAAGAGCCGTGGATATCACGTCACACGTTGATGACGTGTCAATAGGACGCAGCCCTAAGACTATGACCGAGTTTCCAGTGTTGTCACTGAGGCATGCGATTCTAGGTGACCCCGTGGATTTGGTCCAGTTTGAGGGGCAACTGAGGAAGGTCAGATTGAAATATTTGTAGCGTGCGATGTCGAGCGTGAATGGTGAATCCGAAAGGTCCCAGTTATTGTGCAAGAACCGTTTTGGGAGACAACCTTTGGGATCGTTGACTTGGATGGTTTGTTCCTCGTAATCGATGCTCTTGATTACCAAGTCCTCTGTTTTGGGGAGAGTGAGGATTGTTTGAGTGAGGTTGTTGCGCTTGCACGAGAGATGGAAACTGGGGTCAGGGTAATAGCTGCACTGAGGCTCTTGATTGGCTTCTTTCAACCCGAAAGGGAACTGAATATCTTCGATTTCGCCGCATGACTTCACATCGCAAACCTGTTTGCTTCTTGTGATTTGAAGATTATGGAATACAAAGGCAACCAGTAAACATAATTGGGCCACTAATACTGATGAAGCCATCAGCCAAGTGCAGAAGAAGCTGAGTTTAATAGTGATGAAAAATCAGGATGGGATGGGACGGGAAGGGTGATTGTTTGTTTGTTCCAATAATCTAATCTATGGGATAAGTTGAAGTCGAACGAACCCCTAAGTCAACCTTTTTAATTAAGTGTCAACAGTGGTCAGTCAACTGCGAGAATAAGCATCAGTCTAACGAATGCAAGGGACAAACAGAGGTGTTGACAAAATATCATATACTGCAAGGCTAAACCTAGTGCTACAGTCACTTTGACTTTAACGCTTCTCTGGCTCTTACATTTCCAATTCATCCCTAGCTTTAGCAAACCCCTGTCTTCTACCTTCTTTACCCACAACTAAACTCTCAGAGTTGTAGTTTGTTTTCAGTTAATAGACTGTCTTGGGAGATATCGCATGGAAAACCAAACAAAATAAATAGAAAGTTGGTCATAAAATTTACTACACACACATCTAACTAGTTTAGATAGGTTCTCTTCATACCCTGACTTAACACCATGGTCCAAGTCCAAGTAAGCTAAAAAGGTTCAATTTGAAGATTGGCCTTCACCACCCACCCGACCTGTTTTAAAGAGGTCGGGCTCGACATAGGCTCCTCACCAAAGAGGTCGTGCTCGAGGTGAGCTGGCAGGCAACACTTATTCAAATAAGTAATTGCCCCTAAAATCTCTCAACCTACTTCTAGAAGTCATATCTCAACAACACTAAGATAAAGGGGGCGGTTATCCACCTTCAGAAGTGGAACTACTCCAACGGTGGTTGTTGGATCACCACTATAAATACATTGACACTCCACATGTATCTCTAAGTTCCAATACTCTCTAAAACCTGCTAAACCCCTTGCTAACTTAGGCATCGGAGTGTCTTTGCAGGTACCACCTCCCATTCTCCAAAACACACAATTTGGACGGCGGCTCCCTAACGTGAGCAAGTCGGAGCCCACCTTCTTTTGACGTTTGGACCAATCCTTCAAGCCCAATCCACCTATCTTAGGTTACCTACGTAACATTGGCGCCGTTGCCGGGGACCTGGGAGATCAACCCATGATGGTGGACGATCTAAACGAAGACGGAAACACTGCGTCCGAATCTGAGCAAGAAAACCAAGACACTGGTAACAAAGCAGATTCTTTTGGCCCACCCTTTTCAAGGATGCAAAAGAACTGGTAAGGAGCTGCAATGAATGCCAAAGATCTGGAAACTTGCCCAAGAGAAATAAGATGCCACAGAATTTCATCTTGGAACTAGAACTGTTTGATGTGTGGGGAATTGATTTCATGGGACCATTCCCAACCTCATATGCAAACAATTACATCTTGGTAGCAGTAGATTACGTCTCCAAGTGGGTAGAGGCTATTGCAACCCCAACAAACGATAACAAGGTGGTCATGAACTTCCTCAGGAAGAATATCTTTAGCCAGTTTGGAGTCCCACGAGCACTCATCAGTGATGGAGGAAGCCATTTTTGTAACAAACCACTAGAAGCTCTTCTCCTATGATATGGGGTAAAACATAAGGTAGCCACTGATGACAAGTCATCCTAGCCTATTTTAGCTAGTCTTTTTCTTTAGTTTTCATTAGAATTATGCACTTTCTTGAGCTACAAGCAAGCTAATTGAGTAGATTTTCATGTTTCCCTTGATTGAACCAACCATATGTGAATTCATGCCATTTCATGAGGTTTTGTGCTATATTTGTTGCATATTATGAAAGAATGAATACCTCATGATTTTGAGCAAAGCTTTGATAAGTTTGGTTGATCAATGATAGGTGAAGAAAGCTTGGAGAAAGGTTGAAGCAAAGAGGAATGGCTACGAGTGAAGAGAGGACAATGGAATAAGTGAAATTGAACCGGGAGGCATGAAGTTAGCCCCAACGTTAGCCCCCTAACTTGGAGGCTAACGTTGGGCATGAAAATCACTCCCTGGGCTCCCCACGTTTGAGCCAACGTTAGCCCCCTAACTTGGAGGCTAACGTTGGCACATGACATTGCAAGGAAGTGGCCAACGTTAGCTCCAACGTTAGCCCCCTAACTTGGAGGCTAATGTTGGAACTTGAGAGTTTCTCCCCTGGGCACCAACGTTTGCGCCAACGTTAGCCCCCTAACTTGGAGGCTAACGTTGGCACTTAAATTACAAAGGGGGAAGGCCAACGTTTGCGCCAACGTTAGCCCCCTAACTTGGAGGCTAACGTTGGCACTTGAATTACAAAGGAGGAAGGCCAACGTTTGCGCCAACGTTAGCCCCCTAACTTGGAGGCTAACGTTGGCGCCACTAGCACTAAGCATTGCCAACGTTAGGGTCAAAGTTAGACCCCTAACGTTGGCACCAACGTCCAAACCAGAAGGATGTGGGTTGCTGCTATGAAAAGTTGGGGTCAAAGTTAGACCCCTAACTTTGGCCCTAACGTTGAAACCAACTTTGGCTAACTTCAAAACCGGTTCAATTGGTTCACTTCGGTTCTTCTTCAATCTTCAAGAGCAATCAACCAAGGCCTCTTTCAACCCAATTCCACCAAGAACAAAGGCCCAACTCAAGGCTTGAAGATCATTTTAGAAAGTGTATAAATAGGATAGAATTCAAGTTATTAAGGGAGCTTTCCTTTTAGAATTTTCAGAATAGTTTTCGGAGAGCTTTTGAACTTGAGTGAACTTTAATTTCTTGCTTTCATTGCTTTCAATTTCATTTTACATTTGTCTTGGATCTTGGATTGGAGAATTGAAGAAATTCTGTTTCAATCTCAATCTTGGATCTCTTTGTTTATTTACTGCTTAATTGAATTTCATTTCCGGTTCATTGTTCTTCATCTCTTTTCTTTGCAATTTACAATTTCCTTGCTATTGTTCTTGTTGGATCTAGGAAGGCATTGAGATCTAGACTTGGTTTTCTAGTCTCTAGGTCCTGAGATCTGAATTTCTCATTTCAATTCCCTGTTTATTGCTTTTTCTGTTCATTTACTTTACTACTTCAAGATCCGGTTCAATCCCAATTCCCTTTCCCTCTTCTGTCTGATGCAATTTAGTTTTTCCTTGTTTAATTTCTGCAAATCCACATCCCAATCCCCTTTACATTTCAAGCAATTTATATTCCTTGCACTTTAAGATCCCGCAATTTACATTTCTTGCACTTTAAGTTTCTGCCATTTAGTTTCTTGTTCTTTAAGTTTCAGCCATTTATTTCTTGTTCTCTTTACTTCAATGCAATTTACATTCTGCAAGTCACAAATCACTCAACCAACACTTGATTCGCTTGACTAAATCAACCACTAAACTAAAATTTCTCAATCCTTCAATCCCTGTGGGATCGACCTCACTCCCGTGAGTTTTTATTACTTGATATGACCCGGTACACTTGCCGGTTAGATTTGTGGTGTTTTGGAAGAGATTCGTTTCTCACCAAAATATCTCATCAAGTTTTTGGCGCCGTTGCCGGGGATTGATTAGATTGACAATGATTAAGTGAGGTGGTAATCTAGATCAAGCACTTTTTCTTTAATTTTGACTAACCCACTAACTGTTTGAAGTTTTGCCTGAGCTAATAGAAACCTCATTCTAGCAATAGAGTGAAATTTCCTTGGCTCATCCTGCTGAATATGATTTTCATAATTTGAAAAACAAACGAGAGGAGTGGTTTTCATTCATTTCTCTCTCAAGTTTGCCAACTGTTTGATACTTTGTGTCAGCTGATCCTTCAATCATATCCTGGCCTGAATATGCTCTATCTTCACTTGAATTGGTTGTGACTGTGCAGATCATGGAAGGGAACTCAACAAATTCGAGCAATCATGAGAATAATATCCCCACCATGGACGATAATGTAACCCATGGTTCGAAGCAACTATCCACAGCCATGAATGATGTTGCCCAATGGTTTGAAGCCTTTCCACAAGGAAGCATTATCGGATGGGAAGAACTGATGAATGGACTCCTAGTCAAATTTAACCCATCACAAAGAATTGTTAAGCAAGAGGCAGAAGTGCATCCATTAGAGAAAGAAATTGAAGGTGCTCGTGCAGTAATAAACCAAAACAAGCAGATGCATCAGCAGACTCTACAACAATTAGATATGATGGCTAAAAAAATCATTGAGTTGAGACATGCTGTAGTACATACATACAACCTGACTCAAAGCTCATATGGGTGTAATCAAGCTGAACAAAGCTTTGGGGCCATTAACCATGAGCAACAAAGCTATGAGCAACAGCAAGCTCCAAGCAATCACTCTAGCATGCTCCAGAACAGACCTCAGAATGATGTGTACAATCCACCTTGGAGGACTCATTCTAATGGGAGGGGGGTTGAGAACCAAAATCAAAGACCAAGGGACTTCAACTGCAATAACCCCAACTTCAAAAATCAACTTAAAACACACCCCCACAACAACAATCATACACACCTCCAATCCCGTCCTACCTCACCATTCGCTCAAAATGACATTCATCAACCACCACAACTGCCACAACCACTTCCAACCTTTCAAAGGATCTATATTCTAGAAATGCTGATGGAGAGGTCCATAAGAATTCAAGAAATGATGGCAATAGAGCGGGAAGAAATAAAGAAGTATCAAGAGATGATAAGCAAGAACCAGGAGGCTTCACTCAGAAGACTTGAAAGGCAGGTGGAACAATTAGTGCAAAACCTTGCTGAATTGGGTGAAAAAAAGGGGACTCTGAACCCAAAGAGCCATGAAAAGGATGCTGTGTTAAAAGAGAAGGGAGTCATGGAGGAAAATAAGAAGGCTATGGAAAGAGAAACAGAGGGAAGGAAGCCCATAGCAAGAGGAGGAAACCTGAGGCAACAGAAGCCTCAACTTCCATAAGCACAGAGTGAAGGATGTCAAGCTAGTGACAATAAAAGAGCGCTTGTTGGGAGGCAACCCAACCGGAGGTAACTATCTTTTCATATCCATTTCAATAAAAGGGTTAATTAGTTTTATCTATATTGCAAGAAGCTAAGTTTGGTGTACACACCAAAACAATATAAAGGAGAATGAAGGATTCTAAGTTTGGTGTTTCACCAAAATCCCATTATAAAACACATTCTCACTCTCTGCATAATGATGGCTTCAAGCATGATGGATGAACTAGTTAACTATTCTGCTGTTTCCTAGTTTTCAGTTTTGTCATTTTTGAAAAAGAAAAAGAGTTTTACACATGGTTAATCTGATGCACAAGAACCATTGGCAAGGTACTAAGTTTGGTGTTCTCACACCAAAGTAAGTACAAAGGCCCACAAATAAATCCTGCATGCTAACCATTGTTTCTAAGTGCTTGGGGAACAAGCAACTTTCAATATCATTGCAGAATATCATACAAGCCTTTGGAGAGATTGAGCATCATCAACCAAAGAAGCAAAAGATGAACATAAAGGGCAGCAATTATGATGATGAGAAGGAGGAAAGCAAGTGAACTCCAACAGGTTGTATTGTCAAGTGATTGTTTTACATCAAATATTGCTGTGATTGAAAGTTGGATTGTATCCTGATCTACCCTGCATGTATGCATAGCATAGTTTTTTTTAATTACCCCTGCTTGCCTGCATAGCATAGTCTTTCTTTATAATTCAATAAGCAAGGTGTCTGATCATTCACAACATTCTTATCTTCAAAACTTGTTTGCACTCAATTTTCAAGAAATGCATCACATGAAAGTTCTTTGAAAAGAAGGATTGAGGAATCAATCAGTTTTGAGGCAAGCAAAAGATTGGGAGAAGTGGTGGTTCTGGTTGTGTGATAATGTATTGAGGTTGCATGCTTGTGAAAACTTGCATGGGAGCTCATAGGCGGGACAAGAAGTTCAAAAAGGTTTTGTGGAGATTCTCAAAAATCTATTGATCCAAGAAGCAGCAAACAAAACAAAAGAAAGAAAAGAAAGTACAAAAACAAAAAGAACATGGTCCAAGGCTCTGAGCATCAATTACTAGGCAGAAAAGAAAGAAGAAACAATTACTCAAAGAGTTGTTAGCCTAGTAAAATGCTTGTGGTTGAAGTGTGTCAAGGAAAGAGGCTTGAGCAAGTAAATCCTCAGGGGTGCTTCAACACCTAATACCTTAAAACCAACTGGTTTAGGAGTATTGATTGAAAGCTTATCTAAAGAGCCGCCTTAAGACATGATACTTAGAGTCGAGGCCAAAGCACAGAAACTATAAGCTGCTTCAAGGTGATTACATATAAAGAGATCTCCATGGTACCATTTGGATGAAAATCCTAAGACCTACGACTCCCAATATGTAAGGACTAGTGAGCACTGAAGCCCTTGCATGAGCATATGATTTAGAGTTCACCCCACTGATACTTGATCACTTCACTCACTGCACTTTACAAGTGTTCCTCAATCCATCTTAATTGAAAGAACCTTGGAGCATAAATCTATTTCTTGCTCGGGGACAAGCAAGCTTTAAGTTTGGTGTTGTGATGACAAGTCATCCTAGCCTATTTTAGCTAGTCTTTTTCTTTAGTTTTCATTAGAATTATGCACTTTCTTGAGCTACAAGCAAGCTAATTGAGTAGATTTTCATGTTTCCCTTGATTGAACCAACCATATGTGAATTCATGCCATTTCATGAGGTTTTGTGCTATATTTGTTGCATATTATGAAAGAATGAATACCTCATGATTTTGAGCAAAGCTTTGATAAGTTTGGTTGATCAATGATAGGTGAAGAAAGCTTGGAGAAAGGTTGAAGCAAAGAGGAATGGCTACGAGTGAAGAGAGGACAATGGAATAAGTGAAATTGAACCGGGAGGCATGAAGTTAGCCCCAACGTTAGCCCCCTAACTTGGAGGCTAACGTTGGGCATGAAAATCACTCCCTGGGCTCCCCACGTTTGAGCCAACGTTAGCCCCCTAACTTGGAGGCTAACGTTGGCACATGACATTGCAAGGAAGTGGCCAACGTTAGCTCCAACGTTAGCCCCCTAACTTGGAGGCTAATGTTGGAACTTGAGAGTTTCTCCCCTGGGCACCAACGTTTGCGCCAACGTTAGCCCCCTAACTTGGAGGCTAACGTTGGCACTTAAATTACAAAGGGGGAAGGCCAACGTTTGCGCCAACGTTAGCCCCCTAACTTGGAGGCTAACGTTGGCACTTGAATTACAAAGGAGGAAGGCCAACGTTTGCGCCAACGTTAGCCCCCTAACTTGGAGGCTAACGTTGGCGCCACTAGCACTAAGCATTGCCAACGTTAGGGTCAAAGTTAGACCCCTAACGTTGGCACCAACGTCCAAACCAGAAGGATGTGGGTTGCTGCTATGAAAAGTTGGGGTCAAAGTTAGACCCCTAACTTTGGCCCTAACGTTGAAACCAACTTTGGCTAACTTCAAAACCGGTTCAATTGGTTCACTTCGGTTCTTCTTCAATCTTCAAGAGCAATCAACCAAGGCCTCTTTCAACCCAATTCCACCAAGAACAAAGGCCCAACTCAAGGCTTGAAGATCATTTTGGAAAGTGTATAAATAGGATAGAATTCAAGTTATTAAGGGAGCTTTCCTTTTAGAATTTTCAGAATAGTTTTCGGAGAGCTTTTGAACTTGAGTGAACTTTAATTTCTTGCTTTCATTGCTTTCAATTTCATTTTACATTTGTCTTGGATCTTGGATTGGAGAATTGAAGAAATTCTGTTTCAATCTCAATCTTGGATCTCTCTGTTTATTTACTGCTTAATTGAATTTCATTTCCGGTTCATTGTTCTTCATCTCTTTTCTTTGCAATTTACAATTTCCTTGCTATTGTTCTTGTTGGATCTAGGAAGGCATTGAGATCTAGACTTGGTTTTCTAGTCTCTAGGTCCTGAGATCTGAATTTCTCATTTCAATTCCCTGTTTATTGCTTTTTCTGTTCATTTACTTTACTACTTCAAGATCCGGTTCAATCCCAATTCCCTTTCCCTCTTCTGTTTGATGCAATTTAGTTTTTCCTTGTTTAATTTCTGCAAATCCACATCCCAATCCCCTTTACATTTCAAGCAATTTATATTCCTTGCACTTTAAGATCCCGCAATTTACATTTCTTGCACTTTAAGTTTCTGCCATTTAGTTTCTTGTTCTTTAAGTTTCAGCCATTTATTTCTTGTTCTCTTTACTTCAATGCAATTTACATTCTGCAAGTCACAAATCACTCAACCAACACTTGATTCGCTTGACTAAATCAACCACTAAACTAAAATTGCTCAATCCTTCAATCCCTGTGGGATCGACCTCACTCCCGTGAGTTTTTATTACTTGATACGACCCGGTACACTTGCCGGTTAGATTTGTGGTGTTTTGGAAGAGATTCGTTTCTCACCAAAATATCTCATCAGCCACACCATACCATCCCCAAACAAGTGGACAAACTGAGATATCCAACAGAGAGCTAAAAAGGATTCTGGAAAAGACTGTGGGTGCATCAAGAAAGGATTGGTCGAAGAAGCTAGATGATGCTCTTTGGGCATACAGAATAGCATTCAAAACACCACTTGGAATGTCCCCATATCAACTGGTGTATGGTAAGGCTTGTCATTTACCACAAGAGCTGGAACACAAAGCTCTCTGGGCTATCAAGATACTAAACTTCGACAGCATTGCCGCTGGTGTAAAGAGGATCTTACAACTGCAAGAGATGGAGGAATTCAGGTCACAAGCCTATGAAAATACCAGGATGTACAAAGAGAAGGCAAAGAGAAGACATGACCTGCTTCTTGCACCCAGAAGTTTCGAAAAGGGGCAGCGAGTACTTCTCTACAATTCCAAATTGAGACTGTTCCCAGGAAAACTCAAATCAAGGTGGTCCGGACCTTTTCTTGTCACAAAAGTATCGCCATATGGACACATCGAAGTCATGGATGAAGGTTCAGAGAGGACTTTTACAGTTAATGGATAAAGACTCAAGCATTACCTGGGCAACATGGGAGAAAACCCCAGAGTAAACTATCATCTCAAGTGAAGGAGGAGTCGTCAAGCTAGTGACGATAAAGAAGCGCTTTGTTGGGAGGCAACCCAACCTCAGGTATTTTCCTTTTCACCTTTATTTCAATAAAGATCACAAGTTATTTCCTCTGTATTGTAAGGAGCTAAGTTTGGTGTTCCACACCAGAACAATCCAAGAGTGATAGTGTAATTCTAAGTTTGGTGTTCCACCAAAGGACAGTAGTTAGAATTACACTCCACTCCCAAAACACATTGCTAGCTCCAACCAATCAAGGGAAACCACTTAGATGTAGTTAGACTTCAGTTAATAAGTGTTTTGTTAACAATAAGATATGAGGTTCTCAGCATATATGCAAGGTTTGGTACTAGGCACGGAACTAAGTTTGGTGTTCACACACCAAATTAAGTTCGGAAATCACAAGCATACATGCAAGCTAACTATTTCTCAAGTGCTTTGGGAACAAGCAACTTCAAATAACTTTGCAGGAATCTTATGAGGAAATGGTGCACTTTCACCCAAGGAAGTGAGGTAGCAAGGATTAGGATGGTGACAAAGAAAGAAGGCAACTAGAAATCGTCACCAGAAGGTTGTATTGTTACTTAATACCATTGTACCCAGAATTGTTGAAAATTGGAATTCCGGATGCACTTTTGATTAATAGTTGCTCGTAGTTTGAACTTTATTTTAATTCTGTCTTTTAAAGTTTTGATGCATAGGTCTTTTGTCGTTGGTCTTTATGCTACTGCATCATTTCTTTACTTACTTGTATGCTTGTCCCTTTTGAATCAAATGAAAAGAGAATGATTGTTTTCAAAAGACCAGAGTGGAGTTCATACTAGGGAGTAAGTCCATGAGTTTGTGGTTTGGTCATAAGTTAGCTAAGTTGGTTCAACCATAAGGTGGGAAGACAACTATCTGTCATGAATACTATGCTTGAGACACACCCCATGAGACTAGATAAATAAGAAGATCCTAATAAGAAAAAGGGAAAGAACAATCAAAGTTGAGGAATAAAAGAAAAATAGTAAGCAATAAGGCTAGGCACTAATGGTTTTAATCTTGAAGCATGTGTCTGTGGTGCTCCTGTGTGAGGGATCTACTTGGATGAATAAGCTCTTAGGGGTGCCTTATCACTTGGTAACTTGGGTTAACTAACCCGGGATTATCAGCTGAAAGTCCACTATCAAGAGTAACCCTCACCACAGAGCATTTAGTAACCCAAAGAGGTGCTGGACACCAAGGTCTCAAGAAAAGAAAATAAATAAACTATGTGCCTGTGGTGTGTATGTATGGGGGAGAGACTTGAGCAAGTAAGTCCTTAGGGGTGCTTCAACACCTAGCACCTTGAACCAACTGGTTTGGGAGTGTTGGCTGAAAGCTTATTTTAAAGAGTTGCCCCCTTACAGAGCACTTAGCTTAAGAACAAAAATAAGCCCTCAAATAACAATAAAAGGATCAATGAATAAAAGTCTCATGGGATGCAATAACAGGTGAGTATTCTAGGACATGATAAAGGTCTAAAAGCCAGGAATGAGCCTAAGTTGCTATGCATGAAACCACCATAAAACCAGGACATGACTTCCACAAGAATGACTCATGTCTCTTGGCATTTCTTTCATCATTCTCTTGTTCCAGTACTTGCTTGGGACAAGCAAGCTTTAAGTTTGGTGTTGTGATGCCAGGGCATTTTAGCCAGTTTCACTGACCTTTTCTTTACTGTTTTTAGGGTAGTTTCATGCATTTCCTTAGGAAATAAGCTAGTTTTGGGTAGATATTCACTTGCATCTTGATTCAAGCATACATTGTGCATTTTACATGATTTCATGAGGATTTTGCATGAATTTAAGGACAAATTGGATGTTGCATTTCCCATGACTTGGACTAGAACTTTGATGCACTTTATTGCTTAATTTCAGGACAAAGGAAGCAAAGAAGAACCACATTAGTGGCTACGTTAGTTGCACTAACGTTAACACTAACGTGGAATGGGAGTAACTTGCAAAGTTAATGAGAAAAGTGATTGCCAATAACGCTCTCGAAGCCATCATTGCCCACATTAAGAAATAGAGCCAACGTTAGTGACACTTAACATTATCACTAACGTTGAGCCAAGATCATGAGTGGCCACGTTAGAGTCCACGTTAACCTAGTTAACGTGGCCTCTAACGTCAAGAAGGAAGGGGGGGAGCCAACGTTAGTGACACTCAACATTGTCACTAACGTTGGCCAAAGCACATTAAGCCACGTTAACTCCCACGTTAACCTAGTTAACGTGGAAGCTAACGTGAAGGAACAAAGTGGTCGACAACGTTAGTGACACCCAACATTATCACTAACGTTGGAAGAACACAAGCCCCCAATGAACCACGTTGACTCCCACGTTAACCTAGTTAACGTGGAAGCTAACGTGAAGAAAGAAGGTGATCGCCAACGTTAGTGACACCCAACATTGTCACTAACGTTGGAAGGAGCCACACATGCCACCATGAGCCACGTTAACTCCCACGTTAACTTAGTTAACGTGGAAGCTAACGTGGATAAGGGAAGGATGAGCTAACGTTAGTGACACTCAACTTTGTCACTAACGTTGGAGATGGCTAGCAATGCCACGTTAGAAGCCACGTTAACCTAGTTAACGTGGACTCTAACGTGGAAAATAGGGGCAATTTGGAACGTTAGTGACAATGGTAAGTGTCACTAACGTTCTCGAAGGATGGCAAGCCTACGTTAAAAGAGCCACGTTAACTAAGTTAACGTGGGCTCTTAACGTAGGGAAGGGGGAGGCTTCTCAACGTTATTGGGAAAGTTGAGTCCCAATAACGTGTGCGAAGGACATAGTGGAAACGTTAGTGGCAACGTTTGTGCCACTAACGTTGAGGTTAACGTGGCCTTTAACTTTGGTGAGGAATGTTAGTAAAAAAGGTGATTGTCACTAACGTTCTCGAACCCATATTTTCACTGAACGTTAACACCACTAACTTCCTGAGCCAAAGCCCCTGCCCACTTCATACTTTCTCTCTGCAAGTAAAAGCTAAGCCCAATGAAGAAGAGAACTGCTTCCAACTCAAGATCCAAAGGCCCAAGACTTGAAGAATCAACTAGAAGAACAGAAGAGTAGTATATATAGGAGTATCTTTGAAATATTTTGGAGAGTTGGAAATTATAGGGAGACTCTTAGCATAGAACTACTCTCTGTATTTACTTTCTCTACACTTCTAAGTTTTCATCATGTATTCTCCATCTTTGTTTTCATTTTCCAGAGCTATGAACAACTAAACCCCTGTCATTGGGTTAGGGAGCTCTGTTGTAATTTGATGGATCAATACTAGTTTTCATTATTCTTCTTCTATCTTTTCTCTTGATTTTACTTGAAAGCTTTCGATCTTCATCCAATTGAGTAGTTATCTTGAAAAAGAAGCTATTCATACTTGGATCTCTTCTGAACCTTGAAAGAGGAATGAAAAGGTCAAGCTAGAAATGCTTTCTCATGTTGGACCAAATTGGGTTTGGATGGATATGTGACTATAATCCTCTCAACACTTGGTTTGGGAAATGCATGTGGTATAATCAGTGACCATACTTCATCTCTTCTCATGAGCAATTGACCAAGGAATTGGCTATTGATCAAGATTTGAGAGATTGAATTACAAGAAATTGTAATTCAATCACTTAAGATTGCCAAGGAGATCAATGAGTGCATTGATTGAGGAAGAGATGAAAATGAAATTGATCTGGAGAATGCAACATCTCCTAAGCCCAATGAACTCCCCATTTCTGATTTTACCCATTCTCTTTAATTTCTGTTATTTACTTTAATGAGCAATTCCCCCATTCCCATTTACAATTTTGCAATTTACCTTCCATCATTTACTTTCAGATCTATAATTCTAGCATTTACTTTCCTGTCAATTACCTTCCCGCCATTTTATTTTCTGGAATTCTCAACTCAAATTCTGGATTCGCTCAACTAGAACAGTCCTCTAATTAAAGTTGCTTGATCAATCAATCCTTATGGGATTCGACCTCACTCTATTGTGAGTTTTTACTTGACGACATATTCGGTACACTTGCCGAAGGGAATTTGTTGTGAGACAAGTTTTCCGTGCATCAGAGACACCTGAAGGAAGTCTACCAGGTCAGAGGAGAGTTACCCGACCTTCCAACAATCTATTTCACCAAAGAAGATGGACAAGGCATTGCTCCTGGGCATGACGATCCGGTGGTAATTACCATGATTCTCGCCAATGCCCATCTACACAGAACCCTGGTCGATCAGGGGAGCTCGGCTGACATCTTGTTCAAACCAGCATTTGACAAGCTGGGATTGGATGAAAAGGAGTTAAGAGCATACCCTGATATATATGGGCTGGGGGATACACCCATAAAACCATTGGGATTCATACCCCTACATACAACTTGTGAAAAGGGGATAAAATCCAAGACTCTAAGCATCGACTTCATAGTCGTTGATGTGGGCTCAGCCTATATTGCTTTAATAGGCAGAACAACCCTAAATCGGCTTGGAGAAGTGGTATCTACCCCCCATATTTGCATGAAGTTTCCAACACCAGAGGGAATTGCAACCATCAGGGGAGATAAAAAGCTGGCGAGAAAGTGCTACAATGAAAGCGTAAACCTGAAAGGAAAAAGCAAGGAGTTTCACACTATTGAGCTCGGAGGAATTCGAGCTAAAGAAGAGTTACGACCACAACCCGGAAGAAAGACTGAAGACGTACAGGTCGGGAAGGAGGAAGGAAAGAATACCAACAGGAGCCAACTTGAAAGAAGACTTGAAGCAGAAGCTTATAAGGCTCCTACAAGAGAATTCCGACCTTTTCGCTTGGAAAGCCTCCGACATGCCCGGGATAGATCCCGAGCTCATGTCACACAAACTGTCGGTATACCCTGGATCATGACTTGTTCAGCAGAGAAGACGGAAGCTCGGACCTGAACGGGCTCAAGTAGTGGAAGAGCAAATACAAGCCCTCCTAGAAGTCGACTTCATCAGAGAGGTCAAATATCTGGCTTGGCTAGCAAATGTGGTGCTAGTCAAGAATCAAACGGAATGTGAAGGATGTGCATCGACTACACCAACCTGAACAAGGCATGTCCAAAAGACCCATATCCACTCCCAAATATTGATACCCTAGTTGATTCCAGCTCGGGATATATCAATACTTGTCGTTCATGGATGCATACTCGGGATATAACCAAATCCTGATGTACAAGCCGGGTTAAGAAAAAACATCTTTCATCACGCTTAGAACGAATTATTGCTATGTGGTTATGCCTTTTGGGTTAAAAAATGCAGGCGCCACATACCAAAGGCTGATGAATAAAGTGTTTACACCTCACCTTGGAAATTTAATGAAAGTATATGTAGACGACATGTTAGTAAAAACCAAGGATGAGGTCGACCTCTTGACCAAGCTCTCGCAAGTCTCCAAGACATATTTTGAGCAATGAAGACGGATTGGAAGAAGTTATTGAACAAAAATTGGAAATTGAAGAAGATTGTCAAAAGGTGGAGGTTATCCAAGAGGAGCAAAAGGGAGTGGATATCACATCGCTAAAGCATTGGAAGCCTCTCTTCCTAAGTCACCACCATCCATCACATCATTTGCGTGGGTAAAACTCTTGTCCTTTAGCTTTATTGGCCTACTTGAATACGGGTTTCTAGAAACGAATGGTCAACTTAGAGCTCTTTGTGGATTGAAGAGCAAGAAAGAGATGGTTAGTGGTTGGCAACATAAATCAAGGCTCATTAGGGTTGAAATCTCAAGGTTTGGATTTCGAAGATGCTGCAATGCTCAATTCAATGGATCTAGGAGGAAGCTTTGGCATTCAAGTGAGAATTTGGAAGTCTTATTGTAATACCCTCACTATCAGAATGTCCCACTTCCGACTGTGCCACTCTGATAGTGAGAATTACGATGACTCACATATATTTAATAATAATATATGAGCCTTTAACTCAAAACAGTATCGTTGTTTTCTTTGAAAATCGAAAATACTTTTTATTTCAGTCAAACATGCATATATAATCCATTTCAGATGACAATTTCATAAGATATATACATATACATACAAAACTTCTTATACAAGAAAGTTACAAATATATATCATTACAACTCTTATCCCTCTTACAAATATAATAAACAAAGGCGAGGGAAAGCTATAACAGTACATACAAAAACATAGAATACAATCAGATGCTCGAAAGAAACTCCTTAAACTCTCCATCCGTCCTGAAAAGGAAAATCTATAGGGGGTGAGAATATCATCCTCGTTGGTTCTCAGTAGAGGGTTTTTAAGAATTGTCATAAGATGATATTTAAAAAAAAAAAAAAACTGTTTTTCGATTGCAGTAATCATCGCTCGTCGTATGAGTCTTTTTGAAAACGAACTATTAATCATCCAAAAACTAAACCTTTTCGAAAAACCATAAGTTAATTACCCTAAAATCCAGATTCATATTTTGAACTTTTAAAAACTCCAATTAATCACAATATCACTTGACGGCCTGATGAATCCACATTTTATGGTGTTTATTTGCTCTATTTGGGTGGATTTCATCAACTTTTCTTGCATTTATCCATTGAAATAGCATAGTTTCATGATGTCTTCCTAATTTGTGCTTGAAAGTGAAAACATGCTCTTTAGGCTTTTTTATTGCTAAATTTTATTCACTTTGATCCCATTTGGGGCCTTGATGTATTTGTCAAGTGATTTCAGGTTTTCAAGGCAAGTTTGGGTTGAAGAAGTGAAGAAAGAGCATCCAAAAGGGGAAAAATCATGAAGAAAATGGAATTTGGAAGCTGCTGCAAAGATGCGTACGCACAGTGATGCGTGCATATGCACAATGGTGACTTTGTGCAAGGATGCGTATGCACCAAATGTCGTGCGTACGCACGATGGAAATTTTGCGCAACTGTGTGTACGCAACGTAGGTCGTGCGTACGCACGACTGCATGCACGTGAGGTCATTAATTACAAATCGCTGGGGACAATTTTTGGGCGTCCAAAGCCCAATCTAACTCATTTCTGAAGCTATTTCAAGCCAAATTGAAGAAGGATGAAGGGGGAGCACTTAGGTTTAGGTTTTTACATGTTTTAGTTAGTTTTTTAGAGAGAGAAGCTCCCACTTCTCTCTAGAATTAGGGTTTTTATCTTGATTCTCTCTTTAATTTCTCTCTTTAATTCTTGTTTTATTGTAGTTTCATTTACATTTTCATGTTCTATTGCCTTTAATCTCTTAGTTTCCTTTGTTAATTTTACTTTCATGCTACTTTTGTTTTATGAATACTCTTGTTACTTTTAATATCATTTAATGAAATTTTGATGTTTTATATTTCTTTAATGCTTGTTTGAGTTGTTATTTTTATTTTATTGCAATTGATAGTTATAGAATTTATTTTTATTGTAATTTATGATATTTTTCCTTTTATGCATGTTAGATGTTTGATAAAATGTCTCTTATAGTTTTTTACACTCTTGGTTAGGAATTGGGTAATTAGGTGAACTTGAGTCATAGATGTCCATTCGATATTGTGATTAGTATTGTTAGTTGGTTTGGTTTCCACTAACGCTAGTCTTTCACTAAGTTAATTAGTGAGTTGATTAGGACTTGTGGATTGAGATCAATTATGCCCTTTTGACTTATTCTCAATGTTAGAATAGACTAATTGGGATTAATTCTTAGCAATTATCATGTTTGTAGTCTCTGATTATGATAGGAATCCTTAACTCCCAATCCTTGCTAAGAGTTCCTACTTTTTGCCACTTGAATTCCCATTTTTGATTTACTTGCTTTGAGCTTTAATTCCCTTGCATTTCTATTTACTTTCTTGCCTTTTAATTTTCTTGTCACTTGCAATCTCCAATCCCCATTCTCTCATAGCCAATAATATGACACTTAATTGCAATTCCTAGGGAGAATGACCTGGGAGTTTAATGTTCTTAGTTATTTTGTGTTGAATTGTGACATCTTTGATTTAAACTTTGATTGAGAGTTAATTGTTGGTCTAGACTATGCTTGCAACGCCAATTCTATTTTTGTGAAATTCTAGATCAACATAAATTTCTCTCATCACGGCCTCCGGCCTAAAAAACCCTTCACGGCCTTCGACCCAATCAATAAGATCACATCACACTCCAACCACCATAAAATGAACCAACAATTACAATCACAAGTAATACAGTTCAAACACAATCAAGAGCAATTAAATCACGTATAGCAATTAGCAGTTAAATAGAATTATTCATATAGGCAAACCAAGTACAATTTGCACCCCCAAACCATGTCCCAAATATGCATATGATGCATGCCTGTCCTACTGGCAGTGATATCACATTGTCGGTTATAAGTTGCCAACCCGACACATCTTTTCGGATGTAGCCTTTCTGCCACGCTAGGGATATAGTGCCCTGCACACTATTGTGCACCCAGGGATATAGTGCCCTACACACTCTTGCGGCATAGAAGGTTATGCGAGTGGGACACTACCTCAGCCTTCACATCTTAATTCATCCTAAGGATATAATGCTCTGCACACTATCATTCCAAGGATATAGTGCATGGCACACTTTCGATATCAAACAAGTTCATCATTCCTTTCCAAGTTCCAAACCCATTTTTTAGTTTAAATCTCTTTCGAAAGACTCAAGAAAATCATTTACTTTAAATTAATTAAATACTTTTCAAAACAAAACCTTTTCATGTTGAATCGGACTCAAAACATAATTTCTTTCTTAGATAATTCGAACTCGAAATATAAATCTTTCCTTGGTAAATAAAATTCAAAATAGTAATAATTCTTTTCTAAACTAAATAAAACTCAAATAATATAAATTCTTGAATCCAAACTTTTCTAAATAACATTTCAAACCAAATCTCAAATTTTTATAGAAATTTCGGCAGCATCTCCTCTAAAATTATTTCCCAACCAAACCATTTCCAATCCTCAAAATTATTTCCAATAAATCAAACAAAACCAATATTAATATCTCAAATCAATTCCAATATCTCAAATTATTTTCGATAAATCAAACAAAACCAATTCCAATATCTCAAATCAATTACAACTCAACTCAAGGAAATCGGCAAAAATCCAGAATTCGAACCAATCAATCCAGAAAGTCATAATAATTCAATCATTCATCCAAATAAACTCAATACAATCTATAAGACTCACATAATCACCAAAATATATTATTTGAATCAATATCGATTTATAATAATTCTTAAGAATAAAATAAGTTTAAGGAAAGCACCCCTACCTTGATCGTGACTCGACTACGCGACAAAACTCCATTTACTCTCAGACCACAACGGCAGCCGCAACCTCAGCAACAAACCACTTTCGTAGCAACCGCAGCAACTCTAATCGTAACATATAATAACCAAAACTCAATCTTATAGCAATTAACGCCGCAAAACCTAAGTGTAAGATAACAGAACAATGACTAAAGGGCTTTTCGAAACGAAAACACTTACCAAAACTAAGAAGGAACGAATGAGCTAAGTAATGGCACCCCCCGCGGTGGTTCCGGCAACACCCATGCTATACCCAGTGACCAGAACGGTAGCAATGCTTCCTCTTCTCTCTCTCTCTCTCTCTCTCTCTCTCTCTCTCTCTCTCTGTTCAAACTTCTCTTCCCGACAACCCCAATGGCGGCAGCGGTGGTGCAGTAGCTCAGAACGGGCCAGCAGCGGTGGCGGAGGAAGCTCCGGCAGTGACGGTGCCATGGGTGGTGGAGGTTCTCACTCTCTTCCCACGTGTCTCCTCTCTCTTCGCATATCTCTCTCCCAGCGAACCTCCATTGACGGCGACGATGCTGGTAACCCCAGGCAACGGCGACGCGGCAACAAGCTCGACGGCGGCACTAGATGACGGCGCTGAGACGATTGCGGCAAGCTGAACGCAGGCTGGGCGGCAGCGTATCTTCGAGCTCCCTTCTTTCGCTCTTCAACGTCGTGCACCTCCCTCTCTCTGCGGACTCCCTCTCCCTGGCAGCACAGCAACAGCGAACGGTGGCAGTGACGCCCACGGCGCCATCTTCCCTTCTCCCTCCTTCTTCCTTCTCACGGTCCGCCCCCTCTTCTCTCTTTTCCTTTTTCTTCTTTCTTCCCTTTCCATCTCAGATCGAAGAGTGTGTGTGCGTGAGGAAAGAGTGGCAGCGGGAACAAGGGGTGAGGTGAGGGTGTATTAGGGATTGGGGTAATTTAAGTATTTTTTAATAATAATAGGGCTAATAAAGTAATTAAAAACTAATTTTAATCCAACAATAATTATATATAAAAATACTATTTCTTCTTCAATTTACTAATTATTTTCAAATAAATACTCTAATCCAAGAATTAGAGATAATCAAATTAATTTTTTTATCACAAAAATTAAAGTATTAAATCCCCAAAATCTCAATTATTTAAATCAAATGATATAAAATTCTTATTATTTTACAATTACTAAACTTTATAATTTAAATATGAAAATTATCTAATAATTATAAATTAGATAAAGATACTCATTTAATCATCAAACTTGATTTAATTATTTTTAATAAAATAATTTTTGAAATTAAGGTCTTTAATAAATAAATAAATTGAAATTGATTCATAATAAGATTTTAAAAAAATTCTGGGTCTTACACTTGTCACCCGGATAGAATCATGAGAATCAACTAGAAGGCGGGTGCAAAAACAAGATTTGGGTTCTTAGAATACAAGGTGATCATTAATTTTGGGAGCTCTTAGCTTGTTTCAAACTTCATCAAAGTTTGGTGTACATCAATTGGAATCATACAGAGCATTGGAAGTCCAAGCATTCGTGGAAGTACAAGGATGAATTCAAGCATAAACCTCCATGACAAGAGCTCACCAAAAGGTCCAACTTAAGAACAATAAATAAATGTACTAGTTGGGTGATTTACGGTTTATTTTATATTAAATTGAGTGGATTTTATCCATTATTCTCACACTTATTCATATAATTCGCATGTTTTACATTTTCCTTCCTAATTTTGTGCTATGATTGAAAATATGCTTTTTAGGCCTTAAAATGGTTCATTTTTAATTATCCTTTATTACCATTCGATCCCGTGATGCGTTTGTTAAGTGCTTTCAGGTTTACAGGGCATGAATGACTTAAAGGATGAAGATGAAGCATGTTAAAGTGGAAGGAACACAATAAATAACAGACTTTAGGAGCGAGGAGCGACACGCACGCATGGCTGACGCGTGCGCATGACCAGGAGCGTCGTTCAGCGACGTACGCATGACTGACGCGTACGCGTGGACATGTGCAAGGTTCAGCGATGCGTACGCGTGACTGACGCGTACGCGTGACAGAGCGTCACGTGCTGCAATTAACAGAAAATGATGGGGGCGATTTTTAGGTTGCTTTTGACCCAGTTTCAGGCCCGAAATTACAGATTAGAGGCTGCAGAGTGAATATGGAAGGGGGAATCATTCACTTCTCATTCACACACTTTAGGTTTTACATGTAGGTTTCTAGAGAGAGGCTCTCTCCTCTCTCTAGGTTTTAGGATTTTTAGTCTTGTTCCTTCTCAAATTCAGATTTCTACCTTACTTTAATTTAGTTTTCTTCTACTTTTATATTCTATCATTGATTCATTTATGTTGCCAATTTAGTTTATGAATTCTTCTTGTTCCCTTTAATACATATTAATGCAATTTATGTTTGCATGTTTATGATTGCTTTCTTTAATTTGTTGTTATTGTTTCCTCTTGCAATTGTTAGTCTTAAATTTTGCTATGTCTTGTTAGTTTTCTATGTTTTAATTTTATGCCTTCCAAGCGTTTGATAAAATGCTTGGTTGAATTTTAATTTAGATTTTTATGTTCTTGATTTGGATTGATTAATTAGAGACTCTTGAGTTTGGAGATTGCCGGTTAGCTTGAACTTCACCAAAGCTAGTCTCTCACTATGAGTTGACTAGGACTTGTGAACTCAAGTTAATTGTATGCACTTGACCTTCCTCCATTGGTTAGAGGTTAACTAAGTGAAGGCAATTCACTTTTACCATCACAATTGATGATGATATTAAGGATAGGACTTCTAATTCTCAATCCTTGCTAAGAGCTTTCTTAGTTATTAGTTTATTTTTCTCGCAACCTATATTTTCTTGCTCCTCATTTCAGAAACCCAAAAATATACTTTCCCGTAACTAATAATAAACTACACTTTCTTGCAATTCCTTGAGAGCGACCCGAGGTTTAAATACTTCGGTTAATTTTATTGGGTTTGTATTTGTGACAAACAATTTAAACATTGATTGAGGTTTAATTGTCGGTTTAGAACTATACTTGCAACGCGATATTTTTGTGAAAATCTTTACTGACAATTTTCCTCCAACAGTGGGAGGCACCCCACCATGATAAAATCTTCCAACCCTCACTTATTTTTACTATTCTTGTACATATTTCTCTTAGTTATTAGTTTGTTTGGGTAGATTTTTATTGTTAATTGCATGTTTGAATGTATTGTTGATGTCACTTTTGAAATAGTTTGTAGCTTTCTTAGCTTGATTTTCTATCCTTAATGCTTTACTAAGTTTTCAAGTAATTTATGAGTTGATTTTGACTTTCGGATGTTAGAGAGTGGATTGAAAACTTCTTTCTAGGCTTAGTTGTGTATGTTTCAAAAAAAAATATTATCATGCGTATGCATGATTCTCCTCCAGAACCAAAATCGTGTGTATGCATGGAGCATGCGTATGCATCACACCATTTACAGAATTGAATTGTTTTTGTGCGAAGATCACGCATATGCACCACCTTCAAGCTTTGCTCAAGTTGTGCATACGCATAAATTCAAAAACTTAACCCCCTTGTGCAAACCCTAATTTGCACAACACAACACACAGCCCCACCTTCTTTCTTCTTTGTTCTTCTTCCTCACGCAGCCACAACCTCCATTTCAGTTCCACCCTCAACCACTACCACCAGCGAGCCATCGTCATCGCCGGCCACAACCCACAACCACCCTCCACCTTTATCTCCTTCTATTTCTTCTTTTCTTCTTCTTTTCCTTCTTCACCCCCTGTCCGCAATGCCTTTTCCCCTCCATTCGTCACTGTCGCACCGCTACCGCTACTGCTGCTGTAAGCCCAGCTTCTTCTTCCTCTTATTTTCATTCTCACTCACTCACAGCCCCACATTTCTATCTCATTTCACCATTCATTCACAATACGGGGCACCCCTGTTTTCCTTTTCCATTTTCAGCAGAGAACTCACTACCACCGGCACCAATTGCTTCAGTAGCTGGCAAACACCGCTGCAACAGCCCACCACCCATTCTTCCATGCTCTGTTTAGCTTGCTCTGTTTCAAGGTTTTGTTTAATTTTTCTTTTAATTTTGGTTCAGCTCGTATTCTTACAAGTTAGTTTAATTTTTGGTTAATTTGTTTAGTTAGATTACTGCTGTTAGTGATTTTAGGTTAGGTTAGGATATGATAGTTAGTTAGTTTCATAGGTTCTATTTTTGCTCAAGTGTTTGGGGATTGTTCTGGTTTGATATATTACAGTGGAATCTCTAATTCATTGTACTATTATTGAATTTGTTGAATTATGATTGTTGATTTATGGTGGATGATTGATGATTTTACTAAGGAATTGTTACTGCCATAGTTTGAATATTGTTGGGTTGTGTGGAGGTTTACTGTTTTCTTGTTGTTCTATTGAAGTTTGTTGCTATAATTGTTTACAATTGCATATTTAAAATTATCATGCTTGGGTACTTTTTAAGCTTTGATTGCATTCTGATTGATTGGACTACTGTTCTGATAATTTTTTTATAAACGCTGCTCAATTTGGCGTCATTGTTGTTGACTTTGGAAATTGGTGTTACAAGGTCTTTATTGACGATATTCTGTGTCAATGTGACCTTGCACACCAAACATTTACAATCTTGCCTCGAAGAATCTTGTATTGAACATTTTTTTGGTCAATTTCTTGCTTCAATATTTTTTTTCTGTCATTGAAGTGATTGTTTTCAATCTCTAAGTGACCAAACCTTGCGCATTTTACATGTTTGAGGATTCTTTTGCCTAATTTTGTAAGATTGACAACTTTTACCCTATGTAATCCTTTTGTTAGCTTTTGTTGTGTCCAATTGATTTTGGATTACATTAGGCTTGAACCTCACTCTTTTGTATCAATCTTGTGATATTGGTGCTTGAAAGCATATCGATGTTGCATTTTCTATGCTCACCTTGTTGAACATTATTCTTGTTATTTCTTACATCAATTGCTTTTGAATATGCTTTTGCCTATATACTTAATTTGTGTTTTGAATTATATGTTGTAGCTACCATGTAATTTGATTCATTATTCCTTGCTTAGGCATTTATATGAGAATGTTATTTCTATGTCACTGAATGATGCTTGCTTGCATAATCTCTATTTTTGGCCTTGTGATTCCATTTCTCATACACATTTTCCTCTGATCTTTTTCAGAATGACTAGTGAAAGAAAAAAGGGAAAGGTCATTGCAACAGAGCCGAGTAAGAAGGGAAGAATCCAACAAACTGCTGAAACAACAGATGAGCCACAATCCGAGAGACAGATCAGTAGGAGAGATCAAATCAATAAGAGCACACCTCTTACTAATCTGTCTAAATTCTCCATCTTTTACTCAGAATTGAAGTCCCCTGACTTTCAGAAATGCAACTTGCATGTTGAGAGAAAACTCTAAATCTCCGCTGAGCTGAGAAAGTTCACTGATGAAAGGATCGAGCAGCGGCAATAGGTGTTTCTCGATAGGGAACTGGTGGAGGTGAATGCATCTTGGACTGTGAGTTATATTCCAATTATTACACGGGGGCCCTCGATGCAGTTTACCTCCGAGGCAAGCAGATTTTGGTGACTGAGGAAGTCCTAGAGGAGATCTTTCACTTTCCACCTAAGACTAGTGGAAAGGATGATTATGAAAAGGTAGAGGGTTAGCAAAGGTGATGGAAATGATTTCCAAAGCTGGGAGTAGCTGGATATTTGGAGCAAACAAGACAACTCCAAAGCTATCTCAGTAAATACTCTAACTTTAAAAGCTCAGATATGGCATCAGATCCTCTCTAATTACGTCATACCGATGACCCATAAGACCGAAATCACAGCTGATACGGCAGTACTGATCTAGTGTGTTTTAGAGGGTAAACAGTTGTACCTTCCAAGACTCATTAGGAAGTACATAGGGTGAGCTCACTATATTAGCAACATTGCCTTCCTGTGCTTGATCACTCAATTAGCTTTGAGGACCGAGGTTGTTTGGGAGGACACTAATGAAAGACCAACAGTTGCCAAAAGTAAGAAGATCATACCCCATGGTAACTGGTACAAGTCTCTGCTGTCCAACAAATGCAGAAGCTGCAGCCAGGCAGCATCCACATCTGAAGCAGGTACCTCAGCAGCAACAGTAGAACCACCAGCAGCACCATAACCCGCAGTACCACAGCTCGTAGCACCACCACTACCATCATCATAGCCGATTCATCATCTGGTCCAGAGACTCTTTGAGGAGATAGCTCACTTGGAGCGTCACTCCAAGCAACGCTATGAGAATATCAAGCATAAGAATCAGGGCTGGGACCCGATGATCGAAGAGCTAGAAACTCCCTCGGAGCAGAGTGGAGATGAGGATCCATCAGCTGATGGTGGAGATGATGAGGATGACTGATAAACCCCCTTTTTAGGGTTTATCTTGTGTTGAATTTAGAGAATTTTGATAACCTTTCCTCACATTTATTCAATGAAATAGCATGATTTTGTGATTGTCTCCTTATTTGTGCTTAGATGTAAAAACATGCTTTTTAGACCTTTAATTTGATGATTTTTATCTTCCTTTGATTCCACTAGATGCCTTGATGTGTTTGCTAGTGATTTCAGATTGAAAAGGGCTAGGAAAGGATCAAAGGAGTGGAAGGAAAGCATACAAAGTGGAGAAATCATGAAAAGCCAAAGATTTGAAAAAAGCCCATGGGCATGCGCGCGCACTATGCGCCTACGCGCGGATTGCGAAATGCTCGAGGGACGCGCACGAGCGCTGTGCGCGTACGCGCCGAAGGCCGCACATGATTTTTAAAGAAGAACTCGTGCCTGGCAATTTTGGAGGGTTTTTGGCCCCATTTGGAGCTGAGTTTTTGGCGGAAAAAAGCTAAATAGACCAAGGAATGAAGGGGAAGACATCAATAGACAATACACACTTAGACACTAGTTTAGTTTTAGTTTAAGTTTTTGGAGGGAAAGTTAGTTTTAGAGAGAGAAGCTCTCTCTTCTCTCTAGGATTAGGATTAGGTTAGATCTAGATTAGGAATTCTTAGATCTAGGTTAATTTCATGCTTAGATTTACTTTTCCTTTATCAATTCTTCTTCTTCTACATCTCTTCTCTCTAGTTTAGTATTTAATTCTTGTAATTTTCTACTTTTATGTTGATGCACTTTTGTTCTTCCATTTTCTTTTTAATGCAATTCATGTTTTGATTTCCTTTATTGTTCATTTGATTTGTTGTTGTTTAATTCCTTGCAATTGAGTAGTGTAGATTTACTTTCCTTGCAATTTTACTATGCTTTCCTTTTGTGCCTTCCAAGTGTTTGATAAAATGCTTGATTGGATTTTAGAGTAGAATTTTATGCTCTTGGCTTGGGATGATAACTTAGGAACTCTTAAATTACTAATGTCTAAGTGATTGATGATTGGGAGCCATTGACTCTAGTTCTCACTAATTGAATTGGTGGAGAGCTAGGACTTATGGACTTGGATTGACATAGCTCATTTGACTTTCCTTTACTAGTTAGAGGATGATTTAATGGGGTTGATCCTTGCCAATTCTCATGTTGTGGTTAGTGATAGGGATAGAGATCCTTGACCACCAAACCTTGCCAAGGCCTTTTTGTTAGTTGTTAGATTATTTTAATTGCCATTTACATTTCATGTCTCTTACCCCAAAAAAACCCCAAAAATATACAATTCATAACCAATAACAAGAACACTACCCTGCAATTCCTTTGAGAGACGACCCGAGGTTTAAATACTTCGGTTATTAGGATTATTAGGGGTTTGTACTTGTGACAAACAAAATTTTTGTATGAAAGGATTATTGTTGGTTTAGAAACTATACTTTACAACGAGACTTCATTAGTGAATTCTAAACCGTCAAAAATCCCATTCATCAAAATGGTGCCGTTGCCGGAGATTTGCAATGGTGTTATGTTATTGGTTATTGTATATATGTGAATAGTGTGAATAGGTTTGTCTTTCGCTTGTTTTCTAGTTCTTGTTAGTTTTATTTTGTTCTTCCACTATGAATTCTCACTTTGGCTATGAGTTTGGTTCTCACTATGTTGTAGGAAATGTGGACCTTAATGACAACATGTACCAAGGATAGAACACTTCAAGATGGGAGGAACCTCAAGGAATTGATCACTCCTATTGGCAACAACCTCCGGATACTTATAGGTATAATTCACATCCTAGTGCATGCTAATTCAATAGCTATGGTGACTCTTTTAGTGATAATCAAGTACCACCACCATATGCTTGTGAACCTTATCCTCAACATGACTATCAACCATGCTCACAAGCCCATTTTTACCAAGCACCTTCTTGTGACCCACATCCATTGTATGACCAATCACCCATACCATATTCTTATGACCACTATGAGTAAGAACCTTTGGAACCACCACAACCTTATCATGACTATTATGAAGAACCACCTCAATACATACCATCTCTATACCCTTACCAAGAAGAACCGCCTTCCCACTATGAACCCTTTCTCCAAAATAATGAACCTTCCTATCCACCCCAAGCCCCAATAGATGACTCTCTTACCATGCTACTTCAAGGCCAAGCGGATATACTAAGGAACACCCTACAGTTTGTGACTAATTTGACTAAGGTAGTGCATACTCTAGCCTACCAATGTTTGAGTACTCAAGGTGCTTCCGTGGCCACATGTGAGAAATCAAAAGATGAGCAAAGCATGAAAGAGAGATTGGAAAATCCGGTGGAGAAGAAGGAAGAGTGGAGCTTTGTATTGGAGCAATTGGAGACGCCTAGGGTCATTGAAGAAAAGAAAGAGGTGGTTGAAGATCTAGGAGATGCGGAACCACCATGGAAGTCTCAACAACCTCCGGAGCATATAACGATTGAAGAATATGAGAAGGTTGATCAAGAGATGGACTCAATCATCAATGATTTCTTATCAATAATTGAATCCTCTCCCATGGGGCGTGAAATTGAAGCTATTGAAGACAACTCAACACCAAATGATGTTGGTGATCTCATTGAAGACTCTTCCATCGAATGTGAAGTTGATATAGAAGTAGATTTCACACAACCTCCCAAGTTTGACTTGATTGATGAGGAGGAGGAATTGGAAGAAGTTAACAAGCAAGAAGAAGATGAAAGAAGTTTTCAAGAGGTGGGAATACCCAAAGAAGAGCATAAGGAAGTGGGTAAAATCTTCAAACCTATGCTTTACTTTCTCACTTGAATATGGCTTGATTGAAACGGATGGACAACTTAGAGCTCTTTGTGGGATTAAGAGTAAAAAGGAGTTGTGTAGTGGTTGGAAGTTTGGAATTAGACTCATTGAGGTCAAAGCTTCAAAGCATAGGGACTATGATTGGATGAATGCTACTTTACATGGGTCTAGGAAAAAGACTTGGTGTGCTAGAGAGAATTCTATTTGTCAGCCACCCGAACGAAAAATTCATGAAGATCAACAAGAAGACGGGTGCGAAAATAAGATATGGGATCCCGGTTCGAAGTATGAGGACCAACTATGGGAGCTCATATCTTGGATGGAACTCCGTCCAAACTTGGTGAAGATGGTTGGGATTTCTGTCAACCAATTAAGGAGCAAAGATCCTTGGAGATTCAAGGATGAGTACAAGCATAAGCCACCATGATAAAGAGCCTCCCAAATATCCAACTTAAGGACTTAAACTAAAAGTGCTAGGTGGGAGACACCTCACCATGGTAAACTCTTTCCACTCTCTTGCATTTTGATTAATAAGTGATTTGAGTTACCATTGTAGATAGTATTCTTTCCATATAGTGTTTCAATAATTGGTTGTAGGTTGCTTATAGAGCGAATCTCCCTTGCTTGTATTTGAAAATTTCCAAAAAAAAAAAAAAAAATAGGGTCAAGGATGCGTATGCACACTGTGTGTGCACGTGTCCATATGCGGATACAAGCCCATACTTTTTCCAGAGAGTTGGGCCACTCTCATGCCAATACTAGGCTAATCGCATAACCGCATACACGCGTACACGCACTGTGCGCAAACGCGTCGCTATACATACTTGGCAATTGATGAGCGGATAATTTATACCCTTTTGGCATTGTTTTTATATAGTTTTTAGTATGTTTTAGTTACTTTTTATTATATTTTTATTAGTTTTTATGCAAAAATCACATTTCTGGACTTTACTATGAGTTTGTGTGTTTTTCTGTGATTTCAGGTATTTTCTGGCTGAAATTGAGGGACCTGAGCAAAAATCTGATTCAAAGGCTGATGCTATTGGATTCTGACCCTCCTGCACTCGAAGTGGATTTTTCGGAGCTACAGAAGCCCAATTGGCCCGCTCTTAATTGCGTTGGAAAGCATACATCCTGAGCTTTCCATCAATATATAATAGTCCATACTTTGCCTGAGATTTGATGGCCAAACTGGTGTCCAAAGCCATCCTAAAACATCTTGGTGTAAAACGCCCAAACTGGCACCAAAGCTGGCGTTTAACTCCAGGAATAGCCTATGCACGTGTAAAGCTCAATGCTCAGCCCAGGCATACACCAAGTGGGCCTCGGAAGTGGATTTCTGTACTATCTGCACTTAGTTACTCATTTTCTATAAACCTAGGTTACTAATTTAGTATAAAAACTACTTTTAGAGATTTATTTTATATCGAAGGCTATCATAGACCATTGTTCACGTTTTGGAGGCTGGTCATACGGCCATACCTAGACCTTTTTCACTTATGTATTTTCAACGGTAGAGTTTCTACACAGCATAGATTAAGGTGTGGAGCTCTGCTGTTCTTCATGAATTAATGCAATTATTATTGTTTCTCTTTCAATTCACGCCTATTTCTTCTCCAAGATATACTCTTGTACTTAATTCAATTAAGTCAGAATGAAGGGGTGACCCGTGACAATCACCCAATCTTCGTTACTCGCTTAGCCAAGATCCACGTGCCTGACAACCACAAAGCAGTCTACATGATGTTCAACGTAGTCATTGGACGACAACTGGAGTATATTCTCTTGGATATCTAATACACAGACCGAGTCCGTGAGATTAGTATCTTCGTGGTATAGGCTAGAATCATTGGCAGCATTCCTGGGATCCGGAAAGTCTAAACCTTGTCTGTGGTATTCCGAGTAGGATCTGGGAAGGAATGACTGTGACGAGCTTCAAACCTGCGAATGTTGGGCGCAGTGACAGTGTGCAAAAGGATCAATGGATTCTATTCCGATGCTAGCGGGAACCGAAAGATGATTAGCCATGTGGTAGCTGTACCTGGTATTTTTCATCCGAGACGAGAAATTTGACAGTTGATTAGCCGTGCAAAAACCGTAGAGGACCATTTTCACTGAGAGGATCTTACAGCTTGCCATGGAAGGAAGCACGCATGGTTGGAAGAAGGCAATAGGAAAGCAGAGGTTCAGAAGCAACAAAGCATCTCCAAATGCTTATCTGAAATTCCCACCAATGAATTACATAAGTAAATTTATCTTATTTTATGTTTTATTTATCTTTTGATTATCAAAACCTCATAACCATTTGAATCCGCCTGATTGAGATTTACAAGATGACCATAGCTTGCTTCAAGCCGACAATCTCCGTGGGATCGACCCTTACTCACGTAAGGTTTATTATTTGGACGACCCAGTACACTTGCTGGTTAGTTGTGCGGAGTTATGAAAAGTGTGAATCACGATTTCCCACACCAAGTTTTTGGTGCCGTTGCCGGGGATTGTTCGAGTTTGGACAAATGACGGTTCATCTCGTTGCTTAGATTAGGTAATTTTATTTTATGTTTAAGCTTCTTATTTTTTTATTTTCGAATAAAAATTCAAAAAAAATGTGTTCTTCAGAATTTTTAAGAATGAATTCTAGTGTTTCATAAGATATGTTGAAGCTTGGCTGGCTGTTAAGCCATGTCTAATCTTTTGGCCTGAGGCTTCCACTTATCATTGCAGGAGCTTTTTGATTCCCATCAATTTGGCTGTTGTATGTAATGCTCTGCTAAAGCTTGGCTGGCCATTTGGCCATGTCTAATCTTTTGGACCGAAGCTTTCACATAAAGCTTGGCTAGCTATTTAGCCATGTCTAAATTTTTGGACCGAAGCTTTAGACTAACATTGCATGATTCTTGGAATTCTTATTAAAAATTTCGAGTTTACTATTTTTCTTTTTTCCAAATTAATTTTCGAAAAAAATACAAAAAAATTAATAAAATCATAAAAACCAAAAATTTTGTGTTTCTTGTTTGAGTCTAATGTCAAATTTTAAGTTTGGTGTCAATTGCATCTTTTTAATTATCTTAAATTTTCGAAATTATATGCATTGTGTTCTTCACTGATCTTCAAGTTGTTCTTGATGATTTTCTTTGTTTGATCTTTTCATTTTCTTGTTTTGTGTATTTTCTTATTTTTCATATGCATTTTTGAATTATTAGTGTCTAAACATTAAAAAAGTTTTAAGTTTGGTGTCTTGTATGTCTTTCTTTTCTTAAAAAAAATTTTCAAAAATATGTTCTTGATGTTCATCATGATCTTCAAAGTGTTCTTGGTGTTCATCTTAACATTCAAAGTGTTCTTGCATGCAATTTTGTTTTGATCTTAAAATTTTTATGTTTTGTGTCATTTTGTTGTTTTTCTCTCTCTTCATCAATTCAAAAATAAAAAAAATAATATCTTTCCCTTATTTCACTCATAAATTTCGAAATTTTGAGTTGATTTGGTAAAAAATTTTTAAAATTTAGTTATTTCTTGTTAGTCAAGTCAAAATTTCAATTTAAAAATCTTATCTTTTCAAATCTTTTTCAAAAAAAAAATTTTCATTTTTCTTTCATGTTTTTCAAAAATTTTAAAATTCATTTTCAAAATCTTTTTCTTAACTTTATTTATATTTTCGAAATTATTGCTAACATTTAATGTTTTGATTAAAAAATTTTCAAGTTGTTACTTGCCTATTAAGAAAGGATCAAACTTTAAATTCTAGAATCATATCTTTTAATTTCTTGTTAGTCAAGTAATTAACTTTAATGTCAAAAATAAAATCTTTTTAATTTCCTTTTCAAATCTTTTTCAAATAAATTTCAATCATATCTTCTTTTCTGTTCTCTTCTTTTTCATATGAGCAAGAACAAGGATAAGAACATTCTTGTTGAAGCTGATCCTGAACCTGAAAGGACTCTGAAGAGGAAGCTAAGAGAAGCTAAAGCACAACACTCTGGAGAGGACCTTACAGAAATTTTCGAAAAAGAAGAAGTTATGGCAGCCGAAAATAACAACAATGGTGGAAATGCAAGGAAGATGCTTGGTGACTTTACTGCACCCACTTCTGATTTCTATAGAAGAAGCATCTCAATTCCTACAATTGGAGCAAACAACTTTGAGCTTAAGCCTCAATTAGTTTCTCTAATGCAGCAGAATTGCAAGTTTCATGGACTTCCATTGGAAGATCCTCATCAGTTCTTAGCTGAATTCTTGTAAATCTGTGACACTGTTAAGACCAATGGGGTTAATCCTGAGGTCTACAGACTTATGTTTTTTCCCTTTGCTGTTAGAGACAGAGCTAGGATATGGTTGGTCTCAAAACCTAAAGAAAGCCTGAACTCTTGGGAAAAGTTGGTCAATGCTTTCTTGGCCAAATTCTTTCTACCTCAAAAGTTGAGCAAGATTAGAGTGGAAGTTCAAACCTTCAGACAGAAGGAAGGTGAATTCTTCTATGAAGCTTGGGAAAGATACAAGCAATTGATTAGAAGGTGTCCTTTTGACATGCTTTCAGAATGGAGCATCTTATGTATATTCTACGATGGTCTGTCTGAATTGTCCAAGATGTCATTGGATCACTCTGCTGGAGGATCTCTTCGTTTGAAGAAGACGCCTGCAAAAGCCCAGGAACTCATTGAGATGGTTGCAAATAACCAGTTCATGTACACTTCTGAAATAAATCCTGTGAATAATGGGATGACTCAGAAGAAAGGAGTTATTTAGGTTGATACTCTGAATGCCATATTGACTCAGAATAAAATATTGACTCAGCAAGTCAATATGATTTTTCAGAATCTGACTGGAATGCAAGCTGCATCAAACAGTACTAAGGAAACCTCCCCTAAAGGAGAAGCTTATAACCCTGAGAATCCTGCAATGGAAGAGATGAATTACATGGGAGAATCCTATGGAAACACCTATAATCCTTCATGGAGGAATCATCCTAATTTCTCATGGAAGGATCAACAGAAGCCTAATCAAGACTTCAATAATAATGGTGGGAGAAATAGGTTTGGCAATAGCAAGCCTTTTCCATCATCTTCTGAGTAATAGACAGAGAATTCTAAACAGAGCCACTCTGACTTAACAACCATAGTCTCTGATCTATCTAAGACCACTCTCAGTTTCAGACTGAAACAAGGTCCTCCATTAGAAATTTGGAGGCACAAGTGGGTCAACTGAGTAAAAGAGTGACTGAAATTCCTCCTAGTACTCTCCCAAGCAATACGGAAGAGAATCCAAAAAGAGAGTGCAAGGCCATAAACACGTCCAACATGGCCGAACCTGTAGAGGAGGAAAAGGCAGTGATTTCCGCTGAGAAAGACCTCAATGGACATCCACTGGCCACTAAGAAGTTTCCTATTGAGGAATCAAAGGAATCTGAGGCTCATACAGAGACCATAGAGATTCCACTAAACTTACTGTTGCCATTCATGAGCTCTGATGAGTATTCTTCCTCTGAAGAGGATGAAGATATTACTGAAGAGCAAGTTGCTCAGTATCTAGAAGCAATCATGAAGATGAATGCCAAGTTATTTGGTAATGAGACTTGGGAGGATGAACCTCCATTATTCATCAATGAACTGAATACATTGGCTCAACAGAAATTACCTCAAAAGAAATCGGATCCCGGAAAGTTCTTAATACCTTGTACCATAGGCACCATGACCTTTAAGAAGGCTCTGTGTGACCTTGGTTCAAGTATAAACCTCATGCCACTCTCTGTAATGGAGAAACTAGGGATTTTTGAGGTACAAGCTGCAAGAATCTCACTAGAGATGGCAGACAATTCAAGAAAACAGGTTTATGGACTTGTAGAGGATGTCTTAGTGAAGATTGAAGACTTTTACATCCCTGCTGATTTCATAATCCTAGACACTAGGAAGGAAGAAAATGAATCCATCATCCTTGGAAGACCCTTCCTAGCCACAGCAAAAGCTGTGATTGATGTGGACAGAGGAGAGTTAGTCCTTCAATTGAATGAGGACTACCTTGTGTTTAAGGCTCAAGGATCTTCTCCTATAACCATGGAGAGGAAGCATGAAAAGCTTCTCTCAATACAGAGTCAAACAGAGCCCCCACACTCAACTTTTAAGTTTGGTGTTGGGAGGCCACCATTAAGCTCTGAGTCTCTGTGAAGCTCTCTAAGAGCTCACTGTCAAGCTATTGACATTAAAGAAGCGCTTGTTGGGAGGCAACCCAATGTTATTTAATTATATTTATTTATTTCCATTATTATTTTATGTTTTCCTTAGGTTGATGATCATGTGAAGTCATAAAAATAACTGCAGAATTAAAGAAAAATAAAAAACAACATCAAAAATAGTACACCTTGGAGGACAGGCTTACTGGCGTTTAAACGCCAGTAAGGATAGCAGAATGGGCGTTTAACGCCCAGCCTGGTAGCATTCTGGGCGTTAAACGCCAGAAAGGGGCAGCAGACTGGCATTTAACGCCAGGAAAGGTAGCAGAGCTGGCGTTTAACGCCAGAATTGGCACACAGAGGGTGTTTGAATGCCAGAATAGTGCAGGGAGCAGAATTCCTTGACACCTCAGGATCTGTGGACCCCACAGGATCCCCACCTACCCCACCTCTTCTCTCCTCTTCACACATTTCCATAACACTCTTCCCCAAATACCCTTGACCAATCCCATCAATAACTCTTTCCCAAATACCCTTCACCTATCAAATCCTACCCTCTTTCCCATATTTTTCTCTTTTTCATTTTTATGCTTTATGTTTTATCTATGTTTGTGTCTTTATTACATGATCATTAGTGTCTAGTGTCTATGTCTTAAAGCTATGAATGATTCCATGAATCGCTCACCTCTCTTAAATGAAAAAATGCTTTTATTTGCAAAAGAACAAAAAAGTATATGAATTTCGAATTTTATCTTGAAATTAGTTTAATTATTTTGATGTGGTGGCAATACTTTCTGTTTTCTGAATGTATGCATAACTAGTGCATGTTTAAAGTTGGAATTAAGAAAAATTGGCTCTTGAAAGAATAATGAAAAAAGAGACATGTTATCGGTAATCTGAAAAATCATAAAATTGATTCTTGAAGCAAGAAAAAGCAGTGAAAAACAAAAGTTTTAAAAAAAAGCCAATAACCCTTTAAACTAAAAGGTAGGGATAAAACGGATCCAAGGCTTTGAGCATCAATGGATAGGAGGGCCCAAAGGAATAAAATCATGGCCTAAGCGGCTAAATCAAGCTGTCCCTAACCATGTGATTGTGTCATGAAGGTCCAAGTGAAAAGCTTGGGACTGAGTGGTAAAAGTCGTGATCCAAAGCAAAAGAGTGTGCTTAAGAACTCTGGGCACCTCTAACTAGGGACTCTAGCAAAGCTGAGTCATAATCTGAAAAGGTTCACCCAGTTATGTGTCCGTGGCATTTATGTATCCAGTGGTAATACTGGAAAATAAAATGCTAAGGGTCACGGCCAAGACTCATAAAGTAGCTGTGTTTAAGAATAAAAAAGAATTTAACTAGGAAAATCAATAACATTATTTGTATTTCTGAGTTCCTAAAGAGGCCAACAATTCTGAACTCCAATGGATAGAGAGATGCCAAAACTAGTCCCACTCATCTAATTAAAACTAATATTCATTGATATTTTTGAAATTTATTGTATTTTATCTTCTTTTCATCTTATTTTGTTTTTGGTTTCTTGGGGACAAGAAACAATTTAAGTTTAGTGTTGTGATGAGCGGATAATTTATACGCTTTTTGGCATTGTTTTTAGGTAGTTTTTAGTATGTTTTAGTTACTTTTTATTATATTTTTATTAGTTTTTATGAAAAAATCACATTTCTAGACTTTACTATGATTTTTTGTGTTTTTCTATAATTTCAGATATTTTCTGGCTGAAATTGAGGGACCTGAGCAAAAATTTGATTCAGAGGCTGAGAAAGGACTGCAGATGCTGCTGGATTCTGACCTCCCTGCACTCAAACGCGTTTTTCTAGAGCTACAGAAGTCCAATTGGCGCCTTCTCAATTGTTCTAGAAAGCTAACATCTTGGGCTTTCCAGCAATGTATAATAGTTTATACTTTGCTCGAGATTTGATGGCCCAAACTGGCGTTCAACGCCAGCCAGAGACCCTTTTTTGGCGTAAAACGCCAGAACTAGCACCAGAACTGGAGTTAAACGCCCAAACTGGCATCCAAGCTGGCGTTTAACTCTAGAAAAGTTCTATGCACGTGTAAAGCTCAATGCTCAGCCCAAGCACATACCAAGTGGGTCCCGGAAGTGGATTTCTGCACTATCTGCACTTAGTTACTTATTTTCTGTAATCCTTAGTAACTAGTTTAGTATAAATAGCACTTTTTACTATTGTATTCGTATCATCTTATGCCATTTTTCACATTTGGAGGCTGGCCACACAGCCATGCCAAGACATTTTTCTCTTATGTATTTTCTACGGTGGAGTTTCTACACCTCATAGATTAAGGTGCAGAGCTCTGCTGTTCTTCATGAATTAATGAAAGTACTATTGTTTCTCTTTCAATTCATGCATGTCTCTTCTCCAAGATATACTCTCGTTCTTAATTCAGTTAAGTTAGAATGAAGGGGTGACCCGTGACAATCACCCACTATCTTCATTACTCACTTAGCCAAGATATGCGTGCCTGACAACCACAAGCGGTCTACATGATGTTCAACGTAGTCATTGGATGACAGCTAGAGTATAATCTCTTAGGCCTCTGGTTTGTGACTTTGACTTGCATCTCCTGACAACAGAGCAGTCGAACTCACAGAGATCAGAACCTTCGTGGTAAAGACTAGAACAAACGAGCTTCAAACTCACGAATGTTGGGCGCAGTGACAGTGTGCAAAAGGATAGAGAGATCCTATTCCGACACAAGTGAGAACCGACAGATGATTAGCCGTGCGGTAGCTGTACCTAGTATTCTTCATCTGAGATGAGAGATCCAACAGATGATTAGCCGTATAGAAGCTGTGCCTGGACCATTTTCACTGAGAGGACGGATGGTAGCCATTGACAATGGTGATCCACCAACATACAGCTTGCCATGGAAGGGAGCACGCATGATTGGATGAAGACAATAGGAAAGCAGAGGTTCATAAGCAACAAAGCATCTCCAACGCTTATCTGAATTCCCACCAATGAATTACATAAGTATCTTTATTTTAATTTACGTTTTATTTATGTTTCAATTATCAAAACTCATAACCAATTGAATCCGCCTGACTAAGATTTACAGGATGACCATAGCTTGCTTCAAGCCGGCAATCTCCGTGGGATCGACCGTTACTCGCGTAAGGTTTTATTACTTGGATGACCCAGTGCACTTGCTGGTTAGTTGTACCGGAGTTGTGAAAAGTATGATCACAATTCCGTGCACCACCTGTGAAACAAACACCTGGTCTATGCGATCGAGACGTCGTATGATACGACGCTCGCTGCGCTCCATGAAGCGAAACAGGCGCTGTACTAGCTGATATGTCGGGGGGTGGTGGTGTCACGTCATCGTCCCTCCATGGGGCACCAGCTAACTCAATCATGCTAGTGACCAATGTGGGAAATGGTAGGAGGCCACGGATGTGCGCTCGCCACATGCCTCGCCTGATCAACCGGGGGAAGTATACCTCTTTCCCCTCCATGACACAGCCAATCAGAAGAAGCATATCCATCAGAATCTTGAAAAAATGGGTAGTACGAAGGACATAGTGGGCGAATATCTGCTGCCAAGTCCTAGCCTCTCTAGACAAATAAGCAAATAACATCCCCTTAGGCCTTTGGTTGTTAGAGTCCATCACCCAAGGGGCGTCCGGTGTGGCAATAATGCACTTCAGTGCCTCAAAATCAAAGGTCATAGCATTCATTGCTATCTCAGCCTGCTGGTATGCACATGTGTCACCGGTTCGGGGTAGACAATGCAAAGCACCCTCAATAGCAGCCTCAGTCACTAAGACCTGTCCGCCCCATAGGTGGACTGACTCAAGAGTCGTGCGAAAGAGGTTGCAGTAAAACTCCTTGACCCATGAAGTGTTTATTCTTCTCAAATCCCTATCAACAAAGCCCAAGCCCAGTCCCTGAATACGGGCATTAATGGAGTGCCTCAGGTCGTTGGGAAGGGCCAATTTCTTCTCAATGTTTAGCTTTGTCTTCAAATAGGTAGGGAAGCACAGCTCACATTAAAGATTGGGAAATGTGTATGTGTCAGTGGGTGGTAGCAGCTAATTCTGTTTATCCACTTCATTAAGTGGGTTCTTTGCATAGTTGGCATAAGGAGAGAGGGTGGAGGCTTGAGATTTCTTCCTCTTTCTTGAGGTAGTAGCCTTTGCTTTTCCCCTATCGGCCATCTGAAAGCAAATATGACATGATATAAACAAATAGGCCAAATAGGGGCATGGAAAGCAAGGAATGGCATATTAACATGAAGTGAGTTAAAATGAAGAAAACTTGGAATACAAGCAACAGGGAGTAGCATTCAACACAAAAGCTATAAACCAAGAATTCAAGCAATATATGCACAATGCTTGTTCATGAAGCTCAATGAGCATCATACCCAAAAAGAATGGTTAAAGAGTTAGTTGAAAGCTAAAAAGAAAAATCAGTATGTTAGGCAAGTTAAAAGTTAGAAAACTGGTTCAAAGGTTAAGGGTATGATGGTCATTTGCTTAATCGCAGTGAATCACAAGTATGGATAACAAGCATACTCACGAACATGAGGGAGAAGCAGTCATTGATGATGAAATATGATATTGCATAAAAGAAGTAATTAATTGAAAGAAAGTCATCAATCAATATCGCGGTCATTGATAATGCAATAATTGGTGTAAAAGTGTGGATTGCACACTAATGTAACCAAAAGCAAGTTGGAAAACAATATTGAGGTAAAATGTTGCATTAGTGGAATAGACCAAGTATTGCAAATGAGTGAACCATCTTTAAGAAAAAATGCAAGTTGAAGTCAAATTGGATCCTAATATAAGTCAAAAATGCATTTGATTCAACTTGACAAGTGAGAGCTCAGGAAGGTTCTAATAGATGCATATTGCGGGAAACAAAGTAAAGACATGGAAATGCCGACCAATTCACTCTATGAACTGAACTTGGTGAGGTAAAGAAATCTAAATTTTAAAAGTTGCAAGTTCAGTTTTAGGTGTTAATTTTGAAGAACAAACATTTTCTAGAAATTTAGGCAGCATTCCGGTAATAATTCAGACATTCCCGGATGACAAATAGCAGTAGAAAAAGTCACAACAATCCAAAAATTGCAGCAAGTATGGGCAAGTATGGATTTCATACATACAGGCAGCATCAATCAAGCAAGGTAGCAGGAAAATCATGGAACAGAGACAGCAAGCAGTAACATGTACACAGAACAATCTCTCAACCCGTACTCAGCTAACAAGCATCATTCAGAAAATGAACACAAATGGAGTACTTATCAGGCCTAGAATCATCTAACCACATCCTAACTACCTAACCGCAATTATTCCTATCTAACCTATCATGAAGAATTAATCAACTAACTAATCTAATCTAAGCATATCAAAATTAATGAAAGCAGTAAAGAAGCAGAGCAGTGGGGCAAGGGAAACCTAGAGGCAGAGGTAGAACAGAATAGAAATAGAGGAATGGGAGGAAGGGACAGCAAAGTGGTGCTGCCAGTAGCGGCGGCTGATGGCGGCGCAGGCGGTTGCGGCAAACAGAGGGCATAGAGAGGAGGTGGTGAGAGAAGTGAGAATGAGAGGGTGAGGGAGAGAGAAAGAGCGAGAGAAGAAGAGAAAGGGGGAGACGGAGAGGGTGGCGGCGATGACGGTGGTCTGCCCGGCGCGTTGTTGGACGGTTGCTGAGCTGGTGGTTATGGAGGTGAGGAGAAGAAGAGAGAACATTAGAAAGGGGGAGGGTTAGGGTGCGCGACTGCACTGTGCTCTTCGCGTCCCTTGGGGTATATGAATTTGAATCCACGCGTGCGCGCACCGTACTCGTCCGCGCGGATGGGAAACTGAGCGAGTGACGCTAGAGCGTTAAGTACGCTTTCGCGTAGATGGGGGATGTAGGCATGGGCGCAGACGCGTACAGTGCGCGTCCGCGTGGGGTGAGTTGGGCTAGAGGCTTAATGCTGGCCTAGGTTCAGCAGAACTCTCGGGTTGAAGGCCTAGAAACTGCTTCAGCGGATTGGCGCGCACGCGGTATGTGCGTGTCCGCGTGCATTGCTGGTGTGGGAAATCGTGATTCACATTTTTCACAACTCCGTACAACTAACCAGCAAGTGCACTGGGTCGTCCAAGTAATAAGCCTTACGTGACTAAGGGTCGATCCCACGCAGATTGTCGGCTTGAAGTAAGCTATGGTCATCTTGTAAATCTCAGTCAGGCGGATTCAAATGGTTATGAGGTTTTGATAATCAAAAGATAAATAAAACATAAAATAAGATAAAGTTACTTATGTAATTCATTGGTGGGAATTTCATATAAGCGTTTGGAGATGCTTTGTTGCTTCTGAACCTCTGCTTTCCTATTGCCTTCTTCCAACCATGCGTGCTTCCTTCCATGGCAAGCTGTAAGATCCTCTCAGTAAAAATGGTCCTCTACGATTTCTGCACGGCTAATCAACTGTCGAATTTCTCATCTCGGATGAAAAATACCAGGTACAGCTACCGCATGGCTAATCATCTGTCGGTTCCCGCTAGCATCGAAATAGAATCCATTGATCCTTTTGCACACTGTCACTGCGCCCAACATTCGCAGGTTTGAAGCTCGTCACAGTCATCCCTTCCCAGATCCTACTCGGAATACCACAGACAAGGTTTAGACTTTCCGGATCCCAAGAATGCTGCCAATGATTCTAGCCTATACCACGAAGATACTAATCTCACGGACTCGGTCCGTGTATTAGATATCCAAGAGAATATACTCTGGCTGTCGTCCAATGACTACGTTGAACATCATGTAGACCGCTTTGTGGTTGTCAGGCACGCGGATCTTGGCTAAGCGAGTAACAAAGATTCGGTGATTGCCACAGGTCACCCCTTCATTCCGACTTAACTGAATTAAGTACGAGAGTATATCTTGGAGAAGAAGTAGGTGTTAATTGAAAGAGAAACAATAGTAATTGCATTAATTCATGAATAACAGCAGAGCTCCACACCTTAATCTATGAGGTGTAGAAACTCCACCGTTGAAAATACATAAGTGAAAAAAGTCTAGGTATGGCTGTATGGCCAGCCTCCAAAACGTGAACAATGGTCTATGATAGCCTTCGATATAAATAAATCTCTAAAAGTAGTTTTTATACTAAACTAGTAACTTAGGTTGGAATGAGTAACTAAGTGCAGATAGTGCAGAAATCTACTTTCAGGGCCTACTTGGTGTGTGCTTGGGCTGAGCATTGAGCTTTACACGTGCATAGGCTATTCCTGGAGTTAAACGCCAGCTTTGGTGCCAGTTTGGGCGTTTAACTCCAATTCTAGTGCCAGTTTGGGCGTTTTACGACAAGATGTTTTAGGCTGGCTTTGGACGCTAGTTTGGGCCATCAAATCTCAGGCAATGTATGGACTATTATATATTTCTAGAAAGCCCAGAATGTATGCTTTCCAACGTAATTGAGAGCGCTCCAATTTGGCTTCTGTAGCTCTGGAAAATCCACTTCGAGTGCAGGAGGATCAGAATCCAACAACATCTGCAGTCCTTTTTCAACCTCTAAATCAGATTTTTGCTCAGGTCCCTCAATTTCAGCCAGAAAATACCTGAAATCATAGAAAAACACACAAACTCATAGTAAAGTCCAGAAATGTGATTTTTGCATAAAAACTAATAAAAATATAATAAAAAGTAACTAAAAAATACTAAAAACTATGTAAAAACAATGCAAAAAAGGGTATAAATTATCCGCTCATCACAACACCAAACTTAAATTGTTGCTTGTCCCCAAGCAACTGAAAACAAAATAGGATAAAAAGAAGAGAATATACAATGAATTCCAAACTTATCAATGAACTTAGTTCCAATTAGATGAGCGGGGCTAGTAGCCTTTTTGCTTCTGAACAGTTTTGGCATCTCACTTTATCCTTTGAAGTTCAAAATGATTGGCATCAATAGGAACTTAGAATTCAGATAGTGTTATTTATTCTCTTAGTTCAGTATGTTGATTCTTGAACACAGCTACTTTATGAGTCTTGGCCGTGACCCTATGCATTTTGTTTTCCAGTATTACCACCAGATACATAAATGCCACAGACACATAACTGGGTGAACCTTTTCAGATTGTGACTCAGCTTTGCTAGAGTCCCCAATTAGAGGTGCCCAGAGCTCTTAAGCACACTCTTTTTGCTTTGGACCACAACTTTAACCGCTCAGTCTCAAGATTTTTACTTGACACCTTCACGCCACAAGCACATGGTTAGGGACAGCTTGGTTTAGCCGCTTAGGTCAGGATTTTATTCCTGTGGGCCCTCCTATCCATTAATGCTCAAAGCCTTGGATCCTTTTTACCCTTACCTTTTGGTTTAAAGGGTTACTGGCTTTTTCTACTTGCTTTTACTTTTTCTTTCTCTTTTTTTTCCCTTTTTTTTCGCCATTTTTCTTTCTCTTTATTCTTTCAAGAGCTAACAATTTTAACATTCATAAGCAACAAATTCAAAAATATGCACTGTTCAAGCATTCATTCAGAAAATAAAAAGTATTGCCACTACATCAAAATAATTAAACTAATTTCAAGATAGAATTCGAAACCATGCACTTCTTGTTCTTTTGCACTTAAAAACATTTTTCATTTAAGAAAGGTGAAGGATTCATAGGACATTCATAGCTTTAAGACATAGACACTAGACACTAATGATCATGTAATAAAGACACAAACATAGACAAAACATAAAGCATATATTTAGAAAAACAGAAGAATAAGAACAAGGAAATTAAAGAACGGGTCCACCTTAGTGACGGCGGCTAGTTCTTCCTCTTGATGATCCTATGGAGTGCTTGAGCTCCTCAATATCTCTTCCTTGCCTTTGTTGCTCTTCCCTCATGGCTCTTTGGTCCTCTCTGATTTCATGGAGGATAATGGAGTGCTCTTGGTGCTCCATCCTTAGTTGCTCCATGTTGGAACTCATATCTCCTAAAGAGGTGTTCAGTTGCTCCCAATAGCTTTGTGGAGGAAAGTGTATCCCTTCAGGCATCTCAGGGATTTCTTGATGAGGAATTTCCTCATGCTCTTGTTGAGGTCCATGAGCGGGCTCTTTTGTTTGCTCCATCCTCTTTTTAGTGATGGGCTTGTTCTCTTCAATGAGGATGTCTTCCTCTATGACAATTTTGGCTGAATTGTATAGGTGAGGGATGAGATGAGGAAAGGCTAATCTTGCCAAAGTGGAGGGCTTGTCAGCCACCTTGTATAGTTCTAGAGGTATGATCTCATGAACTTCCACTTCCTCTCCAATCATGATACTATGGATCATGATAGCCCGATTCACAGTTACTTCGGACCAGTTGCTAATAGGAATGATAGAGCGTTGGATAAACTCCAACCATCCTCTAGCCACGAATTTGAGGTCAGGCCTTCTCAATTGAACCGTCTTACCTTTTGAGTCTCTCTTCCATTGTGGTCCTTCTACACAAATGTCTGTGAGGACTTGGTCCAACCTTTGATCAAAGTTGACCCTTCTAGTGAAAGGATGAGGATCTTCTTGCATCATTGGCAAGTTGAATGCTAACCTCACAGTTTCCAGACTGAAATCTAAGTATTTCACTCAAACCATTGTGAGCCAATTCTTTGGGTTCGGGTTCATACTTTGATTATGGTTCTTAGTGATCCATGCATTAGCATAGAACTCTTGAACCATTAAGATTCTGACTTGTTGGATGGGGTAGGTGAGAGCTTCCCCAACCTCTTCTCCGAACCTCACGTCGGATCTCCGTATATTCACTCTTTTTGAGCATGAAGGGGACCTTGGGGATCACCCTTTTCTTGGCCACAACTTCATAGAAGTGGTCTTGATGGACCTTTGAGATGAATCTCTCCATCTCCCATGACTCGAAGGTGGAAGCAACTACCTTTCCTTTCCTTTTTCTAGAGGTTTCTCCGGCCTTAGGTGCCATTAATGGTTATGGAAAAATAAAAAGCAGAGCTTTTTCCCACACCAAACTTAAAAGGTTTGCTCGTCCTCGAGTAAAAGAAGAAAGAAAGGAGGAGAAGAAGAAGAAATAGAGGAGATAGAGGGGTGTTTTGAATTCGGCCAAGGGGGGTTTAAGTGTTTATGATGTGTGAAATTGAAGGTGGTAAGGAGGGGTATTTATAGGGTAAGAGAGAGAGGAAATTCGTGTAAGAATGGGTTGGGTTTGGGAGGGAAATGTTTTGAATTTGAATGGTAAGGTAGGTGGGGTTTTATGATCGGTTTTTGGGGAATAGTGGATAGATGTGAGTAGTGAAGAGATTATAGGGAAGAGGGTAGGACTTGATAGGTGAATGGTGTTTGGGGAATAGGTATTGATGTGATTGGTCAAGGGTATTTGGGGAAGAGTGTTGGAAAGGTGTGAAGAGGAGAGAGAGTGAGTTGGGGTAGGTGGGAATCCTGTGGGGTCCACAGATCCTGAGGTGTCAAGGAATTCTGGTCCTTGCACCTTTCTGGCGTTTAAACGCCAGTCTGCTACCTTCCTGGCGTTAAACGCCAGGCTGATGCCCCTTTCTGGCATTTAACGCCAGCCAGACACCCTTTTCTGGCGTTAAACACCAGTCTGTCTGCCAATTCTGGCGTTTAACGCCCAGAATGCTGCCAGACTGGGCGTTAAATGCCCATTCTGCTATCCTTACAGGCGTTTAAACGCCAGTAAGCCTGTCCTCCAGGGTGTGCTATTTTTCATGCTGTTTTTGATTCCGCTTTAATTCTGTAACTGTTTTTGTGACTCCACATGATCATCAACCTAAAGAAAACATAAACTAACAGTGGAAAATGTAATGAAAAAGTAATTAACATAGATAAATAAGATTGGGTTGCCTCCCAATAAGCGCTTCTTTGATGTCAATAGCTTGATAGTAAGCTCTTACAGAGCTTCACAGATACTCAGAGCATGATTGTGACCTCCCAACACCAAACTTAGAGTTTGAATGTGGGGGCTCTGCTTGACTCTGTATGGAAGGAGTTGGATGAAGCTTTTCATGCTTCTTCTCCATGTTTTCAAAAGAAGATCCTTGAGCCTTAAACACAAGGTAGTTCTTATTCAATTGAAGGACTAACTCTCCTCTGTCCACATCAATTACAGCCCTTGCTGTGGCTAGGAAGAGTCTTCCAAGGATGATGGATTCATCCTCATCTTTCCCAGTGTCTAGGATTATGAAGTCAGTAGGGATGTAAAGGCCTTCAACCTTCACTAAGACATCCTCTACAAGTCCATAAGCCTGTTTCATTGATTTGTCTGCCATCTCTATTGAGATTCTTGTAGCTTGTACCTCAAAGATCCCTAGTTTCTCCATTACAGAGAGTGGCATGAGGTTTATACCTGACCCCAGGTCACACAGAGCCTTCTCAAAGGTCATGGTGCCTATGGTACAAGGTATTAAGAACCTTCCGGGATCCGGTTTCTTTTGAGGTAATTTCTGCTGAACCAAGGCATTCAATTCATTGATGAGCAATAGAGGTTCATCCTCCCAAGTCTCATTACCAAATAACTTGGCATTCAGCTTCATGATTGCTCCTAGATACCGAGCAACTTGCTCTTCAACAATATCTTCATCCTCTTCAGAGGAAGAATACTCATCAGAGCTCATGAATGGCAATAGTAAGTTCAGTGAAATCTCTATGGTCTCTGTATGAGCCTCAGATTCCTTTGGTTCCTCATTAGGGAACTCCTTAGTGGTCAGTGAACGTCCATTGAGGTCTTCCTCACTGTAAATCACTGCCTCTTCCTCCTCTATAGGTTCGGCCACTTTGGATATATTGATGGCCTTGCACTCTCTCTTTGGATTCTCTTCAGTATTTCTTGGGAGAGTACTATGAGGGATTTAAGTAATTCTTTTACTCAGCTGACCCACTTGTGCCTCCAAATTTCTGATGGAGGACCTTGTTTCAGTCATGAAATTGAGAGTGGTTTTAGATAGATCAGAGACTGTGGTTGCTAAGTTAGAGAGGCTTTGCTTAGAATTCTCTGTCTGTTGCTGAGAAGATGATGGAAAATGATTGCTATTGCCAAACCTATTTATCCCACCATTATTATTATTGAACCCTTGTTGAGGCTTCTGTTGATCCTTCCATGAGAAATTTGGATGATTTCTCCATGAAGGATTATAGGTATTTTCATGGGATTCTCCCATGTAATTCACCTCTTCCGTTGCAGGATTCTCAGGGTCATAAGCTTCTCCTTCAGAGGAAGCTTCTTTAGTACTGCCAGATGCAGCTTGCATTCCAGTTAGATTCTGAGAAATCATATTGACTTGCTGAGTCAATATTTTATTCTGAGCCAATATGGCATTCAGAGTATTAATCTCAAGAACTCCTTTCTTCTGAGTCATCCCATTATTCACAGGATTTCTTTCAGAAGTATACATGAACTAGTTATTTGCAACCATTTCAATGAGTTCCTGGGTTTCTGCAGGTATTTTCTTCAGATGAAGAGATCCACCAGCAGAGTGGTCCAATGACATCTTGGACAATTCAGACAGACCATCATAGAATATACCTAAGATGCTCCATTCTGAAAGCATGTCAGAAGGACACCTTCTGATCAATTGCTTGTATCTTTCCCAAGCTTCATAGAGAGACTCACCTTCCTTCTATCTGAAGGTTTAGACTTCTACTCTAAGCTTGCTCATCTTTTGAGGTGGAAAGAATTTAGCCAAGAAAGCATTGACCAACTTTTCCCAAGAGTTTAGGCTTTCTCTAGGTTGTGAGTCCAACCATATCCTAGCTCTGTCTCTTACAGCAAAGGAGAAAAGCATAAGTCTGTAAACCTCGGGATCAACCCTATTGGTCTTAACAATATTACAGATTTGCAAGAATTCAGCTAAGAACTGATGAGGATCTTCCAATGGAAGTCCATGTAACTTGCAATTTTGCTGCATTAGAGAAACTAATTGAGGCTTAAGCTCAAAGTTGTTTGCTCCAATTACAGGAATTGAGATGCTTCTTCCATAGAAGTTGGAAGTTGGTGCAGTAAAGTCACCAAGCATCTTCCTTGCATCTCCACCATTGTTCTCAAGTTCGGCTGCCATGTCTGCCTCTTTTTCGAAATTTGCTGTAAGGTCCTCTCTGGAGTGTTGTGCTTTAGCTTCTCTTAGCTTCCTCTTCAGAGTCCTTTCAGGTTCAGGATCAGCTTCAACAAGAATATCTTTATCCCTGTTCCTGCTCATATGAAAAAGAAGAGAACAAAGAGAGAAGAGGAACCCTATATGTCACAGTATAGAGATTCCTTTATGTGTCAGAGGAAAAAAAAGAATAGAAGAGTAAGGTAGAGAGAATAAGAAGAATTCGAACACAAAGAGAGGGAGAGGGTTCGAATTATTAGATGAGTAGAAGAGAAATGTTAGTAAATAAATAAAATAAATAGAAAGAGATGAGAGAGAGTATTCGAATTTTAAGAAGAGGAAAAAGAAAAATATTTTTATTTTTATTTAATTAATTAAGTTAGTTTCGAAAATTTGAAAAAGAAATACAAGAAAATTAAAAACTAAAACAATTAGTTAATTAAAAAGATTTTTGAAAAAGTGTTTAGTGATTTTCGAAAATTAGAAGTGGAAAAGTTAGGTGGTTTTTAAAAAGATAAGAAATAGTAAACTTTTTAAAACTAAAACAAACAAGTCAAGTAGTTAGTTGAAAAAGATTTGAAAATAAATTTTGAAAAGATAAGAAGTTAGAAAAAGATTTTGAAATTAAAATTTTAAAAAGATATGATTGAAATTTATTTTGAAAAAGAATTGAAAAAGAAATTAAAAAGATTTGATTTTTCAAACTAAAGTTGATGACTTGACTAACAAGAAACTAAAAGATATGATTCTAGACTTTAAAGATTGAACCTTTCTTAACAAGAAAGTAACAAACTTGAAATTTTTGAATCAAAACATTAATTGTTAGCAAGGATTTTCGAAAATATGAAATAAAATTAAGAAAAAGATTTTGAAAAATTATTTTTAAAATTTTCGAAAATATTAAAAGAAAAATGAAAAAGATTTTGAAAAATTTTAAGAATGAAATTCGAAAATCATAAAAAAAATGAAAAAGAATTGATTTTGAAAAAGATTTGAAAAGATAAAGTTTTTAAATTGAAAATTTTGACTTGACTAACAAGAAACAACTAAGGAAAAGATATTTTTTTTTTACTTTTGAATTTTTAATGAGGAGAGAGAAAAATAACAAACTGAAACAAAACATAAAAAATTAAGATCAACACAAATAATGCATGCAAGAACACTTTGAATGTTAAGATGAACACCAAGAACACTTTGAAGATCATGATGAACATCAAGAACATATTTTTGAAAATTTTTAAGAAAAGAAAGACATGCAAGACACCAAACTTAAGAACTTTTGTACTAGGGACACTAACAATTTGAAAATGCATATGAAAAACAAGAAAAGACACAAAACAAGAAAATGTAAAAATCAAACAAAGAAAATCATCAAGAACAATTTGAAGATCATGAAGAACATAATGCATGAATTTTCGAAAATTCTAAAAAAAAATTAAATTAAAAAAAATGCAGTTGACACTAAACTTAAAATTTGACACAAGACTTAAACAAGAAACACACAATTTTTTTGGTTTTTATAATTTTATTAAACTTTTTGTATTTTTTCGAAATTATTTTGGAAAAAGAAAATAAAGAAATTCAAAATTTTTAATGAGAATTTCAGGATTCATACAATGTTAGTCTAAAGTTTCGGTCTAAAAGAATTAGACATGGCCAAATGGCCAGCCAAGCTTTAGCACAGAATTATAATGAGAATCCAAAGCCTCCTCCAATAGCTGCAATGATAAGTGGAAGCTTCGGTCCAAAAGAATTAGACATGGCTTAATAGCCAGCCAAGCTTCAACATATCATCATGGAGCTCTAAGGTGGAATTCATTCTTAAAATTTTTGAAGAACATTTTTTTCGAAAACTTTTTTTTTTTTGAAATATTTTTAAAAACTTTTTGAAAAGAAAATAAAGGTTGAAACAAGAAAGAAGGTTACCTAATCTAAGCAACAAGATGAACCATCAGTTGTCCAAACTCGAACAATCCCCGGCAATGGCGCCAAAAACATGGTAAACGGAATTATGATCACACTTTTCACAACTTCGGTAGAACTAACCAGCAAGTGCACTGGGTCGTCCAAGTAATAAAACCTTACGCGAGTAAGGGTCGATCCCACGGAGATTGCCGGCTTGAAGAAAGCTATGGTCATCCTGTAAATCTTAGTCAGGCGAATTCAATTGGTTGAGTTTGATAATTGAAAGATAAATAAAACGTAAATTAAAATAAAGATACTTATGTAATTCATTAGTGGGAATTTCAGATAAGCGTTTGGAGATGATTTGTTGCTTCTGAACCTCTGCTTTCCTATTGTCTTCATCCAATCATGCGTGCTCCCTTCCATGGCAAGTTGCATGTTGGTGGATCACCGTTGTCAATGGCTGCCATCCGTCCTCTCAGTGAAAATGGTCCAGGCACAGCTTCCGTATGGCTAATTATCTGTCAGATCTCTCGTCTCGGATGAAGAATACCAGGCACAGCTACCGCACGGCTAATCATCTGTTGGTTCTCACTTATGTCGGAATAGGATCTCTCTATCCTTTTGCACACTGTCACTGCGCCCAACATTCATGAGTTTGAAGCTCGTTTGTTCTAGCCTTTACCACGAAGGTTTTGATCTCTGTGAGTTCAACTGCTCTGTAATCAGGAGATGCAAGTCAAAGTCACGATGTTGAACATCATGTAGACCGCTAGTGGTTGTTAGGCACGCGGATCTTGGCTAAGCGAGTAATGAAGATAGTGGGTGATTGTCACGGGTCACCTCTTCATTCTGACTTAACTGAATTAAGAACGAGAGTATATCTTGGAGAAGAGACATGCGTTAATTGAAAGAGAAACAATAGTACTTTCATTAATTCATGAAGAACAGCAAAGCTCTGCACCTTAATCTATGAGGTGTAGAAATTCCACTGTAAAAAATATATAAGAGAAAAATGTCTTGGCATGGCCGTGTGGCCAGCCTCCAAATGTGAAAAATGGCATAAGATGATATGAATACAATAGTAAAAAGTCCTATTTATACTAAACTAGTTACTAAAGATTACAGAAAATAAGTAACTAAGTGCAGATAGTGCAGAAATCCACTTCCGGGGCCCACTTGGTGTGTGCTTGGGCTGAGCATTGAGCTTTACACGTGCATAGGCCTTTTCTAGAGTTAAACGCAAGCTTGGATGCCAGTTTGGGCGTTTAACTCCAGTTCTGGTGCCAGTTCCGGCGTTTTACGCCAAAAAATGGGTCTCTAGCTGGCGTTGAATGCCAGTTTGGGCCATCAAATCTTGGGCAAAGTATGAACTATTATACATTGCTGGAAATCCCAAGATGTTAGCTTTCTAGCCCAATTGAGAACGCATCAATTGGACTTCTGTAGCTCCAGAAAAATGCATTTGAGTGCAGGGAGTTCAGAATCTAGCAGCATCTACAGTCCTTTCTCAGTCTCTGAATCAGATTTTTACTCAGGTCCCTCAATTTCGGCCAGAAAATACCTGAAATTATAGAAAAACAAAAAAACTCATAGTAAAGTCCAGAAATGTGATTTTTTCATAAAAACTAATAAAAATATAATAAAAGTAACTAAAACATACTAAAAAACTACCTAAAAACAATGCCAAAAAGCGTATAAATTATCCGCTCATCAACAGGGTATTGAGCTACCTCCTCTCCCCGACTCTCCCACTTCCGATGCAGAGGATCGCGAGGCAGAGCACGGGGAGGAGCATGTTGAGCAGCCGATTCAGCAGGAGGCACCTCCACAGACGCAGGCTACTCAGGAGACTCAGCAGCCTCCCGGGGAGCCAGTGCCCCAGACTGAGATTCGGCCGGAGCCAGATGCGACTATTGACCCTCACATGAGCCCGATCAGTAGCATCGAGGATGATGCTTCATCTTAAGTGTGGGGAGGTCACCGTCGTCGCCGTCGGTGGATTTGGTGAACATTTTCGGACACTATCACTTAGTTCACCTTATTTTGCTTTATTTTGCACTATTTTGGGATTATTGTACATATTTGCTATTGTGGATACTTTTATTTTGGTTGTTGCACACTTTTATTGTATATATTGTATTTTAGCCTTGTGGCTGTGATTTGAAAAATGTTTTGAACTGTTGAAACCTTAGTTAAACCCTTTGTGCATAAAAGAATTTGTTTTGATTGATAAAGAGGGTAAACTAGGGAATTTTAGAACTTCTTAATCACAACATTGCATTTAGAATAAGCTTAATCAAAACAATGAATTTTTCTAAGGAATTTATAAAAAGGGGTACCACCCCAATTGAGTGAAAATTTTTTATGGAGCTTGCATGGATTTATACCTTTGAGGATCATGTTTTGAGTTAAGAACACAAGATTGTGAGTTTTGAGCCTATTGTGTGGTTACATCTTATAACCACTTATTTTCCTTCTTGTGTGAAATTGTTCTTTTCCTATGATTATGATCCTTGATTTATTTAATTCTATATGTCCAATTATTCCTTGTATTCATGCATTTATATAATTGAGGCTATTATTTCATTAGCCCACTTACCTAAATAGCCTACCTTTTACTCTCCATTGTTAACCAATTTTGAGCCTACGCTTAACCCAATTGTTCTTTATTTTAGCACATTACAAGCCTAAAGCGGAAAACAATAAAGTCCCTTGTTTGGATCTTTGATTAGCTTAGGCTAGTGAGAGTGTTTTATATTCAAGTTTGGGGAGGTTAGGAACATTGGTTAGGATAAAAGGGTACTTTGTAATTGTATATTTGGGAATTGGGTGCACACTCATGTATTGATTAAATGTATAGACCTTATACATTGGTGTTCTTGTATATAGTTTTAAAAGAAAGAAAAAAATGAGAAAAACAAAAGAAAAGAAAAAAAAATATATATATATATATATATATATATATATATATATATATATATATATATGAAAAAAAAAGAAAGAGAAAAAGAAAAGAAAGAAATAACAAGGGGACAAAATGCCCCAAAGTAAAGTCCAATAAGAGTCAATGCATAAATGTTGTGAAAATCAAAAGAAAATACATGAGTATGTGGAAAAGTGAAGTATGGGTAGTTAGTTAAGAACTTAATTGCATAGGTTATCATAGGTTAGGTGGGAAAGTTTGGGCTAATCAAAGATTCAAATTCTAGTCCACTTATCCATATATGATCCTACCTTGACCCTAGCCCCATTACAACCTTATGGAAAAGACCTCATGATATTTGTATGCATGCATTGAATAATTGTTGATTGTTAGATGAAGAACAAATTTTGGAAAGCATGATTAGGGGAGAATTGAGTGAATCAGCCCCTAAACACTTAAGTGACTAGAGCGGATACACATCCGGTGAGGGTTCGATTGCTCAATTGCATGTATTCACCACCATCATTCTATTCATGCAAGTTTGTAAACCATTGTTGATAATTCAACTCAATTGTGGGTTGGATTTTGATTCTCATTAATCTAGCCCTTATGCTTATATATATTCTATTGGAAGTTGATTTGTTTTGACCAAGCATTTGCATCCATGTAGATAGTTGCACTTAGATAGTTTGCATTTAGATAGTTTAGTTGCATTGAATAAATGTCATACCCCTTGCTTCATTCTTGGTTTAGCATGAGAACATGCTAAGGTTTAAGTGTGGGGAGGTTGATAAACCCCCTTTTTAGGGTTTACCTTGTGTTGAATTTAGAGCATTTTGATAACCTTTCCTCACATTTATTCAATGAAATAGCATGATTTTGTGATTGTCTCCTTATTTGTGCTTAGATGTGAAAACATACTTTTTAGACCTTTAATTTGATGATTTTATCTTCCTTTGATTCCACTAGATACCTTGATGTGTTTGCTAGTGATTTCAGATTGAAAAGGGCTAGGAAAGGATCAAAGGAGTGGAAGGAAAGCATACAAAGTGGAGAAATCATGAAAAGTCAAAGATTTGGAAAAAGCCCACGGGCGCGCGCACTATGCGCCTACGCGCGGATTGCGAAATGCTCCAGGGACGCGTACGCACGCTGTGCACGTACGCGCCGAAGGCCGCACGTGATTTTTAAAGAAGAACTTGTGCCTGGCAATTTTGGAGGGTTTCTGTCCCCATTTGGAGCTGAGTTTTTGGCGGAAAAAGGCTAAATAGACCAAGGAATGAAGGGGAAGACATCAATAGACAATACACACTTAGACACTAGTTTAGTTTTAGTTTAAGTTTTTGGAGGAAAAGTTAGTTTTAGAGAGAGAAGCTCTCTCTTCTCTCTAGGATTAGGATTAGGTTAGATCTAGATTAGGAATTCTTAGATCAAGGTTAATTTCATGCTTAGATTTACTTTTCCTTTATCAATTCTTCTTCTTCTACATCTCTTCTCTCTAGTTTAGTATTTAATTCTTGTAATTTTCTACTTTTATGTTGATGCACTTTTGTTCTTCCATTTTCCTTTTAATGCAATTCATGTTTTGATTTCCTTTATTGTTCATTTGATTTGTTATTGTTTAATTCCTTGCAATTGAGTAGTGTAGATTTACTTTCCTTGCAATTTTACTATGCTTTTCTTTTGTGCCTTCCAAGTGTTTGATAAAATGCTTGGTTGGATTTTAGAGTAGAATTTTATACTCATGGCTTGGGATGGTAACTTAGGAACTCTTGAGTTACTAATGTCCAAGTGATTGATGATTGGGAGCCATTAACTCTACTTCTCACTAATTGATTTGGTGGAGAGCTAGGACTTATGGACTTGGATTGATATAGCTCATTTGACTTTCCTTTACTAGTTAGAAGATGGTTTAATGGGGTTGATCCTTGCCAATTCTCATGTTGTGGTTAGTGATAGGGATAGAGATCCTTGACCACCAAACCTTGCCAAGGCCTTTTTGTTAGTTGTTAGATTATTTTCATTGCCATTTACATTTCATGTCTCTTACCCCAAAAAAACCCCAAAAATATACAATTCATAACCAATAACAAGAACACTACCCTGCAATTCCTTTGAGAGACGATCCGAGATTTAAATACTTTGGTTATTAGGATTATTAGGGTTTTGTACTTGTGACAAACAAAATTTTTGTATGAAAGGATTATTGTTGGTTTAGAAACTATACTTTACAACGAGACTTCATTAGTGAATTCTAAACCGTCAAAAATCCTGTTCATCAATGACTCCTTCCATTCTATGTAGCACAGAGGACCGTGTAAATTTTTAAGTATGGGGAGCTCAACCGATTAGACCGGCTGTTGGGTGAAAAGTTTTCCTTCCGAACACTTCTATTTTGATTTTTATTATGCTTTTCGGATATTTGTGTATATATTCTGCTATTTTGAGTACCTTTTAGTATATTGCACTTTTTATTTGTATTTTGTATATATTTTAGATACTTATTCTAATTTTGGCATATTTTGGTTTGTATATATTTTTATCTTTTAGTTGTGATTGGATAATGTGATGATTGGACCTAGTTTACTTTCCTTAATAAATATGATGATTTGGATGGATAGAGAATAGGAAAAGAACCTAGAATTTTTTATTTTTCATCCAACCACGTTATATATATAATAAGCTTAGTCAAAATTAATTTTCAAGACAATTTTTATAGGACAACCCATTGATTTGGGTTTAGAATTTTCATTGAACTTGCTTAAAATTTAATTGTGTAATAGAGATTAGAGCTAGAACACACAACCAAGTGAGATTTGAGGTTTAATGTGTGGTTGCATCATATTAACCACCATTTTGTTCTTGTGTGTGTTATTCTCTCTCTATGATTATAATCTTTAACTTATTTAATTGTTTATGTCTAATATTTTGTGTATGAATGTATTTACATGATTGAGGCCCTTACTTCATTTTAACTCACTTACCCAAATGAGCTTACCCTTTTATCTTGTATTGTTAACCAATCTTGAGCCTATTTAACCCCATTTTGTTTTTACTTTTAGCACATCACTACCCTTAAGTGAAAAATAATAAATTTTCTTAATTTGGATCCTTGATTAGCTTAGTGTAAGAACCGTAAATAATAACTGGTTAATTAAGTGATTAATTACCCAAATTAGATTCCGGAAAGTTAGAGTGAGAATTTGAGGATTTAAAGGTGATTTCCGGACTCAGTAGGTTTTTCTAAGTCAGAAAATGTGCTTTCTGCAAAAAACTATGAAAACCCGCGAACCGGCAGTTGAACCGATTGAACCGGTTCAAGTCTGCCCGGTACCGCATGAGAAAAAGTGAAAACCGGCAAAAACCTTAGAAAAATGTTAGAAATGGAAAACCGGGCATTAATTTTAAAGGTTTGGTCCGAAGTTGGGCCAAACGGGCTAAAAACGCTAACAGATTAGACCGGGCCCAAGTTAGGCCCAAGCCCAACATATAAAAGGCTCATTAAATGAACCAAATCAGCACACACACACACACATAAACACAACACTCATGCTGAATTGAAGAGAGGAAGAAGAAACCCTTTGGTTACTATTCATCATCTTCTTCCAAGGCTCATATCTTGAGCTAGAGAGCTCCGATTTACGTGCCGTCAGCGGCTACGCATTCCTTGCGGAGAGCTCTACACATCCCATATAAGAAACTGGTAAGAAAATTCCTCTCAGTTTCTCTTCTCAAAATTTTGAGTATATAGGGTTTTTGATTAAATGAGTTTTTGTGATTCTTGGTGTTTAGGTTTGCTCTAATCCTTGCTTAGCCTTGGATTCTTGCTAGCAAAACTGTTGGAGGAGGTAAGAGCCACTAAACCCTTGGAAAATTATGTTTAATTAGAACCCTAGGTTGATTTGAGGTGATTTATATGTATATAGCTTGATTATTGTGGCTTTGGGAGCTTTTGGAACTAATTGTGCTTATTGGAGTGGATTTGAAAGCTTGGATTGTGGTTGGAAGATTACTTGTGCTAAGTTGGAATTTGGTTGCATAAAGAGAATTGGCCAAGGTATGGTTTCAGTTTCCTATATGTAGTATATAATATTCATGGACACATAGGCTAGTGACCAATAAGATAGGTTGAACTAAAATGATGGTTGCTGTGTTAAATGTTGATGAATTGATGAATGTTGGGTTGATTGTGATGAATTTTAATGATATGATGTTGTTGAATGATTGTATGGATTGGAAGTTGGTTCCTTATGATAATTGTAGTATGATGATTTATGAAATGGTGAGTGTGATGGTGATTTTGTTCATAAGTGTTATATGGTTGATGTTGGAAGTGGAAATAAGGAAATGAAAAGGAGAATGTAGTAAGGTTAGTGTATTATGATACAATAGGTACATTTTGATGAAAAATGGAGTTTTGGAATGGTATGGTAAAGGTTGGAATGTGTATGATAATAAATTGTGTAAGTTATGAAGTTTGGTGAAATTGAGTTTTTGATGAACTTTGTACAATCATAACTTTTGCCTCGATTTTTGAAATTGATTGAAATTTATTTATGATTAAAGATCTTTGAAAACTCTTTAAATCGATAAAAAATTTGTGAAAATTGGAATTTTGTAGGGGCAGTTATGATCCTTCAAAGTTGGTGTTAAAAATCTAAAATTCTACAAAGTTACAGAATTTCAAGATTTGCTGATGTGTGCGGGCGCACACTCTCGTTCGGGCGCACACCCCTGCCAGTATGTCGACCTGTGCGGACGCACACACCTGTGCGCACGCACAGGCAGGGAAGTGCATTCTGTTCGCAGCACCAGTACATCTTGTGCGCGCACACATCTATGAAAAAACTTCAACCTGTGCAGACGCACACGTCGGAAAGGTCAGTCTGTTGGGGGCGCTGGCACAGGTTGTGCGAGTGCACAGATCCTTTTAAAATTTATACCTGTGCGTACGCACACATTTCAAAACTTTAGGAGTGTGCGCATGCACAGACCCTTGTGCGGCCACACACATCCTGTTTCTAATCAAAATTTTAATTATTTTTAACTATTCTACCTTCCCAACATGGTTGTAAGCTTCTAAAACACCATTTTAAAACTTATGGGCTTAACTTTGAGTATTGGAACAGGGGATGTAACCTAAGGTTTCTAGAACACGGTTTTATGATAAATTAGAAAACGGAGGTCTAGGTTTCTGGCGTGCTGAGAATGATTTGACGTTGGGTGGAGGATGAGTGATATATGAGATACAGAATGATGAACCTTTGACATTGGAAAATTGAGTTATGAAAGGGACAGTGGTTGAGAGGAGTCGAGGACTCGGATTGAGACGATGGATCTCTGTATACTGAAAATGTTTTCTGAAAGCCACTGAAATATTATTTTTACTGAGAATATGAGATGCTATGCGCCCGGCAGGGACAGCGGTTGGATCCCGCCTGTCGAGGTAGCGGCGGCGGCGTAAAGACGGTGGTTCATCCCGCTTGCGTTGAGATGTGAGGTCTGTGGCAAGAGTATCCCGCTCGCATCCCTTCGGACTTATAGAGCGTGCAGGCGCCAGTACCTAGACAGTGATCTGGGCACTATATCTCGGGGGTTTCCATATGAGTAATCCGAAGGGCGACGTCTCCATGGAGATGTGTCGGGTTGGCAGTTGAACCGACAATGTGATATCACAGCCAGTAGGGAAGGCATTCATCATATGCATTTTCTACCTGTTTGTATGCTTTGTTTACTTGTAATGGTTTGCCTAATTGAATAACATGCCTAATTGCTATCTGAATTAATTGCTTTATATGCTTATACTTGTGAGTTACTTGCATTGTATATTACTTGTGCTTTCTACTGGGATTGAGGAGGTTCAGAAGGCGGTGGCGATGGGATCGCATGGAGAATCGGTTGGTGAAGGCTGTGGGACAGTGGTGTTTGGTTAGAGTAGATATCCCTAAGATAGATTACCTTATTTATTAAGTTAAGGTGGACATATTCATGCTTAATTGTTTTAGTATGCTTTAAGTTGAATCTTATGATGGATATGGAGCTTAGGATTGCCTTTGGCGTCCCGGGGTCTTATATCCTACATTACTGGGAACTGTTACCATACTGAGAACCTCCAGTTCTCATACCATATCTTTGTTGTATTTTTCAGATGCAGGTCGCAACCCACCTCGGTGAGTTGCTTTGGATGGTGACAAAAGCGGAGGATCTTGGATTATTTTGGAGTCTTTTTGGTTATCTATTTATACATCTCTCTTTTGTATTTTGTTTAGCCTAGAGGCTTGTATTATGAGAAAAAAACTTATATAAGCTATTTTTTTAAACCGTCAGGTTTCTATATGGTCTGTATATGGTTAGCCGGCTTAAACTCTGCGAGTCGAGGCTAGTTTCTTATGATATTATATTATTATACTATTACCTTGTTTATATCACTTCTGTTTCTTATGCCTTATGATAGTACGCTTTGCACTTTTCAAATCCAATATTTGAGCTATATCTTTCATCGGGCTTCTAGATATTATATTATTCTTCTATGTTATACGTATGAGATGTAGAACTATCGTACTCTCTAGTTAACCTTTGCTTTACGACGCGAGGTAAGGCTTAGGCTAATTAGGGTGTTACATTTAGTGGTATCAGAGCGGTTCGTCCTCGTGAGCCTGAGGGATGGACCGATTGTGCTTCGTTGCATACTCTGTGTGTCTTTTCTTTGATGCTATTAGGTTATCTACTTGATATATACATAGCATGCTTGTTTGTGAGTGCCTGTTTGGGATAATTGAAGTACTAGGCTTTTGATATTGAGACTGATCACCTTGATATAGATTGTTTGGTGTAGACAAGAACCCTACATGGCCACTCGCAGGCGAGGTCGAACACGTACGCAAGAGAGTAGGAATGAGCAACCAACTGATAACCATGCCGAGTTCATGGCAGCCATGGCTAACTTAGCAAACACCATGGAAGCGAATGCTGCTGCGACTTTGCAAGCAGTGCAGAGATTGGGCTAACCGGCTGGGAATGGGAATGGCGAAGGGAATGCCAATGATAATACTGAGGGTAATGGCGATAACACGGGAGGAGTTTCGATGACCTTGGTAACGTTTCTCAAGGTTCATCTACCAACTTTCCAAGGATCCACAAATCCTGTTAAAGCGGACCACTGGTTCCAGGCTATAGAGCGTGCTTTACAGGCGCAGCATGTTCCACTCAATCAATATGTAGAGTTTGCCGCTTATCAGCTAGCGGGAGAATCCCAACCCTGGTGGCAAGCTGAGTGTCGTTTGCTACAGCTTCAGAATGCCGACATTCCATGGGAGGTGTTCCAAATGGCTTTCTACAAAAAATACTTCCCTGAGTCTGCAAGGGAAGCGAAGGATATGGAGCTAATGCAGCTGAAGCAAGGTTCCATGTCTGTGGCAGAGTACACTAACAAGTTCGAAGAGCTTTGTAGGTTTTCTCGGGTGTGTCAGGGTGACTCGGAGACTTACGAGAGCTGGAGCTGCGTTAAGTATCAGAGGGGTTTGAAGGACAACATTATGACTGCTGTGGCACCTATGGAGATCCGTGTCTTTTCTGACTTAGTGAATAAGGCTAGAGTAGTGGAAGAATATGCCAAGACCGTGGTGGCATCTAAGGACACTCATGAAGGGAGTTCTAGTCGTGGGCGTAGCAAGTACTTCCATCTGAGAGGACAAAGTTTCAAGAGAGGAGGATATGCACCTCAAGGCCAAGGGGGCTTCAGAAAGAACAATCAGAATCAGTTTCAGTATGCTAGGGGAAGAGGAAATCAGAGTAAGAGTTCTCCGGATTTTGCTTGTAATGGTTGTGAATATTTTCACGCTTATGACTCATGCAAGATTGGTATAGGTGAGTGCTTCAACTGTGGGTTGCCTGGCCACATTGCAAAGGACTGCCCTCGTGGGAGGAATCAGAATGCGGGCCAGAATCAGCATCAAGGTCGAGTCTTTGCTGTGAATGCCAAGGATGCTTCTAAGGCGGATCCGTTGATGAGAGCTATATGTCTAGTTGGTAATAAATCCTTAGTTGCATTATATGATACTGGAGCTTCGCATTCGTTTATTTCATTTGCTAAAGTTGAGGAATTAGGCTTGAAAGTGTCAGAGTTACCTTTTGATCTGCATGTACATACTCCGCATCAAACAGTTATGACTAGGTCAAGTTGTAGACAAGTAGGTTTCAAGCTTGAGAATAGATATTTTGTGGATGATTTGATCTGTTTACCAATGGTGGGACTTGAAATGATTTTGGGGTTTGATTGGTTGTCAAAGAATCGGGTTTTGTTGGATTGTTTTGAACGGACAATTCGGTTTATGCCGGAAGGAGAAAATGGAGCAGTGGTAGCTACAGGGTATTGCTTGAACTCTGTAATGGTGTATTGTAGAGGGGAGGAGTGTCAGGGTTATATTCTGTTTGCTGTGAATGCGTTGGGTGATGCCCAGAACTTAGATAAGATACCGGTAGTTAGAGATTTTCCAGAAGTGTTCCCGGAAGATATCCCTGAGTTTCCACCTCAAAGGAAAATTGAATTTGAGATCGAATTGGTGCCAGGAGCTGGACCAGTGTCGATTGCACCGTATAGAATGGCTTCGATAGAGCTGGCAGAGTTAAAGACTCAGTTGGAAGAGATTTTGAACAAGGGGTTCATTCGGCCGAGTGTATCACCGTGGGGAGCGCCAGTTTTATTGGTGAAGAAGAAAGATGGAGGAATGCGTTTGTGTGTAGATTATAGACAGTTGAATAAAGTGACTGTGAAGAATAAGTATCCGCTACCAAGGATAGATGACTTAATGGATCAATTGCAAGGAGCTGGAGTGTTTTCCAAGATTGATTTGAGATCTGGTTACCATCAGATAAGGGTGAAGGAGGATGATATTCCTAAGACTGCGTTTAGGACACGCTATGGACACTACGAGTTTGTGGTAATGTCCTTTGGGTTAACGAATGCACCTGCTGTTTTCATGGATTACATGAACAGAGTCTTTCGTCCCTTTTTGGACAAATTTGCGGTGGTTTTCATAGATGATATCTTAGTTTATTCTAAAATGGTGAAAGAGCATGAGGAGCACTTGAGGATTGTGTTGCAAATTCTGAAGGAGCAGAAGTTGTATGCTAAGTTGTCAAAGTACGAGTTCTGGAAGGAGGAAGTAAAGTTCTTAGGCCACGTGGTGAGTAAAGGAGGAATAGCTGTAGATCCTTCTTCTAAGGTAGAAGCGGTGATGGAATGGAAAAGACCGATGACTATGACGGAAGTCAGGAGCTTTTTGGGTTTAGCCGGATATTACCGGAGATTTATCGAAGGATTTTCCCGGATTACGCTACCAATGACAAAGCTGACAAGGAAAGAAGTGCCATTCGTGTGGACATCAGAGTGTGAAGAGAGTTTTCAGACTTTAAAGCAGAGATTAACTTCAGCACCTGTTTTGATCTTGCCGGAACCGCATGAACCGTTTGAAGTGTACTGTGACGCTTCCTTGAAGGGTTTGGGTTGCGTGTTGATGCAACACCGAAACGTGGTGGCTTACGCATCGTGTTAGCTGAGACCGCATGAGATAAATTACCCCACTCATGACTTGGAATTAGCGGCGATTGTGTTTGCATTGAAGATTTGGAGACACCACTTGTACGGAGTAAGGTTTAGCGTCTTTTCTGATCATAAGAGTCTCAAGTATATCTTTGATCAGAATAAGCTAAATATGCGCCAGAGAAGGTGGATGGAGTTGCTTAAGGATTATGATTTCGAGTACCCTGGAAAGGCTAACGTAGTAGCAGATGCTCTGAGTCAGAAATCTTTAACAATTTCTTGGATGAGGATTAAGGAAGAGGAGCTAGTAGATAAGTTCGTGGATCTTAAGCTGGATATTGGTGAAGTTTCCAGAAGAGCTTGTTTGAACCAGCTATAAATCTCAAGCACGTTTAAATCAAAAATACAAAGGGCTCAGCAAGATGAGCAGAATCTTCAATAATTGTTCCAACCAGTTGGTGATAAGAGGCGTGAAGAATTCACTAAGGATGATGAAGGGTTATGGAGATACAAGAGAAGAATTTGCATACCGGATGTTGGGAGTTTGAGACAAGATTTATTGTCGGAGGCTCACAATAGTGGGTTTTCCATTCATCCCGGAAGCACGAAGATGTATTATAATTTAAAGAAAATGTTCTGGTGGCCGGGGATGAAGGGTGATATAGCAACAGTAGTATCCAAATGTTTGACTTACCAGAAGGTAAAGATAGAGCACCAAAAACCGTCAGGAATGCTACAACCACTTGAGATTCCTCAGTGAAAGTGGGAAAGAATTGCTATGAATTTTGTGACCGGTTTACCAAGGACTAGGTCGGAATTTGATGCGATTTGGGTGATCGTGGATCGTTTAACCAAATGCGCTCATTTTCTGCCTATTCGAGTGAACTATTCTATGGAAGATTTAGCAAGATTGTACATCAAGGATATAGTAAGATTACATGGTGTGCCGTCAAGCATAATATCAGATCGTGACCCCCGATTCACCTCAAGGTTTTGGGGAGCTTTCCAAAGAGCTTTCGGTACGAAGCTATGTCTTAGTACCACATATCATCCGCAGACAGATGGACAATCAGAAAGGACTATTCAGACGTTGGAAGATATGCTAAGAGCATATGTTTTGGATCAACCCAGTAGTTGGGATCGTTACATGCTGTTGGTGGAGTTTGCATATAACAACAGTTTTCATGCGAGCATTGGGATGGCTCCGTATGAGGCTTTGTATGGATGGAAGTGCCAGTCTCCACTTGTTGGTATGAATCTGGTGAAGCAAGTGTATTGGGCCCAGATGTGGTAGCAGAGACTACTAAGAAGATTAAGAGAATACGAGAAAGGATTTTGACTGCTCAAAGTCGACAAAAGAGTTATGCGGATCAGAGAAGGAAACCGTTAGAGTTTGAAGTAGGAGAACATGTATTCCTTAAGGTTACACTGACAACTGGGATTGGAAGAGCAATCAAGACCAAGAAGTTGAATCCAAGATACATAGAACCATTTGAGATTCTAAAGAGATTTGGGCCGGTGGCGTATCAAGTCGCTTTGCCACCTCATCTGTCTAACTTGCATGACGTATTCCACGTGTCACAGCTCCGTAAGTACACGTCGGATGCGGCTCATGTGTTGGAGCCTGAGTCGGTTGAGTTAAAGGAGAACTTAACGAATGCCAGTGAGAATCGATGACACTAGTGTAAAGAAGCTGCGAGGAAAGGAAGTCTCATTGGTTAAAGTTTCTTGGGAGCGAGCCAGAGTAGAAGAACACACTGGGGAATTGGAGTCTGAAATGCGGAAGGATTTTCACAAACTTTTCTCAGGTAATTCAAATTTTGAGGGAAAAATTTCTTATTTGGTGGGAAGAATGTAAGAACCGTAACTAATCAAACGGTTAATTAAGTGATTAATTGACCAAATTAGATTCCGAAAAGTTAGAGTGAGAATTTGAGGATTTAAAGGTGATTTTCGGACTCAGTAGGTTTTTCTAAGTCAGAAAATGTGCTTTCTGCAAAAAACCATGAAAAACCGCGAACTGACAGTTGAACCAGTTCAAGTCAGCCCGGTACCGCATGAGAAAAGTGAAAACCGGCGAAAACCTTAGAAAAATGTTAGAAATGGAAAACCGGGCGTTAATTTTAAAGGTTTTGCCCGAATTTGGGCCAAACAGGCTAAAAACGCTAACAGGTTAGACAGGACCCAAGTTGGGCCCAAGCCCAATAGATAAAAGGCTCATTAAATGAACCAAATCAGCACACACACACATAAACACAACACTCATGCTGAATGGGAGAGGAAGAAGAAACCCTTTGGTTACTATTCATCATCTTCTTCCAAAGCTCATATCTTGAGCTAGAAAGCTCCAATTTGCGTGCCGTCAGTAGCTACGCGTTCCTTGCGAAAAGCTCTACACATTCCATATAAGAAAATGGTAAGGAAAGCTCAAATCTCTCTCAGTTTCTCTCCTCAAAATTTCGGGTATATAGGGTTTTTGATTAAATGAGTTTTTGTGATTCTTGGTGTTTAGGTTTGCTCTAATCCTTGCTTAGCCTTGGATTCTTGCTAGAAAAACTGTTGGAGGAGGTAAGAGCCACTAAACCCTTGGAAAATTATGTTTAATTGGAACCCTCGGTTGATTTGAGGTGATTTATATGTATATAGCTTGATTATTGTGGCTTTGGGAGCTCTTGGAACTAATTGTGCTTATTGGAGTGGATTTGAAAGCTTGGTTTGTGATTGGAAGATTACTTGTGCTAAGTTAGAATTTGGGTGCATAAAGGGAATCGGTCAAGGTATGGTTTCCGTTTTCTCTATGTAGTATATAATATTCATGGACACATAAGCTAGTGACCAATAAGATAGGTTGAACTAAAATGATGGTTGGTGTGTTAAATGTTGATAAATTGATGAATGTTGGGTTGATTGTGATGAATTTTAATGATATGATGTTATTGAATGATTGTATGGATTGGAAGTTGGTTCTTTATGATAATTGTAGTATGATGATTTATGAAATGGTGAGTGTGATGGTGATTTTGATCATAAGTGTTATATGGTTGATGTTGGAAGTGAAAATAAGGAAATGAGAAGGAGAATATGGTAAGGTTGGTGTATTATGATACAATAGGTACATTTTGATGAAAAATGGAGTTTTGGAATGGTATGGTAAAGGTTGGAATGTGTATGATAATAAATTGTGCAAGTTATGAAGTTTGGTAAAATTAAGTTTTTGATGAACTTTGTAGGATCATAACTTTTTCCTCGGTTTTCGAAATTGATTGAAATTTATTTATGATTAAAGATCTATTAAAACTCTTTAAATTGATAGAAAATTTGTGAAAATTGGAATTTTGTAGGGGGAGTTATGATCCTTCAAAGTTGCTGTTAAAAATCTGAAATTCTGCAAAGTTGCAGAATTTCGAGATTTGCTGATGTGTGCGGGCGCACACCCCTGCCAGTATGTCGACCTATGCGGATGCACACACCAGTACACATGCACAGGCAGGGAAGTGCATTTTGTTCGCAGCACCAGCACAGCTTGTGCGCGCACACATCTATGGAAAAACTTCAACCTGTGCGGACGCACACGTCGGGAAGGTCAGTCTATTGGGGGCGCTGGCACAGGTTGTGCGAGTGCACAGATCCTTTTAAAATTTACACCTGTGCGTACGCACACCCCTGTGCGTACGCACACATTTCAAAACTCTCAGGAGTGTGCGCACACACAGACCCTTGTGCGGCCTCACATATCCTGTTTCTCAAAATTTTAATTGTTTTCAACTATTCTTCCTTCCCAACATGGTTGTAAGCTTCTAAAACACCATTTTAAAACTTATGAGCTTAACTTTGAGTATTGGAACAGGGGATGTAACCTAAGGTTTCTAGAACACGGTTTTAAGATAAATTAGAAAATGGAGGTCTAGGTTTCTGGCGTGCTGAGAATGATTTGACATTGGGTGGAGGATGAGTGATATATTAGATACAGAATGATGAACCTTTGACATTGGAAAATTGAGTTATGAAAGGGACAGTGGTTGAGAGGAGTCGAGGACTCGGATTGAGACGATGGATCTCTGTATACTGAAAATGTTTTCTAAAAACCACTGAAATATTATTTTTACTGAGAATATGAGACGCTATGCGCCCGGCAGGGACGGCGGTTGGATCCTGCCTGTCGAGGTAGCAGCGGCGGTGTAAGGGCGGTGGTACGTCCCGCTTGCTTAGAGATGTGAGGTCTGTGGCAAGAGTATCCCGGTCGCATCTGTTCAGACCTATAGAGCGTGCAGGCGCCGGTACCTGGACAGTGATCCGGGTACTATATCTCGAGGGTTCCCACATGAGTAATCCGAAGGGCGATGTCTCCATGGAGATGTGTCGGGTTGGCAGTTAAACCGACAATGTGATATCACAGCCAGTAGGGAAGGCATTCATCATATGCATTTTCTACCTGTTTGTATGCTTTGTTTACTTGTAATGGTTTGCCTAATTGAATAACATGCCTAATTGCTATCTGAATTAATTGCTTTATATGCTTATACTTGTGAGTTACTTGCATTGTATATTACTTGTGCTTTCTACTGGGATTGAGGAGGTTCAGAAGGCGGTGGCGATTGGATCGCATGGAAGATCGATTGGTGAAGGCTGTGGGACAGCAGTGTTTGGTTAGAGTAGATATCCCTAAGATAGATTACCCTATTTATTAAGTTAAGGTGGATGATGAGCGGATAATTTATACGCTTTTTGGCATTGTTTTTAGGTAGTTTTTAATATGTTTTAATTACTTTTTAGTATATTTTATTAGTTTTTATTCAAAAATCATATTTCTAGACTTTACTATGAGTTTGTGTGTTTTTCTGTGATTTCAGGTATTTTTTTGCTGAAATTGAGGGACCTGAGCAAAAATCTGATTCAGAGGCTGAAAAAGAACTGCAGATGCTGTTGGATTTTGACCTCCCTGCACTCTAAGTGAATTTTCTGGAGCTATAGAAGCTTAATTGGCACGCTCTTAATTGTGTTGGAAAGTAGACATCCTGGACTTTCCAGAAATATATAATAGTCCATACTTTGCCCGAGATTTGATGGCCCAAATCGGCATAAAAATTCTGGCGTCAAAACGCCAGAACTGGCATAAAAGCTGGAGTTAAATGCCCAAACTGCACCAAAGCTGGCGTTTAACTCCAAGAAAAGTCTCTACATGTGAAAGCTTCAATGCTCAGCCCAAGCACACACCAAGTGGGCCCGGAAGTGGATTTCTGCATCATTTACTTATTTCTGTAAACCCTAGGTTAGTAGTTCTCTATAAATAGGACCTTTTGCTATTGTATTTTCATCTTTTGATTGAAGGGATCAATCTTTAGTTCATCTTTTGATCTCTTGATCATGTTTTGAGGGCTGGCCTCACGGCCATGCCTAGACCTTTTGTTCTTATGTATTTTCAACGGTGGAGTTTTTACACCCTATAGATTAAGGTGTGGAGCTCTGCTGTTCCTCATGAATTAATGCAAAGTACTATTGTTTTTCTATTCAATTCAAGCTTATTCTTATTCCAAGATATTCACTCGCACTTCAACCTGATGAATGTGATGATCCGTGACACTCATCATCATTCTCACCTATGAACGCGTGCCTGACAACCACTTCCGTTCTATCTGCAATAGCTTGAGTGTGTATCTCTTAGCCTCCATTCCGAAAGATCGGAGTCTTCGTGGTATAAGCTAGAATTATTGGCGGCCATTCTTGAGATCCAGAAAGTATAAACCTTATCTGTGGTATTCCGAGTAGGATCTGGGATGGGATGACTGTGACGAGCTTCAAACTTGCGAGTGTTGGGCGTAGTGACAGACGCAAAAGGATCAATGGATCCTATTCCAACATGATCGAGAACCAACAGCTGATTAGCCGTGCGGTGACAGCGCATTTGGACCATTTTCACTGAGAGGACGGGAGGTAGCCATTGACAACGGTGATACCCAACATACAGCTTGCCATCGAAAGGAGTATGAATAATTGGATGAAGACAATAGGAAAGCAGAAGTTCAGGAGGAACAAAGCATCTTCATATGCTTATCTGAAATTCTCACTAATGAATTACATAAATATTTCTATCTTATCTCATATTTTATTCATATTTTAATTATCAATTCTCCATAACGATTTGAATCCGCCTGACTGAGATTTATAAGATGACCATAGCTTGCTTCAAGCCGACAATGTCCGTGGGATCGACCCTTACTCACGTAAGGTTTATTACTTGGACGACCCAGTTCACTTGCTGGTTAGTTGTGCGGAATTGTGAAAAAGAGTTGAGATTACAATTGTGCGTACCAAGTTGTTGGCGCCATTGATGATCACAATTTCGTGTAACAAGTTTTTAGCGCCGTTGTTGGGGAACAAACAATCCCTGTGCAACCAAGTTCTTGGCGCCGTTGCCGGGGATTGTTCGAGTTTGGACAACTGACGTTTCATCTTGTTGCTCACATTAGGAACAGGGTGAAAAACAAAACTCTCGCGCGATCTAGAATTTTCACAAATAAGTTTCTGTTGTAAGTATAGCTTCTAGACCGACAAGAATTCCTTTCTTACAAACGTTTTGGTTGTCACAAGTAACAAACCCCTAAATAAATTGATAACTGAAGTATTTAAACCTCGGGTCGTCTTCTCAAGGAACTGCAGGGAAGTATGTTCTTATTATTAGTTATGAGTTTGTAAATTGGGGTTTTGAAAGTAAGGAACAAGTAATTTATGACAATTGAAATAAATAAACAACTGTAAAATAAACTCTTAGCAAGGTTTGAGAATTTTGGAAGTCCTATCCTAGTTATCCTTATCAATGGTGATGAGAATTGAATTTTAATCCCACTTAGTTAGCCTTTACTAAAGCAAAGGAAGGTTAAGTGGACCAATTAGTTTGATCCTCAGGTCCTAGTCGATTCCTAAGAAAAGACTAGAGTTATTGGAGTTTGATTCAATTGGTAAAAATAACAATTATCAATCACGATGAGTTTGACAACTCAAGAGTTACCAATTAATCAACCAAGCCAAAAGGAAGAAAATGTAAATTATTAATGTAAATAAAGGAAAGCAATCATAATTCTGAAATACCTCAAATCATATTAAATAGAAGATCAAATCTAAACATGAATGGTTCATAAGCCAATTTGGCAACAAAAGTAATTAAAGGAAAGCATTAGAATATCTGAAAGCAAAGGGAATATAAAGTAAAGGAATATTGAACCTGATAAGGAGTTGGGAATACTAAATTGAAATAATAAGAAATCCAAATCCTAAAACCTAAGAGAGAGGAAAGAACCTCTCCCTCTAAAAACTACATCTAAACTATGAAAAGTGAATAATTGGAGCTCTCTCTCAATATGGATGCATTTTTCCACTTCATAATCTCTAATCTGTGCCTTCTGGACTTGGATCTGGGCCAAAAAGGGCTTCAGAAATTGCTGGGAGCGTTTTCTGTAATTTTTGGTGCGTGGCGTCTGTCACGCGTCCGCGTGGGTCATGCGGTCGCGTCATCTGGAGTTTTCCTTGTCACTCGTTCGCCTCGGTCATGTGTCCGCGTCATCTGTGTTTTGCTCATGGCGCGCGTCCGTGACGTTAGGATTTTCGCCAGTAAAGAATTTCATAAAAACAGTCGCGTTGTAGATATAGATCTAAACCGACAGAAATCCCTTTGTACAAACGTTTTGGTTGTCACAAATAACAAACCCCTTTAAAATTGATAATCGAGTATTGGAACCTCGGGTCGTCTTCTCAAGGAGTTGCAGGGAGGTATGTTCTTATTATTGGTTATGGAAAAAAGTATGTTTTGGGGTTTTATTAATGTATAAGATAAGAAGCAACAATAGTAAATGGCAGAGGAAATAAAATAATAACAATAAAAATGAACTCTTGGCAAGGTATTAGAAATTGAAAGTCCGGACTTAGTTATCCTGAGTTACTAATTTCTTAACCAAAGCCAAGAATGTAGAAAGCTAAATTAAAATCACAAATATCTGGAATACCTCAGATAAAATACATTCAAAGTAGTAAAATCTAACATGGAAAAGTTTATAAGCCAATTGGGCAACATAAGTCACATACAAATAAAAGCATTAGAGTATCTGAAAGTAAAAGAGAAATATGAAGAAAAAGGAATATTGAACCTGGATCGAGAGTCACTCTTAAAAACTAAGAGAAATCCTAAATCCTAATCCTAAGAGAGAGAGAGCCTCTCTCTCTAAAACTACATCTAAAACATGAAAAGTGGATTATTAGAGCCTTCTTATGAATGGATACAATCCCCCACTTTATAGCCTCTAATCTGTGTTTTCTGGGCCGCAAACTGGGTCAAAAACAGTCCAGAATTCGCTGGTTTCGAATTTTGTCACGCTGGTTTTTCGTCACTGCGACACGGCTGCATGGATCATGCGGTCGCGTCACCTAGCGTCAGGGGAACTATGGCATATTATATATCAAATCGAAGCCCCGGACGTTAGCTTTCCAACGCAACTGAAACTGCGTCGTTTGGACCTCTATAGCTAAAGTTATATCCATTTGAGTGCGAAGAGGTCAGGCTGGACAGCTTAGCAATTTCTCCAACTTCTTGTATTCCTTCCACTTTTGCATGCTTCCTTTCCATCCTCCAAGCCATTCTTGCCCTGTAATCTCTGAAATCACTTAACACACATATCAAGGCATCTAATGGTAATAAGAGAGGATTAATATTAGCAATTATAAGTCCAAAGAAGCACGTTTTCAATCAAAGCACATAATTAGGAAGGCAAATGAAAAACCATGCAAATAGTATGAATAAGTGGGTAAAGAGTTAATAAAAACCACTCAATTGAGCACAAGATAAACCATAAAATAGTGGTTTATCAACCTCCCCACACTTAAACATTAGCATGTCCTCATGCTAAGCTCAAGAGAAACTATAAAGATGAAGAGGAATGGTAGAATGTATGAAATGCAACCTATGAATGCAACTACATGCTAAATGCTTTTACTTACTTGGTTAAGAGTAAATAAGTTCTCCAAGAATAAATATGAGCTGGATTTCACTAATTCAAATCATGAAAATGAAGTACAAATAGACTTGCAAGAAGAAAATAGCTCATGAAAGCAGGGAACAAGGAATTGAGCATCGAACCCTCACTGGTAGTGTATACACTCTAATCACTCAAGTGTTTAAGGTTCGATTCTCTCAATTCTCTACTAACCTTGCTTTCTAAAGCTTGCTCTTCATCTAACAATCAACATAAATTTGATGCACAGATACACATATCAAGAGGTCTTTTAAGAGTTGTAATGGGGTTAGGGTCAAGGTAGGATTGTATTTGGCCAAGTGGACTAAAATCTGAATCCTTAATTAACTTAAACTTTCCACCTAACTTTACACAATCCATGTAATCATAATACCACCCTTAACTATCCATTAACCATGTTTCCACATATTCATGCATCCTAATTTTAAGTACAGTACATATGCATTGCTTTCACCACTTACTTTGGGGCATTTTGTCCCCTTTTACTTATTTACTCTTTTTCTTTTCTTTTTCTCCTTTATTTTTCTTTTATTTTTCTTTTTTTTTTTTACATTATTTTTTTCTTTTTTTTCTTTTGTTTTTCTCAATGCATATGATTAAAGTATTGAATGCATGAACATATTCTCAACATTCTTTCACATTTTCAGAAAATTCTAACATACTCAATTCTCAAACCAAATGTTTCTAAACCCACTTTTTGCCACACTTAATTCATGAGCACTCTCACTAGTCTAAGCTAACCAAGGATTCAAATTAAGGACATTATTATTTTTCGCTTAGAGTTAATGATGTGCTAAAGTAAAGAACAAAGGGGTATAATAGGCTCAAATTGGTTTGCAAGGGATAATGAAAGGTAAGGCCATATGGGTATGTAAGCTCAGTGAAACAAAGGCCTCAATCATGTAAGTGTATACATACATCAAATCATGGAAATATAGAATCAAGCAAGACAAAGATCACAATTTTAGAGAGAAAAATACACATCAAAAATAAAATGTTGGTTGAAAAATGCAACCAATTCAAATAGGCTCAAAATCTCACAGGTTTTGTGTGTTCGAGCTCTAAACCATGTTCCAGTATAATATCTCTTCAAACAAGTGTAACATTAAATTTTATTCAAATTAGTGAAATTTTCTAAAAATTTTCTTGAAAAAGAAAATATTACTTCAACCAAGTGGTAAAATATGCAAGAAATTAAACAAATAAGCAATCAAACATGCAAATGCAACAATGAATTAGGAAAATAAATCATTGGTGTTGAGATAGAGGAGTAACTAACCCATGGAGATTGGTATCGACCTCTCCACACTTAAAGATTGCACCATCCTCGGTGCATGCTAAGATGTGCAGGTGGACGGGTTGCTCCAACTGACGCTTGTAGATGGAGGTGCCTTAGTTGGAGATCTCTTGGTTCCTTTCCTTGCTGGTGTCTTGTCAGTGGCCTTCTCTTTTTTCTTTCTTGGTACCCATGCCTAAGGAAGAAGAAAAAGGAAGAGTGTAAAATATAGAAAACTAAGACTGGAAGGGAGGAAATTCCAAGTGATAAGGAATGCCAAAGGAAAGATGATAGCCCAACTACATGGTAGCTACAACATGTAGGAAAGACAACAATAAAGATCAGAAAGGGGCAATTCAAAATAATAAGATGCAAGAGGATAAAAACATGCAAATAATAGGCATGAGAAGCATAGCTCAAGCATCAAGTAATAAATGTGCTAAATTAAAGAGCATGTGTAATGATGACAATTGTGAATGATAATCCCAAATACATGTGGAGCACAAGTATTGTGAAAAAGAGGCATGCAAGTGAGAGAGTAAAATAAAATAAGATTTAAAATGCCATAAAAGCTTTTTCACAAACACTGGGTGTGCAAGTTAAAATAGGGATGAAAATAATGTAATCCAAATGTATATGAGAGCCATGAGTAAATGTCAATTGTAAAATCTCTCCTCCGAATAGCCATCTGCTCAAATAAATTAAGGCACTTATCCAAATAAAACTCCAACACCAACATAAAAATGCATGAAAAAGAATTGAAAAAGAAAAAAGGAAAGAAAAAATAAATGCATTAAATTAAAGGGATAGAAGAGTAGAGGGAAAGAAGGAGAGAAAGAAAGAAGAAAGAAGAAAAGATAGAAGAAATTAGGATTGAAAAAGAAAAATAAGATAATTGGCACTAATCTGGATAGGTTGTGCGACGCTGGCGACGCGGACGCGTGGGTGACGCGGTCGCGTGGTGCGCAATAAGGTTAGGCGACGCGGACGCATGGGGCATGCGATCGCGTGACTTGATTTGTGCTAGTGGCGCGAGTGCAGCCTCGCGGTCGCATAACTCTCTGTTCGAAACTTGGTATTTGCCAAAATCCAGGGTGACGCGATCGCGTGGGTGACACGATCGCGTGAGTGGCCTTTCTTTTTAAAAATGACGCGGACGCGTGGGGCACGCGTTCGCGTGGTAGGGCTTGGGCTTCCAGCACGAGTCCAGCCCAACTCCAGCTCAACTTTCTGCCATATACCCTTTTTACGCCGATTATAGGTGACGCGGTCGCGTGGGTGACGCGGTCGCGTGGGAGGCTATTTTTCCAAATGACGCGGATGCGTCATCGACGCGGTCGCGTGGCGTCAATTTGTGCTAATGGCGCGCCTCCAGCGCTGCTCCTGCGTAACTCTCTGTTCAATTCTTTTCTCCCCAACGCACTAGTGACGCGGACGCGCCAGCGACGCTGCCGCGTCGCGTGCGTGTTTTTTTTTTTTTTTGTATAATCTGAAAAAAATGCAGAATGCACTGTTAATATGAATGTGTTGCAAAACTCCAGGTTCAATATAATAAAATAAAATGAAACTCAAAAACAAATAAAACTAAATAAAAATGAAAAAGGAACGATTATACCATGGTGGGTTGTCTCCCACCTAGCACTTTTAGTTAAAGTCCTTAAGTTGGACATTTGGTGAGCTCCCTGTTATGGTGGCTTATGCTTGTATTCATCCAGGAATCTCCACCAATGTTTGTGATTCCAGTAACCTCCGGGGTCCCAAACTAGGCGCAGAAAAGCCTTCAAGTAAGTTAAAGCAAGTGACCAGGCCCCAAGAGTGGTGATTGATAGAATGGATTCCGGGGTCCCAGACCTTGCCTTTGCACCCGTCTTTTGGTTGAGCAATATTGTTCCCTCCGGGTGGCAAGCAGTCTGAATTCTTACGTAAGCGGCCAAACAACTTCCTAGACCCGTTCAGTTGAGCTTTACACCAACTTTTGCATTTAAACTTTGAGCACACAACCATGTTGAACCTTGCTTGACAATTCTTATCACTAGCCATTTTTCTCTTACTCTTAATGCCACAAAGAGCTCTAAGTTGACCATCCGTCTCTAGTAGCCCATATTCAAGTGGGATTAGAAAGCTATGGGATATGAATTCTACCCACTTGAATGTTGTGAAGGATGATGACAACTTAGGGGGAGGTATTTTTAATGAAATTGCAAGCTCCACTCCCTTGTGCTCTTTTCTGATAATTACCACCTCTTTGCAAGCTTCTTCAATTTCAACCTCTTCCTCTTGGTAGCTCTCTTTCAATTCAATCTCCTCTTCATTGCTTTCCAAGGGCATGGGAGGTTGTGCTTCTTCTTCTTGAATCTCCATCTCTTGATCAACCTCTTCCAAGTCTTCAACTATGATATGCTTTGGAGGTTGTACGCCCTCCTCAGCATCAATTTCAACCGTCTTGGAAGGAGGCTCTATGACTGGACTTTCCCATGGAGGTTCTGCATCTCCTAAGTCTTCAACCACTTCTTCTTCTTCAATAATTCCGGCTTCCTCTACTTGTTCCAGTATAAAGTCATGCTCCGTAGTGTTCACCGGAGTTTTTAGTATCTCCTTCATACTACGTTCTTCATTAGATTGCCCACATGAAGCCATGGGGGTTCCTTGAGTGTCCGAACGTCGGAAAGCTAATTGACTCATTATTGCTTGCCCCAATTGATGAATGGTTGCCTGAAATCTATCCACTATTTCTTTTAGGCGAACCTCTACTTCTCGGGTTGCCGGATTTGGACAGGACATATAGAGAAGTGGTGGTGGTTGGGAGTGAGTGGATTGGAATTGGGGTGGTTCTATATATGGTTCATATGGCTCATAAGGTGGTTGGTATGGTGGTTGAGGGTTATGGTCATATGGAGGTGAATGGTGGTAGTTGGCTTGTGAGTGTGGTAGTTCAAAGTTGTGTTGAGGAAAGGGTTCATAGGCATATGGTGGTGGTTGTTGATAGTCCATTGGAGGTGGTTGTTGCCATGAGGGTTGATCAAATTCTTGTGGCTCCTCCCATCTTTGATTGTTCCAACCTTGATGCCTGTGCTCATTGTAATTTCTTCTTCCTGCAATATTATTGTAACCAGACTCATAGCCAAAAAGGGTGAGAGTTCATAGTGGCAAATAAAAATAAAAAAAAATAAAAACAATTTTAAATTAAAAGGTTATTTAAATTTTGAAATTGAAAATTAAATTTTGAAATTTGAATTTTAAATTTTTTAAATTTGAATTTTAAATTTTTGAAATTTGAATTTTTGAAATTTGAAAATTTTTAAATTTAAATTTTGAAAATTTTTTAAATTTGAATTTTGAAATTTGATTTTTGAAATAAGATAAGATAAGATAAAAAATTTTAAAAATAAAAATCTGAAATTTTTTTTTTCGAAAAAATTAATTAAAAATATTTTTGAATTTAATGAGGAAATGGAAAAACAATAAAATGACACAAAATTTCAAATTTTTAGATCAAAACGAAGAAAACAACTAAGAACAGCTTGAAGGTCAAGATGAATGTAAAGAACAACTTGAAGATCAAGATGAACACTAAGAACAAATTTTTGAAATTTTTTTTTTTAATAACTAAATAAAAACAAATAACCTCTTAATTTACGAAAAAGCAAAAATAAAAACAAATATAAAAACAAATAAACAAGCAAAAATAAAAAAAATATTTACAATAACCAATAATAAGGCACACGTTTGCAACTCTCCGGCAACGGCGCCATTTTGACGTTAGGATTTTTGCCAGTAAAGAATTTCATAAAAACAGTCGCGTTGTAGATATAGTCTCTAAACCGACAGAAATCCCTTCGTACAAACGTTTTGGTTGTCACGAATAACAAACCCCTTTAAAATTGATAACTGAGTATTTGAATCTCGGGTCGTCTTCTCAAGGAATTGCAGGGAGGTATGTTCTTATTATTGGTTATGGAAAAAAAAGTATGTTTTGGGGTTTTATTAATGTATAAGATAAGAAGCAACAATAGTAAATGGCAGAGGAAATAAAATAATAACAATAAAAATGAACTCTTGGCAAGGTATTAGAAATTGGAAGTCCAGACTTAGTTATCCTAAGTTACTAATTTCTTAACCAAAGCCAAGAATGTAGAAAGCTAAATTAAAATCACAAATATTTGGAATACCTCAGATAAAATACATTCAAAGTAGTAAAATCTAACATGGAAAAGTTCATAAGCCAATTGGGCAACATAAGTCACATACAAATAAAAGCATTAGAGTATCTGAAAGTAAAAGAGAAATATGAAGAAAAAGGAATATTGAACCTGGATCGAGAGTCACTCTTAAAAACTAAGAGAAATCCTAAATCCTAATCCTAAGAGAGAGAGAGCCTCTCTCTCTAAAACTACATCTAAAACATGAAAAGTGGATTATTAGAGCCTCCTTATGAATGGATGCAATCCCCCACTTTATAGCCTCTAATCTGTGTTTTCTGGGCCGCAAACTGGGTCAAAAACAGTCCAGAATTCGCTGGTTTCGAATTTTGTCACGCTGGTTTTTCGTCACTGCAACGCGGCCGCATGGATCACGCGGTCGCATCACCTAGCGTCAGGGGAACTATGGCATATTATATATCAAATCGAAGCCCCAGACGTTAGCTTTCTAATGCAACTAGAACCGCATCGTTTGGACCTCTGTAGCTAAAGTTATAGCCGTTTGAGTGCGAAGAGGTCAGGCTGGACAGCTTAGCAATTTCTCCAACTTCTTGTATTCCTTCCACTTTTGCATGCTTTCTTTCCATCCTCCAAGCCATTCTTGCCCTGTAATCTCTGAAATCATTTAACACACATATCAAGGCATCTAATGGTAATAAGAGAGGATTAATATTAGCAATTATAAGTCCAAAGAAGCACGTTTTCAATCAAAGCACATAATTAGGAAGGCAAATGAAAAACCATGCAAATAGTATGAATAAGTGGGTAAAGAGTTAATAAAAACCACTCAATTGAGCACAAGATAAACCATAAAATAGTGGTTTATTAGTCCGCGTCAGTCACGCGTTCGCGTCGCTGTCTTTTCGCGCTAGGCATGCGGCCGCGTCGTCCATGCGTTCGTGTCGCTACCAATTTCTTCAAAAACTCCATTTTGTGCTTTTCTTCCATTTTTGTATGTTTCCTTTCCATCCTTTAAGTTATTCCTGCCTTTAGAATATCTGAAACTACTTAGCACACAAATCACGGCATCGAATGGTAATAAAGAGTAATTAAAATAAATAATTTTAAGGCATAGGAAACATGTAGTTCACATATATCACATAATAAGGAAGGGAAAGTAAAACCATGCAATTTACATGAATAAGTGGGTGAAGGATTGAATAAATCTCTTGAATTGTGCACAATATATATCATAAAATATGGGTTTATCAACCTCCCCACACTTAAACAATAGCATGTCCTCATGCTAAGTCCAAGATAAAGAGTAAGGTAAGGTTAAAGTGGTGGAATCTCATGCAATGCAATCTATCTAAATGCAACTACCTAAATGAGTCATGCAATTCTAATTTTTATTCACTTGTATATAAAACTTACATGTAGTTAAATTAATTCACATTCTCAAGGAATCATATATGCATAGCCAACCTTAGATAATGTTAAGGCACTTTTACAATTGAGATGGGTAAAAATATTTTTCAAACTTGCAAGACAAATAACAATTTAGGCAGAGATATATGGTGATGAGCTATTGAACCCTCATTGGATGTGTTTACTCTCTAGTCACTCAGTGTTTATTGGGTTAATCACTCTATTCTTCTTTTTATCCTTACTTTCTATAACTTTGTTCTTCATCTAACCAGTCAACAATTATAGAATACAGTCATACAAAAATCATGAGGTCTTTTTCAAGGTTGTAATGGGGCCAAGGTAAAGGTAAGGGTATATGTATAAGGCTAAGTGAGCTAATAAGTGAATCCTTAACTAGTCTAAGATCTCACCTAATATATATATTTTGTAATTCAAAGCTTCTTAACCTATTTGCCCAGATTTTTCTCACTTTGTATTGCAAGCTCATTAACTTAAATTTTATCCCATGTGCATTGATTCTTTTTATTTTGCAATTGGGGAATTTTTGTATCCCTTTTATTTAAATAAAAATTTTTTAATGCACATGGTAATTCAATTGATTTCACATGAGCATGCTTCCCAAAATTTTTATTTTGAGATATCTTTATTCTTTTTAACTTTCTACCTTTGTTTCTATCATCCATGTTCCCATAAAGTTCCCCACACTTAAACAATACACAATTTCTATCTTAAGCTAACCAAGGATTTAACTTGGGATTTTTATTTTGTTTTTCTGCTTAAGGCTAGTAATGTGGTTTATATAACAAGAGGGGTTTAAAAGCTCAAGGGGGCTAACAAGGATGATGTAAAAGGTAGGCTTATTTGGGATAAGTGAGCTTAAACAAGTAATGGCCTCAATCATCTCTTAGTATGTATCTATACTCTATAATTGGACATATAGATTAAAACAACGCAAAGAACATCAGGAATAAAAATTATGGTTTGAATGTAACTATACAATTAAGCTCAAAACTCACAGGCTGTGCTCTAGCTCAAAAAATCATATATCAGTTATATATGTCATGCAAGTGGAAATTAAGAGTTCCCATTATTCTCAATGTAAAATTTTTTTGGGTGGCTTTAAAATTTTAGTGTTCCTCCTTGATGAAATATTGTTAACTAACTAACATTTTATGTTCTATATACAAGGTGTATGGATTGTTTTTATTCTGTTAAAGTCTCTAGTTTACTTCCTTTTTATTTTCAATTTAAACCAACTATCACATGCTAAAGGGTAAACTATACTAATTAATCCACATATTTTATAACTAATAAGTTGGAATTGCAACTAAACTAATTGGCTAATGGTATAAACTAAAGTGCAAAATGCAGAAAGTAGAGTAAAAACACATGAAAAGAACAATGTTTAAGTACTGAAAGATAAAAATGAAAATAAAGATAAAAATATAGAAAAATAACCAAAATAAAATAAAAGAGTCTGTAGTGGTTCACCAAAAAATGCACCAGAGATGGCGACCTCCCCACACTTAAAATAAAGCATCGTCCTCGATGCTCACTCAAGCTGGGTGTGAAGGAGTGTCATCACTGGAAGGATGGGCTGCTGGAGTCTCGGTGGTGGTCTGAGGATCTGCAGACTAGATGAGGGTAGGTGGGTCTGTCTGCTGGAGAGGATGCTCTAACTGGATAGGAATCTCTGGATCTGCGGCCTGAATCTGCTGTGGCTCCTCCCGTTGTGGCGCAGCCTGCTCCGGTCCTGCCTGTGCAGCCTGGGTGGGGGTCTCCTCCTCGTGAGCATCCTCCTCTACCTCAGATTTATCAGAAGGGGTGTCAGGCTCGGAGGAGATATCGCCGCCGGAACGGATCATCAACTTGACGTGCTCATAGCGTCGCTTGTTGCGACACTCCATACGGTCCAAGCGGGCGAAGAGGCGATGCACCAAATGGTAAATAGGCTCAGGAGCAGCTGGAGGTGCAGTGGGTGGGGCAGGTGCAGCAGTGGAAGAAGAGGGGCAGCTGAAGGTGTGGCTGTCTCATCAGAAGCAAGAAGGAATAGAGGTCTGTAGCCTAAAGCCAGGAAGTTCCTGCGGTGAGGAATGATCTTCTTGTAGTCCGCAGCAGGTGGCTTCTCATCAGCATCCTCCCAAGGCACATCAGCTCGACGGCCTAGCTGGGTGACCAAGTAAGGGAAGGGGAGGGTGCCTCTGACATGGACCCTGGCCATATAGCGCCGGATGAAACATGGCAGATACAGGTCCTTACCCTCTATCACACACCAGAGGAGGGTAATCATAGCAGCAGGCAGCTCCGTCTCATGAGTGCTCGGCATAATAAAGTTACTCAGGATCTGGTGCCAGAGCCGAGCCTCATCATTCAAGTATATCTGCTTGATTCCTTTAGGCATGGTGGTGTTCTTGCCCATGACCCATGGGACAGTAGGGTCAAGGGCTATCCTCTCCTTGACAGCATCCCAGTAAAATCTCAGAAAGTGCATGTCCTCTTCAGCCTTTTGGTAACCGTCAAGCTGATCTGACTTAGGCTGAAGGCGCAGAATATCCTCAATGGCCTCTTCAGTGACCAGTATCTGTTTCCCTCTGAGGTGCACTGCATCCAGGGAAGTCTTGAAATAATTGCAGTAAAACTCTCGTACCCAGAAAGCATTGACCTCAGTCAGATTTCTCTCCAAGAAGAACCAACCTCTTTGTTTGATCTGATCGGAGGTGTACTACTGTAGTTCTTCTGGAATTTTCAAAGTCCTCTCCAGGTACAAATTTCTGGAGGTTGCAAACACTGGATACTTCAACTCACAGTATCAGTTTGTAAACTTAATTGGATCAGTGGCAGGGAGGAGCTTGTCAGCCTTCTCCTGCGGGGTAAAGTGCTTCTCCCGCCAGGAGTCATCATGCATAAGCTCTAGGAGAGACATAGAGGATTCACCTCTTTTCTGTTTGCCAGTTGTTGCCTTGCCTTTTCCTTTTCTTTGAGTGTCAGACATCCTGAAAAACAGAAATCTAGGATATAATAAAAGCAGAAAAACAAGTAGGCAAATAACAAGATAAGCACAAAGTGGCAAAGGAGCAGTAGAATAATGAAATGAGTTGAATAATTATGCATTTTGGACTGTTTTGGAGTTTAAAAAGCTGAGATGAGAAATTTCAATCCAAAATGTAATATAAATAGTATTCATGTTAATTAGGAAAAACCATAATCATGCCTTGAGTTAAAAAGTAAAAGTAAGGAGTTAGTTAAAAAGCAGAGGGGGTTGTTAGAAAGTTAAAAGTGGTTTTAAATTGAAAAAGATGTTAGGAAGTAAAAATCAGTGAGTTAGTAAAAAGAAAGTCAGAGTAAGTGGCATGATGATTGGTTTCGAAGTAACAAGAATTTCACAATTTGAAGCAACAGACAACTCATATTCAAGCAAGGAAATCAAGTTGTTGATGATTCATATAGATATACCAATAACGAAAATTTGAAATCAAATCATCAATAATGTGATTTATTAACTGGGAAGACAAAAGGAATAAGAATGCTGGCCCGTGCATTCATGAATTGGTTTGATGAAAGCTAAGGAAAGCAAAATTGAAAATGCCAAAACCAATACATGAGTGAGAATCAAAACGATTTACAGAAAATTGGGCAGCATTCCGGCTAAAATGGGATGTTCCCGAAAAATAAATAGCAAGCAGAATAGTTCATATAAATTAAAATAAACTGCAAATAGATATAAATAATATGAACATGAAAGAGCAGTCGCAATAGCAGCATGAACAGTAAGAACATTATATGAACAATACTTAGATCACAGCAACAGCAGAATTGCGAAAATTATAAAATAAGTAGCAAGAACAGCGCAATTAATCAGGCCTAAATCCACTAACCATATCCTAGCTACCTAACCACCTAGAATCCACTACAACATACATCTCTAACTATCCTAAATTTAAACAAAACTGAAAAAATAGGCAAAAAACTATGAATGAAAGAAAGGTGGCATTCGGCGGAACCTGGTAGGCGTATGAACTAAGCTAAGGAACTGAGAGATGGCGGGGGTGTGGTTGCGGTGGTGCTGCGGCGGCATAGGGTGGCGCGGCGGCAAACCTTGGTGGCGGCAGGGATGGTGTTGTGGTGTTGGGTGAGGGCTAAGGTGCAGGGAGGGGTGGTTAAGGGGGAAGGAAGGGAGGGGGTAGGTGTTGGTGGGAGGTGCGGCGGTGAGGGCGCGGTAGTTGTGGCTGGCCGCGGAGGGGGCAGCGGTGGTGGAGGGAGGACGAGAGAGAAGTAGGGGGGGAAGGAAGAGGGAAAGAGAGGGGAGAGGGGGGTGGCGTCGCGGTGGTTCTGGGCGATCGCTGGTGGTTCGGTGGTGGTGGAGGTTTGAGGACGTTGGGGAGGAGAGAGGGAGCAGAGAGTGGTTGGGGGGAGAAAGGGAATGGGGGCGCAATAGGGTAGGGTTTCGCGTGACTGGGGGTTAATGAATTTGAATCCACGCGAACGCGTAGGGCACGTGGTCGCGTGGCTAGGGTGGAAAAAGGGTTGACGCGATCGCGTGAGTGACGTGATCGCGTAAGTAACGCGATTGCGTGGAATGGGTAGAAGGATGAATGACGCGGTTGCGTGCGGCACGCGACCGTGTCGCTGGAAATTGTGCTAAACGCACAATTCCAGCGTCGTTTCAGCGCAACTCTCTGTCTCCTTTTGGTGTGTTGTGCAATCCACGCGACGCGAACGCGTCGCTCACACTTTCGCGTGGATGGGTTTTGTGCAAGTGACGCGTTCGCGTGATGGATGCGAACGCATGGGCCGTTTTGTGCTAAACGCATGACAGCCGCACGATTCCAGCCCAGATTTCTGGGCGTTGGATTTTTACGCCGATTTCTAGATCACGCGGCCGCGTGATGACGTGGACGCGTGGGGGTGTTTTTCGCAACTGATGCGAACGCTTTAGCGATGCGATCGCGTCGCACGCCTTCCTTTTTTTTTAGAATATGCAATTATGAAGTTATGCAGTATATAATGCTAATGCAAATGCTTACGAATACTATCCAGGTTCAATGAAAATAAAACAATATAAAAATAAACAAAACAAAATAAAATAGAAACAGGAACGATCATACCATGGTGGGTTGTCTCCCACCTAGCACTTTTAGTTAAAGTCCTTAAGTTGGACATTAGATGAGCTTCCTGTTATGGTGGCTTGTGCTTAAATTCATCCAGAAATCTCCACCAATGTTTGGAATACCAACAGCCTCCGGGATCCCAAACTAGGCATATGAAGCTTTTGAGCAGCTTCAAACAGGTCCTCAGGCTCCCGGGGTGACGAATGTCAGAATGAATTCCAGGATCCCAAACTTTGCTGTTAAATCCGCCTTCGTCTTGATCTATATTTTTCCATCCGGGCGGTTTAGAAATTAGATTCTCACCAGGATGACCAAACGTTTTCCGAGATCCATTCGATTGAACATGAGAACAATCCGTGCACTTCGAGTTGAAGCGTGGAACCTTATTGAACCTTGTGCACCAGCTCTGAGTACGAGCTATTTCCCTCTTACTCTTAAAGCCGCAGAGAGCTCTAAGCTGGCCATCTGTTTCAAGCAAACCATATTCAAGTGGAAAAATAAAGTTAAAGGTTAAGGATTGTACCCACTTGAAGCTTGTATTGGGTGGTAATGGCCTTGGGATAGGTGTTTCCAGTGGTTCTGTAAGTTCTACTCCCTTGTAATCTTCTGTGAATTCCTCCATTACTTTTCAAAATTCTTCAAATACAACCACGTCTTGATCAAAGTCTTCGACATCTTCCACATCACTCAAGTCATAAATTGGAGGTTGAGAAAAATCTACCTCAACATCATCTTCGTATTCACTTGGATAAGGTTCTTCAATCTTAGAGAATTCGCTTGCGGATGCAAGTTCATTACTAGGAAAACTTTACTTGAGACTATCATCATCAAGGAAACATGCGTCTTGGGTTATTCCGTCTAGTTCTTCATGAAACACCTGCTTTGGGGGTTGTGCACTATCCTCCTTAGCATCAATTGTAACGTCCTTGACGGAATTCTTCGCAACTCTGGATTCCCATGGAGGTTCAGCATCTCCTAAATCTTCAATTAGTACTTCTTCTTCTTGGATAATTTGAGCTTCCTCCAATTGTTCCAGAACAAAGTTGTGCTCATTACTGCCCTCTGGAGTTTCTAGTGTCTCCTTCATGCTACGTTTGTCATTAGATTCTCCACATAAAGCTATTGTAGTTTCTTGAGTGTCTAAACGTCTGGAAGATAATTGATGTATTGCTTGCTCCAGCTAATGAAGGGTTGTATGAAGTTGATCTACTGTTTCCTTGAGGCGAGCCTGTGATTCTCGAGGTGATGGATTTGGACATGGTACGTAGGAAAGTGGTGGTGTTTGGGAGTAATTGGATTGGAATTGGGGTAAATAAGGATCGTATGGTGCTGAATGGTGAAAAGGAGCTTGTGAGTGTGGTGGTTCAAAGATATGTTGAAAGGATAGTCTATAGGCACAGGGTGGGACTTGTTGGTAGTTACAAAGTTGTCCACCATATCTATCAGCTTGGTATGCATTGTAGAATGGTCTTTGTCCATGATATCTTGAGGGTGTTGTTGCCTAAAGGGTTGATCAAATCCTCTTGGCTCCATCCATCTTTGATTTCTCTGACCTTGATGCATGTTCCTACTATAACTTCCGTTCCCTTCAACAGTATTAGAACCAACTCAAAGCGAGAGGGGTGAGAATTCATAGTGGCTAAAAAAATAAAAAGGGAAAAACAAAAACAATTAAACAAATAAAAGAAAAATATTTGCAATAACCAATAATAAGGCACACGATTGCAGTTCCCCGGCAACGGCGCCATTTTGAAGAACGAAACTCTCGCGCGATCTAGAATTTTCACAAATAAGTTTCCGTTGTAAGTATAGCTTCTAGACCGACAAGAATTCCTTTCTTACAAACGTTTTGGTTGTCACAAGTAACAAACCCCTAAATAAATTGATAACCGAAGTATTTAAACCTCGGGTCGTCTTCTCAAGGAACTGCAGGGAAGTATGTTCTTATTATTGGTTATGAGTTTGTAAATTGGGGTTTTGAAAGTAAGGAACAAGTAATTTAAATGACAATTGAAATAAATAAACAACTGTAAAATAAACTCTTAGCTAGGTATGAGAATTTTGGAAGTCCTATCCTAGTTATCCTTATCAATGGTGATGAGAATTGAATTTTAATCCCACTTAGTTAGCCTTTACTAAAGCAAAGGAAGGTCAAGTGGACCAATTAGTTTGATCCTCAGGTCCTAGTCGATTCCTAAGAAAAGACTAGAGTTATTGGAGTTTAATTCAATTGGTAAAAATAACAATTATCAATCACGATGAGTTTGACAACTCAAGAGTTACCAATTAATCAACCAAGCCAAAAGGAAGAAAATGTAAATTATTAATGCAAATAAAGGAAAGTAATCATAATTCTGAAATACCTCAAATCATATTAAATAGAAGATCAAATCTAAACATGAATGGTTCATAAGCCAATTTGGCAACAAAAGTAATTAAAGGAAAGCATTAGAATATCTGAAAGCAAAGGGAAATATAAAGTAAAGGAATATTGAACCTGATAAGGAGTTGGAATACTAAATTGAAATAATAAGAAATCCTAATCCTAAAACCTAAGAGAGAGGAGAGAACCTCTCCCTCTAAAAACTACAACTAAACTATGAAAAGTGAATAATTGGAGCTCTCTCTCAATATGGATGCATTCCTCCACTTCATAACATCTAATCTGTGCCTTCTGGACTTGGATCTGGGCCAAAAAGGGCTTCAGAAATCGCTGGGAGTATTTTCTGTAATTTCTGGTGCGTGGTGTCTGTCACGCGTCCGCGTGGGTCACGCGGTCGCGTCATCTGGAGTTTTCCTTGTCACGCGTTTGCCTCGGTCATGCGTCCGCGTCATCTGTGTTCTGCTCATGGCGCGCGTCCGCATCAGTCACGCATTCGCATCGCTGTCTTTTCGTGCTAGGCATGCGGCCGCGTCGTCCATGCGTTCGCGTCGATGCCAATTTCTTCAAAAACTCCATTTTGTGCTTTCCTTCCATTTTTGTATGTTTTCTTTCTATCCTTTAAGTTATTCCTGCCTTTAGAATATCTGAAACTACTTAACACACAAATCACGGCATTGAATGGTAATAAAGGGTAATTAAAATAAATAATTTTAAGGCATAGGAAACATGTAATTCACATATATCACATAATAAGGAATGGAAAGTAAAACCATGCAATTTACATGAATAAGTGGGTGAAGGATTGAATAAATCTCTTGAATTGAGCACAATATATATCATAAAATATGGGTTTATCACAGGGATAAAGACATTCTTATTGAAGCTGATCCTGAACCTAAAAGGACTCTTAAGAGGAAACTAAGAGAAGCTAAAGCACAACCCTCTGGAGAGAACCTGACAGAAATTTTCGAAAAAGAAGGAGACATGGCCGAACCTAATAACAATGGTGGAGATGCAAGGAAGATGCTTGGTGACTTTATTGCACCCTCTTCCAACTTCTATGGAAGAAGCATCTCAATTCCTACAATTGGAGCAAACAACTTTGAGCTTAAGCCTCAATTAGTTTCTCTAATACAGCAGAATTGCAAGTTTCATGGACTTCTAATGGAAGATCCTCATCAGTTTTTAGCTGAATTCTTGCAAATCTGTGACACTGCCAAGACCAATGAGGTTGATCCCGAGGTCTACAGGCTTATGCTTTTTCCCTTTGCTGTAAGAGACAGAGCTAGAGTATGGTTGGATTCACAACCTAAGGAAAGCCTGAACTCTTGGAAAAAGCTGGTCAGTGCTTTTCTGGCCAAATTCTTTCCACCTTAAAAATTGAGTAAGCTTAGAGTGGAAGTCCAGACCTTCAGACAAAAGGAAGGTGAATCCCTCTACGAAGCTTGGGAAAGATACAAGCAATTGATCAGAAGGTGTCCTTCTGACATGCTTTCAGAATGGAGCATCATAGGTATCTTCTATGATGGTCTGTTTGAACTGTCCAAGATGTCATTGGACAGCTGATGCCAAGGCATCTTAGGCTAGTTTCACTAGTATTTTTCTGTTAGTTTTAGTTGTTTTATGCATTTTCTTGAGCTTAAAGTAACCAAGAATGGTTAAATGAATAACAAAACAATGAACCATCCAAACAGTATGATTTTGATGCAAATTCCATGAGTTTTTAGTTATATTACTTGAATGCTATGAATGGAAGATTCTCATGAAAATTTGCAAGACTTTGATGCAGTTGTTTGGATGATTTCAGGAAAGAAGAGGCTAGGCAAGGAAGCAACAAAAATCAATAAAGGAAGATTGAATATCACATGTGGAGTTTAAGCTCCAGTTTAAGCTTAAACTGGAGCTTAAACGCCAAAATCATGAAAGCTGAGGAAAGGGTGAAAGTGGCGTTTAACCTCCAGTTTAACCTTAAACTGGAAGTTAAACGCCAGAAATGGAAAATGCACCAGGGAGCCATTTCCACGTTTAAGCTCCAGTTTGACCTTAAACTGGAGCTTAAACGTGTTCGACCAAGTTTTCTCCTCCAGGGTTGCTTTCTCCATTTCCACGTTTAAGCTCCAGTTTAACCTTAAACTGGAGCTTAAACGTGTTCGACACCTCCAGGGCTACCTTTCTCCGCTTCCACGTTTAAGCTCCAGTTTAACCTTAAACTGGAGCTTAAACGTGTTCGACACCTCCAGGGCTACCTTTCTCCGCTTCCACGTTTAAGCTCCAGTTTAACCTTAAACTGGAGCTTAAACGTGTTCGACCTCCAGGGCTGCTTTTCCTATATCCACGTTTAAGCTTCAGTTTAACCTTAAACTGAAGCTTAAACGTGTTCGACCTCCAGGATGGCTTTCTCTATTTCCACGTTTAAGCTCCAGTTTAACCTTAAACTGGAGCTTAAACGTGTTCGACCTCCAGGGCTGCTTTTCCTATATCCACGTTTAAGCTTCAGTTTAACCTTAAACTGAAGCTTAAACGTGTTCGACTACGTTACCCTCCAGGGCTGCCTTCTTCCATTTCCACGTTTAAGCTTCAGTTTAACCTTAAACTGAAGCTTAAACGTGCTTCCACAAAAGGCATCACTGGAAGTGTCTGGCGTTTAAGCTGCAGTTTAAGCTTAAACTGCAACTTAAACGCCACTCTTGAAAAAGGTTTCTGGGCCAAAAATATTGCAGTTTAAGTTAGCATTTGAGCACAAACATTAACTTAAACTTACTCTGGTATGAAACCCAATTGAATATCATGGTTTATGGGATTGGGCCTGAAGGATTGATGAGTCTGGAATTTCAATTTGTTGAGTCATGTGTCATTACTTGATTATCACTAAGTTGGCTCAATGAATGTTACAGAATTTGGATCAGCAGCCTCATCAAGATTATGGATCATAAACCCAAAGCAAAAGGAAAGCAGGGAGAGGCCTCAAAGCCCAAGAAACACAACAGAAGCTCAATGAAGAAAGTGTATAAATAGGATAGAATTTAAGTTAGAAAATGAACTTTTACCTTTTCATTTTGCTAGTTTTCATACCTTTGTAATTGAATTCAGAGCTATGACTCACTAAACCCCTTTCATTGGGTTAGGGAGCTCTATTGTAATTCAATGAATCAATAATAGTTTTATCTTCTTCTTCAATCTTTTCTCTTGAATTTTGTTAGAAAGCTTCTCGATCTAATTCCATTGGGTAGTTGTCTTGGGAAAGAAACTACCCATAATTGGAATCCTTCGGAACCTTGGGAAAGGAATGGAGGATTCATGCTAGAGAAGCTTTCTCACAGTGAATTGGATTGGGGTTTGGATGGATATTGTGACATGTAATCCTACCAAATTGTGGTTCATGAAACTGTGTGGTATAATCAGTGATCGAGCATCATCTCTTCTTATGAACATTTAAACCAAGGGATTGGGAATTTGTTCGTTTTTAGAGAGAATTGGTGAGCCAAGGGATTGGGATCCAATCATATAAGATTGCCAAGCAAAATTCAATGAATGCATTGGTTGAGGAAGGAATAAAAATGTTTTGATTCGGAGATCTCAATATCTCCTAACACCCAATGAATTCCCCATTTCTGATTTCCACTTTCTCTTTACATTCTGCAACTCAATTCATACAATCACCCCCATTCCCTTTTAATTTCAGCAATTTAGCTTCTGCTCTTTAATTCATGCAATTTAAGATTCCGCCATTTCAATTTCTTGCCATTTACGTTTCCCGCCAATTTTACATTCCGCAATTCTCATCTAATTCTTGATTCCACTCAACTAGACACACTTCTAATCCGAATTGCTCATTCAACCAATCCTTGTGGGATTCGACCTCACTCTATTGTGAGTTTTTACTTGACGATAACCGGTGCACTTGCCGGAAGGAATTTTGCCGATTGTGCAATTTCCTAAATCGTAGCATAACTAGTTTATGCGCATAAAGTTTATGGCGCCGTTGCCGGGGATTGGTTTTCGATTGACAATTCTCAAATTGGAAGTTAACTAGATTGAGCATTTTTTTTTGTTTTGATTAATTCAGTACAAGTTACTTGTTGAATTTTAATTTCTGCACTCTGTTACATGCTTTCTTTCTTTATGCCTTTAAATTCAAGCAACTAACTCACTGACTCACTAACTGTTTGAATTAATTCCTCAACTGCTCTAACCATACTCTTCCATTAACCAAGAGTATTTCACTTGTTTGTTGCCTGTGCTGTGTTCTTGTATGACAGGTAGGAGAGGAGAGACATCAACTCTTCCATATACCGAACGAGAGAGGACCCTTCATAGACTTAGAAGGGAAGCAAGAGGGAAGAGAGTACTGGGAGAAGAAGAATCTGAAGGAGAATCTGAGGACAACTTTGAGGAAGCTTTAGATCTCAACATGGATAGAGAAGTTCACAACCATGAGAGAGCTGATGGAAACAATGCCATTCCTGAGAGGAGGGTTCTTAGTTCATACATAAACCCAACCTCTGGGAATTGTGGTAGCAGCATTCAGAAACCACCCATTCAGGCCAACAATTTTGAGCTCAAACCACAGCTAATATCACTTGTGGAGAATCATTGTTCATTTGGTGGGAGTGCTAATGAAGACCCAAACCAACATCTCACAAAATTCCTGAGAATTTGCGACACTGTGAAGTCCAATGGAGTCCAGGAAGATGCCTATAAACTGCTTTTGTTCCCATTTTCACTTAGGGACAAGGCAGCTAAGTGGCTGGAATCATTCCCAAGGGGGAGCCTAACAACATGGGACGAGGTGGAAAGCAAGTTTCTGGCACGTTTCTACCCCCCACAAAAGGTCAATAGGCTTCGATCTGAGGTTCAGACTTTTAGACAACAAGATGGTGAAACTCTCTACGAGGCATGGGAGAGATTCAAGGATTTGACAAGGAAATGCCCACCAGACATGTTCCATGACTGGGTGCAATTGCATATTTTCTATGATGGACTCTCTTATGAATCAAGGAAGGCTGTAGACCATTCATCAGGAGGTTCATTGAACAGGAAAAAGATTGTGGAAGAAGCCATTGAAGTGATTGAGACAGTGGCTGAGAATGAGTACTACTATGCATCAGAGAGACACAACACTAAGGGAGTCATGGAGCTGAACCATGTTGATACAATTCTAGCCCAAAACAAGGTGTTTGCCAAGCAACTAGCAGAGCTCACCAGGAAATTAGAAACAAAACAAGTGGCTGCAATACACACACAAGATCAAGAGGAAGAAAGCACTGAAGGAGGTGATTGGGAAGGGGCCAATTATGTAGGAAATCAACAAAGGCAACCATATGATCCACATTCCAACACTTACAACCCAGGCTGGAAAAACCACCCAAACTTTGGGTGGGGAAACCAGCAAAACCAACATAACAAGTCCACATACCAAAACTCCAACCAAAGATCATACCAAGCCACACAAAACACTTACTCCCAACCATCATATCATGGCCAAAATAATCAACCTACCCAACCTAATCCGAACCAACAATTTCAAGATCAATTAAACAGGATAGAAGGAATGCTGGCACACATGGGTCAGGACATAATTGAGTTGAAAAGCTTCAGGGATGATGTGAGATCTACCTTAAGAAACCATGGTGAAAAACTCAAGAGGATGGAGTCTCAAGTAGGAGAGCTATCTCAACAGGCCCCCAAATCAACTGCAGTGTTCCCTAGTGACACAGAAAAGAATCCTAAAGGGGAACAAAAGAGAGTAAGATGGGAAGAATGCAAGGCCATCACCATATTGAAGGAAGTCTCAGAAGAAGAAGGAATTAGACCCTCAGAACAGGAGCCATAAATCTCGAAGGAAGGTGTGGAAGAAGCTAAGCAGGAAAGTGAAACTGAGCAAGCCAAGGAACTGCAAAAAGGCACGATCGAAACATACCAACCAAAAGCACCATTTCCTCAGAGGTTAGGAGGAGGTGAAAAAGGGAAAACCTATTCAAGGTTTTTAGAGACATTTAAGTCTCTCCATATCAATATTCCCTTTCTTGAGATTCTCCAGCAAATGCCTACACATATCAAGTATTTAAAGGAATTGTTGAGCAAGAAAAGAGTTTTGAAGGGAGGACAAACGGTAACAATGAACAAAGAATGCAGTGCCCTCATCAAGAAGGACACAGTCTCTAAGAAAACAGACCCAGGAAGTTTTCATATCCCCTGCATCATAGGGGAAACAAAAATTGACAGAGGATTCTGTGATCTAGGAGCTAGCATAAATGTGATGCCTCTAACTCTTATGAAGAGGCTACAACTGAATGAGGTGAGATCCACTGATGTAATCATACAACTGGCTGACAAAACTCAGAAGCAAGCTGAAGGGGTAGTTGAGAATGTGCTGGTGAAAGTGGGAGATTATTACTTCCCCACAGACTTTGTCATTTTGGACATGGAGGAAAGCTACTTACACCCTATCATTCTGGGCAGGCCATTCCTAGCCACTACTAGAGCGCTCATAGATGTAGAACAAGGAGAGCTAATTCTGAGAATACATGATGAACAGCTCATTTTCAAAGTTTTCAAACCTGCATCTGAGCCTGAACCAGAACCTGAAAAGCCTAAGGATGATAGTAGCCATCTGTGTTTGGAGGAAAGTAATCCAGCAGCTGAAACTCTAAAACAGTCCTTAGAAGGCAAACAAGAGTTGCAAGAGTTAAAGCCACAAGAATCAATGGAAACAGATCAGAAGGATCCTCCTGGCATAAGGGTCAATGAAGAAATCCTCAAGAGAAAGGGAAGAATGGTAGGGAAATTGCCAAGAGGGTGGAGAAACAAGAAAATTCCCACTGAAGGTTTTTCTCCGGGTGATAAAGTGATATCAAGTCATTATCTGCCAATCCCACCTGGCCTCAAAACCATTCCTTCCCAGCTCCCTCAAGTGTTCACAATCAGGAAAGTTCTTTCTATGGAACATTTAGAAGTCATGAAGGAATCAAATGGGGACGTTTTCATAGTGAGAGGAGAAGACATCAAGCACTACAATCCACCCTAACAAGGGACAACCGTCAAGCTAGTGACGTTAAAGAAGCGCTTCATGGGAGGCAACCCATGTTTTAGTATCCTTACTCTTTATTGTTTTGCTTTACATCTAATAAAGCATGGTCTCTTATGCATGAACTTGAATCCTCAGGACAACTGTTGATAAAGTGCACTAAACATTGCATGTAAATTACAATTGGTCTCTAAGTTTGGTGTGCCTGAAGGCACTCCCAAATCTTATTCAAATTGTATTCAATCTTTCATTCAAGGTGCACTACCAAACATTAAGTTTGGTGTTCCTTTTGAACACAGTTAATGAAAAGCAAGAAGTTCCTCTGGATTTAGAAATTCATGACAAGTATACCATTTGCATGTTTTAATACTTTGATTTCAATTACTTTGGGCAGTAAAATTGTTTAGGATCAAAGCGCCAAAGTGACTAGGATTTATTAGAATTATGCACATTCATTAAGGACAACCAACATGGATTTCATGTCATCAGGAGACATTACCAAACACTAAGTTTGGTGTCCAGTAATAAGTGTGCATACATACAAAGGTCACGGCTATAAGCTCAGGAAGTCAATCATTGATTTACAATTCAAAAAGAAGGAAAAACATGTACAAGTACTATTCATTATTCACATGACCGAAAAAAAATGATAGCAAATTTGTTTGTTTGTGCAGGTACAAAAGGAAAGATAAGAATGGAGGAAAAAGACAAGGGGGAGGTACGGTGCTTGGTCAAAAAGGAAGTTCACAAGTCTTTGAAACTAACACATGGGAAAAGGAAGTTCTGCATGAAAAGATAGCTACATGTACAACCTAATGCACTCAGAATACTTCCAAGAAAATGAAAAGCAATTCGTCCTTCTCCCTAATTCATATATTTACCATCAGGCCACCCTTCACAAATCACCCTAGCCGTCCATTTTTCACTTACGGGCACTATAAAGAACCACTTGGGGAACGAGTTCCACACCACCAAATCTCCTTCATGCACATTTTCTTTCATCATAGCATAACTATCTCTTGCCGAAAACAACCTCACCACACTTCCAACAACACTTCTTGCTTCACCTTGTCAACTTTAGCTTGTCACTTACCAAAACTAAAGAACCAATGGCAGCCTCATCTAGCCACAAAAGAAGAAAAGACAAGCAGCCAATGGAGGAGAACAGGGAATTCGATGCATGGAGATACAAATCAATTTTCCATGAGATTCAAGCCGAATGAATGAGACCTAAAACGGTACTAGCTGAGGTTCTCTTTGACCTTGAAAAGGATGAGTTCCCAGGTGTTTGGGAGAAGATCAAAAAGAGGAAGTGGGAGCTCCTGACTAAGCCAATCACTAAAATCAACATCAACTTGGTGAAAGAGTTCTATGCAAATGCAGTGAGGGAAGACTCAACCATGAAACCCACATACAAAAGCTATGTGAGAGGGGTGGAAGTTGACTTCAGTCCCAAGGCAATCATGAAAACTCTTGGCCTGAAAAACATACGTTTCAGCCAAGCAAGTTATGAAGAAAGGATGATAGGAGAACCTGACTATACAACTATTGCTGAAGACCTTTGTGCCATCAGAGCTGAATGGGTGAGAAAAACAAGAGGGGCTCCAAGAGTCTTGAGAAGGGGAGACCTAACACCTGAAGCTAAAGGGTGGTATGCAATAGTTAGGAGATCCATCCTACCCACTGCAAACTCTTCAGAAATAGTCCCTAAAAGAGCCATCTTGCTACATTGCATTATGGTGGGAGGGGAGATTAAAGTTCATAAACTCATTGCTGAACAGATACAAGAGCTTAGTGAGAAAAGTGACCCTGAATCCTGGCTCCACTTCCCTAGCACCATCATTAGACTATGCATCGATGCCCAAGTACCACTTGAAGACGAAAGACCTAATTGGCTATATCCTGGATTGGCTATAACTGCGTACAGAATGACTCTTGGCCCAATTGCTCCAAGACATACAAAAAGAAGAAATGAAGAAGGGCAACAAGCAGAAGCAGAGCAAGAAGCGGAACAAGAAGGACAGGAAGGAGAAGACGGAGAAGAAGAGCAAGAAGAGCAAGGAATTCCAGAAAGAAGACAACGAATTCCCAGAGACCCCATGGATATGAGCAGAATGCAGGAAATCATAGAAGGAATGTCTCAACAATACATGAGGTCTCAGGAGAGACAAGAGAACTTTCACCTAAAAATGATGGATATGCAAAGGAACTTTGAATCAAGATTCTTAGATTTGTAAAGGGAACAGAATTTACACTTACAGGAATCCTTCAGCCACATATGCCAACACCAAGATGCCAATGTCTTGGCAATCAAGGAAGCCACCACTTTACAGAATGCAAGATACTCAGTTCAAGCTGATTACAACATCAGTTCGCAAATCAAGCTTAACTACATAGGGGAACATTTACACAAGATGGACCCAGCATTCCCAGCTTTTGATGAGTATTTCAAAGGGAGGAAAGAAAGAGAAATAAACAAGGCAATGATCCTTGAAAAAGGAGTGGAAGAAACAATGAAAAAGGATGGATTCTGGAAAAAGCTCATAAGAAAAGACAAAGGAAGTTCAAGTGGTCAAAAAGGGGTAGGAAGCAAGAAGAAGCAGGATCCCAATAATCAAGAAGAACCAAGCAATAAATGAGAGGTGGTCTCTCTCCTTAATAATCAAATGATAATTGGTGAATTGTCTTTATGAGCTTTCTTTCATTATAAGTCATTTAAGTTTTAATGTGAAGTCTCTAGTATGTTTGTCTGTTTATTGCTTTGAATAAAGTGAATGCCTAGATGTTTGGATATAACTTCACCTTCTTAAACAAGTGCTTGCCATGCTTGTTCTGTTTCCAAAAAAATAAAAGAAAAGTTTGAACAAAAGTAACTTGGCTCAATTAGTGACAAATCAAGTAGAATTAAGTGGTGGTATGCGTGCTTGATTGTTTAGTCAGATCACTGGAAATAGAGTGTAGAATTATCATTTTTTGTGTAGAAATTGAAAACTATCTATGGATCTTGATGAATAAATGTCTTTGGCCATGAAAAAGAAAGAAAAAGAAGAAGAAAAAGCCACTGAAAAAGGGCAACCAAAAAGCAAAAAAATTGAGAAAATAAGCTAGGCACCAATGGTTTGAACTTCTGAGACAAATGCCTGTGGTGTTTATGTATTTAGGATATGCTTGGATGAATAGGTTCTGAGGAGTGTTTCAACACTCGGTAACTTGGGTTAACTAACCCGGGATTATCAACCAAAAGTCCATTATCAAGAGCAACCTAAATACAAAACATTTAGTCACACAAAGAGGTGCTGGGCACCAATGTCTCAAGAAGAAATGTGAACTAAAATGCCTGGAGTGGATATGTGTAGTGCAGTGATAAGAAAAAGAAAATGCCAAAGGCTTGTGCAACACATGACACTAAGCAAACAAGGAGCAAAGGAGCTCTAAGAAAAAGAAAAGAAAAACAAAGAAGAGAAAAGTGCCAAGGACATAAGAGTAACAAGAGGCCATAGCAGTGTTTGATTGATGCAATGAAAAAGTGATAATCTTACCTGATAAGAATGAAAAAGTGATACTGCAACTTTCTGCATAAAACCCTTCTGATGAACTTCAAGTGCTTACTAATGTAGCCAATTTAATTGCTTTCTGTTTCATACTTTCTTCTCAAATAACTCAGGACTTGCTTAGGGACAAGCAAGTATTAAGTTTGGTGTTGTGATGCCAAGGCATCTTAGGCTAGTTTCACTAGCATTTTTCTGTTAGTTTTAGTTGTTTTATGCATTTTCTTGAGCTTAAAGTAACCAAGAATGGTTAAATGAATAACAAAACAATGAACCATTCAAACAGTATGATTTTGATGCAAATTCCATGAGTTTTTAGTTATATTACTTGAATGCTATGAATGGAAGATTCTCATGAAAATTTGCAAGACTTTGATGCAGTTGTTTGGATGATTTCAGGAAAGAAGAGGCTAGGCAAGGAAGCAACAAAAATCAATAAAGGAAGCTTGAATATCACATGTGGAGTTTAAGCTCCAGTTTAAGCTTAAACTGGAGCTTAAACGCCAAAATCATGAAAGCTGAGGAAAGGGTGAAAGTGGCGTTTAACCTCCAGTTTAACCTTAAACTGGAAGACCTCCAGTTTAACCTTAAACTGGAAGTTAAACGCCAGAAATGGGAAATGCACCAGGGAGCCATTTCCACGTTTAAGCTCCAGTTTGACCTTAAACTGGAGCTTAAACGTGTTCGACCAAGTTTTCTCCTCCAGGGTTGCTTTCTCCATTTCCACGTTTAAGCTCCAGTTTAACCTTAAACTGGAGCTTAAACGTGTTCGACACCTCCAGGGCTACCTTTCTCCGCTTCCACGTTTAAGCTCCAGTTTAACCTTAAACTGGAGCTTAAACGTGTTCGACACCTCCAGGGCTACCTTTCTCCGCTTCCACGTTTAAGCTCCAGTTTAACCTTAAACTGGAGCTTAAACGTGTTCGACCTCCAGGGCTGCTTTTCCTATATCCACGTTTAAGCTTCAGTTTAACCTTAAACTGAAGCTTAAACGTGTTCGACCTCCAGGATGGCTTTCTCTATTTCCACGTTTAAGCTCCAGTTTAACCTTAAACTGGAGCTTAAACGTGTTCGACCTCCAGGGCTGCTTTTCCTATATCCACGTTTAAGCTTCAGTTTAACCTTAAACTGAAGCTTAAACGTGTTCGACTACGTTACCCTCCAGGGCTGCCTTCTTCCATTTCCACGTTTAAGCTTCAGTTTAACCTTAAACTGAAGCTTAAACGTGCTTCCACAAAAGGCATCACTGGAAGTGTCTGGCGTTTAAGCTGCAGTTTAAGCTTAAACTGCAACTTAAACGCCACTCTTGAAAAAGGTTTCTGGGCCAAAAATATTGCAGTTTAAGTTAGCATTTGAGCACAAACATTAACTTAAACTTACTCTGGTATGAAACCCAATTGAATATCATGGTTTATGGGATTGGGCCTGAAGGATTGATGAGTCTGGAATTTCAATTTGTTGAGTCATGTGTCATTACTTGATTATCACTAAGTTGGCTCAATGAATGTTACAGAATTTGGATCAGCAGCCTCATCAAGATTATGGATCATAAACCCAAAGCAAAAGGAAAGCAGGGAGAGGCCTCAAAGCCCAAGAAACACAACAGAAGCTCAATGAAGAAAGTGTATAAATAGGATAGAATTTAAGTTAGAAAATGAACTTTTACCTTTTCATTTTGCTAGTTTTCATACCTTTGTAATTGAATTCAGAGCTATGACTCACTAAACCCCTTTCATTGGGTTAGGGAGCTCTATTGTAATTCAATGAATCAATAATAGTTTTATCTTCTTCTTCAATCTTTTCTCTTGAATTTTGTTAGAAAGCTTCTCGATCTAATTCCATTGGGTAGTTGTCTTGGGAAAGAAACTACCCATAATTGGAATCCTTCGGAACCTTGGGAAAGGAATGGAGGATTCATGCTAGAGAAGCTTTCTCACAGTGAATTGGATTGGGGTTTGGATGGATATTGTGACATGTAATCCTACCAAATTGTGGTTCATGAAACTGTGTGGTATAATCAGTGATCGAGCATCATCTCTTCTTATGAACATTTAAACTAAGGGATTGGGAATTTGTTCGTTTTTAGAGAGAATTGGTGAGCCAAGGGATTGGGATCCAATCATATAAGATTGCCAAGCAAAATTCAATGAATGCATTGGTTGAGGAAGGAATAAAAATGTTTTGATTCAGAGATCTCAATATCTCCTAATACCCAATGAATTCCCCATTTCTGATTTCCACTTTCTCTTTACATTCTGCAACTCAATTCATACAATCACCCCCATTTCCTTTTAATTTCAGCAATTTAGCTTCTGCTCTTTAATTCATGCAATTTAAGATTCCGCCATTTCAATTTCTTGCCATTTACGTTTCCCGCCAATTTTACATTCCGCAATTCTCATCTAATTCTTGATTCCACTCAACTAGACACACTTCTAATCCGAATTGCTCATTCAACCAATCCTTGTGGGATTCGACCTCACTCTATTGTGAGTTTTTACTTGACGATAACCGGTGCACTTGCCGGAAGGAATTTTGCCGATTGTGCAATTTCCTAAATCGTAGCATAACTAGTTTATGCGCATCAACAGCTCTGCTGGAGGATCTCTTCATCTGAAGAAGACGTCTGAAGAAGCCCAGGAACTCATTGAAATGGTTGCAAATAACCAATTCATGTACACTTCTGAAAGGAATCCTGTGAATAATGGGACAAATCAGAAGAAAGGAATTCTTGAGATTGATACCCTGAATGCCATATTGGCTCAGAACAAAATATTGACTCAGCAATTTAATATGATTTCTCAGAGTCTGTCTGGAATGCAAGCAGCAACAGGTAGTACCAAAGAAGCTTCATCTGAAGAAGAAGCTTATGATCCTGAGAACCCAGCAATGGAAGCGGTGAATTACATGGGAGAACCCTATGGAAACACCTATAATCCTTCATAGAGAAATCATCCAAATCTCTCATGGAAGGGCCAACAGAGGCCTCAACAAGGCTTCAACAACAGTAATGGTGGAAGAAATAGGTTTAGCAATAGCAAGCCTTTTTCATCATCTTCTCAGCAATAGACAGAGAATTCTAAGCAAGGCCACTCTGACTTAGCAATTGTAGTCTCTGATCTATCCAAAACCATGCTCAGTTTCATGACTGAAGCAAGGTCCTCCATTAGAAATTTGAAGGCACAAGTGGGTCAGCTGAGTAAGAGAATTACTGAAACTCCTCCTAGCACTCTCCCAAGCAATACAAAAGAGAACCCAAAGAGAGAATGCAAGGCCATAAATATGTCCCACATAGCCGAATGCATAGATGAGGGAAAAGCGGTGATTTCCACTGAGGAAGGCCTCAATGGACGACCACTGGCCTCCAAGGAGTTCCCTAATGAGGAACCATGGGAATCTGAAGCTCATACAGAGACCATAGAGATTCCGTTGAATTACTTCTGCAATTCATGAGCTCTGATGAGTATTCTTCCTCTGAAGAGGATGAAGATGTTACTGAAGAGTAAGTTGCTAAGTACCTTGGAGCAATTATGAAGCTAAATGCCAAGTTATTTGGTAATGAGACTTGGGAGGATGAACCCCCCCTTGCTCACCAAAGAACTGGATGACTTGACTAGGCAGAGATTACCTCAAAAGAGACAGGATCCTGAAAAGTTCTCAATACCTTGTACCATAGGCACCATGACCTTTGAGAAGGCTCTGTGTGACCTGGGGTCAAGTATAAACCTCATGCCACTCTCTCTGATGGAGAAGCTAGGGATCCTTGAGGTACAAGCTGCAAGAATATCACTAGAGATGGCAGACAATTCAAGAAAATGGGCTTATGGACTTGTAGAGGATGTCTTGGTAAAGGTTAAAAGCCTCTACATCCCTGCTGACTTCATAATCCTAGACACTGGGAAGAGTATGGATGAATCCATCATCCTTGGCAGACCCTTCCTAGCCACAGCAAAAGCTGTGATTGATGTTGACAGAGGAGAGCTGGTCATTCAAGTGAATGAGGCCTGCCTTGTGTTTAAGGCTCAAGGATCTCCTTATGCACACATGGAGAAGAAGCATGACAAGCTTCTCTCAATGCAGATTCAAACAGAGCCCCCACATTTAAACTCTAAGTTTGGTGTTGGGAGACCATCATCATGCTCTGAGTATCTGTGAGGCTCCATTTTCCATTGTTATTTTATATTTTCTTTAGGTTGATGATCATGTGAAGTCACAAAAACAACTGAAAAAGCAAAAATAGAATGAAAAATAGCATCAAAAATAGCACACCCTGAAGGACGATCTTACTGGCGTTTAAACGCCAGTAAAGGTAGCAGAATGGGCATTAAACGCCCAGTCTGGCACTATTCTGGGCATTTAACACCAGAAAAGGGCACCAGACAGGCGTTTAACGCCAAAAGGGGTACAAAGCTGGCGTTTAACGCCAAAAAGGGCAACAAGCTGGCGTTTAAACGCCAGAAAGGGAAGAAAAGCTGGTGTTAAACGCCAGAAATTGGCAGCAACCTAGCGTTTAACGCCAGGATTGGCACTCCCAGGGGCGTTTATACGCCCAAAATGGTGCAGGGACGAGAAAGCCTTAACACCTCAGGATCTGTGGACCCTACAGGATCCCCACCTACCTCAACTCTCTCCCTCTCTTCTTCACACCTTCCCATAACACTCTTCCCCAAATACCCTTCACCAATCACCTCAATACCTCTTTCCCAAAAACCCCTCACCTATCAAATCCTACCCTTTTCTCCATAATCTCTTCACCAATCCATATCCATCCATCATAAAACCCCACTTACCTCACCATTCAAATTCAAACCACTTTTCCTCCCAAACCCACCCATACTTGGCCGAACCACTAAACCCCCTCCATCTCCTCCATTTTCTTCTTCTACTCTTTTCTTTCTTCTTTTGCTCGAGGACGAGCAAACCTTCTAAGTTTGGTATGGTAAAAGCATTGCTTTTTGTTTTTCCATAACCATTTATGGCACCAAAGGCCGGAGAAACCTCTAAAAAGAGGAAAGGGAAGGCAAAAGCTTTCACCTCCAGGTCATGGGATATGGAGAGATTCATCTCAAGGGTGCATCAAGACCATTTCTATGAAGTTGTGGCCAAGAAGAAGGTGATCCCCGAAGTCCCTTTCAAGCTCAAAAAAGGTGAATATCCGGAGATCCGACATGAGATTCGAAGAAGAGGTTGGGAAATTCTCACCAACCCCATTCAACAAGTCGGGATCTTAATGGTTCAAGAGTTCTATGCCAATGCATGGATCACCAAGAACCATGATCAAAGTGTGAACCCGGACCCAAAGAATTAGCTTACAATGGTCCGGGGGAAATGCTTAGATTTCAGCCCGGAAAATGTAAGGTTGGCATTCAACTTGCCCATGATGCAAGGAGATGCACGCCCATACACTAGAAGGGTCAACTTTGATCAAAGGTTGGACCAAGTCCTCATAGACATTTGTGAAGAGGGCGCTTAATGGAAGAGAGATTCAAGAGGGAAGCCAGTTCAACTAAGAAGGCATGACCTCAAGCCCATGGCTAGGGGATGGTTGGAGTTCATCCAACGCTCAATCATTCCCACTAGCAACCGGTCTGAAGTTACTATAGACCGGGCTATCATGATCCATAGCATCATGATTAGAGAGGAAGTAGAAGTTCATGAGGTTATATCCCTAGAACTCTACAAGGTAGCGGACAAGTCCTCTACTTTGGCAAGGTTAGCCTTCCCTCATCTCATTTGTCACCTCTGCAATTCATCTGGAATTCACATAGAGAAAGACATCCTTATTGATGAGGACAAGCCCATCACTAAGAAAAGCATGGAGCAAACAAGAGAGCCCACTCATGGACAAGAGCATGAGGAAATCCCTCATCATGAAATCCTTGAGATGCCTCAAGTGATGCATTTTCCTCCACAAAACTATTGGGAGCAAATCAACACCTTCCTAGGAGAATTAAGTTCCAACATGGGACAACTAAGGGTGGAGCACCAAGAGCATTCCATCCTCCTCCATGAAATTAGAGAAGACCAAAGAGTCATGAGGGAGGAGCAACAAAGGCAAGGAAGAGACATTGAGGAGCTCAAGCACTCCATAAGATCTTCAAGAAGAAGAACAAGCCGCCATCACTAAGGTGGACCCGTTCTTTAATTTCCTTGTTCTTATTTTTCTATTTTTTTAAAATTATGCTTTATGTTTTATTTATGTTTGTGTCTTATTACATGATCACTAGTGTCTAAGTGTCTATGCCTTAAAGCTATGAATGTCCTATGAATCCATCACCTTTCTTAAAATAAAAAATGATCTAAAAACAAAAGAACAAGAAGTACATGATTTCAAATTCATCCTTGAAACTAGTTTAATTATTTTGATGTGGTGGCAATACTTTTGTTTTCTGAATGAATGTTTGAACAGTGCAAATTTTTTATATTGTTGTTTATGAATGTTAAAATTGTTGGCTCTTGAAAGAATAATGAAAAATGAGAAATGTTATTGATGATCTAAAAAATCATAAAATTGATTCTTGAAGCAAGAAAAGCAGTGAAAAAGAAGAAGCTTGCGAAAAAAATGGCGAAAAGTAAAAGAAAGAAAAAGAAAAAGCAAGTAGAAAAAGCCAGCAACCCTTTGAACCAAAAGGCAAGGGTAAAAAGGATCCAAGGCTTTGAGCATCAGTGGATAGGAGGGCCCACAGGAATAAAATCCTAGCATAAGCGGCTAAACCAAGCTGTCCCTAACCATGTGCTTGTGGCGTGAAGGTGTCAAGTGAAAACTTGAGACTGAGCGGTTAAAGTCGTATTCCAAAGCAAAAAGAGTGTGCTTAAGAGCTCTGGACACCTCTAACTGGGGACTCTAGCAAAGCTGAGTCACAATCTGAAAAGGTTCACCCAGTTATGTGTCTGTGGCATTTATGTATCTGGTGGTAATACTGGAAAACAAAATGCTTAGGGTCACGGCCAAGACTCATAAAGTAACTGTGTTCAAGAATCAACATAATGAACTAGGAGAATCAATAACACTATCTAAATTCTGAGTTTCTATAGAAGCCAATCATTCTGAACTTCAAAGGATAAAGTGAGATGCCAAAACTATTCAGAAGCAAAAAGCTAAGAGCCCCGCTCATCTAATTAAGACTGATCTTCATAGATGTTTTCGGAATTTATTGTTATTTCTTTTCTTTTTATCCTACTTTGTTTTTAGTTGCTTGGGGACAAGCAACAATTTAAGTTTGGTGTTGTGATGAGCGGATAATTTATATGCTTTTTTGCATTGTTTTTAGGTAGTTTTTAATATGTTTTAATTACTTTTTTGTATATTTTTATTAGTTTTTATTCAAAAATCACATTTCTGGACTTTACTATGAGTTTGTGTTTTTTTCTGTGATTTCAGGTATTTTCTGGCTGAAATTGAGGGACCTGAGCAAAAATCTGATTCAGAGGCTGAAAAAGGACTGCAGATGCTGTTGGATTCTGACCTCCCTGCACTCCAAGTGGATTTTCTGGAGCTACAGAATCCCAATTGGCGCGCTCTTAATTGCGTTGGAAAGTAGACATCCTGGGCTTTCCAGAAATATATAATAGTTTATACTTTTCTCGAGATTTGATTGCTCAAATCGGTGTTTCAAGTCAGCATAAAAATTCTAGCGTTAAAACGCCAAAACTGGCATAAAAGCTGGAGTTAAATGCCCAAACTGGCACCAAAGCTGGCGTTTAACTCCAAGAAAAGTCTCTACATATTAAAGCTTCAATGCTCAGCCCAAGCACACACCAAGTGGGCCCAGAAGTGGATTTCTGCATCATTTACCTATTTCTGTAAACCCTAGGTTACTAGTTCTCTATAAATAGGACCTTTTGCTATTGTATTTTCATCTTTTGATTGAAGGGATCAATCTTTAGTTTATCTTTTGATCTCTTGATCATGTTTTGAGGGCTGGCCTCACGGCCATGCCTAGACCTTTTGTTCTTATGTATTTTCAACGGTGGAGTTTCTACACCCCATAGATTAAGGTGTGGAGCTCTGCTGTTCCACATGAATTAATGCAAAGTACTATTGTTTTTCTATTCAATTTAAGATAATTCTTATTCCAAGATATTCACTCACACTTCAACCTGATGAATGTGATGATCCGTGACACTCATCATCATTCTTACCTATGAACGCATGCCTGACAACCACTTCCGTTCTATCTGCAATAGCTTGAGTGTGTATCTCTTAGCCTCCATTTCGAAAGATCGGAGTTTTCGTGGTATAAGCTAGAATTATTGGCGGCCATTCTTGAGATCCGAAAAGTCTAAACCTTGTCTGTGGTATTCCGAGTAGGATCTGGGATGGGATGACTGTGACGAGCTTCAAACTCCCGAGTGTTGGGCGTAGTGACAGACGCAAAAGGATCAATAGATCCTATTCCAACATGATCGAGAACCAACAGCTGATTAGCCGTGCGGTGACAGCGTGTAACGACCCAATTTTTAATATGTCTAGATCATACCGAAAACTGAGCGCTACCAATTTGTCTTCCTAATTATTATCTATTATTTATCATATGAGCCTGATTCGTTGTTAAAAGCGTAGTTAATTTGCGAGGTGTATTTTTTTTTTGAAAATGTTTTTATTAATAGGCGGAATCACTCATAATCAATTTACAAGTAATAACAGATAAAATAGTTATAAACAACCACACATAAATACATCACAAGTAGCTAGCAACATTCAGTTATCCAGCCTTTATTAGAGTATAGACCTTTAGTTAGAACACCCCTAGATATAGCTAGATAATAACTATATACATATACATACATACAACATCCCAGGTCCTGACCTGTTCAAGAGGTCTCTAAGCTGGCACCTAGGCTAGCCTAGATTCTATACTCACCTAGTCCCTCTAAACTACTAAAGCGAGGGAAAGTACGTTCTAAGTCTTCACAACTCAAGTCAGGTGGAACGTCATCAAAAGATAGAACATCATCTGCTACTCCTATGCACGATCAGACTTTTCCACAGGACGTCTGATGCCAAGGCATCATAGGCTAGTTTCACTAGCATTTTTCTGTTAGTTTTAGTTGTTTTATGCATTTTCTTGAGCTTAAAGTAACCAAAAATGGTTAAATGAAGAACAAAGTAATGAACCATCCAAACAATATGATTTTGATGCAAATTCCATGAGTTTTAGTTGTATTACTTAAATGCTATGAATGAAAGATTTCTCATGAAATTTTGCAAGACTTTGATGCAATTGTTTGGATGATTTCAGGGAAGAAGAGGCTAAGCAAGGAAGCAACAAAATCAATAAAGGAAGCTTGAATATCACATGTGGAGTTTAAGTTCCAGTTTAAGCCTAAACTGGAGCTTAAACGCCAAAATCATGAAGGATAAGAAATGCTGGGATTGAAGTTTAACCTCCAGTTTGACCTCAAACTGGAGGTTAAACGCCAGAATGAAAAGCCTCACTTAAGGAGCATTCCACGTTTAACCTCCAGTTTGACCTCAAACTGGAGGTTAAACGCCAGAATGAGTATGCCACCCAGGGAGGAGTTCCACGTTTAACCTCCAGTTTGACCTCAAACTGGAGGTTAAACGCCAGAACCAGGAAGTGTACCAGGGGCCATTCCACGTTTAAGCTCCAGTTTGACTCAAACTGGAGCTTAAACGTGTTCGATAGTTTTTTTCACTCCAGGGTTGCTCTCTCCATCTCCACGTTTAACCTCCAGTTTGACCCCAAACTGGAGGTTAAACGTGTTCGACACCTCCAGGGCCACCATTCCAAGCTTCCACGTTTAACCTCCAGTTTGACCTCAAACTGGAGGTTAAACGTGTTCGACCTCCAGTATGCCTCCACCCTTTTCCACGTTTAACCTCCAGTTTGACCTCAAACTGGAGGTTAAACGTGTTCGACCTCCAGGGCTGCCCTTCCTATCTCCACGTTTAAGCTTCAGTTTAACCTTAAACTGAAGCTTAAACGTGTTCGACTACATGACTCTCCAGGGCTACCTTCTTCCATTTCCACGTTTAAGCTTCAGTTTAACCTTAACTGAAGCTTAAACGTGCTTCTACAAATGGCCTCACTGGAAGTGTCTGGCGTTTAAGTTGCAGTTTAAGCTTAAACTACAACTTAAACGCCACTCTTGAAAAGGGTTTCTGGGCCAAAAATATTGTGATTTAAGTTAGTCTTTGAGCACAATTATTAACTTAAACTTACTTTGGTATGAAACCCAATTGAATATCATGGTTTATGGGATTGGGCCTGAAGGATTGATGAGTTTGAAATCTCAATTTATTGAGTCATGTGTCATTATTTGATTATCACTAAGTTGGCTCAATAAATGTTACAGGATCTGGATCAACAACCTCATCAAGATTATGGATCATAAACCCAAGGCAAAAGGAAAGCAAGGAGAGGCCTCAAAGCCCAAGAAGCACAACTGAAGCTCAATAAAGAAAGTGTATAAATAGGATAGAAGTTAAGTTAGAGAGGACTTTTACTTTCACTTTTAGCCAGTTTTCCTTTCTTGTAATTGAATTCAGAGCTATGACTCACTAAACCCCCTTTCATTGGGTTAGGGAGCTCTATTGTAATTCAATGAATCAATAATAGTTTATCTTCTTCTTCAATCTTTTCTCTTGAATTTTGTTAGAAAGCTTCTCGATCTAATTCCATTGAGTAGTTGTCTTGGGAAAGAAACTACTCATACTTGGAATCCTTCGGAGCCTTGGGAAAGGAATGGAGGATTCATGCTAGAGAAGCTTTCTCACAGTGGATTGGATTGGGGTTTGGATGGATATTGTGACATGTAATCCTACCAAATTGTGGTTCATGAAATTGTGTGGTATAATCAGTGATCAAGCATCATCTCTTCTTATGAACATTTAAACCAAGGGATTGGGAATTTGTTTGTTTTTAGAGAGCATTGGTGAGCCAAGGAATTGGGATCCAATCATATAAGATTGCCAAGCAAAATTCAATGAATGCATTGGTTGAGGAAGAGATTTACATGTTTTGATTCGGAGATTTCAATATCTCCTAAACCCAATGAATTCCCCATTTCTGATTTCCACTTTCTCTTTACATTCTGCAATTCAATTCTTGCAATCATCCCCATTCCCATTTAATTTCAGCAATTTACATTCTGCTCTTTAATTCATGCAATTTAAGATTCAGCCATTTAATTTTCTTGTCATTTACTTTTCCCGCCAATTTTACATTCCGCAATTCTCATCTCAAATCTTGATTCCGCTCAACTAGAACACACTTCTAATCTGAATTGCTCACTCAACCAATCCTTGTGGGATTCGACCTCACTCTATTGTGAGTTTTTACTTAACGACGATAACCGGTGCACTTGCCGGAAGGAATTTTGCCGATCGTGCAATTTCCTAAATCGTAGCATAACACGTTTATGCGCATCAAGTTTATGGCGCCGTTGCCGGGGATTGGTTTTCGATTGACAATTCTCAAATTGGAAGCTAACTAGATTGAGCAATTTTCTCTTGCTTTGTTAATTCTGTTCTAGATGCTTGTTGAATTTTTAATTTCTGCACTTGGTTACATGCTTTCCTTCTTTATGCCTTTAAATTCATGCAACTAACTCACTGACTCACTAACTGTTTGAATTAATTCCTCAATTGAGCTAACCATACTCTTCCATTAACCAAGAGTATTTTACTTGTTTGTGTTTGAGCTGTGTTCTTGTATGACAGGTAGGAGAGGAGAGACATCAACTCCTCCATATACCGAACCGGAAAGGACCCTTCATAGACTTAGAAGGGAAGCAAGAGGGAAGAGAGTAGTGGGAGAAGAGGAATCTGAAGGAGAATCTGAGGACAATTTTGAGGAAGCTCTAGATCTCAACATGGATAGAGAAGTTCACAACCATGAGAGAGCTGATGGAAACAATGCCATTCCTGAGAGGAGGGTTCTTAGTTCATACATAAACCCAACCTCTGGGAATTGTGGTAGTAGCATCCAGAAACCACCCATTCAGGCCAACAATTTTGAGCTCAAGCCACAGCTAATATCATTGGTGGAAAATCATTGTTCCTTTGGAGGAAGTGCTAATGAAGACCCAAACCAACATCTCACAAAATTCCTGAGAATTTGTGACACTGTGAAGTCCAATGGAGTCCAGGAAGATGCCTATAAACTGCTTTTGTTCCCATTTTCACTTAGGGACAAAGCAGCTAAGTGGCTGGAATCATTCCCAAGGGGGAGTCTAACCACATGGGATGAGGTGGAAGGCAAGTTTCTGGCACGTTTCTACCCTCCACAAAAGGTCAATAGGCTTCGATCTGAGGTCCAGACTTTTAGACAACAAGATGGTGAAACTCTCTACGAGGCATGGGAGAGATTCAAGGACTTGACAAGGAAATGCCCACCAAACATGTTCCATGATTGGGTGCAATTGCACATCTTCTATGGTGGGCTCTCTTATGAATCAAGGAAGGCTGTAGACCATTCATCAGGAGGTTCATTGAACAAGAAAAAGACTGTGGAAGAAGCCATTGAAGTGATCGAGACAGTGGCTGAGAATGAGTACTATTATGCATCAGAAAGGCACAACACTAAGGGAGTCATGGAGCTGAACCATGTTGATACAATTCTAGCCCAAAACAAGGTGTTTGCCAAACAACTAGCAGAGCTTACCAGGCAATTAGAAACAAAGCAAGTGGCTGCAATACACACACAAGATCAAGAGGAAGTAGGCATTGAAGGAGGTGATTGGGATGAGGTTAACTATGTGGGAAACCAACAAAGGCAATCATATAATCCACACTCCAACACTTACAACCCAGGCTGGAGAAACCACCCAAACTTTGGGTGGGGAAACCAACAAACCCAACCACAAAACCACAAACCTTACAACCACAACCAACAAAACAATTCCACATACCAAAACTCCAACCAAAGATCATACCAAGCCACACAAAACACTTACCCCCAATCATCATATCATGGCCAAAATAATCAACATACCCAACCTAATCCGAACCAACAATTTCAAGATCAATTAAACCGGATGGAAGGAATGATGGCAACCATGAGCCAAGACATAATTGAATTGAAGAGCTTCAGGGATGATGTGAGAACTACCTTAAGAAACCATGGTGAAAAACTCAAAAGGTTGGAATCTCAAGTAGGAGAGCTATCTCAACAGGCACCCAAATCAACTGCAGTGTTCCCTAGTGACACAGAAAAGAATCCTAAGGGGGAACAAAAGAGAGTAAGATGGGAAGAGTGCAAGGCCATCACCATATTGAAGGAAGTCTCAGAAGAAGGAGGAATCAGGTCCTCACAGCATGAACCAGAAATCTTGAAAGAAGATGTGGAAGAAGTTAAGCAGGAAGGTGGAACTGAGCAAGCCAAGGATCTGCAAAAAGGCATGATGGAAGTATACCAACCAAAAGAACCATTTCCTGAGAGGTTAGGAGGAGGTGAAAAAAGGAAAACCTATTCAAGGTTTCTAGAGACATTTAATTCTCTGCATGTCAATATTCCCTTTCTTGAGATTCTTCATCAAATGCCCACACACATCAAGTATTTAAAGGAATTGTTAAGCAAGAAAAGAGTTTTGAAGGGAGGACAAACGGTAACAATGAACAAAGAATGCAGTGCTCTCATCAAGAAGGACACACTCTCTAAGAAAACGGACCCAGGAAGTTTTCATATCCCTTGCATCATAGGGGAAACAAAAATTGACAGAGGATTCTGTGATCTAGGAGCTAGCATAAATGTGATGCCTCTAACTCTTATGAAGAGGCTACAACTGAACGAGGTGAGATCCACTGATGTAATCATACAACTGGCTGACAAAACTCAGAAGCAAGCTGAAGGGGTAGTTGAAAATGTGCTGGTGAAAGTGGGAGATTATTATTTCCCCACAGACTTTGTCATTGTGGACATGGAGGAAAGCTATTTACACCCTATCATTCTGGGCAGACCATTTCTAGCCACTACTAGAGCGCTCATAGATGTAGAACAAGGAGAGCTAATTCTGAGAATACATGATGAACAGCTCATTTTCAAAGTCTTCAAACCTGCATCTGAGCCTGAACCAGAATCTGAAAAGCCTAAAGATGATAGTAGCCATCCGTGTTTGGAGGAAAGTAATCCAGCAGCTGAGACTCTAAAACAGTCATTGGAAGGCAAACAAGAGTTGCAAGAGTTAGAGCCACAAGAATCAGTGGAAACAGATCAGAAGGATCCTCCTGACATAAAGGTCAATGAAGAAATCCTCAAGAGAAAGGGAAGAGTGATAGGGAGATTGCCAAGAGGATGGAGAAACAAGAAAATTCCCACTGAAGGTTTTTCTCCGGGAGATAAAGTGGTCTCAAGTCATTATCTGCCAATCCCACCTGGCCTCAAGACCATTCCTTCCCAGCTCCCTCAAGTGTTCACAATCAAGAAAGTTCTTTCTATGGAACATTTAGAGGTCATGAATGAATCAAGAGGGGACGTTTTCATAGTGAGAGGAGAGGACGTCAAGCACTACAATCCACCCTAGCAAGGGACAACCGTCAAGCTAGTGACGTTAAAGAAGCGCTTCATGGGAGGCAACCCATGTTTTTAGTATCCTTAATCTTTAGTGCTTTGCTTTACATCTAATAAAGTATGGTTTCTTATGCATGAACTTGAATCCTCAGGACAACTATTGATTAAGTGCACTAAACCGTGCATGTAAATTACAATTGGTCTCTAAGTTTGGTGTGCCTGATGGCACTCCCAAATCTTACTCAAATTGAATTCCATCTTTCATTCAAGGTGCACAACCAAACATTAAGTTTGGTGTTCTTTTTGAACACAGTTTATGAAAAGCAAGAAGTTCCTCTGGATTTCAAAATTCATGACAAGTATACCATTCATATGTTTTAATGCTTTAGTTTCAATTACTTAGGGTAGTCACTTTGTTTAGAATCAAAGAGCCAAGGTGACTATGATTTATTAGAAATATGCACACTCATTAAGGACAACCAATATGGATGTCATGTCATCAGGAGACTTAACCAAAAACTAAGTTTGGTGTCCAAATAATAAGTGTGCATACATGTAGAAGTCACGGCTATAAGCTCATAAAGACAAGCATTGATTTACATGTGCAAATACTATTCATAATTCACATGGACCGAAAAATGATAGCAAATTTGTTTGTTTGTGCAGGTACAAAAGAAAAGACAAAAATGGAGGAAAAAGACAAAGGGAAGTACGTGCTTAGTCAAAAAGAAAATTCATAAAGCTTTGAAACTAACACATGGGAAAAGGAAGTTCTGCAAGAAAAGAAAGCTACATGTACAACCTAATGCATCCAGAATACTTCCAAGAAAATGAAAAGCCAATCGTCCTTATCTACAATTCATATATTTACCATCAAGCCACCCTTCACAAACCACCCTAGCCGTTCATTTTTCACTCATGGGCACTATAAAGAACCACTTGGGGAACGAGTCCCACACCATCAATCCTCCTTCATACACTTTTTCCTTCATCATAGCATAACCATCTCTTGCCGAAAACAATCTCACCACACCTCCAACAACACTTCTTGCTTCACCTTGTCAACTTTAGTTGTCACTTACCAAAACTAAAAAAAAAAAAACCAATGGCAGCTTCATCTAGCCACAAAAGAAGAAAAGACAAGCAGCCAATGGAGGAAAACAGGGGATTCGATGCATGGAGATACAGATCAGTGTTCCATGAGATTCAAGCCGAATGGATGAGACCTAAAACGGTACTAGCTGAGGTCCCCTTTGAACTTGAAAAGGATGAGTTCCCAGGTGTTTGGGAAAAGATCAAAAAGAGGAAGTGGGAGCTCCTAACTAAGCCAATCACTAGAATCAACATCAACTTGGTGAAGGAGTTTTATGCAAATGCAGTAAGGGAGGATCAAACCAAGAACCCCACATACAAAAGCTATGTGAGAGGGGTGGAAGTTGACTTCAGTCCCAAAGCAATCATGAAAACTCTTGGCCTGAAAAACATACATTTCAGCCAAGCAAGTTATGAAGAAAGGATGAGAGGAGAACCTGACTATACAACTATTGCTGAAGACCTTTGTGCCATCAGAGCTGAATGGGTGAGAAAAACAAGAGGGGCTCCAAGAGTCTTGAGAAGGGGAGACCTAACACCTGAAGCTAAAGGGTGGTATGCAATAGTTAGGAGATCCATCCTACCCACTGCAAACTCTTCAGAAATAGTCCCTAAAAGAGCCATCTTGCTACATTGCATTATGGTTGGAGGAGAGATCAAAGTTCATAAACTCATTGCTGAACAGATACAAGAGTTTAGTGAGAAAAGTGACCCTGAATCCTGGCTTCATTTCCCTAGCACCATCATTAGACTATGCATCGATGCCCAAGTACCACTTGAGGATGAAAGACCTAATTGGCTATATCCTGGGCTGGCCATAACTGCACACAGAATGACTCTTGGCCCAACTCCTCCGAGACATACAAGAAGAAGAAATGAAGAAGGGCAACAAGTGGAAGCCGAGCAAGAAGCAGAACAAGAAAGACAGGAAGGAGAAGACAGAGAAGAAGAGCAAGAAGAGCAAGCAACTCCTGAAAGAAGACAACGAATTCCCAGAGACCCCATGGATATGAGCAGAATGCAGGAAATCATGGAAGGAATGTCTCAACAATACATGAGGTCACAGGAAAGACAAGAAGACTTTCATCTAAAAATGATGGATATGCAAAGGAACTTTGAATCAAGATTCTTTGATCTGCAAAGGGAACAAAATCTACACTTACAGGAATCCTTCAGCCACATATGCCAACACCAAGATGCCAATGTCTTGGCAATCAAGGAAGCCACCACTTTACAGAATGCAAGATACTCAGTCCAAGCTGACTACAACATCAGTTCGCAAATCAAGCTTAACTACATAGGGGAACATCTACACAAGATGGACCCAGCATTCCCAGCTTATGATGAGTATTTCAAAGGGAGGAAAGAAGGAGAAATAAACAAGGCAATGATCCTTGAAAAAGGAGTGGAAGAAACGATGAAAAAGGCTGGATTCTGGAAAAAGCTCATAAGAAAAGACAAAGGAAGCACAAGTGGTCAAAAAGAGGCAGGAAGCAAGAAGAAGCAGGATCCCAAGAATTAAGAAGAACCAAGCAATAAATAAGAGGTGGTCTCGTTCCTTAATAATCAAATGATAATTGGTGAATTGTCTTTATGAACGTGTTTTCATCATAAGTCATTTAAGTGTTAGGAGGAGTCCCTTTTTTATGAGTCATTTTTTTTTAGTATGTGTGTTTGTTAAGTGCTTTGAATAAAGTGAATGCCTAGATGTTTGGATATAACTTCACCTTCTTAAACAAGTGCCTGCCATGCTTGTTCTGTTTCAAAAATAAAAGAAAAGTTTGAACAAAAGTAACTTGGCTAAATTAGTGACAAATCAAGTAGAATTAAGTGGTGGTATGCATGCTTGATTGTTTAGTCACATCACTAAAATTAGAGTGTAGAATTATCATTTTTTATGTAGAAGTAAAAATTGTCTATGGATCTTGATGAATAAATGTCTTTGGCCATGAAAAAGAAAGAAAAAGGAAAAGAAAAAGCCACGGAAAAAGGCAACCAAAAAGCAAAAAAATTGAGAAAATAAGCTAGGCACCAATGGTTTGAACTTCTGAGACAAATGCCTGTGGTGTTTATGTATTAAGGATATGCTTGGATGAATAGGTTCTGAGGAGTGTTTCAACACTTGGTAACTTGGGTTAACTAACCCGGGATTATCAACCAAAAGTCCATTATCAAGAGCAACCTAAATACAAAACATTTAGTCACACAAAGAGGTGCTGGGCACCAATGTCTCAAGAAGAAATGTGAACTAAAATGCCTAAAGTGGATATGTGTAGTGCACTGTTAAGAAAAAGAAAATGCCAAAGGCTTGTGCAACACATGACACTAAGCAAACAAGGAGCAAAAGAAGCTCCAAGAAAAAGAAAAGAAAAACAAAAAAGAGAAAAGTGCCAAAGACATAAGAATAACAGGAGTCCATAGCAATTTTTGATGGATGCAATGAAAAAGTGATAATCCTACCTGATAAGTATGAAAAAGTGATGCTGCAACTTTCTGCATAAAACCCTTCTGATGAACTTCAAATGCTTGCTAATATAGCCAATGTAATTACTTTCTGTTCATACTTTCTTCTCAAATAACTCAGGACTTGCTTAGGGACAAGCAAGTATTAAGTTTGGTGTTGTGATGCCAAGGCATCATAGGCTAGTTTCACTAGCATTTTTCTGTTAGTTTTAGTTGTTTTATGCATTTTCTTGAGCTTAAAGTAACCAAAAATGGTTAAATGAAGAACAAAGTAATGAACCATCCAAACAATATGATTTTGATGCAAATTCCATGAGTTTTAGTTGTATTACTTAAATGCTATGAATGAAAGATTTCTCATGAAATTTTGTAAGACTTTGATGCAATTGTTTGGATGATTTCAGGGAAGAAGAGGCTAAGCAAGGAAGCAACAAAATCAATAAAGGAAGCTTGAATATCACATGTGGAGTTTAAGTTCCAGTTTAAGCCTAAACTGGAGCTTAAACGCCAAAATCATGAAGGATAAGAAATGCTGGGATTGAAGTTTAACCTCCAGTTTGACCTCAAACTGGAGGTTAAACGCCAGAATGAAAAGCCTCACTTAAGGAGCATTCCACGTTTAACCTCCAGTTTGACCTCAAACTGGAGGTTAAACGCCAGAATGAGTATGCCACCCAGGGAGGAGTTCCACGTTTAACCTCCAGTTTGACCTCAAACTGGAGGTTAAACGCCAGAACCAGGAAGAGTACCAGGGGCCATTCCACGTTTAAGCTCCAGTTTGACTCAAACTGGAGCTTAAACGTGTTCGATAGTTTTTTTCACTCCAGGGTTGCTCTCTCCATCTCCACGTTTAACCTCCAGTTTGACCCCAAACTGGAGGTTAAACGTGTTCGACACCTCCAGGGCCACCATTCCAAGCTTCCACGTTTAACCTCCAGTTTGACCTCAAACTGGAGGTTAAACGTGTTCGACCTCCAGTATGCCTCCACCCTTTTCCACGTTTAACCTCCAGTTTGACCTCAAACTGGAGGTTAAACGTGTTCGACCTCCAGGGCTGCCCTTCCTATCTCCACGTTTAAGCTTCAGTTTAACCTTAAACTGAAGCTTAAACGTGTTCGACTACATGACTCTCCAGGGCTACCTTCTTCCATTTCCACGTTTAAGCTTCAGTTTAACCTTAACTGAAGCTTAAACGTGCTTCTACAAATGGCCTCACTGGAAGTGTCTGGCGTTTAAGTTGCAGTTTAAGCTTAAACTACAACTTAAACGCCACTCTTGAAAAGGGTTTCTGGGCCAAAAATATTGTGATTTAAGTTAGTCTTTGAGCACAATTATTAACTTAAACTTACTTTGGTATGAAACCCAATTGAATATCATGGTTTATGGGATTGGGCCTGAAGGATTGATGAGTTTGAAATCTCAATTTATTGAGTCATGTGTCATTATTTGATTATCACTAAGTTGGCTCAATAAATGTTACAGGATCTGGATCAACAACCTCATCAAGATTATGGATCATAAACCCAAGGCAAAAGGAAAGCAAGGAGAGGCCTCAAAGCCCAAGAAGCACAACTGAAGCTCAATAAAGAAAGTGTATAAATAGGATAGAAGTTAAGTTAGAGAGGACTTTTACTTTCACTTTTAGCCAGTTTTCCTTTCTTGTAATTGAATTCAGAGCTATGACTCACTAAACCCCCTTTCATTGGGTTAGGGAGCTCTATTGTAATTCAATGAATCAATAATAGTTTATCTTCTTCTTCAATCTTTTCTCTTGAATTTTGTTAGAAAGCTTCTCGATCTAATTCCATTGAGTAGTTGTCTTGGGAAAGAAACTACTCATACTTGGAATCCTTCGGAGCCTTGGGAAAGGAATGGAGGATTCATGCTAGAGAAGCTTTCTCACAGTGGATTGGATTGGGGTTTGGATGGATATTGTGACATGTAATCCTACCAAATTGTGGTTCATGAAATTGTGTGGTATAATCAGTGATCAAGCATCATCTCTTCTTATGAACATTTAAACCAAGGGATTGGGAATTTGTTTGTTTTTAGAGAGCATTGGTGAGCCAAGGAATTGGGATCCAATCATATAAGATTGCCAAGCAAAATTCAATGAATGCATTGGTTGAGGAAGAGATTTACATGTTTTGATTCGAAGATTTCAATATCTCCTAAACCCAATGAATTCCCCATTTCTGATTTCCACTTTCTCTTTACAATCTGCAATTCAATTCTTGCAATCATCCCCATTCCCATTTAATTTCAGCAATTTACATTCTGCTCTTTAATTCATGCAATTTAAGATTCAGCCATTTAATTTTCTTGTCATTTACTTTTCCCGCCAATTTTACATTCCGCAATTCTCATCTCAAATCTTGATTCCGCTCAACTAGAACACACTTCTAATCCGAATTGCTCACTCAACCAATCCTTGTGGGATTCGACCTCACTCTATTGTGAGTTTTTACTTGACGACGATAACCGGTGCACTTGCCGGAAGGAATTTTGCCGATCGTGCAATTTCCTAAATCGTAGCATAACACGTTTATGCGCATCAACGTCTCTCTGGTACCTCATGAAGTAGCCACATAACAGGAATCTCATACACAGGATTTAGGTTAAAGTGCGCATACGAATGGGGCGAAGACGTTGGCTGGTCTCATAGTATATACATATAAACAGAGAACGATATTCACCCTAGACTCAAAAGAATATCTAGAGCAGAATCCTCTTCTTGCGAACGGTCATCAGCGAACTATGGTAAGGTACTCTTACTTCCATCTGAAGGGGGAAGGGAGAGAGAAGGGGTAAGAACTGGGGAGTTCTTAGTAGGGCCGGGGTTATTAGTTACGTTCATTTATTTGGGGTCGATTAGTAGACGAATAACATAATATAGCGAAGCAGTAAACAGAAGATAAAGATAGAAAGAGAAAGTAGAGACAACAGAAAGCAGAACACAAACAAAAGAATACAAGAAAATAAAACACAGAAATAGCATACAAGCAGACAAACATAAAGAAGTAGATCACACACAGAAAGGGATGCAACAGAGAATGATGCACAGATAAGAATGATGCATGTCTAGCCCTAGCGCAGGCCATGAGCTTGTGTGTCGGTTGGCTGCCCGCAATCCTGACATTTATCCGGTCACGAGTAATCCCGATTTCCCGGATAGGATTTTCCGTTCCTAAATAAATGCGCATATGATAATAGCCGCTTATTTGAGACAGCCTCTGCTTACTGCAGGAAAATATATATATACTCTACTCAGCTCTGGGGAAGCGGAACATGGCTGTAGGTAACTTAGTTTCCCTACAGAGGCTCTGGGTTGCATTAAGCAACTAATATATATTGAATATAGCTCTGGGTTGCATCAAGCAACTAATATATATATATATATACTCTACTCAGCTCTGGGAAAGCGGAAAATGGTTGTAGGTAACTTAGTTTCCCTACAGAGGCTCTGGGTTGCATTAAGCAACTAATATATATTGAATATAGCTCTGGGTTGCATCAAGCAACTAATATATATATATATATATATATAAATATAGCTCTGGGTTGTATCAAGAAACTAATATATATATAAATATAGCTCTGGGTTGCATCAAGCAACTAATATATATAAATATCTCTTTATTATATTACTCTTCTCTTTATATCTCTTTACTCTGTTGTGGTTTCTCTTTTCTCTGTGTCTCTTTACTCTGTTTTAATTACTATGTTCTCTGTATCTCTTTTCTCTTCTCTGATTACTCTTTTCATCTGTATCTATATTACTCTTTTTCTCTTTATCTCTTTACTTTAATCTGGTTACTCTGTTTTCTGTATTTCTCTACTCTGCTCTGATTTCTCTGCTTAACGTATGCATTTAAAGCTTATGTAAATTTCGGTATGAATAGTTAGCCTGTCCCAAGTATAGGTTCATTAAGTCTATACTGAAACAGTTTAACTTTTCATATTATACCTAACCCTAGTCGCAACTCAAGTACTATCTAAGTTGCCCTAGTTCGTTCACTAGTCTCTGTCTGTTTTTCTGTCGTTAAAATTTTACAGACTTTTTCTTTGGTTTTTATCTTTTCTTTAACTTTTTATCTTTTATTTATCTTTGCCTCACTAAAATGTTATTACCACTCCCTAAGTGTTTTATGAAGGTAATTATGAGATTCTACACTTAAAGTTGTCTTTCTAAAACTTTTACAGAAAACTGCCTTTTTCGCATTATTTTATTATTTTTATTAAAATATTATTTTTAATTAAATATTATTATTTAATATTTTATTATTATTTATTATTTTATTATTAAATTTTCGAAAATTACCTTGCCTTTACCTTTTAACCTTTAAAATTAACTTTTTACCCCGGTAACTTTTAATATTTCTACTTTAACCACCCTAACTTTCAGAAATTACAAAATAACCCCTCAAACACCAAAATATTTACTTCCTTGCCCTTTCTAAGATCTAAAAGGTGTTCTTCATTGTTCTTCACCACACTCAAAGTGTTCTTTATGTTCTTTGTATATTCTTCAAATTCTTTCTCTATTTTTACCCGTTTTTCAGTCTTTTCAGCAACCGATTTTTACCAAAATTCAAAATAAATTCCCAGCCACTAAAATCCCATCTTTTCTATATGATTTTAACACAAATTGAACCCCAATTTAGGGCCTAGGATTTCGTTTTCCATCAGCCACAAGAACACACATTCATAGCTTGAATTTCATCAAATTTCATCAAAATTTCACCAAATTTTCACCAAGAATCAATCATATATGCAACCAATTTTTAACACAGCCAAATCATACAACATTCACAAAACTCAAACACAAATATTCAAGATTAATTTCGTGACACCCTACCTTGATTTGCTGCTCCAAATCCGGTTACTCTTTGAAGTGTTCTTAAAGCACTTTTTCCTCCTAAAACACATCAAGAACAACTTTAAAACTCTAAACCATCAACTAAACGAACTTCAGCAGCATCTTAGGAAGGTTATCCTCACCTTAAACGTGCAGTAAATCAAAGATCTTTGGCCCACAAGTCAAGCTAAGCAAGAGATCTAAGGAAGAACATCAAGAAAACACTTGTTTAAGCATGTTTCCTTGAAAACCGAATTAAAAGGGGAAAGGAACAGCCATCTCACCTTATTTCCATCCTTGATAAGTTACATGGTTATGTAGAGGAAGAAGGGAGGATCATTTTGGTCAAATCGGAGTTTTGATTTGAGGTTTAGTTCAGAAGAAATCAAGCTTTAAACATTAAGTGTTCATGAAAGTTTCTCTCTTTTCTCTCTTGTTATTTTCGGCCAAAATGATGAAATGAGACAGTCTTGGAGGTCTTGGGGGTGTAAGGTGATTTGTGATTGGTTGGCTTGGAGGTGGATTAAAATAATATTAAAATATCTCTGGTGTACAACTACTAAAACTAGGTGTATCGGAACACTCGTAAAAACATCTCTAAAAATTATTTTCTGAGCTACTAGCATAAATGACACTAGTAAAATATTTATTATGAGAATAGAACATGTATAATGAGGCCTTAGCATTGCTAAATGCATCAGAGAGTGCTGGTGCTAAGCTGCACCAGAAAACCGTAAACCCGGTTAAAGCGATTTTCTGTTTTTAACAAAAACAGACCAGGTAACCTTATAATATCATTCAAGCATTTTATAAAACTAATATAATGATAATATTATACTATTATCTCTCTCCTCTCATGAATCGATTCCGGTTCGTCAAACAGAGACTATTTACGAAAATCAGAATCAAAACTGCCAACTGATACGGTTCAAAAACTAGGTTCTTCGCGATTGCATTATCGAGCTTGCCTCAGAGGAGGTTCTAGCTTAAGGATGACATAATGATAATGAGGATTGAGATGCTTAATGATATAACAGAGGTGTTCCCTTTACTGATCTTTCGGAGAAATCCGTACTTTTAGAAAAGATCTCATGTACTCGAAAATCAGGGTTGTTACATTCTACCCTCCTAAAAGAAAATTTTGCCCTCAAAATTTCAGTTACCTAGGAATAGATGCGGGTAATTAGCTTTCATCTTATCTTCCAGTTCCCAAGTGTGCTCCTCTTCTCCTCTTGGTTCCCAAGCTACTTTGACTAAGCGAACAACTTTGCCTCTTAGCTGCTTATCACTTCTTTCTACTATCTGAAATGGTGATGCTTGATATGTCAAATCATTTCGTAACTGTACTGTCTCTGGTTGTAAAACATGAATCTTGTCGGGAATATATTTCTTAAGTTGCGAGACATGAAGAACATCATGAAGGTTTGATAAATAAGGAGGAAGGACTATTTGATAAGCTACTAGACCGACTCTTTTAAGTATTTGGAAAGGTTCTATGTATCGTGGGTTAAGCTTTTTATTCTTAAGGGCTCTACCTATTCCAGTAATCGAAGTTACTTCTAGAAAGACACGGTTTCCATCACTAAACTCTAAGGTTCTACGTCTATTATCGGCATAGCTCTTTTGACGGCTCTGTGCAGTCTGGATCTTCTGGCGAATCCCCTTTAAATTCTCAGTAGTTTTTTTCACTAGGTCTGGACCTAAGACACTAGCTTCTCCGTCATCATTCCAACACAATGGTGTCTAACATCTCCTTCCGTAGAGAGCTTCATAAGGTGCCATCCCGATACTTTGTTAGTAACTGTTGTTGTAAACGAACTCGACCAATGGCAAATACCTATCCCAACTGCCCTGGTTATCCATCACACAAGATCTTAACATATCTTCCAATGTCTGGATTGTTCGCTCTGATTGTCCATCTGTCTGAGGATGGTATGCTGTACTCATGTGCAATTCTGTTCCTAAAGCTTTCTGGAAAGCTCCCCAGAATCTGGAAGTAAACCTCGGATCTCGATCTGAAACAATTGACGAAGGTATTTTGTGCAATTGTATGATTTCTTGAATATATATCCGTGCCAGCCTTTCTAATGTATAGTCAACTCGAATCGGAAGGAAGTGCGCTGACTTTGTTAACCTGTCCACAATTACCCAGATGGCATCGTGTCCTGTTGAGGTCCTTGGCAATCCCGTGACAAAATTCATAGTGATCTGCTCCCATTTCCATTGCGGTATTTCCAAGGGTTGTAAGGTTTCTAGCGGTTTCTGGTGTTCCACCTTCATTTTCTGGTAGGTTAAACATTTTGAGACATAATCAGCTACTTCTTTCTTTAAGTCCGGCCACCAGAACATTTTTTTCAAATCTCGATACATCTTTGTCACTCCAGGATGCATAGAAAATCTACTTTGATGAGCTTCTGCAATAATCCTTTGCCGCAAATCTCCAGAGCTAGGCACACAAATTCTATTCTTGTATCTCCAGAGACTGCTAAGATCTAGTCTTACAGCTTCTGGTTCCTCTACTTCCATCCGTCTCAACATCGTCATCATATCTGAGTCCTATGCTTGTGCTTGCTCCTAATCTTAAAATCTGGTGTTATACGTAACTGTGCCAGACGGACTCCACTTGACGTCTCAGTCATAGCCAACTTAAGGTCCTCAAATTCCACAAGTAGCTTCTCTTCCTTTATCATCATCCAAGAGATACTCAAAATCTTCCTGCTCAAGGCGTCTGCGACCACGTTTACTTTTCCTGGGTGGTAACTTAACTTAAAATCATAGTCCTTCAGGAACTCCATCTACCTTCGCTGTCGCATATTAAGATCCTTCTGGTCAAAGATATACTTTAAACTTTTGTGATCAGAGAAAACTACTAGTTGAGCGCCATACAAATAGTGCCTCCAGATCTTCAGAGCAAACACCACTGCAGCCAATTCCAAGTCATGCGTCGATAATTTCATTCATGAGGTCTCAGCTGCCGGGAAGCATAAGCCACCACATTTTTGTCTTGCATCAGCACACATCCAAGTCCTTTATGAGAAGCGTCACAGTATACTTCAAAAGGTTTTTGTGGATCGGGTAGTACTAGTACAGGTGCAGTTGTTAGCTTTTTCTTAAGCATCTTGAAACTTCTATCACACTCTGCCGTCCAGATAAATGGAACTTCCTTTCGTGTAAGGTAAGTCAAAGGTAAGGCTATCTGTGAAAATCCTTTGATTAACCTCCGGTAATAGCCAGCAAGTCCGAGGAAACTCCGAACTTCTGTAACGGTCGTAGGTGGTTCCCATTGCACTACTGCTTCAATTTTTGAAGGATCGATTGCAATCCCTCCCTGCGATATAACATGTCCCAAGAACGCCACCTTCTCTGTCCAGAATTCGCACTTCGATAGTTTAGCATATAACATTCGAGTCCTCAGTATCTGCAATACAGTCCTTAGATGCTCTTCATGCTCTCTTTCTGTCTTCGAATAGATGAGAATATCGTCTATGAAAACTACTACGAACTGATCAAGGTACGAACGAAAAATACGATTCATGTAATCCATGAAAATTGCAGGAGTATTAGTTAGTCCAAACGACATAACCGTATACTCATAGTGACCATATCGAGTTCTAAATGCAGTCTTTGGTATATCTGACTCTTTCACTCGAATCTGGTGGTAGCCCGATCGCAAATCAATCTTCGAGAACACACACTTTTCAACTGATCCATCAAATCATCTATCCGTGGAAGTGGATATTTATTCTTGATAGTGACTTTATTTAACTGTCGGTAATCTACGCAAAGTCTCATTCCACCATCCTTCTTCTTTACTAGCAATACCGGAGCTCCCCAAGGTGATGCACTGGGACGAATAAATTTCTTTCCAAGTAGCTCATCCAACTGCTTCTTTAATTCCGCAAGTTCCAGTGCTGACATCCGGTACGGGGCTATGGAAATCGGTCCGGTTTCAGGTACTAGTTCAATGCTGAATTCTATCTCTCGCTGAGGAGGAAACTCAGGTATATCGTCCGGGAAAACATTAGGAAATTCCTTCACCACTCGAATTTTTTCTAAGCTTAGTTCACTGTCACTCGAGCTAGCCGCTAACAGAACGTACCCCTCACAATCACTCCCGTCTAATGTAACTCTTACAGAATTCACATATAAAGTATGAGACAGAAATGGTTTAATATCTAAACTATCAGATGGAATAACAGCAGTTCTTTCATAGCAATCAAGGAAAACATGATACTTGGACAGCCAATCTAATCCTAGAATAACTTCTAAATCACATAGAGGCAAACACATTAGATCATGTATAAAAGTCCCGTTCCTAATAGCGAATGGTACTTGCAGGCACACTAAACTGGTCAAAGCATTTTGGGATGCAGGTGTATGGACAATCAAGTAAAAATTCAATTTAAAGAAATATAATCCTAACTCGTGAGCAATAGTTAGAGAAATAAAGAATGCGATGCACCCGAATCATACAGTACAGTTAGAAATTGATTCTTGGCATAACACTGACCTTGAATGAGGGCATCCGATTGCACAACATCGTCAATAGTGATAGCAAACACTCGTCCTTGTTGTTGGGTTCTGACTGGATTTCAAGTAAATCTCTTCGGACAATCCTTGGCAATGTGTCCAAGTTCTCCACAAGCATATCAGTTAGGTGATCCAAACTGGCAAGACCTGTTACTATGCTCTTTTCCGTATTGCTTACATGCATGATTTATGTAAGCCTGATGGGCTCGTTTACCATTACCTTATCTTACTTTACCTCGAGCGATAAATCCAAACTTTATAGTATTGCCAGTGGACTCATCTACCATTCTATTTTGACAGTCTCTTGCCCGATGTCCTTCCTTATTACAGTAGTAACATAAACCTGTTCTGAACTGGCAAAGCCTACTACCATGATGCTTTCCACAAGTTGGGCATACTACACCACTTTGAGCTTGGTGAGGTTGACTCTCATGTCCTTGTTTAATGTCACGGTTATTGTCACTACCATTATTGCGAGTTAGAAGGCTGACATCTCGGTGGTTTCCATTCCAACGCTGGAATTGACCAATGGCTTTAAAGTTGCGACCTTGAGAGGCTAAATTTTGAACAAAGTCTCTTTGTGAATCCTCCCTACGACTTGCTCAAGCTATCGCCACCTTCTTTGAACATTCTTCCACTAGTTTACTTTTATTTACTAGTTCAGCAAAATTTCGTATCTCTAGCGAAACAACAGAATTCATCAGTTCTTCTCGGAGTCCTCCTTCAAACTTTAAACACTTCCATTCCTCAAAGTCTTCTGGATTTCCTTGAAAAATCTTGGAGAAACGACACAAGTCATCGAAATTACGAGCATATTCTGCAACAGTCATATCCCCTTGTTTCAGCTGCATAAGCTCTATCTCCTTAGCATCACGCACTGCTCTTGGAAAATATTTCTTGTAGAATTCATCTTTAAAAATATCCCAAGGAATGTCATTTTCATTCTGTTGTAGCAGTCGCTGTATCCCCTGCCACCAGTACTCAGCTTCTCCCTCGAGCATATAAGTAGTAAACTCCACGTGTTGTCCTTCCGGAATATGCTGCGCTCTCAGTGATCGTTCAATACCTCAAAACCAGTTATCAGCGTCAGTCGCAATGAGTGTACCCTTGAACTTAGGCGGATTAACCTTCAGAAAGGTCGCAAGGGTCATAGGTCTTTCAGGATGCCCTAAGTTGTTCTCATCATTCCCATTATCTTCTCCGTATTCATTCTCGTTCCCATTTCTCACTCCGAGACGTTCAACAGCCCTATCCGCTGCTACAGCAGCTTCACGCACTACTTCAGCCACGTTGTTCATGATAGCCATAAACGTTTCCTGTTCTCTCTCGTAGTTAACATTAGGAATTCCTTCCCGTACGCCTCGTCTCCGTGAACCCATTGTAGTCCTGTTCACACCAAACAATCATTGTTAAGGTGATCAGTCTTAACACTTCAAGTCAAGTGTGAACATTCCCAAAATGAAAACACAGAAACAATCATGCAGCATATATTACTGGGATATCCTATACGCATGAGACACACAACAGAGTATGCAATGAAGCATAGTCAGTCCACTCCCCAGGCTCTACTGGGAACGAACAGCTCTGATACCAAATTGTAACGACCCAATTTTTAATATGTCTAGATCATACCAGAAACTGAGTGCTACCAATTTGTCTTCCTAATTATTATCTATTATTTATCATATGAGCCTGATTCGTTACTAAAAGCGTAGTTAATTTGCGAGGTGTATTTTTTTTTTGAAAACGTTTGGATTAATAGGCGGAATCACTCATAATCAATTTACAAGTAATAACAGATAAAATAGTTATAAACAACCACACATAAATACATCACGAGTAGCTAGCAACATTCAGTTATCCAGCCTTTATTAGAGTATAGACCTTTAGTTAGAACACCCCTAGATATAGCTAGATAATAACTATATACATATACATATATACAACATCCCAGGTCCTGACCTGTTCAAGAGGTCTCTAAACTGGCACCTAGTCTAGCCTAGATTCTATACTCACCTAGTCCTTCTAAACTACTAAAGCGAGGGAAAGTACGTTCTAAGTCTTCACAACTCAAGTCAGGTGGAACGTCATCAAAAGATAGAACATCATCTGTTACTCCTCTGCACGATCAGACTTTTCCACAGGACGTCTCTCTGGTACCTCATGAAGTAGCCACACAACAGGAATCTCGTACACAGGATTTAGGTTAAAGTGCACATACGAACAGGGCGCAGACGTTGGCTGGTCTCATGATGCCAGGGCATTTTGGCCAGTTTCACTGACCTTTTCTTTACTGTTTCTAGGGTAGTTTCATGCATTTCCTTAGGAAATGCATATATTGACTTTACATCTTGATTCAAGCATATATTGTGTACTTTACATGATTTCATGAGGATTTTGCATGAATTTAAGGACAAATTGGATGTTGCATTTCCCATGACTTGGACTAGAACTTTGATGCACTTTATTGCTTGATTTTAGGACAAAGAAAGCAAAGAAGAACCACATTAGTGGCTACGTTAGTTACACTAACGTTAACATTAACGTGGAATGGGAGTAACTTGCAAAGTTAACGAGAAAAGTAATTGCCAATAACGCTCTCGAAGCCATCATTGCCCACGTTAAGAGTCACGTTAACTAAGTTAACGTGAACTCTAACGTAGAAGAAAGGAAATGGAGCCAACGTTAGTGACACTTAACATTATCACTAACGTTGGACCAAGTTCATAAGTGGCCACGTTAGTTGCCACGTTAACTTAGTTAACGTGGCCTCTAACGTTAAGAAGTAAAGGGGAAGCCAACGTTAGTGACATTCAACTTTGTCACTAACGTTGGCCAAGTCACAATAAGCCACGTTAACTTCCACGTTAACCTAGTTAACGTGGAAGCTAACGTGAGGAGACAAAGTGGTCGACAACGTTAGTGACACCAAACATTGTCACTAACGTTGGAAGGAACCCACACAAGCCCCAATAAGCCACGTTAACTCCCACGTTAACTTAGTTAACGTGGAAGTTAACGTGAAGAAGGGAGGTGATCGCCAACGTTAGTGACACCCAACATTGTCACTAACGTTGGAATTAGCCCACATAAGCCACTATGAGCCATGTTAACTTAGTTAACGTGGAAGCTAACGTGGATAAGGGAATGATGAGCCAACGTTAGTGACACTCAACTTTGTCACTAACGTTGGAGATGGCTAGCATGGCCACGTTAGAAGCCACGTTAACCTAGTTAACGTGGACTCTAACGTGAGAAATAGGGGCACATTGGAACGTTAGTGACAATGGTAAGTGTCACTAACGTTCTTGAAGGTTGGCAAGCCTACGTTAAAAGAGCCACGTTAACTAAGTTAACGTGAACTCTAACGTAGGGAAGGGGGAGACTTCTCAATGTTATTGGGAAAGGCAAGTCCCAATAACGTGTGTGAAGGACAAAGGGGCAACGTTAGTGGCAACGTTTGTGCCACTAACGTTGAAGATAACGTGGCTCTTACTTGGGTGAGGAACGTTAGTGAAAAAAGTGATTGTCACTAACGTTCTCGAACCCATATTTTCACTGAACGTTAACACCACTAACGTCCTGAGCTAAAGTCTCTGCCCACTTCACACTTTCTCTCTGCAAGTAAAGCCAAGCCCAATGAAGAAGAGAACTGCTTCAAACTCAAGATCCAAAGGCCCATACCCAAGACTTGAAGAGCCAACTAGAAGAACAGAAGAGTAGTATATATAGGAGTAGCTTTGAATTAAATTGGGGAGTTGGGAAATTATAGGGAGCCTCTTGGCATAGAACTACTCTCTGTATTTTACTTTCTCTGCACTTCTAGTTTCATCATGTATTCTCCATCTTTGTTTTCATTTTTCAGAGCTATGAACAACTAAACCCCTTTCTTTGGGTTAGGGAGCTCTGTTGTAATTTGATGGATCAATACTAGTTTTCATTATTCTTCTTCTATCTTTTCTCTTGATTTTACTTGAAAGATTTCGATCTTCATCCAATTGGGTAGTTATCTTGGAAAAGAAGCTATTCAAATTTGGATCTCTTCTGAACCTTGAAAGAGGAATGAAGAGATCATGCTAGAAATGCTTTCTCATGCTGGACCAAATTGGGTTTGGATGGATATGTGACTATAATCCTCTCAACACTTGATTTGGGAAATGCATGTGGTATAATCAGTGACCATACTTCATCTCTTCTCATGAGCAATTGACCAAGGAATTGCCTATTGATCAAGATTTGAGAGATTGAATTACAAGAAATTGTAATTCGATCACTTAAGATTGCCAAGGAGATCAATGAGTGCATTGATTGAGGAAGAGATGAAAATAAAATTGATCCGGAGAATGCAACATCTCCTGAGCCCAATGAACCCCCCATTTCTGATCTTACCCATTCTCTTCAATTTCTGTTACTTACTTTTATGATCAATTCCCCCATTCCCATTTACAATTCTGCAATTTACTTTCAGTCATTTACTTTCAGTCCTTTAATTCTAGCATTTACTTTTTCTGCCATTTACCTTTCCGTCATTTTATTTTCTGCAATTCTCAACTCAAATTCTGGACTCACTCAACTAGAACATTCCTCTAATTAAAGTTGCTTGATCAATCAATCCCTGTGGGATTCGACCTCACTCTATTGTGAGTTTTTACTTGACGACAAATTCGGTACACTTTTCGAAGGAAATTTGTTATGAGACAAGTTTTCCGTTCATCATCTCACAGTATATACATATAAATAGAGAACAATATTCACCCTAGACTCAGAAGAATATCTAGAGCAGAATCCTCTTCTTGCGAACGGTCATCAGCGAACTATGGTAAGGTACTCTTACTTCCATCTGAAGGGGGAAGGGAGAGAGAAGGGGTAAGAACTGGGGAGTTCTTAGTAGGGCCGGGGTTATTAGTTACGTTCATTTATTTGGGGTCGATTAGTAGACGAATAACATAATATAGCGAAGCAGTAAACAGAAGATAAAGATAGAAAGAGAAAGTAGAGACAACAGAAAGCAGAACACAAACAAAAGAATACAAGAAAATAAAACACAGAAATAGCATACAAGCAGACAAACATAAAGAAGTAGATCACACACAGAAAGGAATGCAACAGAGAATGATGCACAGACAAGAATGATGCATGTCTAGCCCTAGCGCAGGCCATGAGCTCATGTGTCGGTTGGCTGCCCGCAACCCCGACATTTATCCGGTCACGAATAATCCTGATTTCCCGGATACGATTTTCCGTTCCTAAATAAATGCGCATATGATAATAGCTGCTCATTTGAGACAGCTTCTGCTTACTGCAGGAAAATATATATATATACTCTGCTCTGCTATGGGGAAGCGAAAAACGGCTGTAGGTAACTTAGTTTCCCTACAGAGGCTCTGGGTTGTATTAAGTAACTAATATATATTGAATATAGCTCTGGGTTGCATCAAGCAACTAATATATATAAATATCTCTTTATTATATTACTCTCCTCTTTATATCTCTTTACTCTGTTCTGGTTTCTCTTTTTTCTATATCTCTTTACTCTGTTTTAATTACTCTGTTCTCTGTATCTCTTTTCATCTGTATCTATATTACTCTTTTTCTCTTTATCTCTTTACTTTACTCTGGTTACTCTATTTTCTGTGTTTCTCTACTCTGCTCTGATTTCTCTGCTTAACATTTGTATTTAAAGCTTATGTAACTTTCGGTATGAATAGTTAGCCTGTCCCAAGTATAGGTTCATTAAGTCTATACTGAAAAAGTTTTACTTTTCATATTATACCTAACCCTAGTCGCAACTCAAGTACTAACTAAGTTGCCCTAGTTCGTTCACTAGTCTCTGTCTGTTTTTCTGTTGTTAAAATTTTACAGACTTTTTCTTTGGTTTTTATCTTTTCTTTAACTTTTTATCTTTTATTTATCTTTGCCTCACTAACATGTTATTACCACTCCCTAGCTGTTTTATGAAGGTAATTATGAGATTCTGCACTTAAAGTTGTCTTTCTAAAACTTTTACAGAAAACCGCCTTTTTCGTATTATTTTATTATTTTTATTAAAATATTATTTTTAATTAAATATTATTATTTAATATTTTATTATTATTTATTATTTTATTATTAAATTTTCGAAAATTACCTTGCCTTTACCTTTTAACCTTTAAAATTAACTTTTTATCTCGGTAACTTTTCCTATTTCTACTTTAACCACCCTAACTTTCAGAAATTACAAAATAACCCCTCAAACACCAAAATATTTACTTCCTTGCCCTTTCTAAGATCTAAAAGGTGTTCTTCAATGTTCTTCACCACACTCAAAGTGTTCTTTATGTTCTTTGTATATTCTTCAAATTCTTTCTCTATTTTTACCCGTTTTTCAGTCTTTTCAGCAACCGATTTTTACCAAAATTCAAAATAAATTCCCAGCCACTAAAATCCCATCTTTTCTATATGATTTTAACACAAATTGAACCCCAATTTAGGGCCTAGGATTTCGTTTTCCATCAGCCACAAGAACACACATTCATAGCTTGAATTTCATCAAATTTCATCAAAATTTCACCAAATTTTCACCAAGAATCAATCATATATGCAACCAATTTTTAACACAGCCAAATCATACAACATTCACAAAACTCAAACACAAATATTCAAGATTAATTTCGTGACACCCTACCTTGATTTGCTGCTCCAAATCCGGTTACTCTTTGAAGTGTTCTTAAAGCACTTTTTCCTCCTAAAACACATCAAGAACAACTTTAAAACTCTAAACCATCAACTAAACGAACTTCAGCAACATCTTAGGAAGGTTATCCTCACCTTAAACGTGCAGTAAAACAAAGATCTTTGGCCCACAAGTCAAGCTAAGCAAGAGATCTAATGAAGAACATCAAGAAAACACTTGTTTAAGCATGTTTCCTTGAAAACCGAATTGAAAGGGGAAAGGAACAGCCATCTCACCTTATTTCCATCCTTGATAAGTTACATGGTTATGAAGAGGAAGAAGGGAGGATCCTTTTGGTGAAATCGGAGTTTTGATTTGAGTTTTAGTTTAGAAGAAATCAAGCTTTGAAGATTAAGTGTTCATGAAAGTTTCTCTCTTTTCTCTCTTGTTATTTTCGGCCAAAATGATGAAATGAGACAGCCTTGGAGGTCTTGGGGGTGTAAGGTGAGTTTTGATTGGTTGGCTTGGAGGTGGATTAAAATAATATTAAAATATCTCTGGTGTACAACTACTAAAACTAGGTGTATCAGAACACTCGTAAAACATCTCTAAAAATTATTTTCTAAGCTACTAGCATAAATGAAACTAGTAACATATTTATTATGAGAATAGAACATTTATAATGAGGCCTTAGAATTGCTAAATTCATCAGAGAGTGCTGGTGCTAAGCTGCACCAGTAAACCGTAAACCCGGTTAAACCGATTTTCTGTTTTTAACAAAAACAGACCAGGTAACCTTATAATATCATTCAAGCATTTTCTAATACTAATATAATGATAATATTATACTATTATCTCTCTCCTCTCATGAATCGAGTCCGGTTCGTCAAATAGAGACTATTTACGAAAATCAGAATCAAAACTACCAACCGATACGGTTCAAAAACTAGGTTCTTCGTGATTGCATTATCGAGCTTGCCTCAGAGGAGGTTCTAGCTTAAGGATGACATAGTGATAATGAGGATTGATATGCTTAATGATATAACAGAGGTGTTCCCTTTACTGATCTTCCGGAGAAATCCGTACTTTCAGAAAAGATCTCATGTACTCGAAAATCAGGGTTGTTACACAGCGCATTTGGACCATTTTCACTGAGAGGACGAGAGGTAGCCATTGACAACAGTGATACCCAACATACAGCTTTCCATGGAAAGGAGTATGAATGATTGGATGAAGACAATAGGAAAGCAGAAGTTCAGGAGGAACAAAGCATCTTCATACGCTTATCTGAAATTCTCACCAATGAATTACATAAGTATTTCTATCATATCTCATATTTTATTCATATTTTAATTATCAATTCTCCATAACCATTTGAATCCGCCTGACTGAGATTTACAAGATGACCATAGCTTGCTTCAAGCCGACAATCTCCGTGGGATCGACCCTTACTCACGTAAGGTTTATTACTTGGACGACCTAGTGCACTTGCTGGTTAGTTGTGCGGAATTGGGAAAAAGAGTTGAGATTACAATTGTGCGTACCAAGTTGTTGACGCCATTGATGATCACAATTTCGTGCACCAAGTTTTTGGCGCCGTTGCCGGGGATTGTTCGAGTTTGGACAACTGACGTTTCATCTTGTTGCTCAGATTAGGAACAGGGATAAAGACATTCTTATTGAAGCTGATCCTGAACCTGAAAGGACTCTTAAGAGGAAACTAAGAGAAGCTAAAGCACAACCCTCTGGAGAGAACCTGACAGAAATTTTCGAAAAAAAAGGAGACATGGCCGAACCTAATAACAATGGTGGAGATGCAAGGAAGATGCTTGGTGACTTTATTGCACCCTCTTCCAACTTCTATGGAAGAAGCATCTCAATTCCTGCAATTGGAGCAAACAACTTTGAGCTTAAGCCTCAATTAGTTTCTCTAATACAGCAGAATTACAAGTTTCATGGACTTCCAATGGAAGATCCTCATCAGTTTTTAACTGAATTTTTGCAAATCTGTGACACTGTCAAGACCAATGGGGTTGATCCCGAGGTCTACAGGCTTATGCTTTTTCCCTTTGCTGTAAGAGACAGAGCTAGAGTATGGTTGGATTCACAACCTAAGGAAAGCCTGAACTCTTGGAAAAAGCTGGTCAGTGCTTTTCTGGCCAAATTCTTTCCACCTCAAAAATTGAGTAAGCTTAGAGTGGAAGTCCAGACCTTCAGACAAAAGGAAGGTGAATCCCTCTACAAAGCTTGGGAAAGATACAAGCAATTGATCAGAAGGTGTCCTTCTGACATGCTTTCAGAATGGAGCATCATAGGTATCTTCTATGATGGTCTGTCTGAACTGTCCAAGATGTCATTGGACAGCTCTGCTAGAGGATCTCTTCATCTGAAGAAGACGCCTAAAGAAGCTGATAAACCACTATTTTATGGTTTATATTGTGTTTAATTGTGTGGTTTTATCATGATCTTTACCCACTTATTCGTTAAATAAGCATGCATTTATAATTCCTTCCTAAAGTTATTGCATGATTGAAAACCTGCTTCCTAGAGACTTTTAATTATATATTTTATTTCTCCTTTATTCCATTCGATGCCGTGATCTGTGTGTTAAGTGTTTCAGGCTTTATAGGGCATGAATGAGTTGGAGATTGGAGAGAAAGCTTGCAAAAATGGAAGGAACACAAGAAATTGAGGAGATGACCAGCGAGAAGTGACACGGCCGCATGGATGACACGACCGCGTGACATGCGCGATCTGCAGAATCACTGGGGGCGATTTCAGGGCTTATTTTGACCCAGTTTTTGGCCCAGAAAAGCAGACTAGAGCCAGAGAACATGCAGAAACCAAAACAACATTCATTCCGCATAGTTTTTAGTTTTTAGATCTAGTTTTCCTCTCCTCTAGATTTTTTTCTCTTTACACATTCATAGTTTTTAGGATTTGTTATGTTCATTGTTTTTGCATTGGGATATTGAGAAGAGTTATTGCCTCATCAAGACTTCGACATTCTAGTTCGTTCTCTTTACTTGTCTCTTACTCTTCCATGTTCCTTAATTTACTTAATTTTACCATTGGATTATTTTAGCATTTATCAATACAAGAATTACTTTTATTTTTAATTAATTTTTTGATCATTATTTCTCATGTCTTTCTTTAATTTCCTCTTTTATGTTATGGATTTTTCATTTACAATGAGCGAGTAGTTCCCTAACTTGACGGGGAGTTGATTGAAAGAAACCCTTGAGTTGGGATGCTCAAGAGAAAGATTGTAGTTGGGTTTATTGTTGGATTGCTCTCTAGTCACTAACACCAATCCTCCCAAGAGCGGATTGGAACTTGTGGATAGAACAGCATTCCAACTCGTTTGACTTTCCCTTACTTAGTGAGGGACAACTAAACAGAATAATCCCCAATTATCAATTAGTCTTGAGAGTACTGCAACAAGAATAGGGCTTCCAACTAATCAACTCCCACTCAAGGCTTTTATTTAAATTTATATAAATTCTCTAATTTAATTTTCTACCATTCAACTCAAACCTTTTTGAAAACATCTGATTAGTAAAATAGCACACTTTTCTGCAACTCGTTGGGAGACGACCTGGGACTCATACTCCCAGTATTTTGATTTTAATTTCTGTGACACCCTTCTAAATTGATAAGCGGATTTCTGGTTGGTTGAGACTATACTTGCAACGCATATTCTACAATCATTCTTAACTCGCCAATTTCCACTCGCATCAATTTTTGGCGCCGTTGCCGGGGAGTTGCAATAGAGTGATAAAGTTATTAATTAGAATTTATTTATTTGCATTTTATTTTATTTTGCTACTATGAGCTGCTTGTTTCTTCCGTTAGATGACACGTTCACTTCCTGATCCAAGCTTGCTAATATTCGATCCTGAGATTGAAAGAACTATTTCACGAATAAGGCAAGCTCGGCGTCGGTTAGTCCTCTCTGAGGGCGGATCTGAAACGTCATTTGAGAAAGAAACCAGCCCCCGTTCTACTGATTTGGTTGTTTCACGCGTAGGTGACATGGCAGCAGCCAGGAGAGTTACTATCCAGGAGGCTGGAGCCCCTGATTTTACAATGCAACCATTTTAAGCGCATCACCCAACGGTAGCTATAGACTTTGAAATAAAGACCGCACTGCTCAATTTGATGCCCAAGTTTCATGGCTTACCTGCTCAAGAGCCTATCAAGCACCTGAGAGATTTTCAGGCAGCCTGTTCTACTGTCAAGCGTGATGGTGTAGATGAAACTTCAATTTTGCTGAAAGCTTTCCCGTTTTCTCTTGAGGGAAAGGCAAGAGAGTGGTACTACACTCAACCAACAGCAATTGTATCCAACTAGGATACACTGAGAAGAGAATTCTTGGAAAAGTTCTTTCCAGCTGAAGTTACTGATAAACTGAGGAAAGATATTTTCATGATTGTTCAAGATGAATCCGAGACGCTTTATGAATATTGGGAGCGCTTCAATAATCTTCTGGAAGCTTGCCCCCACCATATGATTGACAAGATAGTGTTACTCGGTTATGTCACACAGGGAATGAGGCCCCAAGATAAGACCACACTGGAAAGTGCTAGCAATGGGTCTATGAAAAAGTACAAGACCACTGATGAAGTATGGCAATTGATCAGCGACTTAGCTGAATCTACTAGGAATCACAGGCAGAAACAGGGCCGTGCAAAAGCTGTTGCAGAAGTATCCTCTAGCAGAGAGACTACTGCTCTAACTCAGAGTATCTGTGAAATGACCAACTTGCTGAAGCAAATGCAATTGAATTAACCACAAGTTCAGCAAGCTCAACCTTCTCCAGCAAAGAAAAACTAACAGTTAGTCCCACAGAGAGTTTGTGGAATCTACGCTGATTATAGCCACTATACTGATGAATGTCCGCAGCTCCAGCAGGAAGACAACACTGTGGCAGCCACACATAACTTCTATGACCGCCCCAACCAAGGGTACAATCAAGGTGGTAATTACAACCACGGATGGCAAGACAATTCTAACCAGAATTGGAGGGACAACAACAACAGAGGAGGCAGAGATAATCAGAGAAATCAGAGATAGAATAACAACAACAACAGGCAGCAGAATCAGAATCAGCCTTACAGAGCCCCTCACCTAAGGCAATCCCAAGGACCACAAAATACCCGACAGCAGACCTCTCAATTTACCCATCCTTCTGCATCTGCCAATGATGACTTACTACAATCTATTGATCGGAGACAACAGACCATGGAAAATAACATTAATGCCATTCTAAATGGTATGGCCGCTACATTGCAGGCTCTTGTCTCCCAGATAGGATCAATGAACAACTCCAATAACCAACCTTTGAGCTCCAGTGGAATCCCCTCTCAACCATTACCCAATCCCAAGCGTGGTATTAATGCCATCACCCTGAGGTCTGGAAGCACACTGTAGGAGAGGAACCAGGAGGAGCCAAACCCACCAGAATACGCCTCAGCTGAAGAGGTAGTGGAAATAGAAGATGTTGAAGAGGAAGAGGACATACAGGACATAGCTGAAGAAGAAGAAGTGCAACCACAAGAGAAAGCATTACAAGGCGCAGACACTGCAGAAAATGCCACTCCTATTCCATTTCCACAACTTGCAAGGAATCCCAGGAAGCAGCTGGAACCTGATCCAAAAATGGTAGAGATATTCAAAAAGGTTGAGGTAACTGTTCCTCTATTTGATGTTATTCAACAGGTACCTAAATATGTAAAGTTTCTAAAAGATTTATGTATACATAAAGACAAAATTAATGAATTAGAAAATATTCCTTTAGGAAGTTCCATATCTGCTTTAATGGGAAGTTTACCTGAAAAATGTAGTGACCCAGGTCCTTGTATAGTTAATTGTACTATTGGTGGTGTGATAATTTCTGATTGCATGTGTGATTTAGGAGCATGTGTAAGTATAATGCCTTTGTCTATATATGATGTTTTGAGGCTCCCTCCCTTAAAAAGGTCGGCAGCTCATTTTGTGTTAGCAGATAAAAGTATTATTACAGTGGTTGGAGTTGCTGAAGATGTACTAGTAGGCATTAAGGGACTCACGTTCTCTACTGATTTTTATATCCTGGAAATGTCCCAAAATGACTCAGACAAGCCATCATCAATTCTACTCGGAAGGCCATTCTTGAAGACCTCAAAGTTTAAATTAGATGCTTTTTCAGGAACATACTCTTTTGAAATAGATGGCCGAGTAGTGATCTTCAATCTGAATGGAGTTATGAAGCATCCTCCAGAGGATCACTCTATCCTCAAGTGTGACATTATAGATGAAACCGTGGCTGAAGTCCATCAGGAGGAATTTGAAGAGAAGCACACAGGACAAGGTCCAAGTGTGGGGACACTCTCAGAGGACAATGACAGTGCCTTACCACTGTTGCCAGCTCCAGACAACCCAGAGCCTGAACAAGATCAGAAGTTGGAATTAAAACCCCTTCCCCCACACCTCAAATATGCTTACCTTGAAGACGGGCAGAAGTTTCCGGTTATCATTGCAAGGGAACTCACTTCTCAACAGGAAGAGCAGCTACTTGGTGTGCTGAGGAGGCATAAGAAGGCAATTGGTTGGAGTTTAGCAGACATAGTAGGCATCAACCCTCAAGTTTATGAGCATAGGATATTTTTAGAAGAGGGAGCAAGACCTGTCCGTCAACCCCAGAGAAGACTGAACCCCATTATCCTAGAGGTTGTCAAAAAGGAAGTGACCAGACTACTAGAGGCAGATATCATCTATCCCATCTCAGACAGTGAATGGGTAAGCCCAGTACAAGTGGTGCCAAAGAAGTCTGGAGTCACTGCAGTGAAGAATGAGCATGGAGAGCTCCTGACAACCAGAGTTCAGAACGCCTGGAGGGTCTACATTGATTACAGACGCCTCAACCAAGCAACTCATAAGGATCACTATCCTTTTCCATTCATTGATCAAATGCTAGATCGCCTGTCAGGTAAATCACATTATTGCTTTTTAGATGGTTACATAGGTTATTTCCAGATTCATATAGCTCCTGAGGATCAGGAAAAGACCACTTTTACATGTCCTTTTGGGACTTATGCTTACAAGAGAATGCCATTTGGCTTGTGCAATGCACCAGCTACTTTCCAGAGGTGCATGATGAGTCTTTTCTTTGATCTTATTGAGGACTGTATGGAGGTTTTTATGGATGATTTTAGTGTTTATGGCGATTCCTTTAGCCTTTGCTTAGATGGATTATCTAGAGTATTAAATAGATGTGTCAGTACCAACCTGGTATTAAATTTTGAAAAATGTCACTTTATGGTTAAACAAGGGATTGTACTAGGACATGTTGTGTCTAATACTGGCATCTCTGTAGATCCAGCAAAGGTGGATGTTATTTCTAGTTTACCTCACCCCTCTTCTGTGAGAGAGGTCCGTTCTTTCCTTGGCCATACAGGTTTTTACAGGAGGTTTATTAAGGACTTCAGTAAGGTAGCACTTCCCTTATCCAGACAACTGCAGAAAGATATTGAGTTCGAGTTCAGTGAAAATTGCAAACAAGCGTTTGATAAGCTGAAGACTGCACTGACTCAAGCTCTAATTGTAAGAGGACCAGATTGGAGCCAACCATTTGAAATAATGTGTGATGCTTCCAACCACGTAGTAGGAGCAGCACTGGCTCAGCGTGAAGGTAAGGATCCTTTTATTGTTGCTTACGCGTCTAAAACTTTAGATGCAGCTCAGTCAAATTACACTACTACTGAGAAAGAGCTTCTTGCTATTGTTTTTGCTCTTGATAAATTCCGAGCCTATTTACTTGGTACTAAAGTAGTAGTGTATTCAGACCACGCAGCTCTAAAGTATTTATTATCTAAAAAGGAGTCCAAACCAAGGCTTATACGTTGGATACTGCTATTACAAGAATTTGATTTAGAAATTAAAGATAGGAGTGGTAACCAGAATTTAGTGGCAGACCATTTGAGTCGCCTTGAGCACATTACAGATGATCCCACTCCTATAGCTGATAATTTCCCATTTGATAACCTGCAAGCAGTATCTGAGGTAGTCCCTTGGTATGCACCTGTAGCTAATTATCTAGTTAGCCGCACCTTTCCTCCAAACTTTTCTAAGCATCAAAGAGATAAGCTGAAAAGTGAGTCTAAATATTATATATGGGATGACCCATATTTATGGAGATGTGGCGCTGACCAGGTAATTAGACGGTGTGTGCCTCAATCAGAATTCCAGTCCATCTTAGAGGCCTGTCACTCATCTGAGAGTGGAGGACATTTTGGCCCTCAAAGAACAGCTAGAAAAATCTTAGACTGTGGATTCTGGTGGCCTCCTCTTTTTAGAGACGCTGCTGAATTTTGTAGATCTTGTTTCCAATGCCAAAATTTTGGTAATATATCCAGGAGGGATGAGATGCCTCAATAGATTATACTTTTCTGTGAAATTTTTGATGTTTGGGGCATTGACTTCATGGGTCCATTTCCAAATTCTAATGGTTATTTATATATATTGTTAGCTGTGGATTATATTTCCAAATGGGTAGAAGCAATTCCTACCAGCAATGATGATGCTAACACTGTTGTTTCCTTTGTGAGAAACCATATTATTTGTCGCTTTGGATCACCACGAGCAATCGTGAGCGATCAAGGCACCCATTTTTTGTAACAGGAGACTAACAGGACTAATGAAGAAGCATGGGATAATTCATAAAGTTGCAACAGCCTACCATCCTCAGACTAATGGGCAAGCCGAGGTGTCAAATAGAGAGATAAAGCGTATCTTGCAGAAGATAGTCAAACCTCATAGAAGAGACTAGAGCACCAGGCTACAAGATGCACTCTGGGCATACAAAACATCATACAAAACACCCATTGGGATGAGTCCTTTCCGCTTAGTTTATGGAAAAGCTTGTCATCTCCCTGTTGAAATAAAGCATAAAGCCTTTTGGGCAGTAAAGGAATGCAACATGGAAATTGAGAGAGCCAGAGCTGAAAGGAAGTTGTAACTGCAGGAACTGGAAAGCCTTCACCTAGAAGCTTATGAGAACTCAAGGCTATACAATGAGAAGATGAAGGCTGTACATGATCGGCACATCAAGAGGAAAGAGTTCCAACCTGGGGACTTAGTCCTCCTTTATAAATCTCGACTAAGGCTCATGCCAGGCAAGTTGAGATCAAGATGGAAAGGTCCATACAGAGTAGAGAAGGCTGAACCGTACGGAGTTTATCACCTAAGCCATCCTTCAAGCTCTGAACCTATCAAGGTTAATGGACATCGTTTAAAGCTGTACCAAGGTGAGAAGCTGAAGAAAAACAACGAGCTTGAGATCTTCCTCTTGGAAGATCCCCACATAGCTGAAGACTGAGCTAGTGGAGCGTCCAACTTACGAACGTTAAAGCAAAGTGCTAGGTGGGAGCAACCCACATGGTATGATCGTTCTTTTCCTTATTTTTAATTTTCTTATTCAATAACTCTTCTCTTTATTAGTACATTTCGTGCATCTGTATTCACATATTTTTAATAAAAAAAAATCACGCGACGCAACCGTCTCATTGACGCGTCCGCGTCGCAAGAAGATGGGAGACAATAATAATATAAACAGAGAGTTACGCAGGAGCAGGGCTGGAGGCGTGCCAATGGCACAAATCGTCCCACGCGACCGCGTCGCTGATGCGACCACGTCATATGGGAATAATGGCCTTCCACACGACCGCGTGCCCCACGCGGCTGCGTGAGCCGGATTTCTACGTAACAAGGGTGCACAGCCGAAAGTTGTGCTAGAGTGGTGCTGGACTGGCGCTGGACGCGCAGTCCCTCTCACGCAATCGCGTGCCCCATGCGACCGCGTCGTTTCTCAATAATTGCCCACTCACGCGATCGCATGCCCCACGTGATCGCGTCACCCAAAATTTGGCACTAATATGATTTTGAACAGAGAGTTGTACGAGTGCGAGGCTACCCTCACGTCATTAGCCTAAAATGGGTCACGCGACCGCGTGACCGAAGCGATCGCGTCATTGAGTTTAAGCGCAAGTCGCGCGACCGCGTGCCCCACGCGACCGCGTCGCTTGCGCCGTACAGCCTCCCTAATTTTGCCAATTATCATATCTTTTTCCCCCAAATCTTATTTTTCTCTTTTCCCTGCTTATTTCTTCTCCCTCCCTTCTCCCCTTCTTCCTTCTTTCTCACTTTTTACTCTCTCTTTCACCCCATTAACAAGGTTTTTCTTTCTCCTTCCCTCCTTACTTTTCTATTATACTTCTTATTTTTTCTATGTTATCTTCTTTTCTTTTCTTTTTACCTTCATTGTTCATATTTTATTTTTCTTTCTTTTCCCTTTTTACTTGGTGTTATCAATTTATGTGAGTCATTATTTATTATTATATGCTTGTGGAGTGTTGTAAATTTGTTTGACAATTATATATTGCTTTTTAAGGGATTACTTGCATGTTCAAATTCTTATTTTCAAGAGCCTCTTCTACATGCATGCTATATGTTTGTGAAAAAGCCCATATGGCATTATGAACTTCTTTACATTTTTCTACTCTCATATTCAAGGCTTGCTTTTCACAAATTCTCTTTACTATTTTATTCATTGAATTTAATTGTCAATACAAACGTGATGGTTTGTTACGAGTGATGCTTGATCTATGCTACTCATGCCCTTTGCCGGCATGCCAATAAACACCTTGCATTCACTTGTCATCATATGCACTAGCTATTTTCCATTAATGAGTTTTCACATGTACTCATGAGCGTGTGTTAACATCTTTTAACTTTTAATGTGCATTTATAACCATCCTTTCCCGTTCTCTTCCTTGCTCTATCCCTTTAAATTTAATTTACTTTCTGTTCCCTTTTTCAGGATGGCCACCAAGAAAGGAAAAGAGAAAGCCACTCCCAAACAACCAGCAAGAAGAGGTACAAAGAAAGCATTAGTGGCAGAACCCTCTTCAACTGCGGTAAAGCCCTCAACAAAGAAAATTAAGAGGATTATAAAGTTTGATGATAAAGAAAGAGCCTTCCGAGCAAAGGACACTGCGCGATTCCCCAATCACTACTGTGAGCAGATGTTCCCCATCCTGGTAGAAAGGAGTTACAACAACGAATACCTTCTTCTCCTCCCAAACCATATTGCTACCTTTGTTGAGCCGCAAATTGCCCGAAGACAATGGGGTTTCCTACAGAGACAGCCAAGGCAGGTCAAACTTTCTTGGGTAGTCGAGTTCTACTCCAACTTCCACCTGCCGACCCTGCAGTATGTCTATGTCCGTCAGAAACAAGTTCCCATTATAGAAGACGCCATTCAAAAAGTTCTAAGTCTTCCCCCTATTCCAGAAGGATTGTACGCCTTTCAAGAAGCCGTACTCAAGCGCCAGATGTACCAATTTGACTGGGACGCCGTTCTCAGAGTTATTGCACTACTTGGCAGCTGATGGATCTACGGATACCATCGTACCCTCCCTAAGGGAATTTCGGCTTCAGCACTTACCTTGGAGGCTCGCGTCTAGGCACAGATCATGTCCCATTACGTCTTTCCGAGCACTCACGAGTCCTCCTTCACTGCGGACATGGCCGTTCTACTATGGTGCATCCTTATAGACCAACCTCTGAATCTACCAAGACATATCCGGAATGCCATGGGACACGTACAAATCGCGGGCAACCTACCTTTTCCTGCCCTGGTCTCAGATCTTGTCTCAGCAGCCGGAGTCTCCTACAGAGCTGGGGACACCAAAGCCATGCTTCCACGGGATGATTAGTTTGTCCCCAACGGGAAGTACCTTAGACTTCCAGCAGCCACTATTAGCAGCCTACTGAACCAGTTGAAGATATTCCTTCTTCAACACCACAAGCACCTACAACAGCCCAACTGCTCCAGCAGATACTTGAAAAGTTGGATCGGCAAGAACAGAAAGCTAAGCTGAGAAAGCACCGTAACAAGCACCGATTCACATACCTCAAGGAGCTAATCATGGGAAAATTCAAGGACTCAGATACCCCAGACTCCACTTCCTTTACCAGCACAGGGAGCCATGATGGTCCCAACTGTGGAGATACTGCTACCAGCCCACCTTTGTTCTTGACAGATGGCACCGAAGACGGTGCAAAGCCTTAAGTGTGGGGAGGACGGTCAGTACCTGACTTCCGGAGGTAATTTCTCTTCCCTAGCACCAATAAATTAGGATATTTAGTTAGATTTTTTTTATATATAAAAATGGAAACATAAAAATAACATAGCTTATCAATGCACATAGATTTTTAATTCTTACAGTTTCACATGAGTAGGTATCCAAATTCCCATAATATTATCATGACTCATTCCCTTATTATCCTTTGTTTTCACAATTTCCCATACTTAAATAACACACACAATTCTATCTTAAGCTAACCAAAGATTCAATTTGGGATATATAATTGTTTTCCGCTTAAGGCTAGTAATGTGGTAAAATATAGAACAAATGAGATTTAAAGGCTCAAAGTGGCTAACAAAGGTAATTGGAAGGGTAGGCTTTATTTGGATAAGTGAGCTAAACAAATAATGGCCTCAATCATATGCAAACATATAAATATAATAAACATTGGACATATAGGATGAAACAAAATATAGATTACAATCATAGAGAAGTAAACACACAAGAACAAAATAATTATGGTTAAATAATGTAACCATTCATAAAGGCTCAATTCTCACAGGTTGTGTGTTCTTTAGCTCAAAAATCATGTTCCAAATACAACTTCAAGCAAATTTAACATAAAAGTTTTAATTAAAATTAGTGAAATTTTGTTCCAAAGATAGGGTCTTAGAAGAAACTTATTGTCTTTTTAATCAAGCAGAACATGCATGCAACTAATTCGGTCAGTACCTGACTTCCGGAGGTAATTTCTCTTCCCTAGCACCAATAAATTAGGATATTTAGTTAGATTTTTCTTTTATAAAATAAGATAAATTGCATAGTAATAGATTAGCTGCATGCAAAGATCAATGCATGTATGATAAAATCAAAATAAAAGGTTGATACATGAGTATGGATGTGAAAGGGATTTCTGGGTAGCTAGGTATGAATTCTAAAGTTATATAGAATATATATATATATATATATATATATATATATATATATATATATATATATATATATAGGTTATGTTAAAGCTTGGGTTAATTAAAGATTCAATTTATAAGCTTACTTAGCCATATATATATCCTCACCCTTACCTTGGTCCCATTACAACCTTGAAAAGACCTCATGATGTTTGCATTGGTATATTAAATGTTGTTGATTGGTTAGGAGAAGAACAAAAATTAGAGAGCATGATTAGAGAAGGATAGAGTGATGACCCTATACACTAGAGAGACTAGAGTGTACATACATCACCAGTGAGGGTTCCATGCTTGAATTTCTATGTTCCCTGCTTTCATGTGCTATCTTCTTGCATTTTTATCTGTTCTTACTGTATAAGAATTGAGTTAGTAGAATTTGATTTGTAATTGTTTTGAAGAGCTTACTTACTTTTGATCAAGTGGACAAAAATCATATAGTTGCATTCATATATATAGGTTGCATTGCATTTCATAGGTTTTACATGTTCTTACTCATTCATTTTATCTCCTTCAACTAAGCATGAGGTCATGCTAATGTTTAAGTGTGGGGAGGTTGATAAACCACTATTTTATGGTTTATATTGTGTTTAATTGTGTGGTTTTATCATGATCTTTACCCACTTATTCATTAAATAAGCATGCATTTATAATTCCTTCCTAAAGTTATTGCATGATTGAAAACGTGCTTCCTAGAGACTTTTAATTATATATTTTATTTCTCCTTTATTCCATTCGATGGCGTGATCTGTGTGTTAAGTGTTTCAGGTTTTATAGGGCATGAATGAGTTGGAGATTGGAGAGGAAGCTTGCAAAAATGGAAGGAACACAAGAATTTGAGGAGATGACCAGCGAGAAGTGACGCGGCCGCATGGATGACGCGACCGCGGGGCATGGAATAGCACAAGCGACGCGGCCGCATGGACGACGCGACCGCGTGGCAAAGCAGAAAGCCGAATGACGCGGCCGCATGGATGACGCGGCCGCGTGACTTGCGCGATCTGCATAATCTGCAGAATCGCTGGGGGCAATTTCGGGCTTTATTTTGACCCAGTTTTCGGCCCAGAAAAGTAGACTAGAGCCAGAGAATATACAGAAACCAAAACAACATTCATTTCGCATAGTTTTTAGTTTTTAGATCTAGTTTTCCTCTCCTCTAGGTTTTTTCTCTCTACACATTCATAGTTTTTAGGATTTGTTATGTTCATTGTTTTTGCATTGGGATATTGAGAAGAGTTATTGCCTCATCAAGACTTCGACATTCTAGTTCGTTCTCTTTACTTGTCTCTTACTCTTCCATGTTCCTTAATTTACTTAATTTTACCATTGGATTATTTTAGCATTTATCAATACAAGAATTACTTTTATTTTTAATTAATCTTTTGATCATTATTTCTCATGTCTTTCTTTAATTCCCTCTTTTATATTATGGATTTTGCATTTACAATGAGCGAGTAGTTCCCTAACTTGATAGAAAGTTGATTGAAAGAAACCCTTGAGTTGGGATGCTCAAGAGAAAGATTGTAGTTGGGTTTATTGTTGGATTGCTCTCTAGTCACTAACACCAATCCTCCCAAGAGTGGATTGGAACTTGTGGATAGAACAGCATTCCAACTCGTTTGACTTTTCCTTACTTAGTGAGGGACAACTAAACAGAATAATCCCCAATTATCAATTAGTCTTGAGAGTACTGCAACAAGAATAGGGCTTCCAACTAATCAACTCCCAGTCAAGGCTTTTATTTAAATTTATATAAATTCTCTAATTTAATTTTCTGCCATTCAACTCAAACCTTTTTGAAAACATCTGATTAGTAAAATAGCACACTTTTCTGCAACTCGTTGGGAGACGACCTGGGACTCATACTCCCAGTATTTTGATTTTAATTTCTGTGACACCCTTCTAAATTGATAAGCGGATTTTTGATTCGTTGAGACTATACTTGCAACGCATATTCTACAATCATTCTTAACTCGCCAATTTTCGCTCGCATCAAAAGCCCAGGAACTCATTGAAATGGTTGCAAATAACCAATTCATGTACACTTCTAAAAGGAATCCTATGAATAATGGGACAAATCAGAAGAAAGGAGTTCTTGAGATTAATACCCTAAATGCCATATTGGCTCACAACAAAATATTAACTCAGAAATTCAATATGATTTCTCAGAGTCTGTCTGGAATGCAAGCAGCAACAGGCAGTACCAAATTAGCTTCATCTGAAGAAGAAGCTTATGATCCTGAGAACCCAGCAATGGAAGAGGTGAATTACATGGGAGAACCCTATGGAAACACCTATAATCCTTCATGGAGAAATCATCCAAATCTCTCATGGAAGGGCCAACAGAGGCCTCAACAAGGCTTCAACAACAGTAATGGTGGAAGAAATAGGTTTAGCAATAGCAAGCCTTTTCCATCATCTTCTCAGCAACAGACAAAGAATTCTAAGCAGGGCCACTCTGACTTAGCAACTGTAGTCTCTGATCTATCCAAGACCACGCTCAGTTTCATGACTAAAGCAAGGTCCTCCATTAGAAATTTGGAGGCACAAGTGGGTCAGCTGAGTAAGAGAATTACTGAAACTCCTCCTAGCACTCTCCCAAGCAATACAGAAGAGAACCCAAAGAGAGAATGCAAGGCTATAAACACGTCCCACATGGCTGAATGCATAGAGGAGGGAAAGGCGGTGATTTCCACTGAGGAAGGCCTCAATGGACGACCACTGGCCTCCAAGGAGTTCCATAATGAGGAACCATGGGAATCTGAAGCTCATACAGAGATCATAGAGATTCCATTGAATTACTTCTGCCATTCATGAGCTCTGATGAGTATTCTTCCTCTGAAGAGGATGAAAATGTTACTGAAGAGCAAGTTGCTAAGTACCTTGGAGCAATCATGAAGCTAAATGCTAAGTTATTTGGTAATAAGACTTGGGAGGATGAACCCCCCTTGCTCACCAAAGAACTGGATGACTTGACTAGGCAGAGATTACCTCAGAAGAGACAGGATCCTGGAAAGTTCTCAATACCTTGTACCATAAGCACCATGACCTTTGAGAAGGCTCTGTGTGACCTGGGGTCAAGTATAAACCTCATGCCACTCTCTGTGATGGAGAAGCTAGGGATCCTTGAGGTACAAGCTGCAAGAATATCACTAGAGATGGCAGACAATTCAAAAAAATGGGCTTATAGACTTGTAGAGGATGTCTTGGTAAGGGTTGAAAGCCTCTACATCCCTGATGACTTCATAATCCTAGACAATGGAAAGAGTATGGATGAATTCATTATCCTTGGTAGACCCTTCCTAGCCACAGCAAAAGCTGTAATTGATGTTGACAGAGGAGAGCTGGTCATTCAAGTGAATGAGGCCTGCCTTGTGTTTAAGGCTCAAGGATCTCCTTATGCACACATAGAGAAGAAGCATGACAAGCTTCTCTCAATGCAGAGTCAAACAGAGCCCCCACATTCAAACTCTAAGTTTGGTGTTGGGAGGCCATCATCATGCTCTGAGTATCTGTGAGGCTCCATGAGAGCTCATTGTCAAGCTATTGACGTTAAAGAGGCGCTTATTGGGAGGCAACCCAATTTTTACTTATCTATGTTGAATTTCTATTTTCCATTGTTATTTTATATTTTCTTTAGGTTGATGATCATGTGAAGTCACAAAAACAACTGAAAAAGCAAAAACAGAATGAAAAATAGCATCAAAAATAGCACACCCTGAAGGACGATCTTACTGGCGTTTAAACGCCAGTAAAGGTAGCAGAATGGGCATTAAACGCCCAGTCTGGCACTATTCTAGGCATTTAACACCAGAAAAGGGCACCAGACAGGCGTTTAACGCCAAAAGGGGTACAAAGCTGGCGTTTAACGCCAAAAAGGGCAACAAGCTGGCGTTTAAACGCCAGAAAGGGAAGAAAAGCTGGCGTTAAACGCCAGAAATTGGCAGCAACCTAGCGTTTAACGCCAGGATTGGCACTCCCAAGGGCGTTTATACGCCTAAAATGGTGCAGGGACGAGAAAGCCTTAACACCTCAGGATCTGTGGACCCCACAGGATCCCCACCTACCTCAACTCTCTCTCTCTCTTCTTCACACCTTCCCATAACACTCTTCCCCAAATACCCTTCACCAATCACCTCAATACCTCTTTCCCAAAAACCTCTCACCTATCAAATCCTACCCTCTTCTCCATAATCTCTTCACCAATCCATATCCATCCATCATAAAACCCCACCTACCTCACCATTCAAATTCAAACCACTTTTCCTCCCAAACCCACCCATACTTGGCCGAACCACTAAACCCCCTCCATCTCCTCCATTTTCTTCTTCTACTCTTTTCTTTCTTCTTTTGCTCGAGGATGAGCAAACCTTCTAAGTTTGGTATGGTAAAAGCATTGCTTTTTGTTTTTCCATAACCATTTATGGCACCAAAGGCCGGAGAAACCTCTAAAAAGAGGAAAGGAAGGCAAAAGCTTTCACCTCCAGGTCATGGGAGATGGAGAGATTCATCTCAAGGGTGCATCAAGACCATTTCTATGAAGTTGTGGCCAAGAAGAAGGTGATCCCCGAAGTCCCTTTCAAGCTCAAAAAAGGTGAATATCCGGAGATCCGACATGAGATTCGAAGAAGAGGTTGGGAAATTCTCACCAACCCCATTCAACAAGTCGGGATCTTAATGGTTCAAGAGTTCTATGCCAATGCATGGATCACCAAGAACCATGATCAAAGTGTGAACCCGGACCCAAAGAATTAGCTTACAATGGTCCGGGAGAAATGCTTAGATTTCAGCCCGGAAAATGTAAGGTTGGCATTCAACTTGCCCATGATGCAAGGAGATGCACGCCCATACACTAGAAGGGTCAACTTTGATCAAAGGTTGGACCAAGTCCTCATAGACATTTGTGAAGAGGGCGCTTAATGGAAGAGAGATTCAAGAGGGAAGCCTGTTCAACTAAGAAGGCACGACCTCAAGCCCGTGGCTAGGGGATAGTTGGAGTTCATCCAACGCTCAATCATTCCCACTAGCAACCGGTCTGAAGTTACTATAGACCAGGCTATCATGATCCATAGCATCATGATTGGAGAGGAAGTAGAAGTTCATGAGGTTACATCCCTAGAACTCTACAAGGTGGAAAACAAGTCCTCTACTTTGGCAAGGTTAGCCTTCCCTCATCTCATTTGTCACCTCTATAATTCAGCTGGAATTGACATAGATGAAGACATCCTCATTGATGAAGACAAGCCCATCACTAAGAAAAGGATGGAGCAAACAAGAGAGCCCACTCATGGAAAAGAGCATGAGAAAATCCCTCATCATGAAATCCCTGAGATGCCTCAAGTGATGCATTTTCCTCCACAAAACTATTGGGAGCAAATCAACACCTCCTAGGAGAATTAAGTTCCAACATGGGACAACTAAGGGTGGAGCACCAAGAGCATTCTATCCTCCTCCATGAAATTAGGGAAGACCAAAGAGTCATGAGGGAGGAGCAACAAAGGCAAGGAAGAGACATTGAGGAGCTCAAGCACTCCATAAGATCTTCAAGAAGAAGAACAAGCCGCCATCACTAAGGTGGACCCGTTCTTTAATTTCCTTGTTCTTATTTTTCTGTTTTTCAAAAATTATGCTTCATGTTTTATTTACGTTTGTGTCTTATTACATGATCACTAGTGTCTAAGTGTCTATGCCTTAAAGCTATGAATGTCCTATGAATCCATCACCTTTCTTAAAATGAAAAATTATCTAAAAACAAAAGAACAAGAAGTACATGATTTCGAATTCATCCTTGAAACTAGTTTAATTATTTTGATGTGGTGGCAATACTTTTGTTTTCTAAATGAATGCTTGAACAGTGCATATTTTTGATATTGTTGTTTATGAATGTTAAAAGTGTTGGCTCTTGAAAGAATAATGAAAAAGGAGAAATGTTATTGATGATCTGAAAAATCATAAAATTGATTCTTGAAGTAAGAAAAAGCAGTGAAAAAGAAGAAGCTTGCGAAAAAAATGGCGAAAAGAAAAAGAAAGAAAAAGAAAAAGCAAGCAGAAAAAGCCAGCAACTCTTTAAACCAAAAGGCAAGGGTAAAAAGAATCCAAGACTTTGAGCATCAGTGGATAGGAGGGTGACATAGCAGAAATTGGTGAATTAAGAATTGTTATGAGATATGCGTTGCAAGTATAGTTCTTAATCAACCAGAAATCTGCTTATCAATTTAAAAGGGTTGTCAAAAAATTAAAATTAAAATACTGGGAGTATGAATCCCAGGTCATCTCCCAACGAGTTACAGAAAGGTGTGCTATTTTATTAATCAGATGTTTTCAAAATGATTTGAGTTGAATAACAGGAAATTAAATTGGAGAAATTAAATAATTTAAATAGAAGCCTTGACTGGGAGTAGATTAGTTGGAAGCCCTATTCTTGTTGCAGTACTCTCAAGATTAATTGATAATTGAAGGTTGTTGATAAACCACTATTTTATGGTTTATCTTGTGCTTAATTGAGTGGTTTTTATCTACTCTTTACCCACTTATTCATACTATTTGCATGGTTTTACATTTACCTTCCTAATTATATGCTTTGATTGAAAACATGCTTCTTTGGACTTATAATTGCTTATTATTAATCCTCTCTTATTACCATTAGATGCCTTGATATGTGTGTTAAGTGTTTTCAGATATTATAAGGCAGGAATGGCTTGGAGGATGGGAAGAAAGCATGCAAAAGTGGAAGGAATACTAGAAATTGGAAAAACTGCTAAGCTGTCCAGCCTGACCTCTCTACACTCAAACGGCTATAACTTTAGCTACAGAAGTCCAAACGACGCGGTTTTAGTTGCGTTGGAAAGCTAACGTCCGGGGCTTCGATTTGATATATAATATGCTATAGTTTCCCTGACGCTAGGCAACGCGACCGCGTGATCCATGCGGCCGCGTCGCAAGTAACGGAAATCGGCGCAAATGAATTTGCAACCAGCGAATTCTGGGCTATTTTTGACCCAGTTTGCGGCCCAGAAAATACATATTAGAGGCTATAAAGTGGAGGAATGCATCCATGCATAGGGAGGCTCTCATAATTCACTTCTCATGATTTAGATTAGTTTTGAGAGGGGTTCTCTCCTCTCTCTCTTAGGATTTAGGACTTCTCTTAGTTTTAGGAGTAACTCTCAATCCCAGGTTCTTTATTTCTATTTATTTTCCCAATTTAGTTTATGAATTGTTCCAGATTACTTGAATTAATGTTATTTGAGGTATTTCAGTTATTATTGCTCTCTTTTATTTACATGATTATTGCTTCCCATCTGAAGGCATTCTTATTCCAGTAGATTTACTTTTCCCTTTTGGTTTTGGTTAAGAAATCAGTAACTCAGAAGTTATCCAACTTAACAGCATAATTGTTAATTGTTATCTTGCCAATTGAATTGAACTCCAATAATCCCAATCTTTTCTTAGGAAATAAATAGGATTCGAAGATCAAACCAATTTGTCCTTTGACCTTCCTTTGCTTTAGCAAAGGTTAACTAAGTGGAGTCAAGAGTCAATTTTCATTATTGTTGATAAAGATAACTGGGCTAGGACTTCCAATTTCTCATACCTTGCTAAGAGTTTATTTTACAGTTATTTATTTATTTTAATTGCCATTTAAATTACTTGCTCCCTATTCTCAAAACCCCAAGTTTACAATCTCCATAACCAATAATAAGAACATACTTCCCTGCAATTCCTTGAGAAGACGACCCGAGGTTTAAATACTCGGTTATCAATTTTAAAGGGGTTTGTTACTTGTGACAACCAAAACGTTTGTACGAATGGATTTTTGTCGGTTTAGAGACTATATCTACAACGCGACTGTTTTTGTGACATTCTTTACTGGCAAAAATCCTAACGTCAGTTGTTCTATTTAGTTATTCTTTACTAGGTAAGGGAAGGTCAAACAAGTTGGAATGTTGTTTCTATTCACAAGTTCCAATCCGCTCAATTGAAAAGGATTAGTGTCAGTGATTAGAGAGTATTCCAATAATAAACCCAATTACAATTTTTCTTTTAAGCACCCCAACTCAAGGGTTCCTTTCAATCAACTTCCCTTCAAGTTAAGGAACTACTCGCTCATTGTGAATGTAGAACTCATAACATAAGCAAGGGAATTAAAGGAAGACATGATAAATAAAACTCAAAGGAATCAATTAAAAATAAAAGTAATTCTTGTATTAATAAATTCTAAAATAATCCAATAGTAAAATTGAGTAAATTAAAGGACATGGAAGAGTAAATCCAAGTAAAGAAAACGAACTAGAATGACAAAGTCTTGATGAGGTAATAACTCTTCTCAATATCCCAATGCAAAGAGCAATAGAAATTAAAATCCTAAGAACTATGAATGTGTAGAGAGAAAACCTAGAGGAGGAGTAAAACTAGATCTAAAAACTAAAAACTATGTAGAATGAATGTTGTTTTTGGTTTCTGCATGTCCTCTGGCTCTAGTCTGCTTTTCTGGGCTGAAAACTGGGTCAAAATAGGGCCCAAAATCGCCCCCAGTGAATTCTGCAGATTATGCAGATCGCGCACGTCACGCGATCGCGTCATTCATGCGGACGCGTCATTCGGCGTTTTGCTTTGCCACGTGGGCGCGTCGTCCACGCCTCCGCGTCACTTGTGCTATTCCAACTCGCGCGATCACGTGAGGCATGCGGCCGCGTCACTGCGATTTCCTCTCTTTCGCGTGGTCGCGTGAGCCATGCGACCGCGTCACTTCTCGCTGGTCATCTCCTCAACTTCTTGTGTTCCTTCCATTTTTGCAATCTTCCTTTCCAATCTCCAACTCATTCATGCCCTATAAAGCCTGAAACATTTAACACACAGATCACGGCATCGAATGGAATAAAAGAGAATTAAAATGCGTAATTAAAAGTTTCTAGGGAGCAAGTTTTTAATCATGCAATAATTTTTGGAAGGAAATATAAATGCATGCTAATCATATGAATAAGTGGGTAAAGTTCATGATAAAACCACACAATTAAACACATTATAAACCATAAAATAGTGGTTTATCAACCTCCCCACACTTAAACATTAGCATGTCCTCATGCTTAGTTGAAGGAGATGAAATAAATGAGTAGGAACATGTAAAACTCATGCAATGCAATGCAACCTATATATGTGAATGCAATTATATGATTCTTGTCCACTTGATCAATAGTAAATAGGCTCTTCAAAATAATTACAAATCAAATTCCACTAATTCAATTCTCATACAGTAAGAATAGATAAAAATGCAAGAAGATAGCTCATGAAAGCAGGGAACATAGAATTTTAAGTATTGAACCCTCACTGATGATGTATGTATGCTCTAATCTCTCTAGTGTATAGGCCAATCACTCTATCCTTCTCTAATCATGTTCTCTAATTTTTGTTCTTCTCCTAATCAATCAACAACTTTTAATATACCAATGCAAACATCATGAGGTCTTTTCAAGGTTGTAATGGGGCCAAGGTAAAGGTAAGGATACATATATGGCTAAGTGAGCTTATAAACTGAATCTTTAATTAACCCAAGCTTTAACATAACCTATATATATTCTATATAACTTTAGAATTCATACCTAGCTACCCAGAATTTTCCTTTCACATTCCATACTCATGCATCAACTTTTTATCTTAATTTTATCATACATGCATTGATCTTTGAATTCTTAACTTAACATTGGGGTAATTTTGTCCCCTTATTTATTTATTGAATATTTTTGGTTTTTTTTTTCATAAGCATAAAAATAAACATAGCTTATCAATGCACATAGATTTTTAATTCTTATAGTTTCACATGAGTAGGTCTCCAAATTTCCATTATATTATCATGACACATTCCCTTATTATCTTTTTTTCCCACAATTTCTCATTCTTAATTAGCACACACAATTCTATCTTAAGCTAACCAAAGATTTAGTTTGGGATATATAATTATTTTTCCGCTTAAGGCTAGTAATGTGGTAAAATATAGAACAAATGGGATTTAAAAGCTCAAAGTGGCTAACAAAGGTAATTGAAAGGGTAGGTTTAATTTGGATAAGTGAGCTAAACAATTAATGGCCTCAATCATATGCAAACATACAAATATAATAAACATTGGACATATAGGATGGAACAAAATATAGATTGCAATCATAGAGAAGTAAACACACAAGAATAAAATAATTATGGTTAAATAATGTAACCATGCATAAAGGCTCAAATCTCACAGGTTGTGTGTTCTTTAGCTTAAAAATTATGTTCCAAATACAACTTCAAGCAAATTTAACATAAAAATTTTAATTAAAATTAGTGAAATTTTGTTCCAAAAATAGAGTCTTAGAAGAAACTTATTGTCTTTTCAATCAAGTAGAACATGCATGCAACTAATCTATTACTATGCAATTTATCCTATTCTACAAAAGGAAAAAAAACTAACTAAATATCCAAATTATTGGTGTTTAGGGAAGAGAAATTACCTCCGAAAGTCAGGTACTGACCGACCTCCCCATACTTAAGGCTTTGCACCGTCCTCGGTGCCATCTATCAGGAATAAAGGTGGGCTGGTGGCAGTATCTCCACAGTCTGGGCCATCATGGCTTCCTGTGCTGGTAAAGAAAGTGGAGTCCAGGGTGTCTGAGTCCTTAAATTTTCCCATAATCAGCTCCTTGAGGTATGTGAATCGGCGCTTGTTACGGCGCTCTCTCATCTTAGCTTTGTGTTCCTGCCGATCCAACCTTTGAGTATCTGATGGAGCAATTGGTCTGTTGTAGGTGCTTGTGGTGTTGAAGAAGGAATATCTTCAACCGGTTCAGTAGGGTGGCTTGTGGCGGCTGGTGGAGGTTTGATGTATTTCCTGTTAGGGACATACTGATCATCCCGTGGAAACATGGCTTTGGTGTCCCCAGCTCTATAGGAGACTCCGGCTGCTGAGACAAGATCTAAGACCAGGGCAGGAAAAGGTAAGTTGTCCGCAATTTGTACGTGTCCCATGGCATTTCGGATGTGTCTCGGTAGATTCAGAGGTTGGTCGGTAAGGATGCACCATAGTAGGACGGCCATGTCCGCAGTGAAGGAGGACTCGTGAGTGCTTGGAAAGATGTAATGGGACATGATCTATGCCCATACACGAGCCTCCAAGGTAAGTTCTGAAGCCGATATTCCCTTAGGGCGGGTACGATGGTATCCGTAGATCCATCTGCTGCCAGGTAGTGCGATAACTTTGAGAACGGCGTCCCAGTCAAATTGGTACATCTGGCACTTGAATGCGGCTTCTTGAAAGGCGTCCGATCCTTCTGGAATAGGGGAAAGACCTAGAGCTCTTTGAATGGCCTCTTCGGTAATGGGGGCTTGCTTCTAACGGACAAAGACAGATTGCAGGGTTGGCAGGTAAAAGTTGGAGTAGAACTCGACTACCCAAGAAAGATTGACCTGCCTCGGCTGTCTCTGTAGGAAATCCCATTGTCTCTGTGCAATTTGCGGCTCAACAAAGGTAGCAATATGGTTTGGGAGGAGAAGAAGGTATTCGTTGTTGTAGCTCCTTTCTGCCAGGATGGGGAACATCTGCTCACAGTAGCGACAGTGTCCTTTGCTGGGAAGGCTTTTTCTTTATTATCAACCTTTATAATCCTCTTAGTTCTTTTTGTTGAGGGTTTAACCGCAGTTGAAGAGGGTTCTGCCACTAATGCTCTTTTTGTTCCTCTTCTTGCTGGTAGTTTGGGAGTAGCTTTCTCTTTTCCTTTCTTGGTGGCCATCCTAAAAAAGGGAAGAGAGAGTAAATTAAATTGAAAGAGATAGAGAAAGGAAGAGGATTGTATGAGTGATAATCAATGCACGGCAAAGAATATGTAATTAACACATGGTCATGACTACATGTGAAAAGTTCATCAATGGAAAAATAGCAAGTGCATGTTTGGGTGATTAGATGCAAGATGTTTATTGGCATGCTGGCAAAGGTATGAGTAGCATAGATCAAGCATCATTCGTAACAAACCATCACGTTTGTATTGGCAATTATATTCAACGAATAAAATATGAAAGGGGTTTTGTGAAAAACAGGCATTTAATAGTAGAATAGAATAACGGAGAAAAAAGGCATAATACCATATTGGCGTTTTCACAAACACATAACATGCATGGTAAGTAGGGTATAGAAAGTATTAAATTAAACATGCAAGCAATCTTTTTAAAAGCAATATATAATTGCCAAACAAATTTACAACAATCCACAAGCATATAATGAGAATTAATTACTCAAGTAAAATTCCAACACCAAGTAAAAAGGAAAAAGAAAGAAAAAGAAAATATGGATAATGAAAGGAAAAAGAAAAAAGAAAAGAAAGTAAAATATAAAAATAAGAAGAATAATAGAAAAGTAAGGGAAGAAGAAGAAAAGAAAACCTTGTTAATGGGGGTGAGAGAGAGGGTGTGTGTGTAGAAAGTGAGAAAGAAGGAAGAAGGGAGAAAGAAGAAATAAGGGGGAAAGAGAAAATAGGATTTGGGGAAAAGAAAGATAAGATAATTGGCAAATCAGGAGAGCTGTGCGGTGCAAGCGACGCGGCCGAGTAGGGCACGCGGTCGCGCGACTTGCGCTTATACTGATTAACGCGGGCTCGTCGGTCGCGCGGTCGCATGACCCGTTTCATGCACCTGGCGCGAGGGCAGCCTTGCGCTTGCACAACTCTCTGTTCAAATTCTGATTTTTCCAAATTTTTGGGTGACGCGATCGCGTAGGGCATGTGATCGTGTGAGTGGCCATTAGAAGGGTATGACGCAGTCGCGTCGGTCACGCGGCTGCGTGAGAAGAATTGTGCGTTTAGCACCAATCCAGCACCACTCTAGCACAACTTTCGGTCGTGCACCCTTTTCACGTCGAATTCCAGGGCACGCGGCCGCGTGGGTGACACGGTCGCATGGGAGGCCAATGTTCCCATTTGACGTGGACGCGTCGGCGACGCGGCCGCATGGGGCGTTTTGTGCCATTGGCACGCCTCCAGTCACGCTCTTGCGGGACTCTCTGTTTGTTTTATTATATCCTCCCATCTCCTGCGACGCGGACGCGTCAATGATGCAGTCGCGTCGCGTAACACATTTTTTTAAAAATAAAAGTATATAAATGCAGATACACGAAATGTACTAATTAAGAGAAGAGTTAGTAAATAGAAAAACTAAGAATAAAGAAAAGAACGATCATACCATGGTGGGTTGTCTCCCACCTAGCACTTTGCTTTAATGTCTGTAAGTTGGACGCTCCACAAACTCAGGCTTCGGCTATGTGGGGATCTTCCAAAAGGAAGATCTCGAGCTCCTTATTTTTCTTCAGCTTCTCGCCATGGTATAACTTTAAACGATGTCCATTAACTTTGATAAGTTCAGAGCTTGAAGGATGGCTTAGGTGATAAACTCCGTATGGTTCGGCCTTCTCTACTCTGTATGGACCTTCCCATCTTGATCTCAACTTGCCTGGCATGAGCCTTAGTCGAGACTTGTAAAGGAGGATTAAATTCCCAGGTTGGAACTCTTTTCTCTTGATGTGCTGATCATGTACAGCCTTCATCTTCTCCTTGTATAGTCTTGAGTTCTCATAAGCTTCTAGGCGATGGCTTTCTAATTCTTGCAGTTGCAATTTCCTTTCAGCTCTGGCTTTCTCAATTCCCATGTTGCACTCCTTTACTGCCCAAAAGGCTTTGTGTTCTACTTCAACAGGGAGATGACAAGCTTTTCCATAAACTAAGTGGAAAGGACTCATCCCAATGGGTGTTTTGTATGCTGTTCTATATGCCCAGAGTGCATCTTGTAGCCTGGTGCTCCAGTCTCTTCTATGAGGTTTGACTATCTTCTGCAAGATACGCTTTATCTCTCTATTTGATACCTCGGCTTGCCCATTAGTCTGAGGATCGTAGGCTGTTGCAACCTTATGAATTATCCCATGCTTCTTCATTAATCCTGTTAGTCTCCTGTTGCAAAAATGGGTGCCTTGATCGCTCACGATTGCTCGTGGTGATCCAAAGCGACAAATAATGTGGTTTCTCACAAAGGAAACAACAGTGTTAGCATCATCAGTGCGGGTAGGAATCGCTTCCACCCATTTGGAAACGTAATCCACAGCTAACAATATATAAAAATAACCATTAGAATTTAGAAATGGACCCATGAAGTTAATGCCCAAAACGTCAAAGATTTCACAGAAAAGCATAATTTGTTGAGGCATCTCATCCCTCTTGGATATATTACCAAATTTTTGGCATGGGAAACAAGATCTACAAAATTCAGCAGCGTCTCTAAAAAGAGGAGGCCACCAGAATCCACAGTCTAATATTTTTCTAGCTGTTCTTTGAGGGCCAAAATGTCCTCCACTCTCAGATGAGTGACAGGCCTCTAAGATGGACTGGAATTCTGATTGAGGCACACACTGTCTAATTACCTGGTCAGCGCCACATCTCCATAAATATGGGTCATCCCATATATAATATTTAGACTCGCTTTTTAGCTTATCTCTTTGATGCTTAGAAAAGTTTGGAGGAAAGGTGCGGCTAACTAGATAATTAGCTACAGGTGCATACCAAGGGACTACCTCAGATACTGCTTGCAGGTTATCAAATGGGAAATTATCAGCTATAGGAGTGGGATCATCTGTAATGTGCTCAAGGCGACTCAAATGGTCTGCCACTAAATTCTGGTTACCACTCCTATCTTTAATTTCTAAATCAAATTCTTGTAATAGCAGTATCCAACATATAAGCCTTGGTTTGGACTCCTTTTTAGCTAATAGATACTTTAGAGCTGCGTGATCTAAGTACACTACTACCTTCGTACCAAGTAAATAGACTCAGAATTTATCCAGAGCAAAAACAATAGCAAGAAACTCTTTCTCAGTAGTAGTGTAATTGGACTGAGCGGCATCTAAAGTTTTAGACGCATAAGCAATAACAAAGGGGTCCTTACCTTCACGCTGAGCCAGTGCTGCTCCTACTGCATGGTTGGAGGCGTCGCACATTATTTCAAATGGCTGGCTCCAGTCTGGTCCTCTCACTATTGGAGCTTGAGTCACGGCGGTCTTCAGCCTATCAAACACTTGTTTGCAATCCTCATTGAACTCGAACTCAATATCTTTCTGCAGTAGCCTGGATAAGGGAAGTGCTACCTTACTGAAGTCCTTAATGAATCTCCTGTAAAAACCTGCATGGCCAAGGAATGAACGGACTTCCCTCACAGAAGAGGGGTAAAGTAAACTAGAAATAACATTCACCTTTGCTAGATCTACAGAAATGCCAGTATTAGACACAACATGTCCTAGTACAATACCTTGTTTTACCATAAAGTGACATTTTTCAAAATTTAATACAAGGTTTGTACTAACACATCTATCTAATACTCTAGATAATCCATCTAAGCAAAGGGTAAAGGAATCACCATATACACTAAAATCATCCATAAAAACATCCATACAGTCCTCAATAAGATCGGAGAAAAGACTCATCATGCATCTTTGGAAGGTAGCTGGTGCATTGCACAAGCCAAAGGGCATTCTCTTGTAAGTATAAGTCCTAAAAAGACATGTAAAAGTGGTCTTTTCCTTATCCTCAGGAGCTATATGAATCTGGAAATAACCTGTGTAACCATCTAGAAAACAATAATGTGATTTACCTGACAGGCGATTCAGCATTTGATCAATGAATGGAAGAGGATAGTGATCCTTACGAGTGGCCTGGTTGAGGCGTCTATAGTCAATGCAGACCCTCCAGGCGTTCTGAACTCTGGTTGCAATGAGATCTCCATGCTCATTCTTCACTGTAGTGACTCCAGACTTCTTGGGCACCACTTGTACTGGGCTTACCCATTCACTGTCTGAAATGGGGTAGATGATATCTGCCTCCAGTAGTCTGGTCACTTCCGTCTTGACAACCTCTAAGATAGTGGGGTTCAGTCTTCTCTGGGGTTGACGGACAGGTCTTGCTCCCCCTTCTAAAAATATCCTATGCTCACAGACTTGAGGGTTGATGCCTACTATTTCTGCCAAACTCCAACCAATTGCCTTCGTGTGCCTCCTCAGCACACTAAGTAACTGCTCTTCCTGTTGAGAAGTGAGTTCCCTTGCAATGATAACTGAAAACTTCTGCTCGTCCTCAAGGTAAGTGATAAACCACTATTTCATGGTTTATCTTGTGCTCAATTGAGTGGTTTTTACAACTCTTTACCCATTTATTCATACTAATCGCATGCTTTATGTCTTCCTTCCTGATTTTGTGCTATGATTGAAAACATGCTTCTTTGGCCTTTATATTGCTAATATTAATCCTCTCTTATCACCATTAGATGCCTTGATATGTGTGTTAAGTGATTTCAGAGATCAGTAAGCATATTTGAGGTGTGGAGGAAGGGGTTTTAATTCTAACTTCTGGTCATGGTCAGGCTCTGGGTTGTCTGGAGCTGGTAATAATGGTAAAGCACTGTCATTGTCCCCTGAGAATGTCCCCACACTTGGACCTTGTCCTATGTACTTCTCTTCAAATTCCTCCTGGTGAACTTCAGCCACGGTTTCATCTATAATGTCACACTGGAGGATAGAATGATCCTCTGGAGGATGCTTCATAACTCCATTCAGATTGAAGGTTACTACTCGGCCGTCTATTTCAAAAGAGTATGTTCCTGAAAAAGCGTCTAATTTAAACTTCGAGGTCTTCAGGAATGGTCCTCCGAGTAGGATTGATGATGGCTTCTCTGAGTCATTTTGGGGCATCTCCAGGATATAAAAATCAATGGGAAATGTGAGCCCCTTAATGCCCACTAATACATCTTCAGCAACTCCAGCCACTGTAATAATGCTTTTATCTGCTAACACAAAATGAGCTGCCGACCTTTTTAAGGGAGGGAGCCTCAAAATATCATATATAGACAAAGGCATTATACTCACACATGCTCCTAAATCACACATGCAGTCAGAAAATACTACACCACCAATAGTACAATTAACCATACATGGACCTGGGTCACTACACTTTTCAGGTAAACCTCCCATTAAAGCAGATATGGAACTTCCTAAAGGAATAGTTTCTAATTCATTAATTTTGTCTTTATGTATACATAAATCTTTTAGAAACTTTGCGTATTTAGGTACCTGTTGAATAACATCAAAAAGAGGAACAATTACCTCCACCTTTTTGAATATCGCTACCATTTTGGGATCAGGTTCCAGCTGTTTCCTGGGCTTCCTTGCAAGTTGTGAAAATGGAATGGGAGTGGTGTCTTCTGCAGTGTCTGCGCCCTTTGGTGCTTCTTCCTGTGGTTGAACTTCTTCTTTTTCATCTATGTCCTATATGTCTTCTTCCTCTTCAACATCTTCTATTTCCACTACCTCTTCAGCTGAGGCGTGTTCTGGTGGGCTTGGCTCCTTCTGATTCCTCTCCTGCAGTGTGGTTCCGGACCTTAGGGTGATGGCATTAATGCCACCCTTTGGATTAGGTAATGGTTGAGAGGGGATTCCACTGGAGCTCAAGGGCTGGTTATTAGAGTTATTCATTGATCCAATCTGTGAGACAAGAGCTTGTAAAGTAGAGTTCAGACCATTTAGTGTAGCATAAAGGTTATTTTCCATGGTCTGTTGTCTCCGATCAATGGATTGTAGTAAGTCATCATTAGAAGATGAAGAAGGATATGTAATTTGAGAGGTCTGCTGTTGGGTATTCTGTAGTCCTTGGGATTGCCTCAGGTGAGGTGCTCTGTAAGGCTGGTTCTGGTTCTGCTGTATGTTGTTGTTGTTATTCCACCTCTGATTTTGCTGATTATCTCTGCCTCCTCTGTTGTTGTTGTCCCTCCAATTCTGGTTAGAATTGTCCTACCATCCATGGTTGTAATTTCCACCTTGATTGTACCCTTGGTTGGGGCGGTCATAGAAGTTATGAGTGGCTACCACGGTGTTGTCTTCCTGCTGGAGCTGCGGACATTCGTCAGTATAATGGCTATAATCAGTACAGATTCCATAAACTCTTTGTGGGACTAACTGTTGGCTTTGCTGTGGTGGAGAAGGTTGAGCTTGCTGAACTTGTTGTTGATTCAATTGCATTTGCTTCAGCAAGTTGGTCATTTCACAGATACTCTGAGTTAGAGCAGCAGTCTCTCTGCTAAAGGATACTTTTGCAATGGCTTTTGAACGGCCTTGTTTCTGCCTGTGATTCCGAGTAGATTCAGCTAAGTCACTGATCAATTGCCATGCCTCATCAGTGGTCTTGTACTTTTTCATAGACCCATTGCTAGCACTTTCCAATGTGGTCTTATCTTGGGGCCTCATGCCCTGTGTGACGTAACCGAGCAACACTATCTTGTCAATCATATGGTGGGGGCATGCTTCCAGAAGATTATTGAAGCGCTCCCAGTATTCATAGAGAGTCTCAGATTCGTCCTGAACAATCATGGAAATGTCTTTCCTCAGTTTATCAGTAACTTCAGCTGGAAAGAACTTTTCCAAAAATTCTCTTCTAAGTGTATCCCAGTTGGATACAGTTGCTGCGGGTTGAGTGTAATACCACTCTCTTGCCTTTCTCTCAAGAGAAAACGGGAAAGCTTTCAACAGAATTGAAGTTTCATCTGCACCGTCACGCCTGACAGTAGAACATGCTGCTTGAAAATCTCTCAGGTGCTTGATAGGCTCTTGAGTAGGTAAGCCATGAAACTTGGGCATCAAATTGAGTAGTGCAGTCTTTATTTCAAAGTCTGTAGCCATCGTTGGGTGATGTGCTTGAAACGGTTGCATTGTAAAATCAGGGGCTCCAGCCTCCTGGATAGTAACTCTCCTATGTTCTGCCATGTCACCTACACGTAAATCAACCGAATCAGTAGAACGGGGGCTGGTTTCTTCCTCAAATGACGTTTCAGATCCGCCCTCAGAGAGGACTAACCGTCGCCGAGCTTGCCTTATTCGTGAAATAGTTCTTTCAATCTCAGGATCGAATACTGGCAAGCTTGGATCAGGAAGTGAACGTGTCATCTAGCGAAAGAAACAAGCAGCTCATAGTAGCAAGATAAAATAAAATGCAAATAAATAAATTCCAATTAATAACTTTATCACTCTATTGCAACTCCCCGACAATGGCGCCAAAAATTGACATGGCAAAAATTGGCAAATTAAGAATTGTTATGAGATATGCGTTGCAAGTATAGTTCTTAATCAACCAGAAATCTGCTTATCAATTTAGAAGGGTTGTCACAAAAATTAAAATTAAAATATTGGGAGTATGAATCCCAGGTCGTCTCCCAACGAGTTGAAGAAAGGTGTGCTATTTTATTTATCAGATGTTTTCAAAATTATTTGAGTTGAATAACAGGAAATTAAATTGGAGAAATTAAATAATTTAAATAGAAGCCTTGACTGGGAGTAGATTAGTTGGAAGCCCTATTCTTGTTGCAGTACTCTCAAGATTAATTGATAATTGAAGGTTGTTCTGTTTAGTTATTCTTTACTAGGTAAGGGAAGGTCAAACAAGTTGGAATGCTGTTTCTATTCACAAGTTCCAATACGCTCAATTGAAAAGGATTAGTGTCAGTGATTAGAGAGCATTCCAACAATAAACCCAATTACAATTTTTCTTTTAAGCACCCCAACTCAAGGGTTTCTTTCAATCAACTCCCCATCAAGTTAAGGAACTACTCGCTCATTGTGAATGTAGAACTCATAACATAAGCAAGGAAATTAAAGGAAGACATGATAAATAAAACTCAAAGGAATCAATTAAAAATAAAAGTAATTCTTGTATTAATAAATTCTAAAATAATCCAATAGTAAAATTGAGTAAATTAAAGGACATGGAAGAGTAAAGCCAAGTAAAGAAAACGAACTAGAATGACGAAGTCTTGATGAGGTAATAACTCTTCTCAATATCCCAATGCAAAGAGCAATAGAAATTAAAATCCTAAGAACTATGAATGTGTAGAGAGAAAACCTAGAGGAGGAGTAAAACTAGATCTAAAAACTAAAAACTGTGTAGAATGAATGTTGTTTTTGGTTTCTGCATGTCCTCTGGCTCTAGTATACTTTTTCGGACCAAAAACTGGGTCAAAACAGGGCCCAAAATCGCCCCCAATGAATTCTACAGATTATGCAGATCGCGCACGTCACGCGATCGCGTCATTCATGCGGACGCGTCATTCGGAGTTTTGCTTTGCCACGCGGGCACGTCGTCCACGCCTCCACGTCACTTGTGCTATTCCAACTCGCGCGGTCACGTGAGCCATGCGGCCGCATCACTGCGATTTCCTCTCTTTCGCGCGGTCGCGTGAGCCATGCGGCCGCGTCACTTCTCGCTGGTCATCTCCTTAACTTCTTGTGTTCCTTCCATTTTTGCAAGATTCCTTTCCAATCTCCAACTCATTCATGCTTTATAAAGCCTGAAACATTTAAGACACAGATCACGGCATCGAATGGAATAAATGAGAATTAAAATGCGTAATTAAAAGTCTCTAGGGAGCAAGTTTTCAATCATGCAATAATTTTTGGAAGGAAATATAAATGCATGCTAATCATATGAATAAGTTGTTAAAGATCATGATAAAACCACACAATTAAACACATTATAAACCATAAAATAGTGGTTTATCAAGGGCCCACAGGAATAAAATCCTGGCCTAAGCGGCTAAACCAAGCTGTCCCTAACTATGTGCTTGTGGTGTGAAGGTATCAAGTGAAAACTTGAGACTAAGCGGTTAAAGTCGTGGTCCAAAGCAAAAAGAGTGTGCTTAAGAGCTCTGGACACCTCTAACTGGGGACTATAGCAAAGCTGAGTCACAATCTGAAAAGGTTCACCTACTTATGTGTCTGTGGCATTTATGTATCTGGTGGTAATACTGGAAAACAAAATGCTTAGGGTCACGGCCAAGACTCATAAAGTAACTGTGTTCAAGAATCAACATATTGAACTAGCAGAATCAATAACACTATCTGAATTCTGAGTTCCTATAGAAGCCAATCATTCTGAACTTCAAAGGATAAAGTGAGATGCCAAAACTATTCAGAAGCAAAATGCTAAGAGCCCCGCTCATCTAATTAAGACTGATCTTCATAGATGTTTTCGGAATTTATTGTTATTTCTCTTCTTTTTATCCTACTTTGTTTTTAGTTGCTTGGGGACAAGCAACCATTTAAGTCTGGTGTTGTGATGAGCGGATAATTTATACGCTTTTGGCATTGTTTTTAGGTAGTTTTTAATATGTTTTAATTACTTTTTAGTATATTTTTATTAGTTTTTATTCAAAAATCACATTTCTAGACTTTACTATGGGTTTGTGTGTTTTTTTGTGATTTCATGTATTTTCTGGCTGAAATTGAGGGACCTGAGCAAAAATCTGATTCAGAGGCTGAAAAAGGACTGTAGATGCTGTTAGATTCTGACCTCCCTGCACTCAAAGTGGATTTTCTGGAGCTACAGAAGCCCAATTGGCGCGCTCTCAATTGCGTTGGAAAGTAGACATCCTGGTCTTTCCAGCAATATATAATAGTCCATACTTTGCCCGAGATTTGATGGCCCAAATCGGCGTTCCAAGTCAGCATAAAAATTCTGGCGTCAAAACGCCAGAACTGGCATAAAAGCTGGAGTTAAACACCCAAACTGGCGCCAAAGCTGGCGTTTAACTCCAAGAAAAGTCTCTACATGTGAAAGCTTCAATGCTCAGCCCAAGCACATACCAAGTGGGCCCGGAAGTGGATTTCTGCATCATTTATTTATTTCTGTAAATCCTAGGTTACTAGTTCTCTATAAATAGGACCTTTTGCTATTGTATTTTCATCTTTTGATTGAAGGGATCAATCTTTAGTTCATCTTTTGATCTCTTGATCACGTTTTGAGGGTTGGCCTCACGGCCATGCCTAGACCTTCTGTTCTTATGTATTTTCAACGGTGGAGTTTCTACACCACATAGATTAAGGTGTGGAGCTCTGCTGTTCCTCATGAATTAATGCAAAGTACTATTGTTTTTCTATTCAATTCAAGCTTATTCTTATTCCAAGATATTCACTCGCACTTTAACCTGATGAATGTGATGATCCGTGACACTCATCATCATTTTCACCTATGAACGCGTGCCTGACAACCACTTCCGTTCTATCTGCAATAGCTTGAGTGTGTATCTCTTAGCCTCCATTCTGAAAGATCGGAGTCTTCGTGGTATAAGCTAGAATTATTGGCGGCCATTCTTGAGATCCGGAAAATCTAAACCTTGTCTGTGGTATTCCGAGTAGGATCTGGGATGGGATGACTGTGACGAGCCCCAAACTCGCGAGTGTTGGGCGTAGTGACAGATGCAAAAGGATCAATGGGTCCTATTCCAACATGATCGAGAACCAACAGCTGATTAGCCGTGCGGTGACAGCGCATTTGGACCATTTTCACTGAGAGGACGGGAGGTAGCCATTGACAACGGTGATACCCAACATACAGCTTGCCATGGAAAGGAGTATGAATGATTGGATAAAGACAATAGGAAAGCAGAAGTTCAGGAGGAACAAAGCATCTTCATACGCTTATCTGAAATTCTCACCAATGAATTACATAAGTATTTCTATCTTATCTCATATTTTATTCATCTTTTAATTATCAATTCTCCATAACCATTTGAATCCGCCTGACTAAGATTTACAAGATGACCATAGCTTGTTTCAAGCCGACAATCTCTGTGGGATCGACCCTTACTCACGTAAGGTTTATTACTTGGACGACCCAGTACACTTGCTGGTTAGTTGTGCGGAATTGTGAAAAAGAGTTGAGATTACAATTGTGCGTACCAAGTTGTTGGCACCATTGATGATCACAATTTTGTGCACCAATGAACATATTCATGCTTACTTGTTTTAGTATGCTTTAAGTTGAATCTTGTGATGGATATGGAGCTTAGGATTGCCTTTGGCGTCCCGGGGTCTTATATCCTACATCACTGGGAACTGTTACCATACTGAGAACCTCCGGTTCTCATAGCATATCTTTGTTGTGTTTTTCAGATGCAGGTCGTAACCCACGTCGGTGAGTTGCTTTGGATGGTGACAGAAGCGGAGGATCCTGAATTATTTTGGAGTCTTTTTGGTTATCTATTTATACATCTCTCTTTTGTATTTTGTTTAGCCTAGATGCTTGTATTATGAGAGAAAAACTTGTATAAGCTATTTTTTAAACCGTTAGGTTTCTATATGGTCTGTATATGGCTAGTCGGCTTAAACTCCGCGAGTCGAGGCTAGTTTCTTATGATATTATACTATTATACTATTACCTTGTTTATATCACTTCTGTTTCTTATGCCTTATGATAGTACGCTTTGCGCTTTTCAAATCCAATATTTGAGCTATATCTTTCATCGGGCTTCTAGATATTATATTATTCTTCTATATTATACGTATGAGCTGTAGAACTGTCGTACTCTCTGGTTAACCTTTGCTTTACGACGCGAGGTAAGGCTTAGGCTAATTAGGGTGTTATGCTTAGGCTAGTGAGAGTGTGCATCATCTAAGTGTGAAAAATGGGTGTTTTCCATTTTTATTAAAAATTTTAGAAATTGGGTACATACTCATGCATTGAATGTTGAATCATATGCATTAATCTTTTTGTATATATTATGTAACTAAAAAAAAGAGAAAAAAAGGAAAAGGAAACGAGAAAACAATAAAAAGGGGACAAATGTTACCCTAAAAAGAAATATTTGAAAAATAAATGCATATGTGATATGAATTGAAAGAATGCATGAATGTGGGAAAAAAGTGAATAATGGGTAGTTAGGTTTTGCATTAGAGTTAAATAGGTTGTCATAGGTTAGGTGAAAGTTTAAGTTAATCAAAGATTCAAATTCAAGTCCACTTAGCCAAATACAATCTTACCTTATCCCTAGCCTCATTACAACCCTTGAAAAGTTCTCATGATACTTGTATGCATACATTGAATAATTATTAATTGTTAGAAGAAAAATAAGTCTTGAAAAGTAAGATTAGAAGAGAATTGAGTGAATCAACCCTAAATACTTGAGTGATTAGAGAGTATACACATCCGGTGAGGGGTTCGATTGCTCAATTCTATGTTTCCTCCTTTTACGACCTCTTATCTTGCAAGTTATTATATATTTTAGAGCTCAAATGCATTTATGGGTTGCATTGGTTGCTATATTGTTTAAGCCTTCTATGTTTACATGTTTACTTAGAAGTTTATTTGTTTTGAACAAGTAGATATAAATAGATACAAGTAGATAAATAGATAGAAATAGACAGAATAGATATACATAGTTTACTTTTAATAAATATTGAATATTCCTTGATCTTGTCATTCTTGATGTTTAACATGAGCACATGCTATTGTTTAAGTGTGGGAAGGTTGATAAACCCATATTTTATGATGATTTTTAGGTTGAAATGGGTGGATTTTATCAACTTGTCTTGCACTTATTCATTGAAAATGCATAGTTTTGTAAATTTCTCCTAATTGTACTTAATGATAAAAAAACATACTTTTTATGCTTGAAAATTACTAAATTTAATTCATTGTTATCCGATTCGATGTCTTGATATATTTTTTTGAGTGATTGAAGATTTACAAGGCAAGAATGGCTTGAAGAAATGAAGAAAAAGCTTGCAAAAGTGGAGAATTCATGAAGAAATGATGATTGGAGATTTTCATAGTTGTGTGTATGAATGGGTCATGTGTACGGATCATTCACAAATTGCGCGTACGCATGGTAGATGCATACACATGACCCCAATCTCGTGCCTCACTTAAAATGGTACATGACTTGCATTTCTGGCTCAATTTTGGCCTAATCCAACTCATTTCTAAAGCATTTGAAGGCAAGACTCAAGAGGGATTAACAAAGTAGTGTAGGAAGTAGTATAGTAGAGTTTAGAATTATGTTTTAGGTAGAATTCCTAGAGAGAGAAGCTCTCTCTTCTCTCTAGGATTTTAGAATGTTTAGCTTAGTTTCTTCTTAGTTTTAGGGTTTAATCTTGTTTTAATTTAGTTTCTTCTTAGTTTTAGGGTTTAATCTTGTTTTAATCTAGTTTCTTTTACTTTTTATTATTCTAGCGCCTTAGTTTACTTAGTTTTTATTGTTAGTTTCTTATTCTTGCTACCTTTAGTTTATGAACAATTGTTGATTTCAATTTTTCTTTAATGCAATTTGGTGTTTTTATGTTTAATGATGTTCATTTTAGTTGTTATTATTGCTTGCTTGCATGTGGTAGTTATAAATTTTATAATTCTTGCAATTTACCATGTTTTATTTTTATGCATTTCAAGTATTTGTGAAAATGCCTTTCTTAGTTTTATAGTAGAATTTTGCATTCTTGGCTTAGAATTGAGGACTTAGGTGACCTTGAGCCATTGATGTCCAATACTGATTGATAATTTAGGGTTGTTAGTTGGTTTTGTTTTTACTGACGCTAGCCTTTGATTAAGTCTAATTAGTGAGTTGGCTATAACTTGTGGATTAAGATCAAGTATGCCTATTTGACTTTCCTGCGATGTTAGAGGATGATGAAGTGGGATTAACTCTTCTTAATTGCCATGTTTGTGGTCAATGACTTGGATAGAAAACCTTAACTTTCAATCCTTGTTAAGATGGCTTTTAGCACTTAAATTGCCTTATTTTCTTCTTTATTTTCTTGCCATTTAATTTCTTTTCAATTGCTATCACAACCCCATTTTTCCTTATAGCCAATGATACGCAGACCTCACTATAATTCTTTTGAGAGACGACTCGGGATTTAAAACTCCCGGCTTTTATTCATTTGAATTCGTGACAATCTTTTTAAATTCTAACATGGGCCATTTGTTAGTTTGGAACTATACTTACGATGAGATTATTTTTGAGAAATTCTGAACCAATGCTTGGCCCGCGTCAACCGCTGAATCTGATGATAAACAGGTTACCGGCACATTTTCCAAAAAAATTGTCGGTAAATTGATAAACCACTATTTTATGGTTTATTTTGTATTGAATTTAGTGGATTTTATCCATTTTTCTCACACTTATGCATATAATTCGCATGTTTTACATTTTCCTTCCTAATTTTATGCTATTGTTGAAAACATGCTTCTTTGGCCTTAAAATTGCTAATTGTTAATCCTCTTTTATTACCATTCGATGCCGTGATATGTGTGTTCAGTGTTTTCAGGTTTTATAGGTCAGGAATGGCTTAGAGGATGGAAAGGAAGCATGCAAAAGTGGAAGGAACACAAGAAATCAAGTATTTTAGAATCTGGTAGCGATGCGCACGCATGGATGACACATACGCGTGACTTGTGCAGCAGGCATACGACGCGCACGCGTGGCCAATGAAAAGTCCAGTGATACGTACGCGTGACTGACGCGTACGCGTGACAGAGCGTTACGTACTGCAATTATCAGAAAACGCTCGGGGTGATTTCTGGGCTGCTTTGGACCCAGTTTCAGGCTTGAAAATACTGATTAGAGGCTGCAGAGTGGGGTTGGAAAGGGGGATCAATCATTCACTTTTCATATTCACAATTTTAGGTTTTAGATGTAGTTTTCTAGAGAGAGGGGCTCTCTCTAGGTTTAGGGTTTCTTCTCTTTAGGTTCAGGTTCAATCTTACTTTAATTTAGTTTTTGTCTTACTTTTATTTGTTTAAGCACTTTAGTTTATCTTCTTCTCTTATTAGTTTCCCTTTTTCTCCATTTTTATGTTTATGAGCTCTTGTTACATTTGATTTCTTTTAATACAATTTATGTTTCTCATGTTATTGTTACTCTCTTTAATTGTTAGTCATTGATGCTTACAATTGGTTGTTTAGATTTAATATTCCTTGTTAATTTTCTATCTTTTTTTATGCCTTCTAAGTGTTTGATAAAATGCTTGGTTGGGTTTTAAATTAGATTTTTGCATTCTTAGCTTGGATTGAGTAAATTGGAGACTCTTGAATTGTCAAAGTCTCTTGTTGGTTGGTGATTGAAAGCTGCTAGTTAGCTTGAGATTCACTAACTCTAGTCTTTGATTAAGACTTGTGAACTCAAGTTGATTTGCTCACTTGACTTACCTTCAATTGTTAGAAGTTAACTAAGTGAGAGAAATTTGTAATTACCATCACAATTGACAATGATAACGAGGATAGGAATTCCGATTCTCAACCCTTGCTAGGATTTTTCTTAGTTATTAGTTATTTTCTTGTTATTTACATTCCTTGCTTATTAAACTCAAAACCTAAAAAGATACAATCTCATAACCAATAATAAACATACTTCCCTGCAATTCCTTGAGAGACGACCCGAGGTTTAAATACTTCGGTTAATTTTATTGGGTTTGTATTTGTGACAAACAATTTGAACATTGACCGAGGATAATTTGTTGGTTTAGAACTAAACTTACAACACGATATTTTTTTGAAAATCTTTACCGACATTTTTTTTCCGTCAAGTTTTTGGCGTCGTTTACTGGGGAATTGCAAATGTGTGCCTTATTATTGGTTATTGTGAATATTGTGAATATGTTTGGCTTTTTGTTTCTTTGTTAGTTGTTTCTAGTTTTAGGAGTCTATTTTTATTATTTTTTATTAGTTTTTGTTTTTATTTTCTCTTGTTACTATGAATTCTCACCCTTTTGGCTATGACTGTGGTTACAATTATGTTGTAGTAAGTAGAGATTACAATGAAGGCTTGCATCAAGGATGAGACAATCAAAGATGGAAGGAGCCACAAGGATTTGATCAACCCTCTTGGCTACAACCTCCTTCAATGTACTATGAGCAACAACGATGCCATGATGCATACCAAGACAATAGTTATGGTGGACCTCTTCGTGACAATCAACAACCACCACTATATACCTATGAATCCCCTCCTCAATATAGCCCTCAACCACCATACTCACATGCCTCATCCTACCAAACACTTCCATATAACCCTAATCCATATCCACCATACCAACCACCGTATGAACCATACGAACCATACATAGAACCACCACCATTCCAACTTCAATACCTCCAAGAACTACCCTCTCCATACTATTACCAAGATACACCACCTCCAATGTGTGCGAGCTTTCAACCACAATATGATCCTAATTATGTTAGCTAAGCGGAACAAGAGCCGCAGGATCATTTTAAGGAAGCAATGGATCGACTTCAAGCAACCATCCATCAAATGGAGCGAGAGGAAAGCCGGAAAACACACGAAGCTCTCATCGCTAACGAATCTCAACTTGAGAATAAGGGATTGAAGTGTGTTGTGCAATAAGTAGAAAAGATGGAGAGCGTTAAACTGCCACATCCTTATCATGATGAACCACCCTCTTATCGTGAACCTTTCCTCCCAAGTAATGAACCCTCATATCTACTCCAATCTCTAATGGATGACACTCTTGGTGTTCTTATTCAAGGGCAAATAGAGATGCAAAGGGAGGTACTAGAATTCACGGCTGCCTTGACTGAGGTAGTAAGTCGACTAGCTTCACAATGTTTGGACACTCAAAGTACACTCATGGTCGTATGTGGAGAATCTAATGAAGAGTGTAGCATGAAAGAGATATTAGAAACTCTGGTGGAAAGTGAGGAATGTGACTTTGTATTGGAACAATTGGAGGAAGCCAAAATTGTTGAAGAGGAAGAAGTGGTTGAAGACTTAGGAGATGCTGAACCTCCATGGGAATCTAGAGTTGTAGAGTATTCCTCCAAGAAGCTTGAAATTAATGTTGAGGAGGCTAGTGCACAACCTCTAAGGCATATTCCCTATGAAGAATAGGACAGAATAGATCAAGAGGCGAGTTCCCTTGGTGATGATGATCATGAATCAAGCCATCCTAGTAATGAATTTGCACCCATGAATGAAATCCTTGAGTTAAAGAGCCTTCTCCCAATGAAATTGAAAGCAACATTGAGGTAGATTTCTCTCAATCTCATAGTTATAATGTGAGTGGCGGAGAAGAGTTGGATGAACTCGGTGAGAAAAAGCTTGAAAGTGAAGAATCTTTTCAAAAGGTGGAAGTCCATCGGCAAGGTTAGACGGGAGTTGAATATGCTTTGTCAAGATTGTTGGAGACTCCTCTACTTAGGTTGCCGTCTACTCCTTCATTTGAGTGGGTAAAACTTATCTGTATTAGCTTTATTGTCCCACTTGAGTATGGTATGCTTGAAACGGATGGCCAACTTAGGAGGCTTTGTGGCATTAAGCGTAAGAGAAGGATGTTTAGTGGTTGGAGTTGCAAATCAAGGCTCATCAAGGTTGAGAATTCAAGAGCAAGATGCAAGGGCTGGACTGGTGATAATTGGGTTGGATCTAAGAGAAGAGTTTGATACTTCATTGAGAATTCGGATTGCTTGCCACCCGGTAGGAACAATGATGATCCACTTAAAGACGGGTGTGAAAAAAAGATTTGGGATCCCGGCATACAAGAGGATCAACTTTGGGAGCTCAAAGCTTGTGAAGAACTTCATCAAGGCTTGGTAAATTCACTTGGAAATATTGGAGCTTATTGAAAGTCCAAGCCTTGGTGGAAGTTTCCAGATGAGTTCAAGCACAAGCCACCATGACAAGGAACTCACCAAATGTCCAACTTAAGGACTTTAACTAAAAGTGCTAGGTAGAAGACACCCCACCACGATAAATTCTTCCTATTTTCTCTTTTATTTATATTGGTAATAAGTGAATTTTCAATTTTAGTTGGGTTTATTTAGTCTATGTTATGGTTTCACTTGTTTAATGATGTCTGGCATTACTCTGGTAGCTTGTTAGTTTCTTATTTAATATAAAAAAAAAAAGAGGGGCTGTCATGCGTGCGCGTGAGCGACGCGTACGCATCGACTCCCAAATTTGGTTTGTGCCCAAATCGTGCTGGTGGGGTGCTAGGCGCATAGCCAACCCCACGCGTGTGCGTTTTGTGCCACCCACGCATAGGCGTCGACAACGCGTGCGCGTCGACTCAAAATTTTGATTGTCCCGTTCTGCAAATAGAGAAAAAAAATTATAGATAGACGAAAAAAAATTATTTAAAAAACATCTACAGTCAAAATATACTAACGGTAACAGGCCAGCTAATTTTCCAAAAAAAACTTTAGAAAAATTATTACCATCGGATTTATCCTCGGATTAATCTGAAAGTAAGGTGGCACGAAGCTGTATTCTTTGGCGCCAATGTTACCATTGAAAAATTTTCGACGGTAAGTTGCAACAGAATTCTTTTCTTTGAAATCCATATTCTGTTGCTAAATCCGACACAAATTACTGCCGGATGAATAAATACGATGATAATTTATTTCTGGCGAGGTTTATTCCATAGGATAGGTTCCGACGGTAAATTATTTATTGTCGGATTTGATTCGTTTTTTCGACGGTAAATCTGATAGTACTCAACGTTTTTCTTGTAGTATTTGTATACAATGCAAAAATTTATCGTTAAGAAAAAAATCTTTACACATAAATTTTTGCTACAAAACATATTTTGCTAGTTGGGTGAGTCATAATGTTATGAACATGTAATCTTTCAAAACATTGTGTTATGCACTAAAATTTTTGTATTATACACTAAGATTTTTTTTTGTATGTATTTTATTGGTTGAGTGAATCAATATTTTAGAGATATAATCCTTAAAAAATTTATGTACTTAGTAATTTTGTTGAACATATATAGGAGAATAAGAAGAAGAGAAGACAATCTCAATGTTAAAAAAAAAAATTAAAAAAAACGTGCACATACAATAAACATAACTTGGTTGGACTTAGTTTTGACAGGTTAGCATTTTTGTTTAATTATTATAGGTAGGTTAAAAGAAATAGGAAAATTTTCTAAAAAATAATAATAACTAAATGATGACAATGAAATAATACATACATTGTATCTTTTTATATCTATTCGTCAATAAAGGAAAATATTTTGGGGGTTTGAATAATAGACAAATTGGGAGCTTGAAATTCAATTTAAAAAAGAACTGGGAGTTTAAAATTATTAAGATTTTCTCATATAAAGCATGACACAAACTGTGGACAGGTCATGCTTCTCAACAATATCTTGCATAAGCATCCCATAATTAGTGAATGATCCAGCAAAAGAATCAATTTTCAGATAAAGAATCTTATGTAATAATATAAAAATTTATGATAATTGAGTTTCCATGATTGTTTAGTTACCTTTGAAATCGGATTAAAGCCTATAGATACTTTGAGGATAAGTCTCTTACGGTCACTAAGAAATTAAAACAAACATATTATTGTCATTATTATTCAGAGAATAATGTCCGAGGTTTGGTTATCTCTGAAGAATTCACTTCATTATTGCAAGCCTCACTCAACAGAAGTTCATGATCCCATGACAAGTAGAAGGCAGCACCATAGAAAGAAAAAGACACAAGGCAAAGTCATAGAAGATTCAAATTCAGAGAAACAACATAATGGTGGTGATGGTGCAATCCTTGACCCTGTTACACATGATATTTTTCTTGATGACGCGAGCGAGAAAATTAAGATTAAGACTTGTCTATCTTATTCTTACACTTACATCAATAATACTGGCGAAGATGGTGGTAATAAAGGGTTGGAAGAATCATCAAAAAGATCAACAAGAAGAGATATGTCTTCGACAAAAACACAATATGTTGCTTGTTACCAATGCAGTGGTTTCCGAAGGCCAAGGGTTTCGATGCACAAAGATTCTAATAGTATTCCAGTAACATCAACGCGTCATCATCATCATCAATGTCGTGACAAACAAGAAAAATGTGTGGAAGGCCACAGTATCACTGAAAATTCAGGTATTGATCGTCACTGATTTGTTTTCTCTTGTTGAAGTAAGCTTGATTCTTTTTGAGCTTGATTGTTTATTTATTTACCCTTTTTTAATTTATCTCACCATACACATTTATGAAAATAAAATTATGGAAAATTTTTTAGGATATTCATAATTATAAGACAATAAAATATGATAGATTGAACCACATATTTTTATTATCTCGACTCTCGGGTAATCAGATCTTCTTTTTTAAATAATAATAATTAAGAATCTTAATTCATTTATTAAATAACTACAAATATTATATATATAATTTTTATTTATAAATTAATAGAATAAATTAGGACTTCCTCCAGTATTGTTTTTGAACTTTGCAATAGGATCCATTCTCTAGCTTTAATTCATCGTTTTCATGTCCTATCCACCCAGCAGTCCAGCACCCTGTTTCAAATCGATCCAATTTATTTGATCAATTTTAAATTCGTACGAGTTTGTTAGATATCATTAAGTTTTTAAATTTTTTAGTATGTTTGATAAATTTTTGAAAATAAAAATAAAATATTAAAAAATAAAAAATAGAAATTATAATTTACACTTATTTTAAAAAAAATTATCATAATAAATAAATAAAATATTTTATATTATTATATTTAAAATAATTAATAAATAAAAAATTATATAAAATATCTAAATACTAAATTATTAAAATCACTTAAAGAAATATCTTCTTTCCAATTCCGGACCCTTCTCTTTTCTTTTTAATTAATATTTAAGGTGTTAAAGTGACATTTTTAACATACCAAATCATTTTAATTTCAAACAAATTCTCTAAAAAGATAAAAAGATTTGAAACAAAGGTTAAAGAAAACCACTTAATTGCATGTATATTAAAAATTAGCCACTAAATTAATTATTTATATAAAATATATATTTATATATAAATAAATAGTAACTAATATAGTGATTATTTTTTGTGTTCATATAATATTTATTATATTTTACTAATTTTATAATCAAAATATGTTACATATTATTTTTTTATTGTAATTAAAATTAAATCTTTTGTTTTTTTAAATTAAAAAGTTCTCTTTCTCATTCATTCACTCATTCTATCTCTCTTATATATATCAGTATCAATGATTAGTTATTTAATTTATTAATTTTACAACTAAAATGTACCATATATCACTCTTTCATTGTAATTAAAATCAAAATTTTTTCTACAAAATTAAAGAGTTTTCTCCTTCAATTCTTTCTTTCATTCATTCACCCACTCTATCTCTTTTATATATCATTATCAATTACTAATTATAAATTTGTCAATCAAAATATGTAACATGACATTCTCTAATTACAATTAAAATTAAATTATGCCTTACTAATTTTACAATCAAGATGTGTCCCATGTCATTCTCTTATTATAATTAAAATCAAATCTTTTTCTCTAGAATGAAAGAATTCTCTCATCCTCTCTCTTATTCCTTTACTTACTTTATCTCTCTTATGTATCATTATCAATGACTAATTATAAATTTATCAATTAAACAACATAACATTCTCTAATTATAATTAAAATTGAAATTAAAATATAGCTATATTATTATATTACTAATTTAACAACTAAAACATGTCACATAACACTCTCTCATTAAAATTGAGATGAAATATTTCTCTTCAAAATTAATAAACTCCCTTACTCCATCTTCTCATGTATCTCTCTTCCCTTCTTTATTTCTCTTTATCTTTCTCATTCTATATATAGATTTTTTTTATTTAAATAAAATAAATACCTTCCAAAATTACCTGATTTTCCTGAAGCATTATTTTTAAAAATGCAAATTCTTATTCCTAATAATGTATAAATCGTTCATGTGCCTTGTGGTTTATATAATATATTAACCACTATACTTTTAAAAAATCTCAAAGTGACCAATTTTAATAGTTGTATATAAATTATCCCAAAGTAAAAGAATTTATGTATTTTGAGACAAAAATATAAAGAATTAGAATGATTTATGTGCAATAGCTAACTCTCAATATCTAGATACAATTTATACTTAACTTAGCTAACCCTCAAAATCCAGTCACAATTTATGCTCAAAATGATGATAAAACAGATGATTATGGCTAAAAATATAACTGTATGGTTGCGAGATCACATTAATTAAGTATAGAACTCACAATTGAGTGAATGTGGCACATATTATGGTAATTGAGAGGAAGAGTATTGTTATAAGTTTAAAGTTTGTTTATATTATGTTCAGATAGTTATATTTTTTTTGTTATATGTCTAAATAATTTATAAATATAAAGATATTTTCACTACAATAATATAGACTATTTTTTAGGATTATTATGTGTCAAAAAAATTAAAATTTGTCAAAAAAATAAATTTTGACACTATTTTAACTATAAAAATACGTTAATAAAAGTTTTGTGAAAAATAGTATTTTTAACATATAAGTAATTGTAAAAAAAAATTTAAATCTTATTTTGATAAATATTGGCCGTCAAAAGTAATTTATTAGAAAAATTTGAGAATATATTTTTTGTGATACTTATTAACCGTCAAAAATATTATTTATTTTGACACTTATTGATCATAAAAAATTCTCCACAAAAATTTTTAACAAAGAATGAGATGAAATCTTGAAACTGAAGAATAAACTGAGATTTTGAAGATGAAGAATAAGTAGTATGATCCTAAACTGAGAGCAGTGTGATGCTAAAATTGACAGAACTCAACGAAGAAAAGGAATAATAGAGTAAGTTGAAAACAAATAAGTGTCAAAATTGAGGAGTAATTTTCTACAATCAAATTATTCATCAAAACAATATAGAAAATTTGACATTTGTGATATTTGTCAAAAATATATATTAATCTTTACACTTAACTATGACTGTTAAAAAAATCATGTTAAAATAGCTCTCTTTTCTTGTAGTGTTTTATTTTTTGAATTAGATTTTAAAATTAAGGTAAATTTCAATTTTAGTTTTAATAGGATATTAAAATGAATTTGATCTAATGTTATTGACTATTTATCTATAAGTATTGAGACAATAAATATTTCACAAAATTATTTTTAATACTACAAGTACTCAACTCAATTTGTTAAATTCTATATTTACTATGTATTTTGGTTTTCTCACTTCATTTTTATGAAGTATGATATTGTTTGTATCCTCTAAATATCTAATTATTAATTGATATTTGGCCAGATCAGTGTTATTTTTTCACACATAAAATATGTGATCCAGTTCTCTATCATCTAGATAAAAAATTTATTATTAAATTTTAGGATTATAATCTTGAATTAAAATATTTTAAATTAAATAAATTAATAAAATAATAAAATAAAAAATTAATTTTTGAAAATAAAATAATCAAATATATATTTTATAAAAATTACAAATTTAATGATGATTAATTCTTATTTTATTATTTTAATAATTTTTTTATTTTAAAACATTTAAATTCTTTAATATTTTTTAGATATGATCTTTGAAATAAAAATAGAGTTATTCATAGACAATAATGTAATCTTTTAAATCAAGTTTTTTTTTTAGTCACAAAAAAAAATCAAGTTTTTTTTATTTTATTTTAGAAGATAAATCTTTGTTGTAACAAAATCATCTTTTTGTAAAAAATAGTTTGATTCTATAATTTTTTTTGCCATAATCTATAATATGTTAATATTCGGACAAAGTCGATGCTATTTCAAAATATTTATATTTCTGTAATGTTATTACAGACAAAAACACTAATTTTTGTAAAATAAATTTATAAAATTTAGGTTTAATTATTCTATTGGTCCTTATAGATTCGCGAAATTTTTAATTAGGTCCCTATACTTTTTTTCATTTTAATTGAATTCTTGCACCAAATTTTTTTTTTAAATTGAGTCCTTACACTTTTTTTTCTTTTTATTTGAGTCCCTGCACAAATTTTTTTTTAATTGGGTCCCTATACAATTAAGCCAATTATTACCAAGAATGACCTAATTGAAAAAAAAATTGGTACAGAAACTCAATTAAAAAGAAAAAAAGTATAGGAATCTAATTAAAAATTTTGCGAAACTATAGAGACCAACAGAGTAATTAAACCTAGAATTTACACATCAATTCAATTCATAATTTTTTGAGCTATTTCAAACAAAAAATTTAATTTTAAAATTAAATCAAATACTTGTTTAAATAGATAAATGAACTTATGAGTGATGGACCACCCTTAGTTAAAAATATTTTATATATAATAACTACTATTTTCGGTAAAAAGAATTGTCATTTTGACAATTTATTTGGACAATTTAGCAATGTCACATGTATTATTTTCAAACTTGTAAGAGGACTACATTTGAAAAGTGACACATGCATCAATACACATGTTCGCAGTTGTGCAACTTCACAGAGAAGATTCATCTTGGAAGATCATAGAAAGAATTTGTCAAACCAAATATATGAACCCTCAAACTACTGAAACCAATGCAGCAGCACATATAGAATGTGTCTTAAAAGTTCTTATCACTCCACAAACACTCGCTTCCTTTGAGGAATCCAGAGAAAGAGTGAGAAACATAACTGAGAACATGCAACCTCGATGCATAGCTGATGGAAATGAAGTCATGAGGTTTTATGGAACAACTATTGCATGCTCCCTGGGTCTAGTAAATTACTCTTCTACCCTCAGCTGCACTTTAGAACAGTGTGGTTTGTGCCAAATTCTAAAGCATGGTTTCAACGCAAACCAAGAATTCCATGGTGAACGTGGGGTTCTCACCACTGCTACAAGTGATCAAGCCTTTGATTCCATTATTTTATTTGAATCATCTGAATACGACCAGGAAGCATTACCAATATTGAGGAAGTGTGTTATAGTGTGCAGAGTAATTGCTGGAAGAGTTCATAACCCTTTGCAAGAGATTCAGGAAGAGACTGATTTGGGTTTTGATTCATTGATCAAGAAAATAAGCCGTGACTCATCAGATATTGAAGAACTCTGTATTTTGAATCCTAGAGCTATATTACCTTGCTTTGTCGTAATCTATAATCCGATGCTTAGGAGAAGCAATTTTTAAATTCTAAATGGTGGTTTTAGCTTAGATTTCTTGCTAATAATATGATTTCATTTCTATATTTTATTTATTCTTTCTTATGTGTTATTATCACAACAAATGTACGTTTCAGAACATCAAAAATGTAAAAAAAAAAAAAAAAAATTACTTGAACACAAGAAGTGATAGTGAACGCACGTTAAATATACTATAAAGTTTTCTTCATCATTATGAACCGTTGACGTAGGATTAGTTTATACAAATTTAGTATATTCATTTGCAACTAAAATAATAATAATAATATAGTTTATAACCATGTGCTGATCCTTGCTTCCACATTAACAATGTTTTAGAGCAATGCTAGGGGCAGCAACTTTTGTGATTAGTAGCCATCAAATAGCCATCAATAATGATCTAATGGTGTGAGATTGGTGTGAGATTTCATCCAATGACTCACCTTTATCTGCTGGTTACATGCTGGCCAAAATTCAACAAAACTGCTGGCCCCCTAGACTTTTCCATATTGTTAAAGTGATTGACAAGAAATTAGAAAAAATGAGGATGAAAAATTGGTATTTTATAAGATTTGTTGCTTAATCTATGCAAATGCTAATCTATCATTTACTGCATATAAACACAGATTATTGCAATTTTCTCGCTATAAGTTAATTTGGTTTCTTTCTTTAAGTTTTCCATAACCCTTTACGTTTCCATTTGTAATATTTGGCCTATAAATCTGAGAAGGGGGGTGTTCAGGAAATATTATTTTGCAATGATGATTGAATTGGAAGAACATGGGAACAACAAATTAACTGAACAATTTTATTTTGAATTGCAAAGAGTATAAAACTCATTTTTTATGGAAGAATCTAGTACCAAATGGCTAAAACTTTTTCAACAAAAATGTGTATTTTGTTTCATGATCAGCTCAAGGACAACTAAAGAATCATAACCCTATCTTAAGCAGGTAATCTGATATATATGCATGTGTAATGACAAGATTTGATTATACAAACAATGTTTTTTCCCTTTTCATTTTATCAAAATTAATGTTTGTGTTTTTGGTATTCTTCTTATTGGATTTTTTTGGAGAAGAACAGAATTAGAAAATAATATTATTATTGAGTTATATTTACTTGATATAAGAACTAAACTATATATAAAGATATTATCAATTAATTTCATTAAATATTCATCTACTAACTACTAATTACTACTAATTTCTAACTACTCATTATGACTATAATAATAAGAAGTACAACTTATTTAATTTTGCTTGAACTTGTATATCATTTTGAGTGTTTTGGACCATAGGATTTGGTAAGTTTAATATGCCCCACAAGTCTTAGCTAAAGGATATTGTTTGTGCAAAAAGTTAAGTCTCTTTTCAAAATATGACCTAAGAGAAAATGTCAAATGTTTGATGGAGTAATGTTAGTGATTTGGGTAGAATTGATAGAGTGTGTTGGTAATGAATGATGAGTAGCAAAGGTGTGTTCAAACATGTACAAGTCTTCTCTTAATCTATTCAAATCAATCATTTTTAAGCTGTGATAGTTCTCAGTGGTTAAGAGAAGGGGGTTGAATCTTAACTTCTTTTCTTTTAGAAATACTTTTTGTTTTTTCAAAAAAACTTAGGACATATTTTTATTTTTGTCTCGTGATGAGTTGAGAGACATTTTATTTTTGTCTCCTGAGTAACAAAGCCAGAATCAAAATAGAGAAGAAAAAGTAACACTCATATGTATCCTGATTCAGCTACTTAGTGCAATGTAGCCTACATCCAGTTTCTATCACAAACATAATGGAATTTCACTATCTCTTTCTGAAGATTACAAACACCAATGCTTTCCTATGATCTACCTAATCCTATCTGGGATAAATCCATATTCTAACCCAATCTGAATTTGACTAGGACTCATCCTAGCTTTCAACAGCAAAGTGCTAACCCAACTTATAAGAAAATCCCCATAGGATCATGATACAAAACAGAAAGATATACAAAGAACCTCTGAAACATCTTATGACTTTTTCTCACAGATTAACTCTCTGTCTTTTACCTCTCATTGGCTTTTTCTTACAAACCTCATTATATTTGCCTTTTTCAATGAGACTCATACAGACTAAACTGAGAAAAAAAAATACTAAATGAACAATATGAAGGAGAAGAACTCAATCAGTTTAGGTAGCTATGAGAAATGAATTCTGTGCTTTTCACTTACTCTTCTTTTCTTCAACCCTTAACTGTTTACCCTTATTATAGAAGAGTGAAGCTTTCAAGGCCGAATCAAGTTCAACCCTAACACTGTTTTCTTCTCCATCATCAGAGTTTTGTAGCGGCTTCATCAGAGAAGAGAGAGAAAACTGAATCTGTTGCATGCAACTTATTCATTCTCTCTCATCTTTTTTCTTCAAACTTCTTCAATCTTCGCTGTAGAGCCTTGCTTTGGCTCCAAATTTTTATTTTGAGCGTTGATGAGCTTCTAACCATGGTTGACTTCATCTTTTCCATGGTTGCTTCTTCTGTGCTTGAGGCTTTGTAATTTTCTTGGTTCCTTGGTGTAGCACAAATGAGGGAAGATGCTTTTTGTTACGCTCTGACAGAATGTAACTCAATACTTGATTGTAGCCTTTTCTTCTTGCTTTGTTTTGGCAACAAGATTTTGTCCTTCAATGCTCCATAGCCTCTGCACTTTCCTTTTTTTTCTTTCTTTCTTGCTGAATGAGTGACGTAACCGAAGTGAAAAGGGAGGAGAGAGAAGAGAGGATTTTTGGCTTTCGGTGAAAGTTTCAATGAAATTAATTGAAATGAATTTGGGTTCAAGTAACCAAAAGTGAAAGTAGATAACTGTATAAGGTTTGTGGTCTTTTTGGCTCATTTTCTTGTTTCCTCATATTTGGTTTATGATTGGGCTTGGCTTTATTGTTCTTTGGGACATGGAAGATTAAATAATTTTTTGCACACCAAATCAAGCTCATTAAATAAATAATTGTTAAATAATATTTGTTTATCACTTGGATTAGTTTATATTTAACTCTTCTGAGCCCATATTCTATTTTTCAACTACTCAGCCCATATTCTATTTTTGTGTGTATTTCAGTACTCAGTACCCATTTAACTCTTCTGACACGGATTAGGGTCTTAGTATCTGATATGTGTTCAATTTTTGGAACCCCTCAGTAACCGAGATGTGACCGGTTGTGTATTAATGTAATTACGCTATACTTTATATTTTTTCGTAAATTTTATATTTATTTAATTTAAATAAGAGTAAAATGATAATTAGATCATGTTGACCTTAGACTAATTTGTCCTTGAAGAAAAAAGTACCAATTAGTTCCTTCAAAATAGCAAACAGTGAACATGTATGTTATTCTATCAATAATAGTGCGAAACGAAACTGAATTGTCCATGTATTTCATTATCTACAGTGATGCATGTCTCGTTAGATGTAGTTTTGGACATTGAATCATTTATTATCTTTTGAATTTTTATATATCCTTTATCAACGACTCTCTATATATCAAAAATTCTATCAAAATAAATGAAATTTTCTCCAAAAATTATTATTTACATTACTATCTTTCATAGATAATCATGTCAGAGTAATTAACAGTATATATAAATATAACCGTTAGGTTTTAGTTGATGAATTGATAGAAAGACATCATGTGTCTATTGTTTACTATCCTAAAAAATTAAATTAGTACTTTTTTTAAAGATTAATTTATCTGAAATTGAAATCTTCCTACACCTAATTGTTAGTTTACTGTTTAAATAAAAAGAGTGAATACCCCATCCGGCCCCTAAACCTCTTGGTATAAATATTTAAAAGAAAAAAAAGGCAGTAGCCTAGTAGGAATAGATTGGAACATTGGTGTTCGTATCTGGAGAGAGAAAGTGTGTTTGCGTGGCTGTTTTGTTAGAATAGGGAGTGGGGTTGAGACTAGCGCCTCTATTTCCATTCCAATGGATCTTGATAGCAACGCTCCCAATTCTGGAATCAAGAAACGCAAGCAGGAGTGTAGGACGAAGAGGGTCCTTTTCTCTTTTTTCCAATTTGCTCCCTCAAAACAAAATAATAATAATAAATAAATAAATAAAATAAGAAAATAAGAAAAAAATATTTTCATTTTTTCTTAAAAAGTTTTACCTTGTAGGTTTCATTTCTTTCACTCTGCTATCATATTAACCATTCATTTTTCACCTGTTTGAGCCTATTTACTCATAAAATATTATCAATAAAAGTTCTCTTGAATAACCAAAAAAAAATAATAACACAAGATTTAAGTTTAATTATTTTAAGTTGAAGTACAACATAAAAAATTAAAAACAAGATATCATAAAATTCATAAAACAACACACTAAAATTCATATTACATTAGGGTTTACTTTCTTAAACTATGCTATTTATATGAGACGTGTGGATATGCAGATTTGCAGATCGAATCCGCGGATATCACTTTTAAATCCGCAATCCGATCCTACCATAGTGCGGATCGGATAATATCTGCAAAATTCGGATCAGATACGGATAATTATCGCAGATATGTGGATATTATCCGATCTATGTGCAGCCCTACCTTTTTGTTTTTTAACTCGCTTTTGTGATAGAAGTTTTCAAATAAATCATGTCATAACAAACTTAGTTTAAATAGGAATCAAGTTCCTTGTTTACCAATTACAAGACAAATGCACTCTTCAATTGAGTTTTTTCTGAGTTAAATCATATATTTAGAAGAAAAATTATTAAAAGTCATAATTTATTCTCCTGATTATTCTTTTAACTTTTAAATAATTTTTAAAAAAAATTATCTTTTTAAATTTTTATTTATTTAAACATCAAGAGAATAATTTAAAGGATAAATTAAAACTCTTAGTTATTGCTCTTTTTAGAATGCTTAATTAAATAAAAAAATCTTGCTATACGTTAAAAGCATTTGGAACCAAATCCGAAGTGATTTTACCAATTAAAATCTTCTCTTATTTAATAAACACCCAAAATGCAAGCTTCAATTTTCAAATCAAATAGTTTTTTTTTTTTTGTATGCATGTTTAAAATTTAAAAAGGTAAACCTTGCTGCACAAGTAGTTCCCAACCTGACAAAATTGCCCCAAAGAGGAGAATGTATATGCTTTCATGGCTTTGATATTTTCTTTTTTATAATAATAATTGAAAAAACAACAACAACTAATTAAATAAACTAAATAACGAACTTGGTTTGGTCAGCTTGATGATACACTTATGTATGCAGTAATTTATTTGTTAGGGACAACAAAAAAGCAAACTAAATTCTGTAGACTTCCTTTTGATTTTCTCTTTAAGCTGTCTTCAATTTAGAAAGAAAATCTTATGAGATCAAAACAAATTTCGTTAGCTTCAGTCGCTTGATACATTTTAAATATGGGTCTTTAATGAAACCTTCTATGGCTTTAAAGAGGATCTCACATTTTGAATTTTCAATAGTACAAACACAATAGTAAAAATTCTCAAAAAAAAAAAAATTGTTACAACGTAGTAATGCAATTATCATCCAACATAATACAATTTAACAAGCAAGCAAATGTCAAAAATATAAAATTAACGATGGTGCACAACAAGCATGAGATGCGCAATTTCTGTTGGCAGCTTGAAGAAACTCCAAAGTCAGTTCATATCAAACTGCTATAGGATATTTTCCTAGTCAGCTACACCAAATGCAACTAATATGAATTCTCAAGTCATCATCTACATATACTGCTTGAAGACATACCTGCCATTAAAATGTAACTACACAATTTGGTCAAACTGGTGGAGCAGGAGCAATCTTTCTAGTACTGAAGAAAGTAGCAAAAGGCTGCTAGCATTGTTACCAAAAACAATTTATGTATAGCTTCAGCAATAAAATCATTTTGAAGAGCATTTTTTAAATGTAATTTTATATTAAAGGGCTTCTGGGGTTGCTTTACAAAGAATCCACATTTACTTGCGAATCTGGCGAAAGGCATATGTGAAAAATGGATACTAACTTGCTAAATTTTTAATAAAAGGCTATCTCGCAAGGCTAGGTAAATTTACAATAATTAAAATATATATTAGAAGAGAGAAAATGGATTGCACTCACCTCCTGAAAAACTCAGTAACATATCGTATCACGAACCACATTAATACAATCAGCAAAATATCTGGAAAAGTTTAGGAACATATACAAGCAGTACCACAACAGACAAGATTGCACATGAATTCAAGGCACTCAACTTTGCGCTGTTTGTCGAATATTGTTCTGAAATAACTTTTGGAAAGAAAAAAAAAGAAAAAGAAAAAGAAAATGTAAATAAGGTAAAAGCCATGTAAAAGAGACTGCAATAGAGGATACTGAAAGTACAGCGTTCCCACCAATCCAACATATAAAGCCCAAAAGTAACATTGTAGAGGAAGATCTTGCGCTGAATCCAATTCATTTCACCCATGGCTGCAAAAAAAATAACAGTAATTTTGTTCAGAATCAGGTACTCAACAGCAATAAAACTTATTTTAAAATACTTTTCAGTATATATCATGCTCAACAGAGCAAAGAAGTGCCTCACTGAGTCCAACTTAGTATGCCCAACAAGGTTTTCAGGGGCGAGCTCCTACACAACCATGAGAAAGAGTTGCAAGAACGTAAAAATGTAGCTAAGAACGGAAGTTCCTACTAGAATGTACAATATTTTATTATACAAATACATACATGCGCAAATTAGTGACAATTAACACAATTATACTTGTATTGACAATGGATAATGTCATCATTCACAAATTAGATGAGTTTGGTTGCGTGATTTTAATAAATAGATGGCATGCAATCATCAAACGAGCAAACAAATCAATCCAGATCGACAACCAATGGGTACGGGTAGCAGTGGACCAGATCGGGCAACATGAAATTTGCAAGTAAAATATTAGAGCTTTCATGAATGTATATGTTAAGACAGCAAAATATTCAAATCAAAGAAGAAATAAGAGAGCATATGAATCAAGACGGAGGCAATTGAGAGAGAGACAAGACAAGACAACGTGAATACCTTTGGCTTATGGATCCAGATAGAAATGGAGGGAAAGAGAGAAGAGAGACAAGACAACGTACGAAGACAAACTATGTATCAAGTAATGAAACCTGGGGGCTACCAACATCACTTTTCACTTAGCCATATCAAAATTATAAAAATATCCATGTCTTGGGGCTACTAACATCACTTTTCACTTAGCCATATCAAAATTACAAAAATAACCATGTCTTAATTTTCTTATTACTAACGAATCTGTCTTCGTAAATCATGTTGAATTGTTGATCTCTTCAATTCAATTCAATAAACTCCGAACGTCACGTTTCTAAGCTAATCACCAATCAGCTATAATAAGCTTTTAGCTTGGGCCACCCTACAAGCTCAAAATTCATATTCAATTCTTATTAGTAAAAATAAAAACTGCCTTTTTCTATAGACAAAGGGGCCAAAGGCCCAACAAGTAATTACCACATACAACTAGCACGAGTATTGGGCTAAGTTAATTATAAGAAGATATCTTGGACTCGTCCCTATTTCTTCCAAAGCCCTTACTCAAGTCCAAATATGTACCCATACCACTTCATTCCAAAATGATTGACCAAACATTAAGAAATGTATTTTGTAGCTAGATTGAGTGCTAGTTTAGATTGGCTTTTTTAGTGAAAAAAAATACTTTTTTTTAAATAAAGTACTTTTATTAATTTAAAATTTATTTGGATATGTCTTTTAAAAAAAATATTTTTATTAAAAAACAAAAGCAAAAGACGTTAATATTTAAAAACTCTTTTTAAAAATTCTATCTAAATGTGAAATAATTTTTGTTTGTTAAAAAAGATCTTTTTTAAAAGGATGAAAAACATAAGTACTTTTTTCAAAAATCAATCCAAACTAACCCTGAAGCCAACGTATAACCTAATAATATAGTGGTAAAAAAAAAACCTAATACTATAACCGTCGTTAGAGGTTTGTACTAAACTACTAATTACATATCTCGTACTTTTGAAATGACCACACCCATGTTTTAGACCGGTTGAATTCAGTTGTGAATGTGACCTTTGTACGTGAATATGTAGTGTGAGTGAGTGTTTGAATATAAAAAGAAAAAAAAAAAGAAGTTCTAATACTATGACTAATATCCAAAAGAAAAACATAACTAAATGTATACGTAGTGGAGCCAGACATAATTGCCTGAGGATCGTGGTAGAGGCTGTACTCCACCAAACTGTGGAAGAATTCGATCTACCTGGTGTCAGTCTATGACAACAAAATATATCAACGTTGTCACGCTCCTCCATAATGCCATATGCCGAGGCTCAAGTATCTCTGGGTGTACCACCTGCACTACGTCGTGAGAGCTATACGTCATCCAAGTGAACTGTGCAAAGAAATAGTTTTGGAATGTCATTATTAGATATACAGTGTTGCCAAGCTGACATTAGATATTAACTATTTAGATTTGACAAAATACTCAGGTCCCTAGCCTGAAGGAGATCTATCCTGAGCCTTGGTGTGGAATTTATAACCCACAAACTAACCGGCAAGTGCACCAGGTCGTACCAAGTAATACCTCAGGTGAGTGAGGGTCGATCCCACGAGAATTGATGGATCAAGCAACAATGATTGAGTGATTGGCTTAGTTAGACAAATAGAAAAGTTTGACTTTTCTTACTAACTATTTTAATCATGCAAGATTTAATTCATGACAAACTATATGTGACTAAACCCTAATTTTTTAGACCTTTTTAGTCTCCTAAAATTCATCAACCGCCAATTTCTTGGTCACTTAATTCCAATTAGAAGGTGAAGTTCAATTCTAGTTTATATGCCACAAAAACCCTAATTACCCAAATATAAAAGGATTATATGTCACATATCCCGTTAAGTCCAGATAATTAGAAGTTTAGGAGAATATGTTTTCAAGCTCTTGTTCAAGTAAAGAGCTTTTTCAAGTTATACAAGAACTCAATTAGAACAATGGTCAAACTTCCGTTCCACCCAGATTCATAAAATAAAGGACGAAAATAATTCTTGAATTCTAAAACAATACATGAATTAAAATAGAAAAATAATAGTATCAATCCATACAATAGACAGAGCTCCTAACCTTAACAGTGGAGGTTTAGTTGCTCATAATTCAGGGAGAAAACTAGGATTCTGAAAACTGTAAATTGCGGAATGAGGTAGAAGAAAAGAAGATTCTTTTCCCTTTTATATCTAATCCTAATTAATGTAAAATATATTTTTAAAAACTAAAATAATATCTTTTCCTAATTATAAATAAAATAAAATAAAATCAAAATTTATTAAACTTCATGCGCAGCCTTGTATGAGTGCATGGGGACCATTGGATTCGTTCAGGTCCACGCTGAACTTGGGAATTCTCAAGTTCAGTGTGGATGAGAGCAGTATGCGTCCTTTGGAGCTTTGAATCCACACTGAACTTGGAAATTCTCAAGTTCAGCGTGGATTGATGCGCACATTCCCCTTTTGATCCTTCAAACTGGCGCTGAACTTGAATAACTTCAAGTTCAGCATGGAGTGCTCGCACAAAGTGGAAGAAAAGGATATACTATTATATATCGTTGGAAAGCTCTGTAAGTTAGCTTTCCAATGCTACTAGAATCATATCAATTGGACCTCTGTAACTCAAGTTATTTCTGTTTGAGTGCAAGGAGGTCGGGATTGACAGCATCATTCGCTTTCTTCCTTTTCTGCTACAAAACTCTGTCAAATCCATCTGAATGCTACCTGAAATAAACAGAAATTGCAAACAACTCAAAGTAGCATTCATAGTGGCTAAAAGTAATTGAATCTTGATTAAACTTAGTAATTCAAATGCAAATTCACTATGAAAAGATAGAAAAGATGCTCACGCATCACAACACCAAACTTGAATTGTTGCTTGTCCTCAAGCAACCGAAATAAGTACATGATTGAGATGTGAATTTGCAAGAGAAGTGAAAATTCAGTTATGCTCATGTCTATTCTTAAAGTAGGGCTTATCTCTTGCAATCCTGAATAGTTTTGGCATCTCACTCTCCTTTGAATTAGAGGAAGGTCACTGTCATTCAAAATTAGAATTCGGATTATATTATGAACTCTTTGATCTTCATACTTCAGTTTAATCCTTGAACACAGCAGATATCCTTTAATTCTCAAGCAACTGGTGCTTTGCACCTTGATCCTAGTCGTGACTTTAAATGTTCTGTCTCAATGGTTAGTTGACACAAGAACACCACAAGCACTTAACTGGGGAACTCTCCTTAAGTTCTGATTTTTCTTTTAGTTACTCCCAGACAATGGTGCTTAAAGCCTTTAGCATACTCTACTAAATGTATCTGGTCTCGACTCTAAATATTCTGTCTCAAGGATCGCTTGACACAAAAATACCACAAGCATATGACTAGGGAAATAACTCTTTGAGCTTTCAATCATGTCAAACCTCCCTAGTCATTTATGCTCAGAGCCTTGGACCTTGCTCTTGTTTTTCTTTTGCTATTTCTTTTGCTTCAAGGATTAAATTTTTGTTTACTTCAGAGAATTCATAATAGTTCTCTAAATTATTGTTCCTCATACATCAACATCCTTTGATTCAAATTCAAATATGCATTGTTCATGTCATTCATTCAGAATCACAATAATACCACCACATTTAAGTAAATGAGACTAATCTTAAGTATAAACTCAATTTCTCATGCATTACATCTTTTTCTTCTTTTTTTTCCTTTTGATTTCAAGCTCAGTGAGCAATACATGAGACACTCTTTCAGAATTAAAAAAATAAATAACAAAATAAACAGTAAATTAAACTAGAACCTAGGAATTGAAATAAAAACTGATCATGCAATAACAAAAATAGCTGAAAACAGGAATATAACATAATAAGAACAGGAGGAAATATAGAATGAAAGGAACTCAACTGTCTCAGTTATCCTAAAAGATGCTCACGCATCAAGCCTCCAATGAGCAACTCGAGGTCCCTTCTCGCTCACGGTCGGGTTGTGACCTGACCACCTACAACCCCAGACACACGTTATCACTAAATGAAAATAACTCCAAAATATAAAAGAGAAAGATATAACTTAAATATAACATCACCTCGAGGCCAAAAGCCAGTGAAAGGTATCATATCTAGCGGGCCTGAAACCAGAAAACCGCCAGAAGATCCATGACTGAAGCAGCTGCAATGGACCGGCTAACTTGACAACGTTTTTATTTGCCACCCGGTACATGCACCGATATAACCATGACAGAGCAGCTGATTCCCAACTGTACCCACCCATATCCTCAAGCCTGGCTACGTATGGCAGCCATCGAATGTGTAGGCGAGTGCTGGACTTGTCGCCAAATAGCTGAGTCCCCAAAAGCATCATAATACAGGCCCGGGCATACCTCCTAACAGTGGCGTTGTCGAAGGCAATACACCCAACAGCTCCTGGAACCACACCCAAGCTAGACGACCGCCCTCGATGTATACACTAACCTCTTCATTGATGACACCAGCAATATGGACAAATCCATCCAAACGATAAAGACGGTCCGGATTATCCCCCATCACGTTACTTCTCAAAATTGGCGTGTTTGGGTTGCAGATTTTGGTGGGGCAGCATTTGGTTTAATGGTTCGAATGAATCCAATTCGAACTCTATTTATAGAGAGATTCCTAATAAATCTAATTAGACTCATTCGAATTACCATGAACACGAAATCATGGGTAAATCGAAACAGGGAGAGCCGAATTACTATGGGCTTTTCATGGCTGTAAATTGAAACGGTGTGTTCAAATTAATAAGGTTTCACGTGGATGCTAAATCGAAATAGCATGTTTAGATTTACTAGACTTCCATTCATACAGCTATAAATCGAAACAAGTTGTTAAGCTTTATTAGGGGAGCATGCGAAAATGCATAATTTGAATCTACCTGTTTCAATTTATGTAGAGATGTAAATCTAGACTATCTGTTTTGATTTATGTATAGATGTTATTGGGGTGATTCACATTATATTTTTTATTTTGGGTGATTTGGGTAATATTAGATGAAGGTTAGTTTATTAATGTGAATTATCCAGAAATTATTGTATTATATAAATTTAATTTACCAAGACTGAAAAGAAATCAAAGATGATGATGATGATTATCTATTTATTTTGATTGTTTTATTTAATTTAGTTTTGTTCTTGCATGTTTTTGTCTCGAAATTTTTTTATCATAAACATTATAGAGTATCAACTTTGTAACTAAATGCTAAAAAATTGTTTAATTACTACTTAATAAAAAAGAGAGATATTATCTATATTTATACATAAAAAGAATTATTATTTGATTTGAATTTTTGTCTTTTCCATAATATTTTTTGTCTCTCTTTTATTTATAATTACAGTGAAAAATCAAAATTGATCCATTCGAATTATACTTCTTACAAATTCAGTATTGAACTATAATTCTTTTTAGTATTATAAAAAAAAAATTTGTTAATAAAAACGTGTTTGACAGGTGCGAAGTCATGAGTGTCTAATAAAGCACTAATATTAATAAGGTATAGGTTTAATTATTTTATTGGTTTCTATAATTTTACTAAATTTATAATTAATTTTTTTAATTGAGTTTCTATTCTATTTTTTATTTTGTGATTAGGTCTTTTCATGTCAAACGTTAAAATTAACGGAACATTTCTCTCTAAAAATATGTGGTCAAATATTTAATTAAATTTTTAATTGTGGGTACTTTTAACTTGTAGAAAAATATTCCATTCTATGTTAGAAAGGATAAAAGAGAATAATAGAAAAAAGATTTGTGTGTATTTAAGTTGTTGTAGAATGATATAATATAAAAGGGTATTTATAGGTGTTGAGAGAATTGAAATATTAAAGACGTAGTATCATATAATAAATATTCAGATATGAAAAATAATTCTAGAGAATGCTAATTGATCCTAATATATCCTAACATCCCCCTTCAAACTCAAGTGATAGCTTGAGCTTGAAATTTATTTAAAACAAGGGAAAAAAATGCATAAACTGTCGAAAAGAAGCGCAGACGGAACCGCCACAAGGAAGCGCAGACGGAACCGTCACAAGAAAACGCAGACGGAACCGCCACAAGAAAACACAGATGGAACTGCCAAAGGAAGCATAGACAGAACCATCACAAGAAAATGCAGGCGGAACGGCAAAAAAAAGTACAGACGGAACTGCCACAAGGAAGTACAAACGGAACTGTCACAAGAAAGCGCAGACGAAACTGCCGAAAGGATGGCGAACTGCCCGAAAAATTGCCGAAAAGTGGTAAACTACGAAGAGATGGTAAAATGCTAGAGGATGACGAACTGTTAGGTGACAAAAAATATATGATTTCTCCATGAGAATAGATAAATAACAGATGACAGTGGTGTTTGATTCGTTAGACTCGAAAAGATACAAGACAGAGAAGATAGACTAATCGGTGAGGTGAAAAAGCATCAAAGGAGTAACAAAAGACAAGGAAATGGCATAAAGAAAAAGTGTAAAAAAAATGGTTATTTCACCAGAAGAAAAATAATCTATACTCTAAAAGAGGATACCATGGCTCTGATACCATGTTAGAAAGGATAAAAGAGAATAATAGAAAAAGAATTTGTGTGTATTCAAGTTGTTGTGGAATAATATAATATAAAAGGATATCTACAGGTACTAAGAGAATATAATTGAAATAATAAAGACGTAATATTTTATAATAAATATTCAGATATGCTAAATAATTCGAATAAATGATAATTAATCCTAATATATTCTAACAAGATCAAACATTTTTTTAGACAATAACATAATTATAAAATTAAAAACAATATAAAAATTCAATTAAAAAAATATATGAACCTAATTTTAAATTTAGTAAAATTATAAGGACGAATAAAATAATTCAACCTAAAATGTATTATGCAACATTGGAAATATGTCAAAATGAGAAGAAATACTTTTGAATTAATATCTTTTATGATCTGTTAATTAAATTATTAGAAACTTAACTAATATACTTTAATTTTTTAATTATATCAAATATATTGAAGATAATATTTTTTTATTATTTTTGTGTATTAGTTTTGTTCTCACTATTAAAATATTCTAAATCTGTTAACTCAAATCTTATCCATATCTAAAATCTCTCGATTTGATTTTATCCAATTTAACTTACAAGAATAAAAATATTTTCACTTAAACACAATATTTATTTTTTTATATTTTATAATATCAAATATTATCTATGTATTATTAGCAAATTGAATGGGTAAAACTTAGTGATATTAAGTACTTGTGGGAAAAAAAAAACATAGTTTAGAATTTAGAATAGATAAAATAACAAAAAGTAAAATAAAAGCAAACAAACAAACTGAGTTAACTACCTTCAAACTTATATAATTATTCTGTACCAAAACAAACTTATATAATTATTAATTATCGGATCCATCCATTGTTATTGTGTGAATTTATAATTTATCTCCATAGCAGTAGTCTTGCTCAAATTTTCATTCAATGATTGTTCAGATGGTTCCATTATTATTCATCACTTATGGTCCGTTTTTCCATTTTCGATTCCCCAGTGGTTGTCCCACTACAAGAAAAATCACTTTTAGCAGCCATTTATTTTACTTTTAGCGGCAATAAAAATAGCTACTAATACATTTACCGGCAATTAGACATTAGCCGTCTTATGCTCCGTCGCTAAAAGGTTTTAGCGGCAATTATAACATTTGCCGGTAAAAACCGTTTTAATGGCCGTAAAAAATATATAACTTTTAGCGGCTATTTTCTTGGCAATTTATATGGCCACGAAAAGTAATTATAAGATTGCAATATTATTCACTTTTAGTGGCCATTACTATTGCCGCCAAAATCCATTTTACCGGCAATTTATATGGCCACTAAAAATAATTCTAAAATTGTAATATTATTCACTTTTAGTTGCCATTACTATTGCCACTAAAATCTTAAGACTTTTTTTAATTGTATTATACTCATTTTCTTAGAAGTAACAAATTATCTTTTTTCTAGAATCAAATATATATTTTGCCAACAATAGTTATTATTATGCATAATATAAATACACTAAATTTAATTACTACAAAATGAAATATTCATTAAACTCAAAATATTGATACACAAATTTTTTTTGAAAAGTAATAAACCTACAAATTTAAACAAAAAATACTACAAGTCTATAACTATGTTACATCAATGTAGCAATCCAAGTGTTAGCAATAATCTAAAATTGTACCTTTAAAAGTAGCCTACTAACTTTTAATTTTAGCAATTGATCTAAGAATTTAAAAATAGATAAGAAAGGAAAATCATGAATAATGAATATCTAAAGAATCCAAAACTGTAAATCTTTGGCTGCTCTTCAAGGAATTGATAGCTTGTCAATGTTTTGCCACCAGAGAGCAAGTACAATTGATCAAAGAGTTCAAACACTTCACTGCTTGGTTGATGAATGGAAGTTATCACTGTTCTTCCATCTCTTGCCAATGCACGCAGTGTCTGAGTCACAAAGAAAGCTGAAGCAATGCAACAACAACAAAAGTGAAATTTTAATTGGGATAAGAAAATTTAAACAAACTTAGAAGAGAAAATCAAAACAAAGAACACATATCTAGGATGAGAAAATTGTAGAATTTAATATAGTAAATTAGGGTTTAATAATTAATATAGTTCCAATGCTGTTGATAGTTCCAATGCTGTTGTTGCAGCATTCCCCAGCAGGTATCCCTGAAGAAAAAGAGCATCTCAAAGACTATTCATGCTATTTTGTGATTGGCTGTTAAAAGAATACATTTGTTGAAAAGAGAAAGAGAAATGAATCATAAATGAAATCTGAAGATTAATCCATGGTTGTATTCCTTCATTTCCTGTAAACATTGGAATTTGTTGAATGATTAATCTGGTAACATGCTTCATATGCTATAAGAGTTTTAGCTTTCCAGACAAACATAGATGATACTTGTACCTTGAAAATTTTCATGAGTAATTACAGGAATAGCAAATGTTACTGACCCACTTTCAAGCACAAAAGGAAGGTCTCCCTCAAATCCAGGGAGGTACTTCTGTATGTTGCCACATTATATAATAATAATAATAATAATAATAATAATAATAATAATAATAATAATATGTTGAAAGAAATGAACAAATAACGTCATTCATGCATGGATCATTTATTGTCAGTCTAATCCATATCTTTATCCATATATTTTTTTAATATCTTTATTGGATAATCTTTATCTAATTTTACTTTAATTAGTTCATATAATTATGGCTTTCGTCAATAGAGCCTCCATAAACCAATTTCAATTCTCATACAAAAATGCTAGACATCTCATAATCACAGTTAAAAAGTCATGCATTATCTTCTAGAATTTCAATTCTCATACAAAAATGTCCAATAATTAGCACTAATTGGAAGACTATAATATTCTTAAACATCTCAAACGGTTCCTTGTTACATTAGTTAAAAGACTTAATCAATAGGTCACAATCTGAAAGAAAGATAGGATAATTAAATGCATTCTACAACTTACATCAGGTGGGTTGGAGGCAGGCTTTGGTGATTTCCGATCAGGAGTAGCAGCAGGCTTTGAATTCACAGATCGCGGCGATTGTTCAATGGAATGGCGCAGATTTTGCAAGGGTATGGTGATTCGGATTCCGATTTGGACACTCCTCTGCTAAGTTTGCTGCCTCTTGGAGTTGCTAGTGATGTTCTGTTGGGAGTTTCAGACAAATTGGATCTACCATAAGAAAGAATTGTAATGCCAATAACAGATCAATAATTCATTTTACAAAACAGAACATGACAACATAAGAAACAAAAAGACACAAAATGACATAGTTATATACACTCCAACTAATGGATCTAAACAAAAAAGGAAAGTGACCCTAATCCAAAATTCAGCATCCAGAATCATTGGCAAGCCAAAAATAAATGAGAATCGGAGTGAAAATGACAGTGATATAACAATCAGTTAATGCAAAAGGCCCTAAGCTAACATGAACACAGAAAAATCAAGCTGAAACTATAATCAAACATGAGAAAAAGAAAGAAACTGAGAAACACAATACAACTTACAAAAAAGTTACAAAATTTAGGTAAAAATTCCACAATAGCATATCAGAACTACTGGATCAAACCCTATAAAGCAGAACCCAACCATCCAAACAGATCAAAAAAGAAAAAGAAAGGAACCAAATTTCAGATCTTCACATGAAACTCATAGAAGCATAACCACAAACACCAAGCAAGCATGCTTCAAATGCTTCTGCACTTACTTAGTAGCTTTTGAAGCCATGGTTGGGGGTGGTGGAGGAAGTAGTCCCAACAGTTTCTTTCATCAATAGAGCCTCCATAAACCACAGTTTCTTGATCTTTAGATCAGCCAAAAGATAGAACCACGTAGAAAATACAATGTAAATACATACACAATAGGCATACATAGACACATAATGATTCTTAGTATCTGAATATTAATAATAACAATAAATCTAGATCACATCTAAAAAACAAAAGAATTGGAGTATCATCATGATATCTAGATCATATCTAGATCATATCATAGAGAAAGAAACCTTAATGCATATGGAACACAATTACCTGCTTCAGAAGGCTCCTTAGTATCCCTTCTATTCTCTCTCGTGAATCAAACAACAACTTCAAAATCAAGTCACAAAGCCATCATTTGTTCCACCTCTCATTATTCAAATTCAGCTTAAACAGAAAAAAAGAGGTAAAAAGCTGAACCTAGAACCGATCATAGAGACAAATGAAATAGAATAATTACCGCCATAGCTGCATTTTGGTACTCATTGAACAAAGAAACCGAAGGAAACCTTCCAGACAAGCCATGCGACATGCCATTCTCCTTCTCCTCGTCTACCTTCTCGCTCCTCCTTCCGTCGCCGCCAAAATACTGTGGCGACAACTCCTTGCAGCTCCCGCTCACCTCTTGCCCCGTCAATTTCCCAATCCCCGGTGACAGGTAAGACTCCGGCGACGCATAGGCCTTCGCTGGCGGTGTCTTCTCCACAATCCTGACCAAAGAGAGAGGGCTGCCGCTCCCGCTGGCCTCTGGAGGAGCAACGATCCTCGCCACCTTCCTCGGCAGTCGGTAAGCCACGACTCCAGCACAACCTCGACGAAATCCTGCGATATCCGGTGGAACTTTCCCGGCGGAAGCGACGATACCGGCGATGGCGATGGTTTGGATACCGGAGAAGGGGATTGGCGTTGATTGGGATAAGTGATGGTTGGTAGGTTTTGGATTTCGATGAGGAGTGGGATAGGTGATGGTCTAGGGTTAGGTTTTTCAGAGAGTGAGGGAGAAAAAAGGGTAGGTCTTCTTCTTTCTATGAAATTTGATCTATTGTTATAAAAAAATTATTTTAATAAAAATTATACCAGCCATAACACTATGGCTACTAAATTTTTTTTTATTAAAAGTAGTTTTTTCTTATATTTTTACTGGCAATACTAATAATTGCCATTATAATATATAGAATTAGTGATAAATATATAATGGCCACAAGATGATAACTTAAATAAATAATTACCAGCCATTGAATTATTGCCGCTAAAAATTTGTCGCTAAAACTAATTATTTTTGTAGTGTCCTTGCTTATAATTTTTAAAATTTTTTTATTGTTCTTTTGTTAGCAAGGATAGATTCAATAAGTACTACTTAGCACTTTAGATTCCGATTCCATGTTAGGTTCTTTTAATAAGATAGGAAGGCACTTATTCAGGGAGCAATGACTGGTCCTGCGCCAATAAAGTAACAGTTTCAACGATTTTTTTTTTTTTTTTTCTAAAGGGGTTACTTGGAGTATAACATAAGTTGTTGAATTGAACTGAGACACTTGGCTTGTATGTGATGATTGTAGTAATAGTGTGCGACTCCAAGGAGCTTGAGGCATATCCTAACTGTATGCCCACTATGAACTTGTCAAATTTGGCATTAGTGCACTACACATGCCGTATGAATGTGTGATAATACTTTAAGAGATTAAAATATAAAAATCAATGCGGATTAATGAATTATTAAGTTACATGCTGAGTTTGTATATACTCAAATATAATCTAACGTTTTGTAAAGAACACATTAATTCATTGTTGCAAACAATGTAACATTCATATCTTCTAATTGCAAATCTCTATTTTTTTATATATAATTTTAATATATCTATATTTATGGTAGCAACAATTCTAATCACATTTTTTTTTTACATTTTAGTAATATTATTTTTAACAACGTTTTTAAAAAGTAATACTAAATAATTTAAAAAATATTACTTTAATTATTTTAGCTACATTTATACTTTAATTTTAACCACACTTGTGTGTGTCACAGTCCAAAATAAATCATGACTAACATTCAAAGAAATTATCCCTCTAATAAGCTTAACAAATTCAAATATAAGTTGAATAAGAAAATTATAAATATTTTTAATAAATTTACAAATACAAAAATAAATAGTTATATATTATTTAAAAAAAAACATAGAATAAATCAATATGGTTGAATTCTACTTGTGACATATGGAGTATACAACGTCTAGGAATTCAACAAAGAATAAGTATCCATTGTAGATCATTATTCTTGAATATAAAAGCTCACATATTCAAGTATTTGTTTTTGAAAAATATTTTTTTGAAAAACAGTGAGTTTTGCAACTTAGTGACCAGACAATACATCTATAATCTACATGAGACCATATAAATATTATTATCAAAGTAATTTTATTTAGAAAATAGTATTTTATACAAATAAGTGAATCAATAAGCGAGTTCTCAGTACAGAAATCAAATCAAGTAGTCCACAATTGAACGGCTCCACCTCTAAGGATAGTCCTTTCCTCTCGTGTGTTCATACGAAATAACAGATCCAACGTGTGGCCTACATGTTAGGCTACGATTTTCTAATACGAGCCTCCCAAACCAATTCAAAACATATAATTTCAAATACAACAAATCTTAAATCTTTCAAATATATAAAGTATCAAATCAAATCAAATCAAATGGTACTTTCTGATTATAAATTCTTTTCAATCATCCTTTTTTAATCATAAGAAATGTCAAATATATTTTACAACTTCAGAGTATATAAGTGAGTATCAACAATACTTTAATATTTCAAAAACACATATTCAAATAAAATCGAATATTCTAAATAATACAAAAATTCATCAAACATGTATATAGTCTCATGTAAAGTTCTTAAAGTGTATGCTTCACATAAATAAATTATTTAACTCTAATAAATCCATTGTTTTAATCAATTAAAATTCTTGAATTATAATTTCATAAATATATTTAAAAGCTCGTAATAGCATAAACCAAAAGTAATTATAAACATAAAGCCTACTCACAACATGGTCCCAAGGGATTGAAGAAACCAAACCTAGAGTGCCAAATTAAAGGGCGAGGATGGTTGAAGTATAATGGAATGAAAGAGCGAGAATTTGGACTAGGACAGCGGCAGTTCCGACAACGTTTTTTTTTTTTTCGATAGGTAGAATGGCAAATAGGGGCACAATGGAGTAGAAGTGGCATGCGACAGCAACAGCTAAAGGCAAAGCAATGACAGCATCATCAATGGCAGTGGTAAAATAGTGGCAGAAACAAAACAGAATAAGCAACCACTAAGCAAGCTAGGTGGTGAAATGGAACTGACAGAGGTGCAAAGCAATTCCTGTGGCATTTTTAAAGCGCAAGGGCAGCGGCGGAGGGCTCCAGCGAAGGAAGAGTAGAGGACAGAGCACGACTGGGTAGGATGGCAGCAGCTTTCCGACGAGCTCTCCTCTGACGGTGATACAGTAGCTCACTGATGGTGACAGAAAGAGCTCCTTTCCCTTCCTCTACTCATCGTATTTCCTTCTCTCTATTCGACATTCATGCCTGTAGTTGCAACAACGATGGCGATGAAATGGCTCGACGGCAGCAGAAGCATCTAGCCCCAACCATAATTCCCTTTCCCTCTTTGTCTCGTTCTCGTTCTCTCTCCTCTGCTGCCACGGCGGCGGCCTCAACAGCCTCCAATCGGTGAAGACTTCGATGGCAACGGCGGCGTTTCGACTTGGTGGCGACAAAAATGCCCCCTTCTTCCTATCCCCTGTCACATCTTAGATCAATCTCTCTCTCTCTCTCTCTCTCTCTCTCTCTCTCTCTCTCTCTCTCTCCTTTGCCTCCTCTCAAGCACAGTGATGCCGGTAGTAGTGACTTCCACTGGCACCACCTCTCTCTTCCCCTCTACTCTTCTTCCTTCCTCCTTCGCTCTCCCTCTCTCAGATTCTGTCTTCTTTTTCTTCTTCATTCAATGAGTGTATGGTGGTTGAGAGATGTGTGAGAAAGTGTGTGTGTTAATTTGGGAATTAGATTTAGGATTTGGTTAAAAGAATAAGGAGTAGAATATGTATTTGGATAAAATTAGGGGGGTAAGATAGTAATTGAAAACTAAATGTATTCTAATATAATTATTTTAAGCACACTATTTACTTATGAACTTACTAATTAGTTTTGAATAGGTATTCTAATTTTAAATTAGAGATAATTCAATTGAATTCCTTTTGGTTCATAAAGTTAAACTAAAAATCCCAATTATTCAAGTTAAATTATCAAATCTTCTTTATTTTCCAACTCCTAAAACTTTAAATCTTAAATAAAAAGATGCCCAACTATTATAAAAATTGTAACACCTTAATTAGCCTAAGTTTTACTTTGCGTCGTAAAGTAAAGGTTAACCAGAGATTACGACAGTTCTAAAGCTCATACGTATAATATATAGAAAGAATAATATAATCTAGAAGCCCGATAAAAGATATAGCTCAAATTTTTGGATTTTGAAAAGCGCAAAACGTACTAACGAAGCTACTAGCTTAAGGCACAAGAAACATATAAGATATAGCAAAAGATAGGTATATAATATCATAGGAAACTAGCCACGGCTCATGGAGTTTAAACCGGCTAGCCATATACAAGTATACAGAACCATACAAAAACCTGACAGTTTAAAAACAGCTTATACAAATTTTTTTTCTCATAATACAAGCCTCTAGGCAAAGACAAAATACAAAAGGAGAGATGTATAAACAAGATATACCAAAAAGACTCCAAAAGAATCCAAGATCCTCCGCTTCTGTCACCATCAACTCACCGAGGTGGGTTGTAACCTGCATTTGAAAAATACAACAGAAATATGGTATGAGAACCGGGGGTTCTCAGTATGGTAACAGTGCCTAGTGATGTAGGATATAAGACCCCGGGACGCCAAAGGCAATCCTAGCTCCATATCCATCATAAGATTCAACTTAAAGCATTCTAAAACAAATAAGCATAATTATATGAAACATTAACATAACTAAACAGGGTACTCTATCTTAGGGGAATACTATTCTAACCAAACACCGCTGTCCCACAGCCTTCACCAACCTATCTTCCATGTGATCCCATCGCCACCGCCTTCCGAACCTCCTCAATCCTAGCACAATTAATAACAATGCAAGTAATTCACAAGTAAAAGAATACAAGGCAAGTAGATCAAGTAAACAAATAGGCATGTTATTCAATTAGACATACAATTATAAGTCGGCAAAGCAAACAAACAGATAAAAAATGTATATGATGAATGCCTGCCCTACTGGCTGTGATATCACATTGTCGGTTCAACTGCCAACCCAACACATCTCCATGGAGACGCCGCCCTTCGGATTTTCTCATATGGGAACCCCTGATAAACCCCAATTTTGTGGTTTATCTTGTGCTTAATTTAGGGGATTTTATCAACTTTTCTCACATTTATTCAATGAAATAGCATGGTTTTGTAATTCTCCCTTAATTTGTGCTTAAGTGTAAAAATATGCCTTTTAGGCCTTAAAATAGCTAAATTTAATTCACTTTAATTCCATTCGATATCTTGATATGTTTGTTAACTGATTTTAGGTACATAAGACAAGTATTGGATGGAAGGAATGAAGGAAAAGCATGCAAAGTGGGAGAACTCATGAAGAAATGAAGGAATCACAAAGCTATCAATCCTGACATATTCGCACTCAATCGATCATAACTTGAGCTACAGAGGTCCAAATGAGGCGGTTTTAGTTGCGTTGGAAAGATAACATCCGAGGCTTCAAAATGATATAAAATTTGCTATAGTTGCCTGGCGTCTAGAGATGCGTTCGCGTGCATCACGCGCACGTGTCGTAGGATCAGCGTGGGTCCATTTTAGTAACTCGTGGCCAGCGATTTTTGAAGCATTTTGGGCCCAATCTAACTCATTTCTGATGCTATTGAACCCAAGGATTGAAGGGGAATGAACCAAGTAGTCATAGTTTAGTTTTTATCATGGTTTAGGTTAGAATTCTAGAGAGAGAAGCTCTCCCTTCTCTCTAGAATTTAGGATAGTTTAGGTTTAATTCTCTCAAATTTCTCTTTTAATTCTTGTTTTGATTTCAATTCTCTTTATATTTTAGTGTTTTATTGTCTTTGATCTTCTAGGTCAAAATTTTTACAGGGTGTGCGTCCGCACAAGGGTGTGCGCTCGCACATATCAGAAATCATGAAATTCTGCAACCTTGCAGAATTTCAGATTTTTAACACCAACTTTGAATGATCATAACTTCCTCTACAGAATTCCAATTTTCACAAACTTTATATCGATATAAAGGTTTTTCAAAGATCTTTAATTCTAAACAAATTTTAATCAATTTCAAAAACCGAGACAAAAGTTATGATCGAACAAAGTTCACCAAAATTTCTTTTTTACCCAATTTTCACATGTACCCAAATTTACCAAATTCACAAGCCACACCCAACTAGATCAATAGCAAACTTCTATTTCTAGCACAATCTACCCTTTTAAATCACATTGCACCATTCTCAATCATCGAACACAAAATATGTGACACTAAGCTTAATTATTCCACCAACACATTTACCAACCATCAATTTATTCCTATCAATTCTCATAATCAATTTCATTCATACTTATATCAATATCCCACCACATACAATCATTCAAATCATCAATTATCTGAACTCAACATCGTCATTTCCCAACAAAATAACATCAATTTAGTATACAACTTCAACCAACTATCATCAACAACCATATAAATCCAACCTATCCTATAGGTCACTAGCCTAAGTGTCCATGAATATTATATACTACATAGAGGAAACCGAAACCATACCTTGGCCAATTCCCTATATGCACCAAAAACTCCAATATGCACAAACAAGCTCCCAACCACAATCCAAGCTTTCAATTCCCCTCCAATAGGCACAATTAAGTTCCAATCAAACTATATGCATATAAATCACCTCAAATCAACCTAGGATTCCAATTAAACATAAATTCACAAGGGTTTAGTGGCTCTTACCTTTTCCAACTAATTTGGATGTCAAAACCCAAAGCTAAGCAAAGATTATAGTGAACCTAAACATCCAAAATCACAAAAACTCACTTAATCACAAACCCTATGAACCAAAATTTTGGAGAGAATAATAGAAAAGATTTCGTGGTTACCTCTCCAGTTTCTTGTATGGGTTTTGTAGAGCTCTTCATGAGGAACGCGTAGCCGCAAACGATGCGACGATCGGAGCTCTATAGCTCAAAATATGAGCTTGTGAAGATGGTAATGAATAGTAACCATGGGGTTTCTCTCTTCTTCTCTTTTTAGCATGTATGAGTGTGTTTGTTTGTGTGTTATGCTGAGATGGGTTCACTTATGAACCCTTTTATATGTTGGGCTTGGGCCCAACTTGGGCCCGATCCAACCCGTTAGCGTTTTTAGCCCGTTTGACCCAACTTCGGGCCAAACCTTTAAAATTAACGCCCGGTTTTCCATTTCTAATATTTTTCTAAGGTTTTTGACTGTTTTCACTTTTTCTCGTGCGGTACTGGGCAGACTTGAACCGGGTCAACTGTCGGTTTGTGATTTTTTCACGGTTTTTCGCAGAAGGCACATTTTCTGACTCAGAAAAATCCACTGACTTTTCGAAATCTAATTTGGGCAATATTAATTACTTAATTAACCGGTTGATTAGTTGCGGTTCTTACAAAAATTATATATAAAATAAAGTCCTAATTAATTTTAAACTCAAATTATCATAAAATTTGATTTAATTACTAAGAATAAAATAATTTTTTGAAAATAAAATCCTAAACAATAATAATAAATCATGAATAACTCATTATTTAATTTTTAAAACCTCGTAGTGTTACAATATATTTTATTTTAGGTTTTTCTAACTATGAAATTATTTTTTTACTCTCCCTTACATTTAGGCTAGCTCTGCCTCTGGAGGAAATAATAATGATACTATAAAAATCAAAGTCCATTCAAGGAACAAATAAATTGGGATTTGAAAAGTTAGGAAGTATGAACACGAAGTCTCTAATGCCTTTGGGAGGTGAGATTTGAGTAGAGGATGTTTTTGTAAATATTTTGATGATAAAAGCAATCAATTTGACTACTACCTATTAAGTATTAATGCTGTTGCTTCCGATGTCAATATTTCGGGTCAAAGCCGAATGTTGATGGGTACTTAATACGTTAAGTTTCCTAGAACTAAAGAAGGTATGCGTAAGTTAAAATTTTTTAAGAAATTATATAGAGAATCAAAGCTTTATTATAAAAAAAATACATTTTTATCTTAATAAGAAAACATATCATCCTAGAATGAATTCTCTCAATTTTTTGTTTTAATTGAAAAAGTAAAGTGTGAACTCTAACTTTTCAATGCTTTCTCTCTCATGTTTGCTCTTAGTCCCTGTTCGTACCAAGAGTGGAGAACCCGAATTGAATTATTGAAGAGATCGGAGATCCTAACTTCAGCAAAGAGGAAGTCAGACCGGGAGGACAACCTGCAAGACACTCTGATACTTAAGTTAGCAATGTATTGTGATTAGGTGTTATATTCCGAGTTTACCTGCCGATTTTCTTCTCATTTTATCCTTCTATTCTGGGATTACCATTTTTCGGGCATTTACTGCCTTTGGAGTATGCTCTTAATGCCATGATTTAGCAGTTTCATAACTTTATGACATGGTTGTTACGTAGCATCCGCTGTCATCTTGTAACGTCAGATTCTTAGTTAATTATCATTATGTTACATCATTATTTTCCTAGAACAATGCCCCTAACTCGGGCCTTTTGGCTTTATTGTTTGGTCAAAAGCACCCAAGTTTTTGAGGTCTACTTTAAGGAGTTTTCTTTTATTGAAGTTGTCGATTAAGGGATTTCCCTTTAATTGAAGTTGTAAATGAAGGAGTTCCCTTCAACTGAAGTCGTAAGGAAACTGAATAGTTTTCTTCAGCCTTTTTTACACGGTTATAATTCCCTTTGGTTTACAAACCAGCAAGTAATTTATGGTTTCTCTCTCCATCAATCAATGCTATATTACCTTCCAGTTAAATAATCTTTACTTAACTTTTGCTTTCCAAAAATACTCTTTCTTCTCTCTCCAAGGGATCCTCTTTCTTTCACCATTTCTTCTTCCTCCTTCTTCCATTTTCCATTTCAGAAGTAAAGTATTAGCTTTCTGCAAGTGTTTTCAGGACCATGCATTTCCAATTTTTGATAAGCACATTCTAGTAAGGGTTCTTCTTCCTTTTCCCTTCTTCTTCTTCTTCAATCATTTCCTTTTTACTATTTTGTGCACTTATTTTATGCTCCTGGTCCTTTTCCATGCATCTTTTGTGATGTTTCTGGTCATTTGTCCATGCATCTTTTGCTATATTTCTAGTCATTTTCCATGCATTTTGTACTATATCTCTATATCTGTTACCGTAGGTTAACATAGCAGGGAAACAAATGTTTTAAGTTTCCTATTTTGATAGCGATGGTTTTATATTTGTCCCCCATTTCAATATTTTTATGAGTTTTCTAGAATTGTGGTGAGGTTTTTGAATTTTCTAAGTAGATTTTAGAGTTTTCCAATCCTTCGTAAGATAGTGGTGGTGCCCCCTTAGGTTTTTTCTGAGACGCTGAGGAGAAAGGTTATTACGAATCATGAACGAGGTGGTGCTGCTAACCATTTGAGACCCCGACCTACTCCCGTTCCTCCAATGAACAGTGAACTCGAAGTAGATATCTATTCCTGGTTATCTGAGGAGGTCAAGGCCACTCCTTCTACCATCGCACAAGAGGAACTTGATAACTTGCGAGAAGCTAGGGTTATTTTTAGTTCTGATCTGAGCAATATGTATGTTTTTTCTATTCCTAGATCTGGGAATTGGTTGTGCCATATTAACGAGCATGCCGGTACTGCCCCCGATTGGTTATGGATGTATGAGACTTTATTCTCCTGAGTTGGGATTTGACTTTCTTTTTTTGATTTCCAAGTGACCGTTCTATCTCACACTAGATGCACTTGATAAACCCCATTTTAGGGTTTATCTTGTGTTGAATTTAGAGGATTTTGTCAACTTTTCTCCCATTTATTCACTAAGATAGCATGCTTTTGTAAATTCTCCTTTAATTGTGCTTAAGAGTGAAAACATGCTTTTTAGGTCTTAAAATAACTAAATTTAATTCACCTTGATTCCATTAGATGCTTTGATGTGTTTGCTAAGTGATTTCAGATTTAGGAGGCAAGGATTGGATTGAGGAAATGAAGAAAAAGCATGTAGAAATGGAGAACTCATGAAGAAATGAAGGAATCGCAAAGTTGTCAAGCCCGACCTCTACACACTTAATCGACCATACCTTGAGCTACAGAGGTTCAAATGATGCGGTTCTAATTGCGTTGGAAATCTAACATTCGGGGCTTCGAAATGATATAAGATTTGCCATAGTTGTATCACGTATAGGGATGCGTACACGCACTGTACGCATACACGCCGATGTTGCACGTGATTCACTAAATGCAAACTCGTGGCCAGTGATTTTAGGAGCATTTTGGGCCCAATCCAACTCATTTATAATGCTATTTAACCCAAGGATTGAAGAGGGATGAGACATCTAGTTAGTTAGTGAGTTTTATTTTAGTTTTATCATGCTTTAGTTAGTTTCTAGAGAGAGAAGCTCCCTCTTCTTTCTAGAATTAGGAGTAGGTTAGATCTAGATTAGGAATTCTTAGATCTAGGTTAATTTCATACTTTGATTTACTTTTTCTTTTGTAATTCTTCTTCTTCTACATCTCTTCTCTCTAGTTTAGCATTTAGTTCTTGTAATTCTCTACTTTTATGTTGATGCACTTTTGTTCTTTCCTTTTCTCTTTTAATGTAATTTATGTTTTCATGTTCCTTTATTGTTCATTTGATTTGTTGTTGTTAATTCTTTGCAATTGAGTAGTGTAGATTTACTTTCCTTGCAATTTTACTATGCTTTCCTTTTATGCCTTCCAAGTGTTTGATGAAATTCTTTGAAGGATGTTAGAGTAGAATTTTATGCTCTTGGCTTGGAAAGGTAACTTAGGAACTCTTGAGTTACTAATGTCCAAGTGATTGATGATTGGGAGCCATTAACTCTAGGTCTCACTAATTGAATTGGTGGAGAGCTAGGACTTATGGACTTGGATTGATATAGCTCACTTGACTTTCCTTTACTACTAGTTAGAGGATGACTTAGTGGGATTGATCCTTGCCAATTCTCATGTTGTGGTTAGTGATAGGGATAGAGATCCTTGACCACCAAACCTTGCCAAGATCTTGTTAGTTGTTAGTTTATTTTTATTGCCATTTACACTTCATGTCTCTTACCCCAAAAACCGCAAAATATACCTCATAACCAATAACAAGACACCTTATTGCAATTCCTAGGGAGAACGACCCGAGGTTCCAATACTTCGGTTTATAAATTTAAGGGTTTGTACTTGTGACAAACAAAATTTTTGTATGAAAGGATTATTGATTGGTTTAGAAACTATACTTTACAACGAGACTTCATTAGTGAAATTCTAAATCGTCAATTTTCCATTCATCAAAATGGCGCCGTTGCCGGGGAATTACAATGGTGTTATGTTATTGGTTATTGTATATATGTGAATATTGTGAATAGCTTGATTTTTGGACTGTTTGTTAGTTTTTGCTAGTTTTAAGATTTTGTTTCATTCTTCCTTATTAGCTTTTGTTTCTTATTTTCTCTTTTCATTATGAATTCTCACTTTGGCTATGAGTTTGGTTCCAACTATGTTGTAGGAAATGAGAGCTTCAATGAAGATGTGTATCAAGGATGGGACAATCAAAGGTGGGAGGAGCCATATGCATATGATCAATCTTCATGGCAACAACCTCCACCAATACACTATGAACAAGAGTCATTCTATGATGCATATCAATCCAATGGCTATGGTGAATCTCCTTGTGATTTTCAAGAACCACCACCATATGCCTATGAACCATACCATCAACATAACCCTCAACCATACTCACAAGCCACTTTTCACCAATCACCTTCATATGACCCTAATCCATATCCACCATTCCAACAACCATATGAGCCATATGAGCCACCACCCTTCCAACATCAATCTTTTCAAGAACCACCCCCTCCATATTATTATCAAGATGAACCACCTCCAATGTATGAAAATTTTCAACCACAAGATGAATACTACTTTCCATCACAACCTCCCATGGAAGAATGCTCATGTCCATCGATCCAAGAGCCATATGATCCTAATCATATTATCCAAGAGGAACAAGAGTCAAGAGATCGTCTCAAGGAAACATTGAATTAACTTCAAGCAACCATGGAGCGTGTTGTGCAACAAGTGGAAAGAGCAGAAAGTATTGAACCACCACAACTCTACCAAGAGGAACTACCTTCCTACTACGAGTCCTTCCTTCAAAATGATGAACCCTTCCATCCACCCCAACCTCCAATGGATGACATCCTTGATGTTCTTGTTCAAGGACAAGAGGAGATGAAAAGGGATGTGGAACAATTCACGGCCGCCTTGGACGAGGTGGTAAACCGGTTAGCATCCCAATGCTTGAACACTCAAGGAACTCCCATGGCAACATGTGGAGAATTAAATGAAGAGCATAACATGAAGGAGAGATTGGTAGAGAATGAGGGATGTTGCTTTGTATTGGAACAATTGGAGGAAGCTTTAATTGTTGAAGACAAGGAAGAAGTGGTTGAAGACTTAGGAGATGCAGAACCACCTTGGGAATCTAGAATTGGAGAAAACCCCTCCAAGATGATTGAATTTGATGCTAAGGAGGAATGTGCACAACCTCCAAGGCATATCTCTTATTAAGACTTGGATAGGATAGAGCAAGAATTGAGTTCCCTTGGAATTGAAGATCAAGCATCAAGTCTTAGTGGTGAAGAATCCTTTGAGCATGAAGAACCTTCTCCCGTTGGATTTGAAAACGTTGTGGAGGTAAATCTCTCTCATCCTCCCATTTATGATTTGAGTAAGGGAAAAGGCTTAGATAGAATTGTTGAACAAAGGATTGCATTTGAGAAAACTTGTGAAGAGGTGGAAGTCCTTAGAAAGAGAAGGATGGGAGTTGGATACACTTTGTCAAAACCCTTGGAATCGTCTTTGCCTAGGTTGCCATCTACTCCTTCATTTGAGTGGGTGAAATTTATTTCTATTAGCTTTATTATCCCACTTGAATATGGTTTGCTTGAAACGGATGGCCAACTTAGGAAACTTTGTGGGATGAAGCGTAAGCGAAAAAGGTTTTGTGGTTGGCATTGCAAATCAAGGCTCATTAGGGTTGAGACATCAAACATGAAATATAAAGATTGGAGTAGTGCTCAAATAGATGGTCTAGAAGGATTGTTGGTCACTTTATTGAGAATTCACCTTACTTGCCACCCGGATGGAATAATGATGATCAACTTGAAGATGGGTGTGGCAACAAGATATGGGATCCGAGAATACATGAGGATCAATTTTGGGAGCCCATAATCTATGAAGAACTCCATCAAAGCTTGGGAAAATTGAACTTGAAGAATGGAGCTTATTGGAAATGCAAGCATTGGTGGGTGTTCAAGGATGGTTTCAAGCACAAGCCACCTTGAGAGGAGCTCCCCATAAGTCCAACTTAAGGACAATAAACAAAAGTGCTAGGTGGGAGACACTCCACTATGGTAAACTCTTTTCATTTTTCTCTTTTGTAAATATTGGTAGAATAGGTTTGATTTCATGTTTTGTTTTGTTTGTTGAGTTTATTTGGTAGTATAATATGTTAAATAAGGTTTTAGAGTGTTTTGGTAGCTGTTTGGAGGTTTGGAAGGCTTGGTTTGGTGCAAGAACTTGAAAAAAAATTATGAAAAACAGAGCACCAATCCACGCGTGCGCGCACTTGGCGCGTACGCGTGACCCAAGCATTTTCGACCATCCATGCGCACGTGTACATGGCGCGTACGCGTGGATGCAAAAATTCCATCCCCAGTCAAAAACCCGAGAGTTAGGCCTCCATTGTTGATGAGCGGATAATTTATACGCTTTTTGGCATTGTTTTTAGTATATTTTTAGTATATTTTAGTTAGTTTTTATTATATTTTTATTAGTTTTTAAATAAAAATCACATTTCTGGACTTTACTATGAGTTTGTGTGTTTTTCTATGATTTCATGTATTTTCTGGCTGAAATTGAGGGACCTGAGCAAAAATCTTATTCAGAGGCTGAAAAAGGACTGAAGATGCTGTTGGATTATGACCTCTCTGCATTCGAAGTGAATTTTCTAGAGCTACTGAAGCTCAATTAGCGCGCTCTTAATTGCGTTGAAAAGTAGACATCCTGGGCTTTCCAGTAATATATAATAGTTTATACTTTGCCCGAGATTTGATGGCCCAAACTGGCGTTCCAAGTCAGCATAGAAATTCTAGCGACAAAATGCCAGAACTGGCATAAAAGCTGGAGTTAAATGCCCAAACTGGCACAAAAGCTGGCGTTTAACTCCAAGAAAAGTCTCTACATATGAAAGCTTCAATGCTCAGTCCAAGCACACACCAAGTGGGCCCCGGAAGTAGATTTCTACACTAACTATTCTAGCTTACTCATTTGTTGTAACCTTAGGTCACTAGTTTATTATAAAAACTACTTTTAGTGATTCATTTTGTACCTCATGACACTCTACACATTTTATATTGTATCTTCTATGGCATGAGTCTCTAAACCCCATGGTTGGGGGTGAGGAGCTCTGCTGTGTTTTGCTGAATTAATGCAATTACTACTGTTTTCCATTCAATCACGCTTGTTTCTATTCTAAGATATTCACTCGCACTTCAACTTGATGAATGTGATGATCCGTGACACTCATCACCATTCTCAACCTATGAACGCGTGCCTGACAACCACCTCCGTTCTACCTTAGGCTGAGTGCTTATCTCTTAGCCTCCTGATTCAGATCAAAGTCTTCGTGGTATAAGCTAGAATTATTGGCAGCCATTCTTGAGATCCGGAAAGTCTAAACCTTGTCTGTGGTATTCCGAGTAGGATCTGGGAAGGGATGACTGTGACGAGCTTCAAACTCGCAAGTGCTGGGTGTAGTGACAGACGCAAAAGGATCAATGGATCCTATTCCAGCATGAGTGAGAACTGACAGATGATTATCCGTGCGGTGACAGCGCATTTGGACCATTTTCACTGAGAGGACGGATGGTAGCCATTGACAACGGTGATCCACAACATACAGCTTGCCATGGAAGGAGCCTTGCGTGCATGAAGAAGAAGACAGTAGGAAATCAGAGATTCAGATGACAGAGCATCTCCAAAACCTCAACCTGTTCTCCATTACTACATAACAAGTATTTATTTCATGTTCTTTTACTTTTTAAAATTAAATCTGAGAATTATTGATATCCTGACTAAGAGTTACAAGATAACCATAGCTTGCTTCAAGCCAACAATCTCCGTGGGATCGACCCGTACTCACGTAAGGTATTACTTGGACGACCCAGTGCACTTGCTGGTTAGTTGTGCGGAGTTGCAAAAGTGTGATTGTAATTTCGTGCACCAAGTTTTTGGCACCGTTGCCGGGGATTGTTCGAGTTTGGACAACTGACGGTTTATCTTGTTGCTTAGATTATGAATAATTTATTTTTGTTGGTTTGGAGTCACTAAATTTGAGTATTTTATTTGAGTTAGTTTCATATTTTAAGTTTGGTGTCAATTGCATGCTTTTATTTTCTTTTCATTTTTCAAATTTGCATGTTCTTAGTTCTTTCTTGATCTTTAAAAAATTCTAAGTTTGGTGTCTTCTTTGTGTTTTCCTTTAAATTTTCAAAAATTTGTGTTTGATTTTCTAAAAATTTTAAGTTTGGTGTCCCTTGTGCTTATTTACTTAAAAATTTTTCAAAAATTTGTTCTTGGTGTTCATCTTGATCTTCAAAGTGTTCTTGGTGTTCATCTTGACACTCAAAGTTTTCTTGTTTGTTCTCTTTGTTTTGATCTAAAATTTCTAAGTTTAGTGTCATTTTGTTATTTTTCTCTTTCCTCATTAAAATTCAAAAATTAAAAAAAAATATCTTTTCCTTATTTTACTCATAAATTTCGAAAGTTTGCATTAAATTAGTCAAAGATTTTCAAAATCATATCATTTTTTTAGTCAAGTCAAAATCCTAATTTCAAAAATTGATCTTTTCAAATCTTTTTCAAAAATCAAATCTTTTTAATTTCTTCAATCATATCTTTTCAATCATATCTTTTTTTTAATTGCAATCATATCTTCTCAATCATATCTTTTTCAAAATAATTTTTAATCATATCTTTTTTATTGCTAATTTCAAAATCTTTTCAAAAAAAATAAAAAATATAATTTAATTGCAATTCATATCAATTCCCTTTTCTCCATCATGGACATAAGTGGGAACGAACAGTCCAAAAGGACTCTGGGGTCATATGCTAACCCCATTACAGCTGCATATGGGAGTAGCATCTGTATACCTCCCATCAAAGCAAGCAGTTTTGAGCTAAATCCTCAGCTCATTATCATGGTGCAGCAAAATTGCCAGTATTCCGGTCTTCCACAGGAAGAACCTACTGAGTTTCTGGCACAGTTCTTACAAATTGCTGACACAGTACGTGATAAAGAAGTAGATCAGGATGTCTACAGATTATTACTGTTTCCATTTGCTGTAAAAGATCAAGCTAAGAGGTGGTTAAATAACTAACCCACAGCAAGCATAAAAACATGGAGACAGTTATCCGACAAATTTCTGAATCAATTTTACCCTCCAAAAAGGATGACACAACTGAGGCTGGACATCCAAGGCTTTAAACAAGAGGATCATGAATCCCTTTATGATGCCTGGGAGAGGTACAGAGGGATACTAAGGAAATGCCCCTCTGAAATGTTTTTAGAGTGGGTACAGTTAGACATCTTCTACTATGGGCTTACAGAAAGAGCTCAAATGTCTCTAGATTACTCAGCTGGTGGATCTATACACATGAGAAAGACGATTGAAGAAGCTCAATAACTCATAGATACGGTTGCTAGAAATCAATATCTGTACTCAAACAGTGAGTCCTCTATAAAAGAAGAGGCTAGGACAGTAACTACTGATCCTAATCCTCAAGAAAAGATTGTTGAACTTAATCAGCAATTACTCCTTATGACAAAATAATTAGCAGAATTTAAAGAGATGCTCCAAGACACTAAAAATGCTAACAAGAATATGGAAGCACAATTGAATCAGACAAGACAGCAGCTATCTAAACAGATAACAGAAGAATGCCAAGCTGTCCAACTAAGGAGCGGGAAGACATTGAATAATTCAGCTCAAAGTAGCAAAAAGCAAAGAAAGGAACAACTGACAGAGGATGACCAAACCACTGCCCAAAATCCCTCTGAGGACAGCAAGAGCCCAGAGAGGAGTAATTCTGCCATTCAAACGCCAGAAAAGGGTGAAAGATTGGCATCAAACGCCCAGTGGATGCCCACTTCTGGCGTTCAAACGCCAGAAAAGGGAGAAAAATTGGCGTTGAATGCCCATTCCTTGCCCACTTCTGGCGTTCAAACCCATCCAGCACCCAATCCTGGCATTCAAATACCAATGAGGGATCAGACACCTGCAAGTGCTAATAGTAACCCCTCTAAGAAAGCTTCTCCAACCACCTCTGTAGGGAATAAACCTGCAGCAACTAAGGTTGAAGAATATAAATCCAAGATGTCTTATCCTCAAAAACTCTGCCAAGCGAAACAGGATAAATAATTTGCCCGCTTTGCAGACTATCTCAGGACCCTTGAGATAAAGATCCCGTTTGTAGAGGCACTTGAGCAAATACCCTCTTATGCTAAGTTCATGAAAGAGATCTTAAGTCATAAGAAGGATTGGAGAGAAACTGAAAAGGTGTTTCTCTCTGAAGAATACAGTGCAGTCATTCTGAAAAGCTTAACAGAGAAGCTTAAAGATCCGGGAAGCTTTATGATACCATGCACATTAGAGGGTGCTTGCACCAAGACAGCTCTATGTGACCTTGGAGCAAGTATCAACCTAATACCTGCATCCACTATCAGAAAGCTTGGCTTGACTGAAGAATTCAAACCAACCCGGATATGTCTTCAACTTGCTGATGGCTCCATTAAATATCCATCAGGCATAATTGAGGACATGATCGTCAAGGTTGGGCCATTTGCCTTTCCCACTGACTTTGTAGTGCTGGAAATAGAGGAGCACAAGAGTGCAACTCTCATTTTAGGAAGACCTTTCCTAGCAACTGGACGAACTCTTATTGATGTACAAAAAGGAGAAGTGACCCTGAGAGTCAATGAGGAAGAGTTCAAGTTAAATGCTGTCAAAGCTATGCAGCATCCAGACACATCAAACGACTACATGAGCGATGATATTATTGACTCTTTGGTGGAAGAGATCAATATGACTGAAAGTCTTGAATCAAAGCTAGATGACATCTTTAAAGATGTTCATTCTGATCTGGAGGAATCAGAGGAAATAAAAGAACCTCTGAAAATTCCTCAGGAAGAGGAAAAACCTCCTAAGTCCGAGCTCAAACCATTACCAGCATCCCTGAAATATGCGTTTCTGGGGAAGGGTGACACTTTTCCGGTGATCATAAGCTCTGCTTTAAATCCACAGGAACAGAAAGCACTAATTCAAGTGCTAAGGACACACAAGACAGCTCTTGGGTGGTCCATAAGTGATCTTAAGGGCATTAGCCCAGCAAGATGCATGCACAAGATCCTATTGGAGGATGATGCTAAGCCAGTGGTTCAACCACAGAGGCGGCTAAATCCAGCCATGAAGGAGGTGGTGCAGGGCTGGGATTATTTATCCTATTTCTGATAGCCCCTGGGTAAGCCCTGTCCAAGTTGTACCCAAAAAGGGAGGCATGACAGTGGTCCACAATGAAAAGAATGAACTGGTTCCTACAAGAACAATTACAGGGTGGTGTATGTGTATTGACTACAGAAGGCTCAATACATCCACCAGAAAGGATCATTTTCCTTTACCATTCATAGACCAGATACTAGAGAGACTAGCAAGTCATGACTATTACTGCTTTTTGGATGGCTATTCAGGTTACAACCAAATTACAGTAGATCCTCAAGACCAAGAGAAAACAGCATTCACATGTTCATATGGAGTATTTGCCTACAGAAGGATGCCTTTTGGTCTGTGCAATGCACCTGCAACCTTTCAGAGGTGCATGCTCTCTATCTTCTCTGATATGGTAGAGAAATTTTTGGAAGTCTTTATGGATGACTTTTCAGTATTTGGTGACTCCTTCAGCTCCTGTCTTGAATATTTAGCACTTGTTCTGAAAAGATGCCAAGAGACCAACCTAGTTTTAAACTGGGAAAAATGTCACTTTATGGTGACTGAAGGAATTGTCCTTGGGCATAAAATTTCAAACAAGGGAATAGAGGTGGATCAAGCTAAGATAGAGGTAATTAAAAAATTACCACCACCTGCCAATGTAAAGGCAATCAGAAGCTTTCTGGGACATGCAGGATTCTACAGGAGGTTTATAAAGGATTTTTCAAAAATCGCAAAACCTCTGAGTAATCTGCAAGCTGCTGATACACCATTTGTCTTTGACACAAAGTGTCTGTAGGCGTTTGAAGCCCTGAAAGCTAAGCTGGTCACAGCACCAGTCATCTTTGCACCAGACTGGACATTACCATTCAAATTAATGTGTGATGCGAGTGATCATGCCATTGGTACAGTGTTGGGACAGAGGCATAACAAGCTTCTGCACGTCATTTACTATGCTAGCCGTGTTTTAAATGATGCACAGAAGAATTACACAACCACAGAAAAAGAGTTGCTTGCAGTGGTTATGCCATTGACAAGTTTCGATCCTATTTAGTAGGTTCAAAGGTGATTGTGTATACTAACCATACTGCTCTTAAATATCTATTCACAAAGCAGGATTCAAAACCTAGGCTCATAAGATGGGTGTTGCATCTGCGAGAGTTTGATATAGAAATAAGAGACAGAAAAGGGACAGAGAACCAGGTAGCTGATCACCTGTCCCGAATAGAACCAGTAGCAGGGGCGTCCCTCCCTCCTACTGAGATCTCTGAGACCTTTCCGGATGAGAAACTCTTCGCCATTCAGGAAGCACCATGGTTTGCAAACATTGCAAATTATAAAGCTGTGAGGTTCATACCCAAGGAGTACAGCAGGGTGCAAACGAAAAAACTAATTTCTGATGCAAAATACTACTTATGGGATGAACCATATCTCTTTAAGAGATGTTGATGAGCGGATATTTTATACGCTTTTTGGGGTTAATTTCATATAGTTTTGAGCATGTTTTAGTTAGTTTTTAGTCTATTTTCATTAGTTTTTAGGAAAAATTTATATTTCTGGACTTTACTATGAGTTGTGTATTTTTCTGTAATTTCAGGTATTTTTCTGGCTAAAATTGAAGGAGCTAAGCAAAAATCTGATTCAGGCTGAAAAAGGACTGCTGATGCTGTTGGATTCTGACCTCCCTGCACTCAAAGTAGATTTTCTGGAGCTACAGAACTTGAAATGGCATGCTTCCAATTGCGTTGGAAAGTCGACATCCAGGGCTTTCCATCAATATATAATAGTCCATACTTTGCACAAGGATAGATGACATAAACTGTCGTTCAACGCTAGTTCTCTGCCCAATTCTGGCGTCCAGCGCCAGAAAAGGATCAAAAGCTGGAGTTGAACGCCCAAACTGGCACAAAAACTGGCGTTCAACTCCACAAATGGCCTCTGCACGTGGATTGCTTAATTCTCAGCCCCAGCACACACCAAGTGGGCCCCAGAAGTGGATCTCTGCATCATCCATCATAGTTTACTCATTTGTTGTAAACCTAGGCTACTAGTTTAGTATTTAAACAACTTTTAGAGACTTATTTTGTATCTCATGACATTTTAGATCTGAACTTTGTACTCTTTGACGGCATGAGTCTCTAAACTCCATTGTTGGGGGTGAGGAGCTCTGCTGTGTCTCGATGAATTAATGCAAGTATTTCTGTTTTCCATTCAAACACGCTTGTTCCTATCTAAGATGTTCATTCGCGCTTAATTGTGATGAAGGTGATGATCCGTGACATTCATCACCTTCCTCAAACCATGAACGTGTGCCTGACAACCACCTCCATTCTATATCCGATTGAATGAGTATCTCTTAGATTCCTTAATCAGAATCTCCGTGGTATAAGCTAGAACTGATGGCGGCATTCATGAGAATCCGGAAAGTCTAAACCTTGTCTGTGGTATTCCGAGTAGGATTCAATGATCGAATGACTGTGACGAGCTTCAAACTCGCGAGTGCTGGGCGTTATTGACAGGCACAAAAGGATGAAGAATCCTATTCCAGTATGATCGAGAACCGACAGATGATTAGCCGTGCTGTGACAGAGCATGTGAGCATATTCTTCACTGAGAGGATGGGATGTAGCCATTGACGATGGTGATCCCCTACATACAGCTTGCCATAGGAGGACGTGTGTGCGTGAATTAGAGGACAGAGGAAAGCAGAGATTTAGAAGACAAAGCATCTCCAAAACTCCAACATATTCTCCATTACTGCATAACAAGTAACCTTTAATTTATGCTCTCTTGGTTATTCACAATTCAACTGATAAACACATTTGACTTCCTGACTAAGATTTACAAGATATCCATAGATTTCTTCAAACCAACAATCTCCGTGGGATTCGACCCTTACTCACGTAAGGTATTACTTGGACGACCCAGTGCACTTGCTGGTTAGTGGTACGAGTTGTGAAAAGTGTGATTCACAATTCGTGCACCAAGTTTTTGGCACTGTTGCCGGGGAAAGAAAGAGCGATGAATTTTACATAATCAAAGTGTAATCACAATTTCTGCGCACCAAGTTTTTGGCGCCGTTGCCGGGGATTGTTCGAGTTTGGACAACTAACGGTTTATTTTGTTGCTTAGATTAGGAAAAATTTCTCTTTTTTGTTTAGAGTCTCTTTTTATTGTTGTGTTAGAATCTCAGAATCCTTATTTTCTTTTTAAAAAAATATTTTTCAAAAAACAAAAAATAATAATTTTTCTATTAAATCCTGTGTCAAACTTTAAGTTTGGTGTTTTCTTGTTGATTTTTCTGAGCTTTTCGAAAATTTATTTTGGTTTTCTAAAAATTTTAAGTTTGGTGTTCTTCCTTAGTGTTCTTAAGTTTTCCTTGTGTCTTGATCTTAAAATTTTTAAGTTTGGTGTTCCTTGGTGTTTTTCCCCCCAAAATTTTCGAAAATAAGGAATCTCAGATCTAAAAATTTTAAATCCTGTGTTATCTTGTTGTTTTTCTCTCTCCTTTAAAAATTCAGATTTTTATTTCAAAATTTAAAACCTTTTTCAAAAATCATCATATCTTTTTCAAAATCTCCTAACCACTCTCTTTCTCCTCACTTTTTCGAAAATCTTTTACTCATTTTTTATTTTGTTTTGATTTATTTTCTTTTCAAAATAAATTAATAAATAAAATAAATAAAAAAATATTTTTTCTATTTTACATCATCTCCCTTTCTCCATCATGGACCTAAGCAGAAATGAATAGTCCAGGAGGACTCTGGGGTCATATTCTAACCCCTCTACTGCTTCATATGGGAGTAGTATCTGCATACCCTCCATTGGAGTCAGTAGCTTTGAGTTGAATCCTTAGCTCATTATCATGGTGCAGCAAAGCTGCCAGTATTCCGGTCTTCCACAGGAAGAACCTACAGAGTTTCTGGCACAATTTTTACAAATTGCTGACACAGTACATGATAAGAAAATAGATCAGGATGTCTACAGACTATTACTGTTTCCATTTGCTGTAAAAGATCAAGCTAAGAGGTGGTTAAATAACCAACCTAAAGCCAGCATAAGGACATGGAAACAGCTGACAAAAAAATTCCTGAATCAGTATTTTCCTCCAAAAAGGATGACACAGCTAAGGCTGGACATCCAAGGCTTTAAGCAAGGAGATAATGAATCTCTTTATGATGCCTGGGAGAGATACAGAGAGATGCTACGAAAATGCCCCTTTGAAATGTTTTCAGAGTGGGTTCAGTTAGACATCTTCTGCTATGGGCTTGTAGAAGGAGCGCAGATGTCTCAAGATTACTCAGCTGGTGGATCTATCCACATGAAAAAGACAATTGAAGAGGCTCAAGAGCTCATTGATACAGTTGCCAGGAATCAGCATCTGTACCTAAGCAGCAACCCTTCCATGAATGAAGAGGTTAAAACAGTAACTGCTGAACTCAGTCCTGTAAAACAAGCTGCTGAATTCAATCAGCAATTGGACTTTCTAACAAAGCAGCTAGCCGAATTTAAAGATAGGTTACAAGAGACAAGGATGGCTAATATACATATGGACGAACAATTTAAGCAAACAAAGCAGCAGCTGTCAAGGCAAATAGCAGAAGAATGCCAAGCAGTTCAACTAAGAAGTGGGAAAACATTAAATACCCCACCTCAAGGCAGCAAAAAGCTAAGAAATGAGCAAACCACCCAAAATTCACCTGAGGACAGTAAGAGCCCAGGGAAAAATAATTCTGGCGCTAAAACACCAGAAAATTGGTGGAAGGCTGGCGCTGAACGCCCAGACCATGGCCAAAACTGGCGTTCAACACCAGAAACAAAGCAGGACTGGCGTTCAACGCCAAAAATGGGCAAGGATCTGGCGTTGAACGCCCAAAATGGGCACAATTCCGGCGCTGAACGCCCAAAATGGGCACAATTCTGGCGTTCAAACGCCAGGAACAGACAAGGAGTTGGCTTCTCACGTCACTCCAGCTTCTAACTCTGGCACTCAATTGCCGGTGAGGGATCAGACACACACAAATGCTGATAACAACCCCTCTAAAAAGGCTTCTTCAACCACTTCTGTAGGCAATAAACCTGCAGCAACTAAGGTTGAAGAATATAAAGCCAAGATACCTTATCCTCAAAAATTCCGGAAAGAGGAGCAGGATAAGCAATTTGCTCGCTTTGCAGATTATCTCAGGACTCTTGAAATAAAGATTCCATTTGCAGAAGCACTTGAGCAAATACCTTCTTATGCCAAGTTCATGAAAGAGATCTTGAGTCATAAGAAGGATTGGAGAGAAACAAAAAGAGTTCTCCTCACTGAAGAATGCAGTGCAGTCATTCTGAAGAGCTTTCCTGAAAAGCTTAAAGACCCTGGGAGCTTTCTGATACCATGCATATTAGAAGGTAATTGCACCAAGACAGCTTTATGCGATCTTGGGGCAAGCATCAACCTAATACCTGCATCCACTATCAGGAAGCTTGGCTTAACTGAAGAAGTTAAACCAACCCGGATATGTCTCCAACTTGCTGATGGTTCCACTAAATACCCATCAGGCGTGATTGAAGACATGATTGTCAGAGTTGGGCCATTCGCCTTTCCCACTGACTTTGTTGTGCTGGAAATGGAGGAGCACAAGAGTGCTACTCTCATTCTAGGAAGACCCTTCCTAGCAACTGGAAGATCCCTCATTGACGTCCAACAGGGGGAAATAACCCTGAGAGTCAATGATGATGAATTCAAGTTGAACGCTGTCAAAGCCATGCAGCATCCAGACACATCAAAAGACTGCATGAAAGTTGATCCTATTGATTCTTTGGTAGAAGAGATCAACATGGCTGAGAGTCTTGAATCAGAGTTGGAAAACATCTTTAAAGATGTTCAGCCTGATTTAGAGAATTCAGAGGACATGAAAGAGCCTCTGAAATTTCTTCTGGAAGAGGAAAAACCTCCTAAACCCGAGCTCAAGCCATTACCACCATCCTTGAAATATGCGTTTCTGGGAGAAGGTGACACTTTTCCAGTGATCATAAGCTCTGCTTTAAATTCACAGGAAGAGGAGGCACTTATTCAAGTGCTAAGGACACACAAGATAGCTCTTGGGTGGTCCATAGGTGACCTTAAGGGCATAAGCCCAGCTAGATGCATGCACAAAATCTGATTGGAGGATAATGCCAAACCAGTGGTTCAACCACAGAGGCGGCTAAATCCAGCCATGAAAGAAGTGGTGCAGAAAGAGGTCACCAAATTACTGGAGGCTGGGATTATTTATCCTATTTCTGATAGCCCCTGGGTGAGCCCTGTTCAAGTCGTCCCAAAAAAGGGAGACATGACAGTGATTCATAATGAAAAAAATGAACTGGTTCCTACAAGAACAGTTACAGGGTGGCGCATGTGTATTGACTACAGAAGGCTCAATACAGCCACCAGAAAGGATCATTTTCCTTTATCATTCATAGACCAGATGCTAGAAAGACTAGCAGGTCATGATTATTACTGCTTTTTGGATGGCTACTCAGGCTATAACCAGATTGCAGTAGATCCCCAGGATCAAGAGAAAACAGCATTCACATGTCCATCCGGAGTGTTTGCTTATAGAAGGATGCCATTTGGGCTATGTAATGCGCCTGCAACCTTCCAGAGATGCATGCTCTCTATTTTCTCTGATATGGTGGAAAAATTTCTGGAAGTCTTCATGGATGACTTCTCAGTATACGGAGACTCATTCAGCTCCTGTCTTGATCACCTGAAACTTGTTCTGAAAAGATGCCAAGAGACCAACCTAGTTTTAAATTGGGAAAAGTGTCACTTCATGGTGACTGAAGGAATTGTTCTTGGGCATAAAATCTCAAACAAGGGAATAGAGGTGGATCAAGCAAAAATAGAGGTAATTGAAAAATTACCACCACCTGCCAATGTTAAGGCAATTAGAAGCTTTCTGGAGCATGCAGGATTCTATAGGAGGTTTATAAAAGATTTTTCAAAAATCGCAAAACCTCTAAGCAATCTGCTAGCTGCTGACACGCCATTTGTGTTTGACACAGAGTGCCTGCAGGCGTTTGAAATGCTGAAAGCTAAGCTGGTCACAGCACCAGTCATTTCTGCACCAGACTGGACATTACCATTTGAGCTAATGTGTGATGCCAGTGATCATGCCATTGGTGCAGTATTGGGACAGAGGCATGACAAGCTTCTGCATGTCATTTATTATGCCAGTCACGTTCTAAATTATGCCCAGAAAAATTACACAACCACAGAAAAAGAACTACTTGCAGTGGTTTACGCCATTGACAAGTTCAGATCATACTTAGTAGGATCAAAAGTGATTGTGTATACTGACCATGCTGCTCTTAAATATCTACTCACAAAGCAGGATTCAAAACCCAGGCTCATCAAATGGGTATTGCTTCTGCAAGAGTTTGATATAGAAATAAGAGACAGAAAAGGGACAAAGAACCAAGTGGCTGATCATCTGTCCCGGATAGAGCCAGTGAAAGGGAAGTCCCTCCCCTTCCTTGAGATCTCTGAGACGTTTCCTGATGAGCATTTATTTGCCATTCAGGAAGCACCATGGTTTGCCGATATTGCAAACTATAAAGCTGCAAGGTTCATACCCAAGGAGTACAACAGGATACAAAAGAAGAAATTAATTACTGATGCAAAGTATTACTTGTGGGATGAACCTTATCTCTTTAAGAGATGTGCAGACGGAATAATCCGTAGGTGCGTGCCTAGAGAAGAAGCACAGAGGATCCTGTGGCATTGCCATGGATCTCAATATGGAGGCCATTTCGGAGGTGAGCGAACAGCCACCAAGGTCCTCCAATGTGGCTTCTATTGGCCCACACTCTATAAAGATTCCCGAGAGTTTGTACGTAACTGTGACAGTTGCCAAAGAGCTGGCAATCTGCCTCATGGTTACGCCATGCCTCAACAAGGAATCTTGGAGATTGAGTTGTTTGACGTAAGGGGAATTGACTTCATGGGACCTTTCCCACCATCATACTCAAACACTTATATTCTGGTGGCAGTTGATTATGTATCAAAATGGGTTGAGGCCATTGCCACACCCACCAATGATACTAAGACAGTGCTGAAATTCCTCCAGAAACATATCTTTAGCAGATTTGGTGTCCCTAGAATACTAATCAGTGATGGGTGATGCGCATAAACTAGTTATGCCACGATTTAGAAAATTGCACGATCGGCAAAATTCCTTCCGGCAAGTGCACCGGTTATCGTCAAGTAAAAAAACTCACAATAGAGTGAGGTCGAATCCCACAAGGATTGGTTGAATGAGCAATTCGGATTAGAAGTGTGTCTAGTTGAGCGGAATCAAGACTTAGATGAGAATTGCGGAATGTAAAATTGGCGGGAAACGTAAATGACAAGAAATTGAAATGGCGGAATCTTAAATTGCATGAATTAAAGAGCAGAAGCTAAATTGCTGAAATTAAAAGGGAATGGGAGTGATTGCATGAATTGAGTTGCAGAATGTAAAGAGAAAGTGGAAATCAGAAATGGGGAATTCATTGGGTGTTAGGAGATATTGAGATCTCCGAATCAAAACATTTTTATTCCTTCTTCAACCAATGCATTCATTGAATTTTGCTTGGCAATCTTATATGATTGGATCCCAATCCCTTGGCTCACCAATTCTCTCTAAAAACGAACAAATTCCCAATCCCTTGGTTTAAATGTTCATAAGAAGAGATGATGCTCGATCACTGATTATACCACACAGTTTCATGAACCACAATTTGGTAGGATTACATGTCACAATATCCATCCAAACCCCAATCCAATTCACTGTGAGAAAGCTTCTCTAGTATGAATCCTCCATTCCTTTCCCAAGGTTTCGAAGGATTCCAATTATGGGTAGTTTCTTTCCCAAGACAACTACCCAATGGAATTAGATCGAGAAGCTTTCTAACAAAATTCAAGAGAAAAGATTGAAGAAGAAGATAAAACTATTATTGATTCATTGAATTACAATAGAGCTCCCTAACCCAATGAAAGGGGTTTAGTGAGTCATAGCTCTGAATTCAATTACAAAGGTATGAAAACTAGCAAAATGAAAAAGGTCCTCCTTTCCTAACTTAAATTCTATCCTATTTATACACTTTCTATATTGAGCTTCTGTTGTGTTTCTTGGGCTTTGAGGCCTCTCCCTGCTTTCCTTTTGCTTTGGGTTTATGATCCATAATCTTGATGAGGCTGCTGATCCAAATTCTGTAACATTCATTGAGCCAACTTAGTGATAATCAAGTAATGACACATGACTCAATAAATTGAAATTCCAGACTCATCAATCCTTCAGGCCCAATCCATAAACCATGATATTCAATTGGGTTTCATACCAGAGTAAGTTTAAGTTAATGTTTGTGCTCAAATGCTAACTTAAACTGCAATATTTTTGGCCCAGAAACCTTTTCTAATAGTGGCGTTTAAGTGCAGTTTAAGCTTAAACTGCAGCTTAAACGCCAGACACTTCCAGTGATGCCTTTTGTGGAAGCACGTTTAAGCTTCAGTTTTAGGTTAAACTGAAGCTTAAACGTGGAAATGGAAGAAGGCAGCCCTGGAGGGTCACTTAGTCGAACACGTTTAAGCTTCAGTTTAAGGTTAAACTGAAGCTTAAACGTGGAGATAGGAAAGGCAGCCCTGGAGGTCGAACACCTTTAAGCTCCAGTTTAAGGTTAAACTGGAGCTTAAACGTGGAAGAGGAGAAAGGTAGCCCTGGAGGTGTCGAACACGTTTAAGCTCCAGTTTAAGGTTAAACTGGAGCTTAAACGTGGAAATGGAGAGAGCAACCCTGGAGGAGAAAACTTGGTCGAACACGTTTAAGCTCCAGTTTAAGGTTAAACTGGAGCTTAAACGTGGAAATGGCTCCCTGGTGCATTTCCCATTTCTGGCGTTTAACCTCCAGTTTAAGGTTAAACTGGAGGTTAAACGTGGAAATGCTTCCTGAGTGGAATTCTCATTCTGGCGTTTAACCTCCAGTTTAAGGTTAAACTGGAGGTTAAACTTCAGTTTCAGCATTTCTTAGCCTTCATGATTCTGGCGTTTAAGTTCCAGTTTAAGCTTAAACTGGAACTTAAACTCCACATGTGATATTCAAGCTTCCTTTATTGATTTTTGTTGCTTCCTTGCCTAGCCTCTTCTTCCCTGAAATCATCTAAACAATTGCATCAAAGTCTTGCAAAATTTCATGAGAAATCTTCCATTCATAGCATTCAAGTAATATAACTAAAACATATGGAATTTGCATCAAAATCATACTGTTTGGATGGTTCATTGCTTTGTTATTCATTTAACCATTCTTGGTTACTTTAAGCTCAAGAAAATGCATAAAACAACTAAAACTAACAGAAAAATGCTAGTGAAACTAGCCTAAGATGCCTTGGCATCACAACACCAAACTTAATACTTGCTTGTCCCTAAGCAAGTCCTGAGTTATTTGAGAAAAAAGCATGAACAGAAAGCAATCCCATTGGCTATATTAGTAAGCACTTTAAGTTCATCAGAAGGGTTTTATGCAGAAAGTTGCAGCATCACTTTTTCATTCTTATCAGGTAAGATTATCACTTTTTCATTGCATCCATCAAACACTGCTATGGCCTCTTGTTACTCTTATGCCCTTGGCACTTTTCTCTTCTTTGTTTTTCTTTTCTTTTTCTTAGAGCTTCTTTGCTCCTTGTTTGCTTAGTGTCATGTGTTGCACAAGCCTTTGGCATTTTCTTTTTCTTATCAGTGCACTACACATATCCACTCCAGGCATTTTAGTTCACATTTCTTCTTGAGACATTGGTGCCCAGCACCTCTTTGTGTGACTAAATGTTTTGTATTTAGGTTGCTCTTGATAATGGACTTTTGGTTGATAATCCCGGGTTAGTTAACCCAAGTTACCAAGTGTTGAAACACTCCTCAGAACCTATTCATCCAAGCATATCCTTAATACATAAACACCACAGGCATTTGTCTCAGAAGTTCAAACCATTGGTGCCTAGCTTATTTTCTCAATTTTTTTTTTTGCTTTTTGGTTGCCTTTTTTTAGTGGCTTTTTCTTCTTCTTTTTCTTTCTTTTTCATGGCCAAAGACATTTATTCATTAAGATCCATAGACAGTTTTCAATTTCTACACAAAAAATGATAATTCTACACTCTATTTCCAGTGATCTGACTAAACAATCAAGCATGCATACCACCACTTAATTCTACTTGATTTGTCACTAATTGAGCCAAGTTACTTTTGTTCAAACTTTTCTTTTATTTTTGGAAACAGAACAAGCATGGCAAGCATTTGTTTAAGAAGGTGAAGTTATATCCAACATCTAGGCATTCACTTTATTCAAAGCACTAAACAGACAAACATACTAGAAACTTTACATTCCAGACAGATTCAACAATTTCAGTTTATACCAGAACAAGCATGCTTTTGTTTGCCCATTTTAAAGAAATGTCAAGGAACAACACCACCTTGTGAAATTTCTTGTTTTCTCTTTGTTGCCAGGAACAATTTGATTTCTCCTTCTTCTCCTAGTTGTTGCTTCATGTTCTTTCTAAGATCCTTGTTTCCTTTCCTGCAAAGAGTGATGAAGTTGCTTGCTTCTCAAGCACTTGAGTGGTTAGCTCAACTATGTATGGGCAAGTGTCTGAGTCTTAAGTTGGTGTGTGAACACCAAACTTAGTCTCCTACTTACTTCTCTGTTCTTTGAATCCTTGAATTCTCCTTGGAATGAAGTTGCTGCTAAGGATTTTAAGCATTTCTGTGATTGCTTAGAATGGTTGTTCCTTTCATATAATTCAAAGGTTGTTGTGTTCAGTTGAGCTTTATGGTGGAACACCAAACTTAGAGTCACACATTCCCCTTTGAATTATTGATCCACGAATTCATTGTTTGGTGTGAAACACCAAACTTAATTCTTTGCAATGCACAGAAACTACTTCACCTTTTTATTGAAACAAATAAAAGAAACAGCAAGGGAGTATTACCTCAGGTTGGGTTGCCTCCCAACAAGCGCTTCTTTAACGTCACTAGCTTGACGGTTTCCCCTTGTTAGGGTGGATTGTAGTGCTTGATGTCTTCTCCTCTCACTATGAAAACGTCCCCATTTGATTCCTTCATGACTTCTAAATGTTCCATAGAAAGAACTTTCCTGATTGTGAACACTTGAGGGAGCTGGGAAGGAATGGTTTTGAGGCCAGGTGGGATTGGCAGATAATGACTTGATATCACTTTATCTCCCGGAGAGAAACCTTCAGTGGGAATTTTCTTGTTTCTCCACCCTCTTGGCAATTTCTTTACAATTCTTCCCTTTCTCTTGAGGATTTCTTCATTGACCCTTATGTCAGGAGGATCCTTCTAATCTGTTTCTATTGATTCTTGTGGCTTTAACTCTTGCAATTCTTGTTTGCCTTCCAAGGACTGTTTCAGAATTTCAGCTGCTGGATTGCTTTCCTCCAAACACAGATGGCTACTATCATCCTTAGGCTTTTCAGGTTCTGGTTCAGGCTCAGATGCAGGTTTGAAAGCATTGAAAATGAGTTGTTCATCATGTATTCTCAAAATTAGCTCTCCTTGTTCTACATCTATGAGCGCTCTAGCAGTGGCTAGAAATGGCCTTCCCAGAATGATAGGGTGTAGGTGGCTTTCTTCCATGTCCAAAATGACAAAGTCTGTGGGGAAGAAATAATTTCCCACTTTCACCAGCACATTCTCAACTACCCCTTCAGCTTGCTTCTGAGTTTTGTCAGCCAGTTGTATGATTACATCAGTGGATCTCACCTCATTCAGTTGTAGCCTCTTCATAAGAGTCAGAGGCATCACATTTATGCTAGCTCCTAGATCACAGAATCCTCTGTCAATTTTTGTTTCCCCTATGATGCAGGGGATATGAAAACCTCCTGGGTCTGTTTTCTTAGAGACTATGTCCTTCTTGATGAGGGCACTGCATTCTTTGTTCATTATTACAGTTTGTCCTCCCTTCAAAACTCTTTTCTTGCTCAGCAATTCCTTTAAATACTTGATATGTGTAGGCATCTGCTGGAGAATCTCAAGGAAGGGAATATTGATATGGAGAGACTTAAATGTCTCTAAAAACCTTGAATAGGTTTTCCCTTTTTCACCTCCTCCTAACCTCTGAGGAAATGGTGCTTTTGGTTGGTATGTTTCCAGCATGCCTTTTTGCAGTTCCTTGGTTTGCTCAGTTTCACTTTCCTGCTTAGCTTCTTCCACACCTTCCTTCAAGATTTCTAGCTCCTGTTCTGAGGGTCTGATTCCTTCTTCTTCTGAGACTTCCTTCAATATGGTGATGGCCTTGCAGTCTTCCCATCTCACTCCCTTTTGTTCCCCTTTAGGATTCTTTTTCGTGTCACTAGGGAACACTGCAGTGGACTTGGGGGCTTGTTGGGATAGCTCTCCTACTTGAGACTCCATCCTCTTTAGTCTTTCACCATGGTCTCTTAAGGTAGATCTCACCTCATCCCTAAAGCTTTTCAACTCACTTACGTCCTGACCCATGTTTGCCAGCCTTCCTTCTATCCTGTTTAATTGATCTTGAAATTGTTGGTTCGGATTAGGTTGGGTAGGTTGATTATTTTGGCCATGATATGATGGTTGGGAGTAAGTGTTTTGTGTGGCTTGGTATGATCTTTGGTTGGAGTTTTGGTATGTGGACTTGTTATGTTGGTTTTGCTGGTTTTCCCACCCAAAGTTTGGGTGGTTTTTCCAGCCTGGGTTGTAAGTGTTGGAATGTGGATCATATGGTTGCCTTTGTTGATTTCCTACATAATTGGCCTCTTCCCAATCTCCTCCTTCAGTGCTTTCTTCCTCTTGATCTTGTGTGTGTATTGCAGCCACTTGCTTTGTTTCTAATTTCCTGGTGAGCTCTGCTAGTTGCTTGGCAAACACCTTGTTTTGGGCTAGAATTGTATCAACATGGTTCAGCTCTATGACTCCCTTAGTATTGTGTCTCTCTGATGCATAGTAGTACTCATTCTCAGCCACTGTTTCAATCACTTCAATGGCTTCTTCCACAGTCTTTTTCCTGTTCAATGAACCTCCTGATGAATGGTCCACAGCCTTCCTTGATTCATAAGAAAGTCCATCATAGAAAATGTGCAATTGCACCCAGTCATGGAACATGTCTGGTGGGCATTTTCTTGTCAAATCCTTGAATCTCTCCCATGCCTCGTAGAGAGTTTCACCATCTTGTTGTCTAAAAGTCTGAACCTCAGATCGAAGCCTATTGACCTTTTGTGGGGGGTAGAAACGTGCCAGAAACTTGCTTTCCACCTCGTCCCATGTTGTTAGGCTCCCCCTTGGGAATGATTCCAGCCACTTAGCTGCCTTGTCCCTAAGTGAAAATGGGAACAAAAGCAGTTTATAGGCATCTTCCTGGACTCCATTGGACTTCACAGTGTCGCAAATTCTCAGGAATTTTGTGAGGTGTTGGTTTGGATCTTCATTAGCACTCCCACCAAATGAACAATGATTCTCCACAAGCGATATTAGCTGTGGTTTGAGCTCAAAATTGTTGGCCTGAATGGGTGGTTTCTGAATGCTGCTACCACAATTCCCAGAGGTTGGGTTTATGTATGAACCAAGAACCCTCCTCTCGGGAATGGCATTGTTTCCATCAGCTCTCTCATGGTTGTGAACTTCTCTATCCATGTTGAGATCTAGAGCTTCCTCAAAATTGTCCTCAGATTCTCCTTCAGATTCTTCTTCTCCCAGTACTCTCTTCCCTCTTGCTTCCCTTCTAAGTCTATGAAGGGTCCTCTCTGGTTCGGTATATGGAGGAGTTGATGTCTCTCCTCTCCTACCTGTCATACAAGACACAGCACAGGCACCAAACAAGTGAAATACTCTTGGTTAATGGAAGAGTATGGTTAGAGCAGTTGAGGAATTAATTCAAACAGTTAGTGAGTCAGTGAGTTAGTTGCTTGAATTTAAAGGCATAAAGAAAGAAAGCATGTAACAGAGTGCAGAAATTAAAATTCAACAAGTAACTTGAACTGAATTAACAAAGCAAGAAAAATGCTCAATCTAGTTAACTTCCAATTGAAGAATTGTCAATCGAAAACCAATCCCCGGCAACGGCGCCATAAACTTGATGCGCATAAACTAGTTATGCCACGATTTAGGAAATTGCACGATCGGCAAAATTCCTTCCGGCAAGTTCACCGGTTATTGTCAAGTAAAAAAACTCACAATAGAGTGAGGTCGAATCCCACAAGGATTGGTTGAATGAGCAATTCGGATTAGAAGTGTGTCTAGTTGAGCGGAATCAAGACTTAGATGAGATTTGCGGAATGTAAAATTGGCGGGAAACGTAAATGACAAGAAATTGAAATGGCGGAATCTTAAATTGCATGAATTAAAGAGCAGAAGCTAAATTGCTGAAATTAAAAGGGAATGGGAGTGATTGCATGAATTGAGTTGCAGAATGTAAAGAGAAAGTGGAAATCAGAAATGGGGAATTCATTGGGTGTTAGGAGATATTGAGATCTCCGAATCAAAACATTTTTATTCCTTCCTCAACCAATGCATTCATTGAATTTTGCTTGGCAATCTTATATGATTGGATCCCAATCCCTTGGCTCACCAATTCTCTCTAAAAACGAACAAATTCCCAATCCCTTGGTTTAAATGTTCATAAGAAGAGATGATGCTCGATCACTGATTATACCACACAGTTTCATGAACCACAATTTGGTAGGATTACATGTCACAATATCCATCCAAACCCCAATCCAATTCACTGTGAGAAAGCTTCTCTAGCATGAATCCTCCATTCCTTTCCCAAGGTTCCGAAGGATTCCAATTATGGGTAGTTTCTTTCCCAAGACAACTACCCAATGGAATTAGATCGAGAAGCTTTCTAACAAAATTCAAGAGAAAAGATTGAAGAAGAAGATAAAACTATTATTGATTCATTGAATTACAATAGAGCTCCCTAACCCAATGAAAGGGGTTTAGTGAGTCATAGCTCTGAATTCAATTACAAAGGTATGAAAACTAGCAAAATGAAAAAGGTCCTCCTTTCCTAACTTAAATTCTATCCTATTTATACACTTTCTATATTGAGCTTCTGTTGTGTTTCTTGGGCTTTGAGGCCTCTCCCTGCTTTCCTTTTGCTTTGGGTTTATGATCCATAATCTTGATGAGGCTGCTGATCCAAATTCTGTAACATTCATTGAGCCAACTTAGTGATAATCAAGTAATGACACATGACTCAATAAATTGAAATTCCAGACTCATCAATCCTTCAGGCCCAATCCATAAACCATGATATTCAATTGGGTTTCATACCAGAGTAAGTTTAAGTTAATGTTTGTGCTCAAATGCTAACTTAAACTGCAATATTTTTGGCCCAGAAACCTTTTCTAATAGTGGCGTTTAAGTTGCAGTTTAAGCTTAAACTACAGCTTAAACGCCAGACACTTCCAGTGATGCCTTTTGTGGAAGCACGTTTAAGCTTCAGTTTTAGGTTAAACTGAAGCTTAAACGTGGAAATGGAAGAAGGCAGCCCTGGAGGGTCACTTAGTCGAACACGTTTAACCTTCAGTTTAAGGTTAAACTGAAGCTTAAACGTGGAGATAGGAAAGGCAGCCCTGGAGGTCGAACACGTTTAAGCTCCAGTTTAAGGTTAAACTGGAGCTTAAACGTGGAAGAGGAGAAAGGTAGCCCTGGAGGTGTCGAACACGTTTAAGCTCCAGTTTAAGGTTAAACTGGAGCTTAAACGTGGAAATGGAGAGAGCAACCCTGGAGGAGAAAACTTGGTCGAACACGTTTAAGCTCCAGTTTAAGGTTAAACTGGAGCTTAAACGTGGAAATGGCTCCCTGGTGCATTTCCCATTTCTGGCGTTTAACCTCCAGTTTAAGGTTAAACTGGAGGTTAAACGTGGAAATGCTTCCTGAGTGGAATTCTCATTCTGGCGTTTAACCTCCAGTTTAAGGTTAAACTGGAGGTTAAACTTCAGTTTCAGCATTTCTTAGCCTTCATGATTCTGGCGTTTAAGTTCCAGTTTAAGCTTAAACTGGAACTTAAACTCCACATGTGATATTCAAGCTTCCTTTATTGATTTTTGTTGCTTCCTTGCCTAGCCTCTTCTTCCCTGAAATCATCCAAACAATTGCATCAAAGTCTTGCAAAATTTCATGAGAAATCTTCCATTCATAGCATTCAAGTAATATAACTAAAACTCATGGAATTTGCATCAAAATCATACTGTTTGGATGGTTCATTGCTTTGTTATTCATTTAACCATTCTTGGTTACTTTAAGCTCAAGAAAATGCATAAAACAACTAAAACTAACAGAAAAATGCTAGTGAAACTAGCCTAAGATGCCTTGGCATCAATGGGGGCACTCACTTCTGCAATAAACAGCTTTACTCTGCCATGGTTCGGTATGGAATTCGCCACAAGGTGGCCACTTCATATCATCCACAAACCAATGGGCAAGCTGAAGTCTCTAATAGAGAATTAAAGAGAATCCTGGAACGGACAGTAAATACCCGTAGAAAGGATTGGGCACGGAGCTTGGATGATGCTCTGTGGGCTTACAAGACAGCATTCAAGACCCCTATAGGGACCTCTCCATACCAACTCGTGTATGGTAAGGCATGTCACCTGCCCGTGGAACTAGAACATAAGGCCTACTGGGCAACCAGATTCCTAAACTTTGATGCCAAACTAGCAGGAGAAAAACGATTACTCCAGCTAAATGAGCTAGAGGAATTCAGATTCACAGCTTTCGAAAACGCCAAGCTTTATAAAGAAAAATAAAAAAAGTAGCATGACAGAAAGCTGTCATCTAGAATCTTTGAACCAGGACAGAAGGTTCTGTTGTTTAACTCTAGACTCAGGCTATTCCCCGGGAAACTGAAATCCCGGTGGAGGGGACCATACGTGATTACAAGTGTATCACCATATGGTTATGTGGAGCTTCAAGATATTGATTCTGATAAGAAATTCATTGTCAATGGACAGAGAATCAAGCATTATCTTGAAGGCAACATTGAGCAAGAATGCTCAAGGCTGAAGCTAGATTAAAAGCTCAGCAAGGTCCAGCTAAAGACAATAAAGAAGCGCTTGCTGGGAGGCAACCCAGCCATGGGGCAACAATCCTCTAAGCATTTTGCCCTATTTTTTATTTTTATTTTTAAAGTTCACTGACACTAAGGTGAGGAATCATTTACAGAAGACCTCAGCACACAAAACAGAGAAAAAGAGCTCACTGGCAAGAAAACGCCAGTAAAAGTGTATTTTGGGCGTTCAACGCCCAAAATGGGCATCCACTGGGCGTTGAACGCCATTAATGGTAGCATTCTGGGCGTTCAACGCCAAAAATGGGCACCCACTGGGCGTTGAACGCCAGTAATGGTAGCAGCTGGGCGTTGAACGCCCAGGAGAGCAGCATTTGGGCGCTGAACGCCCAAAACAGGCAGTGTTTGGGCGTTCAAACGCCAGGATAGCAAGGAGGAGCCAAATCCATTTTTCCACACGTATTTCCATTCTAATTTCAAATTTTATGTTTCAATGCATGATTTTTACATGAACATTTTAAGAACCCTGATTTCTAAAATCCTTAATTTCTAAAAATCCCTCTTTCCAAATTCAATCCAACTCTTTTCAAATCTTTTCTGAAAACAAATCTATCTTTTTCACTCTAAAATCTTTTCAACTAATCCATATCTTTTTCAAATCTCCATATTATCTTTTTCAAAATTCAGATTTATCTTTTTCAAAAATCTATCATATCTCTTCAAAATTAAACTATATCTTCTATCTTATCTTTTTCAACTCAATCTTTTTATCTTATCTTTTCCAATTTTTCGAAAACCCACCCCCCATCCCTTTAAATTTGGGTTCGACCTCCCTCCTCTTCCATCAACAATTGCACCTAGCTCTCCTTCTATCCCTCTCCTTTCTTTTCTTTTGCTTGAGGACAAGCAAACCTCTAAGTTTGGTGTGTTTATCCGAGATCACTAAGATCATGGCTCCTAAAGGAAAACAACCCACTCCAAGAGGCAAGAAAGAGAGCGTTCCAAAACCACTTTGGAATCAAGGGAAGTTCTTATCTAAAGAACATTCAGACCATTATCTTAAAATAATGGGTCTGAGATCAGTGATCCCAGAAGTTAGATTCGATCTGAAAGAAGATGAATATCCGGAGATCCAGGAGCAAATTCGAATCAGGAACTGGGAAGTCCTAGCTAATCCTGAAACGAAAGTGGGAAGGAACATGGTCCAGGAGTTCTATGCTAATATGTGGCAAACTGACAAGCAGAAACTATCTGGAACTGCCTTCTATGACTATCGGACCGTGGTCAGAGGAAAGATTGTTCATATCCACCCTGACAGAATCAGGGAGATCTTAAAGCTACCTCAGCTAAAGGATGATCTAGACTCCTTCAACAGGAGGATGATGAGAGCAGACATTGGCCTGGATAAGATTCTAGAGGACATATGTATCCCTGGAGCCAGGTAGACCACCAACACAAAGGGTGTCCCAAATCAACTCAAGAGAGAGGATCTCAAACCAGTCGCCAGAGGATGGCTAGACTTCATTGGGCATTTTCTGTTGCCTACTAGCAACCGTTCTGAAGTCACAGTTAAAAGATCAGTGATGATCCATTGCATCATGATGGGAAAGGAAGTGGAGGTTCATCAGCTGATTTCAGCTGAACTCTACAAAATTACTAACAAAAATTCTAAAGAGGCCAGGTTGGCTTATCCAAGCGTGATTTCTTTGCTCTGCAAGGACGCTGGAGTAAGGATGGGAATAACTGAGTATATCTCAATTGAGAAGCCAATCACCAAAGCATCAATGGAAAAACAACAAGCACAGGATGATCCCATCAAGAAGAGAGCACAGGAATTCCTCCCAGAGATCCCTCAATATGAATACTGGGAGTATCTTGAGACGTCTGTTACCAAGATACGGGAAGCTATGGAGCAAATAATAAAAGAACAGAAGGAACACAGTCAAATGCTGACCTATATGTTTAAAGAACAAGAGGAGCAAGGGTGTGACTTAAGGGAATTGAAGCGCCAAAAGTCTTCTCTTGTAGGACCAAGCACCCCAAGGATCAGAGGAACCCCCGTTCCCCCAGAATAAAGGTTGTTAATTTTCAATTTCTGCCTTAACTCTGTGACAGTGTCCTTATAGAAGTTTACCTTAGGAGTCATATAGTAGTAATTAGTATCTATTTTGATTTTATCTCCAATTAAGCTATAGTTTATTTTTCTCATCATCAGCAAACATGAATAAAGTAGTAGATCTTTTGAATAAGAGGCAATAAAATTTCGAGTTTTAATAAGAGAAATTCTAATTAGTTAAATGTGGTGGCAATGCTTTCTGTCTTCTGAATGAATGCTTGAACAGTGCATATGTCTTTTGAATTTGTTGTTTAAGACTGTTAAATATGTTGGCTCTTGAAAGAATGACGAACATTGAGACATGTTATTGATAATCTGAAAAATCATAAAAATAATTCTTGAAGCAAGAAAAAGCAGCGAAGAACAAAGCTTGCAGAAAAAAAAAAGAGAGAGAGAGAAAGCAAGCAGAAAAAGCCAAAAGCTCTTAAAACCAAAAGGCAAGGGCAAATAAAAAGGATCCCAAGGCTTTGAGCATCAGTGGATAGGAGGGCCTAAAGGACTAAAATCCTGGTCTAAGCGGCTAAACCAAGCTGTCCCTAACCATGTGCTTGTGGCGTGAAAGTGTCAAGTGAAAACTTGAGACTGAGCGGTTAAAGTCAAGGTCCAAGGCAAAAAGAAGAGTGTGCTTAAGAACCCTGGACACCTCTAATTGGGGGCTTTAGCAAAGCTGAGCCACAATCTGAAAAGGTTCACCCAATTATGTGTCTGTGGCATTTATGTATCCGGTGGTAATACTGGAAAACAAAGTGCTTAGGGCCACGGCCAAGACTCATAAAATAGCTGTGTTCAAGAATCATCACACTGAAATAAGAGAATCAATAACACTATCTGAATTCTAAGTTCCTATAGATGCCAATCACTCTGAGCTTCAATGGATAAAGTGAGATGCCAAAACTGTTCAGAAGCAAAAAGCTACTAGTCCCACTCATCTAATTAGAATCTGAGCTTCAATCAAAAACTCTGAAATATTATTGCTTCTCAACCTATTAGTCTTCTATTTTATTTGTCTAGTTGCTTGAGGACAAGCAACAGTTTAAGTTTGGTGTTGTGATGAGCGGATATTTTATACGCTTTTTGGGGTTAATTTCATATAGTTTTGAGCATGTTTTAGTTAGTTTTTAGTCTATTTTCATTAGTTTTTAGGAAAAATTCATATTTCTGGACTTTACTATGAGTTGTGTGTTTTTCTGTAATTTCAGGTATTTTTCTGGCTGAAATTGAAGGAGCTGAGCAAAAATCTGATTCAGGTTGAAAAAGGACTACTGATGCTGTTGGATTCTGACCTCCCTTCACTCAAAGTGGATTTTCTGGAGCTACAGAACTCGAAATGGCATGCTTCCAATTGCGTTGGAACGTAGACATCCAGGGCTTTCCAGCAATATATAATAGTCCATACTTTGCACAAGGATAGACGACGTAAACTGGCATTCAACACTAGTTCTCTGCCCAATTCTGGCGTCCAGCGCCAGAAAAGGATCAAAAGCTGGAGTTGAACGCCCAAACTGGCACAAAAACTGGCGTTCAACTCCACAAATGGCCTCTGCACGTGGATTGCTTAATTCTCAGCCCCAGCACACACCAAGTGGGCCCCAGAAGTGGATCTCTGCATCATCCATCATAGTTTACTCATTTGTTGTAAACCTAGGCTACTAGTTTAGTATTTAAACAACTTTTAGAGACTTATTTTGTATCTCATGACATTTTAGATCTGAACTTTGTACTCTTTGACGGCATGAGTCTCTAAACCCCATTGTTGGGGGTGAGGAGCTCTGCTGTGTCTCGATGAATTAATGCAAGTATTTCTGTTTTCCATTCAAACACGCTTGTTCCTATCTAAGATGTTCATTCGCGCTTAACTGTGATGAAGGTGATGATCCGTGACATTCATCACCTTCCTCAAACCATGAACGTGTGCCTGACAACCACCTCCGTTCTATATCCGATTGAATGAGTATCTCTTAGATTCCTTAATCAGAATCTCCGTGGTATAAGCTAGAACTGATGGCGGCATTCATGAGAATCCGGAAAGTCTAAACCTTGTCTGTGGTATTCCGAGTAGGATTCAATGATCGAATGACTGTGACGAGCTTCAAACTCGCGAGTGCTGGGCGTTAGTGACAGGCGCAAAAGGATGAAGAGTCCTATTCCAGTATGATCGAGAACCGACAGATGATTAGCCGTGCTGTGACAGAGCATGTGAGCATATTCTTCACTGAGAGGATGGGATGTAGCCATTGACGACGGTGATCCCCTACATACAGCTTGCCATAGGAGGACGTGCGTGCATGAATTAGAGGACAGAGGAAAGCAGAGATTTAGAAGACAAAGCATCTCCAAAACTTCAACATATTCTCCATTACTGCATAACAAGTAACCTTTAATTTATGCTCTCTTGGTTATTCACAATTCAACTGATAAACATATTTGACTTCCTGACTAAGATTTACAAGATATCCATAGATTGCTTCAAACCAACAATCTCCGTGGGATTCGACCCTTACTCACGTAAGGTATTACTTGGACGACCCAGTGCACTTGCTGGTTAGTGGTACAAGTTGTGAAAAGTGTGATTCACAATTCGTGCACCAGATGTACAGATGGAATGATCCGCAGATGCGTACCTAGAGAGGAGGCACAGAAGATCCTATGGCATTGCCATGGATCACAGTAAGGAGGACATTTCAGAGGTGAGCGAACAGCCACTAAAGTCCTCCAATGTGGCTTCTACTGGCCTACTCTCTATAGAGATGCATGAGAGTTTGTGCGTAACTGTGACAGTTGCCAAAGAGCTGGCAGCTTGCCCCATGGTTATGCCATGCCTCAACAAGGGATCTTAGAGATTGAGTTGTTTGATGTATGGGGTATTGACTTCATGGGTCCTTTCCCACCATCATACTCAAACACTTACATTCTGGTGGCAGTAGACTATGTATCTAAATGGGTAGAAGCAATTGCCACACCCACTAATGATACTAAGACCGTGCTAAAATTCCTCCAGAAACATATCTTCAGCAGATTTGGCGTCTCCAGAGTATTAATCAGTGACGGGGGCACTCATTTCTGCAATAAATAGCTTTACTCTGCTATGGTCCGATATGGAATTAGCCACAAAGTAGCAACTCCATATCATCCACAGACAAATGGGCAGGCTGAAGTCTCTAATAGAGAACTAAAAAGAATCCTAGAACGGACTGTAATTGCCTGTAGAAAGGATTGGGCAAAAAGCTTGGATGATGCTCCGTGGGCATACAGAACATCATTCAAGACTCCTATAGGAACCTCTCCATACCAGCTTGTGTATGGCAAGGCCTATCATCTGCCCGTAGAATTGGAACATAAAGCCTACTGGGCAACCAGATTCCTAAACCTGGATGCTAAGTTAGCTGGAAAAAAAAAAGATTGCTCCAACTGAATGAGCTAGAGGAATTCAGACTCAATGCTTTTGAAAATGCAAAAATTTATAAGGAGAAAGCAAAAAGGTGGCATGACAAGAAACTGTCATCTAGAGTCTTTGAACCAGGACAGAAAGTTCTGCTATTTAATTCTAGGCTCAGATTATTCCCCGAAAAATTGAAATCCCGGTGGAGGGGACCATATGTGATTACAAGTGTGTCACCATATGGATATGTTGAGCTTCAGGATATTGACTCTGACAAAAAGTTCATTGTTAATGGACAGAGAATCAAACATTATCTTGAAAGCAATTTTGAGCAAGAATGCTCAAAACTGAGGCTTGAATAAAGCTCAGTCAAGGTCCAGCTAAAGACAATAAAGAAGTGCTTGCTGGGAGGTAACCCAGCCATTAGCAAGTTATTTGTTTTAATTAATGCTTATAGAAGTTTGATATAAATTTTCTTCAAGATTAATCATCAAATTGTAGGAATTCACAGAGTTACAGAAGGATTCAGCGCAAAAAGCAGAGAAAAGGAGCTCACTGGCAAGAAAACACCAGTAAAGATACCATTTTGGGCATTAAACCCATTCTGGGCGTTTAACGCCAGAATTACAGCATCCTGGGCGTTCAGAAAAATGCCCAGTAACAAAAGATTTCTGGCATTTAACGCCAGTCAGGGTACCTGGCTGGGCATTAAACGCCCACAATGGCCAACATATGGGCGTTAAACGCCAGAATAGATACCATTCTGGGCGTTTAACGCCAGAAAGATAGGGGGAGAGGATTTTGTTCTCCACTTCAAAATTTTTCAAATTTCCATGTTTTGACTCATAATTTTCTGCATAAACATGTTTCAAACTTTCATCATTCACCCTCAATTTTCAAAAATTCAACAATTTCCTAAAATCTCTTTTCAAATTTCTTTCAAATCCTTCCCAAATCTTCTTCAAAAGCTCAAGTATCTTTTCAATTTCTTTCAAAATCTTTTCCAACTCATCATATCATCTCTTAATTCTTAGATGCATAAACAAATTTTCAGATTTAACCTCTTTATATCTTTTCCATTTAAAAATCTCATCTTTTTTATATCATGATTCTATTTTCTTCCACCAATCATATCTTTATGTCATATCTTTTACAAAATTTTCGAAATCCCTCCCCTCCACTTATAAATACACATTTGGTCATCCCCACCTCTCCACTATTCGAATTTGCCTGTCCTCCTCTCTCTCCCCTTTCCTTTCTTTTGTTTGAGGGCAAGCAAACCTCTAAGTTTGGTGTGTTTTTTCGTGATTACCGAGCTAAGACTCATTAAGATCATGGATCCTAAGGGAAAACAAACTAATTCAAGAGGTAAGAAAGAGAATACTCCAAAGAGTCTTTGGAATCAAGAGAGGTTCTTCACCAAAGAACATGCAGACCATTACCATAAAATAATGGGTCTAAGATCAGTGATCCCGGAAGTTAAATTCGATCTGAAAGAAGACGAATATCCAGAGATCCAAGAGAAAATTTGAAACAGAGGATGGGAAATTCTAGCTAATCCTGAAACAAGGGTTGGAAGAAACATGGTTCAGGAATTCTATTCAAATCTGTGGCTGACGGATAAGCAGAGAATAACTAGAACTGCCTTTCATACCTACTGAACCATGGTTAGAGGGAGGATTATTTACTTCCATCTGGACAAAATAAGAGAGGTCTTCAAACTGCCTCAACTACAAGATGATCCAGAATCCTTTAATAGGAGAATGGTGAGAGAAGATAAGGGGTTGGACCAAGTTCTAGAGGACATATACCTCCCTGGAACTAAGTGGATAACCAATTCAAAAGGTGTCCCAAACCAACTCAAGAGAGGAGATCTCAAACCAGTCGCAAGAGGCTGGTTGGACTTCATTGGGCATTCTATACTCCCCACTAGCAACCACTCTGAGGTCACTGTCAAAAGATCAGTGATAATTCATTGTATTATGCTGGAAAACAAAGTGAAGATTCATCATCTGATTTCTTGTGAGATTTACACAATTGCAAAAAAAAACTCCACTGAAGCCAAACTGGCATACCCAAGCTTAATTTCTCTGCTATGTAAAGATGTTGGGGTGAGGATGGGAGTAGATGAATTCATCCCAATCGAACACCCAATCACCAAGAAGTCAATGGAAGGACAACAAGTGCAAGATAACTCCATCAAAAGGAGGGTGCAGGAGTTCTTCCCAGAAATCCCTGAAATTGACTACTGGACCCGCCTAGAAGCATCTGTCACCAAGCTGCAAGAAGCTGTGGATCAACTTAAGGAAGAACAGCAGAATCAAAACTGCATGCTCTGCAAGCTGCTTAAGGAACAAGAGAGGCAGGGGCGTGAGCTACAGGAGCTGAAGCACCAGAAGCTCTCCCTTGAAGGACCAAACACCCCACAAATTGAAGGAGCTTCCACTTCTCAAAATCAAGGTTGTTGAGTCCTAACTCTGTGATAACCTTTATTATTAGGAATCTATTTTAAGAGTCATTTATTTTTCTGTTTTTAATTTTCTGTCTTCTATTATTATTGATCTGCTCTTATATTTATTTTTGAGTCTTATTTTTAATCCATGATTAATAAAATTTAAAGTTTATGTCTTAAAGCTATGAATATCCTATGAATCCATCACCCTTCTTAAAGGAAAAATATTTTAAATCACAAAAGAACAAGAAGTACATGATTTCGAATTCATCCTTGAAATTAGTTTAATTATTTTGATGTGGTGACAATACTTTTTGTTTTCTGAATGAATGCTTGAACAGTGCACATGTCTTTTGAATTTATTGTTTATGAATGTTAAAATTGTTAGCTCTTGAAAGAATGATGGAAAAGGAGAAATGTTATTGATAATCTGAAAAATCAAAAAATTTGATTCTTGAAGCAAGAAAAAGTAGTAAAAAGCTTGCGAAAAAAAAATGGCGAAAAAAATTAAAAGAAAAAGAAAGAAAAAGAAAAAGCAAGCAGAAAAAGCCAATAACCCTTTAAACCAAAAGGCAAGGGTAATAAAAAGGATCCAAGGCTTTGAGCATCAGTGGATAGGAGGGCCCACAGGAATAAAATCCTGGCTTAAGCGGCTAAACCAAGCTGTCCCTAACCATGTGCTTGTGGCATGAAGGTGTCAAGTAAAAACTTGAGACTGAGCGGTTAAAGTCGTGGTCCAAAGCAAAAAGAGTGTGCTTAAGAGCTCTGGACACTTCTAATTGGGGACTCTAGCAAAGCTGAGTCACAATCTAAAAAGGTTCACCTAGTTATGTGTCTGTGGCATTTATGTATCCGGTGGTAATACTGGAAAACAAAAATGCTTAGGGTCACGGCCAAGACTCATAAAGTAACTGTGTTCAAGAATCAACAATACCAAACTAGGAGAATCAATAACACTATCTAAATTCTGAGTTCCTAAAGATGCCAATCCTTCTAAACTTCAAAGGATAAAGTGAGATGCCAAAACTGTTCGGAAGCAAAAAGCTACTAGTCCCGCTCATCTAATTGGAGCTAAGTTTCATTGATATTTTGGAATTTATAGTATATTCCCTTCTTTTATCCTATTTGATTTTCAGTTGCCTGGGGACAAGCAACAATTTAAGTTTGGTGTTGTGATGAGCGGATAATTTATACGCTTTTTGGCATTGTTTTTAGTATGTTTTAGTATATTTTAGTTAGTTTTTATTATATTTTTATTAGTTTTTAAATAAAAATCATATTTCTGGACTTTACTATGATTTTGTGTATTTTTCTGTGATTTCAGGTATTTTCTGGCTGAAATTGAGGGACCTAAGCAAAAATCTTATTCAGAGGCTGAAAAAGGACTGAAGATGCTGTTGGATTATGACCTCCCTGCATTCGAAGTATATTTTATGGAGCTACAGAAGCCCAATTGGCGCTCTCTCAATTGCGTTGGAAAGTAGACATCCTGGGCTTTCTAGAAATATATAATAGTTCATACTTTGCCCGAGATTTGATGGCCCAAACTGGCGTGCCAAGTCAGCATAGAAATTCTGGCGTCAAAAGGCCAGAACTGGCATAAAAGCTGGAGTTAAACACCCAAACTGGCACAAAAGTTGGAGTTTAACTCCAAGAAAAGTCTCTACATGTGAAAGCTTCAATGCTCAGCCCAAGCACACACCAAGTGGGCCCCAGAAGTGGATTTCTACAGTAACTATTCTAGCTTACTCATTTGTTGTAACCCTTGGTCACTAGTTTATTATAAAAACTACTTTTAGTGATTCATTTTGTACCTCATGACACTCTACACATTTCATATTGTATCTTCTACGGCATGAGTCTCTAAACCCTATGGTTAGGGGTGAGGAGCTCTGCTGTGTTTTGATGAATTAATGCAATTACTACTGTTTTCCATTCAATCACGCTTATTTCTATTCTAAGATATTCACTCGCACTTCAACTTGATGAATGTGATGATCCATGACACTCATCACCATTCTCAACCTATGAACGTGTTCCTGACAACCACCTCCGTTCTACCTTAGGCTGAGTGCTTATCTCTTAGCCTCCTGATTCAGATCAAAGTCTTCGTGGTATAAGCTAGAATTATTGGCAGCCATTCTTGAGATCCGGAAAGTCTAAACCTTGTCTGTGGTATTCCGAGTAGGATCTGGGAAGGGATGACTGTGACGAGCTTCAAACTCGCAAGTGCTGGGCGTAGTGATAGACGCAAAAGGATCAATGGATCCTATTCCAGCATGAGTGAGAACCGACAGATGATTAGCCGTGCGGTGACAACGCATTTGGACCATTTTCACTGAGAGGACGGATGGTAGCCATTGACAACGGTGATCCACCAACATACAGCCTGCCATGGAAGAAGCCTTGCGTGCATGAAGAAGAAGACAGTAGGAAAGCAGAGATTCAGATGACAGAGCATCTCCAAAACCTCAACCTGTTCTCCATTACTGCATAACAAGTATTTATTTCATGTTCTTTTACTTTTTACAATTAAATCTGAGAATTATTGATATCCTGACTAAGAGTTACAAGATAACCATAGCTTGCTTCAAGCCAACAATCTCTGTGGGATCGACCCTTACTCACATAAGGTATTACTTGGACGACCCAGTGCACTTGCTGGTTAGTTGTGCGGAGTTGCAAAAGTGTGATTGTAATTTCGTGCACCAACTGTGCGTACATTGGGCCTAAGGCACAAACCAACCCGCGCATACGCGTCCCTAATGCTAATTGCACAATGCACGCGTATGCACGCTGTGTGCGCGCGCGTCGATTGCGCCACTTGCCCTCCTGGTACATTTTTCAGAGAGTTGGGCAAAACCTGAGCTAACACTGTGCCCTGCGCCTAACCTAACCCACGCGTGCGCGCACCTGGCGCGTACGCGTCCTTCGGCTAAACTGCACATTGACGCGTGGGCGTGCATGACGCGTCCGCGTCCGTTAAAAAAAAGTTTTTTTTTCCTCTTCCATTTTCTTTTGTTTATCACATTCGTATACTTCTATTCTTTACATTTCAATTTTGTTTTTATAGCCTGTTTTCATTTTTTTCTAAGTTTCTCATTTTAATAATGGTGTTGCATTTTCCTACTCAATTGTTGAGAATTTCTTGCATTATTTTGGTGCTTCTTGACTTGTTTGATATTGATGGGTGATGAAACTTTTAAATCAATGATTCATCTTTTATGACACTTGTATGTGCATTGATATGAACTCATATTGTTTTTCATGGTCCACTTTTTCTTATTTGAACTTGATGCTCAATATGCTCTTCATGCTTTGACTTTACTCTTGCATCAAGTATTAGTTGATATGCCATTAGCTCATACTGTTTTCTCACTCACATGTTGTAGCTACCATGTAATAGAGAACCATATTCTTACTTGGCATTAGCTCCCGCCTATGTTCTATTTGCTTTGATATCTTTATCATAGGCTTAATTTTCTTTCTTTTTCTCTCCCTTTAGGTCGGCCACCAAAAGAAGGAAAAAGGAAAGTTTCTAAATGGAGCAACAAACAAGTCATCCGCACAACCTTTTGAAGGAGCTCATCAGTTGTTTCCACCCATCCACCTTGCTCTTCTTTCCATGCACCGAGGACGGTGCAATCTTCAAGTGTAGGGATGTCGTTCGACCGATCTCCATGGGTAACGATTTCCTTTCAACACCAAATCTTAGTTTTCTTTGTTAGATTAGTTATTAAATTGCATGATAGGTTGCATGTTAGTTAGAATTTGTACATATTTTTGCCACTTCTTTTTATATTAGGACTACTTGGTTAGGGTGATGATTTCTTTTCCAAGAAAATTGTTTTAGGGAACCCTACCAATTTGAAAATTTTTTTGTTAAACTTGCTTGAAAGAATTTATTTTGGAACATGGTTTTTTAGCTAAGAACACAAGCTTGTGATATTTGAGTCTAATGGTGTGGTTACATTTTATAACCACTTATTTTTCTTCTTGTGTGCATTATTCTCTTTCTATGATTGTAATCTTTGATTTGTTTGATTCTCTATGTCCATTATTTTGTGTATTCATGCATTTATATGATTGAGGCCATCATTTCATGTAGCTCACTTACCCAAATAGCCTACCTTTTATCAACCGTTGTTAGCCAACTTTGAGCCTACGATTAACCCACTTTGTTCTTTAATTTAGCACATTACAAGCCTTAAAGCGAAAAACAATAAATATCCTTTACTTGGATCTTTGATTAGCTTAGGCTAGTGAGTGTGAGTATCATTCAAGTGTGGAAAAACTTGGGATATTAATTGGGATAAAAGGGTGTTTTTGTTTCGTATTTCTATATTTGAGAATTGGGTCCATACTCATGTGTTAATTAAATGTAAAACCATATGCATTGATGCTTTTGTATATACTTTATTACAAAAAGAAAAAAAATGAGAAAATAAAAAAATGTATATATGTAGATATCAAAAGAAAAAGAAGAAAAAATAGAAAAAGAAAAAATAAAAAAAATAAAAAAAGGGACAAAATACCCCAAGTGAAGCTCAATAATAATCAATGCATATGTGTTGTGATCAAGGAAAAAAATGCATGAGTATGTGAAAAAGTGAAGAATGGGTAGTTAGGTTTGTTTAGAATTGTATAGGTTGCTATATAGGTTCGGTGGAAAGTTTAAGGTGATCAAATATTCAAATTTCAAGTCTACTTGACCAAATATGCATCCTTACCTTGACCCTATCCCCATTACAACCTATGGAAAGACCTCATGATGAATGTATGCATGCATTGAATAATTATTGATTGTTAGATGAAAAACAAATCTTGGAAAGCATGATTAGGGGAGAATTGAGAGAATCGACCCTATACACTTGAGCGACTAGAGTGCAAACACTTCCGGTGAGGGTTCGATGCTCAATTCCTTGTTCCCGGCTTTCATGAGCTTTCTTCTTGCAAGTCTACTTGAACTTCATTTTTTATACTTGAATTGGTAGGATTCATGAGTCGTCATATGACCTTAGCCCTACCCGTTTATACATGCTCTTAGAGGATTGATTTATTTTTAAGCAAGTAGGTAGAATTATTTTGCATTTAGTTGCATTCATATAGATAGATGCATTTAGGTTATTTGCATTGAATAAATGTCCATACCCCTTCTCTTATCCTTCTTGATTTAGCATGAGGACATGCTATTGTTTAAGTGTGGGGAGGTTGATAAACCCCATTTTTAGGGTTTATCTTGTGTTGAATTTAGAGGGTTTTGTCAACTTTTCTCCCATTTATTCACTAAGATAGCATGGTTTTGTAAATTCTCCTTTAATTGTGCTTAAGAGTGAAAACATGCTTTTTAGGTCTTAAAATAACTAAATTTAATTCAACTTGATTCCATTAGATGCCTTGATGTGTTTGCTAAGTGATTTCAGATTTAGGAGGCAAGGATTAGATTGAGGGAATGAAGAAAAAGCATGTAGAAATGGAGAACTCATGAAGAAATGAAGGAATCGCAAAGCTGTCAAGCCCAACCTCTTTGCACTTAATTGACTATAACTTGAGCTACAGAGGTCCAAATGATGCAGTTCCAGTTGCGTTGGAAAGCTAACATTCGGGGCTTCGAAATGATATAAGATTTGCCATAGTTGCATTATGTATAGGGACGCGAACACGCACTATATGCGTACATGCCGATGTTGCACGTGATTCACTAAATGCAAACTTGTGGCCAGCGATTTTAGGAGCATTTTGGGCCCAATCCAACTCATTTCTAATGCTATTTAATCCAATGATTGAAGAGGGATGAGACATCTAGTTAGTTAGTGAGTTTTACTTTAGTTTTATCATGCTTTAGTTAGTTTCTAGAGAGAGAAGCTCCCTCTTCTCTCTAGAATTAGGAGTAGGTTAGATCTAGATTAGGAATTCTTAGATCTAGGTTAATTTCATGCTTTGATTTACTTTTCCTTTTGTAATTCTTCTTCTTCTACATCACTTCTCTCTAGTTTAGCATTTAGTTCTTGTAATTCTCTACTTTTATGTTGATGCACTTTTGTTCTTTCCTTTTCTCTTTTAATGCAATTTATGTTTTCATGTTCCTTTATTGTTCATTTGATTTGTTGTTGTTAATTCTTTGCAATTGAGTAGTGTAGATTTACTTTCCTTGTAATTTTACTATGCTTTCCTTTTATACCTTCCAAGTGTTTGATGAAATGCTTGGAAGGATGTCAGAGTAGAATTTTATGCTCTTGGCTTGGGAAGGTAACTTAGGAACTCTTGAGTTTCTAATGTCCAAGTGATTGATGATTGGGAGCCATTAACTCTAGGTCTCACTAATTGAATTGGTGGAGAGCTAGGACTTATGGACTTGGATTGATATAGCTCACTTGACTTTCCTTTACTACTAGTTAGAGGATGACTTAGTGGGATTGATCCTTGCCAATTCTCATGTTGTGGTTAGTGATAGGGATAGAGATCTTTGACCACCAAACCTTGCCAAGACCTTGTTAGTTGTTAGTTTATTTTCATTGCCATTTATATTTCATGTCTCTTACCCCAAAAACCCCATAACATACCTCATAACCAATAACAAGACACTTTATTGCAATTCATAGGGAGAACGACCCGAGGTTCCAATACTTCGGTTTATAAATTTAGGGGTTTGTATTTGTGACAAAAAAAAATTTTGTATGAAAGGATTATTGATTGGTTTAGAAACTATACTTTACAACGAGACTTCATTAGTGAAATTCTAAACCTTCAATTTTCCGTTCATCAGCGCTCCTTCTCAGCTCCATTTGAATAGCTAGGCTATTGTTCGTTGTTTTGAACTTTTATGTTCGTTTTTAGACCTCCAACTTTCTCTTAGGGTTTTCTTTTATTTCTTTACTCTGACAGTTCCTTTTAGATCCCAAGGTCATAGGTTTATTTCTTTCTAGGGTGTTCTAAATAGGAGAATTTTAAATTTATTTGAAGAGTTCTACCATGAATTTAAAGAGAAGTTTTTCAAAATTGAAGGGGTTGAAGGTACGACCCCTTTTTCCTGACCTTGGAAGGTGCAAAGAAATTCAACTTATTCTAGAATTTCAATGTGTCCTCTCCGAAAACCCAAGTTAATGGGGTTGGTGCTTCGGAGCTTGTGAGTATTAACATGTTAATGCTGCTATAGACTGAACTTCCTCTTAGTTTGAGAGACATTATAATAACCGAGTAAGCAGCTCGGAATGCTATTAGTAAGCTTTTTCCCTTTTCCTTTTCCTCTTAATACGCCCTTTTACATATTTCTTATTAACTTGTACTTTTTATCCCAGTTAATATGGACAGAGGTTTGGCTGCCATTACTGCTATGAAGAAGAGATTGGAAGCTTAACCCGTTTTACCAATTAACACGAGTGGTGATCGGGCTTCTTCTTCTGCCACCATTAGCCGTCAACCATTATCTCGAAGGGGAAAAGAGAGTGGGTAAAGGCAATGCCTCGAGGTTCAAATCTTGGAAGAAGACTCCCCCATTAATTTTCCAAAGAAGAAAAAATCGAAAAGTACGAGAAATGGGAATGTCGATGTTTTGGCTTCGCCCTCATTTGGCCAAGTGTTACATAAGGTATTCCGGGCTCTGACTTCGTGGACCATCACCTTATGAGTGAGGAAACCAAATTAGTACTTGCTAAGATGCCTTTTGAGGACACCCTGCCCCGAGTTCAAAGAATGCTTTTCCGTTCAGCCACGTACATCCAAGATGCGGAGCTTGAGATCTTCAATCTTTGCTCTGGTTTTTTGTCAAAGGACAAAGAGATTGCTGGTGCTAATGCTCAAATTCTGAACTTAAAAATTCAGTCACTACTTTTCAAGAGAGACAAATTACTCTCGAAAATGAGGTGAAGGGTCTGAAGTAAGTGAAGACTTCCACCGACTCGAAGGCCGAGAATCTAAAGAAGCAAGTTTCTGAGTTTGTTGCGAAGATTGAGCAACTTAAGCTCTCAGTACAGAAAGCTGAGCGTGCTGTCGTGGATGGGATTTTTGACGCTGAACGGAACATCCTTAATCAGATCAAACTGATTGCTTCCAACTTAGACGTCTTCAAAGTCAATGCTTTCAAGAAAGTGGTGGATGGGAAAGTCGTTTCTATCATGTAATATTATTTTTTTATTCAGTAATATATTTTAAGACATTTTATGACTTTGCCTTTGGCCTTGGCCTTTGACTATTTGCAATACTTTTGGACAAGAAAACAAAAACTGATTAACTTATGCAACCTTTATTGTTTTTGTTTGAACTTGATTGCTACACTTTAAGTTTATTGCCATTTTTCAGTGTTGTCTTTTAATGCACTTGGAACATTTTAATTTTGTTTGCATATTATTTGTTCGTGCTTGTACTTTGATTTTAAGAACGTGCTATCTCGTTTAAAACAATTTGCACGTATAATAGAAATTTTGACAAGGAAAAGAGACAAAGAAATTTATTGATGAAAAGAAATACAAGATTTTAAAAGGGTGTTTCGAGGTCCCGGCATCAGCCTATTTTGGTACTAAATCAACAGCCCAAAAATTCCTAGGTCGAACTTTAGTGTTATATCTCGTAGCTACCCTTTGCTTCAGGGCTTGTTCAACTAAGTTAGCTGAAGCTCTTATCTCATCAGTTAAATCCATGTTTTCATGGGTTCCAAACTTCCTAAGAGCAATCTCGGACTAGGTTCACCAACAACTGGGATTACTAGTTCTTCGCCATAGGTGAGTCTAAAGGGTGTCTCTTTGGTAGAGGATTGTATTGTGGTTCGATATGACTACAATACTGACCATAACTCATCGGCCGATGAACCCAGAGATGCATCTAGTTGTTTTTTAAACCCTTTTAAGATGATTTTGTTAGCCACTTCAGCCTGCCCATTCGCCTTAGGTGCTCAACCGAGGTGAATACTTGCCAAATTCCTAACCCGGATAAGAGTTCTCGAAACTTAGAATCTGTAAACTGGGTTCCATTATCCATGACCACGACCTCCAGAATTCCAAACCTCGTGATAGCCAACTGATACTTGATATTGGCATGGCCTCAATTCATTTTTTAAAATAACCAATAGCCACTATGAGATACTTCACTTGGCCAGGTCCCTGTGGGAAGGGTCCCAATAAATCCATGCCCCATTTGGCAAATGGCCTTGTCGGGATCACAGATACTAGCTTGTGAGGGGATGCCTGATGAAGGTTCCCATGTAGCTGACATTTTCCACATCTCTTCACGTATTCAATGACATCCTTGATAAGGGTAGGTCAATAATATTTTGTTCGAATTACTTTTTGAGCTAATGATTTAACTCCCCCCCCCCCCAAAATGATATCCACAACAGCCTTCATGAATTTCCTGTAATACATACGTCATTTTTTGAGGAATTAAACATTTTAACAATGGCTGGGACACGCCCCTTTTGTACAATTGTCCATTTATCATAGTATACTTGGCTGCTTTAAGTCGCAATTTTTTAGCTTCCTTAACGTTATCAAGCAAAATTTCATGTTCTAAATATGTGCAAATAGGATCCATCCAAGTACTAATGCTGGAATAGTGTGAAACTATTATATCGGGTTTTGTTACAGAAGGCTCTGTGAGAACTTCTTATACCAAACTCTGTCCCACTCCTAGACTTAGTACTTGCCAGTTTTGATAACACATCAACTCGTGTGTTTTGTTCCCTTGGCACATGTTTGATAAGAAAGGAATCAAAGGTTGTACCTCCTGTTGGTTCTTTAAGTACTGTTGTAGCAATGGACCTCTCGCCTGATATTCTCCATTAACGTGGGACATTTCGAGTTGTGAATCGCTGAACACAATAACTGTTGTTACCCCGACATCTCGAGCTAATGCCAATCCTGCAATTAAAGCTTCATACTCAGCTTGATTATTGGAAATGGAAAAATCAAATTTGATCGATGCTTCGATCACCATATCATTACCCTTAGTTAGGATAAGACTGGCTTTTCCATTTTTCATATTAGAATTCCCATCCACATGGAGTGTCCATTCCGGTACATCGAGAACGGGGTGGGTCATTTCGGCCAAAAAATCAACCATTGCCTCGGCTTTAATGGTTGAACGTGACTCATATTGTATATCAAATTGAGATAAATCTATAGACCAGCTTACCATTCGACCTGCTAAGTCAGGCTTTTGCAATATCTTTTTAATCGGGTGGTCAGTTTGTACTATAATTGTATAACTTTGAAAATATTAACGCAACCAACGTGATGAAGTAAGCAAAGAAAAAGCCAGCTTTTCTAATTTCGAATACCTTAACTCAGGCACTTGGAGTACTTTACTAATGAAGTAGACAGGTCATTGGTGTTTATTCTCATTTTCTACAACTAGAATTGAAGCTATCGTTTCTTCAATGACAGACAAGTAAAGATATAAAGGCCTTTCGGATTCAAGTTTTACTAGAATAGGAGGGGATGAAAGCAAAGTTTTGAAATACTGAAAAGCTTTCTTGCACTTTTCTGTCCATGCAAAATCAACACCCTTCTTCATTAAGTTAAAAAATGGTTTTGCCTTTTCAGCCAAAGCTCCTAAGAATCGAGATAAAGTAGTTAGCCGACCTGTGAGCCTTTGTATCTCTTTGAGGTTTGAGGGCTCGACATGTCTAAGATAGCTTGACATTTCTCAAGATTGGCCTCTATTCCCCTATGAGTAACCATAAATCCTAAGAACTTACCTTGTCAAACTCCAAATGCACATTTCGTTCAGTTCAATTGCATCTGATGAAGTTGGAGGCATCTAAAAATTTTTTGTTGATCGGTAATCAGGTCAGAATCTTGTTTGACCTTTATCAACATATCATCGATGTAGACCTCCATGTTCCTTTCGATTTGCTGCTTGAAGACCTTAGGCATCAGCCTTTAGTATGTAGCCCCCTGCATTTTTCAAACCAAATGGTATTACAGTATAACAATAGATCCCTTTAGGGGTGATGAAGGTTGTTTTCTCCTTATTAGGCTTATGCATGGGTATTTGATTATACCCACTATCGACATCTAGGAAACTCAAAATACGATAACCTAATGCCGAGTTGATCATATTATCTATGTTAGGTAAAGGAAAAGAATCTTTTGGGCAAGCTTTATTTAAATCTATATAATCTATGCACATGTGCTATTTTTCATTAGATTTTTTTACCATCACCACATTAGATAACCGTGTCGAATATGTTAGTTCTCCGATGAAACCAGCATCTAACAGCCCTTGAACTTGCCTTTTGACCTCGGTAGCTTGGTCGGAAAACATCTTGCGATGTCGTTGCGCAACCGGCATAAAGGTAGGGTCAATAACGAGTTGATGGAACATGAATGTGGAATCAATCCCCAGCATATCGAAGGTTCCCAAGCAAATAAATCGACATTACCTCTTAGGAAATCTTATAACTCCGACTTTAAGGGATAGGGTAAGTCCTTGTTGATCAAGGTGTATTTTTCTGGTACATCACCAATCTGAAACTTTTCCAGATTCCCATTTGGTTCGGCCTCAATTTTTCTTGAATTCGGGAATCTAGGTCGACTAGAAATACTCTAGTAGAATTCTTGGCCTTATCTCTCAAAGTCAAACTTGCCTTGTTGCATTTTAGAGCTGATGCCCGATCTCCCGGAATGGTTGCCACTCACGATTCAGAGGTTAAAACTTAATGACGGAGAACTTGATTGATATAGGCACAAAGGTCGTTTAAAGTCTTCCTTTCCAGGATAATATTGTAAGCCGTTGAATCTTTGAGAACCACGAATTCAGCTTGTACAGCTCGGACATCGGAACCTTCCCCCACAGTGAACAATAGATCGATTGCGCCATCGGGCTTAATGTAGTGATCTCCAAATCCACTACTTCGGGAAGATGTAGCTTCAGGTGTTGATCCCTTAAACCCAATGCGTCAAAAGCATTCCTGAAAAGTCAATCAGAATTCTCTTTACAATACCATTTCCCAGTTTTCCTGTGAATTACTAACAGTTCGTCATCATTCATCGTGGAATACTGAAAATCTTTTGCTATGAACTGCATAATTGGGATGCTAGTGATCTTTAGGTAATCATGAATGCTTTTCCCGGGCCACTGCTCAATGCCAAGCAACAAAATTGGGTGCCTAGCTTGGGTTCTCGTCGTAATGAAGCGTGCCAAAAACTTTATTTTGATGTTAACAAATGAGGAAATAGACCCGGAAGGGAGGGCATTAAACCACGCCGTGGCTAGACCGGATAACATTACCAGAAAAGCTTTACATCAAATAGCATCACCAATACCTTCTAGATTCATCCGAGTTTCAAAGACATCTATATGCTCCTGAGGATCCGACATCCCTTCTTACTTCAAATCAGTCAACTTGTCGAAGTGTTTTAGCAAGCAAACTTGAAGGACGTGGGATGCAAATGGGGTTTAACCCATTATAACATGTTTTCGAGATTCCCTATGCCTTTTAAGACTAGACTCCTCTGCAGAGTCCATCGCCATTTAGTCTGGCCAAATCGGGACTTGTCTCTTGCCCACCTCTCATGCTTCCGAGGGTTGGCGTTACGTTGTGGTGACCTCCGTTGTCGTCGTAGCAAGCGTGCATCCTACTGATTATGATCTTGTTGTTGTTCTGGAATTCCGTGATTATGATCATCATATTCCCTGAGTGGGCGACTTCGGAAACGAGATTGTTTAGACTGTGAATGTACGGACAGCCGCCTTTCCAGCTCTAGGCAATGACGTTCTAATTTTTGTACCCGGTGTCGCATTTCTTGCATGGTGTGATGGTAATCATCACCTAACCCCGCAAAGCATCGAGTTCTGGCATTATGAGTTTCTGGGTTGGGTACCTCTTGATTTTTATATCCAGGAGGTACTTGATGCTCCTCAGGGGGAGGAGTGACATCAGTCTCGTACCCTTTTTCTTGGTGTTGCTCCTTCAATGAAGTGTCCAAGTTGATCGTTGAATAATGGATTTTGTGCTCAGCCATAATCCCTAGCAAAGTAAGATCCCCACAGACGGCGCCAGATGTTCGTACCAAGAGTGGAGAACCCAAATTGGATGGTTGAAGAGATCAGAGATCCTAACTTCGGCAAAGAGGGAGTCAGGCCAGGAGAACAATCTGCAAGACACTCCAATGCTTAAGTTAGCAATGTATTGTGGTAAGATGTTATATTCTGAGTATACCTACCGGTTTTCTTCTCCTTTTATCCCTCTATTCTGAGATTACCATTTTTCGGACATTTACTGCCTTTGGAGTATGCTCTTAATGTCATGATTTGGCGGTTTCATAACTTTATGATATAGTTGTTATGTAGTACCCGCTATCATTTTATAACATCAGATTCTTAGTTAATTAATTATCATTCTGTTATGTTATTATTTGTCTAGAATAGTATCACTTATAAAATTAATTATAAAATCATCACACTTTACTCTCTCAAATAAAAAAAAATTGAGAGAATTTATTTTTTATGGTAGAAACTCAAATGCAGTTGACTTCACGTGAAGTTGATAATTGAGAGCCGTTAGATGATTTGACTGATTTGACTAAATTTTCATCTAACGATTCTCGACTATCAATTTCACATAAAATCGACCACATTTGAGTTTCCACCATTTTTTTATATCATCCAACTACTCTACAATAAATTTGTCTTCTTTAAATGGCAATTTATAAATTTTTAAGCAAATAAATTAATGTTTCGCATTAGAATCCCCCTATCCTAAACCTTACTGCTTGTGTAATAACAATACTACGATAATGATAATCTAAAAAGGAGTATAAGTTTCGGGGATGCGTATACTTTCCACTCAAAACTTCATATAAATTCCTGAGCATTCACGAAATCATCCTTGTATCACTGGATGTACTTCATATATCAGCAAATGAAAGTGCCTTTTTTTAAATATACGATTTAGTAGTATTTATATTAAATAAGTGGTAGTCAAATTAGTTTGCTTAAAATTGGATTACGTAAGCGACCCTCTAGGCTTTTGCCACCACCATAACAATTAACAATACACTGAAACTGGAAACGCTAAATCGAGTACATAATAATAATAATAATAATAATAATAATAATAATAATAACTCATTAGTACTATTCGTTTCATAGTTGTTAGGACTCCGGATTATTATACTACCGGTATATTCATAAACGTTCATCATTTCAATTTCAAATTTTAGTGTCCAAATTCTAAATTTAAGATTGTCTTGTTAGTTTTCACTTGAGTTTATAATTAATAGATCTATTAGAATAGTTAATATTAGAATCGTTAATATATATCTGTATATTTCTTAGTATGATATTATTGTTAATTATAAAATATTATGTATTCATTATTTTGATTTATTGTTCACCTATGATTATTATATTATTCAAAAATAAATTGTATTCTAATATAAAAAATGTTTACTTGGCGTATTCTAATAATTAATGCGAGTATGCATATAGTCACCAAAAAAAAAATGCGAGTATGCATATATCTCTTCTTAAGTTATTTTAAAAAAATATCTCCTTTATAATTATATGAAAATTAATATTTAATAAATATTATACTAATTATCAATCATTCTAATTATACCAATTATCAATCATTATAATATAATTATAAATTATACATAATTAGCATTTATATATATTTATATTAGCATCAAGTATACTGACATAGCATATTTTAGTGTCAATATATATGCCTCTTTTTTCTTAAATTATTTTAAAAAAAGTATTTTTTAATAATTATATAAAAATTATTATTTAATAAATAATTATATTAATTATCAATCATTATAATATAATTATCAATTATACATAATTAGCATTTATATGATATTTACATTGACTCCAAATATGCTGATGTATTAAAATGTTTGACTTTTTCTTTTATCTTTTATTTTTGGAAAGTATTAATTTTAAATAATTATATTTATTAGCATTTAATAATTAATTATAGTAAGATTTGTCAATATAATCATAATATTTTATATTATATATTTTTAATAATTGTAACTATTTTTTCATATATTTCCATTAGTACTATATATAGTGTTTCATTTTATCATTCTCATGAATGTAAATTCTAGACCCAAAATTTTTTTTTCTTTTCTTAACTATTTCATACAATAATAATTTTTTTTTTGTTTTTTTGTTTATCTAAATTGATCTTTTTAAAGTATAAATTAGAATTTTGTCGGCTTTTTTATAAAGCCAACCTTATTTTTTTTTTTAAATTATATAATAAATGTTTTTACTCAATTTGTTTTTTTTTTTTTGTCTTTACAACAGAATTGTCTTTTAGTGGCATCATTTACAATACCTCACATATATCATGTTTCATCTTAGAGTTGTTTTATTGATTCGAGTGTAGTGCTAATTATATAAATATAAGAGTTTAGCATAGTAAAAAAAGTGAACTTCATTTTGCTAAAAGATGGTTGGATCTTCTTATATACTATAAGCAATCTAATAGAATGTAGGTGATGTTATCTTTCATATGGAAACTGACACTACAAGAAAAAAGCTGAATACTATCGGATTTAGTGTCGGACATTAGCCACAGGTTTACCGGCGGATTTGACAATAAATTTGTTGGGTAAACAAATTACCGTCGAATTTAGTTTTTCGATAGTAAATTTACTAGTAATAATTGGAGAAAAAAATTGGTGTGATCATTACCACGGGATTTAAATCCAATGCTAATCCGAATTAGTGCAACGCTGCGTTTTGGTCATTCGCAAAGTATTACCATTAGATTTATTCGTCGGTAAATCCGACAGAAATCTTGCCCTAAATTCGAATCGCAAACCCTCTTCTCCTCATTTTTGAACCCCACTCTCTCTCTCTCTCTCTCTCTCTCTCTCAAACCACCTCCGACAGCCCCTCCACCAGCGTTGACCACTACCAACAGCGTTCAAAGACTGTATGGACTCCTTTCGTCACATTGGTAGCTCTATCACCGCCATTTTCGCCGCTCCTGCCACTGTTGCGCCGCCACGGCTGCCGTTGCCACCGCTGTCGGCACTGCTCCCTGTGTCGCCAGAGCTGCTTCTTTCCTCCCCTCTGGGTATGTTTTCCTCCTCCTTCTTCTTATTATTTTTTTCAATTTATTTAAAAAAAAACCCTAATGCAGCCTTGTCAGTTAGTCACTGCCACCGCCACTTTGTCGTCTGGGTTGCCACCACACCAGTAAAGTCCTCTGCATCGTCATTGTCTCCAAGTAACTCAATAATTAGTTTTGAGTAGTTAAACCATAAATCCTAATTTATCTGGTTTTAATTTGTTATATATTAGAAAATTTACAACTAGGATGTTTGTATTAGAGATTTAATTATTTTTCATATTTAGTTCATGTATTAGTTTAAATTTAGGATTTTTTGATTCTATTTTTATTTAGGATTTTTTTAATTCTATTTTGATGATTCTGTGTTTAAAATCTGCATTATTCTGAGTAGTTGATTATTGTTTGAATCTGCGAGTGTAAGATCCTCAACTGTAGTTCTAATTTCTGTTCTAATGTTGTTTGAGTTAATTATTTTCTGAGTTACTTAGTTAATTATTGTTAATCATCTGAGTTAATCTTAATTTGTTTATTTTCTGAGTTAATTATTGGTTTATTGATTATAGTTGTTAATTTTCTAAGTTTATTATTATCTGAATTAATTATTTTATGAGTTAATTAGTTCATTGTTGTTAATTGTCTGAATTAATCTTAACTTGTTCATTTTCTGAGTTAATTATTGGCTTATTATTTATTGTTGTTAATTTTCTAAGATTATTATTATCTGAGTTAATTATTTTCTGAGTTACTTAGTTAATTATCTGAGTTAATCTTAACTTGTTTATTTCTGAGTTAATTATTAGCTTATTATTTATTGTTGTTAATTTTTTAAGTTTATTATTATCTGAGTTAATTATTTTCTGAGTTAGTTAGTTGATTGTTGTTAATTGTCTGAGTTAATTAATTTTAACTTGTTTATTTTTTAAATTCATTATTGACTCATGTTGTTAATTTTCTAAGTTTATTATTATTTGAGTCAATTAGTTTATTGTTGTTAATTGTCTGAGTTAATATTACTTTGTTTATTTTTTGAATTCATTATTGACTTATTGTTTATTGTTGTTAATTTTTAAGTTTATTATTATCCGAGTTAATTATTTTTTGAGTTAATTAGTGTTGTATTTTTTGATTTAATAGTTTAAAAATTATTGAATTTAAATATTTAAAATTATATATTAATTTTTAAACAAAATTTAAAAAATTTAAAATTTAAATTTACCTCGAATTTACTGAAAAAAAATCAGACAGTAAAAATTACATGCGTAAATTTTTCGACAGTAATTAGTGGCAGATAAAAAAATCTGCTGATAAATAATTACCAGTAAGGTTTATACTGTCGGATTTATGCCGACGATAAACATATTACCGGGCGATTTTTTTTGGTAAATCCAAAAGTATTCGACGAATTTCTTGTAGTGTGAATTTATCATTGAGCTAAATGTGGTTATTCTTAACTTGCCGTATTATATGAATAACTGATGATAGAGCTTATTTAACAAAAGGATGATTTAAATTTGCATAAATTCTAAATATTTAATCTAGTCAAACTATTTTTATTAGTTGTTACAAAAATAATTTTAATATATATGTATCTAAGTTTAATAATTGAATATGATAGATATTATTTAAATAACTTAATTCTAATATTAGGATTTGATTAGTTTAGTTTTAAAAAAATATTAAAATTTGATCTCACTTTATTAGTTAATTTTATTTAATTTAGATATGTAATATTTAATTTATTAATTTTTAATTTTACTCTTTTACTATTTATGAATTTATTTTATCATATATCCAAGTAATTTAGTGAAAAATGTTGCTAATATAATAGTGTGCCATATAATTTTGATATATTTTTAATCTATTAATAATTAAAAATTAAATTATTTAAAATAATAATAAGTGCATATACTCTATTGTTCAAATCATTATATCATTAATTGATAATTTATTTTTTAATTTTAAAAGTATTCTAGTTAAATGCATATACTCTAACTAAGAAGTAATTACATTAGTCTATTAAATATAATTTTAAAATTGATTGACAATAAAATAATATTTTAAATTTTTTTATTATTGAAAATTTCATAATTAATTAGTTTGTTTTAGATAAATTATTTTAAAATTTTATTTTTTAATATATTGGATATAATTTTATTATAATTTTTTTATTATATTAGTAATTAATTTTTTTCATAATCTTAAAAGTAATATACTTATAGCAACAAATGCGAATATTAATATATGATTATAATAAAGATAATATTTATATATTATTAAAGTTAAAATCTACGTATTAATATTTTAAATCAATTAATGGTAGCAATCTATATGATTATATTATTAGAAAAAAGATAATATTTTAATTTATTACTAATTATACTAAATATAAATTATATAAATTATATAAATTATACTATAATTGTACAAAATTATTTATTTTTAAATTGGAGAATTTTATTATTATATTGTTAATTGATAATTTATTTTTAATTTTAAAAATATTATAATTAAATATATAGACTCTAATTAAGGAGTAAATATGTTAGTCTATGAAACATAATTTTTAAATTAAATTTTGAGAATAAAATAATATTTAAATTTTTAAAAATATTTAATAATAAAAAAATATTTGTCAAAAGTAGTCAGAATTTTTTTTATTTATCATTCATTAATTATTATAGTAATTAATAAATACTAAATAAAATTAGTTTTAATATTTTTTATTTTTCTAGCATTACCGTTAAATTTTTTACTGTTAAAAATTCTATAATTAATTTGTTTAAAGTAGTTATTCGAGATTTTGTTTTCTTATATATTGAGTATGATTTTATTTTGATACTTTTTATTATATTATTAATTAATATTTTTTTCCTAAGTATTATATTTATAGAAGGAACGTGCATATTAATATATGATTATGAGTAAAAAAATATTTATATATTATTAGTTAAAATATGTGTAATAATGCTTTAAATTAATTAATAGTATGAATATATTTAAATATATTATTAAAAATATAATATTTTAATTTATTACTAATTACATTAAATATAAATTATATTACAATCATACATAATTATTTGTTATTAAATTAGAAAATTAAATTATTATATTATTAAATAATAATTTTTTAAATTAACCTTAAAAATAATTAAATATATAAACTCACCTTAAGGATAAATATGTTAATTTCATCATTAAATTTCTGCCTAATTTATCCCTATAAAATTTGACCGAGTCTTGGGGGCATGTTATATTGTTATCCAAAGGATATTCAAGTGTAATAGATTGTTTTGCAACATATATAGCATTTGAATGTAGGGGGTGGCAAACGGTCTAAATCTGCTGGGTCGACCTGTGTAATCTGTTAAAAAAGATGGGTTGTGCTGAAAATTTGAAATCGTCAAATAGTAAAATTCTGTCTAACTTGTACCGCTTAAATTGCGAGTTTTGGTGGGGCAGAGTGGATTTTTTCGCCGGATTTAGTATTTTTTTGACAAAGGATATTTTTATAATTTTTTTTTGCCAAAATCCAACTTCCCCAACCCAACTTACAAAAGAATGAAGAAGAAAATTGAGTGTTTTGGATTATGTTTATTTTGTTTTAGAGACAATATTTATAATTATGTTTTGGATTATGTTTATTTTGCTTTGGGAACAATATTTATAATTATGTTTTGAATGAAAACTTGGTTTATAATTATGTTTATTAGATATTTATAATTACAAAGATTTTAATGTTTGTGAATATAAAAATTATAATTTATTTATACTTTTAGAAATTATAATAGTTAAAAATAAAAAATAGAAGAAATTTTTTTATACCTTTATATATATTATTTAATAGTTAAAAATAAAAAAAAAAGAGAATATTTGGCGGGTTTAACCCGCCGTTAAGAGGGATGGACTGAGATTCTGAAATCGCCTCACTAGATGAAGCGGAACGAGTCAGCCCGTCAAAGAACGAGCTTCTGACGGGATGGGGCAGGACGGGATGAGCTTCCCCACTTGCAACCCCTATTTTGAATGAATAATTTTCCAATCTCATTACAAAGGATAATTCATTATTCTCTTCCATTGCCACTTAGAAGGGATATTCTTATTATAAAAATGATATCAATTAATTATTTAATCATGTTATATATATACAAAAGTCAACTACTAATTCAGTCTATTATATAAAATATATATTAAAATATAAAATACATATTAAAAATATATAAAATGACACATATACCATTATAACTAATTTTATAGTTAATTTTTAGTATATATATATATATATATATATATATATATAATATTTTTTAATTATTTCACATAAAGTATGTATAATGATGCAGGGTATACATTATCTACTCAACAGAGTAAAAAAAATGCGCATTAGTATATAATAATATATAATTAATTAAAATTAATATTTGTTTAATCTCTTAACTAAAAAAAAAAATTATTGTTAAGAAAATGTGTTTCGATTCAAATTGATCCGAACAAACAAAAAGTTTAGATGTCTAACAACTTTACTTTAGCAAAAATATAATTGATAAACTTTATTTCACACTTGCTTTTATATATATATATATATATATATATTTTGCTGGCTAGTCAGATATTTGGATAAAAAATAAGAGTTAAACAAGATTTTTAAATTTAAAATAAAATGATTTAACATACTAATAATGTTACGTATAATTATCTATATAAAAAATTAGTCACTAACTATTTATCATATATAAATATTTGTAAATAATATAAATTTGATTATTAATTTATTTTAGGTTTGATTAATTATTTTATTACAATATATTTAATTATTTTAATATCTAATTATTTAATTAAATAAAATATATGAATTATATATATATATATATATAATTATTAAGTTAATAATTAATTTTTAGTGTGTATCTAATATTTTTATTACCATTACCAATATAGTACTAAAAATTATGGTAAGATACTAAAACTATGATAATAATTATTTAATAGAGACAAGAGAAACAGCTCACAAGCTGAATAAACTTTTTTAGCCGTAACCACCCAACCAACAAACACAAAACTCCAAGACACACTCCAGTAAGTGTAACTGTCATAAACTTTTTTTTTAATCAGCCAATCATTGAACCAGTAAATTGTCCCTTAAAAAAATTATATAGAAATCATTGGAAATTATGTGACTACCGTGGAAAGAATAAGAAAATGCCAAAGAATTCTTCAGAACCATACGCACTGGAAATCCACGTGGATGATCTGTAGTTTCCCACTATAAATATTCAATGAAAACATTAAGCTTCTCCAAATAAAGCAAACTTTAATTTAATCCCAAAACAAATAAAATAGAATTTAAAAGCGAATATTCAATTTGCCGGTTTAAAATGTGTTTTAGTTTCTTAATTAGAGATCTCTATTTTACTTCGTGAAAAGAAAAGAAAAATATCTTACGCATGCATCAAAATTAATAACTAAAATAAATCATTATATATTTCTGTATAAATATATTTATTTAATTTATCTTAAATAAATATTTTATATTTTAATATATATTTTATATTAATAACTAATTTTAGTAATTAATTTAATATATAAATATTATTTTAAAAAAAATTTATTAAAAATTTTAAATAAAAGAAATTAATAAAATTTTATATCGAGATAAAATAAAAAAATGATTATACATTTAATTTATTCGTTAATTTTTTTTATTTTAAAGTGAATAAAAACTTTTATATTTAAAAGAATTTAATTTTAATACACTGTCTATATAAATATTTAATTACAACGTCCTTTAAAAAAATTATTTATGTAATTAATATAAAATTAATTATTTTTTATGATGTAATATTACGTAAATAAATACATATATAAAATTAATTTATACTGATCTTATGTTAAAATTAAATTTTTAATTTTTAAAAAAATATAAAATAAAAATTTTAAAATTTTAGATTTTTTCCAAATATAAAAATAATCTTCTTTATTATTCTATATATTTTTTCAAATATAAAATAATGATTCTTTAATATTCTAAAATCTAAAGTTAGTAAAAGAAAAAAAAAAGTTTATCATTAACGAACGTGTCACAAAAATTAGGCCTTTGGCCCTTTGCCGAGAAAACGTCCAGGGCGCGTAACAAACTTTCGGGGTGTTGGCAGTGGCACCCTATATAACTCTCCCTTCCCTTTCTGCTTTCTGTTACGATTTCATTACTATCATTAAAGCTTACGCTTTCGCTTCTTCTCCTCTCTTTTCTCTCATCTCGCCATAATGGCCGCCAAAACCATCCTCGTCACCGGTGGGGCTGGCTACATCGGCAGCCACACCGTTCTCCAGCTCCTCAATGGCGGTTTCAAGGCCGTCATCGTCGACAACTACGACAATTCTTCCGAAATCGCCGTCGAGAGGGTCAAGGGACTAGCTGGACAATTCGCCTCCAACCTCTCATGCCATAAGGTTTTCGCCGCCGCCACTCTTTCTCTCTGATTGGTTGCTCTGACTTTTGATTTCTTGTTGCATTGTGTTTCCCAGGGGACGATAATTCTGGTTTTGGGGTGTTTTTTATTTATTAATTTTTTTGGGTTTGGATTTGTTTATTTTGGTTTTATGTTAGATGCCGAGCATATTTCACCTTGAAAATTGTGGTGGGTCCGACTGGGAAATTAAAAGTGAAAAAGTTTGTTTTGGTGCTTTATTCCGTGCCTTAGTAGATAGAAGGACGGTGACAGCTTCGAATTTTCGAAATTATGTGTTTATTTTGGAATAACTTGTCCCAAGTCTGTTTCACAATTGAATTTCATGATGTACTTTTGTTTATTTCGTTATTGGATCCCGTCATACTCTGTTGCTTTCTATTACGTCCAATTTTATTTACAAACACTATTCAATTTTGATTTTATTCCCCCTCCCCCCTCTTTCTCTTTTATATCCAATTCCAGTCATGAACTTTTTCTTTGTTGAGCTATCTTTACTCTTTTTTTTTTATCCCTCTGAAGTTGTAGACACTGGTTCTGAGATATTACACATAAATAAAGTTCGGTGTGCGTGGGTGGTTTATATGGGCAATTTCGTATCTAGTTCGTTATGATTATGATAAAAATAAATTTCAATTATTTTTCTCACTGCAGTTAGACCTCCGGGACAGAGAAGGACTTGAGAAAATTTTTGCTTCCACAAAGTAAGGACCTTTTTAAATTTTCTCCAGTATAAGAATTTTATTTACTCCTTCATTCTGTGCTTCATGTTCTCTTATTGATTTACTTGATCACTTATCCTACACTTTTAACTGTTTCTGGTATTGATATCTATTTCTTCAGGTTTGATGCTGTGATACATTTTGCTGGACTGAAAGCAGTAGGTGAAAGTGTGGAGAAACCACTGTACTACTTTAATAACAACTTGATTGGGACAATTGTGCTACTTGAAGTCATGGCTGCCCATGGATGCAAGAAGGTAAGCTTTTGGTCTTTAATTATTGGCTTCAACTCTGTGAAGGGACATGAATTATAGCCACCTTGTTTAGTCCTGTTAATGAGAAAGTATCAAGCCATTAATTTAGTTCAAGATGAACAGGGCAAAGTGATTATATACTGATTTTTTCTTTCTTGAATGGTTCCAGCTCGTGTTCTCATCTTCAGCCACTGTATATGGTTGGCCAAAGCAGGTCCCATGTACAGAAGAGTTCCCTTTGTCAGCAGCGAATCCATATGGACGAACCAAGGTATAGCTAACTGGCTCAGAAAGTGTTAAGGCATTTGTTAGTAGTGATACTGGAAATATGGGAAGCTTGGGAAAAAATTGATTTTGATTTAAATTTAACTTTTATGCCAGGGTCTTGTACAAAACATGTTTGTAATTTGCTTTACAGTACTGATAGTAGTGTTGGCTTGGAATTGAGCAATGATATCTGATAAGAGTTTTGTCTTTCAGCTTATGATCGAAGAAATTTGCCGTGATCTCTATCAATCAGATCATGGATGGAAAATAATATTGTTGAGATACTTCAACCCAGTGGGTGCACATCCTAGTGGAAATATTGGTGAGGATCCTCGTGGAATTCCAAACAATCTCATGCCATTTGTTCAGCAAGTAGCTGTCGGCAGACGCCCTGCACTGACAATTTTTGGAACTGACTATAAAACAAGCGATGGCACTGGAGTATGTCTCACTATCTTTGGCTTGTTTTACTAATCTTCTCCCTTGAAAATTGCGAGCAGAGCTCATTGCATGAGGCCTGTTAGGCATGCATTTCCATTCCTGCCCTTTGATTTCTTCCTAGGATCTTACATATTGATCGTATCTTTTTCTCAGGTTCGCGATTACATTCATGTTGTTGATTTAGCAGATGGCCACATAGCTGCATTGAATAAACTAGAGGATCCTAAAATAGGTACTTTTCTTGTTTCATCATTTGGTTCTATATTAAGTGTATTGGCTTTGTTAAACTCTGCCAGTAGCAATGGTTGGGAACTGATCTTCACTAGAATCCAGTTTTATTTATTTATTATATTTTCATTTTATGAAATGATACCGTGGATTGTGGTTAAATTTTTTACCGTGCATTCACAGGTTGTGAAGTTTATAACTTGGGAACTGGAAAGGGGACGTCGGTTTTGGAGATGGTCAAAGCTTTTGAAAATGCCTCTGGAAAGGTAACAGGCTATTGTTCTGTTTCTCCTCTATGATCTGTTGTTAACTTGTTACTCTTTTTGTCTTGTGAAATTTCCAACTTGAATTCGGTGCCACTGAGCGGTGCATGCTCATTTATTTAATCATTTTCTCCCTTCGGTGTTTGGGATCTCAAAAACAAGCACATTCATAAGATGCAGGAAATGAAAAACCTGTGAATAACGCTGCAACTTGGTAGCTTCATTGATTGCCTTGTCATGCATATATATCCAATATCCTTGATGCATTGCTGAAATAAATTTGTTTGGATTATATGGCGAATCCTTGAGACCTTGACTTGCATGACTAAAATAATTGTTGTCTTACTGTTCAGAAAATTCCACTTAAAATGGCTGATCGGAGACCTGGTGATGCTGAAATCGTTTATGCATCAACAGATAAAGCATCAAAAGAACTCAATTGGAAGTAAGTATTTTATTTTAAGCCTCTCTATGAGTAACATTTTTTTAAAAAATATATTACTTCTCTAACAAATATATTTCCCGTGCAGGGCAAAATATGGCATTGACGAGATGTGCCGTGATCAATGGAATTGGGCTAGCAAAAATCCTTATGGATACGGATCTGCAGACTCTAAGAATTGATCCTATTGCGAACCCTGTGACACCATAGGACCCTGCCTAATTCAGCTTTTTTTTTCATAATAATTTTTTTTCCTTTTCCCATAGCCATTATAAAGGTGGAAAGTACATTCATAAATATAATTTCTAGTTGCGTAGTAAATAAGTAGTGGTTTATTTCACAATAATTTAAAGTTTCTATAGGTTCCGGCTTACAGGCATTTATTGATTGAGGATTCTCTCATGTCCTTCAGCGTGATTGCATCCTTTTTTTTTAATCTTTTTGTAAATCTAAACCACACATTTTAAAGTGTGACTAACAAGCTATAATTTAATCTTACCTCATTATTTCATTCTAAAGTTATTCTGAGAGCATCGTATGTTTCGAATCACCTTCCCTTTATGTTTCTCTCTGATTTCCTTTAAGCCGTCGGTGCGCGAAGAAGACAATCTCACAATTCGGTACTCTCCATTTTAAATTCAGTCAGGATGAATATAATGGAATCAATTACTAATAATTGAGCATTATCATTCCAAAAATGTTGAATTTCAGTAAATCTAAAATCCATGTACCCGCCGACAGTCGCATATGATTGATAGGTAATTCATTCCATAGTTACATTTGCGGTCATGCAAATAAAACTAAGAGAAAGTATGGGAAACAAGTTCATGGACAATGTGAACAATAGAGAAAAATATGGAAAAATAATGCTAATGAATAATGTGAACAATAAATTAAAAAAAAGGTAAAATTAAAATTAAAAATCAGATCATTAATTAATTATTTAATTTTAAATTTTAAAATTTGAAAAATTAGGATTAGCATTTAAATTCATTCACACTACATCTAAAAATATCACCATAACCTCCAATACACGTCTAAAAAACTCGCCGTCATCTTCTCCGGTCCTCACCTCGTGCTGCTACACTCCCCGCCAGCCATACCGACGCAGCCTCCCGTCGACACTGCCTCCACCTCCGCCGGTCAACCTGACGTGCCTCGCTTTTTGGCGCTCAGCCCAACACTGCTGCCGCTGTTTTCGCGCCACTCTCCCGGCAACTATCATTGCGAACGGCAAGTCCTCCCCGTCGTGCGTCTGTTGTGCGCCAACCTCGGGGTCGTTTTCAACCTTTGAGGCACATTGTGGTTTTATTTATTTCAGAAAAAAATTTAGGCTAGTTTGACAGAGTTCGTGCAGAAGAAAAATGAGAAAATTTGACTCTGATGAGCTGGCGCCAAATGCCGCTACCTAGCGTTTAGCGCCATGCACCTTGTGCTGTGCAAGCCTTTTGTTGAGTTGGCGTTTAGCGCCAGGTGCTTCGTAAAATATGTCAAGACCACATGCTAGTGGCCCTAAATGCCGAGCTTGGCGTTTAGCATCAGAAAATCAGAAACCGCACAATTCTTCTCAGCCTCAGCGGCGCTAAACGCCGAGCCTAATGTTTAGTGCTAGTAGCGCATATTTGGATTACACAGAAGGGATTTGTTAGCTTAGCTTTAGTTATTATTTATTTTCTTTTCTTTTCTTTTTATTATTATTAAAACAAAACACAAACTTTTAGGGTTTAGATTTTATTATTTTATTTTTAAATCAATTAGGTTAGATATAAAAGGAGAAAAGATTCAACCCTTTGGGCTTTTCTCTTCTCTCTCTTCCTAATTCCACACTTTACACACTTTTGAAACCCTAGCTTTTTTCTGAGTCATGAGCAACTAAACCTCCTCTATTAAGGTTAGGAGTTCTGTTTATTTTGATGGATTAACATTATTGTCATTCTATTTTGATTAATGTATTGATTTAAATGCAAGGATTACTTTCGTTCTTCATCCTAGGAATTAGAGTATATTAGAAGATAACTCTTTTTTCTACTTGAATTCTTATTGAATCTTGGAAAAGTTAACTCACTTGAATAACAGCTTGAAATGAACTCATCATAATTCTCTAATTAATTGGACTCAACGTGATATGTGACATATAATCACCTTATCTTCGGGTATTTAGGGTTTGTGTGGCTAATTTAAACCTTTAATCTAAATTAAGTAACCAAGGAATTGGCGGTTGGTTAGGTTAGAGGAGATTAAATTACTAAGAAATTAGGGTTTAATCAATTAAAGCTTGCCATGAATTAAATCTTGCATGATTAAAGTAGTTGGTAAGAATTGTTAATCCGGAGAAATAAATATCTCTAAAACCATAACTGTTTCCCCATATAATCTCCACAACCCGTTTACTGTTTGCTTTTTTAATTTCTCTGAGTACTGTTTAATGCATTTGAACCCAAAACACTCCTTTGTACTTGTTTGACCAAGTAAATAATTCAATTATTGTTGCTTGGTCCATCAATTCTCGTGGGATCGACCTTCACTCACCTGAGGTATTATTTGGTACGATCCGGTGCACTTGCAGGTAAGTTGTGGATTGTAAATTCCACACCAGAAGGCCCAACCCATGAGGAAAAAACAACACCTTCCCCTATTTCTCATTCATAGTTGTAAAAACCAGACACTCTCGGTCGGTCGGATAAAAAATTAGTGAACCGGCTAAGAGACCGGTCCGAATAGAGCATAGGACCAGATAAGGAGAAGAAATAGTAAAAGTTTGACCCGACCGATTTTGATACAAACCGACAGGTTTAAAAAATCCAGACTAGTTCCATTTTTTTATAACCACCCTTCAAAACTGAAGGATCCCCTCCCCAACCCACTCTCTCACTTTGTCACTTTTCTACTCTGAAGTCTAAAATGAGCAAAGGAGAGAACAGAGCGCCTCAACATTCTCCCTCTCATTGCATGGTCGTCGTCTCATTGGCGGCTCGTCTGCATCCACCAGCTCCTGCGCCTTCAGCTTCAATATTGTCGCTTCCATGTTTGTCACTTCCGTTCGCATCACGTCGTCCTTGCGCCTTCATTGCGTCCGCCAGCTCCCGTACCTTCACTGCAACCAGATCCAGAACCGACTTAGGATGGAACAAGAAGAAGGTCAAGCAAGTAGAAAAAAAGGAGCATGAAGTAGATGGCATCGACTTTCCCTATTTTCCAAGTCAGTTCCCCCTTCTTTATTCAATTGGAGCTTGATGCATACTTCTGATTATTATGTTAGAAAGGAATCATCATAATTAGAACCATTTGAGATTAGAGAATAAATGATTTTAGGGTTTGAAAGCTTAATTTGTTCATTTGTTTGTTATCAGGCTATTACTAATTGCAATATTTTTTAATTGTTTCAGTTTGTTGTCTCATGATTTTTATTCTATTTTTTTATGATTGTGGCTATAGTTGGATAATCAAGTAAATGTGTGTTTCTGATTGTTCAGAATATTATACATATGGTTCAAGATCTATTAATAGTTCTTAAGTTTGAAATTTGAATGCAATTATTCAGTCTACTTAGAGTGTTATTGTTTGTCCATGTGTTTTGTCAATTTTTAGCAAATCGATGGTGGTTCGATATCTAGTGGTCTGGGAGCGAAACCTATTCCTCTGTGCAAGTACCAGTTTTCTAGAAGTGCATCAAAAGCGTTTTCGATTAGACCAAATTTGAAAATAAAAATAAAGTAAATCTGTAAATTAATAAATATGACTTAGAAATTGAAGTTTCGAAAACCAAATAGATAACAAATAGAAAGGTTTGCAGTGAAATTAAAGAGACACAATAAAAATGCCTTTAATTTGATTCAACGACTTCAACATAAAAGATTTAAAGGGCAGAAGGATAAATTGATTAAAGAAAATAAAGAACACTTGATGAGTAAAAGTAAAATTAATTGAAATGATAAGTTTACAGAAAGAATAAATTGAAAGAAAGAAGAAGATGAAAGAAACCTTAAAGAAAATGTAACTCGATTGCAAACTCAGAAATTCGCTGGGATGTGAGAGTGCTAGAGTGTTTTTTCTGAGTAAAAGTTCCAACCCTTATTCACTAAGATTTCCTAATATTTATAGGCTAATCTTACATAACTGCTCATTAATTTACAATTAATTATAATTAAATATGGCATTTCAAATTTTGAAACGCAGTCTCTCTTGGTAACCGTTCCCGCCGCATAATTGAAGATATTCTCCATGATCTCCTCGTGCAATAAAAGCCATTAACTTTCCACTTCCACAACTAATCGATCAGCTCTTTCGAAAAGCCTAACTCAATTCTTCGAATCGAATCTCCTACTCGATTTGGCTTACTCGATCAACAAAATAATCAAAATCCACATCAACACTGATTACCTCCAACTTCAGACTTACAAGCGTACCTTCTCGAGAAACCATACTATACTCATTTTGATTCAACTCACTGTTATCGAAAATATTTTTTCGATCAACAAATTGCCCCCTTGGATTAATATGGTTGCTTTCGATATTATTATCGAACAATAAAACACTTAATCCAAAAGACATTACTTTTCAAAACCAGTAATAATTGTCATTTAAGACTCCCCATTACCACTAAGCTACTCAACACGTCTCCCGAGACTTGCGCTTTCTCTTTTTACCACTTCATCTTCTTTACGAAGTTACCTCTATTTGCATTCCTTTCACAGTAACAGCTACAGTGATACTTTTAAATTTCACCCTTTCTTCTTTATTCGAATCTCTTGAACTCCTCATTCTCTGAACTCCCTTCGCATCAATAATTCCCCACAAAATCCCCAACCTTCAATTTTCCTTGACAATGGCTGGTTCTTCCTCTCGTGCCGTTACTCAAGATAAGGGTAAAGGTCATGCAACAGCACCACCATCTCCACCAGCTCTTCGCATTCTTAATCAAATCAATGATAAAATCATTTATGACCCCCATCTACAAGTCAATGATACCAGGATTCTAATTCCCTTCACAATCGGTGCAGATACACATTGCTTCCTTGGGCCGATTGAAACTCTTGAAAGGGCAAACAAAAGATTTATTGATAAACCAAAATTTTAACATTTCTCACTTCATCAACCAAAAACCTTTTCGAAACAATCCAAAAATTAAACCTCGAGGGTTTGATTTTACAACTTGGTACCAACGCCTCGAACCTACAAAGGGTGCTACTTGGGGAGCCCTAGGAATACATGAACTGTTAAGACTCTCCCACTTTTCACTCACTACACATCTTTGGATGATTGGAGCAGTGACCTGTTTCTAGAACAGGACTACCAATAACTTCTACCTTCCCTGTGAAATGATCGGAATGTCTCCCATTGACGTAGCTGCTATTACAGGGCTCCTCATAAATTCTCCAGACTATACCCCTGACATGCAGTCTCAGCATCAATACAACATCACCTTCAACACCCCATACAGTGACTTCATTGCCCATAACATGGGTGCAAATGGTACAGAAATCACCGATGATGAACATGTTGCCTTCTTGTTTTACTGGCTAAATGCAGTTCTGTTCTGTTCCCGAAGCGTACAGATGTCAAAACTTTTCCTTCCCCTAGTTGCTCTTTTACATGAGAGAAAAATTTTCAACTTGGCCAAGCTTCTTCTCAGACACATTTTCGAAGAACTTAGCCTACTTGTCTCTGACCTCCGGGACAACAAAATAATCAACATAGGAGGTCCACTTTGGCTTCTTCAATTATGGCTGAATGCCATTTTCGAAAACTACATGATAAAACCTGTAGGGGGCCACACTGATAAACAGCACATCGAGGATTTTCGTTTGTCTAATTACAAACCCAACTTTCCAAACGCCCAATCGGATGAAGACAAATTTTGGACTATTTTTTCTCTTTTCCATTCTTGCAGAAATTTTAATAATGATCAACTCAATTTCACTCCTTTTTTGCGTCGCAACTGCGGTCCTGCCTGGCTCGATCGTTTGCTCTTTCCTAACATTAATGAGGAAAGAGAACTTACAAATCGAACTTGGGCTCACTTATTGGCTGTTCAAGTAATACCAATAGGGCTGCCATAATATAAGAAGGAAAGGTCAAAATAACCTTGTACGCCCCTCATTTGATTGCAAGACAATTGGGATTCTCTCAGGCTATCCCAACTTCTCAACCTCGACACAGTGAACCATTCTGTCAAATTACTCTAACCTCACAAGAAGATTTCAATACTTGTCTCTTAAAAAATAAAAAACGAAGAGACCGCTTCAACTTCTTGATTTATGAACGCAGTTCATTTATCACCAAATCCTGTCTCGAATGGTGACTTGCTTATTACTCAAAGTATACCCATACCTTAGAAGAAATCCATCAAACTGCTATTCGAGCAGTTGTTACTGAAAGCTCTCCAAAAAGGACACACAAAAGGAAAATTGAAGCTGCTCGGCCACCACCGCATAAGATCAGAAGGACTCCTACTAGAACTTATCGCAGAGTAATTTCCCTTATTCATAACTCTATTTCCAAATTTGAAATATCCTTCGAATATCACTGTTATACATTTTTGAAACATAATTGATCCTGGACTTTTAATAGCTAGTTTTGCAATCATCAAGTGAAAGTGCTGATGAAAGTGAACCAACCAACAAGGATTCTCTTGCTGCTTCCTCTCAATCGAAAGATGCAGCCGATTCTGATCCCAGCACTCAATTAATACTAAGATCTAGAATTACTCAGGTAACACATTCATCACTAACCACTTCTTTCTTAGTTTAAAAATAAATCTTAAACTCATAATTGTGTACCTTTTAAAGGTTCAGATGGGCAAACAGTCGCCATAATTGGAGCTTTTAATGAATATAATTAAATCGAATCAAACGCCGATTGATGTTCTGTAGTCCATTCGAATTTTGAACCATTTTTTAATTTCACCAAAGGCGCGAATACCCTAGTTCGATATGAAAGATTCGAGATGAATCTTCGAAGGTAATTTACTTTTCCCAAAAACGATTGCACTTCTTTCTTTGTTTTGGGTGCAGATAATGCTAATATCGCATCTGTTTTATTTTTATCAATAGCTATCCCCTTTTTATGAACAACAAAGCCTAAGAAGTTTCCAGCCGATACCCAGAAAGCACATTTCAAAGGATTCATTTTTAATCCTTTCTTCCTCATAGTGAGGAATGCTTTTCTTAAATAGTCTATATGCTGACTCACAGAAATCGATTTTACCATTACATCATCGATATACACCTCCATAAACTTCCCAATAAACTCATGAAAAATAGCATTCATGGCACGCTGATATGTCACCCCAGCATTCTTCAAGCCGAAAGGCATAACCACCCACTCATACGTACCTAACGTCCCAGGACAACGAAAAGCAGTTTTTGCCACGTCATCTTCCGCAATAAAGATGTGGTTATATCTAGAATAACCGTCCATAAAGCTAAGAACTTCATTTCCTGCTGCAAAATCGATTAACATGTCTGCGATCGGCATAAAATATTCATCCTTTGGGGTGACATTATTTAAATCTTGAAAATCGATACACACCCTTAACTTCCCATTTTTCTTTATCACAGGGACAATATTCGACACCCACTCCACATAACGTGTAGTTCGAATAAATTTTGCTTTGATCAAACGTTCTATTTCTTCTTTTATTTTGACATTGATTTTAGGAGCAAAACGTCTTGGGGTTTGCTTCACAGGTCAAGCGTTGGGCTTTAATACTAATCGATGTTCTATTAATGAACGATCGAGACCAGGCATCTCATGGTAATCCCACGCAAAGCAATCTTTAAACTCATGCAACAAATTGAAAAGGTCAGTTCGAAAAGAATCAACAAGATCTTTACATATATATGTAATTTGAACATCATCATGAGTCCCCAAATTAATTTCTTCTAAAGGATCTTGAGATTCGAACCCTTTATAGTGATCATCCTCTTTTATTGAATATTTTTCAAATCCCTAAAGGCTCCAAATCGTAAATACAATCGAAAGTAAAATCAATAGAATCATGAGAAATAGAAGAAACTTGATTTTCGACTAAATCATTACTAATTTTATTTTCTACACAATGGGCCTCTGCTATTAAATCAGCATTCTGGCTCACATCATTAGTTTCATTACAAGAAGTAGGGAAATCATTACTAAATTCGATTGGAAGCGTCGAATAAAACATACTACCATCAACAATTTTACTAACCCTATCCGATTCAACTTCATCAGAAGAATCATCTTTATTTTCTAAAAACAGAAAATTATTTAAATAATTATGTAATGTTACCAGATAATCAGGAACCCCATCACCCTGACTCATAGTGCAGTCTTCAAAGTCTTCAAGAAAGACAGTCCCAACCAGTCGGTTCGAAACCCACGTCTGGATAACGCAACTTTACCGAAAGGCCTTCTGAAGTCAAATAAAAACCTTCACAATTATAAGGATTTAGAGATCGATCAACATTTAAAGGCTTTAATTTTTGATTATAAATCCGAAAATCGACATGCATGTGTTCGACATATAGACTCGAATCTGCTTTGACAATTTCAGGTTTGCCTTCCTTAGTCCATAGAAGCACGCTCTGATGCACTGTTGAGGGTACAACACCTACACCATGAATCCAATCTCTCCCCAGTAAGGCATTATAACTAGCCTTCGATGGCACCACTACAAACACAGAGTGTCTCTCTGAAGACCCCACTTTTACAGTCAAAGTAACCAGCCCTCTCGCTGGTGTAAAAGCCCCACTAAAGTCAGTCACAGCGATATTTGTAGGGACCAGATCATCAAGATGCTTTCCTATTTTTCCCAACATCCTTTCGAGCAAAAGACTAATTGCTGCCCCACTGTCAATCAACACCTTGTTTATTTTAAATCCATTCAATATTGCAATAACATGAAAGGGATGCAGATGAGACATCTGTCTTTCAGTAGGACGAGGAAAGAAACCTGGCTCATCTTCCATGAGAATGAAAGAGAAAGTCCCTTCATCTTCTTGATCATAATCGTCATCCGAATTACTCTCGCATTCCCCAAGGTACTAAGTCGGAATGATCGAAATCGTTCCTACCATATCATCATCTCCTTCATCAAAACATTCCTCATCAACATCAACGTCCTTATGTTTGTCGATTCCAGAGGATTGAGCCACTGCCTTACCCTTTTCCATCTTTGCTGGTGATGGAATTTCCTTAGGGTAAGTCTCTCCATCAGAAGGAAAGACAATCCGTGAATGCACAGAAGGCGTTTTCCCCTTTTTCACCTCTTTTCCTGTCTCCATTTGAAGTTTTTTATTCCGATTGAAACTTCTTCCTCCACCTCTGCCTCTTGGATAACCTCTGGTTCGACCCCGATAGAAGGCATACTGATTCTGAGAAGGTGCCTGATGCCCCAACTGAGGGTTACGTCGATACATATGATCACGCCTTTGGAATTCTTGACAGTTTCTAATCCACTGAACACCTACAGCCTGGGATCGACTTAAAGGTGCAGTGACATCATGTTGAGAGATTTTTGAACTAGAACCTTCGACACATCGAATTGGCTGTCTTTGGCGTGCTTGCTCCTCCCTTTGAGCCAATTCTTTTTTCATCCTTTCCTTCTCAAAGATTGCTGCCACTTCAGCATCAAACACAACATTACACTACAAACACAGAGATACGTCCCAGTCTTTTATCTTCTGCTGAACCAAAAAGTCCAGCAAGCCATCTCCCGTTCTGGGGTATACAAACCTTACCTGTGACTCAAAATCATCAAGAGCCACATCGAAATCATAAGCCATTTCGACCATATTCACCCCCAAGTAGGGTTCAACACAACTGGCATCAACCTCGAAAAGATCTACATCAACCTTCATCTCCTTTTTACCATCATCAAATTTCAAACGTCCTTCCATGATTGCCTCTTGAATCAAATCCCTGAAACGTACACAACTGTTAGTCTAATGACTAGTTGCTTGATGAAATTTACAATAAGGCTTTCCTTTCAAATCTTTTATGGAAAGTAAATTTCTACCCTCAGGCAAAACTAATTATTTATCCTTAAGCAATACGTCGAAAATCTGATTAGATTTTGAGATATCAAAACTATACTTCTTTCCACTTTTAAGTTTTGAATCATTCGACTTTTCATTACTAGGAAGTTTTTTCAGTAAAGAGCAAATATATGGAGGACCTTTCTTAAGTTCAGCCAAATCGACTTCTGTTTCGAAGTCGAATTCCTCTTCTGAGGATTCCATAGTTACATATGCCACCTTTTCTTTACGAGTAAATGGTTTACTCTTCGACCTCTGTTCACTCCTATATTTTTCTTTTTCTTTTTTCATAAGTTCAGTCTGTCGAACTTTTTCAGCCAGATAGGCTAAATCGGGAATATGCACATTAAGTAGTTTTCTACGCATATAGAATCCCAACCCCATAGTTGCTATTTTCACTATCTCATTCTCAGGTAATGACACATAGCATCTACTTCTAGCGTTTTTGAAACGTATTGAATAATCATCAATGGTTTTACTATCTTCACGTTTCAAAGCCACCAAATCAGTAACTGCTACATTCATTTCACCTCGATAAAATTGAGCGTGAAAAGCAGTTTCTAACTGATTCGATGTTGTGATCAAATTTGGTCTAAGATTCGAGAACCAAGTAAATGCATTCTTCGTTAATGACGAAGGGAAAATTTTTATTTTTAAATTTTCATCATTAGCTAAATTCCCGATCTCGACCAAATATCGAGCAACATGTTCAGTAGTTGATTCTCCAACTTCTCCAGCAAATTTTGTGGTTATTTCCGGATTCTTTACCCCTCTTGGTACTTCTTCCATTTGAACTACTTGGGGAAAAGTAGACACAAAATGAGGTTGATTCATAAAATCAACATTTAGCCCTACCCAATAATTCATCAGCCATGTGAATGATTTTCCCACTTTGCAATCGCATACACTAAAAATTACTGGAAAAATATTTATTTGACACACTTCGATTTAAAACTGTCCCACCAGGTGTGCCAATTTGTTTTGTCAATTTTTAGCAAATCGATGGTGGTTTGATATCTAGTGGTCTGGGAGCGAAACCTACTCCTCTGTGCGAGTACTAGTTTTCTAGAAGTGCATCAAAAGCATCTTTGATTAGACCAAATTTGAAAATAAAAATAAAGTAAATCTGTAAATTAATAAATACGACTTAGAAATTGAAGTTTCGAAAACCAAATAGATAACAAATAGAAAGGATTGCAGTAAAATTAAAGAGACACAATAAAAATGCCTTCGATTTGATCCAAGGACTTCAACATAAAAGATTTAAAGGGCAGAAGGATAAATTGATTAAAGAAAATAAAGAACACTTGATGAGTAAAAGTAAAATTAATTGAAATGATAAGTTTACAGAAAGAATAAATTGAAAGAAAGAAGAAGATGGAAGGAACCCTACAAAAAATGTAACTCGATTGCAAACTCAGAAATTTGCTGGGATGTGAGAGTGTTAGAGTATTTTTTCTGAGTAAAAGTTCCAACCCTTATTCACTAAGATTTCCTAATATTTATAGGCTAATCTTACATAACTTCTCATTAATTTACAATTAATTATAATTAAATATGGCATTTCAAATTTTGAAACGCAGTCTCTCTTGGTAACCGTTCCCGCTGCATAATTGAAGATATTCTCCATGATCTCCTCTTGCAATTAAAGCCATTAACTTCCCACTTCCACAACTAATCGATCAGCTTTTTCGAAAAGCCTAACTCAATTCTTCGAATCGAATCTCCTACTCGATTTGGCTTACTCGATCAACAAAACAATCGAAATCCACATCAGCACTGATTACCTCCAACTTTAGACTTACAAGCGTACCTTCTCGAGAAACAATACTCTACTCATTTCAATTCAACTCACTATTATCGAAAATATTTTTTCGATCAACACCATGTTTAGGTAGATTCTATTGAGTATTTTATATTTTTATTTATGTGACACAGAATCAACTGGTTCAACCAGTATTCCACTAATTAAATCATTGATTCAGTGATCCAGTAGTTTGATCGGTTTGATCACTAATTCGGTTATGACAATTATGTTCTCGTTCATGTTCTTGCACAAAAAGATCTGCATCCTTGTTGCCAGTCTCTCAACCACCCTTGCCACCATTTGAAAGCTCACAACCGCATCGAGAAAGCAGAGGATATGTTGCCGGCGATGGTTCCTTCCCATGCGTCGGATCTTGCATTGCTGCCGAACCCCTATCACGATCTCAAGGAAGCACCACCACCATGAGTGGTGGTGGATTAACCATGATTGGAAGGACGCCGTGGATCCCACAAGTTCGGAGATCTCTGCCTTCCATCGTCACTGCTTTGTCTTTCACCATCTCGGCTCCATCTTCCGCCTTTCCCTTCGCAACGACGTTGTCCTCAGCGCCGTTATTGGCCGTGTTTCTTATGCCATTGTTGTTCTCAGGTGTTCTGCCACTGCCATTGTCCTACTATATAACAAATTCACAAATTGAGTCAGTAGACACTACAAGAAAATAGAACATTTGTAACAAAAAATTTGTATCAAATTTAAAATTGTTACAAATTATAGTTTTTTTTGTAACAATAATTAGTTATTATTACAAAATAAGAATATTTTGTAACAATAAGAAAATTTGTTACAAAATATTGAAATATTTTGTAACAACTTGATTTCTTTTGTTACAAATTATGTTGGCTTTCGTATCGAATTGTTGTTTTGTTACAAAATGTTATAATGCTTTGTAACAAAAGATTATATTGTTGCAAAAATTTAAAATATTTTGTAACAAAAAATTAATTTGTCATAAAATACAATATTTTTGTAACAAGTTATTTATTTGTCACAAAATTCAAAGATTTTTTGTAACTAATAAAAAATTTTGTTTCAACATACTAAATGTAAGACTTTGAATTTTTAAAAATTAACATAATAAGTTATTTATAATTTATTATATTTATTTAAGATTTTATATTCAAAAATTTATTTTACTAAAAATATTTAAGTCAAATTAATGATAGTTTGAGTTTAAAATTATTTTAAAATTAAATAATAAATTATTTATAATTTATTATATTTATTCAAAATAAATTTTTAGAGATTTATATATTAGACGGAATATTTTTTATTTATAATTTAAAATTTTAGTAACTGAAAAAAATATAAAAAAATTATATCATTTAATTTAAATATTTAAGATTTTTGAATTTAATATTTTAAATTTTATGAATAAAAAAATTAACTTGAATATCTCCAATTTTATCTTAATTAATATTTGTTTAAAAATAATTATAAAATAATAATAAAATAATATTTTAAGAATAATTAATTTAATTACTGTAAGATCCATAATTTTTGAAAAAATATTATTATGAGTTAATTTTAATTTAATTATTCATAAGGAGTTTATTTTCAGAAATTATTTTATTAAAAGTAATTAAATCAAGTTTTGATAATTAAATAATATTTTTAAAGTAAATTTGAAGGATTAAATTAGATTTCAAAATTAATACAATATAATCTAATTTGATTTAAAATTTGTCAAACTCCAATTAAACAAAATATCCCTAATTTCAAATTATCCCTAACCAAACCCTAATCTTAAAAATTAAACACAACACCCTAATCCCTTTTCCCTGTCAGCCGCCATCCCTAACACACAATATCCCCAACACTTGCAGCTTCAGCCAACCAAAGAGAGAAAGAAAGAAAGAAAAAAAAAGAAAGAAAAGAAGAGAGGGTTGCGTCGGGGAAGGAAAGGAGAGGGGAGGGAAGAAGGAGTCACGCGGCACTGATGGGTTTGCCGCCGTCGTCGAGTTGCCGTCAATGGAGAGAGAGAGGGCCGCCAGGAGCTGTTGCGTCGCCATCATCGTCGAAGAACCAGCTGAGGGAGAGCGGCGCCAAAGAGAGAAGAAGACGCGAGCAAGGGCAGAGAGAGATGGGGACCGCGTCAGCTCGCTGTCAAGCCGCTGCCGTCAAGGGTCCGAGTCGGCACTGTCGTCGCCGCCGCAGTTGGGTCACCGGCAGAAGGAGAACCTGACACGAAGTGGGTGAAGAGCCACTGTGGTTCATTGCTCCCAGCTCACTCTCACCACTGCCAGTGCGCCGTTCATGCTATCGCCGTTCTGTTCGCTACCACCGAGGATCCCGTCGCCGTCGGATCTGTCGTATCGCCGTTGAGGGAGCTTGTCACCACCGTTCTTCCATCAGCGCCATGGATCTGCTTCGTCGCCGAACTGAGCTATGTATGAAGGGTCAGAGCGCGACGGGAAAAGGAGACACCTTCCGCCGCTGCCTCGTCTCCAGGGTCATGTCACCGTTGCAAACTGCCGCCATTCTGACTATTGGAAGCTGCCATCGAGCCTTCGCCTTCTTGGTAAGAGTTTTTATTTCCAGAACCTTTGAAAATTAGTATTTCAATATAAGTTGTTAGAGATTCTGAGCTGTTGGTACCTTAGGGATTCGGTTTCGGTGATTGCATGTCAAAATTGGGGTTGCTGCCACTCTTTCTGGTTTTGTTCCTCTGTCATATTTTCATCCTAATTATGTTAGCATATTTTATTCTAGTGTTGCTAATTTATCTCTTAAACAATTATGATTGGTACTGAGATCATTGTTGCTGCTGCTCCAAGAGAAAAGTTGTTGCTACTAGGATTTAAAAACAAACGAAGGGTTTGTTGCGTTTAATTACCGAGTTTCGGCTAATTGAGGTAGGAAATTTTATTTTGAAATTAACTATTTTAATTTATGAATGTCATGGAAGTCTAGGGTTTAATTTATTAGAACTTCTGATTAGGGATATTGTTTTTGATTATCAGAACTTGTGAATATTAGGGCTGTTGATTATTGTTCTGTGTAGTTTTTTTTCTGATTTGTTACTTGTTTTTTTTAATTGTTCTGATTAGTAATTTAGTATTATTGGAACTTCAAATTATTACTTGTTTTTGTTTTTAATTTGTTCTTAATTTAGTTGATGCTAGATTGATGCCCAACAAAATTCATTCATAATAATTATTTACATGTTCATACCATCGATTGAGTTGTTACTCTTGAGTTGTTACCCATGATTGAGTTCATATCACCATGAACTGTTGATGAATTCTAATAGAGCACAAAATAAAAACTGTTAGTGAAACCACCAAAGATATTTGCCTCTTTGTTGCCGGCATGAAACTTTATGCAGAGTCTAAAAAGGTATGTAATTTCCGTCATTCAGCTTGCTTCATGATCCTTGCGTTTGTTTTTGGAATTCACTCTGTGAGGTTTATGAATTATAAAATTGTGGCAAGTGGCAGAGAAAACCTAAAAAAGATAAAAATAAAAGATGTTTGTTGCAAACTACTTGAATGTTGTTTTTACTACCTAGGGTGTTATTATTTTATAAGCTTAACTATGTTATGATCTTGGTCAAGTCCCCTTGTTAATTTGACATATAGTCATAGAAATAAGGTGGCTAGTTCAATCTTTTGTACAGATTGTATAACTGAATTGCAAATTTGACCATTTGGATCTTAAATTCTATTCTCATTATCAGATTTTAGAATTTTGTTTTTACTGAATATTGTGTTCTTTCAAATGGCATTTTTTGCATTTTGAAGCTGTAATGATCTCATGGCTTTACTGAAAGCACCATCCTCACAACCTCCTTGGTGAAGGGAGGGGAATGAATCCTTTCACGTTAGAATTTTATATGATCTTATCATATAACTACACCCAGGGATGCAATTATCAAGTTATTTGGATGTTAGAAAAAACAAAAACTATTTTCCTTTTTTAACTTGAAGTGGAAGTTTATGTAGCAAGAGTGAATACAAGGTCAACAAGCAATTGAGACCATTCATGATGGGTTTAATTATTAACAATCATGTTGACATGTTGGGTTCAACTTTAATCTATCTATATTATTTTCTTCGAATGAGGCAACAGTCATCAAATGATAAGAAGACAACTGAATAAATCAGTGTCAAGATTATATATTTCCAGAACTACTCCAAATGTTTCACATTATATTTGTCACTTTGCCTTTCATTACATGATCATCACTCATTTGAACATCATTCAGTGTTGTGTAAATATCAGATTAACAACAATTTTATACTAACAACAATTTTATACTAACTATATTTTAACAACAAATCTTGTTTTTTAAGCTAGTGTTTTTTGTTTGGTGGACTTTTCAGGTGTGTGCCACTTTTTAGAACTTCTCCATGAGAAATGAGAAAGGAGCTGTATGAACATGATGGAGTTTGTAATTTGTAGTTTATATTTTGGAGATTTATAATTCCTTATTTTTCTTGTCCTATGTATCTATCTAGTTTATTAGGGTTCTTAAATGTGTCTTGTTAGTTTGTACTTTAAAGTTTATATGTTGAAGATTTATAAAACAATCTTAGTTAATGAAAGATATTTGAACTATCTATGTTATTATGTATTATATAAATGTTGACTTGTTGAGTAAATTAGTTAATATATTAATTAATTAAAAAATAATATAATTTGATAAATTATGTGTGTAATTTGTATTAAAAAAAATTATTACAAAATAAATAGTATTTTGTAACTAAAGAAAAAAATGTTACAAAATCAAGTTACATTTTGTAACAAAATTTTATGATAGGAAAAAATAGATTGTCACCAAAAATACTTTGAAGATCAAAATTTGTTACCACTTTTGTAACGACTTTTGGTTTTTTGTATCAGAAAAATTTGTTACAAAATATCACTTTGAATTGTAACAGTTCCGTTTTTTGTTACAAAAACTTTTTGTAACGGGATATACTGCAACGGCCCCTTTTTTTGTTACAAAATCCTTTTGTTTCAAAATTTTGATTTTTTGTAACAATTTTTTTTTGTTACAAATATTACTTTTTCTTGTTGTGAGGAGACGAAGCAGACGTCATGATGCTTGTCGCTACTGCAATCTCCACTTTGACATCCGGTGTGTTTGCTTTTGCTGAGGTCTTCTCAGTTGCAACGTCGCTCAAGACCACCGTATGTGAGTTTAGATATGGTTGCTTTGGTGGTGGCCTTCACACGATTGCCACCCTTGCCCAGTTAAGATTTGCATCCTCCCCCGTTGCTGGAATTTAGTTCTTGACTTCTTGCGTTGCAATTTTTGTGTTTTCTCTTCTAGTTTAGATTCTGGATATCTAATTGATCTTTAATCGGATTTTTTGGAGTTCCATTGTTGATCTGTGAATCTTGTATCTGAGCCTGGATCTACAATTTTTTGTTAGATTATATTATGCAATTTTGCTTGATTTGGTTGCTCTGGATGCCTTAATTTTGTTGTTGAATCTAGAATGATATGATTATATGGATACATTTTTCTTTGAATTTGAGGATGAAATTTTGGATTTAAATGCTCTTCCTCTTTAAAACTTATTTCACAAATCATTCTACTTAGCCAAACATTTAGAAGAGAATTGTAATTTTTTTAAAAAAATTCACTATGAATATAAATTTTTAATCCATTGATAAAATAAATAATTAAAATTTTAGGATCCTTCACATCAACACTGCTAGCATAAATCATAAAATCATCATAATATTTGCTAATAGTATCAATTTAAATATTTGATCTCAAATTAAATTTGACAGACCTATTTTATCTATTTATAGAATTTTATTAATTAATAAAACTATCCTATTTGAACTATTGAGTCCATTTTTATTCACTATAATTAACTATTCTTAAATTAAGATAATATGACTTATATATGATAGAAGTTACAAATTTAATAGTGATTAATTTCACACTTTATCAATCTCCTTATTTTAAAAGATTTTTTTCACCCTTCCTGACCGAACATAACTCAAAATTTTCTATCACATCTCTAATTCCAAACCGCTTTCCAAAAGAAAAAATTTCCAACCTTTACCCCATCCCAACTCACCCTACTATACCCCACCTGCAGTCACTGCAATTTTATCTCTCTCCACCCCACATGTAACCACTGTCATCTCACCCCATTTCACCCTAACTCAATTTTTTTTCACACGCACCCTTTGCCTCATTTCTTTTTCTCTGCCTTCGTTGCTGCCATTAGCGGATGGAAGTGATTCAGGTTATCCAATAAAAATTCGTGATTCGGCTCACTTTAGACTCAGTGCACCTTAGTTCGTTTTATTAAACAAGTTGAGTTTGAGCTTTTTGTAAAACCCATTAATTAAAAAGGTTAGGTTATAGATTTTAAAAATAACCTATAAATTTCGTTGAGTTGATTTATTAAAATATTATTTTTATAAAAATAAATTATTTTTATTTTGAATTTTTAATTATTCACTCGTATTAAGACCAAAACAAAACAAATAAAAATGAATACTTAATACTAGTGAATATTGTAGGTTTTTTTATCTTTTGTTGAAATAAAGGTTTATGTATATGTATTGTAAGTATGGTTATGATATGTGACTAATGATTAATATATAAATGAATTATAAATTCCAGAATCCATCTAATGTCAATTTAGATTTTTTTTTAAGTTTATTATTTTGAATTATAATTTACAAAATAAGATTTTCAAATAAGTTTGTAGGCATATTGAGCTTTTAAACAAGCTGAGCTTGAATATAAGAAAAAGCCTATAGAAAGTAATAGACTTAGACTTGAGCCATATATATTCACAAGATGGGTTAAGCTCGTCTAAGTTAAAGCTAAGCTCTAATTGGCTCATTTTTACCCCTAGATGTCATTTCTACTTCATCTACTGTCTTTACCTATGTTATTATTCTCCTGTCTCTTGTTGTTCCTACTTCCTTTGCCACATCACTATTGCTAGGTTTGTGCTCTGTCAATGTTGCTACTTCCTCTACCATCATCACACCACTGCGCGCGACTTTCTCTATCTCCCATAATTGTTGTACCTCCACCTTTATCCTTGCAGTCGTCATCTCCAACCATTCATGTTTTTTCTCTCTCATTGGCATATCGTCTCCTTCTCCTGCACTAATTTCAATTTTGAAATGATTTTTTTTGTTATTGTTGTTGTTGTGGTGGTAACTATAGGTGAGGTAAAAGGTTCCATTGTTATACTATTGTTGTGAGAGTGATAGTGACATTATCGATGGTAATGAGGGTAAATGGCAGCAATAAGGTAAGGAAGGAGAGGCTCAGGTGTTGAAAGCGAGGGTGAAAGAGAAAGTGGTGGTAAAGAGATTGACGGAGGGCAAAAGTAACGATTAGGAGAATCAAAACAGGATAAACTAGTAAGGCCAATTTGTGTACCTAGTTAAATAGACAGGTTTTTACACTAAAATCAAGCGTGTTTAAATTTTGGATTAAATAGGTTAGCCTGTATAATCCGTAGATTTAAGTGGACTAAACTTAAACATGCATTTATTTACTTATTTGACAATCGTAGTAACAATAATGGTGAAACAAATGATGAACGGTAAAAGAGTAAGAATTTATGATGATAAAATAGGATCAACGGGGGGTGAGGGTTGGGAGTGAGATTGATCAGGCAAGGATTAATATGAAAAAAATAACTACTTATTGTTTCAAGAACCTGTAAATTAGGTTGATATTAGTTATTAGTGGTGGTGGTTAGGTTAGCTATACTAGTTGACTTACTTAAGATTAGTCAGTGATGCATGCAGATACTTTAGTGTGTATATAAGCATGCATCTATATGAGTAGTGTAGTCAAGGTTATATAGAATAATCAATAATCACATTGTTACATTTCTTAGTTTTGTTCAATTTTTTATTTCTCTGTTTTCTCTTCCTTAAGTGCGCATGTTATACTTATAAATAGAATGAATTCGAGAATGAAATTAAGATTAGAAAAAGTAATTTAATAATTTTAAATATTTTTTTAGTGTTTGAATAATTTTATTAATCAAAGTGTATTTTTTATGATGTTAGTTTTGTTTTTCATAAATAAAAATAGGAAAAGTATAATTAACCAACGATATTTTTGAATAATATGTGAACAATGTGAATTAATAGGGTTAAAAGAGTAAATTAATCTTAAATTTAATTAGTAACATTAAATTAAGATGTAGTGTATTTTTATTTGATTGGTGGTTGTTTATGTTGTTCAAGATGGTCATTGTTTACCTAACACTCCCCATAAAAATAATACTTTACTGTTAATTCAATCAAAAGAGGAAAGAGCGGCAAAAGAGTTAATATACACCCGTGACAGTGTGTTTGATTATAGAATATACTTTTAAGATTACCAATATATAGATCACATTTTGTACTATATAGTATATACCATTTGGTTTTTTAGTTCCGTATAACGGTCCAAATTAACAGTCTTATAGTTTGTGTTATAATTATTATTTTATTATAGTATTAAATATGTTTATGAGAAGAAAAAATTAAATAACTGAATATTAATTTTTAACTCCTACAAGATGTTGAAATACTTAAAATTATTTATGGTAGGAAAAGAAGTCCTAAAAAATATTTAAAATGATGGACATTTACAATTGAGTTACACTAACTTTTCTCTAGAATAGAAATTACAAGAAAAAAGAAAAAAAATATCCATACATGAGATATTTAAAATAAAGAATCATATTATATTATATAAAAATTGTTTTTAGGGACTTAATGACTTAATAATGACATTCGGATATGAATATATCATATATTTTCTTGCTAATTATATTATGTTGTCTTGTAGCTATTGTTTAAAAAAAAGACAAAGATAATTTATTTATTTAAATTATTTGCACTCTAAAATTATTAAATTATCCTAAAATAAATTTTTCTACTATTCTGTCTATTCGTACTTGTAGCTAGATACGAGTTTATGCGATTTAGAGGCTAAAGTTAGACATATGACGTATCAACACCAAGTCAAGGGTAACCTACAAAACACTCTGATACTAAAATTAATAGTACTTTTAGGATAGATACAATGAGAAAAATGTACCCGATCTCTTGGTTCCCTTTTCCTTGTCTTATACCTTCTTAAGGTATCCATTATGCATTTATGCCTTTTGATTGTACGTTTTGATATTATAATTTGGTAACTTTCCGAGTTTAATAGCTTTGATTCGACAAATATTATTTTTAGTAACATTCCGATCTTGTCCAACCTTTTTGGACTCGTAGTGTGCTATCCTTATCCAAAACAGTGTCCTAACTTAAGTTTCTTGACATGTGATTTAGGTAAATTAACCCAAGTTTTACTGGACCAAGCCCATTTGAATTTTTGTTTTTTGTTTTTATTAATTTTTTGAGCGCCAAAAAAGGTACTTTGACGAACCTTTTCAGTTTTTTTAAGCAGTTGCATCTTCTCTTGATTTTCGAACCGTCAGGTTTAATTGCTTCCTTCTCTCCTCAGCAATTAATGTTGTACTTATTATTATTTAAAGAAAATCCCTCTTTACTTTACTCTTTTATTTCTGGAAAGAGAAGATATCCTCTTTCTCCAAGGACTTCCAAAATTCTTTCAAAGTGACCTTCGAACTCTCCTTTGATTTCTTTTCCTCTTCACGGTGCTTCTAGTACTTCTGATGGGTGGTCATGTTCGCCATTTATTCTGCACATTACGTGACAGTTCATCCTGTTCAAGTTCGAGCACTCATTTCCATTTCTTTTTTTCAAATAGTTTATTACTTGCCTCGGATTTTATTGAACAACTGAAAATTTTCATGTTCCTACTCCTATGGCTTTGAATGGTGTTTCTTTTGTTGGCAAGTTTACGCTTTAGTAGGGGTACCACTATTTAGATTTCCTTTATTTCGAATGTTAGGATTTTTTAGTTTCCCTTGAATTTCCGGGAAAAAAGCACTTTCTTTCAGATTCCTTTTTTTTTTAGAGAAATATATATTATCCTCTGGATTCCACGATCATTTTATGGGTCTTCCTTTTCATGATGTAGTGGTGGTGCCCCTATAGGTTTTAAACAAGATGCCGAAGAAGAAAGTAATTGCTACTCATGAATGGGTCGGCACGTCGTTCTCGAGACTTGGTACAAATCCTCTGTGCATGGATTCCTATTCCCGGGTTTCATCAGAGGTTAAGTCAACTCCATCTTCCATCACTCAGGACGAGTTGGACGCCTTTTGGGAAGCCGAGGTTATCTTCATTATGACATAGAAAATTTATACGTCCTATCTCCTCCATCTCCAAGTGATCATATCTGTCATTTTAACCACCATGCAGGCTCCCAACCTGACTGGTTGTGGATGTATGAGACGTTGTTCACCTGTTTCAGAGTTTGTCTCCCTTTCTCAGACTTCAAACAAGACATTTGAATTATACAGGATGCGCTCCATCGTAACTTCATCCCAATAGTTGGGCCATTATCCGAAGTTTCGAGCTCCTATGTTCTTTTTTAGGATTAGAACCTTTGTATAGGGTTTTCTTTTATTTCTTCAACTTGACCATGCCTTTTAGTTCTCAAGGTTGTGGTTTCATTTCTTTCTGAAGTAATTCAAACAGGAGAATTTTCAATGTCTTCGAAGAATCTTATCATGGTTTCAAGGATTTTATTTTAATATGAGAAAGTTGAAGGCACGACGCCCTTTCTTATGACTTTGGAGGATGATAAAAGATTTAATTTGTATTAGAATTTTAATATCTCATCTCCAAAGATTTACCTAGAAGGTGTTAATGCTTCTAAGTTTGCGAGTATTCACATGCTCTTAGAATTATGGAATGACTATCCCTAAGTTCCCTGACCATTTTGGCTGATGAGCATATTGCTCGGAATGCCATTGGTAAACACTTCCACTTTTGTTATATAGTTTCCAATTTAATTACCTTGTTGCTTATTGATTTAACTGTTTCATGGCTTCCTCTTACTTTTTGGCAGTTGATATGTGAAAGAGTATTATCCTCGGTTAGAAATTTTACACAAATAATTTCGCTGATAGTATAGTTCCTAACCAACAAATAATACTCAAGCAAAGTTTAATTTTGGTTGTCACAAGTCCAACCCAATAAAAATAACCGAGAGTATTAGTCCCAGGTCGTCTTCTCAAGAAATTTCAGTGAGGTATTCATATTATTGGTTATGGTATCCAAGGGGTTGGGTTGGTAAAAAAGGGCAAGAAAATAGATTCAAGTAAATAAAGCAAACAAACAAATAAAGCAAGTAATAAAGAGAGACATTCATGGCAAGGATTGAGAATATAGGATTTCTATCCTAGTCATTAATTATCATACAATGATTAACAAAAATTTATCCTATTTAGTCAACTCCAACATCGGAAGAAGGTACAATGTTATCTTCAACATAGCGAGAAAGTCAAATAAGACTAGTTAATCTCAATCCAAAAGTCGTAATTAACTTACTAATTGAATTAGCAAGAGATCAGAGTCAATGGAAATAATATTAACTAACAACTCTAGATCACCAATCTAAATTGGGCATTAATGACTTAAGATTGCCTAATTTCTCTTTCCAAGTCAAGAATGCTCAAAAACTACTCTAACATCCAACCAAGCATTTTGTCAAACACTTGGAAGGTATAAAAGGAAAGTATCATAAATTACAAGAATAATAAAATCTACAACTACCAATTGCAAGAAAATAACAATAACAACTCAAATCAACAATAAAAGAACATCAAACATCAAATTGCATTAAAGAAAATCCAAATCCAACAAGGGTGTTCATAAACATAAAAGAGGCACAAAAGAGAAATTAACAAGAAGAAACTAGAGAATTGAACTACTAGAGCATGAAAATATAAAAGAAACAAGATGAAAATAAGAAATTAAACCTAGATCTAAGGAGAAAATAAACCTAAGAACCCTAATTCTAGAGAGAAGAGGGAGCTTCTCTCTCTAGAAAACTAACCTACATGATTCCTAACCTAATCTAATTGCTCCCCTTTGACCCATCTTAAATTTTGCATGAAATAGCCTCAGAAATGAGTTGGATTTGGGCCTGGAAAGCTCAAAAATTGCCCCCAGTGAATTCACTTTAAGTGAGTCACGTGCCGCTCGTCAACCGTGCGCGTGGACGACGCGTGCGCGTCGCTGGCAAATTTCCTTCTCACAGGTACGCGTGGGTGACGCGTGCACGTTGCTTGCAGATCTTCTTCTCACGCGTACGCGTGAGTGACGCGTGCGTGTGGCCTTCAATTCTCCAAAAGCTCATTTCTTTATGAATTCTCCACTTTGCATGCTTTTCTCTTCATTTCTTCCATCCAATACTTGCCTTATGAATCTGAAATCACTTAACAAACATATCAAGGCATCGAATAGAATTAAGGTGAATTAAATTTAGCTATTTTAAGGCCTAAAAAGCATGTTTTCACAGTTAATCACAAATTTAGGGAGAATTACAAAACCATGCTATTTCATTGAATAAATGTGGGATAAGTTGATAAAATCCCCCAAATTAAGCACATGATAAACCACAAAATTGGGGTTTATCAATATGGCTGGTGATAAACCACTATTTTATGGTTTATCTTGTGCTTAATTGAGTGGATTTTATCAAGCCTTTGCACACTTATTCATACAATTTGCATGATTTTACAATTCCTTCCTAATTTTGTTCTATGGTTGAAAACTCACTTCCTAGGCCTTTAAATTGTGTATTTTAATTCCCCTTTATACCATTCGATGCTGTGATCCGTGCGTTAAGTGTTTTCAGGATATATAGGGTAGGAATGGCTTAGAGGATGGAGAGGGAGCTTGCAAAAATGGAAGGAGCACAAGAAATAAAGGAGATAACTAGCGAGGAGTGACGCGCACGCATGGCTCACGCGTGCGCGTACCTGACGCGTATGCGTGACACGCGAAGAAGACCATCGACGCGTACGCGTGAATGACGCATAAGCATGACGTGCCCCATGTGTAGAAATCGCAGAAGACGCTGGGGGCGATTTTGGGCTGAGTTTGGACTCAGTTTTCAGCCCAGAAACACAGACTAGAGCCAGGGGACAAGCAGAGACTCAACACACATTCTCATTCGCATAGTTTTTAGTTTTAGTTTTGGATCTTAGAGAGAAAACACTTCTTCCTCTAGGTTTTTCTTCACATTCATAGATTTAGAGTTTTATGCTTTTGATTTGGACATTAAGAAGAGTTACTACCTCCATTGAAGTTTCCATTATTCTAGTTTGTTTCTTTATTTCTTTACTCTTTTAATCACCCATTAACCCTGTTCAGATTTAAGTATGGATATCCTTGATTTTGGAATTTATTAATGCAAAGAATTATTTTTACCTTTAATTAATTTTCTGTTATTATTTTATTTGAATTTCCATGTCTACTTTTCTTCCCCAATTATCGTTTATGAAAATGGCATTCACGTCAATGGAGTAGACTCCCAACTTGACTTGGGAGTTGATTAAAAGGAGACCCTTGAGTTGGAATACTCAAGTGTAATTGGAGATTGGAAGTTGTTGGTTGGCTCTCTAGTCACTAACGCTAATCCTTCCATGGGAGAGGATTAGGACTTGTGAATTAGAGTTAGCTCAATTACTTGACTTTCCTTTATTCGGTAAAGGTTAACTAAGTAAAAACAACAACCTCTTACTATTACACTTGGGAGAATCCAACAAGGATAGAATTTCCGATTAATCTTCTCCCAGTCAAGGCTTTTAATTTAAATATATAAAACCTCTCATTAATCTTCATCGCTTTATTTTATAATCATTTATTTTTCTGTTCTCCAACTCTTAAATTTCTCGGGAAAAAAATTCCTAATCAATAACTTGCACTCTTGTGTCAACTCGTTGGGAGACGACCTGGGATTCATACTCCCAGTATTTTATTCTCAATTTGTGACAATTCTTTCTAAATTGATAAGCGGAGTTTTCGTCAGTTAAGAACTGTACTCGCAACGTTATTTCTATATTAATTTCTTAATCGGCAATTTTTCGCCCCGTCAATTTTTGGCGCCGTTGCCGGAGAGTTGCAATAGTGTGCTAAATTATTGGTTGGTGTAAATATTTTTAATTTTACATATTTGCATATTTTATTTTATTTTATTACCATGAGCTGTATGTTTCTTTCATTGAATGACGCGTTCACTACCTAATCCGAGCTTAGCTGTATTTGATCCTGAAATAGAAAGAACTATTTAACGTATTAGGCGAGCTCGGCGTTGGTTAGCCTCTGAGGGTGGTGAAGTGGTTACTACCAATTCACCAGTCTTATCTGAGAGCGAATCTGAAGCGCCATTTGAGGAAGAAACAAGCTCCTTTTCTACTGATTCTGTTGATTTACGTGCAGGTAATATGGCGGAGCCTAGAAGGATTACTCTTTAGGAAGCAGGAGCTCCGGACTTTACACTGCAACCGTATCAAGCGCATCATCCAAATTTGGCTGCAAATTTTGAACTGAAGACTGCGCTAATCAACTTACTGCCTAAGTTTCATGGCTTACCTGCTCAAGAGCCTATCAAGCACCTTAGGGATTTTCAGATAGCCTGCTCAACTACTAGGCATCATGGTGCAGATGAGACTACTATTTGGCTATAGGCCTTCCCATTTTCTCTTTAGGAAAAGGCAAGGGAGTGGTTCTACACTCAACCTAAAGCAGTCGTTACCAATTCGGATCTGCTCAGAAGGGAGTTCCTGGAAAAATATTTTCCAGCTGGAGTAACCTTGGACTGGGCTTGATAAACCACTATTTTATGGTTTATCTTGTGCTCAATTGAGTGATTTTTATCAAGTCTTTGTACACTTATTCATACTAATTGGATGGTTTTATATTTTCCTTCCTAATCTTGTGCTATGATTGAAAACATGTTTCCTGGGCCTTTAAATTGCTAATTTTAATCCTCTCTTATTACTGTTCGATGCTTTGATATGTGTGTTAAGTGATTTTAGAGTTTATAGGGCAGGAATGGCTTAGAGGATGGAAAGGAAGCATACAAAAGTGGAAGGAATACAAGAAACTGAAGGAACTGCTAAAGCTGTCCAACCTGACCTCTTGGTACTAAATCGACCATAACTTGAGCTATAGAGGTCCAAATGAGGCGGTTTCAGTTGCGTTGGAAAGCTAACATCCGGGGCTTCGCAATGATATATAATTTTCCATTGCTGCTCTGAAGATAGGCAACACGCACACGTGGATCACGCGGACACGTGACCTGGAGAAAATTCAATCCACGCGTACGCGTGGACGACGCATACGCGTGACTTTGCAGCGTGCTGGACCTATGAAAAATCGCTGGGGGCGATTTCTAGGATGTTTTTGACCCAGTTTTTGGCCCAGAAAATAAAGATTAGAGGCTATAAAGTGGGGGAATCAATTCAGTCAATGAGACAACATTCATTATTCACAATTTTAGGTTTTTAGATGTAGTTTCTAGAGAGAGAGGCTCTCTCCTCTCTCTAGGTTTTAGGATTTAGGATTTCTCTTAGTTTTAGGTTTATTCCTTCTTCATTCTAGGTTCAATGTTCCTTTAATTTAAATTCTCTTCTACTTTTATTTATTCTAGTACTTTGGTTCATTTATTTCTCTTGTTAATTACTTATTTTCCCAATTTGGGTTATGAATCTTCCAATGTTAGATTTGATTTTATATTTAATGTAATTTGAGGTATTTCAGATTTATGATTTTAATTTAGCTTGTTACTTTTTTAGCTTGAATTGATTAATTGGTGACACTTGAGTTATCAAACTCCTTTGTTGATTGATAATTGGAATTTGCTAATTGATTTGGATCCCTCTAAAGCTAGTCTTTCCTTAGGAGTTGACTAGGACTTGAGGAATCCCATTGATTAGTCCACTTGACTTTCCTTTATTTAGTAAGGGTTAACTAAGTGGGAGCAATAAAAATTCTAATCATAATTGATAAGGATAACTAGGATGGGATTTCCAGTTTTCATACCTTGCTAAGAGCTTTATTAGTTATTACTTTAATTCTTGCAATTTACTTTTCCTGTTCATTATTCAAAAACCCCAAAAAGATACTTTTCCATAACCAATAATAAATCATACTTCCCTGCAATTCCTTGAGAGACGACCCGAGGTTTAAATACTTCGGTTATAAATTTTATTGGGTTGCTTTAGTGACAAACAAGTTTTTGTACGAAAGGATTCTTTGTTGGTTTAGAAACTATACTAGCAACGAGACTTTATCTGTAAAATTATTTACTGACAGAAAATCTGATCGTCAAAATGGCATCGTTGCCGAAAAATTGCAAACGTGTGCCTTATTATTGGTTATTGTAAATATTTGCTTTTTCGTTTCTTTGTTAGTGCTTCTAGTTTTAGGAGTTTATTTTCATTAATTTCTATTAGTTTTTTTTATTTCTTTTGCTACTATGAATTCTCACCCCTCTGGCTTCAAGTTTGGTTCCAATGTTGTTGTAAGGAATGGAAGCTATAATGAGAACAGGCATCAAGGTTCGAAGAATCAAAGATGGAAGGAGCCACGAGGATCTGATCAACCCTTTCGGCAACAACACCTTCCAAGGCACCATGGACAACGACCATCTTACAATGCATGCCAAGGCAATAGTTATGGTGGACCTTTTCGTGACAACCAACCGCCACCAAATTACTTTGGTCAAGAGCCATTCCAGGGAGCGTACAAAGATGATGAATATGGTGGACTCCCTTGTACTTACCAACAAGCCCCACCCTATGCTTATGAACCACCTCCACAACATACCTTTGAACCACCAAACTCACAAGCCCCTTTCTACCAAACACCCCCCATATGACCCTAACCCTTATCCACCACTTCCGTATACACCATGTCCATATCCATCGACCCAAGAATCACAGGCTCGCCTCAAGGAAACAGTAGATCAATTTCATGCAACCCTTCATCAACTGGAGCAAGCGATAAATTAATTAGCTTCCCGATGCTCGGACACTCAAGGAACTCCCATGGCTTTATGTGGAGAATCTAATGAAGAACGTAGGATGAAGGAGACACTAGAAACTCCAGTGGACAGTAAGGAGCATGACTTTGTATTGGAACAGGTAGAGGAAGCCGGAATTATTGAAGAGAAAGAAGTGGTCGAAGACTTAGGAGATGCGGAACGTCCATGGGAAAGCCCAGTCATAGAGCCCCCTTCTAAGGAGTTTGAATTTGATGTTGAGGAGGGTGTACAACCTCCAAGGCATATCATGGTTGATGACTTTGAAGGGGATGATCAAGAGATGGATTCATTCATTAATGAATTCTTATCTACATTTGAATTCTCTCCCATTGGACTTGACATGGAGATTAAAGAAGAAGAAGCACAACCTCCCATGCCCTTGGTGAACAATGAAGAAGAGATCGAATTGGAAGAAAGCTACCAAGAGGAAGAGGTTGATATTGAAGAAGCTTGCAAAGAGGTAGAAGTTGTCAAAGAAGAGCCCAAGGGAATAGAGCTGGAGATCACCTTGCCAAGGTTGTTGGAGACCTCTCCCTCAAAGCCATCACCATCCATCCCTTCATTCAAGTGGATAAATCTCTCATCTTTAAACTTAATTAGCCCACTTGAATATGCTTTGCTTGAGACGGATGGGCAACTTAGAGCTCTTTGTGGCTATAAGAGTAAAAGAGAGATGGTCAGCGGTTGGTAACACAATCCTAGGTTCATTGTGGTAGGAAGCTCACGGCTGAATTATCATGGTTGAAAGAATACTAAATTGTATAGGTCTAGGAAGCTGTTTGGATGCCTTAGTGAGAATTCGGATTGCTTACCACCCGGTTGGAACAAAGATGGTCAACAAGAAGACAGGTGCAAAAGCATGGTTTGGGACCCCGGAATTCAGTGTAGCAATCAACACTCTTGGGGCCTTGTCCCTTGCTTAATCTTGCTTGAAGGCTCTTTGCACCTAGTTTGGGATCTCGGAGGCCATTGGAATTACAAACATTGGTGGGGATTCAAGGATCAGTACAAGCACAAGCCACCATAACAAGGAACTCACCAATTGTCCAACTTAAGGACTTTAACTAAAAGTGCTAGGTGAGAGACAACCCACCATGGTATGATCGTCTCTTTTTATTCTTAGTTTTATTTTATTTTAATTTTATCAGTGTTAATTTGTAAATTCTGCATCATCATCTGAATTCTGCATAAAAAAAAGAAAGAAAAGTGCATCCCACGCGTGCCCGTGAACCATGCGCATGCGTCACATGCGACGCTAAACCTTACAGAAAGTTACGCGGGAGCTGTGCAAGAAGGGTGCCTTGTGCATGAGCCAACCCACGCGTACGCGTGGGCGACGCGTGCGCGTCACCCGTATTTTAGTCACCCCACGCGTAAGCGTCAGTGACGCGTATGTGTGGATCGCCAGATCGGCGTCAATGGGTGATTTGGCCGAGAGTTGTGCTGCCTTGGTACTGGTATTATGCGTTTAGCACAACCAGTGGGCGTCACTAGGATTCTTGCTCACCCACGCGTAAGCGTGGACGACGCTTACGCATCGCCTCTTCTTTTGCACACCCACGCGTACGCGTGGGCGACGCTTACGCGTCGCTTCACAGATTCCATTCTTCTCCTTTTCTCTCTCCCTTCTCATTCTTTCCTCCTCCTTTCCTACTTTCATCTCCTCCCTCTTCCTTCTCATTTTACCTGATTTATTTGCATACCTTCATTCACTGCATTTTACTCTTATGCATACTTTTATTTTCTTTTCTCAGTTTATTATTTTTCCATTGGTGTTGACTGTTCTTATTCAACTGTTGTATCTTTTCTGGTATTATTTTGGTGCTTAGTGACTTGCTTTACATTGATTGGGTGATATTATTTATTTGTTAAATGCCAATTTTTATTATACCTGTGCTCCTTTTGCATTGACATGAATTTATACTGTCTTTTTCCTATTGTTGCAACTTTTGCACTATTGATATGCCATTTGCTTCTACTATTTTCTCACTTGCATGTTGTAGCTACCATGTAGTTGAGATCCTCTTTATTTGGCATTAACCCACCCACACTTTATTTGTTTTCTTATCTTTATTTCTGGGTTCTTTTTCTTCCTTTTCGTCTTCTTTCAGGTTGGCCACTAAAGAAGAGAAAGAGAAAGCTTCTCAATGGGGCAACCGACAAATCCATCTGCACAATCTTTGGAGAAAAGCATCAGTTGGAGCCACCCGTCCACTTGCACATCTTAGCATGCATCAAGGACGGTGCAATCTTTAAGTGTGGGGAGGTCGATACCGACTTCCGTGGGTTAGTTATTTCCTTCTCAACACCAATATTTTATTTTTTTTGTTTGTTCATTGTTGCATTTGCATGTTTGTTTTCACATTTGTTTGATTTTGTACATTTAGCTACTACTTAGTTGAAGTAATATTTTCTTTTTCAAGAAACTTTTTATAGCATTTCACTAATTTGAATTAAACTTTTTGAAAAACTTATTTGAAGAAATTTTAATTTGGAACATGGTTTTAGAGCTCGAACAGACAAAACTAGTGAGATTTTGAGCCTACTTGATTGGTTGCATCTTATCAACCAATATTTTATTTTTTTGGTGTGTGTTGTTCTCTCTAAAATTGTGATCTTTGTCTTGCTTAATTCTATATTTTCATTATTTGATGTATGCATATACTTATATGATTGAAGCGGTGTTTCACTTAGCTTACATACCCATATGGCCTTAACCTTTTCATTATCCTTTGTAAACCAATTTTGAGCCTATTTTACCCCTTTGTTCTTTACTTTAGCTCATCACTAACTCTAAATGGAAAATAATAATGTCCTTAGTTTGAATCCTTGGTTAGCTTAGACTAGTGACAGTGCTCACGAATTAAGTGTGGGGAAATTGGGTTTGCCAATATTTAGTTTGGGAATTGGGTGTTGTGTATTCTTGAGAAAATATGAACAAGAATATTAAGAACATGTTTATGCATTCAATACCTTAATCATATGCATTGAAAAAGAAAAGAAAAAAATTATTAAAAATAAAAAATAAAAAAAGAGAGAAAAAGAAAAGAAAAAGAGCAAATAATAAAAGGGGACAAAATGCCCCAAAGTCAATGGTGAAAGCAATGCATATGAGTTGTACTCAAATTCGGATGCATGAATATGTGGAAAACATAATTAATGGGTAGTTGCTCTTTATATTATGATTACATGGATTGTCCTAAGTTAGGTGAGAAGTTTAGCTTAATTAAAGATTCAGATTTTAGTTCACTTGACCAAATACAATCATACCTTGACCCTAACCCCATTACAACCCTTAAAAGACCTCTTGATATGTGTATTTATGCATTAAACTTCTGTTGATTGGTAGAAGAAGAGAAAGCCTTAGAAAACAAGATTAGTAGCGAATTGAGAGAATCGAACCTCAAACACCTGAGAAATTAGAGTGTATACACTTCCAGTGAGGGTCCGATGCTCGATTCCTTGTTCCCGGCTTTCATGAGCTATCTTCTTCTTGCAAGTCTATTTGTACTTCATGATTTGAATTAGTGAAATCCAGTTCATATTTGCTCTTGAAAGATTTATTTACTTTTCACCAAGTAGGTAGAAACATTTTGCATGTAGTTGCATTCACATAGATAGGTTGCATTTCATACTCTCTACCATTCCTCTTCACTCTTTTAGTTCTCTTGAGCTTAGCATGAGGACATGCTAATGTTTAAGTGTGGGGAGATTGATAAACTACTATTTTATGGTTTATCTTGTGCTCAATTGAGTGGTTTTTATCAAGTCTTTGCACACTTATTCATACTAATTGCATGGTTTTACATTTTCCTTGCTAATCTTGTGCTATGATTGAAAACATATTTCCTGGACCTTTAAATTGCTAATTTTAATCCTCTCTTATTACCATTTGATGCCTTGATATGTGTGTTAAGTGATTTCAGAGTTTATAGGGCAGGAATGGCTTAGAGGATGGAAAGGAAGCATTCAAAAGTGGAAGGGATACAAGAAACTGAAGGAACTGCTAAAGCTGTCTAGCCTGACCTCTTGGTACTAAATCAGCCATAACTTGAACTACAGAGGTCCAAATGAGGCAGTTTTAGTTGCGTTGGAAAGCTAACGTCCGAGGCTTCGCAATGATATATAATTTGTCATATCTGCTCTGAAGATAGGCGACACGCACGCATGGATCACACGGACGCGTGACCTGGAGAAAATTCAATCCACGCGTACGCGTGGACGACACGTACGCGTGACTTTGCAGTGTGCTGGACGTATAAAAAATCGCTGAGGGCAATTTCTGGGCTGTTTCTAACCCAGTTTTTGGCCCAGAAAACACATATTAGAGGCTATAAGGTGGGGAAATCAATTCATTCAATGAGACAACATTCATTATTCACAATTTTAGGTTTTTAGATGTAGTTTCTAAAGAGAGAGAGGCTCTCTCTTCTCTCTAGGTTTTAAGATTTAGGATTTCTCTTAGTTTTAGGTTCATTCCTTCTCCATTCCAGGTTCAATGTTCCTTTAATTTAAATTCTCTTCTACTTTTATTTATTCTAGTGCTTTGGTTCATTTATTTCTCTTGTTAATTACTTATTTTCCTAATTTGGGTTATGAATCTTCCAATGTTAGATTTGATTTTATATTTAATACAATTTGAGGTATTTCAGATTTATGATTTTAATTTAGCTTTTTATGTTTTTAGCTTGAATTGATTAATTGGTGACACTTGAGTTATCAAACTCCTTTGTTGATTGATAATTGGAATTTGCTGATTGATTTGGATCCCTCTAAAGCTAGTCTTTCCTTAGGAGTTGACTAGGACTTGAGGAATCCCATTGATTAGTCCACTTGACTTTCCTTTATTTAGTAAGGGTTAACTAAGTGGGAGCAATAAACAATTCTCATCACAATTGATAAGGATAACTAGGATGGGATTTCCAGTTTTCATACCTTGCTAAGAGCTTTATTAGTTATTACTTTAATTCTTGCAATTTACTTTTCCTGTTCATTATTCAAAACCCCAAAAAGATATTTTTTCATAACCAATAATAAATCATACTTTCCTGCAATTACTTGAGAGACGACCCGAGGTTTAAATACTTCGGTTATAAATTTTATTGGGTTTGCTTTAGTGACAAACAAGTTTTTGTACGAAAGGATTCTTTGTTGGTTTAGAAACTATACTAGCAACAAGTCTTTATCTGTAAAATTCTTTACTGACAGAAAATCTGATCGTCAGGGCTCTCCGACTTCCACCAGAATCACAGCTTCTTCTCCATAAGTGAGCTTAAATGGTGTCTCTCTAGTAGAAGACTGAGGTGTGGTCTGATAAGACCAAAGTACTGACCACACCTCGTCGGCCCAAGAATTTGGAAAGTCGTCTAGCCTTTCCCTCAATCCGTTATGAATCAACTTATTGGCAGCTTCTACCTAGACATTGACTCGAGGGTATTCTACAGACACGAATACTTGACAAAGTCCCAACTTGTTGAAAATCTCACAGAACTTGGTATCTGCGAACTAAGTTCCATTGTCTGTGACAATCACTTATGGAATCCCAAATTTTGTCAGTACCTCCTGCCATATGAACTCTCGACATTGAGCTGCCGTTATTTTTTATAGTGACATGGCTTTAACCTATTTGGTAAAATAATCTATCGCCACTATCAAGAACTTAACCTATCCAGGTTCCTGGGAAAATGGTCCCAAGAGATCAACTTCCCATTTTGCAAAAGGCCTGGTTGGAATGACAAAAATGAGTTCCTGAGGTGTAGCTTGATGCAGATTCCCATGAAGTTGACATTACTGGAATTTCTTCATGTAATCCATTGCATCTTTCATGATTGTTGGCTAGTAGTATCAAGCCCTAACGACCTTTTGGCTAATGATTTTCCTATGATGTAATATCCACAACACCTTTCATGAATCTCTTACAATACATACATTATTTATTGGGGTGTTAAATATTTCAAGAGGGGCTGTGAGATGTCCCTTTTATACAACTGACCATTAATCATGGTGTAGTTTGTTACTTTCATTCTAAAATTCTTAGCTTCTTTGGAATCACTAGGTAAATTTCGGTGCTTTAAATACATGAAAATTGGATCTAGCCAAGTTTTAGTATTACTAGAGTGTGAGATTGTGACCTGGAGATTCCAACCGAAGGTTCGAAGAGCACCTCTTGTATTAGGCTCTGATTTCCACCTCCAGGTTTATTACTTGCTAGTTTTGATAATACATAAGCTCGTATGTTTTATTCTCTAGGCACATGCTTTATGCAAAGGAATTAAAATGTGAAATTTCGTGTTGTACCTTCTTCAGGTATAGCTATAACAGAGAATCTCGAGCTTGGTATTCGCCATTGACTTGGAAAGTTACAATTTGAGAATCACTAAATATTGTGAGATCCGTTACGCCGACTTCCCTAGTTAATGCCAATCCTGCAATTAAATCTTCATACTCAACTTGGTTGTTTGAAATAGGAAAATCGAATTTAATAGAGGCCTCAATAACCATGTCATCTCCTTTGGTGAAGATCAAACCGGCACTTCCGTTTTTGTATTGAACGCTCCGTCAACATAGAGTTCCCATCTCAGAAAATCAATAGACGAATACGTCATCTCAGTTAGAAAGTCAACCATTTCTTGTACTTTTATAGCAGAATGCGGCTCGTATTGAATATCAAATTGTGATAATTCAATCGACCAACTTATCATGTGACCCGCTGATGCAAGGATTTATACCAGTTCGGAATTCCACAAAATAATTCAGTTGTTAGTATAGTCCAAACCAATAGTCAATCCTCAAATCAAATTAAATTTTGGTGTTGTCACAAGTACAAACCCCAATAAGAATTAACCGAAGTATTTAAACTCTGGGTCGTCTCACAAGAAATTGCAATGAAGTGGTCAATTATTGGCTATGAAGATGCAAAGGGGGTTTTGATTGATAAAAGGGACAAGAAATTAAATGACAAGAAAAGTAAATCAAGCAAGTAATAAAGAGAGACATTCATGGCAAGAGTTGAGAATATAGGCTTTCTATCCTAGTCACTAATAACAATAATGAACAAGAATTTATCTTATTTCGTCTTCTCCAATGTTGGAAGAAGGTGTAAGTTATCTTCCATGAGAGAAAGTTAAGCAAGACTAGTTAATCTCAATCCAAAAATCCTAATCAACTTGCTAATGGAATTTGCAAGAGATTAGAGTCAATAGAAATCATATCAACTAACAACTCTAGATTACCAACATGAGTTGGGTATTCATGACTCAAGATTACCTAATTACTCTTCCCAAGCTAAGAATGCTCAAAAATCTACTCTAACATCCAACCAAGCATTTTGTCAAACACTTGGAAGGCATAAATGAAAAGCATAATAAATGTGCAAGAAATAGTAAAATCTACCAACTACCAATTGCAAGGAAAATAAAATCACAACTCAATTCAACAATAAAGGAACATCAAATATCAAAATTTATTAAAAAAGATCCAAATCTATCAAGAGTTCATCATCACAAAAGAGAGTAAAAAGGAAAATTAACAAGAAGGAACAAGAGAATTACACTACTAGAGCATGAAAATGTAGAAGAAACAAGATAAAAGCAAAGAATTAAACATGGATCTATGATGCAATTAACCCTAAGAACCCTAATTCTAGAGAGAAGAGAGAGCTTCTCTCTAGAAACTAAGCTACATGATGCAAAAACTCCAAACAATTGCTCCCCCTTTGCTCCAGCTTGAATTCTGCATGAAATACCCTCAGAAACAAGTTGAATTTGGGCCTGGGCAGCTCAAAAATCGCCCCAGCATTTTGCCTTTAAGTGAGTCACGTGCAAGCATCGATGCATACGCGTAGGTCACGCGTGCGCGTCGCTTGGCAATTTTCCTATCCACGCGTACGCGTCATGTGCGCGTACGCGTCGCCATGCAACTTCACTTCCACGCGTGCACGTCTTCTACACGTGCGCGTGGGTTGATGTACTCTAAATCCTTGTTTCCTCATTCATTCTCCACTTTGTATGCTTTTCTCTTCATTTCTTCCATCCCATACTTGCCTTATGAACCTGAAATCATTCAACAAACACATCAAGGCATCCAATGGAATTAAAGTGAATTAACATCACTAATTTAAGGGACTAAAAAGCATGTTTTTACACTTGCGCACAATTTAAGGGAGAATTACAAAACCATGCTATTCATTGAATAAATGTGAGCAAAGATGATAAAATCTCCCAAAATAAGCACACGATAAACCATAAAATTGGGGTTTATCAAACCTCTCCACACTTAAACTAAGCATGTCCTAATGCTAAACTCCAGAAAGAAGCAAAGGGTATCAACATTTATTCAATGTAAACTACCTAAATACAACCTATCTACATGCAATCTATCTAAATGAATGCAACTACTTGGTCAAAATAAGTCAACTTCCAAGAATACATATATAAGTACAAGGGCTAAAACCATAGCAGTCAAATCACACCCACAATTGAATTGAATTATTGAAAGATTTTACAAACTTGCAAGAATAGACGATCATGGGTGAAAACATGTAATTGAGCGATCGAACCCTCACCGGATGTGTATCCGCTCTAGTCACTCAAGTGTATGGGGTTGATTCACTCAATTCTCTTCTAATCATGCTTTCCATGATTTGCTTTTCATCTAACAATCAACAATTATTCAATGCATGCATACATTCATCATGAGGACTTATTCATAGGTTGTAATGGGGCTAGGGTAAAGGTAGGGATGCATATATGGCTAAGTGAGTTTAAAATTTGCATTTTTGATTAGCCTAAGCTTTCACCTAACACATATAACAACTTATACAATTCTAATACAATACCTAGCTACCCATGATTCCCACTTTTTTTCACATACTCATGCATTCTCTTTAATTCACATTTCATATGCATTGTTATTGTTGCTTTACTTTAGGACATTTTTTGTCCCCTTTTTATTGCATTTTTTTCTATTTTTGTTTCTTTTATTATTTTTTTTCTATATATATATATATATATATGTATTTTTTTCTTTCTACATTTTTTTTGAAAATATATACAAACGTATCAGTGCATATGGTTTTATATATTTAATGCATAAGCATGTACCCAACCCATAATTTTCAACAAAAATACAAATTACACTTTTACCTCAACCAATGTCCTAAGTTTTCCATACCCAAATGATACACACTCTCACTAGCCTAAGCTAATCAAAGATCCAATTTAAGGGACATTTATTGTTTTCCACTTAGGGGTAGTGATGTGCTACAATTAAGAACAAAAGGATTAAATAGGCTCAAAATTGGCTAACAATGGTTGATGAAAGATAGGCTATTTGGGTAAGTGGGCTAAATAAAATGATGGCCTCAATCATATAAATACATGCATACATGGAAAAACGGACATAAAGAATTAAACAAATCAAAGATTACAATCATAGAGAGAGAATAATACACACAAGAATGAAAATAAGTGGTTATATGATGTAACCACACAATTAGGCTCAAATCTCCCATGCTTGTGTTCTTAGCTCAAAAACATGATCCACAATTGTATAATTCAAGCAAGTTCTAAAAAAAATTTTTTTCAATCAATTGGGGGTGCCTATAGGAAAAATCCTTGGAAAATATCATGATTTTGACTAAGCTTAATAGATATATATATGCAAAGTAATAAAATGCAACTAAAAATCCTAGAAGACCTAAAATGAGATGCAAAAGTATTGGGATTAGAAACTTGTCACCCAAAAACGCCGATTGGTCGGACAACCTCCCCACACTTAAAAGTTGCACCGTCCTCGGTGCACTCAAAGATGAGCAAGGGGGTATGGCGATTCTCCAAATGGCCACCTTCAGCTGGTGGATCAACCGGTTGTTGCGTGTTCTTCCTTCCGCTTCTATTTTTGCTTGAGGTGCATCATTCATGAAAAACAAAAATATAACACCATAAGATGAGAAAATACAAAAGTAAAGAAGTGTACATTGTTAGAATGAGGTAATTCACTAGAATGAGGTGGGTGACCCAGTGTGCAACATGAATAAAAGTGAGTGTGCATTCTAAGTTGCGCGCAGTTTAGAACACACACATCAACATAGAGAGCTATGTCACAATTATACAAAAGAGGAACATGCACTTCACTCATTCTAGTATTCTTGAGACGCTCTAAACTTGCAGTTAAGACAACCAAACAAGCAATAGAGAAGCATGAAAGCATTCAAGCCAAAGACATAAGAATGCATATAATCAAGAAGCACAATTCATTAAGATAAATGTACATCATCCATGATAAGCAAAAATTTGAATATTAACGCGCAACCGGCAAGTATACCGTGTCGTATCAAGTAATAAAACTCACTAAGAGTGAGGTCGATCTCACGGAGATTGGTAGATTAAGCAACTTTAGTTAAATGGTAAATTTAGTCAAGCAAACATTGTTTTGATTCTTGAGATTTGAACACTTGAAAGAGATTGCAAGGAATTAAATGACAAGAAATTTAAAGAACTAAAGTAAGGGAAGCAAATTAAATGACTAAAAGTAAATGACAGAAACTTAAATTTCAAGAAACTTAAATGACATTAAAGATAAATTGCAAGAAAGTAAAGATTGCAGAATTTTAAAGAGCAGAAGAGTAAATTGCAAGAAATAGATAAATAGAATGTAAATAGTAAGAATGATAAATTGCAAGAATGTAGAAGGGAATTAGGTAGTGGGTATTCAAAGAACTAAAGAACAAAAGAGATGAGAATTAATGATGGAGAGATCATTAGGGATCAGAGCTGTAAATTGTCATGAATTGATGTTACTCAATTCCTTCTCAATCATGGGTATAGATCCATGGCGGATTGTGAATAATTGGATCCCAATCTCTTGGCAATTCAATTTCTCATCAACACAATCAATTTCCACTCTCGTGATCTAATTGGTCATGAGAAGAGGTGAAGTTCAATTTCTAATCCAAGGCCACACAACTTCCAAAATCTCAACTGAGGGAGGTTACATCTCACATACCAACCCAAAGTGTATTGATCGAAGAAATCATGAAAGGATGACTCTAAACTGAGTTACATGGCTCCTTTCTCAAATTCACCATATAATTCATGTAGATTCAACCCTTCTCTCGAATGTAGTTGAATCTTTGATGAACAAGAGTTTCCTCTTGGATGAACCACTTGAATTGAGAAGGAAAAGAATTATCAACCCATTCAAATAAACAGAGCTCCTCCCCCTAATGAAGGTGGGGTTTAGTGAATCATAACTCTAAACTCAACAATAAATGCAAAGATGAAAATTAAACTAAGTGTAGAGAAGAATAAAGAAGAAGAAGAAGAAGTATTCCTTTAAAACTGAAATTCAAAGTTGCAAAAAAAAAAACAAAATAGAAGACGGGTGAGATGTAGTAAAAATGCTAGTGTAATAGTAAAAGTGTCTAAAAAGTAAAAGTCCATCCTTTTAAAGTACAAAATCCTTCTCTATTTATACTACTACTAAAACTCATTTGGAGATCTTCAATTGGGTTAGCAATGTGGGCTTTATCCTTGTTGAATATTGGCTCAATGGTGGAAGTGTTGCCAAACAGAGGAAACAGAGCTCATTCTTCTCGCTTCTGGCCCAATGGTCTGGCATTACTGGCAAACACGCCAGCTTTATGCACATTGGCAATGTGCCCAAGAATTTTCTGGGCTAGTAACTTGGTGCTTGTGCGTTGCCAGCCCAAGTTGTTGCCAAACACTTGGCCCTTTCTGCCTTGTTGAACTAAGTTTTGATGCCCAAAGTTGCCTCTGGTTTGAGCTTCAATTTTTTTGCTCCACTATAAACTATGATATATGGTTGGAAAGCGTTGCCAGCCCAAGTTGTTGCCAAACACTTGGCCCTTTCTGCCTTGTTGAACTAAGTTTTGATGCCCAAAGTTGCCTCTGGTTTGAGCTTCAATTTTTTTGCTCCACTATAAACTATGATATATGGTTGGAAAGCTCTTGATGTCTACTTTCCAACACAACTAAAAGTACCTCAATTGGATCTCTGTAGCTCAAGTTATGTTCCATTGAAGAGGGCAAGGTCAGGCTGCCTGGCGTTGTTGCTAAAGTTGTTGGCAAAACACACCAGCAACAACGTCCATCCTTCTTCCTTGGTGGCTTCCTGGCGTTGTTGCCCAAGTTATTGGCAAAACACGCCAGGAACAATGCCCAAGCCTTCTTCTCCCTGGCAGCTTGATTTGTTGGGCGTTGTTGCTGGAGTTGTTGCTGAACACGCAGCCAACAATGCCCCTTCTTCCTCCTTGCTGTGCACACCTTTTGGCGTTGCCAACTTTGTTTCCAAGTCACCAACGTGCTTGTTCCTCCTTGCTCCATCACCTTGCTATGTTCCCAATCTCTCCTGCTCCAATTCTTGCTCCATTTCCTTCTTGTTTCATCACCTAACATAAACCAAACAAACTTCCTCAAAGTCTTATCATTCTATGAAATAAATTTCAAGGGAATCATTCACATCAATTTGTTTATAAACTCCTTGAATCATTTGCATGGATTATGCCAAATTTCACTTAGTTCTTGGTTCATGAATGCATGGAGATGAAACTCATTAAAATACTTGTTTATTTCAAAGAAAATGAATGAAACTAAGCTAAAACTACTTAAACTAACTAGCTAATATAGCAAAGATGCAAACGCATCACAACACCAAACTTAAACCTTGCTTGTCCTCAAGCAAGAAAAGAACTATGCAAAAAGATTTCTTTCAATCGGAACGGGTTGAGGAGTAGCTTGTATTGCCTTAGTGAGTGAAGTGATTAGTTGACAGTGGGGTGAACTCTGAATTATATGCTCATACAAGGATTTCTGTGCTTATTAGTCCCTACATTTTGGAAGTCTTAGGTCTTAGGACTTTCATTCAAATGATATCATGGAAATCTCTCTATAGGTAATCACCTTGAAGCAGCTTATAGTTTTTGTGTCTTGGCCTTGACTCTAAGTGTCATGTCTCAAAGCGGCTCTTTAGATAAGCTTTCAATCAATACTCCCAAACCAGTTGGTTTTAAGGTATTAGGTGTTGAAGCACCCCTTAGGATTTACTTGCTCAAGCCTCTCTCTTTGACACAATTCTACCACAAGCATTTAACTAGGATAATAACTCTTTGAGTTCTTATTTCTTTCTTTTTCTTCCTAGTAATTGATGCTCAGAGCCTTTTGCCATGTTCTTTTGTTTTTTTTGTTTTTTTTCTTTTGTTTTCTTTTGCTGCTTCTTGGATCAAAAGATGTTTGAGAATCTCCATAATACTTCTTTGAACTCTATTTCCTGCCTATGAGCTCCCATGCAGGTTTTCATAAACATGCAACCTCAATACACAATCATACAACTAGAACCACCACTTCTCTTAATCTGTTGCTTGCCTCAAACAAATTTTTGACTCCTCAATCATTCTTTTCAAAGAAATGTTCTCTGTTTGCAATTTATGGATCTTGAGTGTAAGCAGATTTTCAAGTGTATGGTGCTATGATGTATTTAGCATCTTAGTTATTGAACTCTTAAAGAGATTATGCTAAGCAGACAAGCAGGGGTACAATATTACTTTCAATCATAACAATTTTAAATAAAAGACAATCACTTAACAATACAACCTTTTGGAGTTCACGTGCTTTACTCCTTATCATCATCATTGTTGGTCTTTACATCCTTCTTTGCCTCTTTGGTTGATGATGCTTAATCCTTCCAAAAATTGAAGTGACTTCCTACAATGAATTTTGAAAGTTGCTTGTCCCCAAGCACTTGAGAAAATGGTTAGCATGCATGAATTATTTGTGGGCTTTTGAACTTACTTTGGTGTGAGAACACCAAACTTAGTACCTTGCCAATGGTTCTCAAGCATCAAATCAACCATATGTGGAACTACTTTTTTTTTCTTTGCCAAGGGTAATAGAACTAAAAACTAGGAAAAAGCAGAATAGTTAACTAGTTTATCTAAATGCTTGAAGCTAGCATTATGCAGAAGGTGAGAATATGTTTTATAATGAGATTTTGGTGGAACACCAAACTTAAAATCCTTCATTCTCCCTTATATTGTTTTGGTGTGCAACACCAAACTTAGCTTCTTGCAATATGGATAAAGCTAATTAACCTTTTTATTAAACTAGCTATGAAAAGAAAACTACCTCAGGTTGGGTTGCCTCCCAACAAGCGCTTCTTTATTGTCACTAGCTTGACATCCTTCATTCTTTGATCATGGAAGTTGAAAACCCTGTTGTCTTTGATTTTCTCCTTTCACTATGGGCTTCCTTTCCTCTGTTTCTTCTTGTGGAACTTCTCTGTGATGCTTTTCCTGGATGATTGTTTCTTTTTCCATAGCCCTCTCACTTTCTTCTATGATTGCTTTCCATTTCTCCTACCTAGCAGCTTTTTCGTTGTCTTTTGGGTCATCTTCAGTGGCTCTGGGAATGGTATTTGCTTTCTTTTTACCCATTTTTACAATGTATTTAGCTATTTGTTCCATTTGACTCTCAAGTTTTTTGATTGAGACTTCTTGGATTTTGCTTACCATCTGTTGATTTTTCATGAGTTTCTCTATCATCATCTCCAGACTAGAGATTCTTTGAGAGTCCGGATTCGGTTGTGGTTGTGTAAAATGAGATGGTTGTTGAAAGTTGTTTTGGGAAGATTGTGAGGTGTGATGAGGTTGGAAAGATGTGTGTTGTGGTGGTGTGTAGTGGTTGTTGTTGTTATGGTGGTGTTTTTGCTAGTTTGTGAAGTTGGGGTTGTTGTAATTGAGGTCCATTGGTTCTTGATTTTGGTGCTCACTCCTCCTCCAGTTGGAATGAGTCCTCCAGGGTGGGTTGTACACATCACCCTGAGATTTGTGTTGGAACCGACTTGAGGTACTATTTGGAGAGTGTAATTGCTCATGACTTTGTTGCTCATAGTTAATTGCTCCAAAACCTTTTTTAGATTGATTCCAACCATGTGAATTTTGAGGTAGGTTATGTGTATTTACTACAGCAACTTGCAGCCAATCGATTTTTCTGGCCATCAGCTCTAAATTGTTGCTGAAGTTGTTGGTATATCTGTTGATTTTGGTTCATGACTGCATTTACACCTTCAATTTCTATCGCTCCCTTCTCTTGCGTGGATGGTTGCACTTCTGCCTCTAGCTTACCAATTTCCTGGGGTGGTTTCAACTTGGCCAGAAATTCACTCACTAGATTTTCCCATCCCATGATGCTTCCTTGTGGGAAGGTTTCAAGCCATTGAGCAACATCGTTCATGGTGATGAGCGGATGCTTCAATTCATGGGTTGCATTGTCATCTGGGGTGGATAGAACTTAGATAGGAATTTATTCACCAAATCATCCCAAGTGTTGATGCTTTTTTTGGGGAATGTCTCCAGCCATTGAGATGCCTTGTCCCTCAAAGAAAATGGGAACAAAAGCAGCTTGTAAATATCTAGATGCACACTATTTGTCTTGACACTTTCACATATTCTTAGGAAGACAAATAGGTGTTGATTTGGATCCTCAAGGGGCCCTCCTCCATAGGAACAATTGTTTTGCACCAGAGTGATAAGCTGAGGCTTCAATTCAAAATTGTTTGCGTGAACATTGGGAGTGAGTATACTGCTCCCACAGTGTCTTGGATTGGGGAAAGTGTAAGAAGCTAGAACTCTCCTTTGAGGTGGGTCGTTATTGTTGGCAACTCCCTCAGGAGGGTTATGCGAATTGCCCTCCATGACTTGGTCTTCTACTTCTGAATCCTCCACACCAATTATCCCCTTTTCTCTTGCTTCTCTTCTTAGTCTTCGGAGGGTTCTTTCGTCTTCAGGGTCAAAAGAAATGGATACTCCTCTTCTTGCTTCTGACATACAACGCACACAAACCAATAACAAAAATAAAGTACTCTATTGCTAGAGTGAAGTTGAAGTTAGTGAAACAAAATATCAAACAGTTAGTGGGCTTAAAGAAAAGAAAAATGCTTAATCTAAACTACCATTCACTTAATCATTGTTAATCTTTGCCTATCCCCGGCAACGGCGCCAAAAACTTGATAAGCGAAAATTTGAATATTAACGCGTAACCGGCAAGTATACCGGGTCGTATCAAGTAATAAAACTCACTAAGAGTGAGGTTGATCCCACAGAGATTAGTAGATTAAGCAACTTTAGCTAAATGGTAAATTTAGTCAAGCAAACATTGTTTTGATTCCTGAGATTTGAACACTTGAAAGAGATTGCAAGGAATTAAATGACAAGAAATTTAAAGAACTAAAGTAAGGGAAGCAAATTAAATGACTAAAAGTAAATGACGGAAACTTAAATTTCAAGAAACTTAAATGACATTAAAGATAAATTGCAAGAAAGTAAAGATTGCAGAATTTTAAAGAGCAGAAGAGTAAATTGCAAGAAATAGAGAAACAGAATGTAAATGGTAAGAATGATAAATTGCAAGAATGTAGAAGGGAATTGGGTAGTGGGTATTCAAAGAACTAAAGAACAAAAGAGATGAGAATTAATGATGGAGAGATCATTAGGGATCAGAGATGTAAATTGTCATGAATTGATGTTACTCAATTCCTTCTCAATCATGGGTATAGATCCATGGCGGATTGTGAATAATTGGATCCCAATCTCTTGGCAATTTAATTTCTCTTCAACACAATCAATTGCCACTCTCGTGATCTAATTGGTCATGAGAAGAGGTGAAGTTCAATTTCTAATCCAAGGCCACACAACTTCCAAAATCTCAACTGAGGGAGGTTACATCTCACATACCAAACCAAAGTGTATTGATCGAAGAAATCATGAAAGGATGACTCTAAACTGAGTTACATGGCTCCTTTCTCAAGTTCACCATATAATTCATGTAGATTCAACCCTTCTCTCGAATGTAGTTGAATCTTTGACGAACAAGAGTTTCCTCTTGGATGAACCACTTGAATTGAGAAGGAAAAGAATTATCAACCCATTCAAATAAACAGAGCTCCTCCCCCTAATGAAGGTGGGGTTTAGTGAATCATAGCTCTAAACTCAATAATAAATACAAAGATGAAAATTAAACTAAGTGTAGAGAAGAATAAAAAAGAAGAAGAAGAAGAAGTATTCCTTTAAAACTGAAATTCAAAGTTGCAAAAAAAAAAAAAAAAACAAAATAGAAGACGGGTGAGATGTAGTAAAAATGCTAGTGTAATAGTAAAAGTGTCTAAAAAGTAAAAGTCCGTCCTTTTAAAGTACAAACTCCTTCTCTATTTATACTACTCCTAAAACTCATTTGGACATCTTCAATTGGGTTAGCAATGTGGGCTTTATCCTTGTTGAATATTGGCTCAATGGAGGAAGTGTTGCCAAACAGAGGAAACAGAGCTCATTCTTCTCGCTTCTGGCCCAATGGTCTGGCGTTACTGGCAAACACACCAGCTTTATGCACATTGGCAACATGCCCAAGAATTTCCTAGGCTAGTAACTTGGTGCTTGGGTGTTGCCAGCCCAAGTTGTTGCCAAACACTTGGCCCTTTCTGCTTTTTTGAACTCAGTTTTGATGCCCAAAGTTGCCTCTGGTTTGAGCTTCAATTTTTTTGCTCCACTATAGACTATGATATATGGTTAGAAAGCTCTTGATGTCTACTTTCCAACGCAACTAGAAGCACCTCAATTGGATCTTTGTAGCTCAAGTTATGTTCCATTGAAGAGGGAAAGGTCAGGCTGCCTGGCGTTGTTGCTCAAGTTGTTGGCAAAACACGCCAGCAACAACGCCCATCCTTCTTCCTTGGTGGCTTCCTGGCGTTGTTGCCCAAGTTATTGGCAAAACACGCCAGGAAAAATGCCCAAGCCTCTTCTTTGGTGGCTTCCTGGCGTTGTTGCCCAAGTTATTGGCAAAACACGCCAGGAACAACGCCCAAGCCTTCTTCTCCCTGGCAGCTTGATTTGTTGGGCGTTGTTGCTGGAATTGTTGCTGAACACACAGCCAACAACGTCCCTTCTTCTTCCTTGCTGCGCACACGTTTTGGCATTGCCAACTTGGTTTCCAAGTCACCAACGTGCTTGTTCCTCCTTGCTCCATCACCTTGCTATGTTCCCAATCTCTCTTGCTCCAATTCTTGCTCCATTGCCTTCTTGCTTCATCACCTAACATAAACCAAACAAACTTCCTCAAATTCTTGTCATTCTATGAAATAAATTTCAAGGGAATCATTCACATCAATTTATTTATAAACTCCTTGAATCATTTGCATGGATTATGCCAAATTTCACCTAGTTCTTGGTTCATGAATGCATGGAGATGAAACTCATTAAAATGCTTGTTTATTTCAAAGAAAATGAATGAAACTAAGCTAAAACTACTTAAACTAACTAGCTAATATAGAAAAGATGCAAACGCATCAATCCATCGAGAGATTGCCTAATCGAAGAGAAAACTTCAAATCACATAGTGGCCAAATCATGCAATTCAAAAAGGGTTTAAAACTTGAAGGCAAAGTCATATGTACTTGGTATGAAAAGATGTCAAACATGAAAAACTCAAAACCAAGTAACCAACTATAACCTCAATAGAGAATCCAACAATGATAATGGAGGCAATTATGCTAAAATAGCATCAAGTTAATAATAAGCAGCAATATATAGTAAACAAGATTAATAATCCAACACGTATAATGAGAAAGAGAAGATGAAATGAAAACTAAACTAACTAAACTACCAATTAACTAACTAAAAGAAATAGTTATAAATGGTGGTTGGAAGCGTTGGATGAGGGGTAGGAGAAGGGAAGAAGAAAGAAGAAGAAAAGAAATGGGAAGAAGAGAAGAAAATAAGTGTAGTGAAGGAAGGGTGTCCACGCGTACCGTCATTGACGCGTGTTCGTGGAATGGTGAAATGGACACGACGCGTACGCGTGAGGCACGCGTGCGCGTCAATGGGTTATTTCGAGAGAGACGCATACGCGTGAGGTACGCGTGCGCATCGGTACCCTTGCGCGAAACGCACAGTGTTCGCGCAACTCTCAGGAAAATGGCTGGAAAGTGGAAAATTTGAATCCACGCGTATGCGTGCATGACGCGTGCGCGTGGATGGTTAAAAAGACTTGGGTTACGCGTATGCATGATGCACGTGTACGCGTGGATTGGTGCTTTGTTTTTCAAAATTTTTCATGTTTTTGCACCAAACCAAACTTTCCAAACCTCCAAACAACTACTAAAACACCATAAAACCTTATTTAACATGCTAGACTACCAACAAAACACAACAAACCAATTAAAACATGAAATTAAACTAATTTAACCAATATTTACAAAAGTGAAAAAGGAACGATTTTACCATGGTGGGGTGTCTCCCACCTAGCACTTTTAGTTTAAGTCTTTAAGTTGGACATTTGACGGGGCTTTTCTATGGTGGCTTATACTTGAACTCTTTCTTGAATCCCCACCAATGCTTGCATTTCCAATAGCCTCCAGGATCCCAAATTAGGCGTACAAGGCCTTCAAGTAAGCTTAAGTAAATGAAAAAGCCCTGGTACGCGTGAACGTGATCTCAACACTTCTTCACAACTCCGCGTAACTGACCAGCAAGTGCACTGGGTCGTCCAAGTAATACCTTACGTAAGTAAGGGTCGATCCCACGGAGATTGTCGGCTTGAAGCAAGCTATGGTCATCCTTGTAAATCTCAGTCAGGCAGATTCAAATGGTTATGAGGTTATGAAAATTAAAATATAAATAAAACATAAAATAAAATAAAGTTACTTATGTAATTCATTGGTGGGAATTTCAGATAAGCGTCTGAAGATGCTTTGTTGCTTCTGAACCTCTGCATTCCTATTGCCTTCTTCCAACCATGCGTTACTTCCTTCCATGGCAAGCTGTATGATCCTCTCGGATGAAAACAAATCCATATGCGCTGTCACCGCACGGCTAATCATCTGTCGGTTCCCGCTAGCATCGGAATAAGACCATTGTCCTTTTGCACACTGTCACTATACCCAACATTCGCAAGTTTGAAGCCCGTCACTGCTATCCCTTCCCAGATCCTACTCAGAATACCACAGACAAGGTTTAGACTTTCCGGATCTCAGGAATGCTGCCAATGGTTCTAGCCTATACCATGCAGGTTCTAATCTCAGATTCAGATGCTCTGTTGTCAGGAGAGACGATGTGAATCGTTGATTAGGGACCCAAGAGAATATACTCCGACTATCGTCCAATTACTACGTTGAACATCATGTAGACCGCTTTGTGGTTGTCAGGCACGCGATCCTGGCTAAGCGAGTAACGAAGATTGGGTGATTGTCACGGGTCACCCCTTCATTCTGACTTAACTGAATTAAGTACGAGAGTATATCTTGGAGAAGAAGTAGGTGTGATTTGAAGGAAAAACAGTATTAATTGTATTAATTCATGAAAAACAGCAGAGCTCCACACCTTAATCTATAGGGTGTAAAAACTCCACCGTAGAAAAAACATAAGTGAAAAAGGTCTAGGCATGGCCGTGAGGCCAGCCTCCATATGTGAACAATAGTCTATGACTACATATTATTCAAAAGATGGTCAAAGACCTTCTAAATAAATCACTAAAAGTAGTTTTTATACTAAACTAGTAATCTAGGTTTACAGAAAATGAGTAACTAAGTGTAGATAATGCAGAAATCCACTTCTGGGGCCCACTTGGTGGTGCTTGGGCTGAGAATTGAAGCTTTTTTGTGATTAGGCTGTTCCTGGAGTTAAACGCTAGCTTTGGTGCTAGTTTGGGCGTTTAACTCTAATTCTGGTGCCAGTTTGGGCGTTTTACGCCAAGATATTTTAGGCTGGCTTTGAACGCCAGTTTGGGCCATCAAATCTCAGGAAAAGTATGGACTATTATATATTGATGGAAAGCCCAGGATGTATACTTTCCAACGCAATTGAGAGCGCGCCAATTGGGTTTCTATAGCTCCAGAAAATCCACTTCGAGTTCAGGGAAGTCAGAATCCAACAGCATCTGCAGTCCTTTTTCAGCCTCTGAATCAGATTTTTGCTCAGATCCATCACTTTCAACCAGAAAATACCTGAAATCACAGAAAAACACACAAACTCATAGTAAAGTCCAGAAATGTGATTTTTGAATAAAAACTAATAAAAATATAATAAAAATAACTAAAACATACTAAAAACTATGTAAAAACAATGCCAAAAAGGGTATAAATTATCCGCTCATTACAACACCGAACTTTAATTATTACTTTTAACGAAGAAAATAAAAAAAAAATAGGATAAAAAGAAGAGAATATACAATAAATTCCAAACTTATCAATGAAGATTAGCTTCAATTAGATGAGCGGGACTTGTAGCCTTTTTGCTTTTGAACAGTTTTGGCATCTCACTTTATCCTTTGAAGTTCAGAATGATTGGCATCTATAGGAGCTTAGAATTCAGATAGTGTTATTGATTCTCCTATTTCAGTATGTTGATTCTTGAACACAGCTACTTTATGAGTCTTGGCCGTGACCCTAAGCATTTTGTTTTCCAGTATTACCACCGGATACATAAATGACACAGACAAATAATTGGGTGAACCTTTTCAGATTGTGACTCAGCTTTGCTAGAGTCTCCAGTTAGAGGTGCTCAGAACTCTTAAGCACACTCTTTTTGCTTTGGACCACGACTTTAATCGCTCAATCTCAAGCTTTTCACTTGATACCTTCACGCCACAAGCACATGATTTGGGACAGCTTGGTTTAGCTGCTTAGGCCATGATTTTATTCCTTTGGGCCCTCCTATCCATTAATGCTCAAAGCCTTGGATCTTTTTTTACACTTGCCTTTTAGTTTAAAGGGCTATTGGCTTTTTCTGCTTGCTTTTTCTTTTTCTTTCTTTTTCTCTTTTTTTTTCGCATTTTTTTTGAATATTTTTTCGCAAGCTTTGTCTATTCACTGCTTTTTCTTGCTTCAAGAATCAATTTTATAATTTTTCAGATTATCAAATAACATTTCTCCTTTTCCATTATTCTTTCAAGAGCCAACAATTTTAACATTCATAAACAACAAATTAAAAAATATGCACTGTTCAAGCATTCATTTAGAAAACAAAAAGTAATGCCACCACATCAAAATAATTAAACTAATTTCAAGATAAAATTCAAAACCATGCACTTCTTGTTCTTTTGCAATTTAAAAACATTTTTCATTTAAGAAAGGTGAAAGATTCATAGGACATTCATAGTTTTAAGGCATAGTCACTTAGACACTAATGATCATGTAATAAGACACAAACATAAATAAAACATAAAGCATAGGGAACAAAAAACAGAAAATAAAGAACAAGAAAATTAAAGAACGGGTCCACCATAGTGATGGCGGCTAGTTCTTCCTTTTGAAGATCTTATGGAGTGCTTGAGCTCCTCTATATCTCTTCCTTGCCTTTGTTGTTCCTCCCTCATGGCTCTTTGGTGCTCCATCCTTAGTTGTCCGATGTTGGAACTCAATTCTCCTAGGGAGGTGTTGATTTGCTCCCAATAGTTTTGTGGAGGAAAATGTATCCCTTGAGGCATCTCAGGGATTTCTAGATGAGGAACTTCCTCATGCTCTTGTTGAGGTCCATGAGGGGGCCCTCTTGTTTGCTCCATTTTTTTCTTAGTGATGGGCTTGTCTCCTTCAATGAGGATGTCTTCTTCTATGACAATTCCAGCTGAATTGCATAGGGTATAAATGAGATGAGGGAAGGCTAACCTTGCCAAAGTGGAGGGCTTGTCCGCCACCTTGTAGAGTTCTAAGGATATGATCTCATGAACTTCTACTTCCTCTCTATTCATGATGTTATGGATCATGATAGCCCGGTCTATTGTAACTTCAGACCGGTTGCTAGTAGGAATGATAGAGCGTTGGATGAACTCCAACCATCCCCTAGCCACGGGTTTGAGGTCAAGCCTTCTTAGTTGAACCGGCTTGCCTCTTGAGTCTCTCTTCCATTGAGCACCTTCCATACAAATGTTCCTAAGGACTTAGTCCAACCTTTGATCAAAGTTGACCCTTCTAGTGAAAGGGTGAGGATCTCCTTTCATCATTGGCAAGTTGAATGCTAACCTCACATTTTCCGGATTGAAATCCAAGTAATTCCCCTGAACCATTGTGAGCTAATTCTTTAGGTTCGGGTTCACACTTTGGTCATGGTTCTTAGTGATCCATGCATTAGCATAGAACTCTTGAACCATTAAGATCCCGATTTGTTGAATGATGTTGGTGAGAATTTCCCAACATCTTCTTCGAATCTCATGTCGGATCTCCGGATATTCACTTTTTTTGAGCTTGAAGGGGACCTCGGGGATCACCTTTTTCTTGGCCACAGCTTGATAGAAGTGGTCTTGATGTACCTTTGAGATGAATCTCTCCATCTCCCATGACTTGGAGGTGGAAGCAATTGTCTTCCTTTTCCTCTTTCTAGAGGTTTCTCCGGCCTTAGGTGCCATTAGTGGTTATGGAAAACAAAAAGCTTTAGCTTTTTCCACACCAAACTTAGAATGGTTGCTCGTCCTCGAGCAAAAAAGAAGAAAAAAAGGAGTAGAAGAAGAAGAAATGGAGGAGATGGAGAGGGTGTGAATTCGGCTAAGGGGGTAGTAGTGTGTATGTTGTGTGAAGATGAAGGTGGTAAGGATGGGTATTTATAGGGTAAGGGAGAGGGGGTAGCCGTGTATGAGGGGTTGGGTTTGGGAGGGAAATGGTTTGAATTTGAATGGTAAGGTAGGTGGGGTTTAATGATGGATGGATGTGAGTGGTGAAAAGGTTATGGGGAAGAGGGTAGGATTTGATAGGTGAGGGGTGTTTGGGGAAGAGGTTTTGATGGGATTGGTCAAGGGTATTTAGGGAAGAGTGTTATGGAAAGGTGTGAAGAGGAGAGAAGAAGAGGTGGGGTAGGTGGGGATCCTGTGGGGTCCACAGATCCTGAGGTGTCAAGGAATTTGAGTCCCTACACCATTCTGGCATTCAAACGCCCATTCTGTGCCAATTTTGGCGTTTAACGCCAGCTCTGCTACCTTTCTTAGCATTAAACGCCACTCTGCTGCCCAATTGCTGGCATTAAACACCAGCCAGATGCCCATTTCTGGCATTTAACGCCAGCCAGATGCTAGATAGCCCTTTCTGGCGTAAAACGCCCAGAGTGCTGCCCATTCTGGCGTTTAACGCCCAGAATGCTGCCAGGCTGGGTGTTAAACGCCCATTCTGCTATCCTTACTGGCGTTTAAACGCCAGTAAGCCTGTCCTTCAGGGTGTGCTATTTTTTATGCTGTTTTTCATTTTATTTTTGATTTTTCATTTGTTTTTGTGACTTCACATGATCATCAACCTAAAGAAAACATAAAATAACAATGGAAAATAAATAAATATAATTAAATAACATTGGGTTGCCTCCCAACAAGTGCTTCTTTAATGTCAATAGCTTGACAGTGAAGCTCTTAGAGATCTTCACAGAGACTCAGAGCTTGATGTTGGCCTCCCAACACCAAACTTAGAAGTCGAGTGTGGGGGCTCTGTTTGACTCTGTATTGAGAGAAGCTTTTCATGCTTCCTCCCCATGGTTATAGAAGAAGATCCTTGAGCCTTAAACACAAGGTAGTCCTCCTTCAATTGAAGGACTAACTCTCCTCTGTCCACATCAATCACAGCTCATGCTGTGGCTAGGAAGGGTCTTCCAAGGATGATGGAATCATCTTCATCCTTCCCAGTGTCTAGGATTATGAAGTCAGCAGGGATGTAATAGCCTTCTACCTTCACTAAGACATCCTCTACAGGTCCATAAGCCTATTTCCTTGAATTGTCTGCAATCTCTAGTGAGATTCTTGCAGCTTGCACCTCAAAGATTCATAGTTTCTCCATTACAGAGAGGGGCATAAGGTTTATCCCTTACCCCAGGTCACACAGAGCCTTCTCAAAGGTCATGGTGCCTATGGTACAAGGTATTAAGAACTTTCCAGGATCCTGTTTCTTCTGAGGTAATTTCAGTTGAACCAAATCATTCAGTTCTTTGATGAGCAATGGAGGTTCATCCTCCCAAGTCTAATTACCAAATAACTTGGCATTCAGCTTCATGATTGCTCCTAGATATTGAGCAACTTGCTCTTCAACAATGTCTTCATCCTCTTCAGATGAAGAATACTCATCAGAGCTCATGAATGGCAACAGTAAGTTCAATAGAATCTCTATGGTCTCTATATGAGCCTCAGATTCCTTTGGTTCCTCATTAGGGAACTCCTTGGAGGTCAGTGGGCGTCTATTGAGGTCTTCATCACTGAAAATCACTGCCTTTTCTTCCTCACTAGGTTCGGCCATGTTGGTTATATTTATAGCATTGCACTCTCTTTTAGGATTCTCTTCTGTATTGCTTGGGAGAGTACTAGGAGGGATTTCAGTAACTCTTTTACTCAGCTGACCCACTTGTGCCTCCAAATTTCTAATAGAGGACCTTGCTTCAGTCATGAAACTGAGAGTGGTCTTAGATAGATCAGAGACTACAGTTGCTAAGTCAGAGTGGCTCTGCTTAGAATTCTCTGTCTATTGCTGAGAAGATGATGGAAAGGGTTTGCTATTGCCAAATCTGTTTCTTCCACCATTATTATTACTGAAGCCTTGATTAGTCTTCTGTTGATCCTTCCATGAGAAATTTGGATGATTCCTCCATGAAAGATTACAGGTGTTTCCATAGGATTCTCCCATATAATTCACCTCTTCCATTACAGGATTCTCAGGGTCATAGGCTTCTTCTTTAGAGGAAGCTTCCTTAGTACTACCTGTTGCAGCTTGCATTCCAGACAGACTCTGAGAAATCATATTGACTTGCTGAGTCAATATTTTATTCTGAGCCAATATGACATTCAGAGTATAAATCTCCAAAACTCCTTTCTTCTGAGTTGTCCTATTATTCACAGGATTTCTTTCAGAAGTATACATGAACTGGTTATTTGCAACCATTTCAATGAGTTCCTGGGCTTCTGTATGCGTCTTCTTCAGATGAAGAGATCCTCCAGCAGAGTGGTCCAATGACATCTTGGACAATTCGGACAGACCATCATAGAATATACATATGATGTTCCATTCTGAAAACATGTCAGAAGAACACCTTCTAATCAATTGCTTGTATCTTTCCGAAGCTTCATAGAGGGATTCACCTTCCTTCTGTCTGAAGGTTTGGACTTCCACTCTAAGCTTGAAAGAATTTGGCCAAGAAAGCATTGACCAACTTTTTCCAAGAGTTCAGGCTATCCTTAGGTTGTGAGTCCAACCATGTCCTAGCTCTATCTCTTACAGCAAAGGGGAAAAGCATAAGTCTGTAGATCTCAGGATTAACCCCATTGGTCTTAACAGTGTCACAGATTTGCAAGAATTCAGCTAAGAACTGATGAGGATCTTCCAATGGAAGTCCATGAAACTTGCAATTCTGCTGCATCAGAGAAACTAATTGAGGCTTAAGCACAAAGTTGTTTGCTCCAATTGCAGGAATTGAGATGCTCCTTCCACAGAAGTCAGAAGAGGGTGCAATAAAGTCACCAAGCATCTTCCTTGCATCTCCACAATTGTTGTTGGGTTCGGCCATCTCTTCTTCTTTTTTGAAAAATTCTGTCAGGTCCTCTCCAGAGTGTTGTGCCTTAGCTTCTCTTAGCTTCCTCTTTAGAGTCCTTTCAGGTTCCAGATCAGCTTCAACAATAATATTCTTATCCTTTCTCCTGCTCATATGAAAAAGAAGAGAACAAAAAAGAATAGGAATCCTCTATGTCACAGTATAGAGATTCCTTTATGTGAGTAGAAGAATAGAAGAGTAGAATGAAGAAGAGAGAAGATGAAGAATTCGAACACAGAGAGGGAGAGAGGGTTCGAATTATAATAAGAAGAGAAGTGTTAGTAAATAAATAAATAAATAAAAAGAGATGAGAGAGAGAATTCGAATTTTAAGTTAAAATAAAAGGAAAGTATTTTTGTTTTTATTTTAATTATTGGTTAGTTTTTGAAAATTTAAAAAGAGAAATAAAATGAAATTGGAATTTAAAACAATTAGTTAATTAAAAAGAATTTTGAAAAAGAGGTTAGTAGTTTTCGAAAATTAGAGAGAGAGAAAGGTAGTTAGGTGATTTTGAAAAAGATATGATTAAAATAGTAAACTTTTAAAATCAAACAAAAAGTTAAGTGGTTAATTGCAAAAGATTTGAAAATCAATTTTGAAAAGATAAGAAGTTAGAGAAGATTTTGAAATTGATTTTGAAAAAGATATGATTGAAATTTATTTTGAAGAAGATTGAAAAGGAAATTTAAAAAGATTTGATTTTGAAAATTAAAGTTGATTACTTGACTAACAAGAAACTAAAAGATATGATTTTAGAATTTAAAGATTGAACCTTTCTTAATAGGCATGTAACAACTTGGTATTTTTGAATCAAAATATTAAATGTTAGTATTAATTTCGAAAATATGAAACAAAATTAAGAAAAAGATTTTGAAAATTGATTTTGAAAATTTTCGAAAATAATAAAAAATGAAAAAGATTTGATTTTTGAAAAAGATAGATTTTTTTTTATTTTTGATTTTTTATGAGGAGAGAGAAAAATATAAAAATGACACAAAACATAAAAGTTTAAGATCAAAACTAATAATGCATGCAAGAACACTTTGAATGTCAAGATGAACACCAAGAACACTTTGAAGATCATGATGAACACCAAGAACATAGTTTTAAAATTTTTAAGAAAAGAAAAACATGCAAGACACCAAACTTAAAAATTTTTATTCTAGAGACACTAATAGTCCAAGAATGCATATGAAAATAAGAAAAGACACCAAACAAGAAAATTTAAAGATCAATCAAAGAAATTCATTAAGAACAAATTGAAGATCAATGAAGAACACATGGATGAACTTTCGAAAATTTAAAGAAAATTAAAGGCATGCAATTGACACCAAACTTAAAATTTGACACAATACTCAAACAAAAAACACAAAATTTTTGGTTTTTATGATTTTATTAATTTTTTTGTATTTTTCAAAAATTATTTGAAAAAAAAAAAATTCAAAATTTTTAATAGGAATTCCAAGAATCATGCAATGTTAGTCTAAAGTTTCGGTCCAAAAATTTAGACATGGCTAAATAGCTAGCCAAGATTTATGTGAAAAGCTTCGGTCCAAAAGATTAGACATGGCTAAATGGCCAGCCAAGTTTCAGCAGAGCATTACATACAACAGCCAAATTGATGGGAACCAAAAGGCTCTTGCAAAGATAAGTGGAAACCTCAGTCCAAAAGATTAGACATGGCTAAACAGCCAGCCAGGCTTCAACATATCTTATGAAACTCTAAAATTTGTTCTTAAAAATTCTGAAGAACATATTTAAATAATTTTTTTGAATTTTTCAAAAATTAAAATAAAAATCTTAAAAATAAAATAAAATTACCTAATCTAAGCAACAAGATGAACCGTCAGTTGTCCAAACTTGAACAATCCCCGGCAAAAGCGCCAAAAACTTGGTACGCATGAACGTGATCTCAACACTTCTTCACAACTCCACGTAACTGACATGCAAGTGCACTGGGTCGTCCAAGTAATACCTTACGTAAGTAAGGGTCGATCCCACGGAGATTGTCGGCTTGAAGCAAGTTATGGTCATCCTTATAAATCTCAGTCAGGTGGATTCAAATGGTTATGAGGTTTTGATAATTAAAATATAAATAAAACATAAAATAAAATAAAGTTACTTATGTAATTCATTGGTGGGAATTTCAGATAAGCGTCTGAAGATGCTTTGTTGCTTCTGAACCTCTGCATTCCTATTGCCTTCTTCCAACCATGCGTTACCTCCTTCCATGGCAAGCTGTATGATCCTCTCGGATGAAAACAAATCCATATGCACTGTCACCGCACGGCTAATCATCTGTCGGTTCCCGCTAGCGTTGGAATAGGACCATTGTCCTTTTGCACACTGTCACTGCGCCCAACATTCGCAAGTTTGAAGCTCGTCACAGCTATCCCTTCCCAAATCCTACTCAGAATACCACAGACAAGGTTTAGACTTTCCGGATCTCAAGAATGCTGCCAATGGTTCTAGCCTATACCACGAAGGTTCTAATCTCAGATTCAGATGCTCTGTTGTCAGGAGAGACGATGTGAATCGTTGATTAGGGACCCAAGGGAATATACTCCGGCTGTCGTCCAATGACTACGTTGAACATTATGTAGACCGCTTTGTGGTTGTCAGGCACGCGATCCTGGATAAGCGAGTAACGAAGATTGGGTGATTGTCACGGGTCACCCCTTCATTCTGACTTAACTGAATTAAGTACGAGAGTATATCTTGGAGAAGAAGTAGGCGTGAATTGAAGAAAAAACAGTAGTAATTGTATTAATTCATGAAGAACAGTAGAGCTCCACACTTTAATCTATAGGGTGTAGAAACTCCACCGTAGAAAATACGTAAGTGAAAAAGGTCTAGGCATGGCCGTGAGGCCAGCCTCCATACGTGAACAATCTTCTATGATTACATATTATTCAAAATATGGTCAAGACCTTCTAAATAAATCACTAAAAGTAGTTTTTATACTAAACTAGTAATCTAGGTTTACAGAAAATATATAGTGCAGAAATGCACTTCTGGGGCCCACTTGGTGTGTGCTTGGGCTGAGAATTGAAGCTTTTTCATGCTTAGGCTGTTCCTAGAGTTAAACACTAGCTTTGGTACCAGTTTGGGTGTTTAACTCCAATTCTGGTGCCAGTTTGGGCATTTTACGCCAAGATGTTTTAGGCTGGATTTGATTGCCAGTTTGGGCCATCAAATCTTGGACAAAGTATGGACTATTATATATTTCTGGAAAGCCCATGATGTCTAATTTCTAACGAAATTGAGAGCGCACCAATTGGGCTTCTGTAGCTCCAGAGAATCCACTTCGAGTATAGGAAGGTTAGAATCCAATAGCATCTGTAGTCCTTTTTCAGCCTTTGAATCAGATTTTTGCTCAGGTCCCTCAATTTCAGCCAGAAAATACCTGAAATCACAAAAAAACACAAAAAATCATAGTAAAGTCCAGAAATGTGATTTTTGAATAAAAACTAATAAAAATATAATAAAAAGTAACTAAAACATACTAAAAACTATGTAAAAATAATGCCAAAAAGGGTATAAATTATCCACTCAATAGGCCCCAAGAGTTTTGATTGTTGAAATGAATTCTGGGGTCCCAAACCTTGTTGTTGCACCCATCGTCTTTTTGACTACCATAGTTAAATATGGGTGACAAGGCTTGTGAATTCTCAATTAAGCATCCAAACATTCTCCTAGACCCAAGCAATTTGGTTCTACACCAACCATTGCTATTCAACTTTGAGCATGCAACCATCATGAACTTAGAGTAATGTTTCCAACCACTACACAACTCTCTCTTACTCTTAACTCCACAAAGAGCTCTAAGTTGACCATCATTTTCAAGCAAACCATATTCAAGTGAGAAGGTAAAGCTTAGGGATAAGAATTTTACCCACTTGAATGTTGTGTAGGATGGTGACTTAGGAAGGGGTGGTCCCAATGATCTTGCAAGCTCTACTCCCTTATGCTCTTCCTTGACTATCTCTACCTCTTTACAACTTTCCTCAACTTCAACCTCTTCCTCTTGGTGGCTCTCTTCCAATTCAATCTCTTCTTCATTGCTCACCAAGGGCATGAGAGGTTGTGCATCTTCTTCTTTGACCTCAATTTCAAGCCCAATGGGGGAAGATTCAATTGTAGATAGGAACTCCTCAATGATTGAATCCATTTCTTGATCAACCTCTTCAAAATCTTCAACCATGATATGCCTTGGAAGTTGTACACCCTCCTTAACATCAATATCAAGCTTCTTGGAAGAGGGCTCTCTAATTCTACGCTCCTATGGACTTCCAACATTTTCTAGATATTCAACCACTTCTTTTGGCTCAATTGTCCCAACTTCCTCCCCTTGTTGCAAATCATGCTTTAGTTCCTCTTCTTCACCATGAAGCTCCAAACTCACTTCCTCACTATGCTCCTTAATTTCTTCTCCACATTCAACAACGGGAGTGCTTTGTTCGCATAAGCTTAGGCAGGATGAGTATATGTTGCTAATGGCTTCCGCCATGATAGCCATCTTGGCTTCTAGCTCCTTAAACTCCTTTTCCGTCCTCTCTTGTTGCCTTTGGATATGAGAGTCAAGGTCTCTTAGTTCTAGCATGAGGACTTCATCGGGGGCGGTGGTGGAAGAGAGGATTCATTGTTTGAGGGAAATGCGTTGTAGTTGGAAGGTGGTTCATATTGGTAAGGGCATGGAGATGGTGTATATGGAGGTGGTTCTTGAGAGTAATTGTATTGGAATGGTGTTGGTTCCATGTATGGTATATATGGCTCATAAGGTGGTTAGTATGATGGATAAGGATTAGGGTCATATGGAAGTGTTTGGTGGTATGAGGCTTGTGAGTAAGGTGGGTCAAAATTATGTTGGGGAGGTGGTTCATAGGCATATGGTGGCGGTTGTTGACAATCACAATAAGGGTCACCACATCCATTAGATTGATATGCATTAGGAGTGAAATTATACCTATAAGAGACCGGAGGAGGTTGTTGCCAAAAAGGGTGATCAATCATTTGAGGCTCCCTCCACCTTTGATTGTTCCATCTTTGATGCATGTTATCATTGTAGCTCCCATTTCCTACAACATAATTTGAACCAAACTCATAGCCAAAGGGGTGAGAATTTATAATAGCAAATAAAAATAAAAGCTAACAAAAATAAGCAACAAAGTCCTAAAGCTAACAAAAACTAACAAATAAGCAAAAGACAACCATATTCACAATATTCACAATAGCCAATAATATAACACCATTGCAATTCCCCGGCAACGGCGCCATTAATTTGATGCAAGGATTTATACCGGTTCGGAATTCCACAAAATAATTCCGTTGTTAGTATAGTCCAAACCAATAGTCAATCCTCAAATCAAATTAAATTTTGGTGTTGTCACAAGTACAAACCCCAATAAGAATTAACCGAAGTATTTAAACTCCGGGTTGTCTCACAAGGAATTGCAATGAAGTGGTCAATTATTGGCTATGAAGGAACAAGGGGTTTGGTTTATAAAAGGGAAGGGAAATAAATGACAAGAAAAGTAAATCAAGCAAGTAAAGGAAGCAAGTAACAAAGAGAGACATTCATGGCAAGGGTTAAGAATATAGGCTTTCTATCCTAGTCACTAATAACAATAATTAACAAGAATTTATCCTATTTCATCATCTCCAATGTGGAAGAAGGTGTAAGTTATCTTCCATGAGAGAAAGTCAAACAAGACTAGTTAATCTCAACCCAAAAATCCTAATCAAATTACTAATGGAATTAGCAAGAGATTAGAGTCAATGGGAAGCATATTAACTAACAACTCTAGATTACCAACATGAGTTGGGTATTCATGACTCAAGATTACCTAATTACTCTTTCCAAGCCAAGAATGCTCAAAATATACTCTAACAACCAACCAAGCATTTTGTCAAACACTTGGAAGGCATAAAAGGAAAGCATAGTAAAAGTGTAAGAAATATAAATCTACCAACTACCAATTGCAAGGAAAGTAAAATTCACAACTCAAATTAACAATAAAAGAACATCAAACATCAAATTTCATTAAATGTAAACCAAATCCAACATGAGCATTCATAAACGTGAAAGAAGCATAAAAGTAAAATTAACGAAAGAAAGCAAGAGAGTTACATCACTAGAGCATAAGAATAAAGAAGAAACAAGATGAAAGCAAAGAATTAAACATGGATCTATGATGCAATTAACCCTAGGAACCCTAATTCTAGAGAGAAGAGGGAGCTTCTCTCTCTAGAAACTAAGCTACATGATGCAAAAAATCCAAACAATTGCTCCCCCTTTGCTCAAGCTTGAATTCTGCATGAAATACCCTCAGAAACAAGTTGGATTTGGGCCTGGGCAGCTCAGAAATTGCCTCCCAGCGTTTTGCCTTTAAGTGAGTCACGTGCGAGCATCGACGTGTACGCGTGGGTCACGTGTGCGCGTCGCTTGGCAATTTTCCTATCCACGCGTACGCGTCATGTGCGCGTACGCGTCATCTGTGCGTACGCGTCTCCATGCAACTTCACTTCCACACGTGCGCGTCTTCTGCGCGTGCGCGTGGGTGGATGTACTCCAAATCCTTGTTTCCTCATGCATTCTCCACTTTGTATGCTTTTCTCTTCATTTCTTCCATCCCATACTTTCCTTATGAACCTGAAATCACTCAACAAACACATCAAGACATCGAATGAAATTAAAGTGAATTAAAATCACCAATTTAAGGGCCTAAAAAGCATGTTTTTACACTTACGCACAATTTAAGGGAGAATTACAAAACCATGCTATTTCATTGAATAAATGTGAGAAAAGGTGATAAAATCCCCCAAAATAAGCACAAGATAAACCACAAAATTGGGGTTTATCACCCGCCTACTTTGGCTTTTGCAAAACTTTTTTTATCGGTTGATCAGTTTGAACGATTATTAGGTGACTTTGGAAATATTATCTCAACGTCGTGCCGATGTTAATAATGCAAAAGCTAGCTTTTCTAACTTTGTGTATCTTAATTCTGATCCTTGAAGGACTTTACTGATAAAATACATAAGTCGCTGATGTTTACCTTCATCCTCTAATATTAGAGCTGAAGCCATTGACTCATCAGTTACTGACAAATATAGGTATAACAGCCTTCCGATTTTCGGTCTTTCTAGGACAGGAAGAGATGATAGTAAGTTTTTAAAATGGTTGAAAGCATTTTTGCATTCCTCTGTCCATGCAAAATCCACTCCTTTCTTTATTAAGTTGAAAAAAGGTTTTGCTTTTTCAGCAGAAGCACCTAGAGACCTAGACAAAGCCGTTAGACGACCTATAAGCCTCTAAACCTCTTTGAGGTTTTGAAGACTTGCCATATCGAGAATAGCTCAACATTTCTTAGGGTTAGCTTCAATACCTCTTAGAGTGACCATGAAACCCAAATGTGCACTTAACAGGATTCAACCTCATTCTATGTTGTCGGAGACTCGCTAAGGTGTCTTGTAGATCAGTAATCAGATCGGCATCCGACTTGGTCTTGATCAACATGTCGTCGATGTAGACGTTCATATTCTTCCCAATTTGATTTTTGAATACCTTAGCCATCAATTTCTGATAGGTAGCCCCTGCATTTTTTAAACCAAAAGGCAATACAATATAATAATAAATTCCTTCCGACGTAACAAAAGCCGTTTTATACTCATCTAGCTTATGCATTGGTATTTGATTGTACCCACTATATGCATCCAAGAAACCTAGAACCTAATAACCCGATGCAGGATCAATCAAATTATATATATTTGATAAAGAAAAAAACTATCTTTTGGGCAGGCCTTATTTAAATCGGTATAATCTAAACACGTGCGCCGTTTCCCATTAGCCTTTTTAACCATTACTACATTAGATAACCATGTTGAATAAGTGAGTTCCCAAATAAATCCTGTATCCAATAGCCCCAAAACTTGCTTTTTAACCTCGCTGGCACGGTCTTAAGACATCTTCCGATGTCTTTGCGAGATCGACTTATACGTAGGATCAATCGCAAGTTGATGGGACATAAATTCAGGATTGATTCCCAGCATATCAGAGGGTTCCCATGCAAATAGATCTATATTATCTTTTAGGAGATCCTAAAGTTCTTACTTCAAAGGGTAAGGTAGGTCCTTGTTTATCATGGTATACTTCTCTATAGTTTCTCCAATCTAGAATTTTTCCAAGTTTCCATTGGGTTCTGGCCTAGGTTTCTCCTGAATTTGGGAGTCCAAATCTATCAAAACTACTCCCATAAAGTTTTTGGCCTTATCCTGCAAAGTTAAACTTGCTTTATTACAATTGACAGCTGCTATCTGATCTCTATGGATTGTAGCCACATGACCTTCGGAGGTCAAATACTTCATAACTAAAATTTTTGTTGAGATAAATGCATAAAGTCATTGGCCATTATTCTCCCAAGGATCACATTGTAGGTTGTAGAATATTCAAAACAACAAATTCAGCCTGCACCACCCAAACGTCGGTTCCCTCTCCTAAGGTAAAGAGAAGGTCTACCGTTCCATCTGGCCTAATGAAATGGTCTTCCAGACCCACCACCCTAGAAAGATGTGGCTTCAGGTGCTAATCGGTTAGACCTAGTGTGTCAAAAGCATTTCGGGAAAGAAAATTTGAATATGCTCCCGTGTCAACCAAAATCCTTTTGACAATTCCATTTTCCAACCTAGTCATGATTACCAGAGGCTCATCATCTTTCAACGTGGCGTATTGGAAATCTTCCGAGGTAAATTGAACACTCGGAAAACTTTGCACTCTCAATACTTCGGAACTTGCAAGCTTAGCATATTTCTTTATCGCATTTCTAGACTTTGGAAATCCATTCTTACCTACCACTACATTCACTATTACCTAAGTCGTGGCGTCTTGGGTCTCATGGGGTTTAGCATTCCTAGGATTTCTGGTTTCTCGTTCTTTATCATCATTATGCCATCGAGACAGCCTGGCATACTAAACAATCTCAGGAAGCTTTCCATTCTGGATGGCCTGCTGATGAGTCAATATTTTTCGATATATTTTAGCTTGATTTGGATGGATTCTAGCACAAGAACTCACACTTAAGCACCAAAATAGCATACTTTTGTGTTTTGTCCCCAATTTGATCCTAAATATGAAAACATGCAATTTTGTGCTTGAAATGAGCAATTTAATTCCACTTTTATTCCATTTGATGCCATGACATATTTGCTGAGTGTTTTCAGACTTTAGAGGCAAGAATGGATAGCCAAAAGTGGAAAAAAGCATGTACAAGGGAGAAAACATGAAGAAAACAAGGAAAAGAACACACAGTGAATTGTGCGTGCGCACAAGCTTGCGTGCATATACACAAGAAAGAATTTCCACGTGTGCGTGTGCACAAGCACCTGTGCGTATGCATAGGTCAAATTTTAGCCAAGTGTGCAGACGCACACATCTGTGCGTCCGCACAGGTCCCTGCACGTGATTTTTCGCACAGGTTCCTGCACGTGATTTCATTAATGAAGCACGTGTTTTCTCAAATTCTGAGGCCTCTTGGCCCATTTTGGAACGCTTGGATGCTGAATTGAAGTGCTATATGAAGGGGATATCAACACATATGAAGGAGAAGCTCACTTAGATAGTTTTAGAGAGTAATTAGGAGTAGGAGTAGGAGTAGTGTAGCATTGCTCTCCTAGGGTTTATGTAGTTTTCATGTAGCATTTTATAGCAAGATTAATTTTGAATTTTGATCATCTTTAATTGTAAGTACTCTTTAATTCCTCTTTAATTACATTGTCTTTATTTTCAATTTCCTTTGGTTCAAGTTACTTCGTTCATAATTGCAATTTTGTGTTTCTTGAAGTTTTGATCAATGAATTTTATGTTTCATGCTTCTTTTATGTTTGATTTCTTGTTTATGTTTGGTTTTGTTGATAGTTGGTTATAGTTTTCCATTTTATTTTGCAATTTTCATGTTTTACTTTTATGCACACAAGGTGTTTGTAAAAATGCCAACTCTAGATTTTGAGTAGATTTTCCCACCTTGACTTGTGGTTTGAGTTCCTAAGATACTAGAGTCATAATGTCTGACATTTAGTGGTAATTCTTGGGTAGTTAGTTGACTCTTGTTTCCATTGACGCTAGCCTTTTATCAACTAGTTTGGTAAGTTGGTTAGGACTTATGGATTAAGGTCAATTATGCTTGCTTGACTTACTCCTCGATGGTTGGGGTTAACTAAGCGAGATTGACTCATGATAATTATTGATGCCAGGGCATCTTGGCTAGTTTCACTGACCTTTTCTTTACTGTTTTTAGGTTAGTTTCATGCATTTCTTTAGGAAATAAGCTAGTTTTGGGTAAATATTCACTTATGCCTTGACTCAAGCATACATTGTGCATTTTACATGATTTCATGAGGATTTTGCATAAGTTTAGTGACAAATATTATGTTGCATTACTCATGACTTGGACTAGAGCTTTGATGCACTTTGTTGCTTGATTTCAGGACCAAAAAGGAGCAAGAAAAGGGGAGGTAACTTGCAAAAATTAATGAGAAAAGTGATTGCCAATAACACTCTCAAAAAGCCATCATGCCCACGTTAGAGAGTCACGTTAACCAAGTTAACGTGAACTCTAGCGTGGAGAAAAGAAGATGAGCCAACGTTAGTGACACTCAACATTGTCACTAACGTTGGCAATTACTCATAAGTGGCCACGTTAGAAGCCACGTTAACCTAGTTAACGTGGCCTCTAACGTTAAGGGGGAGGGAGAGAAGAAAACATTAGTGACACTCAACATTGTCACTAACGTTGGCCTATGGTGCTAAGTACCACGTTAACTCCCACGTTAACTTGGTTAACGTGGGAACTAACGTAGAGGATGAAGAGTTGTCGCCAACGTTAGTGACACTCAACATTGTCACTAACGTTGGCAATTACTCATAAGTGGCCACGTTAGAAGCCACGTTAACCTAGTTAACGTGGCCTCTAACGTTAAGGGGGAGGGAGAGAAGAAAACATTAGTGACACTCAACATTGTCACTAACGTTGGCCTATGGTGCTAAGTACCACGTTAACTCCCACGTTAACTTGGTTAACGTGGGAACTAACGTAGAGGATGAAGAGTTGTCGACAACGTTAGTGTCACTCAACATTGTCACTCACGTGGAAGCTAACGATGAGAAATGAAGGATGAGCCAACGTTAGTGACACTCAACATTGTCACTAACGTTGGGATGGCTAAAAGATGGCCACGTTAGAAGCCACGTTAACCTAGTTAACGTGGACTCTAACGTGAGACCTAGGGGCACACTGGAACGTTAGTGACAATGTTGAATGTCACTAACGTTCTCGAAGGATGGCAAATGCCACGTTAGAAGCCACGTTAACCTAGTTAACGTGAGCTTTAACGTGAAGCAAGAAGGGGCACATTGGAACGTTAGTGACAATGTTGAGTGTCACTAACGTTCTCGAAGGATGACAAGGCAACGTTAAAAGTCACGTTAACCTAGTTAACATGGGTTTTAACGTGAGGCAAAGGGGTGCATTGGAACGTTAGTGACAATGTTAAGTGTCACTAACGTTCCCGAACTTGGACTTTCACTAAATGATTAACACTCCTTACACCCTGAGCTTAAGTCTCTGCCCACTCCGCACTTTCTCTCTGCAAGTAAAGCCAAGCCCAAATAAAGAAAGGAACTGTTTCAAACTCAAGATCCAAAGGCCCAAGACTTGAAGAGTGAACTAGAAGCTGAGAAGAGTAGTATATATAGGAGTAGCTTTGAATTGTAAAATAGTTCTGGAGGTTGAGGAATTACTCTTTGTATTTACTTTCTTTGCAATTTCTAGTTTTATGATGTATTCTCCATCTTTATTTTCATTTTCAAGAGCTATGAACAACTAAACTCCTTTCATTGGGTTAGGGAGCTCTGTTGTAATTTGATGGATCAATACTAATTTTCATTGTTCTTCTTCTATCTTTCCTCTTGATTTTACTTGAAAGCTTTCGATCTTCATCCAATTGAGTAGTTATCTTGGAAGAGAAGCTATTCAAACTTGGATCTCTTTTGAACTTTGGAAGAGGAATGAAGAGATCAAGCTAGAAATGCTTTCTCATGCTGGACCAAATTGGGTTTGGATGGGTATGTGACTGTAACCCTCTCAATACTTGGTTTGGGAAATGCATGTGGTATAATTAGTGACCATACTTCATCTCTTCTCATGAGCAATTGACCAAGGAATTGGCTATTGATCAAGATTTGAGAGATTGAATTGCAAGGAATTGTAATTCAATCACTTAAGATTGCCAAGGAGATCAATGAGTGCATTGATTGAGGAAGAGATGAAAATGAACTTGATCCGGAGAATTGCAACATCTCCTAAGCCCAATGAACTCCCCATCTCTAATCTTGCCCATTCTCTTTAATTTCTGCGATTTACTTTTATGAGCAAATCCCCCATTCCCATTTACAATTCTGCAATTTATTTTCAGTCATTTACTTCCATTCATTTAATTCTAGCATTTACTTTTCTGTTATTTACATTCCCGCCATTTTATTTTCTGCAACTCTCAACCCAATTTCTGGATTCGCTCAACTAGAACATTCTTCTAATTAAAGTTGCTTGATCAATCAATCCCTGTGGAATTCAACCTCACTCTATTGTGAGTTTTTACTTGACGACAACTTCGGTACACTTGCCGAAGGAAGATTTGTTGAGAGACAAGTTTTCTCCGCATCAAGTTTATGGCGCCGTTGCCGGGGATTGATTGTGCATCAACAATGAGTAGATTGGAAGATCACTAGATTGAGCATTTTATTTTGTGAATTTCATTTTTCTGTTTGAGTGATTTACTTTTTGTTTTAGTTAAACTTCTTCCCTTCTCCCTCTACCCATTTGTTTTTCTTTGTTATTTTCAATTCTGTTTGCTAACCCACTAACTGTTTGATATATTGCATCACCCACAACTAACAATAACTCTGACACAAATACTGTCTGCACCTATTTTCTCTGCTTGTACTTGTTGGTTGTATGACAGGGAGAAGAAGCGGGGCTTCAACTTCCTTTGATTCTGAACCAGAGAGAACCTTCCTTAGACTAAGGAGGGAGGCAAGAGGAAAACGAGTAGTTGGTGCTGAAGAAGAAGAGGAACAGTTTGAGGAATACTTTGAACCAAACATGGAAGAAAACATGGAAAATCATCATGAAGAAGAGACTCACAACCATGGCAGAGGAGGTGGAGCAAATCATGCTGGGGAAGATAGAAGAGTTTTGGGCTCTTACATTAATCCAAACCCAGGCAATTGTGGAAGTAGCATCCAAAAGCCAACAATCCATGCCAACAACTTTGAACTTAAACCACAGCTCATCACCCTTGTTCAGAACAACTGTTCGTTTGGAGGAGGTGTTCAAGAAGATCCCAACCAACATTTGACCACCTTCTTGAGAATATGTGACACAGTAAAATTTAATGGTGTTCATCCTGACGCCTATAGATTGCTCTTATTTCCCTTCTCACTCAGAGACAAGGCAGCCAAGTGGCTGGAATCCTTCCCAAGGGAGAGCTTGACAACTTGGGAGGATGTGGTGAACAAATTCTTAGCAAGATTCTACCCTCCTCAACGAATCAATAGGCTGAGAGCTGAGGTTCAAACCTTCAGGCAACAGGATAGTGAAACTCTGTATGAAGCATGGGAGAGGTTCAAAGACTTAACAAGGAGGTGTCCACCTGACATGTTCAACGAATGGGTCCAGCTGCACATTTTCTATGAAGGGCTCTCTTATGAGTCAAAGAAGGCAGTAGACCATTCATCTGGAGGGTCTTTGAACAAGAAGAAGACCATTGAGGAAGCCATAGATGTTATTGAAACAGTAGCAGAAAACGACTACTTCTATGCTTCCGAAAGAGGGAACACAAGAGGAGTGATGGAGCTAAACAATGTAGATGCTCTGTTGGCCCAAAACAAGCTCATTACCCAGCAGCTGGCTGACCTCACCAAGAAGATGGAGATGAACCAAGTAGCAGCAATCTCCACTTCATCAACAACACAAGAAGGAGTAAACCAAGAAGCAAAAGGGAATCAGGAGCAAGCCAACTACATTGGGAATTCACCAAGGAAAAACTATGATCCATACTCCAAGACTTACAACCCTGGATGGAGAAATCACCCGAACTTTGGGTGGGGAAGTGAGCAAGATCAAAACCAAGACCAGAGACGTTACAACTCTAACAACAATGCAGCTCACCAACAATTCACCCAGAGGACATCTCAACACCCCCACAACAACAACTCTCCACATACTTATCAAAACCAAAACAGCACATCTGCTCCGAACCACTCATCAATTGATGACAGGCTCTCTAAGATTGAAGCCTTACTTGAAGGAATAAGCCAAGAGATTCAAGAAAATAAGGTGTTCAAAGAGGAGGTGCGAGCCAATATTAAGAACCAGGGAGAAACCATTAGGAAGCTGGAATTCTAGGTGGGATATTTAGCTGAGAAGATTCCCAAACCTACTGATAGCTTCCCAAGTGACATTGAGAAAAACCCCAAGGGAAAAGCAAAGAAAGTAAGATGGGAAGATTGCAAAATGGTCACTACAAGTGATCAAGAGATTGAAGACAAGCAAGGTAAAATGTGCAAACAACCTGAAGACAACTCAACAAAGGAGGAGGATGGAGATCACAAAGAACCAGAAATCTCACAACAAGAGCTGCTGAAGCTCTATGCACCATTCCCCCAACTGCTCAATGGTGCTGTGGGAAAAAGAATATACTCAAGGTTCTTAGACTTGTTTGCATCCCTGCATGTGAACATACCATTCATCAAGGCAATTCAACAAATGCCTGCATTCATCAAATATATGAAGGAACTTCTTCCCAGGAAAAGCTCACTCAAGGGAGGGCAGACTATAGTAATGAACAAGAAATGTAGTGCCCTTATTCAACCTGAGTTGCCTACAAAAAGAAGAGACCCAGGAAGTTTTCATATCCCTTGTGCCATAGGTGAAAATATGTTCGACAGAGCACTATACAATTTAGGGGCCAGCATCAACTTACTGCCCTTATCCCTGGTGAAGAGGCTACAGATCAATGAGATAATGCCTACAGATGTCATTATCAGACTGGCTGACAAAACTCAAAAGCAAGCAATAGGAGTGGTAGAAAATGTGTTGCTAAAGGTTGGGAAGTACTTTCTCCCAACAGACTTTGTCATTCTGGACATGGAAGAAAGTCACACTCACCCAATCATATTGGGAAGACCATTCCTAGCTACGGCCAGAGCACTTATCGATGTAGAGAAAGGGGAGCTAATATTGAGAATTCATGATGAACAACTCAGCTTCAATGTCTTCAACTTCTCACAAGAAATAGATCAAGAGGACAAGGAACTAAGCACAAACGATAAGGAGACACTGAAGGAGGAGACAAGCACTGAAGCACAGCCAGTTCATTCTGAAACCCCCTCAATTGATGAACAAGGAAAACAGCAACTGCCACAGCTCAAGGAAAAATTGGAGGAACCCAAACCTCTAGAGGCAGGTGAAGACAGCATCACAACTCCTTGGAGAAAAGAGGTCACCAAGGGGAAGGCAACTTCAAAAGAAATAAAGAAGAAGGTACCAAGGAAATGGAGGAACAAGAAGATCCCTACGGAAGATTTTTCTCCAGGGGATAGAGTTGTCTCATCTTACTTCCCAGATATTCCTCCTAATCTCCCTACTGTACCATCTCAGTTACCTAAGGTCTTCACTATCAACAGAGTTCTTTCCCTGGAACATGTGGAGATCATTGATCCAACCAATGGATACAAATCCACAGCAAGAGGGGAGGACTTTAAGCACTACCAACCACCATGATGAAAGAAAAACGTCAAGCTAGTGACGCTAAAGAAGCGCTTCATGGGAGGCAACCCATGTTTTATATGCTTTCAGATGATTATGAATAAGTCTATCTTTATGAGCTTCAATCCAAACTTAACGAACAATTGGTGAAAATCTTCTTATGCAGAATATAGTGAGGAACAAGTTTGGTGTTCAAAGCAAACCAAGTTGCATGCTAGTCTTGGGAGCTTTGAACACAAAACTTTTCATCACATTGCTTCAAACTAAGTTTGGTGTCACCTCATGGTGCCACCAAAATGCATATAAGGAACCACCAATAGTTAGTTAGTTAGTTGGAATTCATAAATAAACAATCAAATCCTTTCTTTCCTTTATTTCTAGCCGTAGAGTTTTAATTTTTCTTTTATATATATTAATTTCCTTATTTCAATTCTTTATAGGAAAGGAAAAGAAGCATAAAAAGGGATTGATTGGACAATTAAATGAGGGAGATTTTGCCACTTAATGAAGAGCACTACACACATGTCTCAAGAGGGAACGCATGGGGAAACGCTGCCATGCAACATTGGAGAAAGAAGACCCTTGAAGACCGAACCAATCACTCTCATTAAAGTGATGATCCTTGTCTTTCCTTCATACACAACCCCATCCGTTCATCTAGTAAACATTCATGCAATCCACACCCTTCATTCACTCATGATTTTCTTATATAAGAGAACCTTAGTGCACGCTCATTCCTCACATTCAAATCCCCACTCTCCACACTTCTATTGGCACACTAAACCCTTCATCACAAATTGCTTTAACCAACCCACTCTTCATCTATCCAAAGCCTCAAACCCCCTCAAACAACAATTCAAGTCATGGCATCATCAAGCTCAATGAGGCAAAAGAGGAAGGGGCCTATGGAGAGTGCTCCTTTTGATGACAAGAGATTCAAGACTGCCTTTCATGAGCATGAATTTGAGCGGATAAGTGCCAGAAGGATATTGCCAGAATTAATCTTCCAAATCAATGCCAATGAATCACCACAGATTTAGAGAAAAATCGAACAGAGGGGGTGGCAATTGCTCACCAGTCCAGAGGGGAAGATCAATGGAAACCTCATCAAAGAATTCTATGCAAATGCAGTTAGAGAGGATAAGACCAAAGCCCTAACCTTCAAAAGCTATATGAGAGAAAGGGAGGTGGACTTCAGCCCAAGTGCCATAACAAGAGCTCTTCACTTGAAATCACCTCATTTTGATGAGGAGAGTTATCAGGGAAGGATAAGTAGAAGCCCCGATAAGGATGAGCTTTCAGAGATAGCATCAGATATCTGTGTCATAGCCGCTGACTGGGAGAGGTATTCAGATGGGAGACCAAAATTCATAAAAAGGGGAGACCTTCACCCTGAGGCTAAAGGGTGGTTTGGGCTTGTAAGGAGGTCCATCCTACCAGCTGCTAATAATTCAGAGGCCAACATCAATCGAGCCACTATGGTACAATGCTTAGTACAAGATGGGGAAATCAAAGTGCATGAGCTCATTGCCGAAGGGATTCAAGAGTCAGCTGAAAAACCTGACTCAGGTGCCAGACTTTGGTACCCCAGTACCATTCTCCGCTTGTGCAACAAGGCCAAGGTAATATTTGAGGACAGCAGCCCAGACTGGGTGAACCCAGGGAGGCCAGTCACACTCGAGCGAATGGTCTATACCACATCGGTTCAGCAACTAAGAAGGCCACATATAGGAAGGCAAAGGGCCCAGGAAGGAGCTCATCAAGAAGAATACCATCAGGAAGAATATCAACAAGAAGAGCATCATGACCCAGCCAACTTGAATATGACTCACCTTCTAAGAGCCATTGAAGATTTAGGACAGAGACATATGGAAGGACAAGAGCAAATACTGAACCGGCTGAGTCAACAGGAAGCATGGCAAAAACAACAAATGGAGCAGCAGCAGGAACAATACTCCCAGCTCACTCAAGCCATCAACCAAGTGAATGAGAAGCAAGAGATTCAAGAGAAGCACTTGCAAGAGCTCAACCAGCGGCAGATAGCCCAAATGAAAACTTTCAATGAGTTCAGTGTACTCAATGAAGGAAGGCAACTACATAGGGAGGAGTTCTATGTAAACACTCAAGTCGAGTTGAACTACATGACCACTAATATGCATCATCTACACTATGCCATCCCCACATATGATGAGGTCCAAAAAGAATTTGTAGAACAAGAAGAGAGGAAAGTGAAACAGCAAAAGGAGACACTCAAGAAGAAGATGGAAGATAGTGGTTTTTGGAAGAAGCTGCTTGGAAAAGGCAAAGGAAGTGGGAGCACAAGCACTCAAGAGAGACACAATGAGGACAAGCAAGGAGGGGAGCACGGGCATCCACATGAATGAAAGGTGGTGGAGTTCCTTTTAGTCCATTGTTTTATATGCTTTAAATAAGGAAGATCTTGTATGAAATAGAACCTACTTCCATGTTATGTTTAAACTTTTTAAAATTCTGTCTTTTAAGTTTCCTTCTGAATAGGTCTATGATTTCTGGTTTAAATGTCACTGCATCATTCCCTTATTTACTTGTAAGCTTGTCCCTTTTTATCAAATGAAGAAGAGAATGTTTATGTTCTTAAAAGACCAGAGTAGGGTTCCTAATGTGGAAGTGCATTCATGAATCTTTGGGGTAGTCATAAGTTAGCTAAGTTGGTTCAACCATAAGGCTAGGAGGACAACTATCCATCCTGAATACTTTGCTTTGGATACACTCATGAGACTAAGTTAATAACAAGATCCTAAGAAGAGAAAAGGGAAAGAACAACGGAAGTGAAAAAATAAAAGAAAAAGAGTAAGCAATAAGGCTAGGCATCAATGGTTTTAAGCTTGAGGCAAGTGTCTGTGGTGCTCCTGTGTGAGGGATATGCTTGGATGAATAAGCTCTTAGGGGTGCCTTATCACTTGGTAACTTGGGTTAACTAACTCGGGATTATCAGCTAAAAGTCCACTATCAAGAGTAACCTTCACTACAGAACACTTAGTAACCCAAAGAGGTGCTGGACACCAAGGTCTCAAGAAAAGAAAATAAATAAACTAAATGCCTGTAGTGTGTATGTATAGGGGATAGGCTTGAGGGAGTAAGTCCTTAGGGGTGTCTCAACACCTAGCACCTTGAACCAACTGGTTCGGGAGTGTTGGCTGAAAGCTTATCTTAAAGAGTTGCCCCCTTACAGAGCACTTAGCCTAAATAACACAAATAACCCTTGAAATAACAATAAAAGGATCAATGAATAAAAGTCTCATGAGATATAAACAAAGTAAGTGTTTAGGGACATGATAAAGGTCTGAAAGCCAGTAATAGAATGAACCTAAGTTGCTATGCATGAAACCACCATAAAATCAGTAATATGACTTCCACAAGAATGACTCATTCCTCTGGATATTCCATTCATCATTTTCTTGTTCCAGTACTTGCTTAGGGACAAGCAAGCTTTAAGTTTGGTGTTGTGATGCCAGGGCATCTTGGCCAGTTTCACTGACCTTTTCTTTACTGTTTTTAGGTTAGTTTCATGCATTTCTTTAAGAAATAAGCTAGTTTTGGGTAAATATTCACTTATGCCTTGACTCAAGCATACATTGTGCATTTTACATGATTTCATGAGGATTTTGCATAAGTTTAGTGACAAATATTATGTTGCATTACTCATGACTTGGACTAGAGCTTTGATGCACTTTGTTGCTTGATTTCAGGACCAAAAAGGAGCAAGAAAAGGGGAGGTAACTTGCAAAGATTAATGAGAAAAGTGATTGCCAATAACACTCTCAAAAAGCCATCAATGCCCACGTTAGAGAGTCACGTTAACCAAGTTAACGTGAACTCTAGCGTGGAGAAAAGAAGTTGAGCCAACGTTAGTGACACTCAACATTGTCACTAACGTTGGCAATTACTCATAAGTGGCCACGTTAGAAGCCACGTTAACCTAGTTAACGTGGCCTCTAATGTTAAGGGGGAGGGAGAGAAGAAAACGTTAGTGACACTCAACATTGTCACTAACGTTGGCCTATGGTTCTAAGTACCACGTTAACTCCCACGTTAACTTGGTTAACGTGGGAACTAACGTAGAGGATGAAGAGTTGTCGACAACGTTAGTGACACTCAACATTGTCACTAACGTTGAAGCAACCACACAACCCCCAAGAGTCACGTTAACTTCCACGTTAACTTGGTTAACGTGGAAGCTAACGATGAGAAATGAAGGATGAGCCAATGTTAGTGACACTCAACATTGTCACTAACGTTGGGATGGCTAAAAGATGGCCACGTTAGAAGCCACGTTAACCTAGTTAACGTGGACTCTAACGTGAGACCTAGGGGCACACTGGAACGTTAGTGACAATGTTGAATGTCACTAACGTTCTTGAAGGATGGCAAAGGCCACGTTAGAAGCCACGTTAACCTAGTTAACGTGAGCTTTAACGTGAAGCAAGAAGGGGGCACACTGGAACGTTAGTGACAATGTTGAGTGTCACTAACGTTCTCGAAGGATGACAAGGCAACGTTAAAAGTCACGTTAACCTAGTTAACGTGGGTTTTAACGTGAGGCAAAGGGGTGCATTGGAACGTTAGTGATAATGTTAAGTGTCACTAACGTTCCCAAACTTGGACTTTCACTAAATGATTAACACTCCTTACGCCCTGAGCTTAAGTCTCTGCCCACTTCGCACTTTCTCTCTGCAAGTAAAGCCAAGTCCAAATAAAGAAAGGAACTGCTTCAAACTCAAGATCCAAAGGCCCAAGACTTGAAGAGTGAACTAGAAGCTGAGAAGAGTAGTATATATAGGAGTAGCTTTGAATTGTAAAATAGTTCTGGAGGTTGAGGAATTACTCTCTGTATTTACTTTCTTTGCAATTTCTAGTTTTATGATGTATTCTCCATCTTTATTTTCATTTTCAAGAGCTATGAACAACTAAACCCCTTTTATTGGGTTAGGGAGATCTGTTGTAATTTGATGGATCAATACTAATTTTCATTGTTCTTCTTCTATCTTTCCTCTTGATTTTACTTGAAAGCTTTCGATCTTCATCCAATTGAGTAGTTATCTTGGAAGAGAAGCTATTCAAACTTGGATCTCTTTTGAACCTTGGAAGAGGAATGAAGAGATCAAGCTAGAAATGCTTTCTCATGCTGGACCAAATTGGGTTTGGATGGGTATATGACTGTAACCCTCTCAATACTTGGTTTGGGAAATGCATGTGGTATAATCAGTGACCATACTTCATCTCTTCTCATGAGCAATTGACCAAGGAATTGGCTATTGATCAAGATTTGAGAGATTGAATTGCAAGGAATTGTAATTCAATCACTTAAGATTGCCAAGGAGATCAATGAGTGCATTGATTGAGGAAGAGATGAAAATGAACTTGATCCAGAGAATTGCAACATCTCCTAAGCCCAATGAACTCCCCATCTCTAATCTTACCCATTCTCTTTAATTTCTGCGATTTACTTTTATGAGCAAATCCCCCATTCCCATTTACAATTCTGCAATTTATTTTCAGTCATTTACTTCCATTCATTTAATTCTAGCATTTACTTTTCTGTTATTTACATTTCTGCCATTTTATTTTCTGCAACTCTCAACCCAATTTCTGGATTCGCTCAACTAGAACATTCTTCTAATTAAAGTTGCTTGTTCAATCAATCCCTGTGGGATTCGACCTCACTCTATTGTGAGTTTTTACTTGACGACAACTTCGGTACACTTGCCGAAGGAAGATTTGTTGAGAGACAAGTTTTCTCCGCATCAATTACCATAGTTGTGGTTATGGCAATGATAGGATTCCTTAAACTCCCACTCCCAAGTCAAGGCTCTTTTCGCATTTATAGCATTTTCACTAGTTTTGATGTCATTTTCTCTTTACTTGCATTAATTACAATTTTGATCATTCCTTAGTTCTTTTATTGATTAGTTCTTTTAATCTTTCGTTCTTTGATTGCAAAATCTCTTTTGCCCCCTTAAAAACCGAAAGAGAGACACTCTCAATTGCGTCCTAGGGAGAACGACCCGAGGTTTGATTAATCTCGGTTAATTAGAAATTTTAAACTTTGATGTTTGGGATTTAAATTACCGGTTCGGTCTATACTCACAACGGAATTACTTTATCTAGTTTTTCGAATTGGTACAAATCTCATCCATCACCTGCTCCAAAGCATCCTTAAGATCTATGCAGTCCTTTGTCCTATGACTGTAGGATTTATGGTAATCACAGTATTGTGATTTATTTAAGGAGGCTCTTGGTTGTATCTGTCTTGCCTTGGGTAATATGCCCTTATGCGATATCTGTTGGTAGACTTCTGCTAATGACGCCACTAGAGGGTATATGTGAAAAACTTCCCTACGCGAGGAATGGATAATTTCAGAATAGTTTGACCCAAGCTCCCAGCCTTGCTAGGTGATTGAGCTGGATTAGCTGGATTCTTCAGTTTAGTTGAAACAACCTTGGAAACATCCTCATCCCCATGTATTCCAGCATAATCTGATGAATTTCTTCCATAGATTTAACATTTTTAGAGGTGAGATGCCTTCTAAAATCACCTTCAAATAATCTAGCAATAAGAGAGAGGGATACAACCTTGAGAGTTCGAATGTTGACCTCTAGGAGAGCTTTATTGAAATGATCTAGGTAATCTCAGATGCTCTCCCCAATTCTCTATTTCACACCTAGTAATGAGATGGGATGCTTGGCCTGAATTCGTCTCGTAGTGAAGTGTGCTAAAAACTTTATCTTGATATCGCAAAATGAGGAAATAGAACCAGAGGATAGAGTATTAAACCAGGCCATTGCTGGTTCGGACAGTGTGACCAGGAACGCCTTACACCTTATCACATCTCCCACACCTTCCAAATTCATTCAGGCCTCGAAGGCATCAATGTGCTCTTGAGGATCTGACTTACCTTCATACTTTAGATCCATTGGCTTGTCGAAATGGTTAGGTAGTCTAACCTGGAGTACATGTGAGGCAAATGGAGTTTCTCCCGTGATGATCTGCTCCCGAGAATTCCTTTACCTTCTATGACGCGGACTCCTTTGCGGAGTTCGCTTTCTTTTAGACTGGGCAGATTGGAAATTGGATCTTCCCTGCCTTCCATGATCCCAATATAATTTCTCATGTTAGGGAGATCATCGTTGATTGTCCTCATGCTGATGACCTGGGGATCTTTCAGGGGTTACTCGCTCCCGGCTATCTCGTCGCCCTCTAGTTAAACAACTATGGGAGTGGAATCGCTGAGATTATGAGCGTTCTTCAAGCTTGCATTCTATTTTTGCATCTTCTGTTATATTTCTTGCATTCTCTTGCATCTTGTAACGTATTTCCTGCATCGTATGGATGTAGTCTATTGGTCCTAAGCCAACAAAATGTTGAGTTCCTGCATTGTGATCTTAATGATGTTAAAAACCCGGTGGAACTTGATGTTCGTCCGTGGAATTGGGGTTAGTTTCATGTCTATTTTCATGGAGTATTTCTTTTTGAGGAGTGTTTGGTAGTATAGTTGATTGTATCTTTTGATCAATCATGGTGTGAAACATTCAAGGATCCCCATAGATGGTGGCACAGTGCCAATGTTCGTACCTATAGCTAGATACGAGTATATGAGATTTGGAGACTCTGAAGTTAGACGTATCAACACCAAGCTGTGGAGCGATCTGCAAAGCACTCCGATGCTAAAGTCAGTAGTACTCTTAGGATAGCTGTAATGAAAAAAAATGTACCTGGTCTCTTGGCTCCCCTTTCCCTTATGTATACCTTTTTAAGGTATCTGTTGTGCGTTTATGCCTTTTGATTGATGGTGCATGAAATTGTGATCTCAACTACGCCAACAACTTGGTACGATCGTAATCTCAACTCTTTTTCACAACTCCGCACAACTAACAAGCAAGTGCACTGGGTCGTCCAAGTAATAAAGCTTACGTGAGTAAGGGTCGATCCCGCGGAGATTGTCGGCTGATGAGCGGATAATTTATACACTTTTTGGCATTGTTTTTAGTATGTTTTTAGTAGAATCTAGTTACTTTTAGGGATGTTTTCATTAGTTTTTATGTTAAATTCACATTTCTGGACTTTACTATGAGTTTGTGTGTTTTTCTGTGATTTCAGGTAATTTCTGGCTGAAATTGAGGGACTTGAGCAAAAATCAGATTCAGAGGTTGAAGAAGGACTGCTGATGCTGTTGGATTTTGACCTCCCTGCACTCAAAATGGATTTTCTGGAGCTACGGAACTCAAACTGACACGCTTCCAATTGCGTTGGAAAGTAGACATCCAGGGCCTTCCAGCAATATATAATAGTCTATACTTTTCCCAAGTTTAGACGACACAAACTGGCATTCAACGCCAGCTCTCTGCCCAATTCTGGCGTCCAGCGCCAAAAACAAGCTGCAAAGTGGAGTTCAACGCCCAAACTGGCACAAAAGCTGGTGTTCAACTCCAAGAATGACCTCTGCACGTGTAACATTCAAGCTCAGCCCAAGCACACACCAAGTGGGCCCCGAAAGTGGATTTATGCATCAATTACTTACTTCTGTAAACCCTAGTAGCTAGTTTATTATAAATAGGACCTTTTACTATTGTATTGACATCTTTGATGAGTGGTATGCTATCTTAGATCACATTTTGGGGGCTGGCCATCTCGGCCATGCCTGGACCTTTCACTTATGTAATTTTAACGGTAGAGTTTCTGCACTCCATAGATTAAGGTGTGGAGCTCTGCTGTTCCTCAAAGATTAATGCAAAGTACTACTGTTTTTCTATTCAATTCATCTTATTTCTCTTCTAAGATATTCATTCGCACTTCAATCTGAATGTGATGAACGTGACAATCATCATCATTCCCTATGAACGCGTGCCTGACAACCACTTCCGTTCTACATTAGATTGAATGAGTATCTCTTAGATCTCTTAATCGGAATCTTCGTGGTATAAGCTAGATTGATGGTGGCATTCATGAGAGTCCGGAAAGTCTAAACCTTGTCCGTGGTATTCCGAGTAGGACTCTGGGATTGAATGACTGTGACAAACTCCAAACTCGTGAGTGCTGGGCGTAGTGACAGACGCAAAAGGATAGTAAATCCTATTCCAATATGATCGAGAACCTCCAAGATGATTAGCCATGCAGTGACAGCGCATCGGACCATTTTCACAGAGAGGAATAGGATGCAACCAACTACAAGGGTGATGCCTCCAGACGATTAGCCATGCTGTGACAGAGCATTTGGACCATTTTCCCGAGAGAGATCGAAAGTAGCCATTGGCACCGGTGACATCCTTACATAAAGCCAGCCATAGAAAGGAGTAAGATTGATTGGATGAAGACAGCAGGAAAGCAGAGGTTCAGAGGAATGAATGCATCTCCATACGCTTATCTGAAATTCTTACCAATGAGTTACATAAGTATTTCTATCCTTATTTTATTAATTAAATTCGAAAACTCCATAACTATTTTATATCCGCCTGACTGAGATTTACAAGGTGACCATAGCTTGCTTCATACCAACAATCTCCGTGGGATTCGACCCTTACTCACGTAAGGTATTACTTGGACGACCCAGTGCACTTGCTGGTTAGTTGTGCGAAGTTGTGAACCATGGTATTGGCATCATGTTTTTGGCGCCATTGCCAGGGAAAGAAAGAGCAATGAATTTTACATAATCAAAGTGTAATCACAATTTCTGCGCACCATCGGCTTGAAGCAAGCTATGGTCATCTTTGTAAATCTCAGTCAGGCAGATTCAAATGGTTATGAGGTTTTGATAATTAAAATATAAATAAAATATAAAATAAGATAAAGATACTTATGTAATTCATTGGTGGGAATTTCAGATAAGCGTTTGGAGATGCTTTGTTGCTTCAGAACCTCTGCTTTTCTATTTTCTTCTTCCAATCATGCGTTACCTCCCTCCATGGCAAGTTGTATGATCCTCTCGGATGAAAACAAATACATATGCGCTGTCATCGCACAGCTAATCATCTGTTGGTTCCCGCTAGCATCGGAATAAGACCATTGTCCTTTTGCACACTGTCACTTGTGCCCTACATTCGCAGGTTTGAAGCTCGTCACGGTCATCCATTCCCAGATCCTACTCGGAATACCACAGACAAGGTTTAGACTTTCTGGATGCCAGGAATGGCTGCCAATAATTCTAGCCTATACCACGAAGGTTCTAATCTTAGATAAGAAACCCAAGAGAATATACTCCAGCTGTCATCCAATGACTACGTTGAACATCATGTAGATCACAATGTGGTTATCAGGCACGCGACCTTGGCTAAGCGAGTAACAAAGATTGGGTGATTGTCATGGGTTACACCTTCATTCTTACTTAACTGAATTAAGAACGAGAGTATATCTTGGAGAAGAAGTAGGCGTGAATTGAATAGAGAACAGTAGTAATTGCATTAATTCATGAAGAACAGCAGAGCTCCACACCTTAATCTATGGGGTGTAGAAACTCCACCGTAGAAAATACATAAGTGAAAGGTCTAGGAATGGCCGTGAGGCCAGCCTCCAAACGTGTACAATATGGTTTCTAAGATTAAAGTTAACCAAAGACATAAAATAAAACTCTAAAAGTAGTTTTTATACTAAACTAGTAGCCTAAGATTACAGAAAATTAGTAACTAAGTGCAGAAATCCACTTCCGGAACCCACTTGGTATGTGCTTGGGCTGAGCATTGAAGCTTTTTCATGCTTAGGCTGTTCCTAGAGTTAAACGCCAGCTTTGGTGCCAATTTGGGCGTTTAACGCCAAGATGTTTTAGGCTGACTTTGAACGCCAGTTTGGGCCATCAAATCTCGGATAAAGTATGGAATATTATATGTTGCTGGAAAGCCCATGATGTCTACTTTCGAACGCAATTAAGAGCGCGCCAATTGGACTTCTGTAGCTCCAGAAAATCCACTTCGAGTGAAGGGAGGTCAGAATCCAACAGCATATGCAGTCCTTTTTCAGCCTCTGAATCAGATTTTTGCTCAGGTCCCTCAATTTCAGCCTGAAAATACCTGAAATCACAAAAAAACACACAAACTCATAGTAAAGTCCAGAAATATGATTTTTTCATAAAAACTAATAAAAATATAATAAAAAGTAACTAAAACATACTAAAAACTATGTAAAAATAGTGCCAAAAAAGGTATAAATTATCCGCTCATCACAACACCAAACTTAAATTGTTGCTTGTCCCCAAGCAATTGAAAACAAAATAGGATAAAAAGAAGAGAATATACAATGACTTCCAAATTATCAATGAAGATTAGTTTTAATTAGATGAGCGGGACTTGTAGCCTTTTTGCCTCTGAACAGTTTTAGCATCTCACTTTATTCTTTGAAGTTCAGAATGATTGACATCTATAGGAACTCATAATTCAAATAGTGTTATTGATTCTCCTAGTTCAGTATGTTGATTCTTGAACACAGTAACTTTATGAGTCTTGGCCGTGACCCTAAGCATTTTGTTTTCCAGTATTATCACCGGATACATAAATGCCACAGACACATCACTGGGTGAACCTTTTCAGATTGTGACTCAGCTTTGCTAGAGTCCCCAGTTAGAGGTGTCCAGAGCTCTTAAGCACACTCTTTTTGCTTTGGACCACGACTTTAACCGCTCAGTCTCAAGATTTTTACTTGACACCTTCATGCCACAAGCACATGGTTAGAGACAGCTTGGTTTAGTCGCTTAGGCCAGGATTTTATTCTTGTGGGCCCTCCTATCTATTAATGCTCAAAGCCTTGGATCCTTTTTACCCTTGCCTTTTGGTTTAAAGGGCTATTGGCTTTTTTTGCTTGCTTTTTCTTTCTTTCTTTTTTCTTTCTTTTTTCTTTCTCTTTTTTTTGCCAATTTTTTTCGCAAGCTTCTGCTATTCACCGCTTTTTCTTGCTTCAAGAATCAATTTTATGATTTTTCAGATTATCAATAACATTTCTCCTTTTTCATTATTCTTTCAAGAGCTAACAATTTTAACATTCATAAACAACAAATTCAAAAATATGCACTGTTCAAGCATTCATTCAGAAAACAAAAAGCATTGCCACCACATCAAAATAATTAAACTAATTTCAAGATATAATTCAAAATCATGCATTTCTAGTTCTTTTGCAATTAAGAACATTTTTCATTTAAGAAAGGTGATGGATTCATAGAATATTCATAGCTTTAAGGCATAGACAATAGACACTAATGATCATGTAATAAAGACACAAACATAGATAAAACATATAGCATAGGGAACGAAAAACAGAAAAAATAAGAACAAAGAAATTAAAGAACGGGTCCACCTTAGTAATGGCGGCTAGTTCTTCCTCTTGAAGATCTTATGGAGTGCTTGAGCTCCTCAATGTCTCTTCCTTGCCTTTGTTGCTCCTCCCTCATGGCTCTTTGGTCTTCTCTAATTTCATGGAGGAGGATGGAATGCTCTTGGTGCTCCACCCTTAGTTGTCCCATGTTGGAACTTAATTCTCCTAGGGAGGTGTTGATTTGCTCCCAATAGTTTTGTGGAGGAAAGTGCATCCCTTGAGGCATCTCAGGGATTTCATGATGAGGAATTTCCTCATGCTCTTGTTGAGGTCCATGAGTGGGCTCTCTTGTTTGCTCCATCCTTTTCTTAGTGATGGGCTTGTCCTCTTCAATAAGGATGTCTTCCTCTATGACAATTCTAGCTGAATTGCATAGGTGACAAATGAGATGAGGGAAGGCTAACCTTGCAAAAGTAGAGGGCTTATCCGCCACCTTATAGAGTTCTAAGGATATGATCTCATAAACTTCTACTTCCTCTCCATTTATGATGCTATGGATCATGATAGCCCGGTCTATTATAACTTCAGACCGGTTGCTAGTAGGAATTATAGAGCGTTGGATCAACTCCAACCATCCCCTAGCCATTGGTTTAAGGTCAAGCCTTCTTAGTTGAACCGGCTTGCCTCTTGAATCTCTCTTCCATTGAGCGCCTTCCACATAGATGTCCATAAGGACTTGGTCAAACCTTTGATTAAAGTTGACCCTTCTAGTGAAAGGGTGAGGATCTCCTTGTATCATTGGCAAGTTGAATGCTAACCTCACATTTTCCAGACTAAAATCCAAGTAGTTCCCCCGAACCATTGTGAGCCAATTCTTTGGGTTCGGGTTCACACTTTGCTCATGGTTCTTAGTGATCCATGCATTGGCATAGAACTCTTGAACTATTAAGATCCCGACTTGTTGAATGGGGTTGGTGAGGATTTCCTAACCTCTTCTTTGAATCTCATGTCGGATCTCTGGATACTCACTTTTTTTGAGCTTGAAGGGGACCTCGGGGATCACCTTTTTCTTGGCCACAACTTCATAGAAGTAGTCTTGATGCACTTTTGAGATGAATCTCTGCATCTCCCATGACTCAGAGGTGGAAGCAATTGTCTTTCCTTTCCTCTTTCTATAGGTTTCTCCGGCCTTAGGTGCCATTAGTGGTTATAGAAAACAAAAAGCTTTAGCTTTTTCCACACCAAACTTAGAATGGTTGCTCGTCCTCGAGCAAAAGAAGAAAGAAAGGAGTAGAAGAAGAAGAAATGGAGGAGATGGAGGGGGTTATAGGTTCAGCCAAGGTGGGTTGAGTGTGTATGAAGTGTGGAAATGAAGGTGGCAAGGAGGGGTATTTATAGGGTAAGTGAGAGAGGGTATTCGGCCATGTGTGGGTGGGTTTGGGAGGGAAATGGTTTGAATTTGAATGGTGAGGTAGGTGGGGTTTTTGGGGAAGAGTTTTTTATGGGATTGGTCAATGGTGTTTGGGGAAGAGTGTTATGGAAAGGTGTGAAGGTTAGAGAAGAAGAAGTGGAGTAGGTGGGGATCCTGTGGGGTCCACAGATCCTGAGGTGTCAAGAAATTTGAGTCCCTGCACCAATTTGGCATTCAAACGCCCATTTTGTGCCAAATCTGGTGTTTAACGCCAGCTCTGCTACCTTTCCTGGCGTTAAACGCCAGCTAGATGCCCATTTCTGGCGTTTAACGCCAGCCTATGCCAGACAGCCCTTTCTGGCGTTAAACACCCAAAGTGCTGCCCATTCTGGCATTTAACGCCCAGAATGCTGCCAGGCTGGGCGTTAAACGCCCATTCTGCTATCCTTACTGGCGTTTAAACACCAGTAAGCCTGTCCTCCAGGGTGTGCTATTTTTGATGCTGTTTTTCATTCTATTTTTTATTTTTCAGTTGTTTTTGTGACTTCACATGATCATCGACCTAAAAAAAATATAAAATAACAGTGGAAAATAAATAAATATAATTAAATAACATCGGGTTGCCTCCCAATAAGCGCTTCTTTAATGTCAATAGCTTGACAGTGAAGCTCTTAGAGAGCTTCACAGAAACTCAGAGCTTGATGTTGGCCTCCCAACTCCAGACTTAGAAGTTGAGTGTGGGGGCTCTGTTTGACTCTGTATTGAGAGAAGCTTTTCATGCTTCCTCTCCATGGTTATAGAAGAAGATCCTTAAGCCTTAAACACAAGGTTGTCCTCATTCAATTGAAGGACTAACTCTCCTCTGTCCACATCAATCACAGCTCTTGCTGTGGCTAGGAAGGGTCTTCCAAGGATGATAGATTCATCTTCATCCTTCCCCACATCTAGGATTATAAAATTAGCAGGGATGTACAGGCCTTCAACCTTCACTAAGACATCCTCTACAAGTCCATAAGCCAGTTTCCTTGAATTGTCTGCCATCTCTAGCAAGATTCTTGCAGCTTGCACCTCAAAGATCCCTAGTTTCTCCATTACAGAGAGGGGCATAAGGTGTATACTTGACCCAAGCTCACACAGGACCTTCTTAAAGGTCATGGTGCCTATGGTACAAGCTATTAAGAACTTTCCAGGATCCTGTTTCTTCTGAGGTAATTTCAGTTGAACCAAATCATTCAGTTCTTTGATGAGCAATGGAGGTTCATCCTCCCAAGTCTCATTACCAAATAACTTGGCATTCATCTTCATGATTGCTCCTAGATATTAAGCAACTTGCTCTTCAACAATATCTTCATCCTCTTCAGATGAAGAATACTCATCAGAGCTCATGAATGGCAACAGTAAGTTCAATGGAATCTCTATGGTCTCTATATGAGCCTCAGATTCTTTTGGTTCCTCATTAGGGAACTCCTTGGAGGTCAGTGGGCATCTATTGAGGTCTTCCTCACTGGAAATCACTGCCTTTTCTTCCTCTCCAGGTTCGGCCATGTTGGTTATATTTATGGCCTTGCACTCTTGACGAGCGGATAATTTATACGCTTTTTGGCATTATTTTTAGTATGTTTTTAGTAGAATCTAGTTACTTTTAGGGATGTTTTTATTAGTTTTTATGTTAAATTCACATTTCTGGACTTTACTATGAGTTTTTGTGTTTTTCTATGATTTCTGGTATTTTCTGGCTGAAATCGAGGGACTTGAGCAAAAATCAGATTCAGAGGTTGAAGAAGGACTGCTGATGCTGTTGGATTCTGACCTCCCTGCACTCAAAGTGGATTTTCTGGAGCTACAGAACTCAAAATGGCGCGCTTCCAATTGCGTTGGAAAGTAGACATCTAGGGATTTCCAGCAATATATAATAATCCATACTTTGGCCGAGTTTAGATGACGTAAAAGGGCGTTGAACACCAGTTCTACGCTGCTGTCTGGAGTTAAACGCCAGAAACACGTCAGAAGCCAGAGTTGAACGCCAGAAATATGTTATAAACTGGCGTTCAACTCCAAGAATGACCTCTACATGTGTAACATTCAAGCTCAGCCCAAGCACACACCAAGTGGGCCTCGGAAGTGGATTTATGCATCAATTACTTACTTCTGTAAACCCTAGTAGCTAGTTTATAATAAATAGGACTTTTTACTATTGTATTAGACATCTTTGGAAGATCCTGAATTGTATTTTTGATCCTGTGATCTCGTTTTAGGGGCTGGCCATTCGGCCATGCCTGGACCTTTCACTTGTGTATTTTCAACGGTAGAGTTTCTACACTCCATAGATTAAGGTGTGGAGCTCTGCTGTTCCTCAAAGATTAATGCAAAGTACTACTGTTTTTCTATTCAATTCAACTTATTCCGCTTCTAATATATTCATTCGCACTTCAACCTGAATGTGATGAACGTGACAATCATCATCATTCCCTATGAACGCGTGCCTGACAACCACTTCCGTTCTACCTTAGATTGAATGAGTATCTCTTGGATCTCTTAATCAGAATCTTCGTAGTATAAGCTAGATTGATGGCGGCATTCATGAGAGTCCGGAAAGTCTAAACCTTGTCTGTGGTATTCCGAGTAGGACTCTGGGATTGAATGACTGTGATGAACTTCAAACTCGTGAGTGCTGGGCGTAGTGACAGACGCAAAAGGAGGGTGAATCCTATTCCAGTATGATCGAGAACCTCAGATGATTAGCCGTGCTGTGACAGAGTATTTGGACCATTTTCACAAGAGGATGGATTACAGCCATTGACAACGGTGATTTCCTTACATAAAGCCAGCCATGGAAAGGAATAGGATTGATTGGATGAAGACAGCAGGAAAGCAGAGGTTCAGAGGAACGAAAGCATCTCTATGCGCTTATCTGAAATTCTCACCAATGATTTACATAAGTATTTCTATCCTTATTTTATTATTTATTTTCAAAAACTCCATAACTATTTTATATCCGCCTGACTGAGATTTACAAGGTGATCATAGCTTGCTTCATACCAACAATCTCCGTGGGATCAACCTTTACTCACGTAAGGTTTATTACTTGGACGACCCAGTGCACTTGCTGGTTAGTTGTATCGATGTTGTGAATGAAAAACGATTTATTAAGACATTCATACAGAGTTTCTTGCGCCGTTGCCTGAGATCACAATTTTGTGCACCAAGTTTTTGGCGCCGTTGCCGGGGATTGTTCGAGTTTGGACAACTAACGGTTCATCTTGTTGCTCAGAATAGGTAATTTTCTTTTTGTTTCCTTTTCAAAAAATTTTTCAAAAATCTTTCAAAAATTTCTCCTTTGTTTTCGAAAAAATTTTAAAATAAAAATGTTTTCAAAAATATATTTTTTCTTCAGAATTTTTAAGAATGAATTCTAGTGTTTCATGAAGCATGTTGAAGCCTGGCTAGCTGTAAAGCCATGTCTGACCCTTCTGGGTAGGGAATGTCAGGCGTGTCATGTCTGAGTTACATACTAAAGCTTGGCTGGCTATTAAGCCAAGCCTGACCCTTTGATTGGAGCTTTAGACTAAAGAGCATAAGATTCCTGGAATTCATATTAAAAATTTTGGAATCCTTATTTTTCTTTTTCCAAATGATTTTCGAAAAAAAAATTAATTAAAAGAAAATAAAAAAAAAATCATAAAATCATAAAAATAAAAAAAATATTTTGTATTTCTTGTTTGAGTCTTGAGTCAGATTTAAAGTTTGGTGTCAATTGCATATTCATCTTGCATTTTTCGAAAATTCATGCATTCATTGTGTTCTTCATGATCTTCAAGTTGTTCTTGGCAAGTCTTCTTGTTTGATCTTGATGTTTTCATGTTTTGTATCTTTTCTTATTTTTCATGTGCATTTTTGCATCCATAGAGTCTAAACATGAAAGATTTCTAAGTTTGGTGTCTTGCATGTTTTCTTTGCATTAAAAATTTTTCAAAAATAAGTTCTTGATGTTCATCATGATCTTCAAAGTGTTCTTGGTGTTCATCTTGACATTCATAGCATTCTTGCATGCATTCATTGTTTTGATCCAAAATTTTCATGCATTGAGTCTTTTTCATGTTTTTCCCTCTCATCATTAAAAATTCAAAAAAATAAAAAAAAATCTCTCCCTTTTTCACTCATAAATTTCGAAAATTTGAGTTGACTTTTTCAAAAATTTTTAAAATCTAGTTGTTTTTATGAGTCAAATCAAATTTTCAATTTAAAAATCTTATCTTTTTCAAAATCTTTTTCAAAAATCAAATCTTTTTCATTTTTCTTAGTTATTTTCGAAAATTTTAAAATATTTTTCAAAAATCTTTTTCTTATATTTATCACATAATTTTCGAAAATAACATCATCAATTAATGTTTTGATTCAAAAATTTCAAGTTTGTTAATTACTTGTTAAGAAAGATTCAAACTTTAAGTTCTAGAATCATATCTTGGGATTTCTTGTGAATCAAGTCATTAATTGTGATTTTAAAAATCAAACCTTTTTCAAAACTAATTTTAATCATATCTTTTTCAAAAACTTGATTTCAAAATATCTTTTCTAACTTCCTAACTCCTTATCTTTTCAAAATTTGTTTCAACTAACTAACTAACTTTTTGTTTGTTTCTTATCTTTTTCAAAACTACCTAACTAACTCTCTCTCTCTCTCTAATTTTCGAAAATATCTTCCCTCTTTTTCAAAATTTCTTTTTAATTAACTAGTTATTTTCATTTTTGATTTTAAATTTCGAAAATTACTAACCTTTTTCAAAAACTATTTTCGAAAATCACTAACTCTTTTTCAAAAATAATTTTCGAAAATTCCCTGTCTCTCTCATCTCCTTCTATTCATTTATTCATCTACTAACACTTCTCTTCATCTCACATCTCTGCTCTCCTCACCCTTGTGTTTCTTTCTTTACATTACATTCTTTTCTTCTTCTTTTCTTCTACTCACACAGGGACCTCTATACTGTGGTAAAAAAGGATCCCTATTATTATTATTTTTCTGTTCCCTCTTTTTCATATGAGCAGGAGCAAGGACAAGAACATTCTTGTTAAAGTAGATCCAGAACTTGAAAGGACTCTGAAGAGGAAACTAAAAGAAGCTAAATTACAACAAGCCAGCAAGCACCTTTCAGAAATTTTCGAACAGGAAGAGGAGATAGCAGCCGAAAATAATAATAATGCAAGGAGGATGCTGGGTGACTTTACTGCACCTAATTCCAATTTACATGGAAGAAGCATCTCCATTCCTGCCATTGGAGCAAACAATTTTGAGCTGAAACCTCAATTAGTTTCTCTGATGTAGCAGAACTGCAAGTTTTATGGACTTCCATCTGAAGATCCTTTTCAGTTCTTAACTGAATTCTTGCAGATATGTGATACTGTTAAGACTAATGGAGTAGATCCTGAAGTCTACAGGCTCATGCTTTTCCCTTTTGCTGTAAGAGACAGAGCTAGAATATGGTTGGACTCTCAACCTAAGGATAGCCTGAACTTTTGGGATAAGCTGGTCAAGGCTTTCTTAGCCAAGTTCTTTCCTCCTCAAAAGCTGAGTAAGCTTAGAGTGGATGTTCAAACTTTCAAACAGAAAGAAGGTGAATCCCTCTATGAAGCTTGGGAGAGATACAAAGAACTGACCAAAAAGTGTCATTCTGACATGCTTTCAGAATGGACCATCCTGGATATATTCTATGATGGTCTGTCTGAATTAGCTAAGATGTCATTGGATACTTCTGCAGGTGGATCCATTCACCTAAAGAAAACGCCTGCAGAAGCTCAAGAACTCATTGACATGGATGCTAATAACCAGTTCATGTACACTTCTAAGAGGAATCCTGTGAGTAATGGGACGCCTATGAAGAAGGGAGTTCTTGAAATTGATACTCTGAATGGCATATTGGCTTAGAATAAAATATTGACTCAGCAAGTCAATATGATTTCTCAGAGTCTGAATGGAATGCAAGCTGCATCCAACAGTACTCAAGAGGCATCTTCTGAAGAAGAAGCTTATGATCCTGAAAACCCTGCAATAGCAGAGGTAAATTATATGGGTGAACCTTTTGGAAACACCTATAACCCATCATGGAGAAATCATCCAAATTTCTCATGGAAGGATCAAAAGCCTCAACAAGGCTTTAATAATGGTGGAAGAAATAGGTTTAACAATAGTAAACCTTTTCCATCATCCACTCAGCAACAGACAGAGAACTCTGAACAAAATACCTCTAATTTAGCAAACTTAGTCTCTGATCTATCTAAGGCCACTGTGAGTTTCATGAATGAAACAAGGTCATCCATTAGAAATTTGGAGGCACAAGTGGGCCAGCTGAGTAAAAAGATCACTGAAATCCCTCCTAGTACTCTCCCAAGCAATACAGAAGAAAATCCGAAAGGAGAGTGCAAGGCCATTGAATTAATCACCATGGCCAAACCTGTGAAGGAAGGAGAGGACGTGAATCCCAAGGAGGAAGACCTCCTGGGACGTCCAGTGATCAATAAGGAGCTTCCCTTTGAGGAACCAAAGGAATCTGAGACTCATCTAGAGACCATAGAGATTCCATTGAACCTCCTTATGCCCTTCATGAGCTCTGACGAGTATTCATCTTCTGAAGAGAATGAGGATGTTACTGAAGAGCAAGTTACCAAGTACCTTGGTGCAATCATGAAGCTGAATGCCAAATTATTTGGTATTGAGACTTGGGAAGATGAACCTCCCTTGTTCACCAATGAACTAAGTGATATGGATCAACTGACATTGCCTCAGAAGAAACAGGATCCTGGAAAGTTCGTAATACCTTGTACCATAGGCAACATGATCTTTGAAAAGGCTCTGTGTGACCTTGGTTCAGGGATAAACCTCATGCCTCTCTCTGTAATAGAGAAACTGGAAATCTTTGGGGTGCAAGCCACTAAAATCTCATTAGAGATGGCAGACAATTCAAGAAAACAGGCTTATGGACAAGTAGAGGACGTGTTAGTAAAGGTTGAAGGCCTTTACATCCCTGCTAATTTCATAGTCCTAGATACTAGGAAGGATGAGGATGAATTCATCATCCTTGGAAGATCCTTCCTAGCCACAGCAAGAGCTGTGATTGATGTTGACAGGGGTGAATTAGTCCTTCAATTGAATGGGGACTCCCTTGTGTTTACAACTCGAGGTCATCCTTCTGTAAACATAGAGAGGAAGCATAAAAAGCTTCTCTCACTGCAGAGTCAACCAGAGCCCCCACAGTCAAACTTTAAGTTTGATGTTGGGAGGCCACAACCAAACTCTAAGTTTGGTGTTGAACTCCCATATTCAAACTCTAAGTTTGGTGTTGGAGAGTCTCAACAATGCTCTAAACATCTATGAGGCTCCATGAGAGCCCACTGTCAAGCTATTGACATTAAAGAAGCGCTTGTTGGGAGGCAACCCAATTTTTATTTATCTAATTCTATTTTTCTTGTTCTTTCATGTTTTATTAAGTTCATGATCATGTGGAGTCACAAATAAATATAAAAATTGAAAATGGAATAAAAAACAGCAGAAGAAAAATCACACCCTGGAGGAAGACCTTACTGGCATTTAAACGCCAGAACAGAGCATGGTTCTGGCGCTGAACGCCCAAAATGGGCAGCATCTGGGCGTTTGAACGCCAGAATTGCACCCTGGAGAAAAGCTGGCGCTGAACGCCCAGAACAAGCATGGTTCTGGCGTTCAAAGCCAGAAATGGGCAACAAATGGGCGTTCAACGCCCAGAACAAGCACCAATCTGGCGCTGAACGCCCAGAGTTGTGTGCAAGGGCATTTTGCATGCCTAATTGGGTGCAAGGTTGTAAATCCTTGAACACCTCAGGATCTGTGGACCCCACAGGATCCCCACCTACCTCCACTCACTTCTTCTCACCCCTCTTTCACACAATCCCATAAACACTCTTCCCCAAAACTCTTCACCAATCACCTCAATCTCTCTTTCCTATCACCACTTCACCACTCACATCCACCCACTATTCCCCATAAACCTACCTCATGAACACCACCTACCTTCAAAATTCAAAATCAATTTCCCACCCAAACCCACCCTATATGGCCGAAACCTTACCCCCTTCCTTCCCTATATATAGCCCTCCATTCTTCTTCAAATTCACACAACAAAACCCTCTCTTCCCCTTCTTGACCGAAACACATTTCTCTCTCCCTCTCCTCAATTTCTTCTTCTTCTTCATCTATTCTTTCTTTTCTTGCCCGAGGGCGAGCAAAATTCTAAGTTTGGTGTGGTAAAAGCATAAGCTTTTTGTTTTTCCATTACCATTGATGGCACCTAAGACCGGAGAATCCTCTAGAAAAGGGAAAGGAAAGACAAAAGCTTCTACCTCCGAGTCATGGGAGATGGAAAGATTCATCTCCAAAGCTCATCAAGACCACTTCTATGATGTTGTGGCCAAGAAGAAGGTGATCCCTGAGGTCCCTTTCAAGCTCAAGAAGAATGAGTTTCCGGAGATCCGACATGAAATCCAAAGAAGAGGTTGGGAAGTTCTAACAAAACCCATCCAACAAGTCGGCATCCTAATGATTCAAGAGTTCTATGCCAATGCATGGATCACTAGGAACCATGATCAAAGTAAGAACACGGACCCAAAGAATTATATCACCATGGTTCGGGGGAAATACTTAGATTTTAGTCCGAAAAATGTAAGGTTGGCGTTTAACTTGCCTATGATGCAAGGAGATGCACGTCCCTACACTAGAAGGGTCAACTTTAATCAAAGGTTGGACCAAGTCCTCATAGACATATGTATGGAAGGAGCTCAATGGAAGATTGACTCCAAAGGCAAGCCGGTTCAACTAAGAAAACTGGACCTCAAGCCTGTAGCTAGAGGATGGTTAGAGTTCATACAATGCTCCATCATCCCCACTAGACACCGATCCGAAGTTACTGTGGATCGGGCCATCATGATTTATAGCATCATGATTGGAGAGGAAGTAGAAGTTCATGAAGTCATCTCCCTTGAACTCTACAAAATAGCCGAAAAGTCCTCCCCCATGGCAAGGCTAGCTTTACCTCATCTTATTCGCCATCTATGTTACTCAACTGGAGCTTTCATAGAAGGAGACATTCCCATTGAGGAAGAGAAGCCCATCACTAAGAAAAGGATGGAGCAAGCAAGAGAGCCCATTCATGGAGCTCAAGAGGCGCAGGAAGCTCATCACCATGAGATCACGGAGATTCCTCAAATGCATTTTCCTCCACAAAACTATTGGGAGAAATTCAACACCTCCCTAGGAGAATTAAGTTCCAACGTGGGACAACTAAGGGTGGAACATCAAGAGCACTCCATCATCCTTCATGAAATTAGAGAAGATCAAAAAGCAATGAGGGAGGAGCAACAAAGACAAGGAAGAGACATAGAAGAGCTCAAGGACATCATTGGTTCCTCAAGAAGAAAACGCCACCATCACTAAGGTGGACTCATTCCTTGTTCTTACATTCTCTATTTTTTGTTTTCTATGTTAAGTGCTTATCCATGTTTGTGTCTTATTACATAATCATTAGTAGTTAGTAACTATGTCTTAAAGTTATGAATGTCCTATGAATCCATCACATCTCTTAAATAAAAAATATTTTAATTCAAAAGAACAAGAAGTACATGAGTTTCGAATTTATCCTTGAACTTAGTTTAATTATATTGATGTGGTGACAATGCTTCTTGTTTTCTGAATGTATGCTTGAACAGTGCATATGTCTTTTGAAGTTGTTGTTTAAGAATGTTAAATATGTTGGCTCTTAAAAGAATGATGATAAGGAGACATGTTATTTGATAATCTGAAAAATCATGAAAATGATTCTTGAAGCAAGAAAAAGCAGCAAAGAACAAAGCTTGCAGAAAAAAAAATAAGCGAAAAAAAATTTAGAAAGAAAAAGAAAAAGCAAGTAGAAAAAGCCAAAAGCTCTTAAAACCAAGAGACAAGAGCAAAAAGCCAGTAACCCTTAAAACCAAAAGGCAAGGGCAAATAAAAAGGATCCCAAGGCTTTGAGCATCAGTGGATAGGAGGGCCTAAGGGAATAAAATCCTGGTCTAAGCGGCTAAACCAAGCTGTCCCTAACCATGTGCTTGTGGCGTGAAGGTGTCAAGTGAAAACTTGAGACTGAGCGGTTAAAGTCAAGGTCCAAAGCAAAAAAAGAGTGTGCTTAAGAACCCTGGACACCTCTAATTGGGAACTTTAGCAAAGCTGAGTCACAATCTGAAAAGGTTCACCCAATTATGTGTCTGTGGCATTTATGTATCCGGTGGTAATACTGGAAAACAAAGTGCTTAGGGCCACGGCCAAGACTCATAAAATAGTTGTGTTCAAGAATCATCATACTGAACTAGGAGAGTCAATAACACTATCTGAACTCTGAGTTCCTATAGAAGCCAATCATTCTGAACTTCAATGGATAAAGTGAGATGCCAAAACTATTCAAGAGGCAAAAAGCTACAAGTCCCGCTCATCTGATTGGAGCTATGTTTCATTGATAGTTTGGAATTTATAGTATATTCTCTTCTTTTTATCCTATTTGATTTTCAGTTGCTTGGGGACAAGCAACAATTTAAGTTTGGTGTTGTGATGAGCGGATAATTTATACGCTTTTTGGCATTGTTTTTAGTATGTTTTTAGTAGAATCTAGTTACTTTTAGGGATGTTTTTATTAGTTTTTATGTTAAATTCACATTTCTGGACTTTACTATGAGTTTGTGTATTTTTCTGTGATTTTAGGTATTTTCTGGCTGAAATCGAGGGACTTGAGCAAAAATCAGATTCAGAGGTTGAAGAAGGACTGCTGATGCTGTTGGATTCTGACCTCCCTGCACTCAAAGTGGATTTTCTGGAACTACAGAACTCAAAATGGCGCGCTTCCAATTGCGTTGGAAAGTAGACATCAGGGGCTTTCCAGCAATATATAATAATTTATACTTTGGCCGAGTTTAGATGACGTAAAAGGGCGTTGAACGCCAGTTCTACGCTGCTGTCTGGAGTTAAACGCCAGAAACACGTCACAAGCCAGAGTTGAACGCCAGAAATACGTTACAAACTGGCGTTCAACTCCAAGAATGACCTCTACACGTGTAACATTCAAGCTCAGCCCAAGCACACACCAAGTGGGCCCCGGAAGTGGATTTATGCAACAATTACTTACTTCTGTAAACCCTACGTTGAAAATAGGACTTTGGAAGATCTTGGATTGTATTTTTGATCCTGTGATCTCGTTTTGGGGGCTGGCCATTCGGCCATGCCTGGACCTTTCACTTATGTATTTTCAACGCTAGAGTTTCTACACTCCATAGATTAAGGTGTGGAGCTTTGCTGTTCCTCAAAGATTAATGCAAAGTACTACTACTTTTCTATTCAATTCAACTTATTTCGCTTCTAAGATATTCATTCACACTTCAACCTGAATGTGATGAACGTGACAATCATCATCATTCCCTATGAACGCGTGCCTGACAACCACTTCCGTTCTACCTGAGATTGAATGAGTATCTCTTGGATCTCTTAATCAGAATCTTCGTGGTATAAGCTAGATTGATGGCGGCATTCATGAGAGTCCGGAAAGTCTAAACCTTGTCTGTGGTATTCTGAGTAGGACTCTGGGATTGAATGACTGTGACGAACTTTAAACTCGCGAGTGCTGGGCGTAGTGACAGACGCAAAAGGAGGGTGAATCCTATTCCAGTATGATCGAGAACCTCAGATGATTTGCCGTGCTGTGACAGAGCATTTGGACCATTTTCATAAGAGGATGGATTGCATCCATTGGCAAGGGTGATGCCTCCAGACGATTAACCATGCAGTGACAGCGCATCGGACCATTTTCCAGAGAGGATAAAAAGTAGCCATTGACAACGGTGATGTCCTTACATAAAGCCAGCCATGGAAAGAAGTAGGATTGATTGGATGAAGACAGCAGGAAAGCAGAGGTTCAGAGGAACGAAAACATCTCTATGCGCTTATCTGAAATTCTCACCAATGATTTACATAAGTATTTCTATCCTTATTTTATTATTTATTTTCGAAAACTCCATAACTATTTTATATCCGCCTGACTGAGATTTACAAGGTGACCATAGCTTGCGTCATACCAACAATCTCCGTGGGATCGACCCTTACTCACGTAAGCTTTATTACTTGGACGACCCAGTGCACTTGCTGGTTAGTTGTATCGAAGTTGTGAATGAAAAACAATTTATTAAGACGTGCGTACAGAGTTTCTTGCGCCGTTACCTGAGATCACAATTTCGTGCACCAACTCTCTTTTTAGATTCTCTTCTGTATTGCTTGGGAGAGTACTAGGAGGGAGTTCAGTAACTCTTTAACTCAGCTGACCCACTTGTACCTCCAAATTTCTAATGGAGGACCTTGCTTCAGTCATGAAGTTGAGAGTGGTCTTAGATAGATCAGAAACTACAGTTGCTAAGTTAGAGTGGCTCTACTTAGAATTCTCTGTCTATTGCTGAGAAGATGATGGAAAAGGTTTGCTATTGCCAAACCTGTTTCTTCCACCATTATTATTATTGAAGCCTTGATTAGGCTTCTATTGATCCTTCCATGAGAGATTAGGATGATTCCTCCATGAAGGATTGTAAGTGTTTCTATAGGATTCTCCCATGTAATTCACCTCCTCCATTGCAGGATTCTCAGGGTCATAAGCTTCTTCTTCAGAGGAAGCTTCCTTAGTACTGCCTGATGCAGCTTGCATTCCAGACAGACTCTGAGAAATCATATTGACTTGCTGAGTCAATTTTGTTCTGAGCCAATATGACATTCAGAGTATCACTCTCCAGAACTCTTTTCTTCTGAGTTATCCCATTATTCACAGGATTCTTTTTAGAAGTATACATGAACTGGTTATTTGTAACTATTTTAGTGAGTTCCTGGGCTTCTGCAGTCGTCTTCTTCAGATGAAGAGATCCACTAGCAGAGTGATCCAATGACATCTTAGACAGTTCAGACAGACCATCATATAATATACATATGATGCTCCATTCTGAAAACATGTCAGAAGGACACCTTTTGATCAATTGCTTGTATCTTTCCCAAGCATCATAGAGGGATTCACCTTCCTTCTGTCTGAAGGTTTGGACTTTCACTCTAGGCTTACTCAACTTTTGAGGTGGAAAGAATTTGGCCAAGAAAGCATTGACCAACTTTTCCCAAGAGTTTAGGCTATCTTTAGGTTGTGAGTCCAACCATGTCCTAGCTCTGTCTCTTACAGCAAAGGGAAAAAGCATAAGTCTGTAGACCTCAAGATTAACCCTATTGGTCTTAATAGTGTCACAGATTTGCAAGAATTCAGCTAAGAACTGATGAGGATCTTCCAATGGAAGTCCATGAAACTTGTAATTCTGCTGCATCAGAGAAACTAATTGAGGCTTGAGCTCAAAGTTGTTTGCTCCAATTGCAGGAATTGAGATGCTCCTTCCACAGAAGTCAGAAGAGGGTGTAATAAAGTCACCAAGTATCTTCCTTGCATCTCTACCATTGTTGTTGGGTTTGGACATCTCTTCTTCTTTTACGAAAAATTCTGTCAAGTTTTCTCCAGAGTGTTGTGCTTTAGCTTCTTTTAGCTTCCTCTTTAGAGTCCTTTCAGGTTCCAGATCAGCTTCAATAAGAATGTTCTTATCCTTTCTCCTGCTCTTATGAAAAAGAAGAGAACAGAGAAGAATAGGAATTCTCTATGTCACAATATAGAGATTCCTTTATGTGAGTAGAAGAATAGAAGAGTAGAATGAAGAAGGGCGGAGATGAAGAATTCGAACACAGAGAGGGAGAGAGGGTTCGAATTATAAGAAGAAGAGAAGTGTTAGTAAATAAATAATTAAATAGAAAGAGATGAGAGAGAGAAAATTCGAATTTTAAATTAAAATAAAAGAAAAATATTTTTGTTTTTATTTTAATTATTAGTTATAATTCGAAATTTAAGATAGAAAATAAATTAAAATTAGAAAAAATTTTTTGAAAAAGTGGTTAGTGATTTTCGAAAATTGGAGAGAGAAAAGTAATTAGGTGGTTTTAAAAAAGATATGATTGAAATAGAAAACTTTTAAAATCAAACAAAAAGTTAAGTAGTTAATTGAAAAAGATTTGAAAATCAATTTTGAAAAGATAAGAAGTTGGAAAAGATTTTGAAATTAAGTTTTGAAAAAGATATGATTGAAAAAAGATTTGAAAAGGAAATTAAAAAGATTTGATTTTGAAAATTAAAGTTGATTACTTGACTAACAAGAAACTAAAAGATATGATTTTAGAATTTAAAGATTGATCCTTTCTTAATAGGCAAGTAACAACTTGAAATTTTTGAATCAAAACATTAAATGTTAGCATTAATTTCGAAAATATGAAATAAAAATAAGAAAAAGATTTTGAAAATCAAATTTTTAGAATTTTCGAAAATATTGAAAAAAATAAAAAAGATTTGATTTTTGAAAAAGATTTTAAAAATATGGAATTTTTAAATTGAAAATTTGACTTGACTAATAAGAAACAATTAAATTTTAAAACTTTACGACTAAATCAATCTAAAATTTCGAAAATTATGAGCAAAATAAGGGAAAGATATTTTTTTATTTTTGAATTTTTAATGAGGAGAGAGAAAAACAAAAAAATGATGTAAAACACAAGAAATTAAGATCAAAACTAATAATGCATGCAAGAACACTTTGAAGATCATGATGAACATCAAGAACTTATTTTTGAAAATTTTTAAGAAAAAAAAACATGCAAGACACCAAACTTAAAAATTTTTAAACTTTAGACACTAATAATTCAAGAATGCATATGAAAAACAAGAAAAGACACCAAACAAGAAAATGCAAAGATCAAATAAAGAAATTCATCAAGAACAACTTGAAGATCATGAAGAACAATTCCATGCATGGATTTTCGAAAACTTTAAAGAAAATTAAAAATATGCAATTGACACCAAACTTAAAATTTGACACTAGACTCAAACAAAAAACATAAATTTTTGGTTTTTATGGTTTTATTAATTTTTTTGTATTTTTCGAAAGTTATCTGGAAAAAAGAAAAATAAGGATTTCAAAATTTTATAAGAATTCCAAGAATCATGCAATATTAGTCTAAACCTTTAGTCTAAAAAGATTAGACATGGCTAGCCAAGCTTCAGCAGGATATTACATACAACAGCTAAATTGATGAGAAAGACAAAGAAGCTCTTCTAAGGATAAGTGAAACATCGGTCCAAAAGATTAGACATGGCTTAACAGCCAGCCAGGATTCAACATATCTCATGAAACTCTAGAATTCATTCTTAAAAATTCTGAAGAACATATATTTTTATTATTATTAAAATTTTTTTTGAAATTTTTTCGAAAATAAAAAGAATAAAAACAAAAAGCTTAAAATTAAAATAAAATTACCTAACCTGAGCAACAAGATGAACCGTCAGTTGTCCAAACTCGAACAATCCTCGGCAACGGCTCCAAAAACTTTGTGCACAAAATTGTGATCTCAACTGCGCCAACAACTTGGTACGCACGATCGTAATCTCAACTATTTTTCACAACTCCGCACAACTAACCAGCAAGTACATTGGGTCATCCAAGTAATAAACCTTACGTGAGTAAGGGTCGATTGATAAACCCCGATTTTGTGATTTATCTTGTGCTTATTTTGGGGGATTTTGTCACTTTTTCTCGCATTTATTCAATGAAATAGCATGGTTTTGTAATTCTCCCTTGAATTTTGCTTAAGTGTAAAAACATGCTTTTTAGGCCCTAAATTGGTGATTTTAATTCACTTTAATTCCATTCTATGCTTTGATGTGTTTGATGAGTGATTTCAGGTCCGTAAGGCAAGTATTGGATGGAAGAAATGAGGAGAAAAGCATACAAAAAGGGAGAATGCATGGAGAAACAAAGATTGGAAATGCACCAAAGGACGCGCACGCGCACCAGTCACGCACGCGCAAAAGTGATTTCGCCTATGGACGCGCTCGCATACATGCCGCGTCTGCGCGGGTTGAGAATTTGCCAGCGACGCACGCGTGCACATGGCGCGTACGCGCCGATACTCTCACGTGGCCCACTTGAAGGCTGCTGGGGGCGATTTCTGAGCTGTCCAGGCCCAAATCCAACTTGTTTCTGAGTGTATTTCATGCAGAATTGAAGTCCAAGCAAAGGGGGAGCAATTAGTTTAGCCAACATGAGCCTTTAGTTAGTTTTCTAGAGAGAGAAGCTCCCTCTTCTCTCTAGAATTAGGTTAGGATTAGGTTAGAATATTTTAATTTCATGTTCAATTACTTAATCTCATCTTGTTTCTTCCATAATTTCTCATTTGTACACCTTGATCCTCTTAGTTTTTATGCTAGTTTCTTAATTTGCTCTCGTTTGTGATGATGACTCATGTTGGATTTATTCACATTTAATGCAATTTTGATGTTGATGTTTCTTTAATTGATGAATTGAGTTGTGACCTCACTTTTCTTGCAATTAATAGTGGTAGATTTTAGTATCTTTGCAATTTATGATGTCAACTTTTATTGCACTCTAAGTGTTCGATGAAATGCTATCTTTAGTTCTTGAGTAGTTTTATCAACTCTTGGTCTAGGCAAAGGGACTCGAGTGATCTTGAGTTTTTGGATACAATGGATTTGGTAGTTTGAGAACCCCGTGTGATCAATTTGAAGCTCATTGACGCTAATCCACTACTAAGCCAATTGATAGGGAGGTTAGGACTTATGGGTGGATGTGATTAGGCCTATTTGACATACTTCCAGTCTAGGAGTAAATGTTACGTACTTAAGGCTTCGAGAAGTAGACTTAATGGGTTGGCCTCTCATAATTGTCAATAATTGGTGTTAACTAGGATTGTGATCTCAAGTATCCAAGTCTTAGCCAAGATTTATTTATTTTGCTTTCTTTACTTACTTGCTCAATTTACTTTCTTGGCATCTCATAAACAAAACCCCCTTTTTACCCCATCATAGCCAATACGCATGCACTCCATTGGTTCCTAGGGAGACGACCCGGAGTCCAAATACTCTGGTTAATTCTTATTGGGGTTTGTACTTGTAACGAAACCACAATTTTAATTTGATGCGAGAGTTGTTTGTTGGTTTGGAGCTATGCTTACAACAAAATTCTTCTTTCTATAAGAGAAATTGCTTACCGACAAAGAATTCGCTTATCAAATTAATGGCGCCGTTGCCGGGAACCCAATGGTGCTATATTATTGGCTATTGTACATATTGTGAATAGCTTGAACTTTGGTTTGTTTGCCAGTTTTTACTAGTTAGGATTTTATCTTCTTTATTTCTTATTGCCCTTTTGTCTTTATTTTCTATTTCATTATGAATTCTCATCCTTTTTGGCTATGAGTGTAGTTCAAACTATGTTGTAGAAAATGGAAGCTCCAATGAGGATATGCAATCAGGGATTTGGGAATCAAGGATGGGAGGAACCTCAAGCTTATGAACAACCTTCATGGCAACAACCTCCTACGAACTCCTATGGGTATAATTCTGATCCTAACGTACGCCAGTCCAATGTGTGTGATGACCCTTGTTGTGGTTGTCAACCACAATCGTCATATGCATGTGACCCCATTCCTCAATATAGCCACACATCATACTCACAAGCCTCACACCACCATTCCACTCTACATGACCATAACTCATGCATACCATATCAACCACCGTTCGAATCACATATGGAACGACCACCATCCCAATACCAATGTCCCCAAGAACCACAATTCCCACATACACCACCTCAAGAACTCCACCAACATGAACCACCTTCCGATTACAACAATCTTCCCTTAACCGAGGAACCCTCTCTTCCACCACCACCTCCCGACGAAGCTTTCATATCAGAACTGAGAGACCTTGAATCTTGCATCTTAAGGCGGCAAGAGGAGGATGAAACCAAGTTTAAGGAGCTAAGAGTAAAGATAGCTAGCATGGTAGAAGCCGTGAATCACTTAACGTCTCACCTAAGTTCATGCACTTTAAGTACCCCATTGTTGAATGTGGAGAAACAATCAAAGAGCTTAGTGAGAGTATGAACTTAAAGCTCCATGGTGAGGAAGGAGAATTGAAGCAAGAAGGATGACAAGGGGAGAAGATAGAGATTAGCAAACAAAAGGAAGTAGTGGATGGATGTTTGGGATACGTTGAGCACATAAAGGAATCTCGAATTGAAGAACCCTCTTCCAAGAAGCTTGAAGGGGATGTCGAAGAAAAGAGTAATGTTGCAGAAGTAAATAGAGAGTCGAAGGAAGTTGATCAAGAAGTAGGTTCCATCATTAGTGATTTTTTACCCATGTTGATCAACCCCCTTGACGATCTTGTTGAACCCTTCCCCAGTGGATTAGAAAGCAAGGTTGAGGAAGACCTGAAACCTCCAAGGCCTACTGAAGATGAAGAACTGGGAGAAGTATTCCAAGCAACAAGCGCTCCTATCTATGATGATTTCGAATCAACATATGAACCGTCCGAGTTTGAAGAGTCCTTCCCCAAAATGTCTAGATTCGATGATGAGGTAGATTTTACTTTACCTCCTATCTATGACGAGAGTGATAGGGAAGAAATAGAAGAAATTAGTAAAGAAGGATGTGAACTTGAGGAAGCTCGGCATGAGGAGGAACTTGAAGAACCTCGCCAAGTAGTGAAAACCTTTAGAAGAGGATGGACAGGAGTAGAGCATGCTTTATCAAGATCTTTGGGAACTCCCCCACCTAGTTCGTTATCCAATCCTCCGCTTGAGTGGGTAAAACTTCTAACTCTCGGCTTCACTATCCCACTTGAGTATGGTTTGCTTGAAATGGATGGCCAACTTAGGGTGCTTTGTGGAATTAAGCGAAAGAGGAGGATGTTTGGTGGTTGGCGTTCTAAATCTAGGCTCATTATGGTGGGAAGCTCGAAATTGGAGAGCATGGGTTGGTGTAATGCTCGATTAATTAGGTCTAGGAGAGTAGTTTGGTGCTTCCATGAGAATTTTGTTTTCTCGTCGCCCGAACAAAGTCAAGGCAATCAACTACAAGATGTGTGCGAGGACAAGATATGGGATCCTGGATTATCTTACGATAGTCAATCTCGGGAGCTCACGTCTTGGAAAGGACCTCACCAAAGCTTAATGAAGAAGGTTGGAACTTCTGACAACCAATTGAAGGACAAGCACTCTTGGAGGTTGAAGGATGGATACAAGTACAAGCCACCTTGACAAGGAGCCTCCCAATGTCCAACTTAAGGACTTAAACTAAAAGTGCTTGGTGGGAGACACCCCACCATGGTAAACTCTTTCCATTCTCTTGTAGATATAATGAATGAATGAATTGGGTTCCATTGTATATAGTTTCTTTACTTCTTGGTATATTTCCATTTGCTTGCTAAGGTGTTTATACATTCTATGCCTTAATAACGGATAAATCTTTGAATTGAGTTTTTGCTTGAATTGCAAGTTTTCTCAAGTTATTTGAAGAATCCCCTATGATTCAAAATACGCTTAATCTTGCATCTTAGCTAGTTTAGAGTTTCAGAGAAGAATGGGAAAGTTATGAGCTCTTTTTGACGCTCATTAAAAAAAAACCAACCTACGCGCAAGCGCAAGGCGCGCGCGCGCGTAGGATGCTCGTTTCGACTAGCTGGGCCAAGGACCAGAGAGTTGTGCCACTTTTGGGCTAACTCTGTGTCTCAATCCACGCGGACGCACGCTGTACGTGTCCGCGCCACTCCCTGTTTCTTCATACACGCGTTAGCGTACTTCACGCCTCCACGCCCATTCCATAAGCTCATACCATCCACGCGAACACGCACGGTGCGCGCCCACGTCGATGCGTTTTAGCATCACCCAGGCCAAAGGACCCGAGAGTTGTGCCAACTCTGGGCCTCTTTTGTGCCTCTGGCCCAGCATACCCGCGCGAATGCGCACTGTACGCGTCCGCGCCAACTATTAACTCGTCCATATACGCGTAGGCGCGTATGGCGCCTTCGCGCCATGTCCCTATTTCTATCACCCACGTGGATGCGCACGGTGCACGCTCGCATGGATTTAAAAACCCAATTTAACCAGAGACGCAAAGCCCTAGCGCATTCGCGCAACACACCTTTCGTCCCCAACGTTCCATTTCTTTTCCACCACCACCTCCCTCCTCTGTTCAGCAACCAGCGGCTGCCCTCTGGCGAGCGACCACGACCATCGCCGCCATCACCGCGCAACCTCCACTCTCTCACTCTCTCTCACTCCACTCGACCCCTCTCTGCCTCAGCTCCCTCTCTCGAGGCCAGCCTCAACGCCGCCTCAGTGCCACCGCGACCACCATTGTCGCCGGTACGAGCTCCACAGCCACGCCAAACCACCACTCCACTTCGCCTTCATTTCATTTACCCCGTTTAGTTTATGCACCCCAGGTTTCTGTTTCCCTGTTCTACTTCTTTTTACTGCTTATTGTAATTCCATTAGTGTAGTTAGAATTAGTTTAGTTAGTTAGTTTAGTTTGATTTAGGTGGTTAGCGAATCTGGGCTAAGTAGTGGATTCAGGCATTGTTTGAATTTCTGTTGCTGTGCGAAATTGCTCTGTTTTGCTGCTGATGAGCGGATAATTTATACGCTTTTTGGCATTGTTTTTAGTATGTTTTTAGTAGAATCTAGTTACTTTTAGGGATGTTTTCATTAGTTTTTATGTTAAATTCACATTTCTGGACTTTACTATGAGTTTGTGTGTTTTTCTGTGATTTCAGGTATTTTCTGGCTGAAATTGAGGGACTTGAGCAAAAATCAGATTCAGAGGTTGAAGAAGGACCGCTGATGCTGTTGGATTCTGACCTCCCTGCACTCAAAGTGGATTTTCTGGAGCTACGGAACTCGAAATGGCGCGCTTCCAATTGCGTTGGAAAGTAGACATCCAGGGCTTTCCAGAAATGTATAATAGTCCATACTTGGCCCAGGTTTAGACGACGCAAACTGGCGTTCAACGCCAGCTCTCTGCCCAATTCTGGAGTTCAGCGCCAGAAATGGATCAAAAACCAGAGTTGAACGCCAGAAATGGATCAAAACCTGGCGTTCAACTCCACAAATGGCCTCTGCACGTGGAAAGTTAAAGCTCAGCCCAAGCACACACCAAGTGGGCCCCGGAAGTGGATTTATGCATCAATTACTTACTTTTGTAAACCCTAGTAGCTAGTTTATTATAAATAGGACATTTCACTATTATCTTTGGAACCATCTTTGAATCTTTTGATCATTTTTAGATCTCTAGACCTCCATGGGAGGCTGGCCATTCGGCCATGCTTACCCTCTATTCACTTATGTATTTTCAAAGGTAGAGTTTCTACACTCTATAGATTAAGGTGTGGAGCTCTGCTGTTCCTCAAAGATTAATGCAAAGTACTACTGTTTTCTATTCAATTCATCTTATTTCAATTCTAAGATATTCATTCACACTTCAATCTGAATGTGATGAACGTGACAATCATCATCATTCCTTATGAACGCGTGCCTGACAACCACTTCCGTTCTACCTTCGACTGAATGAGTATCTCTTAGATCTCTTAATCAGAATCTTCGTGGTGTAAGCTAGAATGATGGCGGCATTCAAGAGAATCCGGAAGGTCTAAACCTTGTCTGTGGTATTCCGAGTAGGATTCAATGATTGAATGACTGTGATGAGCTTCAAACTCGCGATTGCTGGGCGTAGTGACAGACGCAAAAGGATAGTAAATCCTATTCCAGCATGATCGAGAACCGACAGATGAATAGCCGTGCCGTGACAGGGTGCGTTGATCATTTTCACTGAGAGGATAAGATGAAACCATTGACAAGGGTGATGCCTCCAGACGATTAGCCGTGCCGTGACAGGGCATTTGGATCATTTTCCCGAGAGAAGACCGAAAGTAGCCATTGACAATGGTGATGTATCACATAAAGCCAGCCATGGAAAGGAGTAAGACTGATTGGATGAAGATAGCAGGAAAGCAGAGGTTCAGAGGAACGAAAGCATCTCTATTCGCTTATCTGAAATTCTCACCAGTGATTTACATAAGTATTTCTATCCCTATTTTATTAATTATTTTCGAAAACCCCATTACTATTTTATATCCGCCTGACTGAGATTTACAAGGTGACCATAGCTTGCTTCATACCAACAATCTCTGTGGGATTCGACCCTTACTCACGTAAGGTATTACTTGGACGACCCAGTGCACTTGCTAGTTAGTTGTGCGAAGTTGTGAACCATGGTATTGGCATCATGTTTTTGGCGCTATTACCAGGAAAAGAAAGAGCGATGAATTTTACATAATCAAAGTGTAGTCACAATTTCTGCGCACCAAGTTTTTGGCGCCGTTGCCGGGGATTGTTCGAGTTTGGACAACTGACGGTTCATCTTGTTGCTCAGATTAGGTAATTTTCTTTTTGTTTTCTTTTCAAAAATTTTTCAAAAATATTTCAAATTTTCTCACATGTTTTCGAAAAAAAAATGTCTTCAAAAATATATTTTTCTTCAGAATTTTTAAGAATGAATTCTAGTGTTTCATGAAGCATGTGAAGCCTGGCTGGCTGTAAAGCCATGTCTAAATTCATTTGGACTGAGGCTTGCAATTTGTTATCAAGAGCAAGCTAGTTGTTGCTAATCCACCTGCTGCTGTTCCTGATTTACATGCTGAAGCTTGGCTGGCCATTGCCCATGTCTAGTGTTTTGGACCGGAGCTTTCATTGAAAGCTTGACTGGCTAGTGAGTCATGTCTAATTCCTGGACTGAAGCTTTAGACTAACATGGCAAGATTCCTGGAATTCATAATAAAAATTTTGGAATCCTTATTTTCCTTTTTCAATTAATTTCGAAAAATCTAAAAAAAAATTAGAAAATCATAAAAATCAAAAATATTTTTCTGTTTCTTGTTTGAGTCTTAAGTCATGTTATAAGTTGTGTCAATTGCATGTGCATCTTGCATTTTTCGAAAATTCATGCATTCATAGTGTTCTCCATGATCTTCAAGTTGTTCTTGGTAAGTCTTCTTGTTTGATCTTTGCATTTGCATGTTTTGTTTCTTTTCTTGTTTCTCATATGCATTCTTGAATTCTTAGTGGCTAAGCATTAAAGAATTCTAAGTTTGATGTCTTGCATGTTTTCTTTGCATTAAAAATTTTTCAAAATTATGTTCTTGATGTTCATCATGATCTTCATAGTGTTCTTGGTGTTCATCTTGACATTCATAGCATTCTTGCATGCATCACATGTTTTGATCTAAAAATTTCATGCATTGCATCATTTTACTTGTTTTTCTCTCTCATCATAAAAATTCAAAAATAAAAAAAAAATATCTTCCCCTTTTTCTCTCATCAAATTCGAAAATTTGGATTGACTTTTTCAAAAATTTTAAAAATCAAGTTGTTTCTTATTAGTCAAATCAAATTTTCAATTTGAAAATCTTATCCTTTTCAAAATCTTTTTCAAAAATCAAATCTTTTTCAAATTTCTTAGTTATTTTCGAAAATTCCAAAAATATTTTTCAAAAATCTTTTCCTTATTTTTATATCAAATTTTCGAAATTAACAATAACAATTAATGTTTTGATTCAAAAATTTCAAGTTTGTTACTTGCTTGTTAAGAAAGATTCAAACTTTAAGTTCTAGAATCATATCTTGTGATTTCTTGTGAATCAAGTCATTAATTGTGATTTTAAAAATCAAATCTTTTTCAAAAACTAATTTCAATCATATCTTTTCAAAAATATCTTCTTATCTTACCTTTTTCAAAAAAAAAAAGTGATTTCAAAAATATCTTTTCTAACTTCCTAACTTCTTATTTTTTCAAAATTTGTTTCAACTAACTAACTAACTTTTTGTTTGTTTCTTATCTTTTTCAAAACTACCTAACTAACTCTCTCTCTCTCTCTCATTTTCGAAAATATCTTCCCCCTTTTTCAAAAATTTCTTTTTTATTATTTTAATTTTTTATTTTTATTTTCGAAAAACCACTAACCTTTTTCAAAAACTATTTTCAAAAATCAACTAACTCTTTTTCAAAAATTATTTTCGAAATTTTCCCTCTCTCATCTTATTCTATTTATTTATTCATCTACTAACATCTCTCCCTCACCCACCAAAAATCCGAACCCTCTCTCTCTCTTTCTGAGTTCAGATTTTTCTCTTCTTCTTTTCTTCTACTAACAATAAGGAACCTCTTTACTGTGACATAGAGGATTCCTCTTCTTTTCTTTTTTTCTCTCCTCTTTCTTATGAGCAGGGACATAGAAAAAGGCATTCTTGTTGAAGCTAATCCAGAACCTGAAAGGACTCTGAAGAGGAAATTAAGAGAAATTAAATTACAACAATCCAGAGACAACTTGATTGAAAATTTCGAACAAGTAAAGGAGATGGCAGCCGAACCCAACAACAATGCAAGGAGAATGCTTGGTGACTTTACTGCACCAAATTCTAATTTACATGGAAGAAGCATCTCCATTCCTGCCATTGGAGCAAACAAATTTGAGCTGAAACCTCAATTAGTTTCTCTGATGCAGCAAAACTGTAAGTTTCATGGACTTCCATCTGAAGATCCTTTTCAGTTCTTAACTGAATTCTTGCAGATATGTGATACTGTTAAGACTAATGGAGTAGATCCTAAAGTCTATAGGGTCATGCTTTTCCCTTTTGCTGTAAGAGACAGAGCTAGAGTATGATTGGACTCTCAACCTAAGGATAGCCTGAACTCTTGGGATAAGCTGGTCAAGGCTTTCCTAGCCAAGTTCTTTCCTCCTCAAAAGCCGAGCAAGCTTAGAGTGGATGTTCAAACCTTCAAACAGAAAGAAGGTGAATCCCTCTATGAAGCTTGGGAGAGATACAAAGGACTGACCAAAAAGTGTCCTTCTGACATGCTTTCAGAATGGACCATCCTGGATATATTCTATGATGGTCTGTCTGAGTTATCTAAGATGTCATTGGATACCTCTGCAGGTGGATCCATTCACCTAAAGAAAACGCCTGCAGAAGCTCAAGAACTCATTGACATGGTTGCAAATAACCAGTTCATGTACTCTTCTGAAAGGAATTCTGTGAATAATGGGACGCCTATGAAGAAGGGAGTTCTTGAAATTGATACTCTGAATGCCATATTGGCTCAGAACAAAATATTGACTCAGCAAGTCAATATGATTTCTCAGAGTCTGAATGGAATGCAAGCTGCATCCAACAGTACTCAAGAGGCTTCTTATGCAGAAGAAGCTTATGATCCTAAAAACCCTGCAATGGTAGAGGTGAATTACTTAGGTGAACCTTTTGGAAACACCTATAACCCATCATGGAGAAATCATCCAAATTTCTCATGGAAGGATCAAAAGCCTCAACAAGGCTTTAGTAATGGTGGAAGAAACAGGTTTAACAATAATAAACCTTTTCCATCATCCACTCAGCAACAGACAGAGAACTCTGAACAAAATACTTCTAAATTAGCAAACTTAGTCTCTGATCTATCTAAGGCCACTGTAAGTTTCATGAATGAAACAAGGTCTTCCATTAGAAATTTGGAAGCACAAGTGGGCCAGCTCAGTAAAAGGATCACTGAAATCCCTCCCAGTACTCTCCCAAGCAATACAGAAGAGAATCCAAAAGGAGAGTGCAAGGCCATTGACATAAGCAAAATGGCCGAACCCAAAGAGGGAGAGGAGGACGTGAATCCCAAGGAGGAAGACCTCCTGGGACGTCCAGTGATCAATAAGGAGCTTCCCTCTGAGGAACCAAGGGACTCTGAGGCTCATCTAGAGACCATAGAGATTCCATTGAACCTCCTTATGCCATTCATGAGCTCTGATGAGTATTCATCTTCTGAAGAAAATGAGGATGTTACTGAAGAGCAAACTGCCAAGTTTCTTGGTGCAATCATGAAGCTGAATGCCAAATTATTTGGTATTGAAACTTGGGAAGATGAACATCCCTTGTTCACCAATGAACTAAGTGATCTGGATCAACTGACATTGCCTCAGAAGAGACAGGATCCTGGAAAGTTCATAATACCTTGTACCATAGGCACCATGATCTTTAAGGCTCTGTGTGACCTCGGTTCAGGAATAAACCTCATGCCACTCTCTGTAATAGAGAAACTGGGAATCTATGGGGTGCAAGCTGCTAAAATCTCATTAGAGATAGCAGACAATTCAAGAAAATAGGCTTATGGACAAGTAGAGGACGTGTTAGTAAAGGTTGAAGGCCTTTACATCCCTGCTGATTTCATAGTCCTGGATACTGGAAAGGAAGAGGATGAATCCATCATCCTAGGAAGACCTTTCCTGGCCACAGCAAGAGCTGTGATTGATGTGGACAGAGGAGAATTGATCCTTCAAGTAAATGAGGACAACCTTGTGTTTACAACTCAAGGATCTCTCTCTGCATCCATGGAGAGGAAGCATAAAAAGCTTCTCTCAAAGCAGAGTCAACCAAAGCCCCCACAGTCAAACTCTAAGTTTGGTGTTGGGAGGCCACAACCAAACTCTAAGTTTGGTGTTGAACTCCCATATCCAAACTCTAAGTTTGGTGTTGGAGAGTCTCAACAATGCTCTGAACATTTATGAGGCTCTATGAGAGCCCACTGTCAAGCTATTGACATTAAAGAAGCGCTTGTTGGGAGGCAACCCAATTTTTATTTATCTAACAATATTTTTCTTAGTTATATGTCTTTATAGTTCATGATCATGTGGATTCACAAAATGAATATAAAAATTGAAAACGGAATAAAATACAGTAGAAGAAAAATCACACCCCGGAGGAGCATCTGCCTGGCGTTCAACGCCAGAACAGAGCATGGTTCTGGCGTTCAACGCCAGAAATGGCCAACAAATGGGCGTTGAACGCCCAAAATGGGCACCAACCTGGCGCTGAACGCCCAGAGTTGTGTGCAAGGGCATTTTACATGCCTAATGGGTGCAGGGATGTAAATCCTTGACACCTCCGGATCTGTGGACCCCACAGGATCATCTCAGGATCTGTGGACCCCACAGGATCCCCACCTACCTCCACTCACTTCTTCTCACCCCTCTTTCACACAATCCCATAAACACTCTTCCCCAAACCTCTTCACCAATCACCTCAATCTCTCTTCCCCATCACCTCTTCACCACTCACATCCATCCACTCTTCCCCATAAACCTACCTCATAAACTCCACCTACCTTCAAAATTCAAAACCAATTTCCCACCCAAACCCACCCATATGGCCGAAACCTTCCCCCACCTCCCTCCCCTATATATAGCCCTCCATTCTTCCTCATTTTCACGCAACACAACCCTCTCCTCTCTACTTGGCCGAAACACATTTCACCCCTCTTCTCCATATTTTCTTCTTCTTCTTCATCTATTCTTTCTTTTATTGCTCGAGGGCGAGCAATATTCTAAGTTTGGTGTGGTAAAAGCATAAGCTTTTTGTTTTTCCATTACCATTAATGGCACCTAAGACCGGAGAATCCTCTAGAAAGGGAAAAGGGAAGACAAAAACTTCCACCTCCGAGTCATGGGAGATGGAAAGGTTCATCTCCAAAGCCCATCAAGACCACTTCTATGATGTTGTGGCCAAGAAGAAGGTGATCCCTGAGGTCCCTTTCAAACTCAAAAGAAATGAGTATCCGGAAATCCGACATGAAATTCAAAGAAGAGGTTGGGAAGTTCTAACAAATCCCATCCAACAAGTCGGCATCCTAATGGTTCAAGAGTTCTATGCCAATGCATGGATCACCAAGAACCATGATCAAAGTAAGAACCCGGATCCAAAGAACTATGTTACAATGGTTCGGGGGAAATACTTAGATTTTAGTCCGGAAAATGTGAGGTTGGCGTTTAACTTGCCTATGATGCAAGGAGATGCACGCCCCTACACTAGAAGGGTCAACTTTAATCAAAGGTTGGACTAAGTCCTTATGGACATATGTGTGGAAGGAGCTCAATGGAAGATTGACTCCAAAGGCAAGCCGGTTCAACTAAGAAGTTTATACCTCAAGCCTGTGGCTAGAGGATGGTTGGAGTTCATTCAATGCTCAATCATTCCCACTAGCAACCGATCTGAAGTTACTGTGAATCGGGCCATCATGATTCATAGCATCATGATTGGAGAGAAAATAGAAGTTCATGAAGTCATCTCTAATGAACTCTACAAAATAGCCGAAAAGTCATCCCCCATGGCAAGGCTAGCTTTTCCTCATCTTATCTGCCATCTATGTTACTCGGCTGGAGCTTTCATAGAAGGAGACATTCCTATTAAGGAAGAGAAGCCCATTACTAATAAAAAGATGGAGCAAGCAAGAGAGCCCATTCATGGAGCTCAAGAGGCACAGGAAGCTCATCACCATGAGATCCCGGAGATGCCTCAAATGCATTTTCCTCCACAAAACTATTGGAAGCAAATCAACACCTCCCTAGGAGAATTAAGTGCTAACATGGGACAATTAAGGGTGGAACATCAAGAGCACTCCATCATGCTCCATGAAATAAGAGAAGATCAAAAAGCAATGAGGGAGGAGAAACAAAGACAAGGAAGAGACATAGAAGAGCTCAAGGACATCATTGGTTCCTCAAGAAAGAAACGCCACCATCACTAAGATGGATTCATTCCTTGTTCTTATTTCTTCTGTTTTTTGTTTTCTATGTTATGTGCTTATCTATGTTTGTGTCTTTATTACATGATCATTAGTAGTTAGTAACTATGTCTTAAAGTTATGAATGTCCTATGAATCCATCACCTCTCTTAAATGAAAAATGTTTTAAATCAAAAGAACAAGAAGTACATGAGTTTCGAATTTATCCTTGAACTTAGTTTAATTATATTGATGTGGTGACAATGCTTCTTGTTTTCTGAATGAATGCTTGAACAGTGCATATGTCTTTTGAAGTTGTTGTTTAAGAATGTTAAATATGTTGGCTCTTGAAAGAATGATGACAAGGAGACATGTTATTTGATAATCTGAAAAATCATAAAAATGATTCTTGAAGCAAGAAAAAGCAGCAAAGAACAAAGTTTGCAGAAAAAAAAAGAGAAAAAAAAAATAGGCGAAAAAAAAATATAGAAAGAAAAAGAAAAAGCAAGCAGAAAAAGTCAGTAACCCTTAAAACCAAAAGGCAAGGGCAAATAAAAAGGATCCCATGGCTTTGAGCATCAGTGGATAGGAGGGCCTAAAGGAATAAAATCCTGGCCTAAGCGGCTAAACCAAGCTGTCCCTAACCATGTGCTTGTAGCGTGTAGGTGTCAAGTGAAAACTTGAGACTGAGCGGTTAAAGTCAAGGTCCAAAGCAAAAGAAGAGTGTGCTTAAGAACCCTGGACATCTCTAATTGGGGACTTTAGCAAAGCTGAGTCACAATCTGAAAAGGTTCACCCAATTATGTGTCTGTGGCATTTATGTATCCGGTGGTAATACTGGAAAACAAAGTGCTTAGGGCCAAGGCCAAGATTCATAAAAAAGCTGTGTTCAAGAATCATCATACTGAACTAGGAGAATCAATAACACTATCTGAACTCTGAGTTCCTATAGATGCCAATCATTCTGAACTTCAATGGATAAAGTGAGATGCCAAAACTATTCAAGAGGCAAAAAGCTATAAGTCCCGCTCATATGATTGAAGCACTGTTTCATTGATAGTTTGGAATTTATAGTATATTCTCTTCTTTTTATCCTATTTTATTTTCAGTTGCTTGGGGACAAGCAACAATTTAAGTTTGGTGTTGTGATGAGCGGATAATTTATACGCTTTTTGGCATTGTTTTTAGTATGCTTTTAGTAGAATCTAGTTACTTTTAGGGATGTTTTCATTAGTTTTTATGTTAAATTCACATTTCTGGACTTTACTATGAGTTTGTGTGTTTTTCTGTGATTTCAGGTATTTTCTGGCTGAAATTGAGGGACTTGAGCAAAAATCAGATTCAGAGGTTGAAGAAGGACCGCTGATGCTGTTGGATTCTGACCTCCCTGCACTCAAAGTGGATTTTCTGGAGCTACAGAACTCGAAATGGTGCGCTTCCAATTGCTTTGAAAAGTATACATCCAGGGCTTTCCAGCAATGTATAATAGTCCATACTTTGCCCAAGTTTAGACGACGCAAACTGGCGTTCAACGCCAGCTCTCTGCCCAATTCTGGAGTTCAGCGCCAGAAATGGATCAAAAACCAGAGTTGAACGCCAGAAATGGATCAAAACCTGGCGTTCAACTCCACAAATGGGCTCTGCACGTGGAAAGTTAAAGCTCAGCCCAAGCACACACCAAGTGGGCCCCGGAAGTGGATTTATGCATCAATTACTTACTTCTGTAAACCCTAGTAGCTAGTTTATTATAAATAGGACATTTCACTATTATCTTTGGAATCATCTTTGAATCTTTTGATCATTTTTAGATCTCTAGACCTCCATGGGAGGCTGGCCATTCGGCCATGCTTACCCTCTATTCATTTATGTATTTTCAACGGTAGAGTTTCTACACTCCATAGATTAAGGTGTGGAGCTCTGCTGTTCCTCAAAGATTAATGCAAAGTACTACTGTTTTCTATTCAATTCATCTTATTTCCCTTCTAAGATATTCATTCGCACTTCAATCTGAATGTGATGAACGTGACAATCATCATCATTCCCTATGAACGCGTGCCTGACAACCACTTCCGTTCTACCTTCGACTGAATGAGTATCTCTTAGATCTCTTAATCAGAATCTTCGTGGTGTAAGCTAGAATAATGGCGGCATTCAAGAGAATCCGGAAGGTCTAAACCTTGTCTGTGATATTCCGATTAGGATTCAATGATTGAATGACTGTGACGAGCTTCAAACTCGCGATTGCTGGGCGTAGTGACAGACGCAAAAGGATAGTAAATCCTATTCCAGCATGATCGAGAACCGACAGATGAATAGCCGTGCCGTGACAGGGTGTGTTGATCATTTTCACTGAGAGGATAAGATGAAACCATTGACAAGGGTGATGCCTCCAGACGATTAGCCGTGCCGTGACAGGGCATTTGGATCATTTTCCCGAGAGAAGACCGAAAGTAGCCATTGACAATGGTGATGTATCACATAAAGCCAGCCATGGAAAGGAGTAAGACTGATTGGATGAAGATAGCAGGAAAGCTGAGGTTCAGAGGAACGAAAGCATCTCTATTCGCTTATCTGAAATTCTCACCAGTGATTTACATAAGTATTTCTATCCCTATTTTATTAATTATTTTCGAAAACCCTATTACTATTTTATATCCGCCTAACTGAGATTTACAAGGTGACCATAGCTTGCTTCATACCAATAATCTCCGTGGGATTCGACCCTTACTCACGTAAGGTATTACTTGGACGACCCAGTGCACTTGCTGGTTAGTTGTGCGAAGTTGTGAACCATGGTATTGGCATCATGTTTTTGGCGCCATTACCAGGGAAAGAAAGAGCGATGAATTTTACATAATCAAAGTGTAGTCACAATTTCTGCGCACCAGCTGCATTGCTCTGTGTTCATGTAATTTGTTCATGCTACTTACTTGTGATGGATTGGTGAAGGGAATGCTGATTGAAGCAACTGCTCCTGTTATCTGTTTTATCTGAATTGCTTTGTTGCTGAACTGTTGGCTATCTGTTATATTCATATGAATTCATATATGTATGATTTTGTATTTCTAATTGTTAATGATTTCATATGGAATCTGCTTTGACTGTTTGAATTTGGAAAATAGCCAATTTGCTGCTGAAATACTGCCGAATTTTTCTTAACCATAGTCCTTAAATCAACCTTGTTTGATGGGTGTAGCAACCTCTAGTTGATGATTTCTGTTCAATTAGAAGCTTGTTGCTTAAATGGTTTTGGAAAACCCTTAGGGACAAGTTTTGGTCTTGTTTAAACTCTTTGCTTGTGATGCATAATGATTTGCGTATAGGCATTGAATGGTTTTAATAAATTTCCTAAGCGACCATCACTTGTGATTTCCTTAAATTTTGTGCCTCTTTTGCATACACACACGAGTTTGAATGTTCTAATCTATGTGACTAAATAGTTCTTTATGTTCTTATATAGTCTCATCAAGTCACATAGACCATGAGGTTTCCAATTCATATTTGAACTTGTGACTTGTATGCATTGCTGGAGTTGGTGTTAAATGTGCTTGATTCACTTGTTTCTCAAGGTTTTGATTTCACCAACATTACTAGTGATCCTTGCATTGATTGATGGTTTGTTTTACATTAGTTGCTTTCTAGCTATATCATATTTCATCATCAATGACTTATTGCAATTCATAATTGTGAACATGCTTACATCCCTGTTTTGTGCATTCCTTTCGAATTGAACTAGTAATCACCATATCACTGATTTTCAAACTGATTTTTTACTTTAACTTGTTTAACCGATTAACCTCTTTTGGTTTTCAACTTAACTCTTTATATCATTATTTTGGATATGGTGCTTTCTAAGCTCAGTAAACGAATAATGTGCAAAATATGGTGTGAATTCTTGGTTTGAAGTTTGGTTTAAATTCTGAATTCTGTTTGCTTACATTCCAAGAAATCTCCTTTCTTTCTTCACTTCATGAGTACGCTTTGCTTTGAGTGCTTTACACCTACTTGGCTATATGCTTATATTGTATTATCTCTGTTTTTCAGGATGTCGGATAAAGGAAAAGCTATAGCCACCACTTCCAAAAAGAGGAAGCGCTCCAAGACCTCTACCCCCTCACCATATGCTAACTATGCCAAGAATCCGTTGAATGAAGAAGATATAGAAAATCAGTCACTTCCATCCACTGATTCAACCAAATTCTCCAACCTCTACTGCGAGTGATGAGCGGATAATTTATACGCTTTTTGGCACTGTTTTTAGTATGTTTTTAGTATATTTTAGTTAGTTTTTATTATATTTTTATTAGTTTTTATTTAAAATTCACTTTTCTGGACTTTACTATGAGTTTGTGTGTTTTTCTGTGATTTCAGGTATTTTTGGGCTGAAATTGAGGGACCTGAGCAAAAATCTGATTCAGAGGCTGAAAAAGGACTGTAGATGCTGTTAGATTCTAACCTCCCTGTACTCGAAGTGAATTTTTTGGAGCTACAGAAGCCCAATTGGCGCTTTCTCAATTGCGTTGGAAAGTAGACATCTTGGGCTTTCCAGCAATATATAATAGTCCATACTTTGCCTGATATTTGATGGCCCAAACCGGCGTTCCAAGTCAGCTTAAGAATTCTGGCGTTTAACGCCAGAACTGGCATAAAAACTGGAGTTAAACGCCCAAACTGGCACAAAAGCTGGCGTTTAACTCCAAGAAAAGTCTCTACACATGAAAGCTTCAATGCTCAGCCCAAGCACACACCAAGTGGGCCCCGGAAGTGGATTTTTACACTAAACACCCTAGCTTACTCATTTTCTGTAACCCTAGGTCACTAGTTTACTATAAAAACTACTTTTAGTGATTCATCTTGTACCTCATGACACTTTACACGTTTCATATTGTATTCTCTACGGCATGAGTCTCTAAACCCCGTTGTTGGGGGTGAGGAGCTCTGCTGTTCTTCATGAATTAATGCAATTACTACTGTTTTCCATTCTATCACGCTTGCTTCTATTCTAAGATATTCATTCGCACTTCAACCTGATGAATGTGATGTTCCGTGACACTCATCATCATTCTCACCTATGAACGCGTGCTTGAAAACCACCTCCGTTCTACCTTAGATTGAATGCATATCTCTTAGCCTCATGATTCAGATCAGAGTCTTCGTGGTATAAGCTAGAATTATTGGCGGCCATTCCTGAGATCCGAAACGTCTAAACCTTGTCTGTGGTATTTTGAGTAGGATCTGGGAAGGGATGATTGTGACGAGCTTCAAACTCGCGAGTGTTGGGCGTAGTGACAGACGCAAAAGGATCAATGGATCTTATTCCGACATGATCGAGAACCGACAGATGATTAGCCGTGCGGTGACAGCGCATTTGGAACATTTTAACTGAGAGGACGGGAAGTAGCCATTGACAACGGTGATGCCCAACATAAAGCTTGCCATGGAAGGAGCCTTGCGTGCATGAAGAAGAAGATAGTAGGAAAGCAGAGATTCAGAAGACAAAGCATCTCCAAAGCCCCAACCTGTTCTTCATTACTGCATAACAAGTATTTATTTCATGTTCTTTTACATTTTACAATTAAATCTGAGAATTATTTATATCTTGACTAAGAGTTACAAGATAACCATAGCTTGCTTCAAGCCGACAATCTCTGTGGGATCGACCCTTACTCACGTAAGGTATTACTTGGACGACCCAGTGCACTTGCTGGTTAGTTGTGTGGAGTTGCAAAAGTGTGATTGTAATTTCGTGCACCAAGTTTTTGGTACCGTTGCCGGGGATTGTTCGAGTTTGGACAACTGACGGTTTATTTTGTTGCTTAGATTAGGAATATTTTATTTTTTTTTTTGGTTTAGAGTCTTTTATTTGAATTTAGTTTTATATTTTAAGTTTGGTGTCAATTGCATGATTTTATTTTCTTTTAATTTTTCGAAATTGCATGTCCTTAGTTCTTTCTTGATCTTTAAAAATTCTAAGTTTGGTGTCTTCTTTGTGTTTTCCTTTAAATTTTTGAAAAGTTGTGTTTGATTTTCTAAAACTTTAAAGTTTGGTGTGTTTTGTACTTTTATTTACAAAAAAATTTTTTCAAAAATTTGTTCTTGGTGTTCATCTTGATCTTCAAAGTGTTCTTGGTGTTCATCTTGGCATTTAAAGTTTTCTTGTTTGTTCTCTTTGTTTTGATATAAAATTTCTAAGTTTAGTGTCATTTTGTTGTTTTTCTCTTTCCACATTAAAATTCAAAAATCAAAAAAATATCTTTTCCTTATTTTACTCATAAATTTCAAAATTTTGCATTAATTTAGTCAAAGATTTTCAAAATCATATCTTTTTTTAGTCAAGTCAAAATTCTAATTTCAAAAATTGATCTTTTCAAATATCTTTCAAAAATCAAATCTTTTTAATTTCTTCAATCATATCTTTTCAATCATATCTTTTTTTTTTAATTTGCAATCATATCTTCTCAATCATATCTTTTTCAAAATAATTTTCAATCATATCTTTTTGATTACTTTTTCCAAAATCTTTTTAATTAATTAATTAATTTAGTTTTCAATTTGCTTTGATTTTATTTTCTTTTAGTTTTCGAAATTTTATTTTATTTTCCATTTATTTTATTTTATTATTTTCGGTCACTTTGAATTAAAAATAATAATAATAATAATAATAATAATAATAATAATAATAATAATAATAATAATAATAATAATAATAATAATAATAATATAATTTAATTACAATTCATATCAATTCCCTTTTCTCCATCATGGACATAAGTGGAAACGAACAGTCCAGAAGGACTCTGGGGTCATATGCTAACCCCATTACAGCTGCATATGGGAGTAGCATCTGTATACCTCCCATCAAAGCAAGCAGCTTTGAGCTAAATCCTCAGCTCATTATCATGGTGCAGCAAAATTGTCAGTATTCCGGTCTTCCACAGGAAGAACCTACTGAGTTTCTGGCACAGTTCTTACAAATTGCTGACACAGTACGTGATAAAGAAGTGGATCAGGATGTCTACAGATTATTACTGTTTCCATTTACTGTAAAAGATCAAGCTAAGAGGTGGTTAAATAACCAACCCACAGCAAGCATAAAAACATGGAGACAGTTATCAGACAAATTCCTGAATCAATTTTACACTCCAAAAAGGATGACACAGCTAAGGCTGGACATCCAAGGCTTTAAACAAGAGGATCATGAATCCCTTTATAATGCATGGGAGAGGTACAGAGGGATGCTGAGAAAATGCCCCTCTGAAATATTTTCAGAGTGGGTACAGTTAGACATCTTCTACTATGGGCTTACAGAAAAAGCTCAGATGTCTCTAGACCACTCCGCTAGTGGATCTATACACATGAGAAAAACAATTGAAGAGGCTCAAGAACTCATAGATACAGTTGCTAGAAATCAACATCTATACTCAAACAGTGAGTCCTCCATAAAAGAAGAGGCTATGGCAGTAACCACTGATCCTAATCCTCAAGAACAGATTGTGAACTTAATCAGCAATTACTCCTTATGACAAAACAATTAGCAGAATTCAAAGAGATGCTCCAAGACACTAAAAATGCTAACAAGAATATAGAAGCACAATTGAATCAAACAAGACAGCAGCTATCTAAACATATAACAGAAGAATGCCAAGTTGTCCAACTAAGGAGCGGGAAGACATTGAACAACTCAGCTCAAAGTAACAAAAAGTCAAGAAAGGAACAAATGACAGAGGATGACCAAACCACTGCCCAAAATCCCTCTGAGGACATCAAGAGCCCAGAGAGGAATAACTCTGGCGTTCAAACGCCAGAAAAGGGGGAAAAGTTGGCGTTAAACGCCCATTCCTTGTCCAGTTCTGGCGTTCAAACACCAGAAAAGGGTGGGAAGCTGGCGTTAAACGCCCATCCAGTACCCAATCCTGGCGTTCAAACGCCAATGAGGGATCAGAAACCTTCAAGTGCTGATAGTAACCCCTCTAAGAAGGCTTCTCCAACCACTTCTGTAGGGAATAAACCTGCAGCAACTAAGGTTGAAGAATATAAAGCCAAGATGCCTTATCCTCAGAAGCTCCGCCAAGTGGAACAGGATAAATAATTTGCCTGCTTTGCAGACTATCTCAGGACTCTTGAAATAAAGATCCCGTTTGCAGAGGCACTTGAGAAAATACCCTCTTATGCTAAGTTCATGAAAGAGATCTTAAGTCATAAGAAGGATTGGAGAAAAACTGAAAGAGTGTTTCTCACTGAAGAATGCAGTGCAGTAATTATGAAAAGCTTACCAGAAAAGCTTCAAGATCCAGGAAGCTTAATGATACCATGCACATTAGAGGGTGCTTGCACCAAGATAGCTCTATGTGACCTTGGAGCAAGTATCAACCTAATAACTGCATCCACTATCAGAAAGCTTGGGTTGACTGAAGAAGTCAAACCAACCTGGATATGTCTTCAACTTGCTGATGGCTCTATTAAATATCCATCAGGCATCATTGAGGACATGATTGTCAAGGTTGGGCCATTCACCTTTCCCACTGACTTTGTAGTGCTGGAAATGGAGGAGCACAAGAGTGCAACTCTCATTCTAGGAAGACCGTTCCTAGCAACTGGATGAACTCTTATTGATGTACAAAAAGGGGAAGTGACCCTGAGAGTCAATGAGGATGAGTTCAAGTTAAATGCTGTCAAAGCTATGCAGCATCCAGACACATCAAATGACTGCATGAGAATTGATATTATTGACTCTTTGGTGGAAGAGATCAATATGACTGAAAGTCTTGAATCAGAGCTAGAGGACATCTTTAAAGATGTTCAGCCTGATCTGGAGGGACCAAAGGAAATAAAAGAACCTCTAAAAATCCCTCAGGAAGAGGAGAAACCTCCTAAACCCGAGCTCAAACCACTACCACCATCCCTGAAATATGCATTTCTGGGAGAGGGTGACACTTTTCCAGTGATCATAAGCCCTGCTTTAAATCCACAGGAAGCGAAAGCACTAATTCAAGTGCTAAGGACACACAAGACAGCTCTTGGGTGGTCCATAAGTAATCTTAAGGGCATTAGCCCTGCAAGATGCATGCACAAGATCCAATTGGAGGATGATGCTAAGCCAGTGGTTCAACCACAGAGGCGGCTAAATCCAGCCATGAAGGAAGTGGTGCAGAAAGAGGTCACTAAGTTACTAGAGGCTGGGATTATTTATCCTATTTCTGATACCCCTGGGTGAGCCCTGTCCAAGTTGTCCCCAAGAAGGGAGGCTGGTGCACGAAATTGGAAATCACAATTCTTCACAAATTCGCACAACTAACCAGCAAGTGCACTGGGTCGTCCAAGTAATACCTTACGTGAGTAAGGGTCGATCCCACGGAGATTGTTGGCTTGAAGCAATCTATGGTTACCTTGTAACTCTTAGTCAGGAAAACAATAAAACAATTCACTTATCAAATTTGCTTGCAAGGAATAAAAGAGCATGAAATAAATACTTATTATGCAGTAATGGAGAATATGTTGGAGTTTTGGAGATGCTTTGTCTTCTGAATTTCAGCTTTTCTCTTGTATTCCTCTTCCCTCATGCATGAAAAAGTTCAAAGTTCCTTCCATGGCAAGCTCTATGTAAGGTGTCACCATTGTCAATGGCTACTTCCCATCTTCTCAGTGAAAATGGTCCAAATGTTCTGTCACAGCACGGCTAATCATCTGGAAGTTCTCGATCATGCTGGAATAAGATTGACTATCCTTTTGCGTCTGTCATTACGCCCAGCACTCACGAGTTTGAAGCCCGTCACAGTCATCCAATCCTAGAATCCTACTCGGAATACCACAGACAAGGTTTAGACTTTCCGGATTCTCATGAATGCCGCCATCGATCTAGCTTATACCACGAAGATTCTGATTAAGAAATCTAAGAGATAATCATTCATTCTAATGTAGAACGGAGGTGGTTGTCAGACACATGTTCATAGATTGAGGAAGGTGATGAGTGTCACGGATCATCACCCTCTCCATAGTTAAGCGCGAATGAGTATCTTAGAGAGGAACACGTATGTTTGAATGGAAAACATAAGTACTTGCATTAATTCATTGAGACGCTGCAGAGCTCCTCACCCCAAACAATGGGGTTTAGAGACTCATGCTGCCAAAAGGTACAAATTTCAGATCTAAAATGTCATGAGATGAAAATTAAATCTCTAAAAGTTGTTTAAATACTAAACTAGTAACCTAGGTTTACAGAAAATGAGTAAACTATGATAGATAGTGCAGAAATCCACTTCTGGGGCCTACTTGGTGTGTGCTGGGGCTGAGACTAAAGCTTCTCACGTGCCTGGGCTGTTTTGGGTGTTCAACGTCAGGCTGTAACCTGTTTCTGGCGTTGAACTCCAACTTGTAACGTGTTTCTGGCGCTGGACGCCAAACTACAACATGGAACTGGCGTTGAACGCCAATCTACGTCATCTATCCTTGATAAAAGTATGGATTATTACATATTTCTGGAAAGCCCTGGATGTCTACTTTCCAACGCAATTGGAAGCGCGTCAATTGGACTTCTGTAGCTCCAGAAATTCCATTCCGAGTGCAGAGAGGTCAGGATCCAACAGCATCAGCAGTCCTTTTTCAGCCTGAATCAGATTTTTGCTCAGCTCCCTCAATTTCAGCCAGAAAATACCTGAAATCACAGAAAAACACACAAACTCATAATAAAGTCCAGAAATATGAATTTTGCCTAGAGACTAATGAAGATAAACAAAAAACTAACTAAAACATACTAAAAACTATATGAAATTAACCCCAAAAAACGTATAAAATATCCGCTCATCACAACACCAAACTTGAACTGTTGCTTGTCCCCAAGCAACTAGACAAATAAAATAGAATACAAATGAGTCAAGAAACAATAATATCTCAGAGTTTTTGAGTGAAGCTCATATTCTAATTAAATGAGCGGGGCTAGTAGCTTTTTGCTTCCGAACAGTTTTGGCATCTCACTTTATCCATTGAAGCTCAGAATGATTGGCATCTATAGGAACTTAGAATTCAGATAGTGTTATTGATTCTCCTAGTTCAGTATGTTGATTCTTGAACACAGCTACTTTTATGAGTCTTGGTCGTGGCCCTAAGCACTTTGTTTTCCAGTATTACCACCGGATACATAAATGCCACAGACACATAATTGGGTGAACCTTTTCAGATTGTGACTCAGCTTTGCTAAAGCCCCCAATTAGAGGTGTCCAGGGTTCTTAAGAACACTCTTCTTTTTGCTTTGGACCTTGACTTTAACCGCTCAGTCTCAAGTTTTCACTTGACACCTTCACGCCACAAGCACATGGTTAGGGACAGCTTGGTTTAGCCGCTTAGACCAGGATTTGATTCCCTTAGGCCCTCCTATCCACTGATGCTCAAAGCCTTGGATCCTTTTTATTACCCTTGCCTTTTGGTTTTAAGGGTTATTGGCTTTTTCTGCTTGCTTTTTTTTTTGCAAGCTTTGTATTCACTGCTTTTTCTTGCTTCAAGAATCATTTTTATAATTTTTCAGATTACCAATAACATGTCTCATGTTTATCATTCTTTCAAGAGCCAACATATTTAACATTCAAGAACATCAAATTCCAAAGACATATGCACTGTTCAAGTATTCATTCAGAAGGCAGAAAGCATTGCCACCACATGTAATTAATCAGAATTTCTTGTATTAAAAACTCGAGAAATATTGCCTCCTTATCCTAAAGAAAATCTTCTATTTAATTCATGTTTAATGATGATGAGAAAAATAAATTATAGCTTAATTGGAGATAAAATCAAAATATAGATACTAATTACTACTACTTATATGTAACTTCTAAGGTAAAGCACAAATAAGAGCAATTATCACAGGGTTAAGGCTAAGATTAGAACTCAACAACCTTGAGGTTGGGAAGTGGATGTTCCTCTACTCTGTGGGGTGCTTGGTCCTTCAAGAGATAACTTCTGACGCTTCAGTTCCTTGAAGTCACGCCCTTGCTCCTCTTGTTCCCTGAGCAGTTTGCAGAGCATGCTATGTTAATTTTGCTGTTCTTCTTTTATTTGGTCCATAGCTTCTTGCAACTTAGTAACAGATGCTTCAAGATGTTTCCAGTATTCAAATTGAGGGAGTTCTGGTAGAAATTCTTGCGCCCTCCTCTTGATGGGGTCATCCTGCATTTGTTGTTTTTCCATTGTGATTTTAGTGATTGGTTGCTCCACTGAGATATATGATGCCAGGGCATTTTGGCCAGTTTCACTGACCTTTTCTTTACTGTTTTTAGGTTAGTTTCATGCATTTCTTTAGGAAATAAGCTAGTTTTGGGTAAATATTCACTTATGCCTTGACTCAAGCATACATTGTGCATTCTACATGATTTCATGAGGATTTTGCATAAGTTTAGTGACAAATATTATGTTGCATTACTCATGACTTGGACTAGAGCTTTGATGCACTTTGTTGCTTGATTTCAGGACCAAAAAGGAGCAAGAAAAGGGGAGGTAACTTGCAAAGATTAATGAGAAAAGTGATTGCCAATAACACTCTCAAAAAGCCATCAATCCCCACGTTAGAGAGTCACGTTAACCAAGTTAACGTGAACTCTAACATGGAGAAAAGAAGTTGAGCCAACATTAGTGACACTCAACATTGTCACTAACATTGGCAATTACTCATAAGTGGCCACGTTAGAAGCCACGTTAACCTAGTTAATGTGGCCTCTAACGTTAAGGGGGAGGGAGAGAAGCCAACGTTAGTGACACTCAACATTGTCACTAACATTGGCCTATGGTGCTAAGTACCACGTTAACTCCCACGTTAACTTGGTTAACGTGGGAACTAACGTAGAGGATGAAGAGTTGTCGACAACGTTAGTGACACTCAATATTTTCACTAACGTTGAAGCAACCACACAACCCCCAAGAGTCACGTTAACTTCCACGTTAACTTGGTTAACGTGGAAGCTAACGATGAGAAATGAAGGATGAGCCAACGTTAGTGACACTCAACATTGTCACTAACGTTGGGATGGCTAAAAGATGGCCACGTTAGAAGCCACGTTAACCTAGTTAACGTGGACTCTAACGTGAGACCTAGGGGCACATTGGAACGTTAGTGACAATGTTGAATGTCACTAACGTTCTCGAAGGATGGCAAAGGCCACGTTAGAAGCCACGTTAACCTAGTTAACGTGAGCTTTAACGTGAAGCAAGAAGGGGCACACTGGAACGTTAGTGACAATGTTGAGTGTCACTAACGTTCTCGAAGGATGACAAGGCAACGTTAAAAGTCACGTTAACCTAGTTAACGTGGGTTTTAACGTGAGGCAAAGAAGTGCATTGGAACGTTAGTGACAATGTTAAGTGTCACTAACGTTCCCGAACTTGGACTTTCACTAAATGATTAACACTCCTTACGCCCTGAGCTTAAGTCTCTGCCCACTCCGCACTTTCTCTCTGCAAGTAAAGCCAAGCCCAAATAAAGAAAGGAACTGCTTCAAACTCAAGATCCAAAGGCCAAAGACTTGAAGAGTGAACTAGAAGCTGAGAAGAGTAGTATATATAGGAGTAGCTTTGAATTGTAAAATAGTTCTGGAAGCTGAGGAATTACTCTCTGTATTTACTTTCTTTGCAATTTCTAGTTTTATGATGTATTCTCCATCTTTATTTTCATTTTCAAGAGCTATGAACAACTAAACCCTTTTCATTGGGTTAGGGAGCTCTGTTGTAATTTGATGGATCAATACTAATTTTCATTGTTCTTCTTCTATCTTTCCTCTTGATTTTACTTGAAAGCTTTCGATCTTCATCCAATTGAGTAGTTATCTTGGAAGAGAAGCTATTCAAACTTGGATCTCTTTTGAACCTTGGAAGACGAATGAAGAGATCAAGCTAGAAATGCTTTCTCATGCTGGACCAAATTGGGTTTGGATGGGTATGTGACTGTAACCCTCTCAATACTTGGTTTGGGAAATGCATGTGGTATAATCAGTGACCATACTTCATCTCTTCTCATGAGTAATTGACCAAGGAATTGGCTATTGATCAAGATTTGAGAGATTGAATTGCAAGGAATTGTAATTCAATCACTTAAGATTGCCAAGGAGATCAATGAGTGCATTGATTGAGGAAGAGATGAATATGAACATGATCCGGAGAATTGCAACATCTCCTAAGCCCAATGAACTCCCCATCTCTAATCTTACCCATTCTCTTTAATTTCTGCGATTTACTTTTATGAGCAAATCCCCCATTCTCATTTATAATTCTGCAATTTATTTTCAGTCATTTACTTCCATTCATTTAATTCTAGCATTTACTTTTTTGTTATTTACATTCCCGCCATTTTATTTTCTGCAACTCTCAACCCAATTTCTGGATTCGCTCAACTAGAACATTCTTCTAATTAAAGTTGCTTGATCAATCAATCCCTGTGGGATTCGACCTCACTCTATTGTGAGTTTTTACTTGACGACAACTTCGGTACACTTGCCGAAGGAAGATTTGTTGAGAGACAAGTTTTCCCCGCATCAAGTTTATGGCGCCGTTGCTGGGGATTGATTGTGCATCAACAATGATTAGATTGGAAGATCACTAGATTGAGCATTTTATTTTGTGAATTTTATTTTTCTGTTTGAGTGATTTACTTTTTGTTTTAGTTAAACTTCTTCCCTTCTCCCTCTACCCGTTTGTTTTTCTTTGTTATTTTCAATTCTGTTTGCTAACCCATTAACTGTTTGATATATTGCATCACCCACAACTAACAATAACTCTGACACAAATACTGTCTGCACTTATTTTCTCTGCTTGTACTTGTTGGTTGTATGACAGAGAGAAGAAGCGGGGCTTCAACTTCCTTTGATTTTGAACCAGAGAGAACCTTCCTTAGACTAAGGAGGGAGGCAAGAGGAAAATGAGTAGTTGGTGCTGAAGAAGAAGAGGAACAGTTTGAGGAATACTTTGAACCAAACATGGAAGAAAACATGGAAAATCATCATAAAGAAGAGACTCACAACCATGGCAGAGGAGGTGGAGCAAATCATGCTGGGGAGGATAGAAGAGTTTTGGGCTCTTACATTAATCCAAACCCAGGCAATTGTGGAAGTAGCATCCAAAAGCCAACAATCCATGCCAACAACTTTGAACTTAAACCACAGCTCATCACCCTTGTTCAGAACAACTATTCGTTTGGAGGAGGTGTTCAAGAAAATCCCAACCAACATTTGACCACCTTCCTGAGAATATGTGACACAGTGAAATCTAATGGTGTTCATCCTGACGCCTATAGATTGCTCTTATTTCCCATCTCACTCAGAGACAAGGCAGCCAAGTGGCTGGAATCCTTCCCAAGGGAGAGCTTGACAACTTGGGAGGATGTGGTGAACAAATTCTTAGCAAGATTCTACCCTCCTCAACGAATCAATAGGCTGAGAGCTGAGGTTCAAACCTTCAGGCAATAGGATAGTGAGACTCTGTATGAAGCATGAGAGAGGTTCAAAGACTTAACAAGGAGGTGTCCACCTGACATGTTCAACGAATGGGTCCAGCTGCACATTTTCTATGAAGGGCTCTCTTATGAGTCAAAGAAGGCAGTAGACCATTCATCTGGAGGGTCCTTGAACAAGAAGAAGACCATTGAGGAAGCCATAGATGTTATTGAAACAGTAGCAGAAAACGACTACTTCTATGCTTCCGAAAGAGGGAACACAAGAGGAGTGATGGAGCTAAACAATGTAGACGCTCTGCTGGCCCAAAATAAGCTCATTACCAAGCAGCTGGCTGACCTCACCAAGAAGATGGAGATGAACTAAGTAGCAGCAATCTCCACTTCATCAACAACACAAGAAGGAGTAAACCAAGAAGCAGAAGGGAGTCAGGAGCAAGCCAACTACATTGGGAATTCACCAAGGAAAAACTATGATCCATACTCCAAGACTTACAACCCTGGATGGAGAAATCACCCGAACTTTGGGTGGGGAAGTGAGCAAGATCAAAACCAAGACCAGAGACGTTACAACTCCAACAACAATGCAGCTCACCAGCAATTCACCCAGAGGACATCTCAACACCCCCACAACAATACTTCTCCACACACTTATCAAAACCAAAACAGCACATCTGCTCCGAATCACTCATCAATTGATGACAAGCTCTCTAAGATTGAAACCTTCATCGAAGGAATATGCAGAGACATTCAAGACAGTAAAGCATTCAGAGAGGAAGTGCAGTCAAACATGCAGAATCAAAATGCTGCCATCACAAAACTGGAGACACAAATCAGCTTTTTTTTTAAGCAGCTTCCGAACCACAATTTTTGCTATGATGCCCATTCAAGCAAAAGGGAGGATTGTCAAGCTATCACACTTAGGAGTGGGAAGGAACTAAAGGAACATCCCCAAAAACCACTAGAAGAAAGCTCAATTGAAAAGGAAGAGGAGCAAGATGGAATGCAACCCCCCATGCCAAGTTTGCAGAAAGAGAAAAAGATACCCCAACTCAACGTCTCAAGAGCTCCATACCCCCAGCTATTGAAGAAAAAGGAAGATGACAACCAGTTCTTGAGATTTTTGGAAATCTTCAAGAAGCTACAAATCAACATACCATTTGCTGAAGCCATAGAACAAATGCCACTTTATGCCAAGTTTTTGAAGGAGCTAATGACTAAGAAGAGAAGCTGGAAGAACAATGAGACTGTGATACTAACTGAAGAGTGCAGTGCTATCATTAAGCATAAACTACCTCAGAAACTGAAGGATCCTGGGAGTTTTCAGATCCCTTGCATTATAGGAGAAATCACAGTAGAAAAGGCTCTTTGTGACTTAGGGGCCAGCATCAATTTGATGTCAGTAGCTATGATGAGAAAAATGAAAATTGAGGAGGCTAAACCAACAAAAATGGCTCTACAACTGGCAGACCGATTGTTCAAATTCCCTCACGGGATAGTGGAGGATTTGCTAGTAAAAGTAGGAGATATCATATTCCCAGCAGATTTGTGGTGCTGGACATGCAGGAAGACGCCAAAACCTCCATCATTTTGGGAAAGCCATTCTTGGCTACTGCTGGAGCTGTCATTGATGTTCAAAAGGGTGACCTCACCCTTAGATTACACAATGAAAAGATGACATTCAATGTGTTCAAGGCCATGAGTTATCCACCGGAACAATTGGGGGAATGCATGAGGTTAGATGCACTTGTGGATGAAGTGCAGGAGAATCTTGAAGAAGATGAACCTGAAGAGAACGAGAGATTGGTGGAGGAAGAATCTGAATCAAGTGAAGAGGTAGCTACAACAGAAACATACATACTAGATGCACCAAAGGAAGGGAGCAAAAAATCAGAAGCACCCAAACTTGAACTCAAAGCATTGCCATCCACTCTCAAATATGCATATCTAGGAGAAAATGAAAACTACCCAGTGATCATAAATTCATCCCTCAGTCAAGATCAAGAGGACGAGCTACTCAAGGTGCTGCGGGAGCATAAGGATGCCATTGGATGGACCCTTACTGACTTGAAGGGAATCAGTTCAGCCATATGCATGCATAAAATACTGTTGGAAGATGACGCCAAGCCATCCATTCAATCCCAAAGAAGGCTGAACCCAATCATGAAGGAAGTGGTACAGAAAGAGGTTATGAAGCTTTGGCAAGGAGGAGTCATATACCCAATTTCGGACAGCCCTTGGGTTAGCCCCATACATGTTGTACCAAAGAAGGGAGGGATCACTGTGGTTACCAATGAGAAGAACGAGCTCATACCTACAAGGACCGTCACAGGATGGCGGATGTGCATAGATTACAGGAAGCTCAATGAGGCTACACGAAAGGACCATTTTCCCCTTCCATTCATGGATCAGATGTTGGAAAGACTTGCAGGGCACGCTTATTATTGTTTTCTCGACGGTTATTCAGGATACAACCAAATAGTGGTTGATCCAAGAGACCAAGAGAAAACCTCATTTACCTGTCCGTATGGAGTGTTTGACTATGATGCCAAGGCATCTTAGGCTAGTTTCACTAGCATTTTTCTGTTAGTTTTAGTTGTTTTATGCATTTTCTTGAGCTTAAAGTAACCAAGAATGGTTAAATGAATAACAAAGCAATGAACCATCCAAACAGTATGATTTTGATGCAAATTCCATGAGTTTTAGTTATATTACTTGAATGCTATGAATGGAAGAATTCTCATGAAATTTTGCAAGACTTTGATGAAATTGTTTGGATGATTTCAGGGAAGAAGAGGCTAGGCAAGGAAGCAACAAAATCAATAAAGGAAGCTTGAATATCACATGTGGAGTTTAAGTTCCAGTTTAAGCTTAAACTGGAGCTTAAACGCCAGAATCATGAAGGCTAAGAAATGCTGAAACTGAAGTTTAACCTCCAGTTTAACCTTAAACTGGAGGTTAAACGCCAGAATGAAAGTTTCACCAAAGAAGCATTTCCACGTTTAACCTCCAGTTTAACCTTAAACTGGAGGTTAAACGCCAGAATAAGAATGCCACTCAGGAAGCATTTCCACGTTTAACCTCCAGTTTAACCTTAAACTGGAGGTTAAACGCCAGAAATGGGAAATGCACCAGGGAACCATTTCCACGTTTAAGCTCCAGTTTAACCTTAAACTGGAGCTTAAACGTGTTCGACCAAGTTTTCTCCTCCAGGGTTGCTTTTTCCATTTCCACGTTTAAGCTCCAGTTTAACCTTAAACTGGAGCTTAAACGTGTTCGACACCTCCAGGGCTACCTTTCTCAGCTTCCACGTTTAAGCTCCAGTTTAACCTTAAACTGGAGCTTAAACGTGTTCGACCTCCCAGATGGCTTTCTCTATCTCCACGTTTAAGCTCCAGTTTAACCTTAAACTGGAGCTTAAACGTGTTCGACCTCCAGGGCTTCCTTTCCTATCTCCACGTTTAAGCTTCAGTTTAACCTTAAACTGAAGCTTAAACGTGTTCGACTAAGTCACCCTCCAGGGCTGCCTTCTTCCATTTCCACGTTTAAGCTTCAGTTTAACCTTAAACTGAAGCTTAAACGTGCTTCCACAAAAGGCATCACTGGAAGTGTCTGGCGTTTAAGCTGCAGTAACGCCACTCTTGGAAAAGGTTTCTGGGCCAAAAATATTGCGGTTTAAGTTAGTATTTGAGCACAAACATTAACTTAAACTTACTCTGGTATGAAACCCAATTGAATATCATGGTTTATGGGATTGGGCCTGAAGGATTGATGAGTCTGAAATTTCAATTTATTGAGTCATGTGTCATTATTTGATTATCACTAAGTTGGCTCAATGAATGTTACAGAATTTGGATCAACAGCCTCATCAAGATTATGGATCATAAACCCAAGGCAAAAGGAAAGCAGGGAGAGGCCTCAAAGCCCAAGAAACACAACAGAAGCTCAATATAGAAAGTGTATAAATAGGATAGAATTTAAGTTAGGAAAGATTTTTACCTTTTCATTTTTGGCTAGTTTTCATATCTTTGTAATTGAATTCAAAGCTATGACTCACTAAACCCCCTTTCATTGGGTTAGGGAGCTCTATTGTAATTCAATGAATCAATAATAGTTTATCTTCTTCTTCAATCTTTTCTCTTGAATTTTGTTAGAAAGCTTCTCGATCTAATTCCATTGGGTAGTTGTCTTGGGAAAGAAACTACCCATAATTGGAATCCTTCGGAACCTTGGGAAAGGAATGGAGGATTCATGCTAGAGAAGCTTTCTCACAGTGAATTGGATTGGGGTTTGGATGGATATTGTGACATGTAATCCTACCAAATTGTGGTTCATGAAACTGTGTGGTATAATCAGTGATCGAGCATCATCTCTTCTTATGAACATTTAAACCAAGGGATTGGGAATTTGTTTGTTTTTAGAGAGAATTGGTGAGCCAAGGGATTGGGATCCAATCATATAAGATTGCCAAGCAAAATTCAATGAACGCATTGGTTGAGGAAGAGATAAACATGTTTTGATTCGGAGATCTCAATATCTCCTATAACCCAATGAATTCCCCATTTCTGATTTCCACTTTCTCTTTACATTCTGCAATTAAATTCATGCAATCACCCCCATTCCCTTTTAATTTCAGCAATTTAGCTTCTGCTCTTTACTTCATGCAATTTAAGATTCCGCCATTTCAATTTCTTGTCATTTACGTTTCCCGCCAATTTTACATTCCGCAATTCTCATCTAAATTTTGATTCCGCTCAACTAGAACACACTTCTAATCCGAATTGCTCACTCAACCAATCCTTGTGGGATTCGACCTCACTCTATTGTGAGTTTTTACTTGACGATAACCGGTGCACTTGCCGGAAGGAATTTTGCCGATCGTGCAATTTCCTAAATCGTGGCATAACAAGTTTATGCGCATCAAGTTTATGGCGCCGTTGCCGGGGATTGGTTTTCGATTGACAATTCTCAAATTGGAAGTTAACTAGATTGAGCATTTTTTTTTGTTTTGATTAATTCAATACAAGTTACTTGTTGAATTTTAATTTCTGCACTCTGTTACATGCTTTCTTTCTTTATGCCTTTAAATTCAAGCAACTAACTCACTGACTCACTAACTGTTTGAATTAATTCCTCAACTGCTCTAACCGTACTCTTCTATTAACCAAGAGTATTTCACTTGTTTGTTGCCTGTGCTGTGTTCTTGTATGACAGGTAGGAGAGGAGAGACATCAACTCCTCCATATACCGAACCAGAGAGGACCCTTCATAGACTTAGAAGGGAAGCAAGAGGGAAGAGAGTACTGGGAGAAGAGGAATCTGAAGGAGAATCTGAGGACAATTTTGAGGAAGCTTTAGATCTCAACATGGATAGAGAAGTTCACAACCATGAGAGAGCTGATGGAAACAATGCCATTCCTGAGAGGAGGGTTCTTAGTTCATACATAAACCCAACCTCTGGGAATTGTGGTAGCAGCATCCAGAAACCACCCATTCAGGCCAACAATTTTGAGCTCAAACCACAGCTAATATCACTTGTGGAGAATCATTGTTCATTTGGTGGAAGTGCTAATGAAGACCCAAACCAACATCTCACAAAATTCCTGAGAATTTGCGACACTGTGAAGTCCAATGGAGTCCAGGAAGATGCCTATAAACTGCTTTTGTTCCCATTTTCACTTAGGGACAAGGCAGCTAAGTGGCTGGAATCATTCCCAAGGGGGAGCCTAACAACCTGGGACGAGGTGGAAAGCAAGTTTCTGGCACGTTTCTACCCCCCACAAAAGGTCAATAGGCTTCGATCTGAGGTTCAGACTTTTAGACAACAAGATGGTGAAACTCTCTACGAGGCATGGGAGAGTTTCAAGGATTTGACAAGGAAATGCCCACCAGACATGTTCCATGACTGGGTGCAATTGCATATTTTCTATGATGGACTGTCTTATGAATCAAGGAAGGCTGTAGACCATTCATCAGGAGGTTCATTGAACAGGAAAAAGACTGTGGAAGAAGCCATTGAAGTGATTGAGACAGTGGCTGAGAATGAGTACTACTATGCATCAGAGAGACACAACACTAAGGGAGTCATGGAGCTGAACCATGTTGATACAATTCTAGCCCAAAACAAGGTGTTTGCCAAGCAACTAGCAGAGCTCACCAGGAAATTAGAAACAAAACAAGTGGCTGCAATACACACACAAGATCAAGAGGAAGAAAGTACTGAAGGAGGTGATTGGGAAGAGGCTAATTATGTAGGAAATCAACAAAGGCAACCATATGATCCACATTCCAACACTTACAACCCAGGCTGGAAAAATCACCCAAACTTTGGGTGGGGAAACCAGCAAAACCAACATAACAAGTCCACATACCAAAACTCCAACCAAAGATCATACCAAGCCACATAAAACACTTACTCTCAACCACCATATCATGGCCAAAATAATCAACCTACCCAACCTAACCCGAACCAACAATTTCAAGATCAATTAAACAGGATAGAAGGAGTGCTGGCACACATGGGTCAGGACATAATTGAATTGAAAAGCTTCAGGGATGATGTGAGATCTACCTTAAGAAACCATGGTGAAAAACTCAAGAGGATGGAGTCTCAAGTAGGAGAGCTATCTCAACAGGCCCCCAAATCAACTGCAGTGTTCCCTAGTGACACAGAAAAGAATCCTAAAGGGGAACAAAAGGGAGTGAGATGGGAAGAATGCAAAGCCATCACCATATTGAAAGAAGTCTCAGAAGAAGAAGGAATCAGATCCTCAGAACAGGAGCCAGAAATCTTGAAGGAAGGTGTGGAGGAAGCTAAGCAGGAAAGTGAAACTGAGCAAGCCAAGGGACTGCAAAAAGGCACGATGGAAACATACCAACCAAAAGCACCATTTCCTCAGAGGTTAGGAGGAGGTGAAAAAGGGAAAACCTATTCAAGGTTTTTAGAGACATTTAAGTCTCTCCATATCAATATTCCCTTTCTTGAGATTCTCCATCAAATGCCTACACACATCAAGTATTTAAAGGAATTGTTGAGCAAGAAAAGAGTTTTGAAGGGAGGACAAACGGTAACAATGAACAAAGAATGCAGTGCCCTCATCAAGAAGGACACAGTCTCTAAGAAAACAGACCCACGAAGTTTTCATATCCCTTGCATCATAGGGGAAACAAAAATTGACAGAGGATTCTGTGATCTAGGAGCTAGCATAAATGTGATGCCTCTAACTCTTATGAAGAGGCTACAACTGAATGAGGTGAGATCCACTGATGTAATCATACAACTGGCTGACAAAACTCAGAAGCAAGCTGAAGGGGTAGTTGAGAATGTGCTGGTGAAAGTGGGGGATTATTACTTCCCCACAGACTTTGTCATTTTGGACATGGAGGAAAGCTACTTACACCCTATCATTCTGGGCAGACCATTTCTAGCCACTACTAGAGCGCTCATAGATGTAGAACAAGGAGAGCTAATTCTGAGAATACATGATGAACAGCTCATTTTCAAAGTTTTCAAACCTGCATCTGAGCCTGAACCAGAACCTGAAAAGCCTAAGGATGATAGTAGCCATCTGTGTTTGGAGGAAAGTAATCCAGTAGCTGAAACTCTAAAACAGTCCTTGGAAGGCAAACAAGAGTTGCAAGAGTTAAAGCCACAAGAATCAATGGAAACAGATCAGAAGGATCCTCCTGGCATAAGGGTCAATGAAGAAATTCTCAAGAGAAAGGGAAGAATGATAGGGAAATTGCCAAGAGGGTGGAGAAACAAGAAAATTCCCACTGAAGGTTTTTCTCCGGGAGATAAAGTGATATCAAGTCACTATCTGCCAATCCCACCTGGCCTCAAAACCATTCCTTCCCAGCTCCCTCAAGTGTTCACAATCAGGAAAGTTCTTTCTATGGAACATTTAGAGGTCATGAAGGAATCAAGTGGGGACGTTTTCATAGTGAGAGGAGAAGACGTCAAGCACTACAATCCACTCTAACAAGGGACAACCGTCAAGCTAGTGACGTTAAAGAAGCGCTTCATGGGAGGCAACCCATGTTTTAATATCCTTACTTTTTTTGTTTTGTTGTGCATTTAATAAAGCATGGTTTCTTATGCATGAACTTGAATCCTCAGGACAACTGCTGAAAGAGTGCACTAAACATTGCATGTAAAATACAATTTGTCTCTAAGTTTGGTGTGCCTGAAGGCACCCCAAATTTTATTCAAAATGCATTCAATTTTTCATTCAAAGTGCACAACCAAACATTAAGTTTGGTGTTCCTCTTTGAACACGGTTCATGAAAAGCAAGAAGTTCCTCTGGATTTCGAAATTCATGACAAGTATACCATTCGCATGTTTTAATACTTTGGTTTCAATTACTTAGGGTAGTAAATTTGTTTAGAATCAAAGAGCCAAAGTGACTATGATTTATTAGAATTATGCACATTCATTAAGGACAACCAATATGGATTTCATGTCATCAGGAGACTTTACCAAACACTAAGTTTGGTGTCCAGTAATAAGTGTGCATACATATAAAAGTCACGGCTATAAGCTCATGAAGTCAATCATTGATTTACATGTGCAAGTACTATTCATCATTCACATGGACCGAAAAATGATAGCAAACTTGTTTGTTTGTGCAGGTACAAAAGAAAAGACAAAAATGGAGGAAAAAGACAAAGGGAGGTACGGTGCTTGGTCAAAAAGAAAGTTCACAAGTCTTTGAAACTAACACATGGGAAAAGGAAGTTCTGCAAGAAAAGATAGCTACATGTACAACCTAATGCACCCAGAATACTTCCAAGAAAATGAAAAGCAATTCGTCCTTCTCCCTAATTCATATATTTACCATCAAGCCACCCTTCACAAACCACCCTAGCCGTCCATTTTTCACTTACGGGCACTATAAAGAACCACTTGAGGAACGAGTTCCACACCACCAAATCTCCTTCATGCACATTTTCTTTCATCATAGCATAACTATCTTTTGCCGAAAACAACCTCACCACACCTCCAACAACACTTCTTGCTTCTCCTTGTCAACTTTAGCTTGTCACTTACCAAAACTAAAGAACCAATGGCAGCCTCATCTAGCCACAAAAGAAGAAAAGACAAGCAACCAATGGAGGAGAACAGGGAATTCGATGCATGGAGATACAAATCAGTTTTCCATGAAATTCAAGCTGAATGGATGAGACCTAAAAGGGTACTAGCTGAGGTTCCCTTTGACCTTGAAAAGGATGAGTTCCCAGGTGTTTGGGAGAAGATCAAAAAGAGGAAGTGGGAGCTCCTGACTAAGCCAATCACTAAAATCAACATCAACTTGGTGAAGGAGTTCTATGCAAATGCAGTGAGGGAAGACTCAACCAAGAAACCCACACACAAAAGCTATGTGAGAGGGGTGGAAGGTGACTTCAGTCCCAAAGCAATCATGAAAACTCTTGGCCTGAAAAACATACATTTCAGCCAAGCAAGTTATGAAGAAAGGATGATAGGAGAACCTGACTATACAACTATTGCTGAAGACCTTTGTGCCATCAGAGCTGAATGGGTAAGAAAAACAAGAGGGGCTCCAAGAGTCTTGAGAAGGGGAGACCTAACACCGGAAGCTAAAGGGTGGTATGCAATAGTTAGGAGATCCATCCTACCCACTGCAAACTCTTCAGAAATAGTCCCTAAAAGAGCCATCTTGCTACATTGCATAATGGTGGGAGGGGAGATTAAAGTTCATAAACTCATTGCTGAACAGATACAAGAGCTTAGTGAGAAAAGTGACCCTGAATCCTGGCTCCACTTCCCTAGCACCATCATTAGACTATGCATCGATGCCCAAGTACCACTTGAAGATGAAAGACCTAATTGGCTACATCCTGGAATGGCCATAACTGCGTACAGAATGACTCTTGGCCCAATTGCTCCAAGACATACAAAAAGAAGAAATGAAGAAGGGCAACAAGCAGAAGCAGAGCAAGAAGCAGAGCAAGAAGGACAAGAAGGAGAGGACGGAGAAGAAGAGCAAGAAGAGCAAGGAATTCCAGAAAGAAGACAACAAATTCCCAGAGACCCCATGGATATGAGCAGAATGCAGGAAATCATAGAAGGAATGTCTCAACAATACATGAGGTCTCAGGAGAGACAAGAGGACTTTCACCTAAAAATGATGGATATGCAAAGGAACTTTGAATCAAGATTCTTAGATCTGCAAAGGGAAAAAAATTTACAATTACAGGAATCCTTCAGCCACATATGCCAACACCAAGATGCCAATGTCTTGGCAATCAAGGAAGCCACCACTTTACAGAATGCAAGATACTCAGTTCAAGCTGATTACAACATCAGTTCGCAAATCAAGCTTAACTACATAGGGGAACATTTACACAAGATGGACCCAGCATTCCCAGCTTTTGATGAGTATTTCAAAGGGAGGAAAGAAGGAGAAATAAACAAGGCAATGATCCTTGAAAAAGGAGTGGAAGAAACAATGAAAAAGGCTGGATTCTGGAAAAAGCTCATAAGAAAAGACAAAGGAAGTACAAGTGGTCAAAAAGGGGTAGGAAGCAAGAAGAAGCAGGATCCCAAGAATCAAGAAGAACCAAGCAATAAATGAGAGGTGGTCTCGTTCCTTAATAATCAAATGATAATTGGTGAATTGTCTTTATGAGCTTTCTTTCATTATAAGTCATTTAAGTTTTTAATGTGAAGTTTCTAGTATGTTTGTCTGTTTATTGCTTTGAATAAAGTGAATGCCTAGATGTTTGGATATAACTTCACCTTCTTAAACAAATGCTTGCCATGCTTGTTCTGTTTCAAAAAAAAAATAAATAAAAGAAAAGTTTGAACAAAAGTAACTTGGCTCAATTAGTGACAAATCAAGTAAAATTAAGTGGTGGTATGCATGCTTGATTGTTTAGTCAGATCACTGGAAATAGAGTGTAGAATTATCATTTTTTGTGTAGAAATTGAAAACTGTCTATGGATCTTGATGAATAAATGTCTTTGGCCATGAAAAAGAAAGAAAAAGAAGAAGAAAAAGCCACTGAAAAAGGGCAACCAAAAAGCAAAAAAAAAATTGAGAAAATAAGCTAGGCACCAATGGTTTGAACTTCTGAGACAAATGCCTGTGGTGCTTATGTATTAAGGATATGCTTGGATGAATAGGTTCTGAGGAGTGTTTCAACACTTGGTAACTTGGGTTAACTATCCCGGGATTATCAACCAAAAGTCCATTATCAAGAGCAACCTAAATACAAAACATTTAGTCACACAAAGAGGTGCTGGGCACCAATGTCTCAAGAAGAAATGTGAACTAAAATGCCTGGAGTGGATATGTGTAGTGCACTGATAAGAAAAAGAAAATGCCAAAGGCTTGTGCAACACATGACACTAAGTAAACAAGGAGCAAAGGAGCTCTAAGAAAAAGAAAAGAAAAACAAAGAAGAGAAAAGTGCCAAGGACATAAGAATAACAAGAGGCCATAGCAGTGTTTGATGGATGCAATGAAAAAGTGATAATCTTACCTGATAAGAATGAAAAAGTGATGCTGCAACTTTCTGCATAAAACCCTTCTGATGAACTTCAAATGCTTGCTAATATAGCCAATGTAATTGCTTTCTGTTTCATACTTTCTTCTCAAATAACTCAGGACTTGCTTAGGGACAAGCAAGTATTAAGTTTGGTGTTGTGATGCCAAGGCATCTTAGGCTAGTTTCACTAGCATTTTTCTGTTAGTTTTAGTTGTTTTATGCATTTTCTTGAGCTTAAAGTAACCAAGAATGGTTAAATGAATAACAAAGCAATGAACCATCCAAACAGTATGATTTTGATGCAAATTCCATGAGTTTTAGTTATATTACTTGAATGCTATGAATGGAAGAATTCTCATGAAATTTTGCAAGACTTTGATGAAATTGTTTGGATGATTTCAGGGAAGAAGAGGCTAGGCAAGGAAGCAACAAAATCAATAAAGGAAGCTTGAATATCACATGTGGAGTTTAAGTTCCAGTTTAAGCTTAAACTGGAGCTTAAACGCCAGAATCATGAAGGCTAAGAAATGCTGAAACTGAAGTTTAACCTCCAGTTTAACCTTAAACTGGAGGTTAAACGCCAGAATGAAAGTTTCACCAAAGAAGCATTTCCACGTTTAACCTCCAGTTTAACCTTAAACTGGAGGTTAAACGCCAGAATGAGAATGCCACTCAGGAAGCATTTCCACGTTTAACCTCCAGTTTAACCTTAAACTGGAGGTTAAAAGCCAGAAATGGGAAATGCACCAGGGAGCCATTTCCACGTTTAAGCTCCAGTTTAACCTTAAACTGGAGCTTAAACGTGTTCGACCAAGTTTTCTCCTCCAGGGTTGCTTTTTCCATTTCCACGTTTAAGCTCCAGTTTAACCTTAAACTGGAGCTTAAACGTGTTCGACACCTCCAGGGCTACCTTTCTCAGCTTCCACGTTTAAGCTCCAGTTTAACCTTAAACTGGAGCTTAAACGTGTTCGACCTCCCAGATGGCTTTCTCTATCTCCACGTTTAAGCTCCAGTTTAACCTTAAACTGGAGCTTAAACGTGTTCGACCTCCAGGGCTGCCTTTCCTATCTCCACGTTTAAGCTTCAGTTTAACCTTAAACTGAAGCTTAAACGTGTTCGACTAAGTCACCCTCCAGGGCTGCCTTCTTCCATTTCCACGTTTAAGCTTCAGTTTAACCTTAAACTGAAGCTTAAACGTGCTTCCACAAAAGGCATCACTGGAAGTGTCTGGCGTTTAAGCTGCAGTTTAAGCTTAAACTGCAACTTAAACGCCACTCTTGGAAAAGGTTTCTGGGCCAAAAATATTGTGGTTTAAGTTAGTATTTGAGCACAAACATTAACTTAAACTTACTCTGGTATGAAACCCAATTGAATATCATGGTTTATGGGATTGGGCCTGAAGGATTGATGAGTCTGAAATTTCAATTTATTGAGTCATGTGTCATTATTTGATTATCACTAAGTTGGCTCAATGAATGTTACAGAATTTGGATCAACAGCCTCATCAAGATTATGGATCATAAACCCAAGGCAAAAGGAAAGCAGGGAGAGGCCTCAAAGCCCAAGAAACACAACAGAAGCTCAATATAGAAAGTGTATAAATAGGATAGAATTTAAGTTAGGAAAGATTTTTACCTTTTCATTTTTGGCTAGTTTTCATATCTTTGTAATTGAATTCAGAGCTATGACTCACTAAACCCCCTTTCATTGGGTTAGGGAGCTCTATTGTAATTCAATGAATCAATAATAGTTTATCTTCTTCTTCAATCTTTTCTCTTGAATTTTGTTAGAAAGCTTCTCGATCTAATTCTATTGGGTAGTTGTCTTGGGAAAGAAACTACCCATAATTGGAATCCTTCGGAACCTTGGGAAAGGAATGGAGGATTCATGCTAGAGAAGCTTTCTCACAGTGAATTGGATTGGGGTTTGGATGGATATTGTGACATGTAATCCTACCAAATTGTGGTTCATGAAACTGTGTGGTATAATCAGTGATCGAGCATCATCTCTTCTTATGAACATTTAAACCAAGGGATTGGGAATTTGTTTGTTTTTAGAGAGAATTGGTGAGCCAAGGGATTGGGATCCAATCATATAAGATTGCCAAGCAAAATTCAATGAACGCATTGGTTGAGGAAGAGATAAACATGTTTTGATTCGGAGATCTCAATATCTCCTATAACCCAATGAATTCCCCATTTCTGATTTCCACTTTCTCTTTACATTCTGCAATTAAATTCATGCAATCACCCCCATTCCCTTTTAATTTCAGCAATTTAGCTTCTGCTCTTTACTTCATGCAATTTAAGATTCCGCCATTTCAATTTCTTGTCATTTACGTTTCCCGCCAATTTTACATTCCGCAATTCTCATCTAAATTTTGATTTCGCTCAACTAGAACACACTTCTAATCCGAATTGCTCACTCAACCAATCCTTGTGGGATTCGACCTCACTCTATTGTGAGTTTTTACTTGACGATAACCGGTGCACTTGCCGGAAGGAATTTTGCCGATCGTGCAATTTCCTAAATCGTGGCATAACAAGTTTATGCGCATCAGACTATAGGCGCATGCCATTTGGGTTATGTAATGCCCCTGCAACTTTCCAACGCTGCATGCTTTCTATCTTTTCAAATATGATAGAAAAATTCATTGAAGTTTTTATGGATGATTTCTCGGTATTCAGAGATTCTTTTCCTAGTTGCCTACATCACCTCGCCTTGGTATTGAAAAGGTGCCAATAGACCAATTTGGTCTTGAACTGGGAAAAATGCCACTTCATGGTGACAGGGGGAATAGTCCTTGGTCACAAAGTCTCTCACCAAGGCATTGAGGTTGATAGAGCTAAAGTGGAACTTATTGAAAAACTACCCCCACCCAGTGATGTCAAGGCAATTAGAAGTTTTTTAGGGCATGCTGGTTTTTACAGAAGATTTATTAAAGATTTTTCAAAGATAGCCAAGCCCTTAAGCAATCTCCTCGTATCTGATACACCATTCATCTTTGATGAAACCTGCATGCTAGCATTTGCACATTTGAAAATGAGGTTATCCTTTGCTCCTATCATTTCCCCACCTGATTGGAACCTACCATTTGAATTGATGTGCGATGCATCTGATTTTGTAGTTGGGGCAGTGTTAGGACAAAGGAAAGATAACCTAGTTCGTGTGATATACTATGCTAGCAAAGTCCTTAATGAAACTCAAAGAAATTATACCACTACTGAAAAGGAGTTGCTAGCAATAGTTTTTGCATTTGACAAATTTAGATCATACCTCATTGGTGCTAAAGTGATCGTTTTTACAGATCACACAGCACTTAAATATTTTTTTGCCAAGCAAGAATCGAAGCCAAGACTAATAAGGTGGATCTTACTGTTGCAGGAATTCGATATTGAAATCAGAGACAAGAAGGGAGTGGAGAACAAGGTGGCAGATCACTTATCTAGAATCCCTCATGATCAAGGTGGAGAAAATGATACAAGTGTTAACGAGCTCTTCCCTGATGAGCAGTTGATGACAGTTCATAAAGCACCATGGTTCGCAGATATTGCAAATTTCAAGGCAACTGGAGCATTACCACCAGGGATCAATAAACATCAAAAGAGGAAGCTCATGAATGATGCAAAATACTTTGTCTGGGACGAGCCATATCTCTTCAAGAAATGTTCAGATAGAATTCTTAGAAGATGTGTCTCGGAAGAGGAAGGGAGAGAAGTCCTGTGGAACTGCCACGGTTCATGCTATGGTGGGCACTTTGGAGGGGACAGAATTGCGACAAAGGTGTTACAAAGCGGATTCTTTTGGCCCACTCTTTTCAAGGATGCCAAAGAGCTAGTAAAAAGTTGCAATGAATGCCAAAGATCTGGAAACCTACCCAAAAGAAACGCCATGCCACAAAATTTCATCTTGGAACTTGAACTGTTTGATGTGTGGGGAATTAATTTCATGGGACCATTCCCAACCTCATATGCAAACAATTACATCCTGGTAGAAGTAGATTATGTTTCCAAGTGGGTAGAGGCTATTGCAACCCTAACTAATGATAACAAGGTAGTCATGAACTTCCTCAGGAAGAATATCTTTAGCCGGTTTGGAGTCCCAAGAGCCCTCATCAGTGATGGAGGGAGCCACTTTTGTAACAAACCATTAGAAGCTCTCCTCTTACGATATGGGGTAAAACACAAAGTAGCCACACCTTACCACCCTCAAACAAGTGGGCAAACTGAGATATCCAACAGAGAGCTGAAGAGGATCCTGGAAAAGACTGTGGGCGCATCTAGAAAGGATTGGTCGAAGAAGTTGGATGATGCTCTGTGGGCATACAGAACAGCATTCAAAACTCCACTTGGAATGTCTCCATATCAATTAGTCTATGGGAAAGCTTGTCATTTACCACTGGAGCTGGAACATAAAGCTCTTTGGGCTATCAAGATACTAAATTTTGACAGCATTGCTGCTGGTGCAAAAAGAATCTTGCAGCTGCAAGAGATGGAGGAATTCAGGTCACAAGCCTATGAAAACACTAAGATGTATAAAGAGAAGGCAAAAAGAAAACATGACATGCACTTGGCACCCAGGAGTTTCAAAAAAGGGCAGCAAGTACTCCTTTACAATTCTAAATTAAGGCTGTTCCCAGGGAAACTCAAGTCAAGGTGGTCCGGACCTTTCTTGGTTACAAAAGTATCACCATATGGCCATATCGAAATCACGGATGAAGGTTCCAAGAGGACTTTTACAGTGAATGGACAAAGACTCAAGCATTATCTGGGCAACATGGGGGAAGACCCCAGAGTAAAGTACCATCTCAAATAATTAAGAACTCGTCGAGCTAGCGACGATAGAAGAGCGCTCTGTTGGGAGGCAACCCAACCTCAGGTAGTTTCAATTTCATCCTTATTTCAATAAAGTCACAAGTGGTTTCCCCTGTATTGAAAGGAGCTAAGTTTGGTGTTCCACACCAGAACAATCCAAGAGTGATGGTGTAATTCTAAGTTTGGTATTCCACTAAAGAACATTGGTTAGAATTACACCCCACTCCCAAAAGAACATTGCTAGCTCCATCCAACCAAGAGAAACCACTTAGGTGTAGTTAGACTATAGGTGATCATTGCTTTGTTGATAACAAGATATGAGGGTCTCTGCATATATGCAATGTTGTGCACTGGGCAAAGAACTAAGTTTGGTGTTCACACACCAAACTGAGTTCAAGAGGCACAAGCATACTTATAAGCTAACTATGTCTCAAGTGCTTTGGGAACAAGCAACTTCCAGTGACCTTGTAGGAATCTTATAAGGAAATGGTGCACCTTCACCCAAAGAAGCGAGGCAACAAAAACTAGGAGGATGACAAAGAGAGAGGGGGACTAGAGATCATCACCCGAAGGTTGTATTGTTACCTGATTCCATTGTACTTAGAATTGTTGAAAGTTGGAGGTCCGAATTGCACTTTTGATTTGTAGTTACTTGCAGTTGAACTCTTTTTAAAATTCTGTCTTTTAAAGTTTTCCTTCTGAATAGGTCCATGATTTCTGGTTTAAATGTCACTACATCATTCCCTTATTTACTTGTAAGCTTGTCCTTTTTGATCAAATGAAGAAGAGAATGTTTATGTTCTTAAAAGACCAGAGTAGGGTTCCTAATGTGGAAGTGCATTCATGAATCTTTGGGGTAGTCATAAGTTAGCTAAGTTGGTTCAACCACAAGGCTAGGAGGACAACTATCTATCCTGAATACTTTGCTTTGGATACACTCATGAGACTAAGTTAATAACAAGATCCTAAGAAGAGAAAAGGGAAAAAACAATGGAAGTGAAAAACAAAAGAAAAAGAGTAAGCAATCAGGCTAGGCATCAATGGTTTTAAGCTTGAGGCAAGTGTCTGTGGTGCTCCTGTGTGAGGGATATACTTGGATGAATAAGCTCTTAGGGGTGCTTTATCACTTGGTAACTTGGGTTAACTAACCCGGGATTATCAGCTGAAAATCCACTATCAAGAGTAACCCTCACTACAGAGCATTTAGTAACCCAAAGAGGTGCTGGACACCAAGGTCTCAAGAAAAGAAAATAAATAAACTATATGCCTGTGGTGTGTATGTATGGGGGAGAGACTTGAGGGAGTAAGTCCTTAGGGGTGCTTCAACACCTAGCACCTTGAACCAACTGGTTCGGGAGTGTTGGCTGAAAGCTTATCTTAAAGAGTTGCCCCCTTACAGAGCACTTAGCCTAAATAACACAAATAACCCTTGAAATAACAATAAAATGATCAATGAATAAAAGTCTCATGAGATATAAACAAAGTAAGTGTTTAGGAACATGATAAAGGTCTGAAAGCCAGTAATGGAATGAACCTAAGTTGCTATGCATGAAACCACCATAAAATCAGTAATATGACTTCCACAAGAATGACTCATTCCTCTGGATATTCCATTCATCATTTTCTTGTTCCAGTACTTGCTTAGGGACAAGCAAGCTTTAAGTTTGGTGTTGTGATGCCAGGGCATTTTGGCCAGTTTCACTGACCTTTTCTTTACTGTTTTTAGGTTAGTTTCATGCATTTCTTTAGGAAATAAGCTAGTTTTGGGTAAATATTCACTTATGCCTTGACTCAAGCATACATTGTGCATTCTACATGATTTCATGAGGATTTTGCATAAGTTTAGTGACAAATATTATGTTGCATTACTCATGACTTGGACTAGAGCTTTGATGCACTTTGTTGCTTGATTTCAGGACCAAAAAGGAGCAAGAAAAGGGGAGGTAACTTGCAAAGATTAATGAGAAAAGTGATTGCCAATAACACTCTCAAAAAGCCATCAATCCCCACGTTAGAGAGTCACGTTAACCAAGTTAACGTGAACTCTAACGTGGAGAAAAGAAGTTGAGCCAACGTTAGTGACACTCAACATTGTCACTAACGTTGGCAATTACTCATAAGTGGCCACGTTAGAAGCCACATTAACCTAGTTAACGTGGCCTCTAACGTTAAGGGGGAGGGAGAGAAGCCAACGTTAGTGACACTCAACATTGTCACTAACGTTGGCCTATGGTGCTAAGTACCACGTTAACTCCCACGTTAACTTGGTTAACGTGGGAACTAACGTAGAGGATGAAGAGTTGTCGACAACGTTAGTGACACTCAACATTGTCACTAACGTTGAAGCAACCACACAACCCCCAAGAGTCACGTTAACTTCCATGTTAACTTGGTTAACGTGGAAGCTAACGATGAGAAATGAAGGATGAGCCAACGTTAGTGACACTCAACATTGTCACTAACATTGGGATGGCTAAAAGATGGCCACGTTAGAAGCCACGTTAACCTAGTTAACGTGGACTCTAACGTGAGACCTAGGGGCACATTGGAACGTTAGTGACAATGTTGAATGTCACTAATGTTCTCGAAAGATGGCAAAGGCCACGTTAGAAGCCACGTTAACCTAGTTAACGTGAGCTTTAACGTGAAGCAAGAAGGGGCACACTGGAACGTTAGTGACAATGTTGAGTGTCACTAACGTTCTCGAAGGATGACAAGGCAACGTTAAAAGTCACGTTAACCTAGTTAACGTGGGTTTTAACGTGAGGCAAAGAGGTGCATTGGAACGTTAGTGACAATGTTATGTGTCACTAACGTTCCCGAACTTGGACTTTCACTAAATGATTAACACTCCTTACACCCTGAGCTTAAGTCTCTGCCCACTCCGCACTTTCTCTCTGCAAGTAAAGCCAAGCCCAAATAAAGAAAGGAACTGCTTCAAACTCAAGATCCAAAGGCCCAAGACTTGAAGAGTGAACTAGAACCTGAGAAGAGTAGTATATATAGGAGTAGCTTTGAATTGTAAAATAGTTCTGGAAGCTGAGGAATTACTCTCTGTATTTACTTTCTTTGCAATTTCTAGTTTTATGATGTATTCTCCATCTTTATTTTCATTTTCAAGAGCTATGAACAACTAAACCCCTTTCATTGGGTTAGGGAGCTCTGTTGTAATTTGATGGATCAATACTAATTTTCATTGTTCTTCTTCTATCTTTCCTCTTGATTTTACTTGAAAGCTTTCGATCTTCATCCAATTGAGTAGTTATCTTGGAAGAGAAGCTATTCAAACTTGGATCTCTTTTGAACCTTGGAAGAGGAATGAAGAGATCAAGCTAGAAATGCTTTCTCATGCTGGACCAAATTGGGTTTGGATGGGTATGTGACTGTAACCCTCTCAATACTTGGTTTGGGAAATGCATGTGGTATAATCAGTGACCATACTTCATCTCTTCTCATGAGCAATTGACCAAGGAATTGGCTATTGATCAAGATTTGAGAGATTGAATTGCAAGGAATTGTAATTCAATCACTTAAGATTGCCAAGGAGATCAATGAGTGCATTGATTGAGGAAGAGATGAAAATGAACTTGATCCGGAGAATTGCAACATCTCCTAAGCTCAATGAACTCCCCATCTCTAATCTTACCCATTCTCTTTAATTTCTGCGATTTACTTTTATGAGCAAATCCCCCATTCCCATTTATAATTCTGCAATTTATTTTCAGTCATTTACTTCCATTCATTTAATTCTAGCATTTACTTTTCTGTTATTTACATTCCCGCCATTTTATTTTCTGCAACTCTCAACCCAATTTCTATTCGCTCAACTAGAACATTCTTCTAATTAAAGTTGCTTGATCAATCAATCCCTGTGGGATTCAACCTCACTCTATTGTGAGTTTTTACTTGACGACAACTTCGGTACACTTGCCGAAGGAAGATTTGTTGAGAGACAAGTTTTCCCCGCATCAATATACTCTGTTATTCCCATCTTTACTCCAGCATCTTTGCAGAGCATAGAGATTAGGCTTGGATAAGCCAACCTGGCATCCTTGGAGTTCTTGTTTGCGAGTATGTAGAATTCAGATGGAATCAGTTGATGAACTTCTACTTCTTTTCCCAACATAATGCAATGGATCATCACTGCTCTTTTAACGTTGACTTCAGAACGGTTGCTGGTGGGCAATATAGAACATCCAATGAAGTCCAGCCATCCTCTGGCGACTGGTTTGAGATCTTCTCTCTTGAGTTGATTTGGGACACCCCTCGTGCTGGTGGTCCACCTGGCTCCAGGGATGCATATATCCTCTAGAATCTTATCCAGGCCCTTGTTTGTTCTCATCATTCTCCTATTGAAGGAGTCTGGGTCATCTTTCAGCTGAGGTAGCTTAAAGATCTCCCTGATTTTGTCAGGGTGGATGTGAACAATATTTCCTCTTACCGCAGTCCTATAGTCATAGAGGGCAGTTCTAGATATTCTCTGCCTGTCTGTTTGCCACAGATTAGCGTAGAATTCCTGAACCATATTCCTTCCCACTTTCATTTCAGGATTAGCTAGGACTTCCCAGTTCCTGTTTCGAATCTGCTCTTGGATCTCCGGATATTCATCTTCTTTCAGATCGAACTTGACTTCCGAGATCACTGATCTTAGACCCATTATTTTGTAGTAATGGTCTGAATGTTCTTTGGTTAAGAACCTCCCTTGATTCCAAAGTGGTTTTGGAACACTCTCTTTCTTGCCTCTTGGAGTGGGTTATTTTCCTTTAGGAGCCATGATCTTAGTGGGTATGGTTTAGTGATCACGGATAAACACACCAAACTTAGAGGTTTGCTTGTCCTCAAGCAAAAGAAAGAAAGGATAGGGATAGAAGGAGAGCGAGTGTTGAATGGTGGATGAGAGGAGGGAGGCCGAATGTGTTTTTAAAAGGGAGGGGTGGGTTTTCGAAAATAGGGAGAAAGATAAGATAGAAGATATGATTTAAAAAGAAATAAGTATGATAAGAAAAGATATAATTTAAAATTGAAGAGATATGAAAGATATTTGAAAAAGATAAATTTGGATTTTTGAAAAAGATAATATGGAGATTAAAAAAAAGATATTGATTAGTTGAAAAGATTTTAGAATGAAAAGAGATAGATTTGTTTTGAAAATTTGAAAAAGAGTTGAATTGGATTGAAAAAAAGGATTTGTGCTTATGGATTAAGATACATTTGATATTTTTAAAGTAGGGTTTTTAGAAATTAGGGATTTTAGAAATCAGGGTTTGTAACATGTTTATGCAAGAAATCATGAATTGAAACATGAAAATTAAAATTAAAATGAAAAATATGAAGTAAAAACGAAATTACCTCCTCCCCACCATCCTGGCGTTTGAACGCCCAAACGCTGCATGTTTTGGGCGTTCAACGCCCAACTGCTGCTTCTCCTGGGCGTTCAACACCCAGTAGTTGCTTCTTTCTGGCGTTGAACGCCAGGAACTCCTTTGTCACTGGGCATTTTTCTGAATGCCCAGGACGCTGTAAATCTGGCGTTAAACGCCCAGAAGATGCTTTTTTCTGGCGTTTAATGCCCAGATGGCTATCCTTACTGGCGTTTTCTTGCCAGTGAGCTCTTTTTCTCTGTTTTGTGTGCAAAATCCTTTTGTAACCCTGTAAACTTATACAATTGACTCTTTACTTTAGTATCAATGAGCTTTATATAAACAAATAAAATCAAGAATAGGGCAAAATGCTTAGAAGAAGTGATGCCCATGGCTGGGTTGCCTCCCAGCAAGCGCTTCTTTATTGTCTTTAGTTGGACCTTGCTGAGTTTTTAATCTAGCCTCAGCCGTGAGCACTCTTGCTCAACATTTCCTTCAAGATAGTTGATGCGCATAAACTAGTTATGCTACGATTTAGGAAATTGCACGATCGGCAAAATTCCTTCCGGCAAGTGCACCGGTTATCGTCAAGTAAAAACTCACAATAGAGTGAGGTCGAATCCCACAAGGATTGGTTGAGTGAGCAATTCGGATTAGAGGTGTGTTCTAGTTGAGCGGAATCAAGATTTAGATGAGAATTGCGGAATGTAAAATTGGCGGGAAATGTAAATGACAAGAAATTTAAATGGCGGAATCTTAAATTGCATGAATTAAAGAGCAGAAGCTAAATTGCTGAAATTAAAAGGGAATGGGGGTGATTGCATGAATTGAGTTGCAGAATGTAAAGAGAAAGTGGAAATCAGAAATGGGGAATTCATTGGGTTATAGGAGATATTGAGATCTCCGAATCAAAACATGTTTATCTCTTCCTCAACCAATGCGTTCATTAAATTTTGCTTGGCAATCTTATATGATTGGATCCCAATCCCTTGGCTCACCAATTCTCTCTAAAAACAAACAAATTCCCAATCCCTTGGTTTAAATGTTCATAAGAAGAGATGATGCTCGATCACTGATTATACCACACAGTTTCATGAACCACAATTTGGTAGGATTACATGTCACAATATCCATCCAAACCCCAATCCAATTCACTGTGAGAAAGCTTCTCTAGCATGAATCCTCCATTCCTTTCCCAAGGTTCCGAAGGATTCCAATTATGGGTAGTTTCTTTCCCAAGACAACTACCCAATGGAATTAGATCGAGAAGCTTTCTAACAAAATTCAAGAGAAAAGATTGAAGAAGAAGATAAACTATTATTGATTCATTGAATTACAATAGAGCTCCCTAACCCAATGAAAGGGGGTTTAGTGAGTCATAGCTCTGAATTCAATTACAAAGAAATGAAAACTAGCTAAATGAAAAGGTAAAAAGTCCTTCCTAACTTAAATTCTATCCTATTTATACACTTTCTATATTGAGCTTCTGTTATGTTTCTTGGGCTTTGAGGCCTCTCCCTGCTTTCCTTTTGCTTTGGGTTTATGATCCATAATCTTGATGAGGCTGCTGATCCAAATTCTGTAACATTCATTGAGCCAACTTAGTGATAATCAAATAATAATACATGACTCAACAATTTGAAATTTCAGACTCATCAATCCTTCAGGCCCAATCCCATAAACCATGATATTCAATTGGGTTTCATGCCAGAGTAAGTTTAAGTTAATGTTTGTGCTCAAAGACTAACTTTAAACCGCAATATTTTTGGCCCAGAAACCTTTTCCAAGAGTGGCGTTTAAGTTGCAGTTTAAGCTTAAACTGCAGCTTAAACGCCAGACACTTCCAGTGAAGCCTTTTGTAGAAGCACGTTTAAGCTTCAGTTTAAGGTTAAACTGAAGCTTAAACGTGGAAATGGAAGAAGGCAGCCCTGGAGAGTCGAACACGTTTAAGCTCCAGTTTAAGGTTAAACTGGAGCTTAAACGTGGAAGAGGAGAAAGCCATCCTGGAGGTCGAACACGTTTAAGCTCCAGTTTAAGGTTAAACTGGAGCTTAAACGTGGAAGAGGAGAAAGCCATCCTGGAGGTCGAACACGTTTAAGCTCCAGTTTAAGGTTAAACTGGAGCTTAAACGTGGAAGAGGAGAAAGGTAGCCCTGGAGGTGTCGAACACGTTTAAGCTCCAGTTTAAGGTTAAACTGGAGCTTAAACGTGGAAATGGAGAAAGCAACCCTGGAGGAGAAACTTGGTGGAACACGTTTAAGCTCCAGTTTAAGGTCAAACTGGAGCTTAAACGTGGAAATGGCTCCCTGGTGCTTTTCCCCTTTCTGGCGTTTAACCTCCAGTTTAAGGTTAAACTGGAGGTTAAACGTGGAACTGCCCCCTTTGGTGCTCTTCTCACTTCTGGCGTTTAACCTCCAGTTTAAGGTCAAACTGGAGGTTAAACGTGGGCGTGCTTCTTTGGTGAGACTTCCATTCTGGCGTTTAACCTCCAGTTTAAGGTTAAACTGGAGGTTAAACTTCAATTCCAGCATTTCTTAGCCTTCATGATTCTGGCGTTTAAGCTCCAGTTTAGGCTTAAACTGGAACTTAAACTCCACATGTGATATTCAAGCTTCCTTTATTGATTTTGTTGCTTCCTTGCTTAGCCTCTTCTTCCCTGAAATCATCCAAACAATTGCATCAAAGTCTTGCAAAATTTCATGAGAAATCTTCCATTCATAGCATTCAAGTAATATAACTAAAACTCATGGAATTTGCATCAAAATCATATTGTTTGGATGGTTCATTGCTTTGTTATTCTTTTAACCATTCTTGGTTACTTTAAGCTCAAGAAAATGTATAAAACCACTAAAACTAACAGAAAAATACTAGTGAAACTAGCCTAAGATGCCTTGGCATCACAACACCAAACTTAATACTTGCTTGTCCCTAAGCAAGTCCTGAGTTATTTAAGAAGAAAGTATGAAACAGAAAGCAATTACATTGGCTATATTAGCAAGCATTTGAAGTTCATCAGAAGGGTTTTATGCAGAAAGTTGCAGTATCACTTTTTCATTCTTATCAGGTAAGATTATCACTTTTCCTTGCATCCATCAAACACTGCTATGGTCTCTTGTTATTCTTATGTCCTTGGCACTTCTCTTCTTTGTTTTTCTTTTCTTTTTCTTAGAGCTTCTTTGCTCCTTGTTTGCTTAGTGTCATGTGTTGCACAAGCCTTTGGCATTTTCTTTTTCTTATCAGTGCACTACACATATCCACTTCAGGCATTTTAGTTCACATTTCTTCTTGAGACATTGGTGCCCAGCACCTCTTTGTGTGACTAAATGTTTTGTATTTAGGTTGCTCTTGATAATGGACTTTTGGTTGATAATCCCGGGTTAGTTAACCCAAGTTACCGAGTGTTGAAACACTCCTCAGAACCTATTCATCCAAGCATATCCTTAATACATAAACACCACAGGCATTTGTCTCAGAAGTTCAAACCATTGGTGCCTAGCTTATTTTCTCAATTTTTTTTCTTTTTGGTTGCCCTTTTTCAGTGGCTTTTTCTTCTTCTTTTTCTTTCTTTTTCATGGCCAAAGACATTTATTCATCAAGATCCATAGACAGTTTTCAATTTCTACATAAAAAATGATAATTCTACACTCTATTTCCAGTGATCTGACTAAACAATCAAGCATGCATACCACCACTTAATTCTACTTGATTTGTCACTAATTGAGCCAAGTTACTTTTGTTCAAACTTTTCTTTTATTTTAGGAAACAGAACAAGCATGGCAAGCACTTGTTTAAGAAGGTGAAGTTATATCCAAACATCTAGGCATTCTCTTTATTCAAAGCAATAAACAGACACACATACTAGAGACTTCACATTAAAAACTTAAATGACTCATAATGAAAGAAAGCTCATAAAGACAATTCATCAATTATCATTTGATTATTAAGGAGAGAGACCACCTCTCATTTATTGCTTGGTTCTTCTTGATTCTTGGGATCCTGCTTCTTCTTGCTTCCTACCCCTTTTTGACCACTTGAACTTCCTTTGTCTTTTCTTATGAGCTTTTTCCAGAATCCAGCCTTTTTCATTGTTTCTTCCACTCCTTTTTCAAGGATCATTGCCTTGTTTATTTCTCCTTCTTTCCTCCCTTTGAAATACTCATCAAAAGCTGGGAATGCTGGGTCCATCTTGTGTAAGTGTTCTCCTATGTAGTTAAGCTTGATTTGCGAACTGATGTTGTAATCAGCTTGGACTGAGTATCTTGCATTCTGTAAAGTGGTGGCTTCCTTGATTGCCAAGACATTGGCATCTTGGTGTTGGCATATGTGGCCGAAGGATTCCTGTAAGTGTAAATTCTGTTCCCTTTGCAGATCCAAGAATCTTGATTCAAAGTTCCTTTGCATATCCATCATTTTTAGGTGAAAGTCCTCTTGTCTCTCCTGAGACCTCATGTATTGTTGAGACATTCCTTCCATGATTTCCTGCATTCTGCTCATATCCATGGGGTCTCTAGGAGTTTGTTGTCTTCTTTCTGGAATTGCTTGCTCTTCTTGCTCTTCTTCTCTATCTTCTCCTTCCTGTCCTTCTTGTTCAGCTTCTTGCTCTTCTTCCGCTTGTTGCCCTTCTTCATTTCTTCTTTTTGTATGTCTTGGAGGAGTTGGGCCAAGAGTCATTCTGTACGCAGTTATGGCCAATCCCGGATATAGCCAATTAGGTCTTTCATCTTCAAGTGGTACTTGGGCATCGATGCATAGTCTAATGATGGTGCTAGGGAAGTGGAGCCAGGATTCAGGGTCACTTTTCTCACTAAACTCTTGTATCTGTTCAGCAATGAGTTTATGAACTTTGATCTCCCCTCCCACCATAATGCAATGAAGCAAGATGGCTCTTTTAGGGACTATTTCTGAAGAGTTTGCAGTGGGTAGGATGGATCTCCTAACTATTGCATACCACCCTTTAGCTTCAGGTGTTAGGTCTCCCCTTCTCAAGACTCTTGGAGCCCCTCTTGTTTTTCTCACCCATTCAGCTCTGATGGCACAAAGATCTTCAGCAATAGTCGTGTAGTCAGGTTCTCCTATCATCCTTTCCTCATAACTTGCTTGGCTGAAATGTATGTTTTTCAGGCCAAGAGTTTTCATGATTGCCTTGGGGCTGAAGTCAACTTCCACCCCTCTCACATAGCTTTTGTATGTGGGTTTCTTGGTTGAGTCTTCCCTCACTGCATTTGCATAGAACTCCTTCACCAAGTTGATGTTGATTTTAGTGATTGGCTTAGTCAGGAGCTCCCACTTCCTCTTTTTGATCTTCTCCCAAACACCTGGGAACTCATCCTTTTCAAGGTCAAAGGGAACCTCAGCTAGTACCCTTTTAGGTCTCATCCATTCGGCTTGAATCTCATGGAAAACTGATTTGTATCTCCTTGCATCGAATTCCCTGTTCTCCTCCATTGGTTGCTTGTCTTTTCTTCTTTTGTGGCTAGATGAAGCTGCCATTGGTTCTTTAGTTTTGGGGTAAGTGACAAGCTAAAGTTGACAAGGTGAAGCAAGAAGTGTTGTTGGAAATGTGGGGAGGTTGTTTTCGGCAAGAGATAGTTTATGCTATGATGAAGAAAATGTGCATGAAGGAGATTTGGTGGTGTTGAACTCGTTCCCCAAGTGGTTCTTTATAGGGTCCTTAAGTGAAAAATGGACGGCTAGGGTGGTTTGTGAAGGGTGGCTTGATGGTAAATATATGAATTAGGGAGAAGGACGAATTGCTTTTCATTTTCTTGGAAGTATTCTGGGTGCATTAGGTTATACATGTAGCAATCTTTTCTTGCAGAACTTCCTTTTCCCATGTGTTAGCTTCAAAGACTTGTGAACTTTCTTTTTGACCAAGCACCGTACCTCCCTTTGTCTTTTTCCTCCATTTTTGTCTTTTCTTTTGTACCTGCACAAACAAACAAGTTTGCTATCATTTTTCGGTCCATGTGAATGATGAATAGTACTTGCACATGTAAATCAATGATTGACTCCATGAGCTTATAGCCGTGACTTTTGTATGTATGCACACTTATTATTGGACACTAAACTTAGTGTTTGGTAAAGTCTCCTGATGACATGAAATCCATATTGGTTGTCCTTAATGAATGTGCATAATTCTAATAAATCATAGTCACTTTGGCTCTTTGATTCTAAACAAAGTTACTACCCTAAGTAATTAAAACCAAAGTATTAAAACATGCGAATGGTTTACTTGTCATGAATTTCGAAACCCAGAGGAACTTCTTGCTTTTTATGAACCGTGTTCAAAGAGGAACACCAAACTTAATGTTTGGTTGTGCTCTTTGCATGAAAAATTGAATGCATTTTGAATAAAATTTGGGGGTGCCTTCAGGCACACCAAACTTAGAGACAAATTGTATTTTATATGCAATGTTTAGTGCACTCTTTCACCAGTTGTCCTGAGGATTCAAGTTCATGCATAAGAAACCATGCTTTATTAGATGCAAAACAAAACAATAAAGAGTAAGGATATTAAAAACATGGGTTGCCTCCCATGAAGCGCTTCTTTAACGTCACTAGCTTGACGGTTGTCCCTTGTTAGGGTGGATTGTAGTGCTTGACGTCTTCTCCTCTTACTATGAAAACGTCCCCATTTGATTCCTTCATGACTTCTAAATGTTCCATAGAAAGAACCTTCCTGATTGTGAACACTTGAGGGAGCTGGGAAGGAATGGTTTTGAGGCCAGGTGGGATTGGCAGATAATGACTTGATATCACTTCATCTCCCGGAGAGAAACCTTCAGTGGGAATTTTCTTGTTTCTCCACCCTCTTGGCAATTTCTTTACAATTCTTCCCTTTCTCTTGAGGATTTCTTCATTGACCCTTATGCTAGGAAGATCCTTCTGATCTGTTTCCATTGATTCTTGTGGCTTTAACTCTTGCAACTCTTGTTTGCCTTCCAAGGACTGTTTTAGAGTTTCAGCTGCTGGATTACTTTCCTCCAAACACAGATGGCTACTATCATCCTTAGGCTTTTCAAGTTCTGGTTCAGGCTCAGATGCAGGTTTGAAAACTTTGAAAATGAGCTGTTCATCATGTATTCTCAGAATTAGCTCTCCTTGTTCTACATCTATGAGCACTCTAGTAGTGGCTAGAAATGGTCTTCCCAGAATGATAGGGTGTAGGTAGCTTTCCTCCATGTCCAAAATGACAAAGTCTGTGGGGAAGTAATAATCTCCCACTTTCACCAGCACATTCTCAACTACCCCTTCAGCTTGCTTCTGAGTTTTGTCAGCCAGTTGTATGATTACATCAGTGGATCTCACCTCATTCAGTTGTAGCCTCTTCATAAGAGTTAGAGGCATCACATTTATGCTAGCTCCTAGATCACAGAATCCTCTATCAATTTTTGTTTCTCCTATGATGCAAGGAATATGAAAACTTCCTGGGTCTGTTTTCTTAGAGACTGTGTCTTTCTTGATCAGAGCACTGCATTCTTTGTTCATTGTTACCGTTTGTCCTCCCTTCAAAACTCTTTTCTTGCTCAACAATTCCTTTAAATACTTGATGTGTGTAGGCATTTGATGGAGAATCTCAAGAAAGGGAATATTGATATGGAGAGACTTAAATGTCTCTAAAAACCTTGAATAGGTTTTCCCTTTTTCACCTCCTCTTAACCTCTGAGGAAATGGTGCTTTTGGTTGGTATGTTTCCATCGTGCCTTTTTGCAGTTCCTTGGCTTGCTTAGTTTCACTTTCCTGCTTAGCTTCTTCAACACCTTCCTTCAAGGTTTCTGGCTCCTGCTCTGAGGGCCTGATTCCTTCTTCTTCTGAGACTTCCTTCAATATGGTGATGGCCTTGCATTCTTCCCATCTCACTCTCATTTGTTCCCCTTTAGGATTCTTTTCTGTGTCACTAGGGAACACTGCAGTTGATTTGGGGGCCTGTTGAGATAGCTCTCCTACTTGAGACTCCATCCTCTTGAGTTTTTCACCATGGTTTCTTAAGGTAGTTCTCACATCATCCCTGAAGCTTTTCAATTCAATTATGTCTTGACTCATGGTTGCCATCATTCCTTCTATCCAGTTTAATTGATCTTGAAATTGTTGGTTCGGATTAGGTTGGGTAGGTTGATTATTTTGGCCATGATATGGTGGTTGAGAGTAAGTGTTTTGTGTGGCTTGGTATGATCTTTGGTTGGAGTTTTGGTATGTGGAATTGTTATGTTGGTTGTGGTTGTAAGGTTTGTGGTTTTGTGGTTGGGTTTGTTGGTTCCCCCACCCAAAGTTTGGGTGATTTTTCCATCCTGGGTTGTAAGTGTTGGAATTTGGATCATATGATTGCCTTTGTTGGTTTCCCACATAGTTGGCCTCTTCCCAATCACCTCCTTCAATGCTTACTTCCTCTTGATCTTGTGTGTGTATTGCAGCCACTTGCTTTGTTTCTAATTGTCTGGTAAGCTCTGCTAGTTGCTTGGCAAACACCTTGTTTTGGGCTAGAATTGTATCAACATGGTTCAGCTCCATGACTCCCTTAGTGTTGTGCCTCTCTGATGCATAGTAGTACTCATTCTCAGCCACTGTCTCAATCACTTCAATGGCTTCTTCCACAGTCTTTTTCCTGTTCAATGAACCTCCTGATGAATGGTCTACAGCCTTCCTTGATTCATAAGAGAGTCCATCATAGAAAATATGCAATTGCACCCAGTCATGGAACATGTCTGGTGGGCATTTCCTTGTCAAATCCTTGAACCTCTCCCATGCCTCGTAGAGAGTTTCACCATCTTGTTGTCTAAAAGTTTGAACCTCAGATCGAAGCCTATTGACCTTTTGTGGGGGGTAGAAACGTGCCAGAAACTTGCTTTCCACCTCATCCCATGTTGTTAGACTCCCCCTTGGGAATGATTCCAGCCACTTAGCTGCTTTGTCCCTAAGTGAAAATGGGAACAAAAGCAGTTTATAGGCATCTTCCTGGACTCCATTGGACTTCACAGTGTCACAAATTCTCAGGAATTTTGTGAGATGTTGGTTTGGGTCTTCATTAGCACTTCCACCAAATGAACAATGATTCTCCACAAGTGATATTAGCTGTGGTTTGAGCTCAAAATTGTTGGCCTGAATGGGTGGTTTCTGAATGCTGCTACCACAATTCCCAGAGGTTGGGTTTATGTATGAACTAAGAACCCTCCTCTCAGGAATGGCATTGTTTCCATCGGCTCTCTCATGGTTGTGAACTTCTCTATCCATGTTGAGATCTAGAGCTTCCTCAAAATTGTCCTCAGATTCTCCTTCAGATTCTTCTTCTCCCAGTACTCTCTTCCCTCTTGCTTCCCTTCTAAGTCTATGAAGGGTCCTCTCTGGTTCGGTATATGGAGGAGTCGATGTCTCTCCTCTCCTACCTGTCATACAAGAACACAGCACAGGCAACAAACAAGTGAAATACTCTTGGTTAATGGAAGAGTATGGTTAGAGCAATTGAGGAATTAATTCAAACAGTTAGTGAGTCAGTGAGTTAGTTGCTTGAATTTAAAGGCATAAAGAAAGAAAGCATGTAACAGAGTGCAGAAATTAAAATTCAACAAGTAACTTGTACTGAATTAATCAAAACAAACAAAAAAATATTGCTCAATCTAGTTAACTTCCAATATGAGAATTGTCAATCGAAAACCAATCCCCGGCAACGGCGCCATAAACTTGATGCGCATAAACTAGTTATGCTACGATTTAGGAAATTGCACGATCGGCAAAATTCCTTTCGGCAAGTGCACCAGTTATCGTCAAGTAAAAACTCACAATAGAGTGAGGTCGAATCCCACAAGGATTGGTTGAGTGAGCAATTCGGATTAGAGGTGTGTTCTAGTTGAGCGGAATCAAGATTTAGATGAGAATTGCGGAATGTAAAATTGGCGGGAAATGTAAATGACAAGAAATTTAAATGGCGGAATCTTAAATTGCATGAATTAAAGAGCAGAAGCTAAATTGCTGAAATTAAAAGGGAATGGGGGTGATTGCATGAATTGAGTTGCAGAATGTAAAGAGAAAGTGGAAATCAGAAATGGGGAATTCATTGGGTTATAGGAGATATTGAGATCTCCGAATCAAAACATGTTTATCTCTTCCTCAACCAATGCGTTCATTAAATTTTGCTTGGCAATCTTATATGATTGGATCCCAATCCCTTGGCTCACCAATTCTCTCTAAAAACAAACAAATTCCCAATCCCTTGGTTTAAATGTTCATAAGAAGAGATGATGCTCGATCACTGATTATACCACACAGTTTCATGAACCACAATTTGGTAGGATTACATGTCACAATATCCATCCAAACCCCAATCCAATTCACTGTGAGAAAGCTTCTCTAGCATGAATCCTCCATTCCTTTCCCAAGGTTCCGAAGGATTCCAATTATGGGTAGTTTCTTTCCCAAGACAACTACCCAATGGAATTAGATCGAGAAGCTTTCTAACAAAATTCAAGAGAAAAGATTGAAGAAGAAGATAAACTATTATTGATTCATTGAATTACAATAGAGCTCCCTAACCCAATGAAAGGGGGTTTAGTGAGTCATAGCTCTGAATTCAATTACAAAGAAATGAAAACTAGCTAAATGAAAAGGTAAAAAGTCCTTCCTAACTTAAATTCTATCCTATTTATACACTTTCTATATTGAGCTTCTGTTATGTTTCTTGGGCTTTGAGGCCTCTCCCTGCTTTCCTTTTGCTTTGGGTTTATGATCCATAATCTTGATGAGGCTGCTGATCCAAATTCTATAACATTCATTGAGCCAACTTAGTGATAATCAAATAATAATACATGACTCAACAATTTGAAATTTCAGACTCATCAATCCTTCAGGCCCAATCCCATAAACCATGATATTCAATTGGGTTTCATGCCAGAGTAAGTTTAAGTTAATGTTTGTGCTCAAAGACTAACTTTAAACCGCAATATTTTTGGCCCAGAAACCTTTTCCAAGAGTGGCGTTTAAGTTGCAGTTTAAGCTTAAACTGCAGCTTAAACGCCAGACACTTCCAGTGAAGCCTTTTGTAGAAGCACGTTTAAGCTTCAGTTTAAGGTTAAACTGAAGCTTAAACGTGGAAATGGAAGAAGGCAGCCCTGGAGAGTCGAACACGTTTAAGCTCCAGTTTAAGGTTAAACTGGAGCTTAAACGTGGAAGAGGAGAAAGCCATCCTGGAGGTCGAACACGTTTAAGCTCCAGTTTAAGGTTAAACTGGAGCTTAAACGTGGAAGAGGAGAAAGCCATCCTGGAGGTCGAACACGTTTAAGCTCTAGTTTAAGGTTAAACTGGAGCTTAAACGTGGAAGAGGAGAAAGGTAGCCCTGGAGGTGTCGAACACGTTTAAGCTCCAGTTTAAGGTTAAACTGGAGCTTAAACGTGGAAATGGAGAAAGCAACCCTGGAGGAGAAACTTGGTGGAACACGTTTAAGCTCCAGTTTAAGGTCAAACTGGAGCTTAAACGTGGAAATGGCTCCCTGGTGCTTTTCCCCTTTCTGGCGTTTAACCTCCAGTTTAAGGTTAAACTGGAGGTTAAACGTGGAACTGCCCCCTTTGGTGCTCTTCTCACTTCTGGCGTTTAACCTCCAGTTTAAGGTCAAACTGGAGGTTAAACGTGGGCGTGCTTCTTTGGTGAGACTTCCATTCTGGCGTTTAACCTCCAGTTTAAGGTTAAACTGGAGGTTAAACTTCAATTCCAGCATTTCTTAGCCTTCATGATTCTGGCGTTTAAGCTCCAGTTTAGGCTTAAACTGGAACTTAAACTCCACATGTGATATTCAAGCTTCCTTTATTGATTTTGTTGCTTCCTTGCTTAGCCTCTTCTTCCCTGAAATCATCCAAACAATTGCATCAAAGTCTTGCAAAATTTCATGAGAAATCTTCCATTCATAGCATTCAAGTAATATAACTAAAACTCATGGAATTTGCATCAAAATCATATTGTTTGGATGGTTCATTGCTTTGTTATTCTTTTAACCATTCTTGGTTACTTTAAGCTCAAGAAAATGCATAAAACCACTAAAACTAACAGAAAAATACTAGTGAAACTAGCCTAAGATGCCTTGGCATCAATAGTGCTTGATTCTCTATCCATTAACAATGAACTTCTTATCAGAATCAATATCTTGAAGCTCCACATAGCCATATGGTGATACACTTGTAATCACATATGGTCCCCTCCACCGGGACTTCAGTTTCCTGGGGAATAGCCTGAGCCTAGAGTTAAACAACAGAATCTTTTGTCCTGGTTCAAAGATTCTAGATGACAGCTTTCTGTCATGCCACCTTTTTTACTTCTCTTTATAAAGCTTGGCATTTTCGAAGGCAGTGAATCTGAATTCCTCTAGCTCATTCAGCTGGAGGAATCTTTTTTCTCCAGCTAGTTTGGCATCAAAGTTTAAGAATCTAGTTGCCCAGTAGGCCTTATGTTCCAGTTCTACGGGCAGGTGACAAGCCTTACCATACACAAGTTGGTATGGAGAGGTCCCTATAGGAGTCTTGAATGCTGTTCTGTAAGCCCACAGAGCATCATCCAAGCTTCGTGCCCAATCCTTTCTACGGGTACTTACTGACGTGTATTTTCGGAAAATGAAAAATGAATTCTAAACACACAAATCTAACCGGCAAGTTTTTGGCGCCGTTGCCGGGGATTGAAATAGATTGACAATGATTACGTGAAGTGGAGATCTAGATCAAGCACTTTTTCTTTTTTGTTTCTCTAAATTTTGACTGACACACTAACTGTTTGAATTTTTGCCTGAGCTAATTGAAACATCACTTTAGTAATAGAGTGAAGTTCTCTTGGTTTAACTTGCTGAATATGATTCTCATAGCTTGATAAATCAACGAGAGAAGTGATTTTCGATCATTAATCTCTCAAGTTTACCAACTGTTTGACACATTGCGTTAACTAACCCTTTAATCATATCCTGGCATAAATATACTCTATCTTCATTTGAACTGTATGTGATTGTGCAGACCACGGAAGGGAACTCAATGAATGCCAGTAATCATGGGAGCGATATCCCCACCTTAGATGACAAGCAACCACTCATCACCATGAACGACATTGCTCAGTGGTTTGAAGCTTTCCCACAAGGAAACATCATCGGATGGGAAGAACTAATGAGTGAACTCCTAGTCAAGCTGAAGCCACCTCAAAGAACTGTTAAACCAGAGGCAGGAGTTCAACCATTCGCACAAGAGAAGGAAATTGAAGGTATTCGTGCAATCATGGCCCAAAGCGAGCAGATACATCAACAGCTTAAGCAACAATTGGAGCTGATTAACAGAAAAGTAGATGAACTGCAACATGCTGTGGCAAATGCACAGAACTCACCTCAAAATCCCCATTGTTGGAATCAATCTGAAAACGGTTCTGGAGTAATTAACTATGAGCAACAAAGTCATGAGGGATCACACTCTCCAAATAGCTCCTCAAGCATGTTCCAACGTAGGACTCAGAATGATGTGTACAACCCACCCTGGAGAACTCAATCCAACTAGAGGGGGGTTGAAAACCAAAATCAAAGACCAAGGGACTTCAACTGTAACAACCCCAATTTCAAAAACCAGCATAAAAACCACCCCCACAACAACAACCATCACACACCACCCCAATGTACACACTTCCAACCCCATCCTACCTCACAACTCGCCTAAAATGACTCTCATCAACCATCACAGTTGACACAACCACAACCAATTCCAAACTCTCAAAGACTCTATGTCCTAGAAATGATGATAGAAAGATACATGAAGGTTCAAGAAATGATGACAGTAGAGCAGGAAGAAATAAGAAAAAATCAAGAGATGATAAGCAGGAACCAAGAGGCCTCACTCAGAAGAGTTGAAAAGCAAATGGAACAACTGGTTCAAAACCTTGCTGAATTGGGTGAGAGAGAGGCAAATATATCCCTAAGGGCCACTGAAAATGACCCAAAGAACAGTGAAAAAGCTGCTGGGTTGAAAGGGAAAGCAGTTATAGAAAAAAGTGAGAAGGCTACGGGAAAAGAAACAATCCTCAAGGAAAAGCCCACGGTGAGAGGGGGAAACCAAAGGCAACAGAAGCCTCAACTTCCATGATCAGAAAATGAAGGATGTCAAGCTAATGACAATAAAAGAGTGCTTGTTAGGAGGCAACCCAACCTGAGGTAGTTTTCTTTCCATAGTTATTTTAATAAAAAGGTTAATTAACTTCATCTATATTGCAAGAAGCTAAGTTTGGTGTTGCACACCAAAACAATCTAAGGGAGAATGAAGGATTCTAAGTTTGGTGTTCCACCAAAATTTCATCATAAAACGCATTCTCACTTTCTGCATAATGCTAGCTTCAAGCATTTAGATAAACTAGTTAACTATTCTGCTGTTTCCTAGTTTTCAATTTATTACTTTTGAAAAAGAAAAAAAGTTCACACATGGTTAATCTGATGCATGAGAACTATTGGCAAGGTACTAAGTTTGGTGTTCCCACACTAAAGTAAGTTCAAAAGGCCCACAAATAAATCATGCATGCTAACCATTTTTTAAGTGCTTGGGGAACAAGCAACTTTCAATATCATTGTAGAGCATCATACAAGCTTTTGGAAGGATTAAGCATCATCAACCAAAGAGATGAAAGAGGAATGTGTGGATCAGTGATGATGATGATGAGGAGTAAAGCAAGCGAACTCCAAAAGATTGTATTGTTAAGTGATTATCTTACATCAAACACTGCTATGATTGAGAGTGGTTTTGTTTCCCTGATTATTTGTTTGTTTAGTATAGTTTTTTTCTGAAATTCAATAAGCAAGATGCTTGATCATTTACAACATCATACTCTCCAAAACTTGTTTGCACTCAATTTTTCAAAAAAATGCATCACATGAAAGTTCTTTGAAAAGAAGGATTGAGGAATTAAACAATTTTGAGGCAAGCAAAAGATTAGGAGAAGTGGTGGTTCTAGTTGTATAATTATGTATTGAGGTTGCATGCTTATGAAAACTTGCATGGGAGCTCATAGGCGGGACATAGAGTTCAAAGAAGTGTTGTGGAGATTCTCAAACATTTATTGATCCAAGAAGCAGCAAACAAAACAAAAGGAAATAAAGAAAATACAAAAACAAAAAGAAGATGGCCCAAGGCTCTGAGCATCAATTACTAGGCAGAAAAGAAAAGAGAAACAAAAACTCAAAGAGTTGTTATCCTAGTAAATGCTTGTGGTTGAATTGTGTCAAAGAAAGAGGCTTGAGCAAGTAAATCCTTAAGGGTGCTTTAACACCTAATACCTTAAAACCAACTGGTTTAGGAGTATTGATTGAAAGTTTATCTAAAGAGCCGCTTTGAGACATGACACTTAGAGTGAAGGCCAAAGCACAGAAACTATTAAGCTGCTTCAAGGTGATTACCTATAGAGAGATCTCCATGATATCATTTGGATGAAAGTCCTAAGACCTAAGACTTCCAATATGTAAGGACTAGTAAGCACTGAGGCCCTTGCATGAGCATATGATTTAAAGTTCACTCCACTGTCACTTGATCACTTCACTCACAGGATAGTACATGTAATTTTTCAAATCCATTCTGATTGAAAGAACCTTTGAGCATAATTCCTTTCTTGCTTGGGGACAAGCAAGCTTTAAGTTTGGTGTTGTGATGACAAGTCATCTTAGCCTAGTTTCACTAGCCTTTTTCTTTTGTTTTCAATTGATTTTATGCACTTTCTTAAGCCATAAGCAAGCCAATTGGGTAGATTTCCATGTTTCCTTTGATTCAATCAACCATGTATGAATTCTTGCACTTTCATGAGATTTTATGCTATAATTGTCATATATTATGAAAGAAACACAATCTCATGATTTGGAGCATAGCTTTGATTGTTTTGATTGATTGGTGATAGGTGAAAAGAGCTTTGAAGAAGGTTGAAGGAAGAAGGAAGGGCTAGGAGCAAGAGAGAACAAAAAGTTTGAGCCAAAGTTTGCCTTAAACTTTAACTCAAACTTTTAAAAGAGTTGAAAACATACCAGAGAAAAAAAAGCTTGAGCTAAAGTTTGCCTCAAACTTTAGCTCAAACTTTTGGAAGAATTGAAAACACTCCAGAGAAAAAAGCTTGAGCAAAAGTTTGCCTCAAACTTTAGCTCAAACTTTTGGGAGAAAAGCTTGAGCCAACGTTTGCCTCAAACTTTTTGGCAAACGTTGGAATCACAAAACCAACACCCTGGAGGAGAAAAGCTTGCGCCAACGTTTGCCTCAAAAACTTGATGTGTATTTTTTCGGAAAACGAAAAACGAATTCCAAACACACAAAACTAACCGGCAAGTGCACCGGATCGCATCAAGTAATAAAAACTCACGGGAGTGAGGTCGATCCCACAGGGATTGAAGGATTGAGCAATTTTAGTTTAGTGGTTGATTTAGTCAAGCGAATCAAGATTTGGTTGAGTGATTTGTGATTAACAGAATTTAAATTTCATGGAAAGTAAAGGGAATGGGTAAATTGCATGAAATTAAAGTGAACAAAAAATAAAGTACTGAATCTTAAATAACAAGAAATTAAATGGCAGAAACTTAGAACGCAAGAAATGTAAATTGCAGAATCTTAAAGTGCAAGAAATGTAAATGGCTTGAATTGTAAAGGGAATTGGGAAGTGGATTTGCAGAATTTAAACAAAGAAAAGAAAAATTCAACAGACAGGAATGTAAAAGATGGATTCAATTAAACCGGATCTTAAATGAAAATGAGAATAAGCTTGGTGTGACAACGAAATAAGGAAATTGAAATTGAAAGTTATAGATCTCAGGACTCAAGAGACTAGATAGCCAAGTCTAGATCTCACTGCCTTCCTAGATCCAGCAAGAATAATTGCAAAGGAAATAAAGAAATGTAAATTGCAGAAGAATAGAAGAAGAAGCAATTAACCGAGATGGAAACTCAATGCTGAAAATTAAACAAGATCCCAAGGTGAGATTGAAATAGAATTTCTTCAATTCTCCACCCAAGATCCAAAACAAGAAAAGTAAAGAGTGCTGAGCAAGAACAAGGAAGAAGAGAGATCAATTCTCCTTCCCAATTCTCTAGAATTCTAAAGCAACAATGTAAAGGTGAGCTCTCTGTAAGTGTTCTAAGAATGCCAAAGGAAAAGCTCCCCGAAAACTTAAATCCTAAGCTATTTATACACCTTCTTCAAATGGTCTTCAAGCCTTGAATTGGGCCTTTGCTCTTGATGGAATTGGGTTGATAAAGGCCTTGGTTGATTGCTCTTGGAGTTGGAGAAAGATCCATTGTGAACCAGGTTGAAATCATAAAAGTTTGAGTAAAAGTTTGAGGCAAACTTTTACTCAAACTTTTTATACCAGATTGCTTAAGCTTGCTGCTACCAACGTTTCAGCCAAAGTTTGAGGTCAAACTTTTGCTCAAACGTTGGCTCCCTTGTAAATGTGTGTGGCGCCAACGTTTGCCAAAAAGTTTGAGGCAAACGTTGGCGCAAGCTTTTCTCCTCCAGGGTGTTGGTTTTGTGATGCCAACGTTTGCCAAAAAGTTTGAGCTAAATTTTGAGGCAAACTTTTGCTCAAGCTTTTTTCTCTGGAGTGTTTTCAATTCTTCCAAAAGTTTGAGCTAAAGTTTGAGGCAAACTTTAGCTCAAGCTTTTTTTTCTCTGGTATGTTTTCAACTCTTTTAAAAGTTTGAGTTAAAGTTTGAGGCAAACTTTGGCTCAAACTTTTTGTTCTCTCTTGCTCCTAGCCCTTCCTTCTTCCTTCAACCTTCTTCAAAACTCTTTTCACCTATCACCAATCAATCAAAACAATCAAAGCTATGCCCCAAATCATGAGATTGTGTTTCTTTCATAATATATGACAATTATAGCATAAAATCTCATGAAAGTGCATGAATTCATACATGGTTGATTGAATCAAAGGAAACATGGAAATCTACCCAATTGGCTTGCTTATGGCTTAAGAAAGTACATAAAATCAATTGAAAACAAAAGAAAAAGGCTAGTGAAACTAGGCTAAGATGACTTGTCATCACTTACAGTCCATTCCAGAATTCTTTTCAGTTCTCTGTTAGAAACTTTAGCTTGCCCATTTGTCTGTGGATGATATGGAGTTGCCACCTTATGGCGAATCCCATACCGGACCATGGCGGAGTAAAGCTGTTTGTTACAGAAGTGAGTGCCCCCATCACTGATTAGTACCCTAGGGACACCAAATCTGCTGAATATATGTTTCTGGAGGAATTTCAGTATTGTTTTAGTATCATTGGTGGGTGTGGCAATGGCCTCTACCCATTTTGATACATAGTCAACTGCCACCAGAATATAAGTGTTTGAGTATGATGGTGGGAAAGGCCCCATGAAATCAATTCCCCATGCGTCAAACAACTCAATCTCCAAGATTCCTTGTTGAGGCATGGCGTAACTATGAGGTAAATTACCAGCTTTCTGGCAACTGTCACAGTTACGCATAAACTCTTGGGAATCTCTGTAGAGTGTAGGCCAGTAAAAACCACATTGGAGGACCTTGGTGGCTGTTCGCTCTCCTCCGAAATGGCCTCCATATTGTGATCAATGACAATGCCATAGGATCCTCTGTGCTTCTTCTCTAGGCACACACGTATGTATTATTCCATCTGCACATCTCTTAAAGAGATAGAGTTCATCCCACAAGTAGTACTTTGCATCAGTAATTAATTTTTTCTTTTGTTGCCTGCTGTACTCTTTGGGAATGAACCTTGCAGCTTTGTAGTTTGTAATGTCTGCAAACCATGGTAATTCCTGAATGGCGAACAAATGCTCATCCGGAAAGGTTTCAGAGATCTCAATAGAGGGGGAGGACGCCCCTTCCACTGGTTCTATCCAGGACAGATGGTCAGCCACTTGGTTCTCTGTCCCTTTTCTGTATCTTATTTCTATATCAAACTCTTGCAGAAGCAACACTCATCTTATGAGTCTGGGTTTTGAATCCTGCTTTGTGAGTAGATATTTAAGAGCAGCATGATCTGTGTACACAATCACTTTTGATCCTACTAAGTATGATCTAAACTTATCAATGGCATAAACCACTACAAGCAATTCTTTTTCTGTAGTTGTGTAATTTTTCTGGGCATCATTCAAAACACGGCTAGCATAATAAATGACATGCAGAAGCTTGTCATGCCTCTGCCCCAGTACTGCACCAATGGTGTGATCACTGGCATCACACATTAATTCCAATGGTAATGTCCAGTCTGGTGCAGAGATAACTGGTGCTGTGACCAGTTTAGCTTTCAGAGTTTCAAACGCTTGCAGGCACTCTGTGTTAAACACAAATGGCGTGTCAGCAGCTAGCAGGTTGCTTCGAGGTTTTGCAATTTTTGAAAAATCCTTTATAAACCTCCTATAGAATCCTGCATGCCCCAGAAAGCTTCTGATTGCCTTAACATTGGCAGGTGGTGGTAACTTTTCAATTACCTCTATTTTAGCTTGATCCACCTCTATTCCCTTGTTTGAAATTTTATGCCCAAGGACAATCCCTTCAGTCACCATAAAGTGACATTTTTCCCAGTTTAAAACCAGGTTGGTCTCTTGGCATCTTTTCAAAACCAGTGTCAGGTGATCAAGACAGGAGCTGAATGAGTCTCCATATACTGAGAAGTCATCCATGAAGACTTCCAGAAATTTTTCCACCATATCAGAGAAAATAGAGAGCATGCATCTCTGAAAGGTTGCAGGCGCATTACACAACCCAAAAGGCATCCTTCTGTAAGCAAATACTCCAGATGGACATGTGAATGCTGTTTTTTCTTGATCCTGGGGATCTACTGCAATTTGGTTGTAGCCTGAATAGCCATCCAAAAAGCAGTAATAATTATGACCTGCTAGTCTTTCTAGCATCTGGTCTATGAATGGTAAAGGAAATGATCCTTTCTGGTGGCTGTATTGAGCCTTCTGTAATCAAAACACATGCGCCACCCTGTAACTGTTCTTGTAGGAACCAGTTCATTTTTTTCATTATGAACCACTGTCATGCCTCCCTTTTTAGGGACAACTTGAACAGGACTCACCCAGGGGCTATCAGAAATAGAATAAATAATCCCAGCCTTCAGTAATTTAGTGACCTCTTTCTGCACCACTTCCTTCATGGCTGGATTTAGCCGCCTCTGTGGTTGAACCACTGGCTTAGCATCATCCTCCAATAGGATTTTGTGCATGCATCTCGCTGGGCTTATGCCCTTAAGGTCACTTATGGACCACCCAAGAGCTGTCTTGTGTGTCCTTAGCACTTGAATTAGTGCTTCCTCTTCCTGTGGATTTAAAGCAGAGCTTATGATCACTGGAAAAGTATCACCTTCTCCCAGAAATGCATATTTCAGGGATGATGGTAATGGTTTGAGCTCGGGTTTAAGAGGTTTTTCCTCTCCCTGAGGAAATTTCAAAGGCTCTTTCAATTCCTCTGAATCCTTTAGGTCAGGCGGAACATCTTTAAAAATGTTTTCCAGCTCTGATTCGAGACTCTCAGCCATGTTGATCTCCTCCACCAGAGAGTCAATGAGATCAACTTTCATGCAGTCTTTTGGTGTGTCTGGATGCTGCATGGCATTGACAGCATTCAACTTAAACTCATCCTCATTGACTCTCAGTGTTATTTCCCCCTGTTGGACGTCAATGAGAGTTCGTCCAGTTGCTAGGAAAGGTCTTCCTAGAATAAGAGTAGCACTCTTGTGCTCCTCCATTTCCAGCACAACAAAGTCAGTGGGAAAGGCGAATGGCCCAACCCTGACAATCATGTCCTCAATCACGCCTGATGGGTATATAATGGAGCCATCAGCAAGTTGGAGACATATTCGGGTTGGTTTAACTTCTTCAGTTAAGCCAAGCTTTCTGATGGTGGATGCAGGTATTAGGTTGATGCTTGCCCCAAGATCACATAGGGCTGTCTTGGTGCAATTACCTTCTAATATGCATGGTATCAGAAAGCTTCCGGGATCTTTAATCTTTTTTGGAAAGCTTTTCAGAATGACTGCACTGCATTCTTCAGTGAGGAGAACTCTTTCAGTTTCTCTCCAATCCTTCTTATGACTTAAGATCTCTTTCATGAACTTGGCATAAGAAGGTATTTGCTCAAGTGCCTCTGCAAACGGAATCTTAATTTCAAGAGTCCTGAGATAATCTGCAAAGCGAGCAAATTGCTTATCCTGCTCCTCTTGGCGGAGTTTTTGAGGATAAGGTATCTTGGTTTTATATTCCTCAACCTTGGTTGCTGCAGGTTTATTTCCTACAGAAATGGTTAAAGAAGCCTTTTTAGAGAGGTTGTCATCAGCACTTGTGTGTGTCTGATCCCTCACTGGCATTTGAGTACCAGAGTTAGAAGCTGTAGTGACGTTAGACGCCAACTCCTCATCTGTTCCCTGCGTCTGAACGCCAAAACTGTGCTTCTTTTGGGCGTTCAACGCCAGTTCCTTGCTTGTTTCTAGCGTTGAATGCCAGTCCTGAGCATAATCTGGGCGTTCAGCGCCAGCCTTCCACCCAATTTCTGGCGTTTTAACGCCAGAATTATCTTTCCCTGGGCTCTTACTGTCCTCAGATGGATTTTGGGTAGTTTGCTCATTTCTTGGCTTCCTGCTACCTTGAGGTGGGGTATTTAATGTTTTCCCACTTCTTAATTGAACTGCTTGGCATTCTTCTGTTATTTGTTTTGACAGCTGCTGCTTTGTTTGCTTCAATTGTTCTTCCATATTTATATTAGCCATCCTTGTCTCTTGTAGTCTATCTTTGAATTTGGCTAACTGCTGTGTTAGAAAGTCCAATTGCTGATTGAATTCAGTAGCTTGTTCAGCAGGACTGGGTTCAGTAGTCACTGTTTTAGCCTCTTCTTTCATGGAAGATTCGCTGCTTAGGTACAGATGCTGATTTCTGGTAACTGTATCAATGAGCTCTTGAGCTTCTTCAATTGTCTTTCTCATGTGGATAGATCCACCAGCTGAGTAATCTAGAGACATCTGAGCTCTTTCTGCAAGCCCATAATAGAAGATGTCTAACTGAACCCACTCTGAAAACATTTCAGAGGGGCATTTTCTTAGCATCTCTCTGTATCTCTCCCAGGCATCATAAAGAGATTCATTATCTCCTTGTTTAAAGCCTTGGATGTCCAGCCTTAGCTGTGTCATCCGTTTTGGAGGAAAGTATTGATTCAGGAATTTCTCTGTCAGCTGTTTCCATGTCTTTATGCTAGCCTTAGGTTGGTTATTTAACCACCTCTTGGCTTGGTCTTTTACAGCAAATGGAAATAGTAATAATCTGTAGACATCCTGATCTACTTCCTTATCATGTATTGTGTCAGCAACTTGTAAAAACTGTGCCAGAAACTCTATAGGTTCTTCCTGTGGAAGACCGGAATACTGACAGCTTTGCTGCACCATGATAATGAGCTGAGGATTCAACTCAAAGCTACTGACTCCAATGGAGGGTATGCAGATACTACTCCCATATGAAGCAGTAAAGGGGTTAGCATATGACCCCAGAGTCCTTCTGAACAGTTCATTTCCACTTAGATCCATGATGGAGAAAGGGAGATGATGTAAAATAGAGAAGAAATATTTTTATTTATTTAATTATTTATTTATTTCGAAAATAAAATAAATTAAAATAAAATAAATAAAAATGGGTGAAGATTTTCAAAAAAAATGAGGAGAGAGAAAGTGGTTAGGAAGTTTTGAAAAAGATATGATTTTTTTTTTAAATTTTAAATTTTGAAATAAATAAATAAAAATAAATAAATAAATATGAATTTTAAAATTGATTTTCGAAAAATTGCTTTAAAATAGAGGGAAAAGATATTTTTTTGAATTTAATGAGGAAAGAGAAAAACAATAAAATAACACAAGATCTAAAATTTTTAGATTTAATGCTCCTTGTTTTCGAAAATTTTGGAGGAAAAACACCAACGAAAACCAAACTTAAAAATTTTAAGATCAAGACACAAGGAAAACTCAAGAACACCTTGAAGACTCATAAGAACAATAAGAACATGAAGAAGGAACACCAAACTTAAAATTTTTAAAAAACCAAACTAAAATTTTCGAAAAACAAAGGAAAATCAACAAGAAAACACCAAACTTAAAGTTTGGCACAAGATTTAATAGAAAAATTATTTTTAAAAAAGAAGATTTTGAAAAGAAAATAAAAGACTCTGACCCAAAAGACAAAAATTTCCTAATCTAAGCAACAAGATTCACCGTCAGTTGTTCAAACTCAAACAATCCCCGGCAACGGCGCCAAAAACTTGGTGCACGAAATTGGAAATCACAATTCTTCACAAATTTGCACAACTAACCAGCAAGTGCATTGGGTCGTCCAAGTAATACCTTACGTGAGTAAGGGTCGATCCCACGGAGATTGTTGGCTTGAAGCAATCTATGGTTACCTTGTAACTCTTAGTCAGGAAAACAATAAAACAATTCACTTATCAAATTTGCTTGCAAGGAATAAAAGAGCATGAAATAAATACTTATTATGCAGTAATGGAGAATATGTTGGAGTTTTGGAGATGCTTTGTCTTCTGAATTTCAGCTTTTCTCTTGTATTCCTCTTCCCTCATGCATGAAAAAGTGCAAAGTTCCTTCCATGGCAAGCTCTATGTAAGGTGTCACCGTTGTCAATGGCTACTTTCCATCTTCTCAGTGAAAATGGTCCAAATGCTCTGTCACAGCACGGCTAATCATCTGGAAGTTCTCGATCATGTTGGAATAAGATTGACTATCCTTTTGTGTCTGTCACTACGCCCAGCACTCGCGAGTTTGAAGCCCGTCACAGTCATCCAATCCCAGAATCCTACTCGGAATACCACAGACAAGGTTTAAACTTTTTGGATTCTCATGAATACCGCCATCGATCTAGCTTATACTACGAAGATTCTGATTAAGAAATCTAAGAGATAATCATTCATTCTAATGTAGAACGGAGGTGGTTGTCAGACACATGTCAGACATATCATCATTCCCTATGAACGCATGCCTGACAACCACTTCCATTCTACCTTCGATTGAATGATTATCTCTTGGATCTCTTAATCAGAATCTTCGTGGTACAAGCTAGATTGATGGCGGCATTCATGAGAGTCCGGAAAGTCTAAACCTTGTCTGTGGTATTCTGAGTAGAACTCTGGGATTGAATGACTATGACGAACTTCAAACTCGCGAGTGCTGGGCGTAGTGACAGACGCAAAAGGAGGGTGAATCCTATTCCAGTATGATCGAGAACCTCAAGATGATTAGCCGGGCTATGACAGAGCATTTGGACCATTTTCACAAGAGGATGGGACGTAGCCATTAACAACGGTGATGCCTCCAGACGATTAGCCATGCAGTGACAGCGTATCGGACCATTTTCCAGAGAGGATCAAAAGTAGCCATTGATAATGGTGATGTCCTTACATAAAGCCAGCCATGGAAAGGAGTAGGATTGATTAAATGAAGACAGCAGGAAAGCAGAAGTTCAGAGGGACGAAAGCATCTCTATACCTTTATCTGAAATTCTCACCAACGATACACATAAGTATTTCTATCTTTATTTTCTGTCTATTTATTTATTAAAATTCGAAAACTCCATAAATATTTTATATCCGCCTGACTGAGATTTACAAGGTGACCATAGCTTGCTTCATACCAATGATGCGCATAAACTTGTTATGCTACGATTTAGGAAATTGCACGATCGGCAAAATTCCTTCCGGCAAGTGCACCGGTCAAGTAAAAACTCACAATAGAGTGAGGTCGAATCCCACAAGGATTGGTTGAGTGAGCAATTCGGATTAGAAGTATGTTCTAGTTGAGCGGAATCAAGATTTAGATGAGAATTGCGGAATGTAAAATTGCATGAATTAAAGAGCGAGAAGCTAAATTGCTGAAATTAAAGGGATGGGGGTGGTTGCATGAATTTAATTGCAGAATGTAAAGAGAAAGTGGAAATCGGAGATGGGGAATTCATTGGGTTTTAGGAGATATTGAGATCTCCGAATCAAAACATGTTTATCTCTTCCTCAACCAATGCGTTCATTGAATTTTGCTTGGCAATCTTATATGATTGGATCCCAATCCCTTGGCTCACCAATTCTCTCTAAAAACAAACAAATTCCCAATCCCTTGGTTTAAATGTTTGTAAGAAGAGATGATGCTCGATCACTGATTATACCACACAGTTTCATGAACCACAATTTGGTAGGATTACATGTCACAATATCCATCCAAATCCCAATCCAATTCACTGTGAGAAAGCTTCTCTAGCATGAATCCTCCATTCCTTTCCCAAGGTTCCGAAGGATTCCAATTATGGATAGTCTCTTTCCCAAGACAACTAACCAATGGAATTAGATCGAGAAGCTTTCTAACAAAATTCAAGAGAAAAGATTGAAGAAGAAGAATAAACTATTATTGATTCATTGAATTACAATAGAGCTCCCTAACCCAATGAAAGGGGTTTAGTGAGTCATAGCTCTGAATTCAATTACAAAACTCAAGAAAATGATCCAAAGTTCCCCGATGCCCCCTCAGGGGCTGGATTCCCCTTTCCTCCAGTGTGTCTCCAATGCAGAAACTAAGGCCTTTAAATAGGCTCCCTAAATTACAAAATGAAAATGAAATTCAAAGCAAATTACAATCAAATGAAAATAAACTATTCTAGATGATTCTTGTGGCCTTGATTTGGTGTTGTTGATGGGCCTTGCTTGCTTGAAGGGTAGAGTGACATAATTGATCCAAAAAGGATAATGATCCATTAAACTACACTCAAACGTTGCACCCCCCTTTGTTGAGTCGTCACTTTGTTCTCTTGTCAACCTTGCCAATTTGATGCCAAATATAGACTATTATACCTCGTTGGAAAGCTATGGATGTCAGCTTTCTAACGCAACTAGAAGCACCTCAATCGGATTTCTACAACTCGAGTTATACTCCATGGAAGGTGAAGAGGTCAGCTGGCCTGATTGCATGTTGGTACTATGCTCTTCTATGTACATTACGGGGCTGTTTTCTCCCTCAATTTTTAGTATCCACCATGCATGCCATATATGCTTGGAAAGCTCTAGATGTCTTCTTTCCAATGCATTTTGAATCACCTCATTTGGAGTTTTGTAGCTCAAGTTATTTATGTTTGAAGAAGGCATGGTCAAGCTGTTCCATATAACACGTTTAAGCTCCAGTTTAAGCTTAAACTGGAGCTTAAACGCTGGCACTCCCTGGAGGCACAAGCTCGAGCACGTTTAAGCTTCAGTTTAAGGTTAAACTGAAGCTTAAACGTGGAAATGGAAGAAGGCAACCCTGGAGTGTGGAATTGTCGAACACGTTTAAGCTTCAGTTTAAGGTTAAACTGAAGCTTAAACGTGGAAATGGAGGAAAGCCATCCTGGTTCATTTCTCAATTCTGGCGTTTAACCTCCAGTTTAAGGTTAAACTGGAGGTTAAACGTGGAAATGCTCCCCTGGTGAGATTCTCACTTCTGGCGTTTAACCTCCAGTTTAAGGTTAAACTGGAGGTTAAACTTCAATTCCAGCATTTCTTAGCCTTCATGATTCTGGCGTTTAAGCTCCAGTTTAGGCTTAAACTGGATCTTAAACTCCACATGTGATATTCAAGCTTCCTTTATTGATTTTGTTGCTTCCTTGCCTAGCCTCTTCTTCCCTGAAATCATCCAAACAATTGCATCAAAGTCTTGCAAAAATTCATGAGAATTCTTCCATTCATAGCTTTCAAGGAATATAACTAAAAACTCATGGAATTTGCATCAAAATCTTCATGTTGAATGAGTTAAGACAAGCATGACTATTTGGCCCAAATGATTACTTAAGGCTCAAGAAAATGCATAAAACAACTAAAAATAAAAGAAAAAGGCTAGTGAAACTAGCCTAAGATGCCTTGGCATCACAACACCAAACTTAATCCTTGCTTGTCCCCAAGCAAGTTCTGAATTATTGAGAAGAAAGAATGAAACAGAAAGTAAATTCATTAGCCATATCAGTAAGTAATTGACATTGATTAATGGGGTGTTCATGCAGAAAGTTGTTGCAGCATCACTTTATTGTTTCTTAGGTAAGAATGTCACTTTTTATGTTTCCACTAAAACACTGCTTATGGCCTCTTGTTATTCACATATCCTTGGCAAGTTTCTTTTCTTTGTTTTTCTTTTTCTTTGAGCTTATTTGCTCCTTGTTGCTCAGTGTCATGTGTTGCTCAAGCCTTTGGCATTTTCTTTTTCTTATTAGTGCACTACACATATCCACTACAGGCATTTTAGTTCACATTTCTTCTTGAGACATTGGTGCCCAGCACCTCTTTGTGTGACTAAATGTTTTGTATTTAGGTTGCTCTTGATAATGGACTTTTGGTTGATAATCCCGGGTTAGTTAACCAAAGTTACCAAGTGTTGAAACACTCCTCAGAACCTATTCATCCAAGCATATCCTTAATACATAAACACCACAGGCATTTGTCTCAGAAGTTCAAACCATTGGTGCCTAGCTTATTTTCTCAATTTTTTTTTTGCTTTTTGGTTGCCCTTTTTCAGTGGTTTTTTTCTTCTTCTTTTTCTTTCTTTTTCATGGCCAAAGACATTTATTCATCAAGATCCATAGACAGCATCCTAATTTCCACTAAAAGTGACAATTCTAACTTTATTTCTTAGTGAGCTGACTATTCAATCAAACATGCATACCAACACTTAATCTTATTTGATTTCTTACCAAATGGAATTGAGTTACTTTTGTTCAAACATTTCTTTTATTTTATGGAAACAGAACAAGCATGGCAAGCATTTGTTTAAGAAGATGAAGTTATCCAGACACTTAGACTATCACTTATTTGAAAATTAAACAAACAGACAAACAAAAACTGCAATGACTCAAACTTAAAGCAGGGGTGCATGCAAACTTCAAATATCAGCAATTCAAAGTACAAGTAATTAAGTGACAATACAACCTTTTAGCATCTTCTTTGTTGTTCATCATCCTTCCTAGCCTTGGTGTTCTCTTTGATGATGATGTATATTCCTTCCATGAGATTGATTGTCTTCCTGTAAAGCTATTAGAAGTTGCTTGTTCCCCAAGCACTTTGAGAATTGGTTAGCATGCATGGATGTTTGTAGGCCTCTGAACTTAGATTGGTGTGTGAACACGAAACTTAGTTCCTTGCCATGTGCAGCAATTGGGATCATATGCAGAAAACCTCATGTGCTTTTATTAAGAAAATAACTATGAACTAGAAAAAGAAACTATGAACTAGAAATTAAACTATTGTTTAAGTAGTTTCCCTGATTGGTTGGAGCTAGTGACTAGTCATGCTGAGGTAGAATTGTGTTTTTAATGAAGTTTTTGGTGGAACACCAAACTTAGAATCTCACATTCACCCTTGAATTGTTTTGGTGTGCAACACCAAACTTAGCTCCTTGCAATACAGATAAATCTACTTAACTCTTTTATTGAAATAACTAGAAAAGAAAAACTACCTTTGGTTGGGTTGCCTCCCAACAAGCGCTTCTTTAACGTCATTAGCTTGACATGCTGTTCCTGACTTTCTTCCTCTTCTTCCAGTTTGTTAAGAGGAATGACTTCAAGTGGATAAAGGAGCTAGTTAGTGCCCCTTGTTGTGAATGCTTCTTTCCAGCAAGCTTTCCCTTGTGATTGGCTTGAGTGAACTTGCTTGTTGGCTCAGGAGTTGGATTGTTCTTCGACCTTCTCTTCTTCATGGATATGATCCTTTGTTTCTCGGTCACAATCCTCATTTTGGTGCTTGTTTCTACTGCCTTCACATCCTTGATCTCAGAACTTGGTTGTTGTTGGACAGTTGGAGTATCCTGTTCATCAAAAGCTTCCTGAATTTGTGGTTCAATGAACCCTTCCTCTTTGCAACTCTCTGTGTCATTGGAGTGTGATCTCCCTTGATTGACTTTCTCCCTTTCTTGTTCTTCTGATTCCTCCCTTGGGTTTGCCATGGTATCACTAGAAGAATTGTGGGTAGGGATTTGCTTTGATAGATATCCAATTTGTGCTTCTAGCTTTTGAATGGCAGCACCATGATTTTGTAAGTTGGATATCACTTCTTCCTTAAAGCTTTTCAAATCGGCCACATCTCTGCCCATAGTTGCAATCATTCCTTCTATCCTGTTTAATTGATCTTGAAATTGTTGGTTTGGATTGGGTTGATGAGGTTGATTATCTTGGCTGTGATATGGTGGCTGGGAGTATGTGTTTTGTGTGGGCTGATAGAGTCTTTGGTTGGAGTGTTGGTAGTGGTATGACTCTTGTGCGTAGTGGAATGAGTCTTGTGGATAGTGAAATGAATTGTATGAATCTGAGAAGGAATTTTGTGCTGAGAAATGCTCAAGTGATGAAGAATTTGGATCTGTAAAACTAGGAGGTGAGGTTGGATAATTCAGAGGTGATGGCTCTTGATGAATGGGGTGTGAATAAGTGAAATCTCTTTGGTTTTGATCTTCCCAGCCACAACTTGAGTAGTGATCAAATTCACCAAAACATGGACCATTTTGTGGCTCTGGGAAGTACCTGGTTTCCTGTTCCTGATACTCCCACCCACCATGAGCATAATAACATGAATCATTCTGTGGTGGTGGAGAGTTTCTCATGAATTTTGATTGACCAAAAGATGATGGATACTCCTTTCTTTTTTTCAATGTGCTCAGTCTCAAACAATACTCATCCAAAGATAGTGGAAATTCCATAGTGAGGCAATATCACAAACAGCTAGTGGTTAGTATGCTAACAAGTGAATAAGCAAAGAAAACAAATTAAAATTTGCAGAAATTAGCAGTAACAAACTGAAACAAAAACTATTAACAAAAGAAAAGAAAAATTGCTCAATCTAGTTAACTTCCAATTGGAGAATTGTCAATCGAAAACCAATCCCCGGCAACGGCGCCATAAACTTGATGCGCATAAACTTGTTATGCTACGATTTAGGAAATTGCACGATCGGCAAAATTCCTTCCGGCAAGTGCACCGGTCAAGTAAAAACTCACAATAGAGTGAGGTCGAATCCCACAAGGATTGGTTGAGTGAGCAATTCGGATTAGAAGTATGTTCTAGTTGAGCGGAATCAAGATTTAGATGAGAATTGCGGAATGTAAAATTGCATGAATTAAAGAGCGAGAAGCTAAATTGCTGAAATTAAAGGGATGGGGGTGGTTGCATGAATTTAATTGCAGAATGTAAAGAGAAAGTGGAAATCGGAGATGGGGAATTCATTGGGTTTTAGGAGATATTGAGATCTCCGAATCAAAACATGTTTATCTCTTCCTCAACCAATGCGTTCATTGAATTTTGCTTGGCAATCTTATATGATTGGATCCCAATCCCTTGGCTCACCAATTCTCTCTAAAAACAAACAAATTCCCAATCCCTTGGTTTAAATGTTTGTAAGAAGAGATGATGCTCGATCACTGATTATACCACACAGTTTCATGAACCACAATTTGGTAGGATTACATGTCACAATATCCATCCAAATCCCAATCCAATTCACTGTGAGAAAGCTTCTCTAGCATGAATCCTCCATTCCTTTCCCAAGGTTCCGAAGGATTCCAATTATGGATAGTCTCTTTCCCAAGACAACTAACCAATGGAATTAGATCGAGAAGCTTTCTAACAAAATTCAAGAGAAAAGATTGAAGAAGAAGAATAAACTATTATTGATTCATTGAATTACAATAGAGCTCCCTAACCCAATGAAAGGGGTTTAGTGAGTCATAGCTCTGAATTCAATTACAAAACTCAAGAAAATGATCCAAAGTTCCCCGATGCCCCCTCAGGGGCTGGATTCCCCTTTCCTCCAGTGTGTCTCCAATGCAGAAACTAAGGCCTTTAAATAGGCTCCCTAAATTACAAAATGAAAATGAAATTCAAAGCAAATTACAATCAAATGAAAATAAACTATTCTAGATGATTCTTGTGGCCTTGATTTGGTGTTGTTGATGGGCCTTGCTTGCTTGAAGGGTAGAGTGACATAATTGATCCAAAAAGGATAATGATCCATTAAACTACACTCAAATGTTGCACCCCCCTTTCTTGAGTCGTCACTTTGTTCTCTTGTCAACCTTGCCAATTTGATGCCAAATATAGACTATTATACCTCGTTGGAAAGCTATGGATGTCAGCTTTCTAACGCAACTGGAAGCACCTCAATTGGATTTCTACAACTCGAGTTATACTCCATGGAAGGTGAAGAGGTCAGCTGGCCTGATTGCATGTTGGTACTATGCTCTTCTATGTACATTACGGGGCTGTTTTCTCCCTCAATTTTTAGTATCCACCATGCATGCCATATATGCTTGGAAAGCACTAGATGTCTTCTTTCCAATGCATTTTGAATCACCTCATTTGGAGTTTTGTAGCTCAAGTTATTTATGTTTGAAGAAGGCATGGTCAAGCTGTTCCATATAACACGTTTAAGCTCCAGTTTAAGCTTAAACTGGAGCTTAAACGCTGGCACTCCCTGGAGGCACAAGCTCGAGCACGTTTAAGCTTCAGTTTAAGGTTAAACTAAAGCTTAAACGTGGAAATGGAAGAAGGCAACCCTGGAGTGTGGAATTGTCGAACACGTTTAAGCTTCAGTTTAAGGTTAAACTGAAGCTTAAACGTGGAAATGGAGGAAAGCCATCCTGGTTTATTTCTCAATTCTGGCGTTTAACCTCCAGTTTAAGGTTAAACTGGAGGTTAAACGTGGAAATGCTCCCCTGGTGAGATTCTCACTTCTGGCGTTTAACCTCCAGTTTAAGGTTAAACTGGAGGTTAAACTTCAATTCCAGCATTTCTTAGCCTTCATGATTCTGGCGTTTAAGCTCCAGTTTAGGCTTAAACTGGATCTTAAACTCCACATGTGATATTCAAGCTTCCTTTATTGATTTTGTTGCTTCCTTGCCTAGCCTCTTCTTCCCTGAAATCATCCAAACAATTGCATCAAAGTCTTGCAAAAATTCATGAGAATTCTTCCATTCATAGCTTTCAAGGAATATAACTAAAAACTCATGGAATTTGCATCAAAATCTTCATGTTGAATGATTTAAGACAAGCATGACTATTTGGCCCAAATGATTACTTAAGGCTCAAGAAAATGCATAAAACAACTAAAAATAAAAGAAAAAGGCTAGTGAAACTAGCCTAAGATGCCTTGGCATCAACCAACAATCTCCGTGGGATCGACCCTTACTCACGTAAGGTTTATTACTTGGACAACCCAGTGCACATGCTGGTTAGTTGTATCGAAGTTGTGAATGACAAACGATTTATTAAGACGTGCGTACAGAGTTTTTAGCGCCGTTGCCTGAGATCACAATTTCGTGCACCAAGTTTTTGGCGCCGTTGCCGGGGATTGTTCGAGTTTGGACAACTGACGGTTCATCTTGTTGCTTAGATTGGGTAATTTTCTTCTTATTTTCAAAAAGTTTTCAAAAGAAAAAAAATTTTCAAAAATCTTTCAAAAATTTTCTCCTTTGTTTTCGAAAAAAAAATATTTTAAAAAAAATGTTTTCAAAAAAATATTTTTCTTCAGAATTTTTAAGAATGAATTCTAGTGTTTCATGATGATTTGATTGAATCCTGGCTGGCTGTAAAGCCATGTCCAAATCTTTTGGACTGGGGTTTCAACTTATCATCACAAAAGCTTGTTGATTCTCACACACTTAGTTGCTCTATACATGAAAAGTATAATTATCTTCTAAAGCTTGACTAGATATTAAGCCATGTCTGACCCTCAGATTGGAGCTTTAGACTAAGATTGCAAGATTCCTGGAATTCATATTAAAAATTTTGGAATCCTTATTTTTCTTTTTTTTTCAAATAGTTTTCGAAAAATCAAAAAAAAAATCATAAAATGATGAAAATCAAAAAAAAATATTTCATGTCTCTTGTTTGAGTCTTGAGTCAATTTTTAAGTTTGGTATCAATTGCATACTCATCTTGCATTTTTCGAAAATTGCATTCATGCATTGCATTCATCATGATCTTCAAGTTGTTCTTGATAAACCTTCTTGATTGATCTTCATATTTTAGTGTTTTGTGTTGTATGGTGTTTTTCATATGCATTCTTGAAATCTTAGTGTCTAAGCATTAAAGATTTCTAAGTTTGGTGTCTTGCATGTTTTCTTTGCATTAAAAATTTTTCAAAAATAAGTTCTTGATGTTCATCATGATCTTCAAAGTGTTCTTGGTGTTCATCTTGACATTCATAGCATTCTTGCATGCATTCATTGTTTTGATCTAAAATTTCCATGCATTGAGCATTTTTAGTGTTTTTCTCTCTCATCTTTAAAAATTCAAAAATCAAAAAAAAAATATCTTTCCTTTTTTCTCTCTTAAAATTTCAAAAATTAGATTTGACTTTTTCAAAAATTTTTAAAATCTAGTTGTTTTTATGAGTCAAATCAAATTTTCAAACTAAAAATCTTATCTTTTTCAAAATCTTTTTCAAAAATCAAATCTTTTTCATTTTTCTTATTTATTTTCGAAAATTATAAAAATATTTTTCAAAAATCATTTTCTTATCTTTACTACATAATTTTCGAAAATAACATCATCAATTAATGTTTTGATTCAAAAATTTCAAGTTTGGTACTTGCTTGTTAATAAAGATTCAAACTTTAAGTTCTAGAATCATATCTTGTGATTTCTTGTGAATCAAGTCATTAATTGTGATTTTAAAAATAAAATATTTTTCAAAACTAATTTCAATCATATCTTTTGAAAAATATCTTTTTTATCTTATCTTTTTCAAAATTTGATTTCAAAATATCTTTTCTAACTTCTTATCTTCTTATCTTTTCAAAATTGATTTTCAAATTTGTTTCAACTAACTAACTTTTTGTTTGTTTCTTATCTTTTTCAAAACCACCTAACTAACTCTCTCTCTCTCTCTAATTTTTGAAAATATCTCCCTCTTTTTCAAAATTTCTTTTTAATTAACTAATTATTTTAATTTTTGATTTTAATTTTTGAAAATTACTACCCTTTTTTCAAAAACTATTTTCGAAAATCACTAACTCTTTTTCAAAAATAATTTTCGAAAATTCCCTTTCTCTCTCATCTCCTTCTATTTATTTATTCATCTACTAACACTTCTCTTCATCTCACATCCCTGCTCTCCTCACCCTTGTGTTTCTTTCTTTACATTACATTCTTTTCTTCTTCTTTTCTTCTACTCACAAAAGGAACCTCTATACTTGGGCAAAAAGGATCCCTATTATTATTATTTTTCTGTTCCCTCTTTTTCATATGAGTAGGAGCAAGGACAAGAATATTCTTGTTGAAGCAGATCCAGAACCTGAAAGGACTCTGAAGAGGAAACTAAGAGAAGCTAAATTACAACAATCCAGCAAGCACCTTTCAGAAATTTTCGAACAGGAAGAGGAGATGGCGGCCGAAAATAATAATAATACAAGGAGGATGCTTGGTGACTTTACTGCACCAAATTCCAATTTACATGGAAGAAGCATCTCCATCCCTACCATTGGAGCAAACAATTTTGAGCTGAAACCTCAGCTAGTTTCTCTGATGCAGTAGAACTGCAAGTTTCATGGACTTCCATCTGAAGATCCTTTTCAGTTCTTAACTGAATTCTTGCAGATCTGTGATACTGTTAAGACTAATGGAATAGATCCTGAAGTCTATAGGCTTATGCTTTTCCCTTTTGCTGTAAGAGACAGAGCTAGAATATGGTTGGACTCTCAACCCAAGGATAACCTGAACTCTTGGGATAAGCTGGTCACAGCTTTCTTAGCCAAGTTCTTTCCTCCTCAAAAGCTTAGCAAGCTTAGAGTGGATGTTCAAACCTTCAGACAGAAAGAAGGTGAATCCCTCTATGAAGCTTGGGAGAGATACAAAAGACTGACCAAAAAGTGTCCTTCTGACATGCTTTCAGAATGGACCATCCTGGATATATTCTATGATGGTCTGTCTGAGTTAGCTAAGATGTCATTGGATACTTCTACAGGTGGATCCATTCACCTAAAGAAAAAGCCTGTAGAAGCTCAAGAACTCATTGACATGGTTGCTAATAACCAGTTCATGTACACTTCTGAGAGGAATCCTGTGAGTAATGGGACGCCTATGAAGAAGGGAGTTCTTGAAATTGATACTCTGAATGCTATATTGGCTCAGAAAAAAATATTGACTCAGCAAGTCAATATGATTTCTCAGAGTCTGAATGGAATGCAAGCTACATCCAACAGTACTCAAGAGGCATCTTTTGAAGAAGAAGCTTATGATTCTGAGAACCCTGCAATAGCAGAGGTGAATCACATGGGTGAACCATATGGAAACACCTATAATCCCTCATGGAGAAATCACCCAAATCTCTCATGGAAGGATCAACAAAGGCCTCAACAAGGCTTTAATAATGGTGGAAGAAATAGGTTTAACAATAGTAAACCTTTTCCATCATCCACTTAGCAACAGACAGAGAATTCTGAACAAAATACCTCTAATTTAGCAAACTTAGTCTCTGATCTGTCCAAGGCCACTGTGAGTTTCATGAATGAAACAAGGTCCTCCATTAGAAATTTGGAAGCACAAGTGGGCCAGCTGAGTAAAAGGATCACTGAAATCCCTCCTAGTACTCTCCCAAGCAATACAGAAGAAAACCCAAAAGGAGAGTTCAAGGCCATTGAATTGATCACCATTGCCGAACCTGTAAGGGAAGGAGAGGACGTGAATCCCAAGGAGGAAGACCTCCTGGGACGTCCAGTGATCAATAAGGAGTTTCCCTCTGAGGAACCAAAGGAATCTGAGACTCATCTAGAGACCATAGAGATTCCATTGAACCTCCTTATGCCATTCATGAGCTCTGATGAGTATTCCTCTTCGGAAGAGAATGAGGATGTTACTAAGGAGCAAATTACCAAGTACCTTGGTGCAATCATGAAGCTGAATGCCAAATTATTTGGTATTGAGACTTGGGAGGATGAACCTCCCTTGTTCACCAATGAACTAAGTAATCTGGATCAACTGACATTGCCTCAGAAGAAACAGGATCCTGGAAAGTTCCTAATACCTTGTACCATAGGCACCATGATCTTTGAAAAGGCTCTGTGTGACCTTGGTTCAGGGATAAACCTCATGCCCCTCTCTGTAATAGAGAAACTGGGAATCTTTGGGGTGCAAGCTACTAAAATCTCATTAGAGATGGCAGACAATTCAAGAAAATAGGCTTATGGACAAGTAGAGGACGTGTTAGTAAAGGTTAAAGGCCTTTACATCCCTGCTGATTTCATAGTCCTAGATACTGGGAAGGATGAGGATGAATCCATCATCCTTGGAAGACCCTTCCTAGCCACAGCAAGAGCTGTGATTGATGTTGACAGAGGTGAACTAGTCCTTCAATTGAATGAGGACTCCCTTGTATTTAAAACTTGAGGTCATCCTTCTGTAAACATGGAGAGGAAGTGTTCCGAGGGTTACCTGAAACTGGAGGTTGATCTCGGATGAGATCCTCGGTACTAGTCGGGGATGACGTGTCCGGCTGGCTGGTGGCGGCCGGAGCTGTTGTGTCTGACTTGTTGGACTTGCTGCACTGCTGATCCTTGGCCACCGGAGGGTGGGGGGTACCTGCAAGAAACTCCGATGCTTAAGTTAGCACGGGTATTAGGCAGGTTTTATGTAGAATTAGAGTATGAGTTATACCTGGGTGCTCCAGTGTATTTATAATGGTGAGATGTGACCTTTGGATAAGATAAGTTAGTTATCTTATCTTATCTTTATCTTTTGAGTTGAGGTCAGGGCATTTTCAACGGAACTGCCCTTCTCTGTAGGCCTGAATGACCTTTTGGATTTGGGTCGTATTCCTTGAATAGGGCCCTTTTTGGGCTTTCCTGTCGATTTGGCCGAGTTCTTCGTAAAGAAGTCGGTCCGCTTGACCTAAGGAGGTCGATCGCTTTATTACTGAACATCCCGGTTCGGACAGCTCGACCCAGGGTATGAACAGTGCCCCTGCTTGAGCTCAGTCTTCTTTTTGAGGTCGAGTTCTTGACTTCGGTCTTTCTTTAGTGAAGCCGATCTCAAGCATTTTGTCGATTCCTTTGTAGAAGCTTTTGACTGTAGAACGTTTTCCTCTAAAAGCGCGCGCTTTTATATCAGCGCTTTGGGAACGTGCGAGGGTTTAATGCCTTTTAATTTTAGCATTAATTGCCCCGTTTCCTTTTGGCTCTTTATTTTGATTTTGAAAACCCAGAAACGGTTTCTCTTCTTTCGCCCTTTTCGTAACTCCTTCGCATTTTTCCCTTCATTCTCTCGCTTTCAACTTTTCTTTGTGTTACGGCGTTTGTTTGATTTTTCTGAAGCCTCTGCCTGGAGTTCGTAGTTTCGCGTTTTAGCCCAGCGACATTTTCTTTTGCTCGTGTCTTTTCTTTTGCTTCGAGGTAGTGATTCCTGATTTCGCCATCCCTCTTCACCTTCCCTGAAGTCTGCTGCCTTTTCTGGTTGGTACTAACTTTTTTGCTTCTTTCACGGCTTCATCTTTAGTTTTTTGGTGAAGCTTTTGCTTTTGCATGTTTTGAAAGTTTGAACCTTTTCATGATTTTGCATTTGTTTGTCGCTGTAAATGCGTTTTTCTTGGCTTTCTTTTGTGTGTTCCTCTGGCATTTCCGTCGAGGCTTTATACGGTTTTTGTTTGTTGCTTTTGATTTTTTACTATCTGATAGAAACTCTGCATCTGTTCCTTGCTTTGCTTGATTGCTTTTTGTCTGATTTCTCAAAAGTTCATACCTTTGATGATTTTCGTTTGGCGTGTTTTGATGTTTTGGGAATGCTTTTTGCTTATTTGACTGTGATGACTTATGCTTCTGGAAATGCTTGCTTGTTTGAAGTCTTTTTCTTGTTTGAAAGATGCTGGGGTGAGAGCTGTAGATTTTCCTGGAAACCTTGCTTTGTTACTACCTCCAAAGGATGCCCCAAGATTTTGGTTTGAGTCTTGGGGTTTTCCTTTTCTGTGTGTTCACCTGCATCGTATTGAGTTGTTTTCTCCCTTGTCCGAGATATTTTTAGTAATCCCATCTTCTTTTCTTACTTGTAGGATTAGTTGGCCTCATGTCTTCTCGCAATAACATTGTATAGATGTCTTCCAGAGTTCCCGAGGGGATGTCCGATTGGCTGGACTCCCTTGTTTTGTTGTGTGTTTCTATTGTGGATGCTGAATTTTGCACAGAGCTGAGGAAGCGCCATAGGATTTGTGATAACAGTACCCGCGAGAGTGATTATGAGCTTGTTGCTCCTGATTCCGATGAGAGAGTTTGTTTTCCGACTTCCGTCGAGGGGGAGCGTCCCTCTTTCTATGCTTATGAATACTTCTTCAGCCAATTAAACGTTACTTTCCCTTTTACTGCTTTTGAAACTGACTTGTTGTGGTCCTGCAATATTGCTCCATCCCAGCTTCATCCGAACTCCTGGGGTTTTATCAAAATATTTCAACTTCTGTGTCAGGAGTTGGACATAACACCTTCTAAAACTCTTTTCCTTTATCTTTTTGTCTCGGCCAAACCTGGAGGTTCCTCCAAAAAGAAAGCTTCCTGGGTTTCTTTCAGGTCGGCCCAGGGGCATAAAGTTTTTGCCTTGTATGATGAGTCGTTTAAAGATTTTAAAAACTATTTCTTCCGAGTCCGTGCCATTGAGGGGGTTCGCCCCTTTTTTCTTGATGAAAATGATGAGCCTGCTTTTCCTCTGGAGTGGCAAAAGAATGTAAGAGTGCCACGTTACACATGGGAAATGCTTAGTGAGGTTGAGCGGGCCTTTGTAGTTGTTCTTGAAGATTTGTGGGGGAAGCCACCCCATCTGGACACGAAGAGATTTTTGAGTGATCCATCTTTGGTTCGGGCTGCTTTGGGTACTGTCTGATTTGTTTTTATACTTGCTCCCGAGTTTTGTTTCTCTTGTGTTGTAACTTGTCCTTGATTTTTGTGTTTTTTAGAGATGTCAAAGAATAATGATTCTATGAGAGCCTATAAGAAGGCGAAGAAGGCGACCGCTGCTTTAAACATCTCGGCCAAGGCGGCCGGAGAGGGATCTTCTCAGCCTCCAGTTAAACCTCCTATATCGAGTTCTCCCAGGCCGAGGAAAGCAATTCCTACTCCCCGGGTCCATCTGGTCGATCCTCCACAATCTTCTGTTGCAGCTTCCGGTGCCCCTCCTAGTAAAAAGCAAAGAACAACTGAGCCTTTCAACCTTGATGCTCCTGACTTTGATGTGGTTGAGTTTGTAGATCAACAAATCGGCCCTTATGGTGTTCTTCCTATGGACGACGTGTCGCTTCTTCATCATTTTGATTATATCACCCGGAGTGGTATCAAGTTGGAACACATGGGGGTGGCCCTATATCGAACTGCTCAAAGTCTTCCTCTCCATGCCACTAAAGCTTTTATGGAGGAGGCCAAACAGGAGTTTGATCGGATGAAGGGCTTGAAGGAGGAACTTGAAGTAAGGGTGGCCAAGTTGGAGAAAGACTTGGAGAATGAAAAGGCTAGTTCTACTTCTCTGGCTGGTTCTCTGAGACTGGCCGAGGACACGACTATGCGACATAAGGACAGTTATTTGACGTCTTATCGGGAGATGTTGCGTCTGAGAGAAGAGTTGGAGAATGCCCGGGCTAATTATTCCGAGCTCCAAGGTCATCTTGTTGGCAGTGTAACTGCTGCCTATGAGAACCTGAAGGAACAAGTTCAGGTTATTGCTCCCGAGGCCGACCTGACCCTCTTTAGCTTGGACAATGTTGTCAGGGATGGCAAGGTTGTCCCTGATGACGAGGATGAGGATGATGTCGATCCTCCCCCTGTAGCCTCTACCAAGGTGTCAACTTCTGCTGTTCCTGCCGAGGTTGGTCCTCCCGCTTCTGACCCTGACTACCAGATCTTGAACCGGGATGACGGTACTGTAGATGCCGTTCCTCTCCAGACTCGGCCTCCGTCTCCTCGGCCTGATGCTGCTAAAAAATCTTCTGACCTTTAGTTTTAACTTTATTCTGGATATGTAGTTGACCCGGCTTGTGGGCTTTTTTAAACTCTTTATGTTTTGCTGACACTTTTTCGTTGCTTGCCTAGCAACTTTTGTTTTTTATGAAAAACAAATGGTAGCATGCTTTAGCTTTTTTGAGATAGGTTTTGGTGGCCTCCGAGGCTTTTATAACCTTGTGGATGATATCGCGCTTTTTGTGCTTGACTTGGTATCTCTTTTGGATTGCTTTGTACTTTGTATCTTGAATCCTTTGTGGTTGTGACTAGGTAGGTCTAACTTGATTTTTGGTTCGTTCTCGCTCCAGCTTATATTTCTGACAATTTGTAACCGATTTCTTCAAGTTAGTCCTCCGAGTTGTTTTCGCAGTCCTTTTCTAAGTTATTTTTGTAATCCCTTTCCTGGATCTTTGTCGGATATCTTCCCGGGATTACTTTCATAACTTTTTTAGTAGTAGGAGTCCGACTTCATTATATCGGTCTCCTTTAAGTTATTTTTGTAATCCTCTTTCTTGGATCTTTGTCAGGTCTCTTTCAGGGATTACTTTTATAACTTTTTAGTTGTAGGTTATTTGTAGTCCTCTTTCTTGGATCTTTGTCAGATCTCTTTCAGGGACTACTTTGATAACTTTTAAGTAGTAGGAGTCCGACTTGGTTATATCGGTCTCCTTTAAGTTATTTGTAGTCCTCTTTCTTGGATCTTTGTCAGATCTCTTTCAGGGACTACTTTGATAACTTTTAAGTAGTAGGAGTCCGACTTGGTTATATCGGTCTCCTTTAAGTTATTTGTAGTCCTCTTTCTTGGATCTTTGTCAGATCTCTTTCAGGGACTACTTTGATAACTTTTAAGTAGTAGGAGTCTGACTTGGTTATATCGGTCTCCTTTAAGTTATTTGTAGTCCTCTTTCTTGGATCTTTGTCAGATCTCTTTCAGGGACTACTTTGATAACTTTTTATTTTGGGCTGACTTTGTCATGTCGAGCCCTTCTAAGTTAAAGTAATCCTCTTTAATAGGGTTGGCCAGATCTCTTTCCAGGGTTTACTTATAACTTGGGTTGACTTGGTCCGACTTCTCAACGTCGGCCAGTCTTTAAGTTATTATTTTAGCAATCCGTAAGACCTCGTCAGGTTCTTTTTTGGATCACTTTCGATAACTTCTTACATTATTCTGTGTTCATCTTTGCCGATTTGTAGAAAGTGGTTGTTATCTCTAGATCGTCCTTTGGGTGAATCGCGTTTTCACCTTTATCGGACGGTTGTCTTTATCGTGATCGTGCAGTGAAATTGTTTTTCACTTTCTGCCGATCTGTTGCTTTATAATCGGACGATGAATGTTTCAGATTAATGCGTCTTGAAATCTTTGTAGAATATCTAAAATATATTTTATTTAAAGGAAAAGTGCAAATATATACATATGGGATTGTCTGAGTCTCAACTTGGTGCCTCATTAAAAAACCTTTTCAGGAAAAAGAGTGCATCCAATGATGAGATCTTTTATCCTTTCTAACTGTAGTACCTTCTGAGGTTGCAGGTGTGCCATAACCTGGGAAGCTCTCGTCCATCGAGTTCAGACAGTCTGTAGTAGCCCTTTCCAAGTACTTCTACAACTCGGTAGGGTTCTTTCCAGTTTGCTGCCAGCTTTCCCTCTCCTGGTCGAGTTGTTCCGATATCATTTCGGATTAGGATGAGATCATTTTCTATGAAACTTCTCGGCACTACCTTTTGATTATATCTGGAAGCCATTCGGCGTTTTAGAGCTTCTTCCCTGATCCGAGCTCTTTCTTGGATTTCGGGTAACAAGTCGAGCTCTTCTCTCTGAAGTTGGAAGTTTGCCTCTGTTCCATATGCTAATCGGAAGGGGGATTCCTTTGTGGTGGAATGTGGCGTTGTTCGATATGCCCACAGGACCTGTGGGAGCTCTTCTGCCCAGGCTCCCTTTGCATCTTGTAATCTCCATTTTAATCCGGCCAATATGACTTTGTTAGTAGCTTCAGCCTGCCCATTGGCTTGTGGATGTTCGACGGAGGTGTACTGGTGCTTTATATTCAGGTCGGCTACTAGTTTTCTGAAGCCTGCATCTGTGAATTGGGTGCCATTGTCTGTGGTTATTGAATATGGAACCCCGAACCTTGTGACAATGTTTCGATATAAGAATTTCCGGCTTCTTTGAGCGGTGGCATTGGCTAGGGGCTCTGCCTCGATCCACTTTGTAAAGTAATCTACTCCCACTATGAGGAATTTAACTTGTTCTGATCCCTGTGGGAAGGGGCCGAGAAGATCGAGTCCCCATTTCGCAAACGGCCAAGGTGAAGTCACGCTGATGAGCTCCTCTGGCGGGGCGATGTGAAAGTTGGCATGTTTTTGACATGGTGGACATATCTTTACAAATTATGTGGCTTCTTTCTGTAGAGTTGGCCAATAAAATCCCGCCCGGAGTACTTTTTTGGCGAGAGCTCATGCTCCGAGATGATTGCCACAAATGCTGCCGTGTATTTCTTCTAGCACTTCCCTTGTGTTGGAGGTCGGCACGCATTTTAGTAAAGGTATTGAGATTCCTCTTTTGTACAGGATGTTGTTTATGATGGTGTAGTACTATACGTCCCTTTTTAATTTCTTTGCCTCCTTTTCTTCTGTGGGGAGTGTTCCTTCTTTGAGGTAGTTGATTATGGGGGTCATCCATCCTTGGTCCTGACTTGTTATGGCCAGGACTTTTTCCTCTTCCGAGATTGATGGGTTTTGCAACATTTTCTGGATGAGGCTTCTATTGTTGCCCCCTGGTTTGGTGATGGCTAGTTTTGAGAGTGCATCAGCTCAGGCATTTTGTTCGCGGGGTATGTGGCAGATCTTATATTCCCCGATTTGTCCGAGTAGTTCCTTGGTTTTATCCAAATACTTTTTCATGGTGGGGTCTTTGGCTTGGTAGCTCCCTGTTATTTGTGATGTGACCACTTGTGAATCGCTGTAAATGTTGAGTTTTTAAGCTCCGACCTCTGTAGCCAGCTTCAAACCAGCTAATAATGCTTCATATTCCGCTTGGTTATTGGAGGCCGGCAAACCGAACTTGAGGGAGAGCTCAACTTGGGTTCCTTGGTTGCTTTCTATTATCACGCCTGCGCCGCTTCCAATTTTATTTGAGGAACCGTTCTCGTAGAGATTCCATTCTGTGGGAGTTTCCAGGGTATCTGTGAATTCTGCGATGAAGTCGGCCAGATACTGTGATTTGATGGTCGTCCGAGCTTCATATTGGAGGTCGAATTCTGACAACTCGATTGCCCATTGTAGAATTCTACCTGCTAAATCTGTTTTCTGCAATATTCCTTTTATGGGCTGGTTAGTTCTAACCTTAATGGTGTGAGCCTGGAAGTACGGGCGGAGTCGTTGAGATGTTAGGATGAGAGTATAGGCAATTTTTTCTATTTTCTGGTAGTTCAGCTCGGATCCCTGTAGTGCTTTGCTAATGAAGTAGACGGGTTGTTGCCCATTGTCGTCTTCTCTGACTAGTGCTGAGGCTATCGCCCGGCTTCCTACTGCGAGATATAATATGAGTGGTTCTCCTTCTCGTGGTCGAGATAGGATAGGTGGCCGTCCTAAGAACTCCTTGAAGTCTCGGAAAGCTTGCTCACATTCTGTCATCCATTCGAACTGTTTTCCCTTTCTTAAAGTTGCATAGAAGGGGAGAGATCTTATCGCAGCTCCTGCTAAGAATCGGGATAGGGCGGCCAATCTCCCGTTGAGTTGTTGTACTTCTTTGACGCAGGTTGGGCTCTTCATGTTGAGTATAGCTTGACATTTGTCTGGATTTGCTTCAATTCTCCTTTGCGTGAGCATGAAACCCAAGAATTTGCCTGCTTCAACTGCGAAGGTGTATTTTGCGGGGTTGAGTCGCATGTTAGACTTCCTTATAGTGTCAAACACTTGAGCCAGGTCGGACAATAATGTATCTTCGCTTTGTGTTTTTATCAACATGTCATCCACATAGACTTCCATGATTTTTCCGATGTGATCTGAGAAGACTTTATTCATTAGCCTTTGATAAGTAGCTCCCGCGTTCTTGAGACCGAAAGGCATCACGATGTAGCAGTAGTTTGCCTTTGGTGTTAAGAACGAGGTCTTTTCTTGATCTGGTGGATACATGGGGATTTGGTTGTATCCCGAATAGGTATCCATAAATGAGAGGTATCTATATCCGGAGGAAGCATCTACCAGAGCGTCAATACTTGGGAGTGGGTATGGATCTTTTGGGCAGGCTTTGTTGAGATCAGTGTAATCGGTACACATGCGCCACTTCCCGTTTGATTTTTTTACCAAGACGACGTTGGCTAGCCATAGTGGGTACTTGACTTCTCTTATGAATCCTACCTCCAGTAACGTTTGTACTTGTTCTTCCACAGCTTGGGATCGCTCTGGTCCGAGTTTTCTTCACTTCTGCTGCACCGGCCGAGATCCTGGATAGACCGCCAACTTGTGGCACATTATCTTAGGGTCTATGCCTGGCATGTCTGCGGCTTTCCATGCGAAGAGGTTGACATTATCTCGTAAGAATTGTATCAGTAATTCTTTTGAGTCTCCTCTTAGGACCGTGCCAATATTAGTTGTTTTGTCCGAGGTGTCTCCAATCTGAACCTTCTCTACCTTACCTTCTGGGTGCGGACGGAGTTCTTCTCGACGCTGAGCTCCAAGCTCAATGGCATGAAACTCTTCTCCTCTGCCTTTGAGGTTTAAGCTCTCGTTATAATAGCGACGTGCCATCTTTTGATCTGCTTTTATCGTGGCTATCCCCTCTGTAGTTGGGAATTTCATGCATAGGTGCGGAGTTGAGACTATTGCGCCGAGTTGATTGAGTGTTGTCCGACCTATGAGAGCATTGTAGGCCGAACTTACGTCGACCACAATGTAGTCTATTTTGAGGGTCCTAGATTGGTTCCCTTTTCCAAAAGTAGTGTGTAGCGATACGTATCCCAATGGTTGTATCGGAGTGTCTCCTAGTCCAAATAGATTGTTCGGGTATGCTCTAAGTTCCTTTTCGTCTAAGCCGATCTTGTCGAAGGCTGTTTTGAATAAGATGTCGGCAGAACTCCCTTGGTCTACTAGTGTGCGGTGTAGATTGGCATTTGCCAGTATAATAGTGATGACCATGGGATTGTCGTGTCCCGAGATGATGCCGGATGCGTCCTCTTTAGTAAATGTTATCGCTGGGATGTCGGGTGCTTCCTCCTTTCCCTCAACATGATATACTTCTTTGAGATACCTCTTTCGGGACGATTTGGAGATCCCACCTCCTGCGAATCCGCCGTGTATCATGTGGACGTGTCTTTCTGGTGTCCGAGGTGACCGTTCAGCTCGTCCATCATCTTCGTCTCTCCGTCTTTTTCTTTGGTCATCATCCCGGGTGGCAAGAAATCGATCTAATTTTCCTTCTCTTACCAATTTTTCTATGATATTTTTCAAGTCGAAGCACTCGTTGGTAGAGTGCCCTCGAATTCGATGGTATTCACAATATTCTTTCTGGTTTTCTCCTCCCCTTTTGCCTTTGAGTGGCCGCGCTGGGGGATTTTTTCTGTATGGCAGACTTCTTTGTACACGTCGACTAGGGATGCTTTGAGAGGAGTGTAGTTGTGGTATTTTTTGATTTTCTCACCCTGTCGATCTTCTTTCCTTTTGGAGTCCTTGTCTTTGTCTCGGTAGGAGGCCCCAGATTTTGAGGTTTCTCCCAGCCGAGCATTTTCTTCCATGTTGATGTATTTTTCTGCTCACTCCTGTACTTCGTCTAAGGAGGTAGGATAATTTTTTGATATAGATTGGCTAAAAGGTCCCTCTCGTAAGCCATTGATAAGCCCCATGATGGCGGCCTCTGTTGGTAAACTTTGTATGTCCATGCATGTTTTGTTGAATCTTTCCATGTAGTTGCGGAGGCTTTCCCGATCACCTTGCTTGATCCCTAGTAAGCTGGGTGCGTGCTTGGCCTTATCTTTCTGGATGGAGAATTTGGCCAGGAACTTTTTGGCCAGGTCGTCGAAGTTTGAGATGGACTTCGGAGGTAAGTTGTCGAACCATCTGATCGCCGTTTTCGTGAGAGTTGTTGGAAAAGCTTTGCAGCGAACGGCATCTGAGGCATCGGTAAGGTACATTCTGCTTCTGAAATTGCTGAGATGATGGTTGGGATCTGTAGTGCCATCATACAAAACCATATCCGGGAGCTTAAAATCTTTTGGGATTTTGGTCTTCATGATTTCCCTGGTGAATGGATCCTGTTCTTTGTGTGAATTTTCCCCAGGAGTGGTCCGAGGAGCTTTTGATTTGAGGTCGGCCTCTAATTGCTGTAGTTTTTCTTCTAGTTCTCGACGTCGCCGTACCTCTCTTTGTAGATCCTTTCCGATCTCCCGTTGTTGCTGGGTTTCTTTCTCAAGTTGCTTTAAGCGATCTTGAAGTGCTTCCATGGCTCCCGGATTTGGTGAGTTATTGTCCCCGTTGGATTCCGAAGTATCCTTTAGCGTAGTGTTCGCGTTCTTGTGCGGTGTTCTGTTCTCCAGATCCGAGTCGTGGTCGTTGTCATGGCCGTCCGCCATAGTTTTGGGATGACTTTCAGGTTCCCCGGAAACGGCGCCAATGTTCCGAGGGTTACCTGAAACTGGAGGTTGATCTCGGATGAGATCCTTGGTACTGGTCGGGGATGACGTGTCCGGCTGGCTGGTGGCGGCCGGAGCTGTTGTGTCCAACTTGTTGGACTTGCTGCACTGCTGATTCTTGGCCACCGGAGGGTGGGGGGTACCTGCAAGAAACTCTGATGCTTAAGTTAGCACGGGTATTAGGTAGGTTTTATGTAGAATCAGAGTATGAGTTATACCTGGGTGCTCCAGTGTATTTATAATGGTGAGATGTGACCTTTGGATAAGATAAGTTAGTTATCTTATCTTATCTTTATCTTTTGGATTGAGGTCAGCGCATCTTCAACGGAACCGCCCTTCTCTGTAGGCCTGAACGACCTTTTGGATTTGGGTCGTATTCCTTGAATAGGGCCCTTTTTGGGCTTTCCTGTCGATTTGGCCGAGTTCTTCGTAAAGAAGTCGGTCCGCTTGACCTAAGGAGGTCGGTCGCTTTATTACTGAACATCCCGGTTCGGACAGCTCGACCCAGGGTATGAACAGGAAGCATAAAAAGCTTCTCTCAAAACAGAGTCAACCAGAGCCCCCACAGTCAAACTCTAAGTTTGGTGTTAGGAGGCCACAACCAAACTCTAAGTTTGGTGTTGAACTCCCATATCCAAACTCTAAGTTCGGTGTTGGGAAGTCTCAACAATGCTCTGAACATCTGTGAGGCTCCATGAGAGCCCACTGTCAAGCTATTGACATTAAAGAAGTGCTTGTTGGGAGGCAACCCAATTTTTATCTATCTAATTTTATTTTTCTTGTTCTTTCATGTTTTATCAGGTTCATGATCATGTGGAGTCACAAAATAAATATAAAAATTGAAAACGGAATCAAAAATAGCAGAAGAAAAATCACACCCTGGAGGAGGATCTCACTGGCGTTTAAACGCCAGTAAGAAGTATCTGGCTGGCGTTCAACGCCAGAACAGAGCATGGTTCTGGCGCTGAACGCCCAAAATGGGCAGCATCTGGGCGTTTGAACGCCAGAATTGCACCCTGGAGAAGAGCTGGCGCTGAACGCCCAGAACAAGCATGGTTCTGGCGTTCAACGCCAAAAATGGGCAACAAATGGGCGTTTAACGCCCAGAACAAGCACCAATCTGGCGCTGAACGCCCAGAGTTGTGTGCAAGGGCATTTTGCATGCCTAATTTGGTGCAAGGTTGTAAATCCTTGAACACCTCAGGATCTGTGGACCCCACAGGATCACCTCAGGATCTGTGGACCCCACAGGATCCCCACCCACCTCACCCTCTCTCTCTCCATTCATGGTCATCCCTTCTGTTTTCCATTCACCACTCACATCCATACACACATCCCTCCATATCCTCCATATCTTCTTCTTCTTCTTCTTCTTCTATTCTTTCTTCTTTTGCTCGAGGGCGAGCAACATTCTAAGTTTGGTGTGGTAAAAGCATAAGCTTTTTTGTTTTTCCATAACCATTAATGGCACCTAAGGCCAGAGAAACCTCAAGAAAGAGGAAAGGGAAGACAATTGCTTCCACCTCTAAGCCATGGGAGATGGAAAGATTCATCTCACAAGCCCATCACTAAGAAAAGGATGGAGCAAACAAGAGAGCACATTCATGAATCTCAACAGGCACATGAAGAAGCTCATCATCAAGAAACCCCTGAGATACCTCAAGGGATGCACTCTCCTCCACAGAATTTTTGGGAGCAAATCAACACCTCCCTAGGAGAATTAAGTTCCAACATGGGACAATTAAGGGTGGAACATCAAGAGCACTCCATCATCCTTCATGAAATTAGAGAAGATCAAAAAACAATGAGGGAGGAGCAACAAAGACAAGGAAGAGACATAGAAGAGCTCAAGGACATCATTGGTTCCTCAGGAAGGAAACGCCACCATCACTAAGGTGGACTCATTCCTTGTTCTTACATTCTCTGTTTTTCGTTTTCTCTATGTTAAGTGCTTATCTATGTTTGTGTCTTATTACATGATCATTAGTAGTTAGTAACTATGTCTTAAAGTTATGAATGTCCTATGAATCCATCACCTCTCTTAAATGAAAAATATTTTAATTCAAAAGAACAAGAAGTACATGAGTTTCGAATTTATCCTTGAACTTAGTTTAATTATATTGATGTGGTGACAATGCTTCTTGTTTTCTGAATGAATGCTTGAACAGTGCATATGTCTTTTGAAGTTGTTGTTTAAGAATGTTAAATATGTTGGCTCTTGAAAGAATGATGACAAGGAGACATGTTATTTGATAATCTGAAAAATCATAAAAATGATTCTTGAAGCAAGAAAAAGCAGCAAAGAATAAAGCTTGCAGAAAAAAAAATAGCGAGAAAAAATAGAAAGAAAAAGAAAAAGCAAGCAGAAAAAACCAAAGCTCTTAAAACCGAAAGGCAAGAGCAAAAAGCCAATAACCCTTAAAACCAAAAGGCAAGGGTAAATAAAAGGATCCCAAGGCTTTGAGCATCAGTGGATAGGAGGGCCTAAAGGAATAAAATCCTGGCCTAAGCGGCTAAACCAAGCTGTCCCTAACCATGTGCTTGTGGCATGAAGGTGTCAAGTGAAAACTTGAGACTGAGCGGTTAAAGTCAAGGTCCAAAGCAAAAGAAGAGTGTGCTTAAGAACCCTGGACACCTCTAATTGGGGACTTTAGCAAAGCTGAGTCACAATCTGAAAAGGTTCACCCAATTATGTGTCTGTGGCATTTATGTATCCGGTGGTAATACTGGAAAACAAAGTGCTTAGGGCCACGGCCAAGACTCATAAAGTAGCTGTGTTCAAGAATCATCATACTGAACTAGGAGAGTCAATAACACTATCTGAACTCTGAGTTCCTATAGATGCCAATCATTCTGAACCTCAATGGATAAAGTGAGATGCCAAAACTATTCAAGAGACAAAAAGCTACAAGTCCCGCTCATCTGATTGGAGCTATGTTTTATTGATAGTTTGGAATTTATAGTATATTCTCTTCTTTTTATCCTATTTGATTTTCAGTTGCTTGGGGACAAGCAACAATTTAAGTTTGGTGTTGTGATGAGCGGATAATTTATACGCTTTTTGGCATTGTTTTTAGTATATTTTTAGTAGAATCTAGTTACTTTTAGGGATGTTTTCATTTTATGTTAAATTCACATTTCTGGACTTTACTATGAGTTTGTGTATTTTTCTGTGATTTCAGGTATTTTCTAGCTGAAATTGAGGGACTTTACTATGAGTTTGTTTATTTTTCAGAGATTGAAGAAGGACTGCTGATGCTGTTGGATTTTGACCTCTCTGCACTCAAAATGGATTTTCTGGAGCTACAGAACTCAAAATGGCGCGCTTCCAATTGCGTTGGAAAGTAGACATCCAGGGCTTTCCAGCAATGTATAATAGTCCATACTTTGACCGAGTTTAGACGATGTAAAAGGGCGTTGAACGCCAGTTCTACGCTGCTGTCTGGAGTTAAACGCCAGAAACACGTCACAAACCAGAGTTGAACGCCAGAAATACGTTACAACCTGGCGTTCAACTCCAGAAAGAGCCTCTGCACGTGTAACATTCAAGCTCAGCCCAAGCACACGCCAAGTGGGCCCCGGAAGTGGATTTATGCATCAATTACTTACTTCTGTAAACCCTAGTAACTAGTTTATTATAAATAGGACTTTTTACTATTGTATTAGACATCTTGGGACGTCTGGTTCTTAGATCAGAAGGGCTGGCCATTCAGCCATGCCTGAACCTTTCACTTATGTATTTTCAAACGGTAGAGTTTCTGCACTCCATAAATTAAGGTGTGGAGCTCTACTGTTCCTCATGAATTAATGCAAAGTACTACTTTTTTTCTATTCAATTCAACTTATTCCGCTTCTAAGATATTCATTCACACTTCAACATGAATGTGATGAACGTGACAATCATCATCATTCCCTATGAACGCGTGCCTGACAACCACTTCCGTTCTACCTTCGATTGAATGATTATCTCTTGGATCTCTTAATCAGAATCTTCGTGGTACAAGCTAGATTGATGGCGGCATTCATGAGAGTCCGGAAAGTCTAAACCTTGTCTGTGGTATTCTGAGTAGGACTCTAGGATTGAATGACTGTGACGAACTTCAAACTCGCGAGTGCTGGGCGTAGTGACAGACGCAAAAGGAGGGTGAATCCTATTCCAGTATGATCGAGAACCTCAAGATGATTAGCCGTGCTGTGACAGAGCATTTGGACCATTTTCACAAGAGGATAGGATGCAACCATTGACAACGGTGATGCCTCCAGACGATTAGCCATGCAGTGACAGCGCATCGGACCAGAGAGGATCAAAAGTAGCCATTGACAATGGTGATGTCCTTACATAAAGCCAGCCATGGAAAGGAGTAGGATTGATTGGATGAAGACAGCAGGAAAGCAGAAGTTCAGAGGGACGAAAGCATCTCTATACCTTTATCTGAAATTCTCACCAATGATATACATAAGTATTTCTATCTTTATTTTCTGTCTATTTATTATTAAAATTCGAAAACTCCATAACTATTTTATATCCGCCTGACTGAGATTTACAAGGTGACCATAGCTTGCTTCATACCAACAATCTCCGTGGGATCGACCCTTACTCATGTAAGGTTTATTACTTGGACGACCCAGTGCACATGCTGGTTAGTTGTATCGAAGTTGTGAATGACAAACGATTTATTAAGACGTGCGTACAGAGTTTTTAGTGCCGTTGCCTGAGATCACAATTTCGTGCACCAATGAACCATATCTCTTTAAGAGATGCGCAGACGGAATGATCCGCAGATGCGTCCCTAGAGAGAAGGCACAGAAGATCCTGTGGCATTGCCATGGATCACAGTATGGAGGACATTTTGGAAGTGAGCGAACAGCCACTAAAGTCCTCCAATGTGGCTTCTATTGGCCTACTCTCTATAGAGATGCCCGAGAGTTTGTGCGTAACTGTGATAGTTGCCAAAGAGCTGGTAACTTGCTTCATGGTTACGCAATACCTCAACAAGGGATCTTAGAGATTGAGTTGTTTGATGTATGGGGTATTGACTTCATGGGTCCTTTCCCACCATCATACTCAAACACTTACATTCTGGTGGCAGTAGACTACGTATCTAAATGGGTAGAAGCAATTTCCACACCCACTAATGATACTAAGACTGTGCTGAAGTTCCTCCAGAAACATATTTTTAGCAGATTCGGTGTTCCCAGAGTACTAATCAGTGATGGGGCACTCATTTCTGCAATAAACAGCTTTACTCTGCTATGGTGAGATATGGAATTAGCCACAAAGTGGCAACTCCGTATCATCCACAGACAAATGGGCAGGCTGAAGTCTCTAATAGAGAACTAAAAAGAATCCTGAAACGAACTGTAATTGCCCGTAGAAAGGATTGGACAAAGAGCTTGGATGATGCTCTATGGGCATACAGAACAGCATTCAAGACTCCTATAGGAACCTCTCCATACCAGCTTGTGTATGGCAAGGCCTGTCATCTGTCTGTGGAACTGGAACATAAGGCCTACTGGGCGACCAGATTCCTAAACCTGGATGCTAAGTTAGCTGGTGAGAAAAGATTGCTCCACCTAAATGAGCTAGAGGAGTTCAGACTCAATGCTTTTGAAAATGCAAAAATATATCAGGAAAAAGCAAAAAAGTGGCATGACAAGAAATTGTCATCCAGAGTCTTTGAGCCAGGACAAAAAGTTCTGCTGTTCAACTCTAGGCTCAGATTATTCCCCGGGAAATTAAAATCCCGGTAGAGGGGACCATATGTGATTACAGGAGTGTCACCATATGGATATGTTGAGCTTCAAGATATTGATTCTGACAAAAAGTTCATTGTTAATGGACAGAGAATTAAACATTATCTTGAAAGCAATTTTGAGCAAGAATGCTCAAAACTGAGGCTTGAATGAAGCTCAGTAAAGGTCTAGCTAAAGACAATAAAGAAGCGCTTGCTGGGAGGCAACCCAGCCATTAGCAAGTCATTTGTTTTAATTAATACTTGTAGAAGTTTGATATGCATTTTTCTTCAAAGGTTAATCATCAAAATTGAAGGAATTCACAGAGTTATAGAAGGATTCAGTGCTAAAAGCAGAGAAAAGGAGCTTGCTGGCAAGAAAACGCCAGTAAAGGGCATTTTGGGCGTTAAACGCCAGAATGGGTACCATTCTGGGCGTTTAACGCCAGAATTGCAGCATCCTAGGCGTTCAGAAAAACGCCCAGTGATAAAGGGGTTTCTGGCGTTTAACGCCAGCCAGGGTACCTGGCTGGGCGTTAAACGCCCATAATGGCCAATAATTGGGGGTTAAACGCCAGAATGGATACCATTCTGGGCGTATAACGCCAGAAAGGCAGGGGGAGGAGATTTTGTTTCCAACTTTAAATTTTTTTCAAATTTTCATGTTTTGACTCATTCTTTTCTGCATAAACATGTTTCACACTTTCTTCATTCACCCTCAATTTTCAAAAATTCAAACATTTTCTAAATCTCTTTTCAATTTTCTTTCAAATCCTTTCCAAATCTTCTTCAAAAACTCAATTATCTTCTTAATTTCTTTCCAAATCTTTTTCAACTCATCATATCATCTTTTAATTCTTAGATGCATAACCAAATTTTCAAATTTAACATCTTCATATCTTTTTCAATTACAAATCTCATCTCTTTCATAACATGATTTTATTTTCTTCCATCAATCATATCTCTATGTCATATCTCTTTCAAATTTTTCGAAATCCCTCCCCTCCTCCTATAAATATACATTCGGCCATCCCCTCCTCTCCACCATTCGAATTTGCCTCTTCTCCTCTCTCTCTCTCCTCTTTCCTTTCTTTTGGTTGAGGGCAAGCAAACCTCTAAGTTTGGTGTATTTTTCTGTGATCACTGAGCTAAGACTCATCAAGATCATGGCACCTAAGGAAAAACAAACCAAATCAAGAGGCAAAAAAGAGAATACTCCAAAGAGTCATCGGAATCAAGAGAGGTTCCTAACCAAAGAACATGCAGACCATTACCACAAAATAATGGGTCTGAGGTCAGTGATCCGGGAAGTTAAATTCAATCTGAAAGAAGATGAATATCTGGAGATCCAAGAGCAAATTCGAAACAGAGGATGGGAAATTCAAGCTAATCCTGAAACAAAGGTTGGAAGAAACATGGTTCAGGAATTCTACTCAAATCTGTGGCTAACAGATAAGCAGAGAATAACTAGAACCGCCTTTCATACCTACCGAACCATGGTCAAAGGGAGGCTTATTTACTTCCATCTGGACAAAATAAGAGAGGTCTTCAAATTGCCTCAACTGCAAGATGATTCAGAATCCTTTAATAGGAGAATGGTGAGAGTAGATAAGGGGTTGGATCAAGTTCTAGAGGACATATGCCTTCCTAGAACTAAGTGGATAACTAATTCAAAAGGTGTCCCAAACCAACCCAAGAGGGGAGATCTCAAACCAGTTGCAAGAGGCTGGTTGGACTTCATTGGGCGTTCTATATTGCCCACTAGCAACCGCTCTGAGGTCACTGTCAAAAGAGCAGTGATGATTCATTGTATTATACTTGGAAAAGAAGTGGAGATTCATCATCTGATTTCTTGTGAGATTTACACAATTGCAAACAAGAACTTCACTGAAGCCAAATTGGCCTACCCAAGCTTAATTTCTCTGCTGTGTAGAGATGCTGGGGTAAGGATGAGAGTAGATGAATTTATCCCAATCGAACACCCAATCACCAAAAAGTCAATGGAAGGACAAGTGCAAGATAACTCCATAAAAAGGAGGGCGCAGGAGTTCCTCCCAGAAATTCCTGAAATTGACTACTGGACCCACCTAGAAGCATCTGTTACCAAGCTGCAAGAAGCTATGGAACAATTTAAGGAAGAACAGCAGAATCAAAACTGCATGCTCTGCAAACTGCTGAAGGAATAGGAGAAGCAGGGGCGTGAGCTACAAGAGCTGAAGCGCCAGAAGCTCTCCTTTGAAGGACCAAGCACCCCACAGATTGAGGGAGCATCCACTTCTCAAAATCAAGTTTGTTGAGTCCTAACTCTGTGATAACCTTTATTATTAAGAGTCTATTTTAAGAGTCATTTATTTTTCTGTTTTTAATTTTCTGTCTTCTATTATTATAGGTCTGCTCTTATATTTATTTTTGAGTCTTATTTTTATAATCAATAAAAATTTAAAGTTTATGTCTTAAAGCTATGAATGTCCTATGAATCCATCACCTTTCTTATAAAAAGAGTGTTTTTAATTGAAAAAGAAAAAGAATTACATGAATTTCAAATTTTAAAACAATTTAATTATTTTGATGTGGTGGTAATACTCTTGTTTTCTGAATGAATGCTTGAACAGTGCATATTTTTTGAATTTGTTGTTTATGAATGTTAAAATTGTTGGCTCTTGAAAGAATGATGGGAAAAGGAGAAATGTTATCTGATGATCTGAAAAATCATAAAATTGATTCTTGAAGCAAGAAAAAGCAGTGAATAGAAAGCTTGCAAAAAAAATACGAAAAAGAAAAGAAGAAAAAAAGAAGAAAAAGAAAAAGCAAGCAGAAAAAGCCAATAGCCCTTTAAACCAAAAGGCAAGGGTAAAATAAAAAAAGATCCAAGGCTTTGAGCATCAGTGGATAGGAGGGCCCATAGGAATAAAATCTTGGCCTAAGCGGCTAAACCAAGCTATCCCTAACCATGTGCTTGTGGCGTGAAGGTGTCAAGTGAAAACTTGAGACTGAGCGGTTAAAGTCATGGTCCAAAGCAAAAAGAGTGTGCTTAAGAGCTCTGGACACCTCTAATTGGGGACTCTAGCAAAGCTGAGTCACAATCTGAAAAGGTTCACCCAGTTATGTGTCTGTGGCATTTATGTATCCGGTGGTAATATTGGAAAACAAAATGCTTAGGGTCACGGCCAAGACTCATAAAGTAGCTGTGTTCAAGAATCAACATACTTAACTAGGAGAATCAATAACACTATCTGGATTCTGAGTTCCTATAGAAGCCAATCATTCTGAACTTCAAAGGATAAAGTGAGATGCCAAAACTGTTCAGAGGCAAAAAGCTAAAAGCCCCGCTCATCTAATTAATACTGATCTTCATAGATATTTTTGGAATTCATTGTATATTCTCTTCTTTTTATTCTAATTGATTTTTAGTTGCTTGGGGACAAGCAACAATTTAAGTTTGGTGTTGTGATGAGCGGATAATTTATACGCTTTTTGGCACTGTTTTTAGTATATTTTTAGTATATTTTAGTTAGTTTTTATTATATTTTTATTAGTTTTTATTTAAAATTCACTTTTCTGGACTTTACTATGAGTTTGTGTATTTTTCTGTGATTTCAGGTATTTTCTGGCTGAAATTGAGGGACCTGAGCAAAAATCTGATTCAAAGGCTGAAAAAGGACTGCAGATGCTATTGGATTCTGACCTCCCTTCACTCAAAGTAGATTTTCTGGAGCTACAGAAGCCCAATTGGCGTGCTCTCAAATGCGTTGGAAAGTAGACATCCTGGGCTTTCCAGCAATGTAATAGTCTATACTTTGCCCGAGATTTGATGGCCCAAACTGGCGTTCCAAATCAGCTTAAGAATTCTGGCGTTTAACGCCAGAACTAGCATAAAAACTAGAGTTAAACGCCGAAACTGGCACAAAAGCTGGCGTTTAACTCCAAGAAAAGTATCTACACATGAAAGCTTCAATGCTCAGCCCAAGCACACACCAAGTGGGCCTCAGAAGTGGATTTTTACACTAAATACCCTAGCTTACTCATTTTCTGTAACCCTAGGTCACTAGTTTACTATAAAAACTACTTTTAGTGATTCATCTTGTACCTCATGACACTTTACACGTTTCATATTATATTCTCTACGGTATGAGTCTCTAAACCCCGTTGTTGGGGGTGAGGAGCTCTGCTGTTCTTCATGAATTAATGCAATTACTACTGTTTTCCATTCTATCACGCTTGCTTCTATTCTAAGATATTCATTCGCACTTCAACCTGATGAATGTGATGTTTCGTGACACTCATCATCATTCTCACCTATGAACGCATGCCTGACAACCACCTCCGTTCTACCTTAGATTGAATGCATATCTCTTAGCCTCATGATTCAGATAAGAGTCTTCGTGGTATAAGCTAGAATTATTGGCAGCCATTCCTGAGATCCGGAATGTCTAAACCTTGTCTGTGGTATTCTGAGCAGCATCTGGGAAGGGATGACTGTGACGAGCTTCAAACTCACGAGTGTTGGGCGTAGTGACAGACGCAAAAGGATCAATAGATCCTATTCCGACATGATCGAGAACCGACAGATGATTAGCCGTGCGGTGACAGTGCATTTGAAACATTTTCACTGAGAGGACGGGAAGTAGCCATTGACAACGGTGATGTCCAACATAAAGCTTGCCATGGAAGGAGCCTTGCGTGCATGAAGAAGAAGATAGTAGGAAAGCAAAGATTCAGAAGACAAAGCATCTCCAAAGCCCCAACCTGTTCTTCATTACTGCATAACAAGTATTTATTTCATGTTCTCTTACTTTTTACAATTAAATCTGAGAATTATTGATATCCTGACTAAGAGTTACAAGATAACCATAGCTTGCTTCAAGCCGACAATCTCCGTGGGATCGACCCTTATTCACGTAAGGTATTACTTGGACGACCCAGTGCACTTGCTGGTTAGTTGTGCGGAGTTGCAAAAGTGTGATTGTAATTTCGTGTACCAGCGAGCTACGCTTCTCCCGTTATACAAAGAAAAACCTGAACGTTGAGAAGAAGTTGAATCTTCCCAATGACGTGAGGCGTGGCATAAACGCCCGTATTTCAGAGTTGGGATTGGATTTTGTTGATAGGGACCTAGGAAGGATTAACATCTCATGGGTTAAAGAGTTTTACTGTAACTTCTTCCGAGTGAACTTGGAATCAGTGCACGTAAGGGGTAGAGAGATTATGATCACTGAAGAGGCTATAGGGGATGCACTGCTTTGCAGAGTTGGTACTCCTGAGACCTGTGCCTACCAGCAGGCAGAGGTGGCTATTCTCTCCATGACTTTTGATTACGAGGCGCTTAGGCGCGTGATTGCTACACCAGATGCTCCCTGGGTGATGGATACGAACAACAAGAAGCCTAAGGGGATGCTATCTGCATATCTGTCTAAGGAGGCTAGGACCTGGCAGCAGATCTTTGCCCACTACGTTCTGCCCACCACTCACTTCTCAGAGATTCTGATGGATATGCTGATTCTGATTGGGTGTGTCATGGAAGGGAAAGAGGTGTATTTCCCCCAGCTGATTAGGCATAGCATGTGGAGAGCTCACATCCGCGGCTTGCTACCGTTTCCTACGCTGGTTACTAGTTTGGCTGAGCTAGCTGATGTCCCATGGGAGGACGATGATGCAATACCACCACTGCCAGATGACGACGACAAGGAAGTTACTATTCCATGGGGTGGATGGGTGCACGAGAAGCCCTCGGCCAGACGTCGTTCTCGGGCTAGAGCGGCAGTTGAGGCAGCAGGACCCTCTTTCTCCACAGCAGCAGTAGCATCCTTACCACCACCACCACCAACACCAGAGCCGACTTATCTGTTGGTGCGGCACCTTCTTCGCTTCATGGTGCGCTTTGAGCATCGTGTCATGCGGCGTCTTGACCGCATAAACCAGGTGTTTGCATCACAGGGCATTGAGCTTCCTCCACTTTCAGACTCTCCCGCCTCTGATGAGCAGGACCAGGAGGAGGAGCATAGCGAGGAGGCGACACAGCAGGAGGCACCACTAGAGACGCAGACCACCATTGAGGTCCAGCAGCCTCCTGAGGTCCAGCATGACATCCCATAGCCCGAGCCTGAGCATGAGACACAGCCTGGTGCGATTGTTGACCCCCATCCCGAGCTTCAGTAGTAGCATCGAGGACGATGCTTAATTCTAAAGTGTGGGGAGGTCACCGTTCGTGACCGGTGTTTGCATCCATGTGGTGAACTTTCAGACTTTTATCTCTATTCGCTACTACTTTATTTTGTTTTATTCTGCACTTTATGTTTTAGATCATTTTGGGATTACTGTACATATTTATGCTATTGTAGATACTTTTATTTTGGTTTTGTACACTCTTAGTATATATATATGCTTTGCATCTTAGTTGTTGAGTGTGATTAGAAAATAATTTCTGGATTGCTAAAAATCTAGTCAACCCTTTTTATATAAAAAATGTGTTTTGATTGAAAAAGGGGTAAACTAGGAGAATTTTTAAAATTTTCTAAATCACAATGTGCATTAGAATAAGCGTAGTCAATATGATGAAAATTTCCAAGAAACTCATTTTTAGGGCACCACCCCAATTGGTTGAAAATTTTTTTTTAGAACTTGCTTGAGCTATATACTTGTGGATCATGTTTTGAGCTGAGAACACAAGCATGTGAGAATTGAGCATAATTGTGTGGTTGCATCATACATAACCATTTACTTCCATTCTTTTGTGCATTATTCTCCTTCTATGATTGTAATCCTTGATTTGTTTAATTCTATATGTCCATTAATTTGTTTATACATGCATTTATATGATTGAGGCCATTGTTCAAATAGCTCACTTACCCAAATAGCCTACTTTTTATCTTCCATTGTTAGCCAATTTTGAGCCTATGCTTGACCCATTTGTTCTTAATTGTAGCACATTACAAGCCTAAGCGAAAAAAAACAATAAATATCCCTTAATTTGGATCTTTGATTAGCCTAGGCTAGTGAGAGTGTTTATCATCTGATTTTGGGAAAGTTGGGAACATTGGGTAGAGATAAAAGTGTGTTTATGTTTTTTGTTGAAAAATATTGGGAATTGGGTACATATTCATGTATTAATCATGTGTAAACCATATGCATTGATGCTCTTGTATATATATATATATATATATATAATATTTTAATAAATTTCTCATATATAAAAGAAAGAAAAAGAAAAGCAATAAAAAGGGGACAAAATACCCCAAAGTTCAAAGTTCAAAGAGTCAATGCATAGGTGTGGTGATCAAAAAGAGAGTACATGAGTGTGTGAGAAAAGTGAAGAATGGGTAGTTAGGTTTGTTTAGAATTATATAGGTTGTCATAGGTTAGGTGGTTTAAGCTAATCAAAGATTCAAATCTCAAGCTCACTTGACCATATGCATCTTACCTTAACCCTAGCCCCATTACAACCTATGGGAAAGACCTCATGATATTTGTATGCATGCATAAAGTAATTGTTGATTGTTCGATGAAAAACAAATCTTGGAAAGCATGAGTAGGGAAGAATTGAGTGAATCAACTCCATACACTTGAGTGCTTAGAGCGGATACACATCCGGCGAGGGTTCGATCGCTCAATTACATGTTCCCACCCATGATCATCTTTTCTTGCAAGTTTGTGAACTCTTTCAATGATTCAATCCAATTATGGTTTGCTTGATTGCTAATACCTTAGCCCTTGTGCTTATATGTGTATTCTTGGAGGTTGATTTATTTTGACTAAGCCATTGCATCATGTAGATAGATTGCATTTAGTAGTTGCATTGAATAAATGTTAATATCCTTTTGCTTCTTCTTGATTTTAGCATGAGGACATGCTTAGTTTAAGTGTGGGGAGATTTGATAAACCCCGATTTCGTGATTTATCTTGTGCTTATTTTGGGAGATTTTGTCACTTTTCTCGCATTTATTCAATGAAATAGCATGGTTTTGTAATTCTCCCTTGAATTTTGCTTAAGTGTAAAAACATGCTTTTTAGGCCCTAAATTGGTGATTTTAATTCACTTTAATTCCATTCGATGCCTTGATGTGTTTGATGAGTGATTTTAGGTCCGTAAGGCAAGTATTGGATGGAAGAAATGAGGAGAAAAGCATACAAAAAGGGAGAATGCATGGAGAAACAAATATTGGGAATGCACCAAAGATACTTATGTAATTCATTGGTGGGAATTTCAGATAAGCGTCTGGAGATGCTTTGTTGCTTTAGAACCTTTGCTTTCCTATTGCCTTCTTCCAATCATGCGTTACCTCCTTCCATGGCAAGCTGTATGATCCTCTCAGATGAAAACAAATCCATATGTGCTGTCACCGCACAGTTAATCATCTGTCGGTTCCCGCTAGCATCGGAATAAGACCATTGTCCTTTTGCACACTGTCAATTGTGCCCCACATTCGTAGGTTTGAAGCTCGTCACAGTCATCCCTTCCCAGATCCTACTCGGAATACCACAGACAAGGTTTAGACTTTTCGGATCCCAGGAATGGCTGCCAATAATTCTAGCCTATACCACGAAAGTTCTAATCTTAGATTAGAAACCCAACAGAATATACTCCAGCTGTCGTCCAATGACTACGTTGAACATCATGTAGATCGCTTTGTGGTTGTCAGGCACGCGACCTTGGCTAAGTGAGTAACGAAGATTGGGTGATTGTCACGGGTCACCCCTTCAGTCTGACTTAACTGAATTAAGAACGAGAGTATATCTTGGAGAAGAAGCAGGCATGAATTGAATAGAAAACAGTAGTAATTGCATTAATTCATAAAGAACAGCAGAGCTCCACACCTTAATCTATGGGGTGTAGAAACTCCACCATAGAAAATACATAAGTGAAAGGTCTAAGCATGGCCGTGAGGCCAGCCTCCAAACGTGTACAATATGGTTTCTAAGATTAAAGTTAACCAAAGACATAAAATACATCTCTAAAAGTAGTTTTTATACTAAACTAGTAGCCTAGGGTTACAGAAAATGAGTAACTAAGTGCAGACAGTGCAGAAATCTACTTCCGGGGCTCACTTGGTGTGTTCTTAGGCTGAGCATTGAAGCTTTTTCGTGCTTAGGCTGTTCCTGGAGTTAAACGCTAGCTTTGGTGCCATTTTGGGCATTTAACTCCAATTCTGGTGCCAGTTTGGTCGTTTTACGCCAAGATGTTTTAAGCTGACATTGAACACCAGTTTTGGCCATCAAATCTCGGGCAAAGTATGGACTATTATATATTTCTGGAAAGCCCAGGATGTCTACTTTCCAACGCAATTGAGAGCGCATCAATTGAAATTTTGTAGCTCCAGAAAATTAACTTCGAGTGCAGGAAGGTCAGAATCCAACAGCATCTGCAGTCCTTTTTCAGCCTCTGTATCAGATTTTTGCTCAAGTCCCTCAATTTCAGCCAGAAAATACCTGAAATCATAGGAAAATACACAAACTCATAGTAAAGTCCAAAAATATGATTTTTGCATAAAAACTAATAATAATATAATAAAAAGTAACTAAAACATACTAAAAATTATGTAAAAATAATGCCAAAAAGGGTATAAATTATCCACTCATCAATTGTATGTTTTGATATCATGATTTGGTAACTTTCCGAGTTTATGATTTTTGTTACCAGGACACTGTCATTTCAATTTTTATATATAAATTGTGACCTTTATATAAGTTTTAGGTTTCGGGATAAATCATAGGCAAAGACAATGATTTATGTAGTCCAAAAATGAACATAAATTGTAGGATATATTTGAATTTTATGAGTTTGAAAAAGAGAACTTAATATACAATTGAATACAAAAATTTATAATAAGAAAAACCAGCAACTAAAACCATGGTTAAGGCATGATTTATCATAGGTGTTGTTAGAGTAAATCGTCGGTTTTTAGAAAGGTTTTAATCACGAACGTGAAACCAATTGCAATCTTATTATTTATTGCATATGTTTAATTTTTATTTTTCAATACAATCTAATTTTATACAATGGTATCATTTTGGATGGAATATAAACAAATTTTAGTCAAAGTCATCAGGAAAGCTTTGCAACGAATAGCATCAGAGACGTTGGCTAGGTACATCTGACTTTTGAGGTTGCTAAGACGGTTTCTCGGGTCGGTCGTTTTGTCATACAGATCCATGTCAGGAGTTTTAAAATTTCTGGAAACTCTAGCCTGCATGATCTCTTCAACAAATGGACCCTCTCATCCTAAGGGGGCTTTCCTCCCTATCTGCTCGAATGCTCCGTCTTCAGAGATCAGCCTCCAACTTTAAGAGCTTCTCCTCCAGCACTGTTCGTCATCGCACCTCCCATCACAATTTCTGTTCTGCTTCCCGTTGTCGTTCAGCTTCCAATTTGAGTTGCTTTAATCATCCGCAGTGACCGTGAACTAACCCTAGTATTTCCGTTGGATTGGGAAGTTTTTCATCTTCGGGCGGTGTTCATACAATGATCCGAGATATAGGGTCGGGTTGGCTGAAGACAAAGGGACCAACCTCATGAAAGGTTGGCCCACTACCGACCTCTTCACAAAGAGCTCGAAAAATCGCCACAGAGGCCCAAAAAAACCACCGCCTACTAGGAACGTGGTTGACAAAAGATATGATCTCACCCGCAAAAGATAAGATAAGATAACAAACTTATCTCAAAGGAAGATCGTCAAACACCACTATAAATACAATGGAGTACCCAGGTATAACTCACACTCCAATCCTACAAAAAACCTGCCTAAAGCCCGTACTTACTTAAGCATCGGAGTCTCTTGCTTGTACTACCACCCTCTGGTGATCGAAGACCAGCAGCACCTCAAGATCCGACAAGTCGGACCCGACAGGCCAGACCAGACCGGAAGATCTCGTCCGAGATCGACCTCGAAGTTTTAGGTAACCCCCGAAACATTGGTGCCGTTGCTGAGGACCTGGATTATCCCAAAATCATGGCAAACGACCTTCCTAACAATGACCACACCTCCGGCTTGGAAGACGGTACACCAACAAAAAACATGGATGTCGCACCACCATTACCGAAAGAGGCGAACCACTCTAAAGGGGATAAACAACCTCAAAACACAGAAATCCTAGACGCCATTCGTGAGCAATAGGATCGCCTCAAACAGCTCAAACAAGAGGCTGAAAGACAGCAGAAAGTCAAGCGAGACCTGCGAAGAGAAACAAGACGGTGCAAAGAGCTAGAGGAAAAACTCCAAAAACTCGAAGCTGGTCTCAAAGCCAAGACTACTCGACCCAATCGTGAAGGTAGTCCCGACAGAGAACAAGACCCATTCACGAAAGAAATCATGAAAGCTAAAGTCCTAAAGGACTTCAAAGCCCCTGACATGACCCTGTACGACGGAACATCCGAACAAAGCCATCATCTCAGCAAATTTAGGAGTCGGATGTATCTCACGAATGCCTCGGACGCAACTCGCTGTAAGGCCTTCCCGACTACTCTCACCAAAATAGCTATAAAGTGGTTCGACAGCCTACCCCCAAGGTTAATCACAAACTTTGATGACCTCTCTAAAAAGTTCCTAGCCAGGTTCTCCATTCAAAAAGACAAGACCAAACATGCGCCAAGTCTACTAGGGATCAAGCAAGGAGATCAGAAAATCCTCTGAAGCTACATGGAAAGATTCAATAAAATGTGCCTCGACATTCAGAATCTCCCCACCGAAGCAGCTATCATGGGACTTATCAACGGCCTACGAGAAGGGCCCTTCAGCCACTCCATATCTAAGAAACACCCTACATCCTTGAACGAAGTGCAAGAACGAGCTGAGAAATATATCAACATGGAGGAAAACTCCCGACTAGGGGAAACCTCCAAAACCGGGTTCTCCTAGCCCTCACAGGGCAAAGACAAAGAGCCAAGAAAGAATGAGGACCAACCCGCAGAGAAGCCCAGGAAATACCATAACTATACCCCTCTTCAGGTATCTTTAATGGATGTCTATCAGGAAATATGCAACACGGAAAAGATCCCACCACCCCGTCTAATTAAGAACAAAAGGGGAGGAAGTCGGACTAAGTACTGCAAATACCACAAAATCTACAGGCACCCCACAAACGAATGTTACGACTTGAAGAACGTCATAGAAAAATTGGCCCGAGCTGAACGCCCCCTCACACCCCGAAAAGGCACGTTCATATGATCAACGGAGGATTCGTAGGAGGAGGGATCTCAAAGTCGTCCCGCAAAAGACACCTTAAAGAAATATACCACGTCGGAGAAGGGAGTAGGTCGCCCGACCTCCCCACCATTTCTTTCACCAAGGAAGACGCCGCTGGCATCATCCCTGGACATGACGATCCTGTGGTCATTACTATCATACTAGCCAATGCTAACCTCCACTGAACACTGGTTGACTAGGGAAGCTCGGCAGACATCCTATTCAAATCTGCATTCGTCAAGCTTGGACTACAAGAAAAGGAGTTAAGAGCATATCCCAGCAGCCTATTCGGGCTAGGAGACACTCCAGTCCAACCCCTCGGATACATCCCACTACACACCACCTTCGGGAAGGGAGCCCGGTCCAGAACGATAAGCGTACAATACATCGTAGTCGATGTGAACTCCACGTACAATGCTCTTATAGGCCGGACAACCCTGAACCAGCTCGCTGCAGTAGTCTCCACACCAAACTTGGGTATGAAATTCCTTACCGAAAAAGGCATAGCCACCATTAAAGGAGACCAGAGACTCGCGCGACGATGCTATAACGAAAGCCTGAACCTAAAGGGCGATTCCAGAGGAAAAGAGGCTAATGCCATCGAACTCGAAGGAGCTCGGGCTCGCAAAGAACTTCGCCCTCATCTAGAAGGCAAGACCGAAGAGGTTCAAATCGGAGACACACAAGATAAAATAACAAGTATAGGTACAAACCTAAAAGAAGACCTAAAGGAGCTGCTAATAAAGCTCTTAAGGGAAAATTTAGACCTCTTCGCGTGGAGGACCGCGGATATGCCTGGCATAGATTCCGGCATAATGTGCCACAAACTGGCAGTCTACCCCGGGTCTCGACCAATACAACAAAAGCGCAGAAAGATCGGCCCAGAGAGATCACAAGTCGTGGAAGAACATGTGCAAGCCTTGCTAGAGGCAGGGTTCATAAGGAAGGTTAAGTACCCATTATGGCTGGTCAATGTCGTATTGGTAAAAAAACCATATGGAAAGTGGCAAATGTGTGTGGATTACACCGACCTCAATAAAGCCTGCCCAAAAGACCCTTATCCCCTCTCGAACATCAACACCCTGGTCGACGCGTCGTTGGAATACAAATACCTTTCCTTCATGGATGCCCACTCAGGGTACAACCAGATCCCAATGTATCAACCCGACCAAGAGAAAACCTCGTTCCTAACCCTGAGAGCAAACTACTGCTATGTAGTAATGCCGTTTGGACTAAAGAACGCGGGGCCACATATCAGAGGTTAATGAACAAAGCTGATGGAAGTCTATGTGGACGACATGCTAGTAAAAACCCAAAAAGAGGAAATATTACTGCCCGACCTCGCCAAAGTATTCGGTACCATAAGAAAGTATGGGATGAGGATGAACCCCATAAAATATACCTTTGCGATAGAAGTTGGCGAATTCCTAGGGTTCATGCTTACCCAGAGAGGTATTGAGGCAAACCCGGACAAATTCCAAGCCATACTCAACATGAAAAGCCCAACCTACATAAAAGAGGCACAACAGCTAAATGGAAGACTCGCGGCCCTGTCCAAGTTTCTAGCTGGATCGGCACTAAGATCTCTCCCTTTCTATGCGATACTAAGGAAATGAAAGAAATTCGAGTGGACCCTAGAGTCTGATAAAGCCTTCCAAGACTTCAAAACATTCTTGGGGCAACCACCCGTCCTGACCCGACCTCGACAAGGAGAAGACCTAATACTATACCTCGCTGTGGAAAGTCGGGCGATAGCCTCAGCACTAGTCAGAGAAGACGACAACGGACAATAACCCATCTACTTCATCAGTAAGGCTTTACAAGGGGCTAAACTGAACTACCAAAAGATAAAAAAGTTTGTCTACGCACTCATACTCATCTCCAGAAGACTTCGACCATATTTTCAATCCCACAACATCAAAGTGCGGATTAATCAACTCATGAAAGGCATCTTGCAGAAAATAGATTTAGCCGGAAGAATTCTGCAATGGGCAGTCGAGCTGTCCGAGTTCGACCTCAAGTACGAAGCTCGCACTGCCATCAAATTCTAGTACTTGGGTGACTTCGTCGCAGAGTATACAGACACCTCAGGGACCCCCATAAAATGGAATCTCTACGTCGATGGCTCATTGAACAAAGCTGGAAGTGGAGCAGGCGTTATCCTAGAAAGCGACCAAGGGACCCAGCTCAAATTCTCCTTAAGATTCGAGTTTTCCGCCTCAAATAACCAAGCAGAGTATGAATCCCTTCTAGCTGGTTTGAAGCTAGCTAGGGAGGTTGGAGTCCAAAAGCTTACCATCTTCAGCGATTCACAAGTAATCACCTCGCAAATAGAAGAAAGATACCAGGTGAAGGATCCCACTATGAAAAAGTAGCTGGACAAGACCAAAGAACAACTCGGGAACTTCGGAGAATATGAGATCCGACATATACCTCAGGAGCAAAATGCCTGAGCCAACGCACTTTCAAAACTAGTCAGCACCAAACCAGGAGGCAATAATAGAAGCCTCATCCAAGAAAGCCTACAGCACCCATCAACCTTAAGGGAGGATAAGGTCTTAAGCATATCAGACCAGGACTAGGGGTGGATGACCCCTATAATCAACTACCTCAAATCCGAAATACTTCCCACAGAAAAGATAGACGCAAAAAGGCTCATACAGGAAGCACAATATTACACCTTGGCACACGACGTCCTGTACAGAAGAGGAATTTCAACACTCCTCTTAAAGTGGATCCCAACGTCTGCCACAAAAGAGGTCCTGGAGGACGTTCACAGCGGCATGTTCGGCAATCACCTCAGAGCATGAGCTCTATCCAAAAAGGTACTCCGAGCTAGCTTCTACTGGCCGACCTTATAGAAGGAAGCGACCGAGTTCATCAAAATGTGCCCTCCATGCCAGAAGCATGCCAACTTCTACATCGCCCCACCTGAAGATCTCATTTGCATCACCTCACCCTGGCCGTTCGCAAAGTGTGGCTCGACCTCCTCAGGCCATTCTCTCAAGGATCAGGACAAGTCAAATTCCTCATTGTAGGAACAGACTACTTCACGAAGTAGATTGAAGCAGAGCCACTGGCCGCCGCCACCGCCCAGAGAAGTCGGAAGTTTCTGTATAGAAACATCGTCACAAGGTTTGGGGTTTCCCACTCCATTACAACCGACAATGGGACTCAGTTCACCATCACGGGCTTTAGAAACCTGGTCGCTGATCTAAAAATCAAGCCCTAGTTCACCTCAGTAGAACACCCAGAAGCCAACAAACAGGCAGAGGCCGCCAACAAAGTCATATTGGCTGGGTTAAAGCATCGACTACAGGATGCAAAAGGAGGCTGGGTTGAAGAGCTCCTGTTCATACATCAGTTCGAGCTATAAAGGACCGGGTTGGCCGACCTCTTAGAAGGTTGGCCCATGTCTGACCTCTCAAGGTTGGCCCATGTTCGACCTCTTAGAAGGTTGGCCCATGTCCGACCTCTTCTCAAAGAGGTCGGCCAAATCGCCAGAGGAGGCCTAAGCAGGCCCAAATAAAGGGACACAACCCAATCTAAAGGCAGTTAAGGCCTAGAAAGATAAGGGCGGTTCCCCAGGAGATAAGATGACTTCACTCAAAGATAAGATAAGATAAGATAACTATCTTATCTCCAGAAAGGTCACTTCACACCATTATAAATACACTGGAGCACCCAGGTATAACTTATACTCTGATTCTACAAAAAACCTGCTTAATACCCTTGCTAACTTAAGCATCGGAGTCCCTTGCAGGTACCCCCCACCTTCCGGTGACGAAAGATCAGCACTCAGCAGTGTAGCCAAGCTCAACAAGTTGGATACGATAGCTCCGGCCTCCACTCATAGCCGGACACGTCATCTCTGATCACCACAAAAGATCTCGTCCGAGATCGACCTATAGTTTCAGGTAACCCTCGCAACATTGGCGCCATTGCTCGGGAATCTGGAAGTCATCCCACCACCATGGCGGACAACCATGACAACGACCACGACTCTGATCTAGAAGACAGGACGCCACATAAAAACGTGGATACTACACCAAAAGATATTCCTCAACTTAACAAAGACAAGAATTCGCCAAACGAGGAGGCCATGGAGGCACTTCAAGATCGCTTAAAGCAACTCAAAAAAGAGGTGGAGTATCAACGAGAAGCTGAGAGAGATCTACGAAGGGAAGTTAGGCGACGCTACGAGTTAGAGGACAAGCTCCTAAAACTTGAAGCAGATCTCAAAGCCAAAAATACTCGGTCCGGGCACAAAGACGACTCCCGTAAGGACCAAGACCCATTCACCAAAGAGATCATGAGGACCAAAATCCCAAAAGACTTCAAACTTCCCGACATAACTTTGTATGATGGCACAGCAGATCCCAGCCATTGTCTCAATAATTTCAGAAGTAGAATGTACATCACCGACGCCTCAGATGCAGTTCGCTACAAAGCCTTCCCAACTACTTTAACAAAGACAGCAATTAAATGCTTCGACAATCTACCTCTTAGGTCCATCTCAAGTTTCGATGACTTAGCCAAGAAGTTTCTGGCCAGATTTTCTATCCAAAAAGAAAAGGCTAAGCATGCCCCAAGTCTATTAGGGATCAAGCAAGGAGATCGGGAAAGTCTTCGTAACTACATGGAAAGATTCAACAAAGCATGCCTTGACATACAAAGTCTTCCAACAGAAGTGGCCATTTTAGGACTCATCAATGGCCTAAGAAAAGGACCTTTCAGCCACGCAATATCCAAGAAGTACCCAACATCTCTAAATGAGGTTCAAGAAAGGGCGAAAAAAATATATCAATATGGAGGAGAACTCTCGATTGGGAGACAGCTCAAAAACCAGATTCTCCTAACCCACTACAGGACAAGAATAAAGAGTCCAAGAAAAAACAAGATCAACCCAGTGAGAAGCCTAGAAAATACCACAATTACACCCCTCTTCGGGTGTCTCTTGTGGATGTTTACCGAGAAATATACAACACTCAGAAGATCCCACCACCTCGCCTAATCAAAAACTAAAGAGGTCGGACGAGTTGAAGGTCCACCTCACACCAAAGAGGTCGGACGAGTTGAAAGTCCACCTCACACCGAAGAGGTCGGACGAGTTAAAGGTCCACCTCACACCGAAGAGGTTGGACGAGTTAAAGGTCCACCTTACACCAAAGAGGTCGGACGAGTAGAATGTCCAACCCACACCGAAGAGGTCGGACGAGTTGAACGTCCACCTCACATCCCTGAGAGACATGTTCATATGATAAATGGAGGATTCGCAGGAGGAGGGATCTCTAAATCATCTTGAAAAAGACACCTCAAAGAGGTATCTTAAGGAAGGGAGAGAGGTTTGAAAAGGACAACGGAGTGCGAACAAGCCTTTCGAGATTTCAAAAAATTCTTGGGGCTACCACATATTCTTACCAAACCACCGGAAAGTGAAGAACTCATATTATACCTCGTAGTGGAAAGTCGGGCAATAGCCTCAGCACTAGTCAGAGAAGATGAAAGTGGGCAACAACCCATCTACTTCATCAACAAAGCTCTACAAGGCGCTGAACTAAACTATCAAAAGATAGAAAAAGTTCGCCTATGCCCTCATACTGACCTCTCGACGACTCCACCCATACTCTCAAGCTCACACTATCAGAATTCGGACCAACCACCCCATAAAAGGCATCCTACAGAAAACAGACTTAGCTGGAAGAATCCTACAGTGGGCAGTCGAGTTATCCAAACTCAATCTTCAATATAAAGCTCGGACAGCCATCAAATCACAGTATCTAGCCGACTTCATTGCAGCGTACACTGACACCCCGGGAACTCCTATAAAATGGAATCTCTACATGGACGACTCTATAAACAAAACCGGGAGTGGTGCAGGTGTAATTATAAAAAATGATCAGGGAAGCCAAATTAAGCTAAATAACCAAGTTGAATACGAGGCACTAGTGGCTGGTTTAAGGCTGGTTAAGAAGGTAGGAGCTTACCGAGTCCAGTGATTCACGAGTAGTCACCTCACAAATAGAAGGGAGCAACCAAGCTAAGGATCCCACCATGAAAAAGTACCTCGGGTAATTCAGGGGACCCTGGACAAAACCAGAGAACAGCTCAGACAATTCGGGGGATCCTGGACAAAACAGAAAACAGCTCGGACAACTCGGGGAATATGAGGTATGTGACATACCCCGAGAAGAGAATGCTCGAGCTGATGCACTTTCAAAACCAGCCAGCACCAACAGCTCGGACAATTCGGGGAATATGAAGTCCGACACATACCTCGGGAGCAGAATGCCCGAGCTGATGCATTTTTAAAACTAGCCAACACCAAACAACCCAGGCAAATAAGGAAATAACTCAGACAATAACAGCAAAATATCAAGTGACAGATATAGCAGTAAAAGGAAAATCCCAGGACTCACACGAAAGTCCAGGGGTACCCTTTGGAGGCAACAACAGGGCAAAAACATAGAGAAAAGAAGTTGACAATCTATACCTAAACAGTCCAAATATCATATTCTTCTCAAAGGCGAACGACAAAAGAAAAGTCACAACAAACGATCAAAGACGCAAACTTTTTGCAGAAAGAACCAAAGTTCTTCAGAGCAAAAACCCAAATACAAAGTCAAAGCTTTACATCAAAAGCATGCCAACTTCCCTATAGCCCCACCAGAAGAGCTCCCACAAGCCCTATGAGCATATCGGACAACACCACACTCAACCACTGGAGAATCACCATTTTTGACTTGCTTACGGAATGGAGTCAATGATTCTTATAGAGGTAGAAGAGGGATCCCCTAGAGTGATCCTCTACAATAAAGATACCAACTCCTAAACTCAAAGGGAGGAGCTCGACCTACTTCCAAAAGTCCAAGAAAAAGCTTGGTTTAGAGAGGAAGCACTAAAGCGTCGAATGGACCTAAGGTTGGTCAGGAGAAGGGAAGCTAGCAGCCAACTGGAAAGGACCACACCAAGTTGTTCAGAAGTACTGGGGAAAGGTCACCACAAAGTGTCCGACCTCGAGGGGCGAGAGCTACCAAGGTCATGGCATGCCTGCAATCTAAGAAGGGCGCCAGGCCAAGATCTAAGAGATTGCCTGACCTAGAAGGGTAAGTACTAACATGTACACACTCTTATCTTCATTTTATTGTTTAAAAGATTGCAGATTCCCTAAAAATTTTCCTACCAAGACACCCGATTACGGCAAGTCGGCAAGGTGAAAACCAAATTCATCATCCGATTACAAAGCGACAGGTCGGCAAGGTGAAAACCAACTTAACCGCCCGACCACGACGAAAACCAACTTCACCGCCTGACCACGATGAAAACCGAATTCATCGTATGATTTCGACAAAAGTCGACAAAGTGAAAACCAAAGTCTTTGCTCGATCAAGACGCATTAATCTGAAACACAAAAAATTCATCGCCCGATTATAAAGCTACAGATCGGCAAAAAGTGAAAATCAAATTCACTGCAAGATCACGATAAAGACCAGCGAAGATGAAAACCAAATTCATCAAAGGTCGACCAAATGGAGATTAAACCTAATTTCTACAAAATCGGCAAAGATGAAAACAGAATAATGCAAGAAGTTATCAAAAGTGATCCATAGAAAGGACCTGACGAGGTCTTAAATAAATGGATTGCTAAAAAATAACTTAAAGACCGGCCGGCGAAAAGAAGTCAGACCGGTCAAACACAATAACCAAAGTTATAAAAAGTAAATCCCTGGAAAGAGGTCTAGCCAGCCCTAAAAGAGGATTACTATAACTTAGAAGGGCCCGACATGATGAAGTCGGCCCAAAACATAAAGTTATAAAAGTAATCCCTGAATGAGACCTGAACAAGGTCCAAAAAAGAGGATTACTAAAATAACTTCGAAGGGCCCGATATGATGAAGTCGGCCCAGAACAGAAAGTTATAAAAGTAATCCCTGAAAGAGACCTGAACAAGGTCCAAAAAAGAGGATTACTAAAATAACTTCGAAGGGCCCGACATGATAAAGTCCGCCCAATAAAATCACAAAGTTATAAAAGTAATCCATAAAAGAGACCTGACAAAGGTCCAACTAAAAATGGATTACTAGAAATAACTTAGAAGGGACCGACATGACGAAGTCGGCTCGACAAGCTACAAAAGGTTATAAAAAGTAATCCATAAAAGGAGATGTGGCAAGGTCCAACTAAAAATTGATTACTAGAAATAACTTAGAAGAGGCCGACATGAAGAAGTCGACCTGAGCCAATTAAAGCTACAGCTTGGACCAACAAGAAGAAGTCGGACCAACGAAAGCTATAGCTTGGATCGACAAGAAGAAGTCGGACAAACGAAAGCTACAGCTTGGACCGACAAGAGAAGCCGGACCAACGAAAGCTAAAGAAGGATCGACAAGAGAAGTCGGACCAACGAAAAAGCGTGCGCTAAAAAAGGGGACACAGCTCTGCCCAAAAAGCCACGGCTCCACGACAAGGCTATCAAAATTGTTCAGATTAACTAAAAAGGGTTCCATGAGAATGCTAAAAAGTTGTCGGACAAGTTAGCCCAGAGGTCATCTCGCCCAAACAGGAGACAGACAAAACAAGATCTGATAAAAAAGAGGTTGGACAGCAAAGTACCAACACTCTATAAACATCTCACAAAGGCCAAGGAAAGGTCAAAAGACCAAAGCCAGAAGTGCTTCGCTGAAAAGTACGAGGTCTTGAAAAAAGACACTACTTAAAAGACAAAAGCATAAATCAGAACGGCACTAAAAAGTCATCCAAACAAACTATAAAAAAGGTTCCGCACCGGAACACTACCTAAAAAGTTGTTGGATTATGACTAAAAAGCCCGAGCAGTGAAGACATACAAGTCAGAAGAAAGGCTGAAAAGTCCTCTCAACAAACTAAAAAGGGCAATACCAGACTCGCACAAGGAGAAACTACTCAAGATCGACCAAAGTCAGGATGCTTGAGCACGACTTCCCCAAAGAGATCGAAGCTCTGAAAGCACGATCTCACGGAAAGGTCCGAACTCAAGCAAGGGCAAAGTCGTACATGTCGACGTCAGCTAAGAAGAGGCGCAAGTATGATCTCAAAAAAGAACAAGCCAAAAGATTGGGAAACAACTTAAGGCTCAAATGTGCTTAGCTAAAAGGGATACAACTCCGTTCAAAGAAGGCACAATCTCAAAACAGGGCTACAAACGTCATCCAAGACTAAAAAAAGGTTCTATATAAAGAACACTAAAAAGTCATTGGACAAGTCACTAAAAGATCGAACATCAAGCCACAAGGATAGCTTCGCCAAAGTAGAGGGTTGTCAACACAAACTTAAAGCAAGGCGTGATCCAGAAGGCAAGGGTAGAAAACCCACACTACCACTCAAAAGAGGTCGGACTGTGAAGTACCAAAACTCTAGAAAATCTGCAAGGATTGCAAAGCAATGAAGAAACAAGCCAGATAGATGCTTGAGCACGACTTCCTCAAAGAGATCGAAGCTCTGAAAGCACGATCTCACGGAAAGGTCCGAACTCAAGCAGGGGCACTGTTCATACATCGGTTCGAGCTATAAAGGACCGGGTTGGCCGACCTCTTAGAAGGTTGGCCCATGTCTGACCTCTTAAGGTTGGCCCATGTCCGACTTCTTCTCAAAGAGGTCGGCCAAATCGCCAGAGGAGGCCTAAGCAGGCCAAATAAAGGGACACATCCCAATCTAAAGGTAGTTAAGGCCTAGAAAGATAAGGGCGGTTCCCCAGGAGATAAAATGACTTTACTCAAAGATAAGATAAGATAAGATAACTATCTTATCTCCAGAAAGGTCGCTCCATACCATTATAAATATACTAGAGCACCCAGGTATAACTCATACTCTGATTTTACAAAAAACCTGCTTAATACCCTTGCTAACTTAAGCATCGGAGTCCCTTGCAGGTACCCCTCCCCCCACCTTCCGGTGACGAAGGATCAGCAGTGCAGCCAAGCTCAACAAGTCGGATACGATAGCTCCGGCCTCCACTCACAGCCGGACACGTCATCTCTGATCACCACAAAAGATCTCGTCTGAGATCGACCTACAGTTTCAGGTAACCCTCGGAACATTGGCGCCATTGCTGGGGAATCTGGAAGTCATCCCACCACCATGGCAGACGACCATGACAACGACCACGACTCTGATCTAAAAGACAGGACGCCACACAAAAACACGGATACTACATCAAAAGATATTTCTCAACCTAACAAAGACAAGAATTCGCCAAACAAGGAGGCCATGGAGGCACTTCAAGATCGCTTAAAGCAACTCGAAAAAGAGGTGGAGCATCAACGAGAAGCTGAGAGAGATCTACGAAGGGAAGTTAGGCGACGCCACGAGTTAGAGGACAAGTTCCTAAAACTCGAAGCAGATCTCAAAGCCAAAAATACTCGGTCCGGGCACGAAGACGACTCCCGTAAGGACCAAGACCCATTCACCAAAGAGATCATGAGGACCAAAATCCCAAAAGACTTCAAACTTTCCGACATGACTTTGTATGATGGCATAGAAGATCCCAGCCATCATCTCAGTAATTTCAGAAGTAGAATGTACATCACCGACACCTCAGATGCAGTTCGCTGCAAAGCCTTCCCAACTACTTTAACAAAGACAACAATTAAATGGTTCGACAATCTACCTCCTAGGTCCATCTCAAGTTTCGACAACTTAGCCAAGAAGTTTCTGGCCAGATTCTCCATCCAAAAAGACAAGGCTAAGCATTCCCCAAGTCTATTAGGGATCAAGCAAGGAGATCGGAAAAGTCTTCGCAACTACATGGAAAGATTCAACAAAGCATGCCTTGACATACAAAGTCTTCCAACAGAAGCAGCCATCATAGGACTCATCAATGGCCTAAGAGAAGGACCTTTCAGCCACGCAATATCCAAGAAGTACCCAACATCTCTAAATGAGGTTCAAGAAAGGGCGAAAAAAATATATCAATATGGAGGAGAACTCCCGATTGGGAGACAGCTCAAAAACCAGATTCTCCTAACCCACTACGGGACAAGGATAAAGAGTCCAAGAAAAAAGAAGATCAACCCAGTGAGAAGCCTAGAAAATACCACAATTACACCCCTCTTCGAGTGTCTCTTGTGGATGTTTACCGAGAAATATGCAACACTCAGAAGATCCCTGAAGAACGGAAGATTGACGGTTTAGAATTCAGAATAAATTCCCGTTGCAAGTATAGTTTCTAAACCAAGCAATCATCCTTTCTTACAAACATTTTGGTTGTCACAAGTAACAAACCCCTTTAAAATTGATAACCGAAGTATTTAAACCTCGGGTCGTCTTCTCAAGGAACTGTAGGGAGGTGTTCTTATTATTCGTTATGAGTTTTGTAAATTGGGGGTTTTGAAAGTAGGGAACAAGTAATTTAAATGACAAGTAAAATAAATAAATAACTGTAATAAACTCTTGGAAAGGTATGAAAATTCGGAAGTCCTATCCTAGTTACTCCTATGAGAATTGAAGTTAATCCCACTTAGTTAACCTTTACGAAAGCAAGGGAAAGTCAAGTGAACTAATTAGTTAGATTTCCAAGTCCTAGCCAACTCCTAAGGAAAGACTAGAGTTAGTGGAATTCCAGTCAATTAGCCGACATAACAATCAATCACGATAAGTTTATAACTCAAGAGCCTCCAGTTAATCAATTAAAACCAAGAATATAAAAAGTTAAATAAGAATCATAAATCTGAAATACCTCAATTGCATTTAATAAAAGGAAATTAATCCAAACATAAAGAGTTCATAAGCTAAATTGATAAAATAAATAAAAAGGACATCGAACCTGGAACTCGGAAGAAATTATAAGTTGAAATAATAAAGTTGAAATAATAAGAAATCCTAATTCCTTTAAGAGGAATCCTAATCCTAAGAGAGAGGAGAGAACCTCTCTCTCTAAAAACTACATCAAATTCTAAAATTATGAATTATGTGAGCATAATCATGAATGAATGGATTCCCCCACTCTATAGCCTCTAATCTGTATTTTCTGGGCCAAAAACCGGGTCAAAAATAACCCAGAAATCGCCCACAGCAATTTCTGTTACGTTCAGGTGCGGCAAAGTGACGCGGAGGCATCGTCCACGCGTTTGCATGGATTGCATTTTTGCCAGGTCACGCGTCCACGTGATCCACGCATTCGCGTCACCTGGCGTCGAGGCAGCTATGGAAAATTATATATCGTTGCGACTAAAATCATCTCATTTGGACCTATGTAGCTCAAGTTATGACCGTTTGAGTGCGAAGAGGTCAGGCTGGACAGCTTAGCAATTTCTTCAATTTCTTGTATTCCTTCCACTTTTGTATGCTTTCTTTCCATCCTCTGAGCCATTCCTGCCCTGTAATCTTTGAAAACACTTAACACACATATCACGACTTCTAATGGTAATAAGAGAGGATTAATATTAGCAAATATAAGGCCAAAGAAGCATGTTTTCAATCATAGCACAAATTCTGGGAAGGAATTGTAAAACCATGCAAATAGTATGAATAAGTGGGTAAATAGTTGATAAAAACCACTCAATTGAGCATAAGATAAACCATAAAATAGTGGTTTATCAACCTCCCCACACTTAAACATTAGCATGTCCTCATGCTAAGCTCAAGAGAAGCTATAAAGGGGTGAAGAGCAATGATAGAATATATGAAATGCAACTTATCTATATGAATGCAACTACATGCAGAATGTTTCTACCTACTTGGTTAAAAGTAAATAAATCTTCCAAGAACATACATAAATTAGATTTCACTAATTCAAATTATACAATAAAAGACATGTAAACTTGTAAGAAGATAGCTCATGAAAGCAAGAAACATAGAATCAAGCATTGAACCCTCACTGGTAGTGTATATGCACTCTAACTCTCAAGTGTCTAGGGTCAATCACTCTATTCTTCCCTAGTCATGCTTTCTCAACCTTGTTTTTTGATAAACCACTATTTCATGGTTTATCTTGTGATCAATTGAGTGGTTTTTATCAACTCTTCACCCATTTATTCATACTAATCGCATGCTTTATGTCTTCCTTCCTGATTTTGTGCTATGATTGAAAACATGCTTCTTTGGTCTTTATATTGCTAATATTAATCCTCTCTTATCACCATTAGATGCCTTGATATGTGTGTTAAGTGATTTTAGAGATTACAGGGCAGGAATGGCTTAGAGGATGGAAAGGAAGCATGCAAAAGTGGAAGGAATACAAGAAATTGAAGAAATTGCTAAGCTGTCCAGCCTGACCTCTTCGCACTCAAACGGTCATAACTTAAGCTATAGAGGTCCAAACGACGCGGTTTCAGTTGCGTTGGAAAGCTAACGTCTGGGGCTTCGATTTGATATATAATTTGCAATAGCTGCCCCAAAGTTAGGTGACACGAACGCGTGAATGACGCGCCCGCATCGCATCTGCGAACTTCAATCCACGCGAACGTATGGACGACGCCTCCGCGTCACTTGCCCGCGACTTGAACGTAATAGAAATCGCAAGGAGCGATTTCTGGGCTGTTTTTTACCCAGTTTTCAGCCCAGAATACACAGATTAGAGGCTATAAAGTGGGGAAATGCATCCATTCATAAATATGCTCTTATAATTCACTTCTCATAATTTAGATGTAGTTTTTAGAGAGAGAGGTTCTCTCCTCTCTCTTAGGATTTAGGATTAGGATTCCTCTTAAAGGATTTAGGATTATCTCTTCTCAATTTCCAGGTTTAATGTTCTTTTTATTTATTTTCTCAATTTTGTTTATGACTCTTTATGTTTAGATTGATTTTCTATTTAATATATTTTGAGGTATTTCAGACTTATGATCGCTCTCTTTAATTTATATTACTGTTGCTTCCCATCTAAAGGCATTTTTATTCAAGTAAATTTTTCTCCCTTTTGACTTTGGTCAAGTGATTGGTAACACTTGAGTTATCAAACTCAGCAAGTGATTGAAATTGGCAGATTCTGATTGAACTAGGATTGCTCTAAAGCTAGTCTCTCCACAGGAGTCGACTAGGACTTGAGAATCAAGCTAATCAGTCCACTTAACCTTCCTTTGTTTAGTAAAGGCTAACCAAGTAGGATTAAAACCCAATTCTCTTCACACCTGATAAGGATAACTAGGATAGGAATTCCAATTCTTATACCTTGCCAAGAGATTTTATTATTATTATTTTATTTTTCTTGTCATTTAAATTACTTGCTCCGTATTTCAAAAACCCCCAATTTACAAAACTCATAACCAATAATAAGAACATACCTCCCTGCAATTCCTTGAGAAGACGACCCGAAGTTTAAATACTCGGTTATCAATTTTAAAGGGGTTTGTTACTTTTGACAACCAAAAACGTTTGTAAGAAAGGTTGATTGCTTGGTTTAGTAACTATACTTGCAACGAGAGTTTACTATATTTCTGAACCATCAATCTTCAGTTCTTCAAAATGGCGCCATTGTCAGGGAATTGTAAATGTGTGCCTTATTATTGGTTATTGTAAATACTTACCTTTAAATTGATTTTTTTTCGAAAAAAAAATTTCAAATTTGCTTTTATTTTTGTTTTTAAATTTTTATTAACTAACTATGAGTTCTCACCCCTCTCACTTTGAGTTTGGTTCCAATGTTGTTGCAAGGAGTGAAAGTTATAACAGGGACATGCATCAAGGTCGGAAGAATCAAAGATGGGAGGAGCCACAAGGATTTAATCAACCCTCTTGGCAACAACCCCCTCCAATGCACTATAACCAACAACCATTCTGTGATGCATACCAAAATGATGACTATAGTGGACCCCCTTGTAGTTACCAACAAGGCCCACCATATGATTATGAACCGCCTCCTCAACACAGCTTTGGACCACCATACTCACAAGCCCTCTACTACCAGACATCATCACATTATTCTAACCCGTATCCACCACACCAACCACCTTATGAGCCATATGAACCATATATAGAACCACACCAATTCCAACCCAATTACTCCCAAGAACTACCACCTCAATATTTGCCATCTCTATATCCATCAATCCAAGAGCACTATGATCCCACTTATGATAGCCGAGCGCAACAAGAATCAAGGGATCGTCTCACGGAAACATGTGCAAAACTTCAAGCAACCCTTCGCCAACTGGATCAAGCGATAAATCGATTACCTTCCCGACGTTCGGACACTCAAGGAACCCCCATGGCCTCATGTAGGCAATCTAATGAAGAATGTAGCATGAAGGAAATATTAGAAACTCCGGTGGACAGTGAGCAGCACGATTTTATATTGAAAAATTGGAAGAAGCTACGCCTGCCATTGAGGAGGAAGATGTGGTTGAAGACTTAGGAGATGCAGAACCTCCATGGGAAACTCAAGTTATAGAGCCTCCTTCAAAGACGTTTGAAATTGATGTTGAGGAGGGTGTACAACCTCCAAGGCATATCATGGTTGAAAACTTTGAAGGAGATGATCAAGAGATGGATTCAATCATTGATGAAGTTTTATTTACATTTGAATCCTCTTCCGTTGGACTAGACATGGAGATTAAAGAAGAAGAAGCACAACCTCCCATACCCTTGGTAAACAATGAAGAAGAGATTGAATTGGAAGAAAGCTACCAAGAGAAAGAGGTTGATATTGAAGAAGTTTGCAAAGAGGTGGAAGTTTTCAAAAATCACAAGGGAGTGGAGCTTGAAATCACTTTGCCAAGGTTATTGGAGACCCCTCCCCCTAAGTTGCCATCATCCTTCACAACATTTGTTCATACCCTGGGTCGAGCTGTCCGACCCGGGATGTTTAGCAACATGGCGACCAACCTCTTCAGGTCTGACTATCCGATCTCTTCTTAAAGAGATCAGCCAAATCAACAGGAAAGCCTAATAAAGGGCCCGAATAGAGGAACACGACCCAAATCCAAAGGCAATCCAAGCCTATAGAGATAAAGGCGGCTCCCTCGAAGATAAGCTGACTTCACTCAAAATAAGATAAGATAAGACCTGATAACTAACTTATCTTATCTGAAAGGTCAGCCCACACCACTATAAATACACTGGAGCACCCAGGTATAACTCATACTCTGATTCTACTAAAAACCTACTTAATACCCGTGCTAACTTAAGCATCGGAGTCTCTTGCAGGTACCCCCCACCCTCCAGTGATGAAGGAATCAGCAGTGTAGCCAGCCAACTAGTCAGACACCATCGCTCCGGCCGGACACGTCGGCACCGACTAGTACATAAGATCTCGACCGAGATCGACCTCCAATAGAAGTGCTTCAAGATCTCTTAAAGCAACTTGAAAAAGAAACCCAACAACAACGGGAGATCGGAAAGGATCTGCAAAGAGAGGTACGACGACGTCGAGAATTGGAAGAAAAACTACAACAATTAGAAGCCGATCTCAAATCAAAAGCTCCTCAGACCACTCCTGAGGAAAATTCACGCAAAGAACAAGATCCATTCACCAGGGAAATGATGAAAACCAAAATTCCAAAAGACTTCAAGCTCCCGGATATGATTTTGTATGATGGCACCACAGATCCCAACCATCATCTCAGCAATTTCAGAAGCTGAATGTACCTTACCGACGCCTCAGATGCCGTTCGCTGCAAAGCTTTTCCAACAACTCTCACGAAGACAACAATCAGATGGTTCGACAACTTACCTCCAAAGTCCATCTCAAATTTTGACGACCTGGCCAAAAAGTTCCTAGCCAGATTCTCCATCCAGAAAGATAAGGCCAAGCACGCCCCCAGTTTACTAGGGATCAAGCAAGGAGAACGGGAGAGCCTCCGCAACTACATGGAAAGATTCAACAAAACATGCATGGACATTCAAAGCTTACCAACAGAGGCCGCCATCATGGGACTCATCAACGGCCTACGGGAGGGACCTTTTAGCCAATCTATATCAAAGAAGTACCCTACCTCCTTAGACAAGGTGCAGGAGCGAGCAGAAAAATACATCAACATGGAAGAAAATGCTCGGTTGGGAGAAACCTCCAAATTCGGGGTCCCCTACCGAGATAAAGACAAGGAATCCAAAAGGAAAGAAGATCGACAAGGGGAGAAAATAAAAAAATACCACAATTACACTCCTCTCAAGGTATCCCTAGTTGATGTATACAAAGAAGTCTGCCACATGGAGAAAATACCCCCAGCTCGGCCTCTCAAAGGCAAAAGAGGGGGAGGAAATCGGAATGAGTATTGTGAATACCATCGAATGCGAGGTCACTCCACCAATGAGTGCTTCGATTTAAAGAACATCATAGAAAAGTTGGTGAGGGAAGGAAAACTAGATCGGTTTCTAGCAACCCGAGATGATGATCAAAGAAAGAGACGATGGGACGAAGATATCGGACGAACCGCGCGATCACCCCGTACACCAGAAAGACACGTCCACATGATACATGGCGGATTTGCAGGGGGAGGAATCCCCAAATCATCTCGTAAAAGATATCTCAAAGAAGTATGTCATGTCGAAGGAAAGGAGGAAGCACCCGACATCCCTGCAATCACGTTCACTAAAGAGGACGCATCTGGAATCATCTCGGGACACGACGACCCCATGGTCATTACCATCATACTGGCAAATGCCAACCTCCATCGCACATTAATAGATCAAGGAAGCTCCGCCGACATCTTATTCAAAACAGCTTTCGACAAACTCGGTTTAGAAGACAAGGAGCTTAAGGCATACCCGAACAGTCTGTTCGGACTAGGAGATACCCCGGTACAACCATTAGGATACATATCACTACATACAACCTTCGGAAAAGGGAACCAATCCCGGACCCTCAAAATAGACTACATTGTGATTGACGTAAGTTCAGCCTACAATGCTCTAATAGGTCGGACAACACTCAATCAACTCGGCGCAATAGACTCGACCCCACATCTATGCATGAAATTCCCAACTACAGAAGGGATAGCTACAATAAAGGCAGATCAAAAGATGGCATACCGCTGTTATAACGAAAGTCTAAACCTCAGAGGCAGAGGAGAAGAGTTTCATACAATTGAGCTTGGCGGAGTGCAGCGACGAGAGGAACTCCATCCGCAGCCAGAAGGCGAGATAGAGAAGGTTCAGATCGGAGACACCTCGGACAAAACAACTAATATCGGAACAATCCTAAGAGGAGACTCAAAAGAATTACTGATACAATTCTTACGCGATAATGTTGATCTATTCGCATGGAAAGCCGCAGACATGCCAGGCATAGATCCCAAGATAATGTGCCACAAGTTGGCGGTCTATCCAGGATCTCGGCCGGTGCAGCAGAGACGAAGAAAACTTGGGCCAGAGCAATCCCAAGCTGTGGAAGAGCAGGTACAGGCACTACTGGAGGCAGGATTCATAAGAGAAGTCAAGTATCCACTATGGTTAGCCAACATCGTCTTGGTAAATAAAATCAAATGGGAAGTGGCGAATGTGTACTGATTACACCGATCTCAACAAAGCCTGCCCAAAAGATCCTTACCCACTCCCAAGTATCGACGCTCTGGTAGATGCTTCCTCCGGATAAGATACCTCTCGTTTATGGACGCATACTCGGGATACAACCAAATCCCCATGCATCCACCAAATCAAGAAAAGACCTCGTTTTTAACGCTGAAAGTAAATTACTACTACATCGTAATGCCCTTCGGTCTCAAGAACGCAGGTGCTACTTATCAAAGGCTGATGAACAAAGTCTTCTCATACCACATCAGAAAAGTCATGGAAGTCTATGTGGACGACATGTTGATAAAGACACAAAGTGAAGACACATTACTGTCCGACCTGACTCAAGTGTTCGACACTATAAGGAGGCAGGACATGCGACTCAATCCTGCAAAATGCACCTTTGCGGTAGAAGCAGGCAAATTCCTAGGTTTCATGCTCACACAAAGAGGAATTGAAGCAAACCCGGATAAATGCCAAGCCATACTCAACATGAAGATCCCCACCTGTGTCAAAGAAGTGCAGCAACTCAACGGGAGATTGGCCGCCCTATCCAAATTCTTAGCAGGGGCAGCGATAAGATCTCTCCCCTTCTATGCTACATTAAGAAAGGAAAAACAGTTCGAATGGACGACAGAATGTGAACAAGCCTTCCAAGACTTCAAGGAGTTCTTAGGACAACCGCCTATCTTATCTCGACCACGAGAAGGAGAACCGCTCATATTATATGATGCACGGAAAACTTGTCTCTTAACAAATTTTCTTCGGCAAGTGTACCGAATTTGTCGTCAAGTAAAAACTCACAATAGAGTGAGGTCGAATCCCACAAGGATTGATTGATCAAGCAACTTTAATTAGAGGAATGTTCTAGTTGAGCGAATCCAGGATTTGAGTTTAGAATTGCAGAAAATAAAATGGCGGGAAGGTAAATGACAGAAAAAGTAAATGCTAGAATTAAAGAACTGAAAGTAAATTACTGAAGTAAATTGCAGAATTGTAAATGGGAATGGGGGAATTGCTCTTAAGAGTAAATAACAGAAATTAAAGAGAATGGGTAAGATCAGAAATGGGGAGTTTATTGGGCTTAGGAGATGTTGCATTCTCCGGATCAATTTCATTTTCATCTCTTCCTCAATCAATGCACTCATTGATCTCCTTGGCAATCTTAAGTGATTGAATTACAATTTCTTGTAATTCAATCTCTCAAATCTTGATCAATAGCCAATTCCTTGGTCAATTGCTCATGAGAAGAGATGAAGTATGGTCACTGATTATACCACATGCATTTCCCAAATCAAGTGTTGAGAGGATTATAGTCACATATCCATCCAAACCCAATTTGGTCCAGCATGAGAAAGCATTTCTAGCTTGATCTCTTTATTCCTCTTTCAAGGTTCAGAAGAGATCCAAGTATGAATAGCTTCTTTTCCAAGATAACTACCCAATTGGATGAAGATCGAAGGCTTTCAAGTAAAATCAAGAGAAAAGATAGAAGAAGAATAATGAAAACTAGTATTGATCCATCATATTACAACAGAGCTCCCTAACCCAATGAAAGGGGTTTAGTTGTTCATAGCTCTGGAAAATAAAAACAAAGATAGAAAATACATGATGAAAACTAAAAGTGCAGAGAAAGTAAATACAGAGAGTAATTCTATCCCCAGAGGCTCCCTATATTTTCCAACTCCCAAAATAATTCAAAGTTACTCCTATATATACTACTCTTCAAGTCTTGGGTCTGGGCCTTTGGATCTTGAGTTTGAAGCAGTTATCTTCTTCATTGGGCTTGGCTTTACTTGCAGAGAGAAATTGTGAAGTGGGCAGAGACTTTAGCTCAGGACATTAGTGGTGTTAACGTTCAGTGAAAATATGGGTTCGAGAACGTTAGTAACATTCAACTTTTTCACTAACGTTCCTTACCCAAGTAAGAGCCACGTTAACCTCAACGTTAGTGGCACAAACGTTGCCACTAACGTTGCCTCTTTGTCTTTCGCGCACGTTATTGGGACTCAACTTTCCCAATAACGTTGAGAAGCCTCCCCCTTCCCAACGTTAGAGTCCACGTTAACTTAGTTAACGTGGCTCTTTTAACGTAGGCTTGCCAACCTTCGAGAACGTTAGTGACACTAAACATTGTCACTAACGTTCCAATGTGCCCCTTAGCTCCCACGTTAGAGTCCACGTTAACTAGGTTAACGTGGCTTCTAACGTGGCCTATGCTAGCCATCTCCAACATTAGTGACAAAGTTGAGTGTCACTAACGTTGGCTCAACATTCCCTTATCCATGTTAGCTTCCACGTTAACTAAGTTAACGTGGGAGTTAACGTGGCTCATGGTGGCATGTGTGGGCTCCTTCCAACGTTAGTGACAATGTTGGGTGTCACTAACGTTGGCGTCACCTCCCTTCCTCACGTTAGCTTCCACATTAACTAGGTTAACGTGGGAGTTAACGTGGCCTAGTGTGACTTGGCCAACGTTAGTGATAATGTTGAATGTCACTAACGTTGGCTTCCCCCCTTTCTTCTTAACGTTAGAGGCCATGTTAACTAAGTTAACGTGGTGGCTAACGTGGCCACTTATGAGCTTGGTCCAACGTTAGTGATAATGTTAAGTGTCACTAACATTGGCTCCATTTCCTTTCTTCCACGTTAGAGTTCACGTTAACTTAGTTAATGTGACTTTTAACGTGGGCAATGATGGCTTCGAGAGCGTTATTGGCAATCACTTTTTTCATTAACTTTGCAAGTTACACCCATTCTACGTTAGTGTTAACGTTAGTGTAACTAACGTAGCCACTAATGTGGTTCTTCTTTGCTTCCCTTGTCCTGAAATCAAGCAATAAAGTGCATCAAAGTTCTAGTCCAAGTCATGGGAAATGCAACATCCAATTTGTCCTTAAATTCATGCAAAATCCTCATGAAATTATGTGAATTGCACAATGCATGCTTGAATCAAGATGTAAGTGAATATCTACCCAAAACCAGTTTATTTCCTAAGGAAATTCATGAAACTACCCAAAAAATAGTAAAGAAAAGGTCAGTGAAACTGGCCAACCCTGGCATCATTATATCTCGCAGTAGAAAACTGGGCAATAGCCTCAGCATTAGTCAGAGAAGACGAAAGTGGGCAACAACCCGTCTACTTCATTAGCAAAGCACTACAGGGATCCGAGCTGAACTACCAGAAGATAGAAAAGCTTGCCTATGCTCTCATCCTAACATCTCGACGACTTCGCCCGTACTTCCAGGCTCACACCATTAAGGTTCGAACCAACCAGCCCATAAAAGGAATACTGCAAAAAACGGATTTAGCAGGCAGAATTTTACAATGGACAGTCAAGTTATCAGAATTTGACCTCCAATATGAAGCTCGGACGGCCATTAAATCACAGCATCTGGCCGATTTTATCGCAGAGTTCACAGATGCCTTGGAAACCCCCACAGAATGGAATCTCTACGTGGACGGCTCTTCAAATAAGACTGGAAGTGGCGCAGGCGTGATAATAGAAAGCAACCAAGGAACCCAAGTTGAGCTCTCCCTCAAGTTCGGGTTCTCAGCCTCAAACAACCAGGCAGAATATAAAGCATTATTAGCCGGTTTGAAGCTGGGTACAGAGGTTGGAGCTCAAAAACTCAACATTTACAGCTATTCACAAGTAGTCATCTCGCAGATAACAGGGAGCTATCAAGCCAAAGATCCCACCATGAAAAAGTATTTGGATAAAACTAAGGAACAGCTCGGACAACTCGGGGAATATAAAATCTGCCACATACCCGCGAACAAAACGCCCGAGCAGACGCACTCTCAAAACTAGCCAGCACCAGACCAGGAGGCAACAATAAAAGCCTCATCCAGGAAATGCTACAGAACCCATCAATTTCAGAAGAGAAAATCCTAGCCATAAAAAGTCAGGACCAAGGATGGATGACCCCCATAATTAACTACCTCAAAGCAGAAATGCTCCCCACGGAGGAAAAAGAAGCGAAAAGATTAAAAAGGGAGGCACAGTACTACACTATTATAAACAACATCCTGTACAAAAGAGGGATCTCAATACCGCTACTAAAATGTGTGCCGACCAACAACACAAAGGAAGTGCTAGAAGAAGTACACGGCGGCGTGTGCGGCAACCATCTCGGAGCACGAGCTCTCGCCAAAAAAGTACTCCGAGCGGGATTTTATTGGCCAACCCTACAGAAAGAAGCTATAGAATTTGTAAAGACATGTCCACCATGTCAGAAACATGCCAACTTCCACATCGCCCCGCCAGAAGAGCTCATCAGTGTAACCTCGCCCTGGCCATTTGCAAAATGGGGACTTGATCTTCTCGGACCCTTTCCCCAGGGATCAGGACAAGTAAAATTCCTCATAGTCGGAGTAGACTATTTTACAAAATGGATTGAGGCAGAACCCCTAGCCAATGCCACCGCTCAAAGAAGTCGGAAATTCCTATACAGGAACATCGTCACGAGGTTCGGGGTTCCATACTCCATCACTACAGACAATGGCACTCAATTCACAGATGCAGGATTTAGGAGACTAGTAGCCGACTTGAATATAAAGCACCAGTTCACCTCCGTCGAACACCCTCAAGCTAATGGACAGGCCGAAGCTGCCAACAAAGTCATATTGGCTGGGTTAAAACGGAGACTACAAGATGCAAAGGAAGCTTGGGCCGAAGAACTTCCGCAAGTCCTATGGACATATCGAACAACGCCACACTCCACGACAAATGAATCACCCTTTCGACTAGCATACGGAGTGGAGACAATGATCCCAATAGAGATTGAGGAAGGATCACCCAGAGTAGTCCACTACAATGAAGAAGCCAACTCTCAACTTCAGAAGGAAGAACTCGACTTACTACCTGAAATCCAGGAAAGAGCTCGGATCAGGAAAGAAGCACTAAAACTTCGAATGGCTTCCAGATATAATCAAAATGTAGTGCCAAGAAGTTTTACGGAGAATGATCTCATCCTAATCTGAAATGATATTGGAACAACTCGACCAGGAGAAGAAAAGTTGGCAGCAAACTGGAAAGGACCCTACCGAGTTGTAAAAGTACTTGGAAAGGGCTATTACAGACTTTCCGAACTCGATGGATGAGAGCTTCCCAGATCATGGCACGCCTACAACCTAAGAAGGTACTATAGCTAGAAAAGTAAAAGATCTCACTATTGGATGCACTCTTTTTCCTGAAAAGGTTTTTTAATGAGGCACCAAGTCGAGACCCAAACACTATTCGACGTAAAGGGATGAAAAAATCCCACATGTATATATTTGCACTTTTCTTTGAATAAAATATATATTTTAGATATTTTACAAGATTTCAAGACGCATTAATCTGAAGCATTCATCGTCCGATTATAAAGCAACAGATCGGCAGAAAGTGAAAAACAATTTCACTGCACAATCACGATAAAGATAACCGTCCGATAAAGGTGAAAACGCGATTCACCCAAAAGACGATCTAGAAATGACAGCCACTTTCTACAAACCGGAAAAGATGAACACAGAATAATGTAAGAAGTTATCGAAAGTGATCTAAAAAAGAACCTGACGAGGTCTTACGGATTGCTAAAATAATAACTTAAAGACTGGCCGACGATTAAGAAGTTGGACCAAGTCAACCCAAGTTATAAGTAAACCCTGGAAAGAGGTCTGGCCAACCCTATTAAAGAGGATTACTTTAACTTAGAAGGGCCCGACATAACAAAGTCGGCCCAAAATAAAAAAGTTATACAAATAGTCCCTGAAAGAGACCTGACAAAGGTCCAAAAAAGAGGGCTACAAAAATAACTTAAAGGAGACCGACATAACGAAGTCGGACTCCTACTACTAAAAAGTTATAAAAGTAATCCCTGAAAGAGACCTGACGAAGGTCCAAAAAAGAGGACTACAAAAATAACTTAAAGGAGACCGACATAACGAAGTCGAACTCCTACTACTAAGAAGTTATAAAAGTAATCCCTGAAAGAGACCTGACGAAGGTCCAAAAAAGAGGACTACAAAAATAACTTAAAGGAGACCGACATGACGAAGTCAGACTCCTACTACTAAAAAGTTATAAAAGCAAATCCTGAAAGAGAACGGATGAAGATCCAAGAAAGAGGATTACAAAACAACTTGGAGGACCAACTTGAAGAAATCGGTTATAAATCGTCAGAAATACGAGCAAGAGCGAGAAAACCAAAAAACAAGTCGGACCTACATAGCCATAACCTCAAAAGATCCAAGTTACAAACAATAAAGAAAATCCGAAGAGGACGAGCAGCAGGGTTCCAACATCCTCAGAAAACAAAAAGATACCAAGTTAAGTGCAAAAGCATGATATAATCTACAAAGTTATAAAGCTTCAGAGGCCACCAAAATCTACCTTAAAAGCTGGAAAGTTACTTTTGTTGGTCAAAACAAAAAGTTGCTAGGCAAGCAACGAGAAAGTACCAGCAGTTAACAAAACATAAAGAGTTTAAAAAAGCCCACAAGCCGGGCCAACTACGTAAATATCCAGAATAAATGGGCTAAGGGTCAGAAAACTTTCTAGCAGCATCAGTCTGAGGAGACGGAGGACGAGTCTGGAGAGGAACAGCATCTACAGTACCATCATCCCGGTTTAAGATCTGACAGTCAAGATCGGAAGCGGGAGGGTCGACCTCGGCAGGAACAGCAGGAATTGACACCTTGGCAAAGGACACAAGGGGAGGTTCAACATCATCATCATCCTCGTCATCAGGGAAAATCTTGCCATCCCTGATGACGTTATCTAGGCTAAAGAGGTGATACGCACAAAACTTGTCTCTCAACAAATTTTCTTCGGCAAGTGTACCGAATTTGTCGTCAAGTAAAAACTCACAATAGAGTGAGGTCGAATCCCACAGAGATTGATTGATCAAGCAACTTTAATTAGAGGAATGTTCTAGTTGAGCGAACCAGAATTTGATTTGAGATTTGCAGAAAATTAAATGGCGGGAAAGTAAATAGCAGAAACAGTAAATGCTAGAAATAAAGAGCTGAATGTAAATGGTGGAAAGTAAATTGCAGAATCTTAAACGGGAATGGGATAATTGCTCATAAAAGTAAATGGCAGAAATTAAAAAGAATGGGTAAGATCAGAAATGGGGAGTTCATTGGGCTCAAGAGATGTTACATTCTCCGGATCAACTTCATTTTCATCTCTTCCTCAATCAATGCATTCATTGATCTCCTTGGCAATCTTAAGTGATCGAATTCCAATTTTTTGGTAATTCAATCTCTCAAATCTTGATCAATAGCCAATTCCTTGGTCAATTGCTCATGAGAAGAGATGAAGTATGGTCACTGATTATACCACATGCATTTCCCAAATCAAGTGTTGGTAGGATTATAGTCACATTTCCATCCAAACCTAATTTGGTCCAGCATGAGAAAGCATTTCTAGCATGATCTCTTCATTCCTCTTTCAAGGTTCAGAAGAGATCCAAGTATGAATAGCTTCTTTTCCAAGATAACTACCCAATTGGATGAAGATCGAAAGCTTTCTAGTAAAATCAAGAGAAAAGATAGAAGAAGAGTAATGAAAACTAGTATTGATCCATCAAATTACAACGAGCTCCCTAACCCAATGAAAGGGGTTTAGTTGTTCATAGCTCTGGAAAATGAAAACCAAGATAGAGAATACATGATGAAAGTAAAACTAGAAGTGCAGAGAAAGTAAAATACAGAGAGTAGTTCTATGCCAAAGGCTCCCTAAAGTTTCCAACTCCCTAACTAATTCAAGGCTACTCCTATATATACTACTCTTCTCATCTTCTAGTTGGCTCTTCAAGTCTTGGGTATGGACCTTTGAATCTTGAGTTTGAAGCAGTTATCCTTTTCATTGGGCTTAGCTTTGCTTGCAGAGAGAAAAGGTGAAGTAGGCAGGGATTTTGACTCAGGACGTTAGTGGTGTCAACGTTAAGTGAAAGTGTGGGTTTCAAGAACATTAGTGACAATCACCTTTTTCACTAACGTTCCTAACCCAAATATGATCACGTTGACTTCAACGTTAGTGGCACTAACGTGACCACTAACGTTGCCTCTTGGTCCTTCGCACACGTTATTGGGACTTACCTTTCCCAATAACGTGGAGAGTCCTCCCTTGTCCCTACGTTAGAGTCCACGTTAACTAGGTTAACGTGGCTTCTAATGTAGCAGTGCCAATTCTTCGAGAACGTTAGTGACACTTACCTTTGTCACTAACGTTCTAATGTGCCCCTTTCCCACGTTAGAGTCCACGTTAACTAGGTTAACATGGCTTCTAACGTATTAATGCTAGCCATCCCCAACGTTAGTGACAAAGGTGAGTGTTACTAACGTTGGCTCATCATCTCTTTATCCACGTTAGCTTCCACATTAACTAAGTTAACGTGGGAGTTAACGTTGCTCATGGTGGTTCTTGGTGGTTCACCCCAACGTTAGTGACAAAGGTAAGTGTCACTAACGTTGGCTATCAATTGCTCTCTCCACGTTAGCTTCCACGTTAACTAAGTTAACGTGGGAGTTAACGTGGCTTATGGAGGCTTGGCCAACGTTAGTGACAAAGGTGAATGTCACTAACGTTGGCTTCTCTTTTGCTTCTTAACGTTAGAGTCCACGTTAACTAAGTTAACGTGGTAACTAACGTGGCCAATTATGAGCTTGGTCCAACGTTAGTGACAAAGGAGAGTGTCACTAACGTTGGCCTTGTTGTCTTCTTCCACGTTAGAGTTCACGTTAACTTAGTTAACGTGACTCTTAACGTGGGCTTATGATGGCTTCGAGGGCATTATTGGCGATTACCTTTCTCATTAACTTTGCAAGTTAGCACCCATTCCACGTTAGAGGTCACGTTAGTGGGACTAATATGACTGCTGACGTGGTTCTTCTTTGCTTCCTTTGTCCTGAAATCAAGCAACAAAGTGCATCAATGTTCTAGTCCAAGTCATGAGTCATGCATCATCCAATTTGTCATATAATTCATGCAAAATTCTCATGAAATCATGTAAAGTGCACAATGTATGCTTGAATCAACATGTAAGTGAATATCTACCCAAAACTAGCTTATTTTCTAAGAAAATGCGTGAAACTACCTTAAAAACAGTAAAGAAAATGTCAGTGAAACTGGCCAAAATGCCCTGGCATCACAACACCAAACTTAAAGCTTGCTTGTCCCTAAGCAAGTACTGGAACAAGAGAATAATGAATGGAAGTCCAAGAGAAATGAGTCATTCTTGTGGAAGTCATGTTCCTGGTTTTATGGTGGTTTCATGCATAGCAACTTAGGTTCATTCCTTCACTGGCTTTCAGACCTTTATCATGTTCTAGAATACTCACTTGATTGCATCCCATGAGACTTTTATTCATTGATCCTTTTGTTGTCATTTCAGGGCTTATTTGTGTTCTTAGGCTAAGTGCTCTGTAAGGGGGCAACTCTTTAGAATAAGCTTTCAGCCAACACTCCCGAACCAGTTGGTTCAAGGTGCTAGGTGTTGAAGCACCCCTAAGGACTTACTTCCTCAAGTCTCTCCCCATACATACACACCACAGGCACATGGTTTGTTTATTTTCTTTCCTTGAGGTCTTGGTGTCCAGCACCTCTTTGGGTTACTAAATGTTCTGTAGCAAAGATTGCTCTTGATAGTGGACTTTCAGCTGATAATTCCGGGTTAGTTAACCCAAGTTACTAGGTGATAAAGCACCCCTGAGAGCTTAGTAATCCAAGCAGATCTTTGGTACAGGAACACCACAGACATCCCTCAAGACTCAAACCCTTGGTGCCTAGCCTCTTTTCTTGCTATTTTTCTTTTATTCTTCAACTTTGATTGTTCTTTCCCTTTTTCTTATTAGGATCTTGTTATTTAGCTAGTCTCATGGGGTGTGTTCAAGCATATGATTCATGACAGATAGTTGTCTTCCCACCTTGTGGTTGAACCAACTTAGCTAACTTATGACCACACCACAAACTCAAGAACTTACTCCATAGTATGAACTCCACTCTGGTCTTTTATAAAACACTCATTCTCTTTTCATTTGATTCAAAAGGACAAGCATACAAGTAAGTAAGGAAATGATGCAGTAACACTACAAGAAAACACGTCTTTTGCCACGCTTTTAAAGCGTGGCAAAAAGCTGAAAAAAGCGTGGCGATAGCTTTTTGCCATGCTTTTTGAGCTACCGCCACGCTTTTGAAGGGGTGACCTATCAAAGGGTGGCGGTTGCTCTATCGCCACGCTTTTTGCAGCCTATTGCCACGCTTTTTGTTTGCCACGCTTTTTTACAAACAGCCACTTGGAAAAGTGTGGCTGTAGGTGGAGATACGACCACGCTTTTAAAGCGTGGCGATAAGTGGAGATACGGCCAAGCTTTTAAAGCGTGGCGACAGGTGGAGATACGACCACGCTCCATATCAAAATATACAGCCACTCTTTAAAAGCGTGGCGAAAGCCTTGTTAAATTAAAAAAAAATTTCTTTTCGTTACTTGATCTTCATTGCTACACAATATAAATTTTCAATCCTTTTTTATTACCAAACCTACAAATATAGTATGCAATTTTTATTACAAGACAAATCAAACAATAATTAGTGAGATATATAATTTACTATAATTGTTTTATACATTAAAAAACTATTACTCAAATACAAAATAAATCTCGAGTTCAGATTCCAAAACTAAAAACCGAAGAAAAATACAGAAACAATACAAGTTAGAACTGCTCATAATATATCAAATTACACTAATAGAGATGATCATCAACCTAAATACTTAGTAAAAGATCAAAATCAACCTAAAACTGCTCCACTTTGTGCATTAAGGGTTCAAGTTATCCATTCCAATACTAGCCTGCAGCAAAATATCAAGAACAAATTGAACCAACAAAAACGATATATATAAAAATATTATAAGAAATAATCTAATTTATGCATGTATTAACAATTCCAAATTAAACCAGGTTCACATTCTACTATAAAAATTCATCAGCATTGTTATGCTAATAGGAATAAAAATTCCAAACACCTTGCACATCTATTTATCTTTATTATTACAAAATATCATATCCACTTTTTAAACACTGATGATGCAATTACCTGAATTAGAACTTGTCTCAGAGCCAAGGTGCCATCAGCTAGAATCCCAATCTCACTTTGCAAGTTATGTAACCATTGCTTGAATAAAGAGGAATCAATAGCATTCCTGCAATGGAAAACAACAAAAACCAAACCAAACCACCACAACTGAGACATGTTTTTTATATAGCATGATAACAAGAAGAAACTGTGTGCCTATCAATTCTCTTTTGCCATTACATCTCATGGGGACTTGTTAAAACCTAGCATCTAATTGAACAAAACCTCCAATATCTAATTTTAGTAGCTGTCAAAACCTGCAGGGTGTGAAAGAGGAAGAAAAGAATGCCTAAATCCATCTTTTAATATAATTATTCAGCACATTCCCTTCCTGAACAAACACACTGAACTTTCAACACATATCTCACCCTGAAATCAAAACAAGAACAAAATCTTAAAGAGTGTCATTATAATGTGTAACCTGAGTTTCTTCATTATTATTCACTTAAGAGAAATTTGACCTTGTTATATACTATGTCCAAGAGAGCAAGGCTAACAGCTTTATCTACATCAGCATCATCAAAGATTAGAAGAGGTGACTTTCCTACTAATTCAAGTGAAACTTGTTTCAAGTTGCTGCTAGCTGCAGCATGCATTATTTCACGGCCTACCTCCATCGAACCGGTGAAGCTGACCTGCACACACATAAAGCACAAAAATCAAAATATTAGCCGAGGTTAACTATACAAATCAAACAATGCTATAGCCAAGTTACATTGCGATCAATTACACACTTAACTCGATACAATCAATACAAAGAATAAGAACTTAATTTGTAGTCTTAAACATTACGGTCAATTACACACTTAAAGCTTAAACTTTTTGAAACAGAATTCAAAGAATAAGAACTTAATTTGTAGTCTCTTTGCATAACCTTCAAATAAAACAAAGCCAAAAAAACTTACTCAGCAATAAAGTTGGATTATCCAAACATAGGGTAGTTAATGAAAAGCAAAATCAACATTACTTGGAGCAGATCAAACTGAACTCTCCCTTCTACAGCAACTTTACTTTCAGGAGTCCTGAATAAGTGGGTTATCTCTGCTTTGGGCCCATATCTCGTGTATGGATTTTTACGCTCACATCACAAATTTACAATGGCTGTATGCCAGTATCTTTATTGAAGTGAAAATTGGTTGAAGCAGGATCTCAGAATTTTTATGTTTACATGCAACAGAGCTTAGTACATTGGTAAAGCAGGGGGCAACACCTTAGCAATCTAAGCATCCCCCAAGGCTGAAATATAACACAAGAAAATGTACAAATTAGAATGGAGCAAGTAATCTACTGAGGATTTGGGGGGCGGCTGTTAGCAGCAGCAACACGGGATCCCCATTCTAACAACTCTTTGCTGGTGTCATCCTTGTGCGCAAATACTTCTATAAAACATAGTGAATCTTTCTGTGCTCCTGTTGTTATTGCAATTGCTTCTGTTAGATCTTCCTCTGTCCATACCTACACTCCAAGCATTTTAAATAGTAACTCCAGTTAATGATAATGCTCGTAATGACTGTAAGATCACAATAACACAGGATTGTTTGAGTTTAAGCTAACCTTGGCAGTCCAGCATTTGCCTTCTCCATTATGGATGGCTTCCACAAAGCGAGTGTAATCCCAGTTCTTGATCACGTTGTACGGGCCATCATGAATCTCAACTTCAATTGTATAACCTCCGTTGTTAATGAGGAAGATAATGCTCCTTTGTCCACTGCGGATCATTGTTGAAATATCCTGTGCTGTAACCTGATAAATAAGGAATACCTTAAGTCCCTGTGTGCTTCAAGCATCAAATTGATGTTCTGGTTTACTTATACTGTGTTCAAAATGCAAGTCTTGAACTAGACGTAATTATTACAACCACAGTAGTCAATTCAAAGTAAGCCAATTTCAATAATAGTAGTATAGTAACAGAGTAACTCGATGCAAGGTCTGACATATATAAGAATACGTCTAGGAAAAAACAAAACATAAAGAAGACAAAAGAAGACAAAAATCCCTTCTACAGCCAACGAAAATTACATCATTCCTACATCTAGTTCAGGTTTCAGTCACATACTTCCCTGGCCTGCTAGCAAAATTTCGAATTTTCAATCGAAAAAACATCAAACAAGGGCAGAGGAATACAACAGAGTAGTACCAAAAGGAAGCTGATTTAGTGAAGAAAACAAATAGAAAAGAAAAGAGGAATACAGAACTTAAAAAAAGAATCACGGGTACAAACATGTAACCATAGGTGCAAACACACAAAACGACAACAAAATATTCTATAAACAAGGTTATCATATTAAAGAACCCCCAAAAAATTGGCTCATGAATGCATTTATAAGCAGATGGAATTCAAAATTTCCAGAGGCTTGAACTCATAAACAAACCGTCCTTTATTTTATGGTTATTTTTCAATTCCCGTTCCCCACCAAAACCTCCCCCAAATTGTGCACAACACTAAAAAAACCCCTAAAATTTGCAAATGCACTGCCGGCGCGAATCGAAACATGAAAGAAAGAGGAGAAGAACCTGAAACAACGCAACGAAGCAACTATTCCTTCAACAAGGGCAAGACCGACATCGACACCGAGCAAGAGACGCAGAAAACAGTTGCCGCCTCCGAGCTCCGACACCGAGCAAGAGACGCGGAAAGCCATTGGTGCTGACGCTGACGATAAGGATGCTGGTAACGGCGACGAGGAGACGAGGCGGAGAGGGAGCGGCACAATCACTAACTTGGCTAGCATTGCCTGAAATTAAAAATAAGAACTGAGAACAAAAATATGAAAAGAAATTTAAACTATAACAAACTTAACATTAACAGATTTCTTCAGCACCTGCTGTTGTTGAACCATCTTTCTGGAATGCAGGCTTTAGCTTTGCTAGATCCATCAAAGTTGAGTTAGGCCGGATACCATCATCAGCCGAAACTATAATTTGCTTCTCCTCTCCGGTTTTTGGATCCACAATCTACAGAAAAAACCATTAATAGTTTAGTACAATAATACTATAACATTTCAAAATCTGCAATGAAACTTACATTGGAAGTTGGCACTTACCTTGGTAGAAACTGGTATAATTTTATCTTTGAATTTACCAGATTCTCAAAGGCCAATGCAGACGGATTCTTCTACTTGTCCCTGCATACAAGCCCTTTATTTTCGTTTCCCATTCAAGATCAGATTCAGATTTAGAAGGACACAAAACATGAAATTAAATCTAAGTAATCAAACAATGACGCATTTAGTTCAAGTAATTGGAATTTAGAAGCATGGAGAAGTGGGTGCTTACTGGGATATGGTAAAGAACAAAAAAAGAAAGGATGTGAAGATAGGAGCAACCACTTACCATACCACTTGGCGAGTTCATCATTGGCAGGAGTGACAGCAGCAGCAGCTTTCTTTGAAGGAGGAGGTGGTGCTGCCTTCTTCTTACCAAAGAGAGCCAGTGGAGAGTATAAGTACTCAAAACTCGAAAGAATTCCTATCTTACCACTGAGAAAGATAAGAGAGGGAAAAACAAGCCTTGCCTTTCAGTATCACGACATTGAAATTGCTGCCTGTCCTCCTCAAAGGAAGCGGTAAAGCTGATCATGTTACACCAAATCAAAACCGTCCAAATTCATAATTTGATAAAGAACAAATAAATCTCTAAAACAGATCAAAATTTGCACAATTAAAATCAGAACCAAATAAGGATAACAAATCAGCAATAATCAGAACATGTTTTAATTAAAATTAGAATAAATAAAAAACAAACAAGGAGAACAAAGCAACAATAATCAGTACATGTTTTAATTAAATTCAGAACAAATCAGACCCAAACTTGGAGAACAAATTCAGAAAAAATCACACCACAAAATCTTCTCAACAATATGAAGAAAAATTATGGTCTTGATCAGCTTCCAGATGGTGTTTGTGTTAGGGAAAAATCTGAAAAGGAAAAGACAATGAAATATTGAAACTTTTGGGAAATCTATCTATCTCATTACAGCATATTTTTCAACTTAGTTCACAACATTTATATTGTTAGCTTCTAAAATAGTTTCATTTACTTCAAATATTATAGCATAGTATGCACTCTATGTCAAAGTAAAATTTCAATAGCTGCACGCTGGATAAAACTAAGTTCAATCAGCACACTGTAGCGATATTCCATTCCATCATTACTACACATGTTAAATCACGATTTTGGGATTTCAATGAAAGAAATATGCAAAGAAAGCAACAAACGTTTGCAGAGAAGAAACGATACCTGATGAAGAGGAGGCGGTGGAGATGGTGGAGGTGGGGCCCGCACCAGCGAATGAGGTCATCGAATGAGAGGTGATTGGGAATGGTGAGAATGAAGACAAGAGAAGAGCGAGAGCTAGGGCTTGGGATTGAGGAATGAGAGGAGCTCCGGAACAAGCGGAGAACCCCTCTTCGCTCCCTGAATTTAGGGCTCGAATCTTCATCATTCTCGGAGAATATGGATTCAGGGTCCAGAGGCTGCTCCGAGTCGACCGAGTGAACTCGGAGGAAGACACCACCAGAGAGACTTGCAACGGAGGGCTTGCGATGGACGGTGTGCGACGAAGGAGTCACCACCAGAGAGAATCACCGCCGAAGTAGCAGCGATGGTGTAAGTGCCAGAAGAAAGAGTGATGACGGAGGCATCGCGAGCCCCGGCGATGTTCTTCAGAGGGCTGGGGTTCTTTGCGGAGTGCTGGGGTGAGGACTGGGGTTCTTCGAAGCTTTTAGGGTTCTGGCCTTCTGGGTTCTTTGAAGAAAAAGGGGGTTTTGAATGATGAAGGAGATAAGCAGCGTTTTGAATGAGGAAGTAAAACGGAGCGTTTTATTTTGTACGAGGACCTTTTGGCCACGCTTCAAAAGCGTGGCCAAAAGAGTGGCAAGAAACGGCCACGCTTTTAAAACGTCACTATAGCAAAACTCTGTCACCACGCTTTTAAAATGTCTCTGTTTCTATCTATGGCCACGTTTTTGAAGCGTGGCAGAAAAAAAACGTGGCCATATCTCAGCTCAATTGCCACCCTTACAAAAGCGTGGCCATAGAACCCTTTCGCCACGCTTTTGAAGCGTGGCAAAAAAAAAGTGGCCAAATCTCTAATCAATCGCCACCCTCGTAAAAGCGTGGCCATTGACCACTTTTGGCCACGCTTTTGAAGCGTGGCAAGATAAAAGCGTGGCCATAGGCCTTTTTTCTTGTAGTGTAATGACATTCAGACTAGAAAACACAGCCCTAATCAACAAAAAGTTTAAAAGACAGAATTGAAAAAGGTTCAAACTAACATGGAAGCATGTTCTATTTCATACAAGATCTTCCTTATTTAAAGCATAGAAAAAAATGGACCAAAGAAGGAACTCCACCACCTTTTACTCATGTGGATGCCCATGCTCCCCTCCTTGTTTGTCCTCTTTGTGTCCCTCTTGAGTGCTTGTACTCCCACTCTATTTGCTTTTTCCAATCAACTTCTTCCAGAAACCACCATCTTCCATCTTCTTCTTTAGTGTTTCCTTCTGCTGTTTTACCTTCCTTTCTTCTTGTTCTACAAAATCTTTTTGGACCTCATCATATGTGGGGATAGCATAGTGTAGATGATGCATATGACTAGACATGTAGTTCAACTTGGCTTGAGTGTTTACGTTGAACTCCTCCCTATGTAGTTGCCGTCCTTCATTAAGTACATTGAACTCATTGAATGCTTTCATCTGAGCTATTTGCCGCTGGTTGAGTTCTTGCAAGTGCTTATCTTGACGTTCTTGCCTCTCAGTAACTTGGTGGATGGCTTGAGTGAGTTGGGAATAGTGTTCCTGTTGCTGCTCCATTTGTTGTTTCTGCCACTCCTCTTGTTGGCTCATCCAGTTGGACTGAAGGCGTAGTATTTGTTCTTGTCCTTCCATATGTCTCATCCCCAAATCTTCAATGGCTCTTAGAAGGTGATTCATATTCAAGTTGGTTGGGTCATGATGTTCTTCTTGTTGATATTCTTCCTGATGAGACTCTTCTTGGTGAGGTCCTTCTTTTGGTTTTCGTTTCCCTATTTGAGGCTTTCTTTGTTGCTGAGCAGGCGTCGTATAAGTTAGATGCTGAAAGGTAATTAGCCTCCCAAGATTTAACCAATCTGGGTAGCTATCCTCGAAGACAACCCTGGCCTTCGTGCACAGTCTGAGGATGGTGCTGGGGTACCAAAACCTGGCACCCGAATTAATCTTCTCAGCTGACTCTTGAATTCCTTCAGCTATCAGTTCACGCACGTTGATATCTCCACCCCGTACTAGGCAATGTACCATAGTGGCTCGAGTGACGTTGACCTCAGAATTGTTTGCGGCTGGGAGGATAGACCTCCTCACAAGTTCGAACCATCCCTTGTCTTCTGGGCTGAGGTCTCCTCTCTTGATGAATCGGGGTCTCCGATCCGCATACCTCTCCCAGTCAGCTGCTATAACACATATGTCATTCACGATTTGTTCGAGTTCATCATCATCAGGGCTCTTACTTACTCTTGCTTGATAACCAAGCTCATCAAAATGTGGTGATTTCAACTGAAGAGTCCTTGTTATAGCATTGGGGCTGAAGTCCACCTCTCTCCCTCTTACGTAACTTTTGAAGGTGGGAGCCTTGGTTTTGTCTTCTCTGACCACATTTGCATAGAACTCTTTGATGAGGTTTGAATTAATCTTCCCCTCCAGGTTCGTAAGTCTTTGCCAACCCCTTTGTTCAATCTTCTCTCGAATCTGTGGGCACTCATCCTCATTAATTTGGAATGTTAACTCAGGCAGTATCTTCTTGAGCTTTATCCGTTCGAATTCGAGTTCATGGAACGCAGTTTTGAATCTCTTCTCGTCAAAAGGAATGCTCTCCACTGGTTCCTTCCTCTTTTGCCTCTTGGAGCTTGATGCTGCCATGAATTTGAGTTGCTGTGTGAAGAGAGTGGAAGGTACGGATAGATGAGGAATTTGGTTGGTTAGGACAAGGTGTGATTTGGATGCCGAAAGTGTGAAGTGTGGAGAATGGGGGTTTGAGTGTGAAGGAAAAGTACGGACTAGGACTCACTTATATAGGGAAATGATGAGGGAATGAAGGGTATGGATTGATGTGGTGGTTGTTGGATGGACGGATGGGGTTTTACAGGGGATGGGCACAAGAATCATCGTCTTTATGAGGGGGCTTGGTTCGGTATTCAAGGGGCTCATTCTTTTCAATGTTGCATGGCAACATTTTCCAATGCATCCCTCCTTGATGCACGTGTGTAGTACCCTCCTCTTGTGGTATCCGAACCTTCCTCATCTAATTGTCCAATCAATCCCCTTCAATGCTCCTTTCCCTTTTCCTATAAAAATAAGATAAGAAAAATTAATATCATTGAGAAATTAAACTTTACGGCTAGAATAATAAAGAAAAAGAACTAGATTGTTTATTCATGAACACCAACTAACTAACTAACTGTGTATCCTTATATGCACATTGGTGGCACCTTGGGTGACACCAAACTTAGTTTGTAGTACTGTGATGAAAAAGTTTTATTCAAGGCTCCAAGATTAGCATGCTCTGGTTTGCATTCATGCTCTCTCGGCATGCTTTGAACACCAAACTTATTCTTCACTATATACTGCCTAATAAGGATTTCACCAAGTGTTTGTCAAGTTTGGGCTGGAATTCATGAATATTGACTTATTCACTATTTTCTAAAAGCATATAAAACATGGGTTGCCTCCCGTGAAGCGCTTCTTTAGCGTCACTAGCTTGACGTTTCTCCTTCATCAGGGAGGTTGATAATGCTTCAAGTCTTCTCCTCTGGCAGTAGACCTATATCCAGTGGTTGTATCAATGATCTCTACATGTTCCAAGGAGAGAACTCTGTTGATAGTGAAGACCTTAGGTAACTGAGATGGTACAGTGGGGAGATCAGGGGGGATATCTGGGAAGTAAGCTGAGATCACTTTATCCCCTGGAGAGAAGTCCTCGGTAGGGATCTTCTTGTTCCTCCACCTCCTTGGTACCTTCTTCTTTGTTCCTTGTGATGTTGTCTTACTCTTTGTGACCTCCTCCTCTAAGGAAATGTGGTTACTGGTCTCATATGATTCTGGTGGTTTGGGTTCCTCCTGATTTTCTTTGAGCTGTGGCAATTGCTGTTTGCCTTGTTCATCAATCAAGGGAGTTCCCAGATGTGCTGGTTGTGCTTCAGTGCTTGTTTCTTCCTTCAGTATCTCACTGTGATTCTTTCTTAGTTCCTTGTTCTCTTGATCTGTTTCTTGTGAGAGTTTGAAGACATTAAAGCTGAGTTGTTCATCATGGATCCTCAAAATTAGCTCCCCTCGCTCTACATCTATGAGTGCTATGGCTGTAGCTAGCAATGGTCTTCCCAATATGATTGGGTGAGTGTGACTCTCTTCCATGTCCAATATGACAAAGTCTGTTGGGAGAAAGTATTTCCCAACCTTTACCAACACATTTTCCACCACTCATATTGCTTGTTTTTGAGTTTTATCAGCCAGCCTGATGACTACATCTGTGGGCATTATCTCATTGATCTGCAGCCTCTTCATAAGGGATAAGGGCATTAAGTTGATGCTTGCTCCCAAATCACAGAGTCCCTTATCAAACATGGTTTCTCCGATGGCACAAGGAATGTAGAAACTCCCTGGGTCCTTTCTTTTTGTAGGCAACTTTGGTTGAATGAGGGCGCTGCACTCCTTGTTCATCACTATAGTTTGGCCTCCCTTGAGTGAGCTTTTCCTGGGAAGCAGTTCCTTCATATACTTGATGTATGTAGGCATTTGTTGGATGGTCTTGATGAATGGTATGTTTACATGCAGAGATGCAAACAAGTCAAGAAATCTTGAGTATATTCTCTTCTCCACAGCACCATTGAGTAGTTGGGGAAAGGGTGCATAGAGTCTCAGCAGCTCCTGTTGTGAGATTTTTGGTTCTTGGTGATCTTTTTCCTTCTTCTCTGCTGAGGTATCTCCAGGTTATTCTGACGGCTTGTTTGGCTTGTCCTCGGTCTCCTTACCACTTATAGTGACCATTTTGCAATCTTCCCATCTTACTTTCTTTGTTTCACCTCTCGGATTTTTCTCTGTGTCACTTGGAAATCCATCTGTAGGTTTGGGAATCTACTCAAAGAGATACCCCACTTGAGATTCCAATCTCTTGATGGTGTCTCCCTGGTTCTTCAAATTTGCTCGCACTTCCTCCTTGAACACCTTGTTGTCTTGAATCTCTTTGCATATGCCTTCAAGCAGGTTCTCAATCCTTGAGAGTCTGTCATCAGATGATGGTAGGTTGGGACTAGAGGTAGAAAGATGAGGAGTGTTATTTTGGTTTTGATATGGATGTGGAGAGGTGTTGATATGTTCTCTGTGTGAATTATTGGTGAGCTGCATTGTTGTTGGGGTTGTGACATCTCTGATCTTGGCTTTGATCTTGTTGATTCCCCCACCCAAAGTTTGGGTGATTCCTCCAACCAGGGTTGTAGGTCTTGGAGTATGGGTCATGATTTTGTCTAGGTGAATTCCCAATGTAGTTGGCTTGCTCCTGCTCACTCTCTGCCTCTGCATTCACTCCCTCTTGGGTTGTTGATGAGGTGGTGATTGCTGCTATTTGGTTCCTCTCCATCTTCTTGGTGAGGTCAGCTAATTGCTTGGTAATGAGCTTGTTTTGGGCCAGCAGAGCATCTACATTGTTTAGCTCCATCACTCCTCTAGTGTTCCCTATTTCAGAGGCATAGAAGTAGTCATTCTCTGCTACAGTTTCAATGACATCTATGGCCTCCTCAATGGTCTTCTTCTTGTTTAGAGATCCCCCGGATGAGTGGTCTACTGCTTTCTTTGATTCATAAGAAAGGCCTTCATAGAAAATGTGTAGCTGCACCCATTCATTGAACATATCTGGTGGACACCTCCTTGTTAGGTCCTTAAACCTCTCCCATACTTCATATAGAGTCTCACTATCCTGCTGCCTGAAAGTTTGAACCTCAGCTCTCAGCCTGTTGATTCTTTGAGGAGGATAGAATCTGGCTAAAAATTTGTTCACCACATCTTCCCAGGTTGTCAAACTCTCCTTAGGGAAGGATTCCAGCCATTTAGATGCCTTATCCTTGAGTGAGAAAGGGAACAAAAGTAGTCTATAGGTGTCAGGATGAACACCATTAGACTTCACAGTATCGCATATCCTCAGGAAGGTGGTTAGATGTTGATTGGGGTCTTCTTGGACGCATCCTCTGAATGAACAGTTGTTCTAAACAAGGGTGATGAGCTGTGGTTTTAGTTCAAAGTTGTTGGCATGTATGGTTGGCTTTTGAATGCTACTCCCACAGTTTCCTGGGTTTGGGTTGATGTAGGAGCCTAGAACTCTTCTTTCTTGCCCAGGATGATTTGTTAGACCTTCTCTGTCATGGTTGTGAGACTCTTCTTCATGAATGTTCTCCATATTCTCCTCCATGTCTAGTTCAAAGTATTCTTCCTCTTCCTCAGCACCCACTACTCTTTTTTCCTCTTGCTTCCCTTCTTAATCTAAGGAAGGTCCTCTCAGGTTCAGAATCAAAGGAAGTTGAAGCCCCGCTTCTCCTCCCTGTCATACAACCAACAAGGTACAAGCAAGGAAACAGATCCAGAAAGTATTCTGTTAGAATTACTGTTAGTGTGAGTGATGCAATATATCAAACAGTTAGGGGGTTAGTGAACTGAATTGTAAATAACTAAAAAAAATAAACGAAAAAGTAGGGGGAAGGGAAGAAATTAACTAAAACTGAAAGCGAATTAACTCAACAGAAATTTAAATCAAACAAAAGAAAAATGCTCAATCTAGTTATCCTCCAATTTAGTCATTGTTGATTCAAAATCAATCCCCAGCAACGGCGCCATAAACTTAATACGCACAAAACTTGTCTCTCAACAAATTTTCTTTGGCAAGTGTACCGAATTTGTTGTCAAGTAAAAACTCACAATAGAGTGAGGTCGAATCCCACAGAGATTGATTGATCAAGCAACTTTAATTAGAGGAATGTTCTAGTTGAGCGAACCAGAATTTGATTTGAGATTTGCAGAAAATTAAATGGCGGGAAAGTAAATAGCAGAAACAGTAAATGCTAGAAATAAAGAGCTGAATGTAAATGGCGGAAAGTAAATTGCAGAATCTTAAACGGAAATGGGATAATTGCTCATAAAATTAAATGGCAGAAATTAAAGAGAATGAGTAAGATCAGAAATGGGGAGTTCACTGGGCTCAGGAGTTGTTGCATTCTCCAGATCAAGTTCATTTTCATCTCTTCTTCAATCAATGCATTCATTGATCTCCCTGGCAATCTTAAGTGATCAAATTCCAATTTCTTGGTAATTCAATCTCTCAAATCTTGATCAATAGCCAATTCCTTGGTCAATTACTCATGAGAAGAGATGAAGTATGGTCACTGATTATACCACATGCATTTCCCAAATCAAGTGTTGGTAGGATTATAGTCACATATCCATCCAAACCCAATTTGGTCCAGCATGAGAAAGCATTTCTAGCATGATCTCTTCATTCCTCTTTCAAGGTTCAAAAGAGATCCAAGTATGAATAGCTTCTTTTCCAAGATAACTACCCAATTGGATGAAGATCGAAAGCTTTCTAGTAAAATCAAGAGAAAAGATAGAAGAAGAGTAATGAAAACTAGTATTGATCCATCAAATTACAACAGAGCTCCCTAACCCAATGAAAGGGGTTTAGTTGTTCATAGCTCTGGAAAATGAAAACCAAGATGGAGAATAAATGATGAAAGTAAAACTAGAAGTACAAAGAAAGTAAAATACAGAGAGTAGTTCTATGCCAAAGGCTCCCTAAAGTTTCCAACTCCCTAACTAATTCAAAGCTACTCCTATATATACTACTCTTCTCATCTTCTAGTTGGCTCTTCAAGTCTTGGGTATGGGCCTCTGAATCTTGAGTTTGAAGCAGTTATCCTTTTCATTGGGCTTAGCTTTGCTTGCAGAGAGAAAAGGTGAAGTAGGCAGGGATTTTGACTCAGGACGTTAGTGGTGTCAACGTTAAGTGAAAGTGTGGGTTTCGAGAACGTTAGTGACAATCACCTTTTTCACTAACGTTCCTAACCCAAATATGATCACGTTGACTTCAACGTTAGTGGCACTAACGTGACCACTATCGTTGCCTCTTGGTCCTTCGCACATGTTATTGGAACTTACCTTTCCCAATAACGTGGAGAGTCCTCCTTTGTCCCTACGTTAGAGTCCACGTTAACTAGGTTAACGTGGCTTCTAATGTAGCAGTGCCAATTCTTCGAGAACGTTAGTGACACTTACCTTTGTCACTAATGTTCCAATGTGCCCTTTTCCCACGTTAGAGTCCACGTTAACTAGGTTAACATGGCTTCTAACGTAGTAATGCTAGCCATCCCCAACGTTAGTGACAAAGGTGAGTGTCACTAACGTTGGCTCATCATCTCTTTATCCACGTTAGCTTCCACGTTAACTAAGTTAACGTGGGAGTTAACGTTGCTTATGGTGGTTCTTGGTGGTTCACCCCAACGTTAGTGACAAAGGTAAGTGTCACTAACGTTGGCTATCAATTGCTCTCTCCACGTTAGCTTCCACGTTAACTAAGTTAACGTGGGAGTTAACGTAGCTTATGGAGGCTTGGCCAACGTTAGTGACAAAGGTGAATGTCACTAACGTTGGCTTCTCTTTTGCTTCTTAACGTTAGAGTCCACGTTAACTAAGTTAACGTGGCAACTAACGTGGCCAATTATGAGCTTGGTCCAACGTTAGTGACAAAGGAGAGTGTCACTAACATTGGCCTTGTTGTCTTCTTCCACGTTAGAGTTCACGTTAACTTAGTTAACGTGACTCTTAACGTGGGCTTATGATGGCTTCGAGGGCATTATTGGCGATTACCTTTCTCATTAACTTTGCAAGTTAGCACCCATTCCACGTTAGAGGTCACGTTAGTGGGACTAACGTGACTGCTGACGTGGTTCTTCTTTGCTTCCTTTGTCCTGAAATCAAGCAACAAAGTGCATCAAAGTTCTAGTCCAAGTCATGAGTCATGCATCATCCAATTTGTCATATAATTCATACAAAATTCTCATGAAATCATGTAAAGTGCACAATGTATGCTTGAATCAACATGTAAGTGAATATCTACCCAAAACTAGCTTATTTTCCAAGAAAATGCATGAAACTACCTTAAAAACAGTAAAGAAAAGGTCAGTGAAACTGGCCAAAATGCCCTGGCATCAAGAGGGTCAGGTCGGCCTCGGGAGCAATAACCCGAACTTGTTCCTTCAGGTTCTCATAGGCAGCAGTTACACTACCAACAAGATGACCTTGGAGTTTGGAGTAATTAGCTCGGGCATTCTCCAACTCCTCCCTCAGGCGCAACACCTCCCGGTAAGATGTCACATAACTATCCTTATGTCTCATAGCCGTGTCCTCGGCCAGCCTCACAGAAGCCGCCAAAGAGATGGAACTCGCCTTCTCATTCTCCAAATCTTTTTCCAACTTGGCCACCTTCACTTCAAGCTCCTCCTTCAAGCCTTTCATCCGATCAAACTCATGTTTGGCCTCCTCCATAAAAGCTTTAGTGGCATGGAGAGAAGACTTTGAGCAGTTCGATATAGGGCCGCTCCCATGTGGGCCATCTTGATACTACTTCGAGTTATATAATCAAAATGATGAAGAAGCGACACGTCGTCCATGGGGAGGACACCATAAGGGCCGATTTGTTGATCTACAAACTCGACCGCATCAAAGTTAGGAGCATCAAGGTTGAAAGGCTCAATTTTTTTTTGCTTTTTACTAGGAGGAGCACCAGAGGTTGCAGCAGAAGATTGTGGAGGATCGACCAGACGAACCCGAGGAATAGGAAATGCTTTCCTCAGTCCGGGAGAACTCAGCATAGGAGGTATCACTGGAACCTGAGAAGATCCCTCTCCGGCCGCCTTGGCCGAGATGTTTAGAGCAGCAGTTGCCTTCTTCGCCTTCTTGTAGGCCTTTATAGAATCATTATTTTTTGACATCTCTGAAAATACAGAATCAACCACAAAAGACAAGTTACAACATAGAAGGAGAAAAGCTCAGAAGCAAGTATAAAAACAAGTCAGACAGTACCCAAAGTAGTTCGAACCAAAGATAGATCACTCAAGAATCTCTTCATATCCAGATGGGGAGGTTTCCCCCACAGATCTTCAAGAACAACTACAAAGACCCGCTCAACCTCACTAAGCATCTCCCATGTATAATGTGGCACTCTCACATTCTTTTGCCACTCTAGAGGAAAAGCGGGCTCATCATTTTCATCAAGAAAAAAGGGGCGGACCCCCTCAACAGCACGAACTCGGAAGAAATAGTTCTTAAAATCTTTAAACGACTCATCATACATGGCAAAAACTTTATGCCCTTGGGCCGATCTGAAAGAGACCCAGGAAGCTTTCTTTTTGGAGGAACCTCCGGGCTTGGCCGAGACGAAAAGATAAAGGAAAAGAGTTTCAAAAGGTGTTATGCCTAACTCTTGGCAAAGCAGTTGAAATATTTTGATAAAACCCCAAGAATTCGGGTGAAGCTGGGACGGAGCAATGTTACATGACCACAACATGTCGGTTTCAAAAGCAGTAAAAGGAAAAGTAACGTTTAATTGGCTAAAGAAGTATTCATAAGCATAGAAGAAGAGACGCTCCCCCTCGATGGAAGTCGGAAAACAAACTCTCTCATCAAAATCAGGGGCAACAAGCTCATAATCCCCCTCATGAGCACTGTTACCACAAATCCTATGGCGCTTCCTCAGCTCTGTGCAAAATTCAGCATCCACAACAGAAACACACAACAAGACAAAGGAGTCCATCCAATCGGACATCCCTCGGGAACTCTGGAAGACATCTCTACAATGTTATTGCGAGAGGACATGAGGCCAACTAATCCTACAAGTAAGAAAAGAAGATGGGATTACTAAAAACATCTCGAACAAGGGAGAAAACAACTCAATACGATACAGGCAAACACACAGAAAAGGAAAACCCCAAGACTCAAACCAAAGTCCTGGGGCATCCTTTGGAGGCAATAATAAAGTAAGGTTTCTAGTAAAAATCTACCTCTCGCACCCCAACATCTCTCAAAACAAGAAAAGAAGGCTTCAAACAGCAAGCATTTTCCATCAGAATAAAACACAAAAGTCTTCAAAAACATTGCCTTACAGAACCATCCTCAAACATCAAGTACACCAAGAAAAAACCATCAAAAATGCAAAATTTTTTGGAATCAGGCAAAGCAACCGTCAAATAAAGCAAGAAACAGATACGGATTCTTCTGGATAAACAGTATCAGAACAGAAACAACAAAGAACATGCAAAGCATTAAAGCAAAAGCAAAAAAGGATCATGCAAAAGATGAAGAAAACTCCCAGAAACGCACATTTCAATAACAACAGGACACAATAAAAACAGAAAGATCCAAACTTTTCTCTAAAGGAGGATCAAAATCAAAACCTCATCACAAAGACAAAAGCAAAGCACGAAACGGGACTAACCTAGAGGCGAAAAAAGCTTCGAGGAGAAAAATGGAGGTGCAGAAACGGAAGCTGCCCAGAAAACCGCCGAGCGACACCGCAACGCAAGAAAAGCAGAAATATGGGCGAAAAGCAGAGAGCGAGAGAACAAAGGAAGAAATTATGGAGAAGTTATGAAAAGAGTGAAGGAGAGAAACCATTTCTGGGTTTTCAAAAATCAAAATAAAGAGCCAAAGGGAAAACGGGACAATTAATGTTAAAATTAATGAAAACATTAAACCCTCGCACGTTCCCAAAGCACCGATATAAAAGTGCGCGCTTTTAGAGGAAAAATGTTCTACATTCAAAAAACTCTACAAAGAAAGGAATCGACAAAATTGCTCGAGTTCGGCTTTGCTATAAGGAGTTCGAAGTCAAAACACTCGACCTCAAAGTAGAAGACCAAGCTCAAGCAGGGGCACTGTTCATACCCTGGGTCGAGCTGTCCGACCCGGGATGTTTAGCGACATGGCGACCGACCTCTTCAGGTCCGACTATCTGATCTCTTCTTAAAGAGATCGGCCAAATCAACAGGAAAGCCCAATAAAGGGCCCGAATAGAGGAACACGACCCAAATCCAAAGGCAATCCAAGCCTATAGAGATAAAGGCGGTTCCCTCGAAGATAAGCTGACTTCACTCAAAATAAGATAAGATAAGACCTGATAACTAACTTATCTTATCTGAAAGGTCAGCCCACACCACTATAAATACACTGGAGCACCCAGGTATAACTCATACTCTGATTCTACTAAAAACCTGCTTAATACCCGTGCTAACTTAAGCATCGGAGTCTCTTGCAGGTACCCCCACCCTCCGGTGACGAAGGAATCAGCAGTGTAGCCAACCAACTAGTCGGACACCATCGCTCCGGCCGTCCCCCGACGGCCGGACACGTCGGCACTGACCAGTACAGAAGATCTCGACCGAGATCGACCTCCAGTTTCAGGTAACCCACGGAACAACATTGAAGTGGGTAAAATTCATATCCCTTAGCTTTCTAATTCCACTTGAATATGGGCTACTGGAGACGGATGGTCAACTTAGAGCTCTTTGTGGCATTAAGAGTAAGAGGAAAATGGTCAGTGGTAAGAATTGTCCTGCAAGGTTCATTATGGTTGGAAGCTTTAAGTTTAAACGCAAAGGTTGGTGTAAAGCTCAATTGAATGGGTCTAGGAAGTTGTTTGGTAGCTGCAGTGAGAATTCAAATTACTTATCACCCGGCTGGAAAAATACAGATCCCGACAAAAATGGGTGTAAAAGCAAGATTTGGGATCCTGGAATCTGCTCTGACATTTGTCACACTGGGAGCCTAAGAATCTATTTGAAGCTTCTTAAAGGCTTTACATGCCTAGTTTGGGACCCTGGAGGTTACTGGAGATACAAACATTGGTGGAGATTCCTGGATGAGTTCAAGCACAAGCCACCATAACAGGGAGCTCACCAAATGTCCAACTTAAGGACTTTAACTAAAAGTGCTAGGTGGGAGACAACCCACCATGGTATGATCGTTCCTTTTTCAGTTTTAATTCTAGTCTGTTTTGTTTGTTTTTAAGTTTTATTTTATTTCATTGGACCTGGAATCATGCATAACATTCATATTAGCATTGCATTCTTCATACTACATTATTAAAAAAAAAAAGAAGCACGCACGCGACTGACGCGTCCGCGTCGCCAGTGCATTGGGAAGAAAAAAATCAAACAGAGAGTCACGCGATAGCGTGGCTGGAGGCGTGCCATTGGCACGAATTGATCCACGCGACCGCGTCGCTGTCGCGTCCGCGTCATGTGGGAACTTTGGCCTCCCACGCGACCGCGTCACCCATGCGGCCGCGTGACATGAAAATCGACGTGAAAAGGGTGCATAGCCGAAAGTTATGCTGGAGTGGTGCTGGACTGGTGCTGAACGCCCAGCCTTACCACGCAGACGCATGGCTCATGCGTCCGCGTCACATCCCTGTCATGACCACTCACGCGATCGCGTCGACCACGCGACCGCGTCACCCTGATATTTGGCAATAATGCATTTTGAACGGAGAGTTGTGCGAGCGCGAGGCTGCCCTCGCGCCAGTAGCACAAAATGCGTCACGCGTCCACGTGACCGACGCGACCGCGTCCCCCACGCGTCGCTTGCGCCGCACAGCTTATCCAGATTAGCCAATTATCTTATCTTTTCTTCCCCAATCCTAATTTCTTCTATCTTTTCTTCTTTCTTCTTTCTTTCTTACTTTATTTATTTCCCTTCTCATTCTTCTTATCTTTTATTTTATTTTATTTATTTGCATACTTTCATTCATTACATTTTAATTTTGTATATTTTTATTTTCTTTTCTAAATTTATTATTTTACCATTGGTGTTCAAATGTTCTTATTCAACTGTTATATCTTTTCTGGTATTATCTTAGTGCTTATGACTTGTTTTATTCTGATTGGGTAACATTATTTAAATCAATGCTAATCTTTTATGATACTTGTACTTCTCTTGCATTGATATGAACTTATACTATCTTGCATTACCCACATTTTCCTCTCCTTTGTTGCAAATTTTGCACCACTAGTATGCCATGTGCTTATATTGTTTTCTCACGTACATGTTGAAGCTTCCATGTAAATGAGACCCTTATCATTTGGCATTAACCCAACCATACTTCATTTATTTTCTTATCTTTATTATTGGGTTACCTTTCTTCCCTTTTTTCTTTCAGGATGGCCATCAGGAAGAGAACCGGAAGACGTTTACATGGGGAGACAGACAAGTCCATCTGCAAAATCTTCGGAGAAAAGCGCCAGTTGGAATAGCCCGTCCACTTGCACATCTCAGCATGCACCGAGGACGGTGCAATCTTTAAGTGTGGGGAGGTCGATACCGACTTCCATGGGTTAGTCACTTCATATTTTAGCACCAATGTTTAATTTCTTTTGTTAAATTAGTTGTTGCATTTGCATATTTGTTTGATTTTATGCATCTAGTTACTACTTGGTTAAAGTAATAAAATTTTTTTAAGACCCTATCTTTGAAAAATTTCACTAATTTAAATTGAAAAAATTTTTAGGTTAAAACTTGTTTGAAGTTGTATTTGGAACATGGTTTTTGAGCCAAAGAATACACAACCTGTGAGATTTTGAGCTTATTTACATAGTTACATTATTTAACCATAAATTTTTATTCTTGTGTGTTTTCTTCACTATGATTGCAATCTTTGCTTTGTTCCATTCTATATGTCCAATATTTAGTGTATTTACATGTTTGCATATGATTGAGGCCATTGTTTGATTTTAGCTCACTTATCCCAAATAAGCCTACCCTTTACATCACCTTTGTTAGCCACCTTGAGCCTTTTAATCCCATTCATTCTATATTTTACCACATCACTAGCTTTAAGCAGAAAAATAAATTAAATACCCCAATTGAATCTTTGGTTAGCTTAAGATAGAGATTGTGCATCAACTAAGTGTGGGGAAATTGTGGGAACATGGGTTAATAAGGGAATGTATCATGTTTCTAATTTATTTGAATATTGGGAATTTGGGAACCTACTCATGAAAAACCAAAATAGAAAAATAATAGAAAATCCAGTGCATTGATAAGTTATGTTTATTTCTCTACAAAAAAAAAAGAGCAAAAAATATTCAATAAATAAGTAAATAAATAAGGGGACAAAATTACCCCAATGCTAAGTTAATAAAAAGATCAATGCACATGTGATAAAAGTAAAGAAATATTAAAATTTTGGTACATGAGTATGGGAATCATATAAAAGTGGGAATTATAGGTAGCTAGGTATGAATTTAAAAGTATATAGAGTATATGTATATTAGGTGAGAGCTTAGGCTAATTAAAGATTCATATTATAGCTCACTTGGCCATACATATATCCTCACCCTTACCTTAGCCCCATTACAACCTTGAAAAGACCTCATGATGTTTGCATTAGTATGCTAAATATTTGTTGATTGGTTAGATGAAGAACAAGGTTTAGAAGGCATGATTAGAGAAGAATAGAGTGATTAACCCTAGACACTTGAGAGATTAGAGTGATATACATTACCAGTAAGGGTTCAATGCTTGATTCTATGTTCCCTGCTTTCATGAGCTATCTTCTTACAAGTTTACTTGTCTTTTATTGTATAATTTGAATTAGTGAAACCTTATTCATGTTTGTCTTGGAGAACTTATTTATTTTTAACCAAGTAGGTAGAATCATTTTGTATGTAGTTGCATTCATATAGATAGGTTGCATTTCATACATTCTACTACTCCTCTTCACCTTTATAGCTTCTCTTGAGCTTAGCATGAGGACGTGCTAATGTTTAAGTGTGGGGAGGTTGATAAACCACTATTTCATGGTTTATCTTGTGCTCAATTGAGTGGTTTTTATCAACTCTTCACCCATTTATTCATACTAATCGCATGCTTTATGTCTTCCTTCCTGATTTTGTGCTATGATTGAAAACATGCTTCTTTGGCCTTTATATTGCTAATATTAATCCTCTCTTATCACCATTAGATGCCTTGATATGTGTGTTAAGTGATTTCAGAGATTACAGGGCAGGAATGGCTCAGAGGATAGAAAGGAAGCATGCAAAAGTGGAAGGAATACAAGAAGTTGAAGGAACTGCAAAGCTGTCAGCCTGACCCTCTCGCCCTAAAATGGTCATAACTTGAGCTACAGAGGTCCAAACGGTGCGGTTTCAGTTGCGTTGGAAAGCTAACGTCCGGGGCTTCGATTTGATATATAATTTGTCATAGCTGCTCCGAAGTTAGGTGATGCTAACGCGTGAATGACGCGCCCGCGTCGCATCTACGAACTTCGATCCGCGCGGACGTGTGGACGACGCCTCCGCATCACTTGCCTGCGACCTGAACGTAACAGAAATTGCAGGGAGCAATTTCTGGGCTATTTTTGACCCAGTTTTCAACCCAGAATACACAGATTAGAGGCTATAAAGTGGGGGAATGCATCCATTCATAAATATGCTCTTGTAATTCACTTCTCATAATTTAGATGTAGTTTTTAGAGAGAGAGGTTCTCTCCTCTCTCTTAGGATTTAGGATTAGGATTCTTTTTAAAGGATTTAGGATTATCTCTTCTCAATTTCCAGGTTTAATGTTCTTTTAATTTATTTTCTCAATTTTGTTTATGACTCTTTATGTTTAGATTGATTTTCTATTTAATATATTTTGAGGTATTTCAGACTTATGATCGCTCTCTTTAATTTATGTTACTGTTGCTTCCCATCTGAAGGCATTTTTATTCAAGTAGATTTTTCTCCCTTTTGGCTTTGGTCAAGTGATTGGTAACACTTGAGTTATCAAACTCAGCAACTGATTGAAATTGGCAGATTCTGATTGAACTAGGATTGCTCTAAAGCTAGTCTCTCCACAGGAGTCGACTAGGACTTGAGAATCAAGCTAATCAGTCCACTTAACCTTCCTTTGTTTAGTAAAGGCTGACCAAGTAGGATTAAAACCCAATTCTCTTCACACCTGATAAGGATAACTAGGATAGGAATTCCAATTCTTATACCTTGCCAAGAGATTTTATTATTATTATTTTATTTTTCTTGTCATGTAAATTACTTGCTCCTTATTTCAAAAACTCCCAATTTACAAAACTCATAACCAATAATAAGAACATACCTCCCTGCAATTCCTTGAGAAGACGACCCGAGGTTTAAATACTCGGTTATCAATTTTAAAGGGGTTTGTTACTTGTGACAACCAAAAACATTTGTAAGAAAGGTTGATTGCTTGGTTTAGTAACTATACTTGCAACGATAGTTTACTATAACTTCTGAACCGTCAATCTTCAGTTCTTCATTCTTCATCTAACCAATCAACAAATATTTAGCATCCCAATGCAAACATCATGAGGTCTTTTCAGGGTTGTAATGGGGCTGAGATAAAGGTAAGGATATATATATATATATATATATATATATATATATATATATATATATATATATATATATATATATATATAAGGCTAAGTGAGCTAACAAAGTGAATCCTTGATTAGTCTAAGATCTCACCTAACATACTTTATATAATTTAAAATGCTTTACTTAGCTACCCAAAATTTTTTTTCACTTTTGTATTACATGCTCATGTATCAAACTTATTTTTGAATTTTGTCCCATGTGCATTGATTCTTTTTATTTTGCATTTGGGGTAATAATAATAATAATAATAATAATAATAATAATAATAATAATAATAATAATAATAATAATAATAATAATAATAATAATAATAATAATAATAATAATTATTATTATTATTATTATTATTATTATTATTATTATTATTATTATTATTATTATTGTATCCCCTTATTTAATTACTTAATATATTTTTTTCTTTTATATCAATGCACATGGTAATTTAATTATTTTGATTTCACATGAGCATGCTTCCCAAATTTTCAAATAACTTATTCAATTTAATTCCCTACTTTTTCATATCATCCCATGTTCCCATAAAATTTCCCACACTTAAATTATACACAATATCTATCTTAAGCTAACCAAGGATTCAACTTGGGATTTCTATTTTGTTTTTCTACTTAAGGCTAGTAATGTGGTTATGAAATAGAAGGGGGTTAAAAAGTTCAAAATGGCTAACAAGGGTGATGTAAAAGGTAGGCTTATTTGGGATAAGTGAGCTAATAACAAATAATGGCCTCAATCATATGCAAGCATGTAAATACACTAAATAATGGACATATAGAATGGAACAAAATATAGATTGCAGTTATAGAGAAGAAAACACACAAGAATAAAAATTTATGGTTAAATAATGTAACCATATAAATAAGCTCAAAATCTCACAGGTTGTGTGTTCTTTAGCTCAAAAATCATGTTCCAAATACAACTTCAAACAAATTTAACACAAAAAGTTTTAATTTAAATTAGTGAAATACTATAAAATTTTCTTGAAAAAGAAAATATTACTTCAACCAAGTAGTAACTAAATGCATAAAATCAAACAAATATGCAATCAAATATGCAAATGCAACAATGAACAAACAAAGAAAATAAAATAATGGTGTTGGAAAGAAGAAAATAGCTAACCCATGGAGATCGGTATCGACCTCCCCACACTTAAAGATTGCACCGTCCTCAGTGCATGCTGAGATGTACAAGTGGACGGGCTGCTCCAACTGATGCCTTTCTCTATAGATTGTGCAGATTGACTTGCCTGTCTCCTCATATAGAAGTTCTTCCTTTTCCCTTCCTTGGTGGTGATCCTGAAAGAAGAGAAAAAGGGAGAAAAGTGACCCAGAAATAAGAAAAATAAATGAAATATGGGTTGGTAATGCCAAATAATAAAGGTCTCAATTACATGGTAGCTACAACACACAGTGAGAAAACAGTAGAAGCATACGGCATATCAATAGTGCAAGAATTGCAACAATGGGGAAGAGGGTGTGGGTAATGTGAAATAGTGTAAGTGCATATCAATGCAAAAGGAATATCAGTATTATAAAAATTAGCATTGACTTATGAATAATAATACCCAATTAGAATAAAACAAGTCATGAAGCACCAGAATAATTAAAAAAGATGTAATAGTTGAATAAGAAAATTTTAACATCAATAATAATTTGAGAAAAGAAAATAAAAAATATGCGCAAAATTAAGATGCAATGAATGAAATATGTAATAAAAATAAAATGAAAGATAAGAAGAATGAGAAGGGAAAGAAAAGAAGAAGAAGTAAGCAAGAAAAGAGGAGGGAAAATGGGGAAGAAAAGATGAGATTTTTGGCGCTGATTTGGATAAGCTGTACGGCGCAGGCGACGCAAACGCGTGAGTGACGCGGTCACGTGGTGCGTGATAAGGTCAGGTGACGCGAACGCGTGGGTCACGCGATCGCGTGGCCTGATTTGTGCGATTGGCGCGAGTGCAGCCTCGCGTTCGCACAACTATCTGTTTTAAATGCATTTTGCCAAAAATCTGGGTGACGCGTTCGTGTGGGTGACGCGATCGCGTGAGTGGCCATTTTTGAAAAACGAAGGTGGGGCTTGTGCTTCTAGCGCGGTTCCAGTCCCACTCCATCACAACTTTCGGCCATGCACCCCTTTTTACGCCGATTTGCAGGTTACGCGTTCGCGTGGTTGACGCGGACGCGTGGGAGGCATTTTTCCCACATGACGCGGATGCGTCAGCGACGCGGTCATGTGGGGCAATTTATGCCAAAGGCACACCTCCAGGCACGATTTCGCGTGACTCTCTGTTCGATTTATTTTCTTCCAAACGCACTGGTGACACGGACGCATCGGCGACACTGTCGCGTCGCGTGCGATTTTTTTTTATGCAATTATGCAGTATGCAATATGTAGTGCTAATGTAGATGCTATGAAAACTTCCTGGTTCAATGAAAATAAAATAAAATAAAAATAAACAACATGAAATAAAATCAAAATGGAAGAAAATGAACGATCATACCATGGTGGGTTGTCTCCCACCTAGCACTTTTAGTTAAAGTCCTTAAGTTGGACATGTGCTGAGCTCCTTGTCATGGCGGCTTGTGCTTGAACTCGTCTTGAAATTTCCACCAATGCTTGGAATCCCAATAAGCTCTATTGATACTAAGTAAATTCCTCAAGCTTTAATGGGGTTCTTCACAAGCTTTGAGCTCCCAAAGTTGATCCTCATATATTCCTGGATCCTAAATCTTGTTTATACACCTGTCTTTAAGTTGATTATCATGATTCCATCTGGGTGGTTCAGCTTTAGAATTCTCACTGAAGCGTCCAAACAACTTCCTAGACCCATTCAATTGAGCTCTATACTAACCTTTGCATTTAAACTTAAAGCTTCCAACCATAATGAACCTGGCAGGACAATTCTTACCACTGACCATCTTTCTCTTACTCTTTATGCCACAAAGAGCTCTAAGTTGACCATCCGTCTCCAATAGCCCATATTCAAGTGGAATTAGAAAGCTAAGGGAAATGAATTTTACCCACTTGAATGTTGTGAAGGATGATGGCAACTTAGGTGGAGAGGTCTCCAGCAGCTTTGGCAAAGTGATATCTGATGTGCGGAAAACGATCTGACACAAAACTCACCGGCAAGTATACCGGGTCGCATCAAGTAGTAAAACTCACTTAGAGTGAGGTCGATCCCATAGGGATTGATGGATCAAGCAACTTTAGTGGGTGATTAGTTTAGTCAAGCTAACATTGGTGAATTGGGTGGAAAGTAACCAATAGGAAGTAAATTGCTAAGAATTATAAATGACAGAATGTAAATAGGTAGGAAACTTAAATTGGCATAAGCTTAAAGAGCAAGAAAAGTAAATTGACAGAATCTTAAAGAGTAAGAAATGTAAATTGCATCAAATGTAAAGGGAATTGGGTGCAGAGAAATTAAAGAAAGAAAACAAGGAAGTGTAAATAGCAATCAAACAGAGAAGTAAAAGATGCAGCAGATTCAAACAGATTTGGAAAATCACTTGAAAAATCAAAACAGAAAGCAGCTTGGCTCAATTGCAAAATTTAAATGAGAGGTTGAAGATCTCAGGAGCTCAATGAGACTAGAAAACAAGTCTAGATCTCAATCCCTTCCTTGATCCAACAGCAAACAGATTGAAGAAGAAATAGAGATGAAAGCGGTAAAGAGAGCTTTGATTCAAATCACAATTTACTGAAATTATGCAGACAAGCAAACAGAGAGAATTCTCAAGGTGAGATTGAAACAGAATTTCTTCAATTCTCAACCCAAGATTTAAAACAAAAAGGAAAAACTAAAAGAGAGAGCTCTCTAATCCTAGTGCTCCCTAGTGGAGCTAGCCTTTAATGCTCTCTATTAGAGCCCACCTCCTTTTTGAAATGAAATTAATGCCTTTATATAGGCTTTTACAAAATAAAAATAAAAAATGAAAATAATATTTACAAAATGAAATTCCTAATCTAGCTTCTCTGTGTGCCTATGAGTCATGTGGACTTTGCTTTCTTTGGAGTGAAATTGGGTTGAAGAGGGATCCGGATGGCATTGGTCTTGAGAAGAAATCCGCTTGAAATTTGGACTTTGGAATATTCACGTTTGAGTCAACGTTTGAGGCAAACGTTGACTCAAACGTCTTCGTGAAGGCATTATGCAGAATGGCCATTTTGCTATCACTCACGTCTGGGTTCACGTTTGAGGCAAACGTTGGCGCAAACGTGGGCTCCCCTCCAGGGCATCCATCTAGCAACATTTGGTCCTTAAAGATGCCTTTCACTCATGCCTTAATTTCGTGCCAAATATGGATTGCCATATATCGTTGGAAAGCTCTAAATGTCAGCTTTCTAACCCAACTGAAATCATCTTAATTGGACATCTACAACTCAAGTTATGCTCCTTTGAAGGGGACAAGGTCGCTGGTGTTGCTGTCACTCACGTTTGACCCCACGTTTGAGGTCAAACGTGAACGCAAATGTTGGGAACATTGCCAGTTTTGGAGGCTCGAACGTGCTGTCCACTCCATACTATTATATATTATTGGAAAGCCCTGAATGTCTACTTTCCAATGCCATCGGAAGCGCATCAATTGGAGCTCCACAGCTCGAGTTATACTCCGTCGAAGGTGCAAAGGTCAGTTGGCCTCACTGCAGGTTGCCACCATGTTCGTTTATGCACATTTTGGGGCAGTTTTCTCCCTAAATTTTAGTGTCCACCATGCAGTGCCATATATGCTTGGAAAGCTCTCGATTCCTACTTTCCATTTCTTTTTGAATCACCTCATTTGGAGCTCTGTAGCTCAAGTTATTCTTGTTGGAAGTATACCCCTTCAGGCTGTGGGGAGCAACATTTCCCAAGGTATTCCTTAGCCAACGTTTGACCTCACGTTTGAGGCAAACGTTGGCGCAAACGTTGAGCTCCTGGGTGGCTGTGCTGATGAAGCTTCCTTGATTTGGTCATGGGCCACGCTTTTAAAAGCGTGGCCTAAGGCTCCAAAGTGTGCTCCAACTTCAAAGTGTGCCCCAAAGCTCTTTCTTTCTCCTTTTTAGCTTATTTTGTGCTTCTTTGCTTCTTTTTCTTCTTATTTCCTACAAAGTTTATCAAATCAAAAGATCAAAGAAATATACCATTTAAGCACCAAAAAATGCAATATTTAAGCACTAATCATTAATTTCTTGTATGAAAAAGCATAGAAAAACATGACATGATGACATGTCATCACAACACCAAACTTAAACCTTGCTTGTCCCCAAGCAAGAAAAGAATCATGCACTAAAAATTGACAATCCAAGGTAAGAAGAATAGCAACTCAATGTCCATGGTAAGCTAGTTTTCAATGTAAGCTACAATCATAAAAGAAATGTACATGATTGATGCTTCTATCTAGCTCAATTTATGAAATCTTTTTCCTTATAATTTTCCCTTGAAACAAGCTTTTGATTTTCTTATTAGCTTCTCCTTTTGGGTACTTTGCCCCATGAGTTAATAACAAAGCTACGATTCTAAATGCTTTGTTTTCAAGTATTACCACTTGATACATAAGCACCACAAGCATTTGAATTAGAGGACTTCATTAAGCTCATTTTTCTTTTCTTTTCTTGGCTTTCTAATCATTGATGCTCAGAACCTTGAGCCTTGAGGGGGTGCTTTTGCACTTGAGCCTAGCCTTGACTTCTAAGTGTTTTGTTTTCAAGCATTTGGCTTGATACATAAACACCACAAGTACTTGGTAAATAAATTGCCATTGGTACTCAGATCCTTCAGCTTTCTCATTCTTTCCCTTTTTCTTTTCTTGCTTTATTTGCTTCTTCAAGGTTTTCATGATTTTCAAAAGATTTCACAAAATGTCCTAGATGAAAACTTCAATTAAATAAAATCCAATGCAATTGAGCAACAATTAACCATACTAGCCTTCCAATACTTGTATGCATATGCTAAATTCTTCTTTAATTCCTTGTTTGTTTATGATCATGATACTTTACTGCTTTTGAATTCACAAAACTCAAGTTGATAGTCATAATGGCATGGCAACATGTTACAAATCAAGATGCAGGCTATGCTTTATTCATACACACATGTAAACAGAAAAAATGAAGACAATCATGCATTTTAAGTGCTGGAAACAAATGAGGAGAAAAGAAACTCTACAACCTTGTAGTTCATCTTCATTATTGTTGTCCTTTTTCCTCTATTCTTCCTCCTTCCCTTGCCAAACTCAGAATGCTTGCTCATCCTCAAGCAACAATTAGAACAATGGCTATGGGGATAAGATGGATCATGAATGTCTTACACAATGAAAAGTTAGTAGTACATGTGTTCTAAGCAAGCAAAATTAAAGATAATAATCAAGGCACAAGAGACAGAGACATTGTGATTGCAAACTTAAGAAGATGAGCATAATACTTTGCATAAAGAATAAGTGGCATACCAAACTTAATGTGACACTTTCACTTGGAATTGATGCAAGTATCTTGTAAGGATTAGAACCAAATTTTGTTGCATAGCAACACCAAACTTAGAATGCAACCATATGTCAATTTATTGAAATTTAAACTGAACAAAGGAAGAAAACAAAGCAGAGAAAAAATGTTACCTACGGTTGGGTTACCTCCCAACAAGTGCTCTTTTAGTGTCATTAGCTTGACATGTTGTTCTTCACTTTCTTCCTCTTCTTCCAGTTTGTTAAGAGGAATGACTCCAAGAGGGGAGAAGTTTCAGTTATTGTCCCCTGTCTTGGTCTCCTTTCAACAAGCTTCCTTGTGAAATTGGCTTGATTGATCTTGCTTGCTGGATCAGGGGCAGGATTGGTGCTCTTGCTAGTTGCCTTCACTTCTTTGATTTCAAGACATGATTGCTGTGTGATTATTGGAGTTTTGTATTCATCAAGAGTCTTTTGAATTGGTGGTTCCATGAACTCTTCCTTCATGTACTTCTCTGCGTCACTTGAGTGTAAATTTTCTGGAATGACTTCCTCACTTTCATGCTCCTCCACTCCTTTCTTTGCACCTAACATTTGACTTAATAGTTCTTTTATGGAGGAGGTTTGTTGTTCTTCCCAAGATTTTTTCATCTCTTCTTCATATTTTTCGATCACAGATTCAAGGGAAGTTTGTGAGGGTTGTGAATGTTCCCTTGTTACCTCAAGTGCAGTTTCATTTTCAACCACCTCATTCTTTATTGGAAGTTCACTTGATGCAGTAGCCTCCGCATCTTGCTCTTCCACTTTCTCCCTTGCACTTAACATTTGGTTTATCATCACTTATATATTTTTGGATGAATTCTCTTGCTCGTTCCAGGATATTTGTGCCTCTCTCTCATATTTTTCACACATGGTTTCAAGCTTTGAGAGGCTTTGGTTCATGGAAGTTTGTGTGGGTGGTGAGTTTTGATAGGGGCTTTCTGTTGAAGCATGGTCAAGTGATGGCATCTTTGGATGAATATCATATAAAGCATTAGAATTCTCTTCCCAGCCACCATTAGAATCATGACTAGCATCATTTTGTGGTGGAAGAAAATATCCCATATGGTTTTCTTGCTCATCTTGTGTCTGTGAAGCAAATCTCCATGGATTGGAGTGCTTAGAATTTGTATTTTCTTGGTGATATTCCCAGCCACCATTAGAGATTGGTGATGGTGGGTGATATCCCATAAAATTTTGTTTGACCATAAGATGAGTTGAACTCCATTTGTATTTTGTAAACATCAATGAAAATTGAAAATCATGTCACAGAGAAAGAATTTCTTAGTGAGGCAATAGCTCAAACACCTTGCTATCAATTTAAAACGGAGAATAAAAACAAAGAGAATACTTGATCTAGACTTCTCACCCACTTAATCATTGTTGATCTAATCAATCTCCGGCAACGGCGCCAAAAAGTTGATGGATAATTTTTGGAAAACGAATTCCCAAACACACAAATCTAACCGGCAAGTATACCGGGTCGCATCAAGTAGTAAAACTCACTTAGAGTGAGGTCAATCCCACAGGGATTGATGGATCAAGCAACTTTAGTGGGTGATTAGTTTAGTCAAGCTAACATTGGTGAATTGGGTGGAAAGTAACCAACAGGAAGTAAATTGCTAAGAATTATAAATGACAGAATGTAAATAGGTAGGAAACTTAAATTGGCATAAGCTTAAAGAGCAAGAAAAGTAAATTGACAGAATCTTAAAGAGCAAGAAATGTAAATTGCATCAAATGTAAAGGGAATTGGGTGCAGAGAAATTAAAGAAAGAAAACAAGGAAGTGTAAATAGCAATCAAACAGAGAAGTAAAAAATGCAGCAGATTCAAACAGATTTGGAAAATCACTTGAAAAATCAAAACAGAAAGCAGCTTAGCTCAATTGCAAAATTTAACTGAGAGGTTGAAGATCTCAGGAGCTCAATGAGACTAGAAAACAAGTCTAGATCTCAATCCCTTCCTTGATCCAACAGCAAACAGATTGAAGAAGAAATAGAGATGAAAGCGGTAAAGAGAGCTTTGATTCAAATCACAATTTACTGAAATTATGCAGACAAGCAAACAGAGAGAATTCTCAAGGTGAGATTGAAACAGAATTTCTTCAATTCTCAACCCAAGATTTAAAACAAAAAGGAAAAACTAAAAGAGAGAGCTCTCTAATCCTAGTGCTCCCTAGTTGAGCCAGCCTTTAATGCTCTCTATTAGAGCCCACCTCCTTTTTGAAATGAAATTAATGCCTTTATATAGGCTTTTACAAAATGAAAATAAAAAATGAAAATAATATTTACAAAATGAAATTCCTAATCTAGCTTCTCTGTGTGCCTTTGAGTCATGTGGACTTTGCTTACTTTAGAGTGAAATTGGGTTGAAGATGGATCCGGATGGCATTAGTCTTGAGAAGAAATCCGTTTGAAATTTGGACTTTGGAATATTCACGTTTGAGTCAACATTTGAGGCAATCGTTGACTCAAACGTCTTCGTGAAGGCATTATGCAGAATGGCCATTTTGCTGTCACTCACGTCTGGGTTCACGTTTGAGGTCAAATGTGAGCTCAAACGTGATCTCCACCAAGGCATTCTTTGGCCAACGTTCGACCTCACGTTTGAGGCAAACGTTGGCGCAAACGTGGGCTCCCCTCCAGGGCATCCATCTAGCAACATTTGGTCCTTAAAGATGCCTTTCACTCATGCCTCAATTTCATGCCAAATATGGATTGCCATATATCGTTGGAAAGCTCTAAATGTCAGCTTTCTAACCCAACTAGAATCATCTTAATTGGACATTTACAACTCAAGTTATGCTCCTTTGAAGGGGACAAGGTCGCTGGTGTTGCTGTCACTCACGTTTGACCCCACGTTTGAGGTCAAATGTGAACGCAAACGTTGGGAACATTGCCAGTTTTGGAGGCTCGAACGTGCTGTCCACCCCATACTATTATATATTGTTGGAAAGCCCTGAATGTCTACTTTCCAATGCCGTTGGAAGCGCATCAATTGGAGCTCCACAACTCAAGTTATACTCCGTCGAAGGTGCAGAGGTCAGTTGGCCTCACTGCAGGTTGCCACCATGTTCGTTTATGCACATTTCGGGGCAGTTTTCTCCCTAAATTTTAGTGTCCACCATGCAGTGCCATATATGCTTGGAAAGCTCTTGATTCCTACTTTCTATTGTTTTTTGAATCACCTCATTTGGAGCTCTATAGCTCAAGTTATTCTTGTTGGAAGTATACCCCTTCAGGCTGTGGGGAGCAACATTTCCCAAGGTATTCCTTAGCCAACGTTTGAGGCAAACGTTGGCGCAAACGTTGAGCTCCTGGGTGGCTGTGCTGATGAAGCTTCCTTGATTTGGTCATGGGCCACGCTTTTAAAAGCGTGGCCTAAGGCTCCAAAATGTGCTCCAACTTCAAAGTGTGCCCCAAAGCTCTTTGTTTCTCCTTTTTAGCTTATTTTGTGCTTCTTTGCTTCTTTTTCTTCTTATTTCCTACAAATTTTATCAAATCAAAAGATCAAAAAAATATACCATTTAAGCACCGAAGAATGCAATATTTAAGCACTAATCATTAATTTCTTGTATGAAAAAGCATAGAAAAACATGACATGATGACATGTCATCAATATCAAGCTCCATTCCCTTGGGCCCTTCTTGGAAAACTTCCACCTCACTATAAGCTTCTTCAATTTCAACCTCTTCCTCTTGGTAGATTTCTTCCAATTCAATCTCTTCTTCATTACTTACCAAGGGCATAGGAGGTTGTGCTTCTTCTTCTTGAATCTCTATCTCTTGATCAACCTTTTCAAAGTCTTTAGCCATGATATGCCTTGGAGGTTGTACACCCTCCTCAACATCAAATGCAATCGTCTTGGAAGGAGGCTCTTTGTCTTGACTTTCCCATGGAGGTTCAGCATCTCGCAAGTCTTCAACCACTTTTTCCTCTTCAATAATTACTGCTTTGTCCAGTAGTTTTAATATAAAATCATACTCATCCTTGATGATTTTCTTTCCATGACAATTCCTTTCAACTATTATTTCATCTTCAAGGGTCTTTACTACCTTCATATTTAGGGCCTCCTCTAGCTCCTTATGAAGTATGGATTCGCGAAGATGATCCCTTCTCTCTTGTTCCATGTCAATTGCATCATTGGGATCATGTTGCTCTTGGATTGATGGATGTGGGTGCTCTTCCATGGATGGTGGTGATGGGATGGAGAGATCATTCTGTGGTTGAAAAGGAAGTGCACTAGAGTTTGAGGGTTGATTGTTGAAGGTATTTGGTGGTCCGATTTGGGCGACGAGAGCTTGTATAGTAGAGTTTAGATTGGTAAGTACTTTCTCCATGGAGGTTTAGGTGGATAGGAGGGTTCATTTGGCTCATAAGGTGGTTGGTATGGTGGATACGGGTTATGGTCATATGGAGGTGAATGGTGGAAAGGGGCTTGTGAGTATGGTAGTCCAAAGCTATTTTGAGGAGGTGGTTCATTGGCATATGATGGAGCTTGCTGGTAACTACAAGGGGGTCCACCATATCTATTGTCTTGGCATGCATTGTAGGATGGTCGTTGTCCATGGTATCTTGGAAGGTGATGTTGCCGACAGGGTTGATCAGATCCTCGTGGCTCCTTCCATCTCTGATTGTTTTGACCTTGATGCATTTTCCTGTAATAATTTTCATTCCTTGCAACAGCATTGAGACCAAACTCAAAGCGATGGGGGTGAGAACTCATAATAGCAAATAAAAATTAAAAAACGAAAATAAAAACAAATTTAAATTAAAAGGTTATTGAAATTTAAAAATTTTGAATTTGAAAATTAAATTTTGAAATTTGAATTTTGAAATTTTGAATTTTGAATTTTTTTTTTTTGAATTTTGAAATTTAAATATTGAAATTTGAAATTTGATTTGGAAATAAGATAAGGTTTTGAAAAAAATTTGAATTTTGAAATTTAAAACTAAGATAAGATAAGATAAAAATTTTAAAATAGAAATTTGAATTTTTTTTATGCAAATTTCGAAAATTCAATTAAAATAAAGAGAAAAGATATTTTTGAATTAAATGAGGAAAGAGAAAAACAATAAAATGACACCAAACTTAAAATTTTTAGATCAAAACAAAGAAAACAACTAAGAACAACTTGAAGGTCAAGATGAACACGAAGAACAACTTGAAGATCAGGATGAACACCAAGAACAAATTTTTAAAAAAAATTTAATAACTAAATAAAAACCAATAACCTCTTAATTTACGAAAAAGAAAAAAAAATAAAAACAAATAAACAAGTAAAAAGCAAATATTTACAATAACCAATAATAAGGCACACGTTTGCAATTCCCCGGCAACGGCGCCATTTTGAAGAACGGAAGATTGACGGTTTAGAATTCAGAATAAATTCCCGTTGCAAGTATAGTTTCTAAACCAAGCAATCATCCTTTCTTACAAATGTTTTGGTTGTCACAAGTAACAAACCCTTTAAAATTGATAACCGAAGTATTTAAACCTCGGGTCGTCTTCTCAAGGAACTGCAGGGAGGTGTTCTTATTATTGGTTATGATTTTTGTAAATTGGGGATTTTGAAAGTAGGGAACAAGTAATTTAAATGACAAGTAAAATAAATAAATAACTGTAAAATAAACTCTTGGCAAGGTATGAAAATTTGGAAGTCCTATCCTAGTTACTCCTATGAGAATTGAAGTTAATCCCACTTAGTTAACCTTTACGAGAGCAAGGGAAAGTCAAGTGAACTAATTAGTTAGATTCCCAAGTCCTAGCCAACTCCTAAGGAAATACTAGAGTTAGTGGAATTTCGTCAATTAGCCGACATAACAATCAATCACGATAAGTTGATAACTCAAGAGCCTCCAGTTAATCAATTAAAGCCAAGAATATAAAAAGCTAAACAAGAATCATAAATTTGAAATACCTCAATTGCATTTAATAAAAGGAAATTAATCCAAACATAAAGAGTTCATAAGCTAAATTGATAAAATAAATAAAAAGGACATTGAACCTGGAACTCGGAAGAAATTGTAAGTTGGAATAATAAAGTTGAAATAATAAGAAATCCTAATTCCTTTAAGAGGAATCCTAATCCTAAATCCTAAGAGAGAGGAGAGAACCTCTCTCTCTAAAAACTACATCTAATCCTAAAATTATGAATTATGAGAGCATAATCATGAATGAATGGATTCCCCCACTTTATAGCCTCTAATCTGTGTTTTCTGGGCCAAAAACTGGGTCAAAAACAGCTCAGAAATTGCCCCCAGCGATTTCTGTTACGTTCAGGTTGCGGCAAAGTGACGTGGAGGCGTCGTCCACGCGTTTGCGTGGATTGCATTTTTGCGAGGTCACGTGTCCGCGTGATCCACGCATTTGTGTCACTTGGCGTCGAAGCAGCTATGGCAAATTATATATCATTGCGAAGCCATGGAGGTTATCTTTCCAACGCAACTGGAACCATCTCATTTGGATCTATGTAGCTCAAGTTATGACCATTTGAGTGCGAAGAGGTCAGGCTGGACAGCTTAGCAATTTCTTCAATTTCTTGTATTCCTTCCACTTTTGCATGCTTTCTTTCCATCCTCTGAGTCATTCCTGCCCTGTAATCTCTGAAAACACTTAACACACATATCACGGCATCTAATGGTAATAAGAGAGAATTAATATTAGCAAATATAAGGCAAAAGAAGCATGTTTTCAATCATAGCACAAATTTTGGGAAGGAATTGTAAAACATGCAAATAGTATGAATAAGTGGGTAAAGAGTTGATAAAAACCACTCAATTGAGCATAAGATAAACCATAAAATAGTGGTTTATCAATCCCACCACCTCGCCCAATGAAAAACTAAAGAGGTCGGACGAGTTGAAAGTCCACCTCACACCAAAGAGGTCGGACGAGTTGAAAGTCCACCTCACACCGAAGAGGTCGGACGAGTTAAAGGTCCACCTCACACCGAAGAGGTCGGACGAGTTGAAGGTCCACCTCACACCAAAGAGGTCGGACGAGTAGAACGTCCACCCCACACCGAAGAGGTCGGACGAGTTGAACGTCCACCTCACACCCCTGAGAGACATGTTCATATGATAAATGGAGGATTCGCAGGAGGAGGGATCTCTAAATCATCTTGCAAAAGACACCTCAAAGAGGTATCTTAAGGAAGGGAGAGAGGTTTGAAAAGGACAACGGAGTGCGAACAAGCCTTCCGAGATTTCAAAATATTCTTGGGGCAACCACCCATTCTTACCAAACTACCAGAAACTGAAGAACTCATATTATACCTCGTAGTGGAAAGTCGGACAATAGCCTCAGCACTTGTCAGAGAAGACGAAAATGGGCAACAACCCGTCTACTTCATCAACAAAGCTCTACAAGGTGCCGAACTAAACTATCAAAAGATAGAAAAAGTTCGTCTACGCCCTCATACTCACCTCCCGACGACTCCACCCATACTCTCAGGCTCACACTATCAGAGTTCGGACCAACCAGCCCATAAAGGATCACTAAAAAAGGGGAATAAAGCCTTCCTAACTAGGCAAAGGTAAAAAAAAAGGTTGAAACACCTAGTATCAAAGTTGCTAAGCTGAAAGGTAGGAGTCTGAAAAAGACGCTACTTAAAAAGCAAAGGCAATCATAAAACTCGAACAGGGCTCAAAAGTCATCCAAATAAACTAAAAGGTTAAAGTTTCAGAACAGAACACTACCTAGAAAGTTATTAGAAACCGACTAAAAGCCCGAAACACCAAACACCATGCTGCGAGGACGAAATCGCCAAAAGCAAGGAACTCGGATAGAAGTTGTCAAACACAACTAGAAGAAGTGTAGACCAATAAACAAAGGTAGTGGTTCGTAAAGGAACACTACCTCAAGGACCCCATAAAGGGTGTTGGCCAGAAAAGACCAACACCTAATTCTAACAAGTGGCTAGGCTGAAAAGGCAGAAAGACCACAAAGGGACGCTACCCCAAGGTGAAGACCAGAGAGGATAAAAAGCATCCTTCAGCCAGCACACTACCAGAACGGTCAAAGCAATGAAGTTGCAACAGTAAAAGCATTTAAAAACTCAAAGGTTACCTAAACAGCAACTCAGGAGTAAAAGTGTTTTGATTAAAAACTAAAAGGTTTCTAAGAAGCAACCACAATTGTCTAGAGAACCATTCAAAATATTACAAAATAAAGAGTTTAAAGGTCCACAACTCGGACCATACCAGCACATAATTAAAAGAGCAGTATAAAAGAGGAGTCAGAAGGGATCCAGCTTTGCCCCCGTCGCCACATTCAGAGGAGCTGGAGGAATGACTTAAATCAGAACAGCTCCGATGACACCATCCGGGCCATTTAAGATCTCCACGTCGGGGTCTGCCTCAGGTCGGGATGTCTCACCAGAAGGAGCTGTAGAAGCCTTGGCCGTAGAGTCAGAAGGAGGAACCTCATCATCATCAGGGTTGGGCACAATCTTGCCATCCTCCACAATGTTGTCCATGCTAAATAAGGTGAGGTCGGCATCAGGAGCAAGAACTCGGACCTAAGATTTCAAATTCTCTTACATAGCGGTCATGCCATTCACTATGTGACCTTGCAGCTCGGTGTAATCATCATAAGAGGACTGGAGTTTTTCCTTAAACTCCAAGAGCTCACCATAAGTCTGGGTGTAGCTTTCCTTGGCCTTCTTCGCTATATCTTCAGCTAAATTGGCAGCCTTCTCCGCAGTAGTGGCCTAGGCCTTCTCCCTCTCCACAGAAAGCTCCAGCCCAACATTCTTTGCCTCCAACTCAAGCCTCAATCCCTCCACCCTCTCTTAATTGGCCTTAGCACTCCCAAGGAAGGTGCTGGTAGCATTGATAGGAGACTTCTTGAACTCCTTCGACAGTGCAGTACTAAGGTTGGCCATCCGGATACTATTGCTGGATATAAAATTGAGATGCTTGAGGATGGACACATCATCAGTTGAAACAAACCCATATGGAGTGATGTACTCCGCAGCAAAGGCTACGCCATCAAAATCCTTATCATCGAGGTTGTAAGTACCTGCAGTTCTTTGCCTTTTGGGGGAAGGCCCAGATGAAGAAGGGAAAGAGGCAGCACCAGAAGTTACCAGAGGCGGTTCAGTAGAGGCCACCCGAACTTGAGGAGTCGGAATAATCTTCCTCGGACCTTGAGGTCCCGAGTCCGGCTTCTTCGGTGGGATCTGGGAAGAACCCTCCCCCGACGTCTTTCTCTGTAAGTTCTGGGTAGCCACCATTTTCTTGGTCTTACGGAGGACCTTCATCGAATCAGAACTGGCAACCATCTCAGAAAACAAGGAATCACAAAAACAGTTATATAGTGGACAATGACAAACAAACGATAGTAAAAAATTCTTTGTAGGAAGTCGGGTGCTACCTAGCTCGGAACAGAGAAGAGCAGGATCCCCTAAAAACTTCTTTGTATCCAAATGAGGATGGTCTCCTCAATGCTCCTCCAAAACACCAACAAAGGCCCTTTCTACCTCATCAAGACTCTCTAAAAAATACTTAAGAACTACAAGGTTTTCTTGCCACCAAAGAGGAAAGAGAGGTTCCTTGTTCTCATCAAGAAAAAAAGGGGTGAACACCATCTACAGCCCGAACTTTGAAATAGAAGTTTTCAAAATCATGAAAGGAGTCGTCATAAATAGAAAAGACTTTTCTACCCTGGGTAGCCCGGAAGGAGATCCAAGAAGCTTTCTTCTTGGCCGCCCCGGGTTTGGTCAGCACAAACAAATAAAGGAATAGGCAAACGGAAGGTCGGACACCCAACTCCTGACACAGTAACTGAAAAATCTTCATGAAAGCCCAATAGTTGGGATGAAGCTGAGATGGGATAAGCTTGCAGTTCCAAAAGAGGTCGGTCTCAAACTCAGTAAAAGGAAGGGTAATACCTAACTTGGTAAAAAAGCAGTCATACGCATAGAAGAACGGATGCTCGGCCCGACTTAAAGGAGTAAAACTGACCTTCTCCTCAGGGTTGGAAGACACCAACTCATAGTCTTTCTCATCTTCCCTATTCCCACAAATCCTATGAAACCTCCTAAATTTTTCACAATATTCCCGATCTGCCACAGTAACACACCCTAACACTACGGAATCTAATCAGTCAGCCATACCAGGAGGGACCTTTGTGGACATCTCAACAATATTTCTACGAGAAGACATAGAAACTACACCTACAGTAAGAAAATAAAGAGGTGTCACTACTAAACAACTCGGCCAAAACAAGAAAGTGAAGAAACAACCAGTGAGCAGCCAACAAAAACACAAAGGGCGCCCCAGGGTTCACAAAAGCAAAAACCGCAACCCAGAGTCACCCTTTGGAGGCGATGGAGGCACAGATGGAAAAGTGCAAAAAAGATCAAAGAAAATCGAAAGCCCTAGCCCTAACCTTTTTTAGCAACAGCAAGATGAAAAGATCAAAACTTCAAACGGAAAACAGAAGCATGCAGTAGAAACAAAACACCAAACAGAAAGATCACAACCATGAAAAAGAATGTGAAATGCACAAAGCAAAGTACCAACCTAAAAATGAGACGAAGCAGTAGCGGCGAACGAACAGCGAAGCACGGACGATCCACACCAACAAGCGCCTCGAAGCCTCAAGGAAAGGAAAAAACATGGGGCAAATTAGCAATCGATAGTGAAAGAAAGTTTTTTTCTCAGAAAGCAGAAGAAAGGAGATGGAAGCAAGAAACTGAAGAAAACAAAAACCCCTTTGATTTCAAACAAGAGACAAAGAGGGAAACGAAACGGCAAAGGAATAAAGGCCCAATTAAAAGGCTTTAAAAGCTTTCGCATGAACCCAAGAAACTAACGCACTCGAGAATGACGCAGCATTTAAAGAGCAACAAAAAAAACGCTTCTCGTTTTGAAACAATATTAAAGACGCAAAAGCTCACCCGAATGGAACAACAGCACCTCGGGCACGGTCAACAAGAATATGCTTTAGCCCGACCTCCCCCTAGAAAAGGTCGAAGCTTGGGAACGAGAACAATCTCGGGAAAAGGTCAAAGCTTAAGCAGGGGCACTGTTCTTACAATGGTCCGAGATATAGGGTCGGGTTGGCTGAAGGCAAAGGGACCGACCTCATGAAAGGTTGGCCCACTACCGACCTCTTCACAAAGAGCTCGGAAAATCGCCACAGAGGCCCAAAGAGGCCCAAAAAAACCACCGCTTTCTAGGAACGTGGTTGACAAAAGATATGATCTCACCCGCAAAAGATAAGATATGATAACAAACTTATCTCAAAAGAAGATCGGCAAACACCACTATAAATACACTGGAGCACCCAGGTATAACTCATACTCCAATCCTACAAAAAACCTGCCTAAAACCCGTACTGACTTAAGCATCGGAGTCTCTTGCAGTACCACCACCCTCCGATGATCGATGACCAGCAACACCTCAAGATCCGACAAGTCGGACCTGACAAGCCAGACCAGACCGGAAGATCTCATCCAAGATCGACCTCGAAGTTTCAGGTAACCCCCGGAACAGGCGGGATGGACCTCTGATTGAATCCGCCGCGGCTGAGAGTTTCTCGATGTTCCTTCCCTATAAGGGGCATGTGTTCTCTCTCAAGATGGAGGTAGTGCTAGCGTGAAGTCATCGTGGTAGGGCTCTGTCTCTAACTCATATGCCGTGTGATCGTTTTTGTATTGATTGTCCGCTATTATCAAGGATTGAGCTCCAGGTCCCTGGCAACGGCGCCAATATTCTGAGGATTACCTAAAACGGTGATTTGGGCCTAAACGTGAGGTCTAGACTCCTTCTGAGGCAGAAATCGACCTGTTCTGGTGCCGAGATGCCATCGTCCGAGTTCCTCGTGAGGAGGTGGGGGATGGGGGATGGTACCTGCAAGAGACTCCGATGCTTAAATAAGGAAGAGTTTTGAGCAGGTTTTAAGTATATTAGAACGTTAGTATACCTGAGGGTTGTCAGTAGGGGTGAGCACGGGTCGGTTTGATTCGGGTTCAAGGTAAAATTAGAACCGAATCAATTAAAATGTAATTGGTTTGGTTTGGTTCGGATTTGTATTTTTTTGTGTATGTACCCGAACCAAACCAAACCGATTAAGAACGGATTGGTTCGGTTCGGATAATTGGGTTCCCGATGACTTTGAGATTCATAAAAAAATCCAAATTTTTATCTTAAAAATTCAGCAAGTACAATAAACATGTAACATCAATAGAAATAATCCAAACATGTTAAATACCAAATACATTAAAAACTAAACACATTAAAATCCAAACATATTAAACACTAAATACATTAAAATCCAAACATATTAAATACCAAACATATTAGAAGCTAAATACAAAAGTGTAATAGAAATATATATTTTTTATTTAATTAATATATGATCGGGTTCACGGGTTGGTTCAAATTCCGCACCTCCAGAACTGATACCCGAACCAATCACTAGAAATAGCCATCGGTTTGGTTCGGATTGGACCCAATTACCCGTTGATTCCAGAACCAATTTAATTGGTTTGGTTTGGGTTCAGACGGGTAATCGAGTATCTGCTACCTGTGCTCACCCCTAGTTGTCAGTGTATTTATAGTAAAAAGATAACCACTTTTTTGAGTAGATCCACTTTTATTGCTGGATAGCCATTCTCTTTTATTTTGGGAGTTTGTTGTCTATCTTTTAGGAGAAATAGAGATAGCATGAGACATTTAAAAAGGCATATACTTATTTAAATAAGTAGAACTGATTCCTCTTTTTATATCTGACCTCCTTAAAAAGGTTGGGTGAATAGAAAAGTCCATATTTAAGAGACTTTTATTCTTATTAGGCTTGATTGCATTTGAATCAGGATATGAACATATACCATTAAATAAAAATAGATTATATTTAAAAATAAAAATTAAACTTATGCAATAAATAATAGGATTGCAATTGGTTTACCGTTCATAATTAAAACCTCCAAAACGGACCATTAACGCTAGGAGTCCCATGGTAAATCGTGGTATTAACCATGGTTTTTCAGCTGCTGTTTTCCTTAATATAAATCGTTGTATTTAATTATGCATTAGGTTCTCTATTTTCAAACCCATAAAACGCAAATGTACCTCATGATTTATGCTCATCTTCAGACTACATAAATTGTTGTTTTTATCTATGATTTATCCCTAAATCTAAAACTTGTATAAAAACCACGATTATATAAATTGAGAAGACAAAATAGTAAAAAATTGTTTTAAGACAATCTAATAATTATAGAACGTAAATAATTTAAATAAGTAAATTACCTAAAATATCTGACATATCCATTCCAAAACACAAAAAGGAATGAAATCCAGTTTAACACCAAGCAACAAGAGCATCTGTTGCACTTGATTTCTCATCCGTTGCTGGTACTACTTCTATAATAACCCTGTGTCCCTGTCATCATCATCAATGATAAAACATGTAACGGTCATAAAAAGTGCATGCACAAAGCTAGTAGTCTAGTACTGCTCTCATTAAAAAGTAGAGTTAGAAAGTAACTAACACCAAATTAATTTGAAATTTCTTTAACCTTGTAATAACGGGATACTCACAATTTGTGATATTCACTTCATATATTAAATAATCTGAAATCAATTTAAATCAAATAGACGAATTCTTTGACCTTTAAAAAGAAAATTACCTCTGTTTTTATCTGTAAGCCAATTAGAAATAGGCTGCCGTAAGTTAACAAAAGAAAATAAAAATAAAAAAGGGGAGAAAACAATGCAACGAATATCTAGCGGTGGGGTTGAGTTACAGTGACCAAAGCAGTAAATGAGGTTTTAAAAAAGGGTTGGGTTGGGTTGCTTCCTTTTCAAAACAAATTCCAATTTTCCATAGACTCAGCACCAACACGAAAACGCGCTCTTCTCCCTTTACCTTCTTCGATAGCACAAACAACCTTCCGACCGGAACATCTCCGATCTGCCAGATCGGAGAAGCTACATCCGATCCCGATCCACCGAATCCTTATTCCGAAGCTCAACCGATCCGAACATAAATGGAGAGCTTGATCTCATTGGTGAACAAAATCCAGAGAGCTTGCACCGCCTTGGGTGACCACGGCGAAGCCAGTGCTCTCCCTACTCTATGGGACTCCCTCCCCGCTATCGCCGTCGTCGGTGGCCAGGTCTCACTTCCGATTCCTCTCTTACTCTTTCGATCTGTACCTTATTCACTCTGGTTCTTATACTCTTAATGTTGGCTCGTCTTCCTCTTTCAGAGCTCTGGAAAGTCCTCAGTATTGGAGAGCGTTGTCGGCAAGGACTTCCTACCTCGTGGATCAGGTCATTCTCGTTTTATTTCTGTTAGATTTTTATTATTCTATTACTATCGTTGAGTATTGTGAATTGATGCGTGGAAATTTTTGTGCAGGGATTGTTACGCGGCGACCTCTTGTGTTGCAGCTTCACAAAATTGACGAGGGAAGCAGAGAGTATGCAGAGTTTCTCCACCTACCGAGGAAGAGATTCACTGATTTTGGTACTTTTACCCTTCTTGCTGCTTATATGCTTCTTCTTTTCTATCTATCTTGCTGATAAATGAATAGTAATGTGATTTGGAATTTGAATGATTGGTGATGTAATTTGTGTAGCTGCTGTGAGAAAGGAGATTCAAGATGAAACTGATAGAGAGACAGGACGAACCAAACAAATTTCTAGCGTCCCTATTCATCTTAGTATATATTCTCCTAATGGTGCGTCTTTAGGTTTCTTTTTCTTTTATTTGTTTTATTCTGTTTCATCCCACATTTCTGTTTATCTTGGGGGGAATGGATCTTGGTGGTTGTTTTTATCCAACAAAAAGAAATGTTAAACATTGGCTTATCATTTGGACCTTTGCAGTGGTTAACTTGACGCTGATTGATCTTCCTGGGCTTACTAAAGTCGCTGTAGGTAAGCAAATGATCAATGACATTTCCACTGAGTTGTTAAACTTTTATGGTGAACACGATGCTAACTAATGGTTTCTCTAAATACAGAGGGTCAACCAGATAGTATTGTGCAAGACATTGAGAACATGGTTCGCTCCTACATTGAAAAGGTAGTTCATTCACGTGCTAAATCCTCCACTCAATTGATAAATCCTCTGATAGGAAATAACATCATATAACTTTCCTTGAATTGTATGGTACAATTTATAAGATAATAGAGTATCTTCTGAAAGTTTGTTCATAATGCAAAAAATCTAACAGTATATTGTTTTGCTGCACTTAATAGTTGCTCTTTCAAACATCACAGGGGATGTGTTTTGATTGGTTTTTATTTTATTTTTTTATTATCTTATTTTGTTTTTTTTTTTTTTTTTTGGGGGGGGGGGGGGGGGGATAGTCCATGCTAGCTAAGATTTTCCATGTGTGAAATGTTGTGTGCTGAATTTGTTGTTAATTTGCAGCCGAACTGTATAATTTTGGCTATTTCTCCAGCTAATCAAGATCTTGCAACATCTGATGCAATTAAAATATCCCGCGAAGTGGATCCTACTGGTACTTTATTTTATTTTTGTAGGCTTTAATGTGCTTTGTGTTGCATGCATTCCATGTATTTTCTGTTGCTGATCTAATTCTTATTCTATTGATTTTTCAGGGGACAGGACAATTGGAGTTTTGACAAAGATTGATCTTATGGATAAGGGTACTGATGCAGTTGACGTAAGTTGAAGATATTTCAAAAGAAAAATTGAAAAAGCATTTGAAATTCTTTCATCTTTGTACGGTTATTTATCTATCAAATATGAAAGTAGACGCTTCCTTCCTGAAGGATGCTTATTATTAGGAAAGTGATTCTGAATATTTTTGAGAATATGAGCCTGATTTCAGTTCTATTTGAACTTGTTTATTATTTTGAGAGAATTGTTTGATAAATTAGTCTTGTCAAACAATGTAGAGGAAAAATTTAGAGTTCTTGTGTTAGGTGTGGAATTTCGTGTCAGTCTCAATCACTTCTCCTGAAGAATGGACAGCAGTTTCTACGAAGTTAAAAGGTTTTGATTACTGATTCAGTACTGATCTGTATTATTTTTGCACAGATTTTAGAAGGGAGAGCTTATAGGTTGAAGTTTCCTTGGATTGGTGTTGTGAATAGATCACAACAAGATATAAACAAGAATGTTGATATGATTGCTGCCAGACGTAGAGAACGTGAGTACTTTAATAGTACCCCTGAGTATAAACACCTTGCTAAGAGAATGGGTTCTGAGCACCTAGCCAAGATGCTCTCGAAGGTACAAAAATTACAATACATATCATCATTGGCCTATTCTTTTGCTTTTGTTAAATGTGATTCTTGTTATAGTGCCCCCTAATGCCTAAATCATAATGCTTTTTTATACCAGCATTTGGAGACAGTTATCAAGTCCAAAATTCCTGGCATTCAATCTCTTATTAACAAGACAATTGCTGAACTTGAAGCTGAATTGACACGTTTAGGAAAGCCTGTTGCAGCTGATGCTGGGGTATGCTTGCTCTTCATTGTTCAAGTGATTTGCCTTATCAATTCCAATATGGTTATTTTTATAGGTCCCATGCTTTGCTTTTGTTGGATTGATCTTTGGTAGCTGACTAGTTGTTATGATGACAAGATGTCATGACACTTCATTTTCCCAGAGGATGACTGATATTTTCTAATGACTGTGGCACTTGGATGCAGGGAAAGTTGTACGCAATCATGGAAATATGCCGTTCATTTGATCAAATATTTAAAGAACATCTTGATGGCGTGTATGTTTAAATCTTTTTTCTTCTTTCTATTTAATTTTTTAAATTTCATAACCTATCATTACCTGTTCGTTTTGTAGTTATCTTTGTGCTTTATTCATGTTTTTTGTACTAACTTTTATAATTTATCAATCTCATACAGGCGACCTGGAGGTGATAAAATATATAATGTCTTTGACAATCAGCTCCCTGCTGCTTTGAAAAGGTTACAGTTTGATAGGCAGCTCTCAATGGAAAATATAAGGAAACTTATCACAGAAGCTGATGGGTATCAACCTCATCTTATTGCTCCAGAACAAGGATACCGTCGACTTATTGAATCTTCTCTAATTACTATTAGGGGCCCTGCTGAGGCAGCTGTTGATGCGGTATGTATTATCATGGTAGAACATTCATACAGCAATTGGAAGTTCACTGCCAGTCATTCCAAACAAGGGGAATTTATTTGTACCCAAAACCATTTTTTTTCAGACCTTGTTTGTGAAAAGGACATGGTGAAAAAGAATACATAAGAGAATTCCTCTCATAATTCTAATTGGCAACTTAGCCTCTTGAAGAGAAAAACCATAGCCTTAACTTCAGTATTGCCCTGCGTTTGATGCATCCTGTGTTTTTGTCATAGTCGATTCATTTACCCTTTCAACTTTATTGTTTGGTTTTGTTGTTCATGCTCTTTGATGTGTTGTTTTGAATTGAATGCATCCAGGTTCATTCATTATTGAAAGACCTGGTTCACAAAGCTGTTAGTGAGACATTGGTATGTTTCAATTTTTGTTGATTTAATATTTGTTTTGTTTTCTTGCCTCTAAATTTGTGCTTGATAAGTATCATATTACTTATGATATTTGAACCCGTCCATATTCCATAAGTTGCTTGCATGACTTACAGGACTTGAAGCAATATCCTGGTCTCCGAGTTGAGGTAGGGAGTGCGGCTGTTGATTCATTAGAGAGAATGAGGGAGGAAAGCAAAAAGGCAACACTGCAGCTTGTTGACATGGAGTGTGGCTATCTGACAGTTGATTTCTTTCGGAAGCTTCCTCAAGATGTTGACAAGGGTGGCAATCCTACCCACTCAATTTTTGATCGATATAATGATTCATATCTAAGGAGAATTGGTAAGTTCTACCAAAAAATAAGAGTATCTAATTCAGTCTGTAATTCCATAATTACAACCTAGTTCGTATTATGTTGGAAATGCATATAAGTACTGACGGTGCCCATGTCTCTGTAAAAACAGGAACAACAATTTTGTCTTATGTCAATATGGTGTGTGCAAGCTTGCGGCATTCAATTCCCAAGTCTATTGTGTATTGTCAAGTGCGGGAAGCAAAACGTAGCCTACTTGATCACTTTTTCACCGAGCTAGGCAAAATGGATGTAAGATATCCATCCCTCTTTCCAATACTTTCATTTATTTACTGAACATTATGTTTTAATGTTCTTGCGTTGTTTTTCATTTGATCTTGATATATTGTTTTACAGCAAAAACGGCTGTCATCATTGCTGAATGAGGATCCTGCGATCATGGAAAGACGTGGTGCCCTTGCAAAGAGGCTCGAGTTATACCGAAGTGCACAAGCTGATATAGATGCAGTTGCTTGGTCTAAGTAGATGTTTTTATCCACTGTGTTATACGAGGCCGATATTTTCACGCTCATTCTTCATTTAGTCAAGATTATTGTTATTGTATCTAATATTTGTATTGCCATCTTTCCTAAATGCCTGACCTGAAAGAAAAGAAAATGATTTTTTTGGGCGAGATTGTTGAGTGTCTTCCCGCCCTATATCTAATCTACATAGATTCTTCACTTGTTAATTCCTGAACTTCCCAGCTTTCACTCATCTCAGTAAATAAATACAAAAGAGAGAGCATTGAGTTAACATTACATATTACATAGTCAACAACATAACATAAGAAAATAACATTTGAAACTTTTAAAAATAAAAAATTTCAAATGTAATTAAAAAAACTACGTTTATGTTACACTTGCGGTACATAGCCGGTCTCAAATCCGAATAAAGGAGGAGGGTTGTGTTAGGTCTTCGACAACCAATATAAAAATATAGTCGAATCCCCATGACATGAATCAAAGATATTATTGCGCTAAAGCTAGGTCGTTGTCCGGAAGCAACGCGCTGTATGGCTGGAGTACGGTGCCAAATGAGTAAGAACAGTTGCATCGGTGCCTGGATGTAGTGTTAAATGAGCAAGGATTTTCGCGTTTTCGTGAACGGATGATGGTAAATAAGTTAGTTCACAAAGTAAAAGGTAAAGGTCAGAGCGACAGAAGGTTGAGATTTAGGATATGGAACATAGGCACTCTAATAGGAAAGTACATGGAGGTGGTGGACACCATGACAAGGAAGAAGATTAACATTATGTGCCTACAAGAAACAAAATGGGTTGGTGCGAAGGCTAGGGAGTTGGATACTTCTGTTTTCAAACTTTAGTATACAAGAAAGGTGAAGAATAGGAATGGGTTTGGAATTATCGTGAATAAGCAGTGGAAGAAGGATGTAGTAGATGTTAAGAGGGTGGGAGATCGGATCATCTCTATCAAACTTGTGGTGGAGGGAAGTGCTTTCCATGTGATTAGCGCCTATACACCGCAAGTGGGTTTGGACGACCAACACAAGATAAGGTTTTGGGAGGATCTAGAGAGTTTGGTTCAATACATACCTTCGGGAGATAAGATTTTCTTATGAGGAGATTTAAATGGCCATGTTGGGAGAGAAGTGACTGGGTATGGGAGTATTCACGGAGGCCATGGTTTCGGAGTGATCAATACCGAGGGTCAAACTATTTTGGACTTTTCCTCAACTTTTGATCTTCTCATCGCAAATACATGCTTTAAAAAGAGAGACGAACATCTTATAACTTATAAGAGTGGCATGACAAGCTCTCAAATCGACGACTTCTTGTTGAGGAGAGTCGACCGGAAATTTTGCATTAATTGTAAAATTATCTTGGGAGAGAGTTTGACAACACAACATAGGGTGCTCGTCATGGATTTTCGCATTAAACAAAAGTTGAGGAAAAGACATCATACGAAGAACCCAAAGACGAGGTGGTGGCGGATGAAAGGTGAGGAACAAAGAAGCTTCCTAAGACGGGTAGGAGAAGAGGCAAAGTGGGATGGGAATGGAAGCACGGAAGAGATGTGTAGGGAGATGGCAGAAGTTATTAGAAGAACAGCAAAAGAAAGCTTTGGTGAATCTAAAGGAATAGGACCAAGAGACAAGGAGTCCTGGTGGTGGAATGCGAGTGTACAAGAAAAGATAAAGATAAAAAGAGAGTGCTTTAAAGAGTGGTCTTTATGCCGCAACGCAGATAATTGGAAAAAATGTAAGACAGCTAAGTAAGAGACAAAAGTGGCTGTAAGTGAAGCAAGAACAAGAGCATATGAGGGTCTCTACCAGTCTTTGGGCACGAAAGAAAGAGAAAAAGGTATATATAGAATCGCAAAGAGCCGTGAAAGAAGAACGAGCGATTTGGATCAGGTCAAGTGCATAAAGGATAAGGATGGAGAGGTGTTGGTTCAAGATGAGAAGATTAATGAAAGGTGGAAGAGCTACTTCTACGAGTTATTTAATGAGGGACAGAAGACTCTCCCGAGCCTTGGTCGGTTATGCAAAGGCTCGGTTATGCACAAGGGAAGAAGATCAAAACTTTGACTACTATCGAAGGATTCGAGACTTCGAGGTAAAAGAGGATCTAAAGCAAATGAAAAATGGCAAGGCAGTAGGACCTGATAATATCCCGATTGAGGTTTGGAAGGGCCTTGGAGAAAAAGGCATTAACTGGTTAACCAAGATTTTTAATGAGATTTTAAGGTCAAAGAAGATTCCTGATGAGTGGAGAAAGAGCACCTTGGTACCTATCTACAAGAATAAGGGGGATATACAAAGTTGCAGAAACTATAGAGGGATCAAGCTCATGAGTCATACCATGAAGTTATGGAAAAGGGTGATAGAATGGAGGTTGAGAAAAGAGACACAAGTAATAGAGAACCAATTTGGATTTATGTCAGGCAGATCTACCACTGAAACGATATACCTATTAAGAAGGATAATAGAGAGGTATCGTAGTAATAAAAGGGATCTACATATGGTGTTTATTGATTTGGAAAAAGCGTATGATAGGGTGCCGAGAGAGGTCTTATGGAAGGTTTTAGAAAAGAGGAGAATAAGGATCGCATATATTCGTGCAATTAAATACATATATGATGGGGCAACAACTAGTGTGAAGACTCAAGGTGGTGTGACAGAGGAATTTTCTATTGGTAGGATTACACCAGGGATCATCCTTAAGTCCATACCTTTTCACATTAGTCTTGGAAGTACTCACAGAGCACATCCAAGAGCCTGTGCCATGGTGCATGCTTTTTGCCGATGATATTGTCCTTATGGGAGAGTCAAGGGAAGACCTAAATAAGAAGTTGGACTTATGGAGAGAAGCTCTAGAAGTGTATGGTCTACGCATAAGCCGTAGCAAGACAGAATATATGGAATATAAGTTTATTCTGAGAAGGGAAAACCCTAATATAGAGATGAAGATTGGAGAAAATATCCTACGAAAAGTTAAAAGTTTTAAGTATCTTGGGTGCATCATACAGGATAATGGAGAAATTGAACAGGATATAAATCATAGAATCCAAGCAGGTTGGTCAAAATGGCGGAGTGCACCTAGTTTTATATGCGACAAAAAAGTGCCTTTAAAACTTAAAGGTAAATTCTATTGCACCGCTATAAGATCGGCTATGCTTTATGGTACGGAGTGTTGGGCGGCCAAAGGGGAGCACGAACATAAGCTGAGTGTGGCAGAGATGAAGATGTTGAGATGGATGAGTGGTCATACGCGATTGGATAAAATAAGGAATGAAGATATAAGGGATAGAGTTGGAGCAGCACCCATTGTGGTAAAGATGGTTGAATCGCGTCTCAGGTGGTTTGGACATGTGAGAAGAAGACCGATAGAACACCCAGTCAGGAGGGTGGATGAGATAGAAGATGGACAAAGGGCGAAAGGCAGAGGAAGACCTAAGAAGACCATCCATGAGGTGGTTAAACGAGATCTACATGTAAATGGTCTCTCTGTAGACATGATACATGACAGAGCACAATGGCGTCGTTTGATTCATGTAGCCGACCCCACCTAGTGGGGCAAGGCTTTGTTGTTGTTGTTTGTAAATGTAATTAAAAAAATTCAAAATCCAAATTTAGTAAAAGTTTATCTTAATGGATTTTATATTGGATTTGTTTGGGAATCTACTATAATGTTGCTTGAAATTGATTATTAGTGTTAGTAAACATTAATTACAAAAATGGAAGTGTAAAAATCTTTATGGAAACGGTTTCATATGTTTCCATTTTTTTTAAACAAACGAGTTCAACACAATAAAGTAGAGCGACAGAAATAAAGGACTCAGACAACAAAGCAACAAAAGCATCGTAAACACAATCCCAAATGTTACTTTCGGCATTGCCATCAACAACAAAAGGGATCCGCACTATTCCACTCTCTATAATTGGTCAAAGATTTGTGAACACCTCTTGTACACTGGCCTCTTTGTTATTAAATATCCGCCTGTTCCTCTCAAGCCATACATTCCACATAACTGCAAAAAAACCTATGAGCCACTAGTTTTGCTCCTCTTTCTTGCTAATGACGCCTATCCAACTCTCGAAGTGCTCTTTCAGTGAACCCGGAACAGACCACAGCCTCCCAAATTCAGAAAGCTATTTACACCACACCTGCCAAGTAAACTCACAACCAAGAAACAAGTGGTAAATATGTTCAACATCTTTTTTACATAGAACACACATGTTATCACCGTGGCTCATAATGCCCAGTCTATGCAATCTTTCTTTTGTATTTACTCTTCCTATCAAAGCAAACCAGATAAATAACTCAACTTGTGGTGGAACCAAACCTTTCCATATGGTTCTAGTAAAACTGTAGCGGTAATATCCTCCGGAATCGTTTCTATGACTGCAACACCTGCACAAAAGAGTTAGTTGAAAAAATGCCTTCCTTGTCAAACTTCTATACAACTCTATCTTGATTATCACGTGCTATTTTAAGTACGATTTTGGTCTCTAAGGTATAGGCCGAAATTTTTTTTTGTCCCCAACCTTTTTTTGCATACAAAATCAACTCTAAGGTTTAACTTAGTTTTAAAATCGTCCTTACCTTAGAGACCAAAAACATACGAAGGTGGCAGCAGAAGCAGAGGCAGAGATGGATCGTGGACAACTTCTTTTTCTTTTTCCTTTCCCCCTTATTCTTCTTCCCTTCCCCTTCGCAGGAGCAGAAATACTCTCTTTCCCTTTTTTATTTTATAATTTTAATATTTAATTTAGAAGGACGATTTTAAAACTTAGTTTCAAACCTTAGGAATGATTTTGTATGCAAAAAAAGACTGGGAACGAAAAAAAATTTTGGCCTATACCTTAGAGACAAAAATCGTACTTAACCCTAAAAATTACCTACCAATGAGTAGGTCAATAAAGGTCATACTATTACTATTAAATAGGTCCTTGTTCAATCAGATAAAATGATGTTCTGGCATTAAATTGGTCAAAGACTTATCGTCTTGATTACTTGTGTATGAATGTTATATTCACACATTATCCTAAGACGTGTTGTTTATCTTGCCATATTGCTAGCAAAATTTAGGATTTGCAACTAGCAACATCTATTGCTATTTTGTTATTCAAGTTCATCTACTTTACTCTAAATAATTTTAGATTAATTTTTTTTTATTTTTTTTATTTTTTAAATTATAGAAGAATGAACAAAAATACACCTAAAAGTTCATATGCTGGTCACAGTTACACCTAAATCATTGATGAGTCACGCTTGCACACCATTTATTTACTCCAACGGACACATTTACCATATCGACTATCGACGTGTGTCATCGTTAGTTTTAGTGCACACATGGGGGACTATGGACTATGCTGGCACTGTCACTATCACTGTAAGTAATATGTCTCCTTTGTTGCCAACTCAGATTAAATAATCTAATTTTATATTTAAATTATTAAGAAAATTAAATTTAAAAAAATGAAAAGAATTGAAATATGAATAGCCAAGTTCACTTAATTTGTTGTTCAACGTAAAAGACTTTGCACTTTGAAAGAGTTAGAAAGCCCTAGCAGAGAGACAATGTTAGTAAAGTGAAGACATCGTTGGATTGAACATTAGAGGAGTTCTTTGCTAGTTTACTCGAAGAAGGCAAGTCAGACCACAATAGCGGCGATCACACACTGGAGATATCGAGGGAGAAAGGATCAAAAGGTACTAACTTTCCTAGTTCCTACTATGCCGATTATGATTGAAAATGCTGTTAGGTTTTCGTTTTGTTACAATTTAGTGATTGTTATAAAGATTAGGTTTTTCTGGATTTAGTAGTGATTATGAGTTTTATTTTCTCCGTAGATGTCAAGCCACATTCCGTAAATGTCAAGTTACATCACGTTCATGTATCACCATAGGAGAATGATGGAGAAATTCAAAGAAATTTTGGTATACACTGGAGGTGAAGTGTCATTAATATCCAGAGTCAATATCGATACACTGAATCTTTTTTCATGGAGGGTTATTCAAGGACTTGGGATATATACAAGGTTGCGAGAACTGAACCGATCAATAAACTGGTTGAATGACATGTTCAATGATTTAATGGTCTAACCAGAGTCAAACCGTGATTGAATCGATTTAATTAAATATAAAATAAAATTATTAAAAATTTAACCATCCTCAACGTATCAACAACCATCCCAGAACAAGAATAGAAGACACCTCAACATATAAATAGCTATACCAGAACAAGTCATACCAGAACAAGAATCGAAGGCAGTCAACAAGAAAAGCTAACGAACATAACAAATTCAAGAACACACTAAACTCAAAAAAATTAACAATCAATAATAACTACCTCAGAAAATTAACTCAGACACACAACAATTAACTTAGAAAACAAGAATAGCTAAAAATAAATTCCACAACATAAAGAACAGAGGTGAGGAGAGGGACCACGATGGACACATGAGACAGAGTGTGGCGAACTGGAGCAGGGAGGGCCATCCCTCTTGAAATTTCCTTATGCCAGTTCTCTCTCTGCACTTTTTGGAGTTCGAGTGGAAGTTTCCCGGTTCAGGTACGACCAAGACAAACTTTACTCCCAAGCTTCGAAGAGCCTAACAAGCTCAGATTGGTCAGCCTTGGAGCGCGGCAGAACAGGGACCGTGCGATGGAGGAACGAGATGGAAGAGACGAGCTTGAGTAATGGTGACGGCAGAACAAAGGAGACAGAAGAGTCAAGTGGCAACACGAAACGCGTTGCAACGGAGAAGACAAGCTTGAGCAGTCGGGATGGCGACTGGAGCATATGCGACGGCGGCGGTCAGATAGCTGTGGACGTGAGAACGTGAGATTTCGGCGATGAAAAAGGCGGCGGGTGAGTTTGAACTTCGAAGGAGAATGTTGGCTGGGTTCTGGTGCACGAAATTGTGATCTCTGGTAATGGCTCCAAAAACTTGGTGCTCTAATCTCAATTCATAATTTGTCACAACTTCGATACAACTAACCAGCAAGTGCACTGGGTCATCCAAGTAATAAACCTTACGTGAGTAAGGGTCGATTCCACGGAGATTGTTGGTATGAAGCAAGCTATGGTCACCTTGTAAATCTCAGTCAGGCAGATATAAAATAGTTATGGAGTTTTCGAAATTAAATAATAAAAGAAGGATAGAAATACTTATGTAATTCATTGGTGAGAATTTCAGATAAGCGTGTAGAGATGCTTTCGTTCCTCTGAATCTCTGCTTTCCTGCTGCCTTCATCCAATCAGTCTTACTCCTTTCCATGGCTGGCTTTATGCAAGGGCATCACCGTTGTCAATGGTTACATCCCATCCTCTTGTGAAAATGGTCCAAATGCTCTGTCACAGCACGGCTAATCATCTGAGGTTCCCGATCATGCTGGAATAGGATTCACCCTCCTTTTGCGTCTGTCACTATGCCCAGCAATCGCGAGTTTGAAGCTCGTCACAGTCATTCAATCCCAGAATCCTACTCGGAATACCACAGACAAGGTTTAGACTTTTTGGATTCTCATGAATGCCGCCATCAATCTATCTTGCACCACGAAGATTCTGATTAAGAGATCTAAGAGATAATCATTCAATCGAAGGTAGAACGGAAGTGGTTGTCAGGCACGCGTTCATGGGGAATGATGATGATTGTCACGTTCATCATATTTAGGTTGAAGTGCGAATGAATATCTTAGAAGCGGAACAAGTTGAATTGAATAGAAAACAGTAGTACTTTGCATTAATCTTTGAGGAGCAGCAGAGCTCCACACCTTAATCTATGGAGTGTAGAAACTCTACAGTTGAAAATACATAAGTGAAAGGTCCAGGCATGGCCGAATGGCCAGCCCCCAAAATGTGATCTAAGATAGCATACAACTGATCAAAGATATCTAATACAATAGTAAAAAGTCCTATTTATAATAAACTAGCTACTAGGGTTTACAGAAGTAAGTAATTGATGCATAAATCCACTTCCGGGGCCCACTTGGTGTGTGCTTGGGCTGAGCTTGAATGTTACACGTGCAGAGGCTCTTTCTGGAGTTGAACACCAGCTTTTGTGCCATTTTGGGCGTTGAACTCCACTTTGCAACTTGTTTCTGGCGCTGGACGCCAGAATTGGGCAAAGAGCTGGCGTTGAACGCCAGTTTGCGTCATTTAAACTTGGGCAAAGTATGGACTATTATATATTTCTGGAAAGCCCTGGATGTCTACTTTCCAACGCAATTGGAAGTGCGCCATGTTGAGTTCTGTAGCTCCAGGAAACCCATTTTGAGTGCAGGGAGGTCAGAATCCAACAGCATCAGCAGTCCTTCTTCAACCTCTGAATCTGATTTTTGCTCAAGTCCCTCAATTTCAGCCAGAAAATACCTGAAATCACAGAAAAATACACAAACTCATAGTAAAGTCTAGAAATATGAATTTAACATAAAAACTAATGAAAACATCCCTAAAAGTAACTAGATTCTACTAAAAACATACTAAAAACAATGCCAAAAAGCGTATAAATTATCCGCTCATCACAACACCAAACTTAAATTGTTGCTTGTCCCCAAGTAACTGAAAATCAAATAGGATAAAAAGAAGAGAATATACTATAAATTCAAAACTATCAATGAAACATAGCTCCAATCAGATGAGCGGGACTTGTAGCTTTTTGCCTCTTGAATAGTTTTGGCATCTCACTTTATCCATTGAAGTTCGGAATGATTGGCATCTATAGGAACTCAGAGTTCAGATAGTGTTATTGATTCTCCTAGTTCAGTATGATGATTCTTGAACACAGCTATTTTATGAGTCTTGGCCGTGGCCCTAAGCACTTTGTTTTCTAGTATTACCACCGGATACATAAATGCCACAGACACATAATTGGGTGAACCTTTTCAGATTGTGACTCAGCTTTGCTAAAGTCCCCAATTAGAGGTGTCCAGGGTTCTTAAGCACACTCTTTTTTTTTTTTGCTTTGGACCTTGACTTTAACCGCTCAGTCTCAAGTTTTCACTTGACACCTACACGCCACAAGCACATGGTTAGGGACAGCTTGGTTTAGCCGCTCAGGCCAGGATTTTATTCCTTTAGGCCCTCCTATCCACTGATGCTCAAAGCCTTGGGATCCTTTTTATTTGCCCTTGCCTTTTGGTTTTAAGGGTTATTGGCATTTTGCTCTTGCCTCTTGGTTTTAAGAGCTTTTGGCTTTTTCTGCTTGCTTTTGCTCTTTTTTTTTTTCTGCAAGCTTTATTCTTTGCTGCTTTTTCTTGCTTCAAGAATCATTTTCATGATTTTTCAGATTATCAAATAACATGTCTCCTTGTTATCATTCTTTCAAGAGCCAACATATTTAACATTCTTAAACAACAACTTCAAAAGATATATGCACTGTTCAAGCATACATTCAGAAAACAAGAAGCATTGTCACCACATCAATATAATTAAACTAAGTTCAAGGATAAATTCGAAACTCATGTACTTCTTGTTCTTTTGAATTAAAACAGTTTTCATTTAAGAGAGGTGATGGATTCATAGGATATTCATAACTTTAAGACATAGTTACTAACTACTAATGATCATGTAATGAAGACACAAACATAGATAAGCACTTAGCATAGAAAACGAAAAATAGAGAATGTAAGAACAAGGAATGAGTCCACCTTAGTGATGGTGGCGTTTTCTTCTTGAGGAACCAATGATGTCCTTGAGCTCTTCTATGTCTCTTCCTTGTCTTTGTTGCTCCTCCCTCATTGCTTTTTGATCTTCTCTTATTTCATGAAGGATGATGGAGTGCTCTTGATGTTCCACCCTTAGTTGTCCCATGTTGGAACTTAATTCTCCTAGGGAGGTGTTGATTTGCTCCCAATAGTTTTGTGGAGGAAAATGCATTTGAGGCATCTCCGGGATCTCATGGTGATGAGCTTCCTGCGCCTCTTGAGCTCCATGAATGGGCTCTCTTGCTTGCTCCATCTTTTTCTTAGTGATGGGCTTCTCTTCCTCAATGTGAATGTCTCCTTCTATGAAAGCTCCAGCTGAGTAACATAGATGGAAAATAAGATGAGGAAAAGCTAGCCTTGCCCCAGGGGAGGGCTTTTCGGCTATTTTGTAGAGTTCAAAGGAGATGACTTCATGAACCTCTACTTCCTCTCCAATCATGATGCTATGGATCATGATGGCCCGATCCACAGTAACTTCAGATCGGTTGCTAGTGGGGATGATGGAGCGTTGGATGAACTCCAACCATCCTCTAGCCACAGGCTTGAGGTCCAGTCTTCTTAGTTGAACCGGCTTGCCTTTGGAGTCAATCTTCCATTGAGCTCCTTCTACACATATGTCCATGAGGACTTGGTCCAACCTTTGATTAAAGTTGACCCTTCTAGTGTAGGGGCGCTCATCTCCTTGCATCATAGGCAAGTTAAACGCCAACCTCACATTCTCCGGACTAAAATCTAAGTATTTCCCCCGAACCATTGTAACATAATTCTTTGGATTCGGGTTCTTACTTTGATCATGGTTCCTAGTGATCCATGCATTGGCATAGAACTCTTGAACCATTAGGATGCCGACTTGTTGGATGGGGTTTGTTAGAACTTCCCAACCTCTTCTTTGGATTTCATGTCGGATCTCCAGATACTCATTTCTCTTGAGTTTGAAAGGGACCTCGGGGATCACCTTCTTCTTGGCCACAACATCATAGAAGTGGTCTTGATGAGCTTTGGAGATGAATCTTTCCATCTCCCATGACTCGGAGGTGGAAGCTTTTGTCTTCCCTTTCCCTTTTCTAGAGGATTCTCCGGTCTTGGGTGCCATCAATGGTAATGGAAAAACAAAAAGCTTATGCTTTTACCACACCAAACTTAGAATTTTGCTCGCCCTTGAGCAAGAGAAGAAAGAATAGATGAAGAAGAAGAAGAAAATATGGAGAGGGGGGAGGTGTGTTTCGGCAAGAAGAGAAAAGAGGGGTGTGTTGTGTGAAAATGAGGAAGAATGGAGGGTTATATATAGGGAAGGGAGGGGGGTAAGTTCGGTCATTTAGGGTGGGTTTGGGTGGGAAATTGATTTTGAATTTTGAAGGTAGGTGGGGTTTATGAGGTAGGTTTATGGGGAAGAGTTGATGGATGTGAGTGGTGAAGAGGTGATGGGGAAGAGAGATTGAGGTGATTGGTGAAGGGTTTTGGGGAAGAGTGTTTATGGGATTGTGTGAAAGAGGGGTGAGAAGAAGTGAGTGAAGGTAGGTGGGGATCCTGTGGGATGCACAGATCCTGAGGTGATCTTGTGGGGTCCACAGATCCTGAGGTGTTCAAGGATTTACAACCTTGCACCAAATTGGGCATGAAAAATGCCATTGCACACAACTCTGGGCGTTCAGCGCCAGATTGGTGCTTGTTCTGGGCGTTGAATGCCCATTTGTTGCCCATTTCTGGCGTTGAATGCCAGAACCATGCTTGTTCTGGGCGTTCAGCGCCAGCTCTTCTCCAGGGTGCATTTCTGGCGTTCAAACGCCCAGATGCTGCCCATTTCTGGCGTTCAGCACCAGAACCATGCCCTGTTCTGGCGTTGAACGCCCAAAACATGCTTCTTACTGGCGTTTAAACGCCAGTAAGGTCTTCCTCCAGGGTGTGATTTTTCTTCTGCTATTTTTGATTTCATTTTCAATTTTTATATTTATTTTGTGACTCCACATGATCATGACCCTAATAAAACATGAAAAACAATGAAAATTAGATAAATAAACATTGGGTTGCCTTCCAACAAGCGCTTCTTTAATGTCAATAGCTTGACAGTGGGCTCTCATGGAGCCTCACAGATGTGCAGAGCTTTGTTGAGACCTCCTAACACTAAACTTAGAGTTTGGATATGGGGGTTTGACACCAAACTTAGAGTTTGGTTGTGGCCTCCCAACACCAAACTTAGAGTTTGACTGTGGGGGCTTTGTTTGACTCTGCTTTGAGAGAAGCTCTTTATGCTTCCTCTCCATGGATGCAGAGAGAGATCCTTGAGTTGTAAACACAAGGTTGTCCTCATTTATTTGAAGGATCAATTCTCCTCTGTCCACATCAATCACAGCTCTTGCTGTGGCTAGGAAGGGTCTTCCAAGGATGATGAATTCATCCTCATCCTTCCCAGTATCTAGGACTATGAAATTAGTAGGGATGTAAAGGCCTTCAACCTTTACTAACACGTCCTCTACTTGTCCACAAGCCTGTTTTCTTGAATTGTCTACCATCTCTAATGAGATTTTAGTGGCTTGCACCCCAAAGATTCCCAGTTTCTCTATTACAGAGAGGGGCATGAGGTTTATTCCTGAACCAAGGTCACACAGAGCCTTAAATATCATGGTGCCTATGGTACAAGGTATTAAGCACTTTCCAAGATCCTGTTTCTTCTGAGGCAATCTTAGTTGATCCAGATCACTTAGTTCATTGGTGAACAAGGGAGGTTCTTCTTCCCAAGTCTCAATGCCAAATAATTTGGCATTCAGCTTCATGATTACACCAAAAAACTTGGCAGTTTGATCTTCAGTAACATCCTCATTCTCTTCAGAAGAGGAATACTCATCAGAGCTCATGAATGGCATAAGGAGGTTCAATAGAATCTCTATGGTCTCTAGATGAGTCTCAGATTTCTTTGGTTCCTCAGAGGGAAACTCCTTATTGATCACTGGACGTCCCAGGAGGTCTTCCTCCTTGGGATTCACGTTCTCTCCTTCCCTTACAGGTTCGGCCATGGTGGTTATGTCAATGGCCTTGCACTCTCCTTTTGGATTTTCTTCTGTATTGCTTGGGAGAGTACTAGGAGGGATTTCAGTGATCCTTTTACTCAGCTGGCCCACTTGTGCTTCCAAATTTCTAATGGAAGACCTTGTTTCATTCATGAAAATTACAGTGGCCTTGGACAGATCAGAGACTAAGTTTGCTAGATTAGAAGTATTTTGTTCAAAGTTCTCTGTCAGTTGCTGAGTGGATGATGGAAAAGGTTTACTATTGTTAAACCTGTATCTTCCACCATTATTAAAGCCTTGTTGAGGCTTTTGTTGATCCTTCCATGAGAGATTTGGATGATTTCTCCATGATGGATTATAGGTGTTTCCATAAGGTTCACCTAAGTAATTCACCTCTGCTATTGCAGGGTTTTCAGGATCATAAGCTTCTTCTTCAGAAGATGCCTCTTGAGTACTGTTGGATGCAGCTTGCATTCCATTCAGACTCTGAAAAATCATATTGACTTGCTGAGTCAATATTTTGTTCTGAGCCAATATGGCATTCAGAGTATCAATTTCAAGAACTCCCTTCTTCATAGGCGTCCCATTATTCACAGGATTCCTCTCAGAAGTGTACATGAACTGGTTATTAGCAACCATGTCAATGAGTTCTTGAGCTTCTGCAGGCGTTTTCTTTAGGTGAATAGATCCACCTGCAGAAGTATCCAATGACATCTTTGATAGCTCAGATAAACCATCATAGAATATATCTAGGATGGTCCATTCTGAAAGCATGTCAGAATGACACTTTTTGGTCAGCTGCTTGTATCTTTCCCAAGCTTCATAGAGGGATTCACCTTCTTTCTGTCTGAAGGTTTGAACATCCACTCTAAGCTTGCTCAGCTTTTGAGGAGGAAAGAACTTGGCTAAGAAAGCCATGACCAGCTTGTCCCAAGAGTTCAGGCTATCTCTGGGTTGAGAATCCAAGCACACTCTAGCTCTGTCTCTTACAGCAAAAGGGAAAAGCATGAGCCTGTAGACTTCAGGATCTACTCCATTAGTCTTAACAGTATCACATATCTGCAAGAATTCAGTTAAGAACTGAAAAGGATCTTCAGATGGAAGTCTATGAAACTTGCAGTTCTGCTGCATTAGAGAAACTAGCTGAGGTTTCAGCTCAAAGTTGTTTGCTCCAATGGCAGGAATGGAGATACTTCTTCCATGTAAATTGGAATTTGGTGCAGTAAAGTCACCAAGCATTCTCCTTGCATTATTACTGTTGGGTTCGGCTGCCATCTCCTTTACTTGTTCAAAATTTTCAATAAGGTTGTCTCTGGATTGTTGTAATTTAGCTTCTCTTAGTTTCCTCTTCAGAGTCCTTTCAGGTTCTGGATCAGCTTCAACAAGAATGCCTTTTTCCTTGTTCCTGCTCATAAGAAAGAGAAGAGAACAAGAAAAGAAGAGAAATCCTCTATGTCACAGTAAAGAGGTTCCTTATTGTTAGTAGAAGAAGAAAAGGAATAGGGATGAAGAAGAATGAAGAATCCAAGCACAAGGGTAAGGATAGGAGCAGTGATGTGGGATGAAGAGAAGTGTTAGTGGTTGAATAAATAATTAGAAGGAGATGAGGGAGAAGGATTTTCGAAAATTATTTTTGAAAAAGGGTTAGTGATTTTCGAAAATAGTTTTTGAAAAAGGTTAGTAATTTTCGAAAATTAAAAATCAAAAATTAAAATAATTAGTTAATTAAAAAGAAATTTTTGAAAAAGGGGGAAGATATTTTCAAAAATGAGAGAGAAAGAGTTAGTTAGGTGGTTTTGAAAAAGATAAGAAACAAACAAAAATTTAGTTAGTTAGTTGAAACAAATTTTTTAAAAGATAAGAAGTTAGGACATTAGAAAAGGTATTTTGAAATCAAATTTTTGAAAAAGATAAGATAAGAAGATATTTTTGAAAAGATATGATTGAAATTAGTTTTGAAAAATATTTGCTTTTTGAAAAAGATTTTGAAAAAAATAAGATTTTAAATTGAAATTTTGATTTGACTCATAAAAACAACTAGATTTTAAAAATTTTTGAAAAAGTCAAATCTAATTTTCGAAATTTTAAGAGAGAAAAAGGGAAAGATATTTTTTTGATTTTTTGAATTTTTATGATGAGAGAGAAAAAAATTAAAACATCATTTTCATGTTTTTCTCTTTTCTTTTTGGATCAAAACAAGGAATGCATGCAAGAACACTATGAATGTCAAGATGAACACCAAGAACACTATGAAGATCATGATGAACATCAAGAACTTATTTTTGAAATTTTTTTTATGCAAAGAAAACATGCAAGACACCAAACTTAGAAATCTTTCATGTTTAGACTCTATGGATGCAAAAATGCACATGTAAAACAAGAAAAGATGCAAAACAAGAAAACATCAAGATCAAACAAGAAGACTTACCAAGAACAACTTGAAGATCATGAAGAACACCATGAATGCATGAATTTTTGAAAAATGCAAGATGAACATGCAATTGACACCAAACTTTTAACTTGACTCAAGACTCAAACAAGAAACATGAAATATTTTTTATTTTTATGATTTTATAATTTTTTTTATTTTCTTTTAATTTTTTCGAAAATCATTTTGAAATAGAAAAATAAGGATTCCAAAATTTTTAATATGAATTCCAGGAATCTTATGCTCTTTAGTCTAAAGCTCCAATCAAAGGGTCAGGCATGGCTTAATAGCCAGCCAAGATTTAGTGAAAATATGAGTGTAATTCATTCAATTTTAAGCCAAAACCTCTATCCAAAAGAATTTAGACATGGTTTTATAGCCAGCATGCTTCAACATGCTTCATGAAACTCTAGAATTCATTCTTAAAAATTCTGAAGAAAAATATATTTTTGAAAATATTTTTATTTTAAAAAGTTTTTTTTTTCAAAAACAAAGGAGAAATTTTTGAAAGATTTTTTTGAAAAATTTTTGAAAACTTTTTGAAAAGAAGACGAAAAGAAAGTTACCAAATCTGAGCAACAAGATGAACCGTCAGTTGTCCAAACTCGAACAATCCCCAGCAACGGCGCAAAAAACTTGGTGCACGAAATTGTGATCTCTGGTAATGGCTCCAAAAACTTGGTGCTCTAATCTCAATTCATAATTTGTCACAACTTCGATACAACTAACCAGCAAGTGCACTGGGTCGTCCAAGTAATAAACCTTACGTGAGTAAGGGTCGATCCCACGGAGATTGTTGGTATGAAGCAAGCTATGGTCACCTTGTAAATCTCAGTCAGGCAGATATAAAATAGTTATGGAGTTTTCGAAATTAAATAATAAAAGAAGGATAGAAATACTTATGTAATTCATTGGTGAGAATTTCAGATAAGCGTGTAGAGATGCTTTCGTTCTTCTAAATCTCTGCTTTCCCGCTGCCTTCATCCAATCAGTCTTACTCCTTTCCATGGCTGGCTTTATGCAAGGGCATCACCGTTGTCAATGGTTACATCCCATCCTCTTGTGAAAATGGTCCAAATACTCTGTCACAGCACGGCTAATCATCTGAGGTTCCCGATCATGCTGGAATAGGATTCACCCTCCTTTTGCGTCTGTCACTACGCCCAGCAATCGCGAGTTTGAAGCTCGTCACAGTCATTCAATCCCAGAATCCTACTCGGAATACCACAGACAAGGTTTAGACTTTCCGGATTCTCATGAATGCCGCCATCAATCTAGCTTGCACCACGAAGATTCTGATTAAGAGATCTAAGAGATAATCATTCAATCGAAGGTAGAACGGAAGTGGTTGTCAGGCACGCGTTCATGGGGAATGATGATGATTGTCACGTTAATCATATTCAGGTTGAAGTGCGAATGAATATCTTAGAAGCGGAACAAGTTGAATTGAATAGAAAACAGTAGTACTTTGCATTAATCTTTGAGGAACAGCAGAGCTCCACACCTTAATCTATGGAGTGTAGAAACTCTACCGTTGAAAATACATAAGTGAAAGGTCCAGGCATGGCCGAATGGCCAGCCCCCAAAACGTGATCTAAGATAGCATACAACTGATCAAAGATATGTAATACAATAGTAAAAAGTCCTATTTATAATAAACTAGCTATTAAGGTTTACAGAAGTAAGTAATTGATGCATAAATCCACTTCTGGGACCCACTTGGTGTGTGCTTGGGCTGAGCTTGAATGTTACATGTGCAGAGGCTCTTTCTAGAGTTGAACACCAGCTTTTGTGCCATTTTGGGCGTTGAACTCCACTTTGCAACTTGTTTCCGGCGCTGGATGCTAGAATTGGGCAGAGTGCTGGCATTGAACGCCAGTTTGCGTCATTTAAACTTGGCAAAGTATGAACTATTATATATTTCTGGAAAGCCCTGGATGTCTACTTTCCAACGCAATTGGAAGCGCGTCATTTTGAGTTTTGTAGCTCCAGAAAATCCATTTTGAGTATAGGGAGGTCAGAATCCAACAGCATCAGCAGTCCTTCTTCAACCTTTGAATCTGATTTTTGCTCAAGTCCCTCAATTTCAGCCAGAAAATACCTGAAATCACAGAAAAATACACAAACTCATAGTAAAGTCTAGAAATGTGAATTTAACATAAAAACTAATGAAAACATCCCTAAAAGTAACTAGATTCTACTAAAAACATACTAAAAACAATGCCAAAAAGCGTATAAATTATCCGCTCATCAGGTTCAAAGAAGGATTTATGGTTGGGGGAGCACAGAGTGAGAGAGAGAGAAAGAGAAGGGGGGTGGGGGGTAGGAGAAAGGGAAAAGGGTTCTGAATTTTTTTAATATATATATATATATAAATCTGAACCGGTAATCCAAAAAAAATCCCAATTCAAACGGTTTGACGGTTAATCCTTGGTTCAGCCAATTTTTTTACCGGTTTTTTGTAGAATAATTTTAGACATCACTCGAACCGATCAAAAAACTGATTCTCGATTAATCCGGTCGAATCGGTCGATTCGGTCCAATTTTTAGAATCTTAGATATATGCATTGGAAGGACTTTTGCTGGGGAAGTCTAAGACAGGGGTGGTATTGCTTTTAAGCTAATTAGGCTTGACATGGATGTGGTTAACATGTATGAGCATGCAATTAGGAATGATTATAGAGTGATACATGTGTAAGACCCTAGATTTAAAAAAAAAATAATAATAATAAATTTATTTATGATTTATTATATTTAATTAAGATTATATTTTAAGAAATTTTATATATAAATTAAGCAATTTTTATTTATGATTTAAAATTTTAGTAATTGAACAATAATAAAAAATTTATATGCTTTAAGTTGAATAATTAGATTTTTAACTTAATTTTATGATTATAAAGGAAATTTATTTTTATTATCTTTAATTATTGAATAAGAATACTTATTTGGAAATAAATTTTAGGTTGATAATTAAATAGTATTTTTATAGATATTATTATTGTATTAAGTTTGGTTTTTAATTAATACTCTATCAAAACCCTAATTCCCAAATCAATACCCTAAATCCCCAAAACCCGCACACAAAACTCTAATCTCCACCGCCATCTCCTTCCCCCATATACTCATTAATACAGCAGCAGCGGCAGAAAAACAAAAGGAAAGAGTGACCGGGAAGGGAGAAAGGACCGCGCCACCATCGCGAAGAGAGAGGGAGGCGTTGCTGAGCAAGAGCTGCCGCTGGGAGGATCCTCGTCGCCGTTCTCGTGCTTTGCCGTCACCGTCTGCCTTCCATCCAGCCCGAACCGCCGCGCAAGGGAGCCAAGGAAGAAGTCGCCGTCACTGCACCACGCGTCGCCGCCGACCCGCCTCAAAGCCGCCGTCGTGAATTAGATCTGAGGCGAGAAAGAGAGACACAAAAGAGGAGGGAATCGCGCGCTGCCGCCGTGCCCAGTCGCGCCCTCACCACGAAGCTATCGCCGCCGATCCATCATTGCTGAGGGAGACCTCGTGGCCGAACTGTTGCACTGCCGCTGTCGCCGTTGGGGTTGCCGGGAAGTGGAGATCGAGCGGGAGAGAGGAAACATGGAGGTTTCCGCCGCTGGTGTCGCTGCCGGAGGAGGAGAAGATTGTGTCGCCGTGTGTCTAGCCGCTGGGACAGTTTTGTGGCCGTCAGGACCACCGCCAAAGCTTTTGCAGTTTGGTCCAGTCATTACTCCATTGTTATGGTAAGTGTTTTCATTCTTGAAACCCCTTTTGTCGCTACTTTGTTTTCTTACGTTGAGATTTTGTAGTGTTAATTGCTATAAGATTGAGTTTCGGTTATTATATGTTGCGATTAGAGTTGCTGTGGTTGCTGTGAATGTGGTTTGAAGCTGTGGTTGCGGCTGCCGCTATTACGGACCGAGAAAAAACGAGTTTGTAACCCATTTTAGAGTTTTGAGTTCCGATAATCGAGGTAGAGGCACTTTCCTTAAATTCATTTTATTTCTGAGAATTGTTATAAATCGATACTGATGCAAAAATATATTTTTGGTGATTACGTGAGTTTTATGGATTGAGTTGAATTGCTTTGGATAAATGAAATTGTCAGCTTAATTGAGTTATTAATTTTCTTGAGTTGCCGTGTGGTTATTGAAAGTTTATACTGAAAAGTGATTTTATTTTGGAAATTTGATATATATATTTTTATATTAAGAAATGACTTGGGTTTGAAACCGTTGAAAAGAGTTTGAGAAATTGTTGGTTTGATTTATTGGTAATGACTTGAGAGTTGGAAATGATTTAATATTGAAGCTGGTTCGATTTTGAAAAATGATTTGACATTGGAGTTGTTTGATATTGAAGCTGGATGAGAACGGGTTAGAAAATATGGTTTTGATGGGACCCGTAAGGGTGCCAAAGTCCGAGTTTTAAAAGAGATGCTGCCGAAATTTTATAAAAAATTAAAAGTTTCGTTTGAAGTAATCATTTAAAAGGATTTGGTTTTAAAGATTATATGTTTTAAGTTTGATTTATTTAGAAAGGAATGAATTATGTTTTGAATTTTTAATGGTTAAACCATCGGTTTTCAAAGGATTCATAAGACAACGATAATCACTGAGCTTGAAAACGATTTTCTTATTAAATATCTTCTTATGACAATTCTGAAACTCCGTGGTGAGACCGTGTGGTTAGTTTCTCACCCCCTACAGCTTCATCTTTTCAGGAGACGAACGAAGAGGCTTACGAAGAGTTTAATCGCAACTTTGCTTGTACGATTTTGTTGTTATATTAGTTTAATTGTTATTTATTTTTCCCTTGCCATAAATATTGTATTTTAAAAGAGGGACAGGAAATGTATGTTCTGTATCTATATTATATTCATAAGCTACTTATGTAAGAACTTTTGTACATAGGTATATGCTTGTCTATTTTCAAGATAAAGTATTTTTTTTTTGAAAGAAAATAGCGATACAGTTTTGAGTCAAAGGGTCTTATTTTATTATTAAGTTTATGAAGTCGTCGTAATACTTCTTGCTATCAGAGTGGTGCAGACGGAAGCGTGACATTATGATAGGGAGGGTGTTATAACATGTGTATTGGGTGCACACTGTTGACATTCCATCTGAGGTTGAGGTGGTTGATGTAGATGCAAAAGAGGTGCTTACCTCAAAAACAGAACCATTCACTGTGAATGTAAAGACCTTACACGAATCACCCAGTGGGAGGATGAAGAGTAGGGCACAAAGGACTGTAACACCAACCAAAAAAGCTATTCTAAGAGAAAAAAAAACTAACAACCACAATAGTCGGAATTCATCCCAAATATCTGTTGCACAATCCTTAAATTCAACAAGAAGACTCAACCAAAGGGCAACACAACCAAAAACTAAAATAGGCCAACCTAAAACCCAAACTCATACACAACTTGATCTAGCCACTGGAGCTCAACCCCAAACCCAACCAAATCTACATGTAACCCAAGCCTAACCTACACAAGCTGATCCACTACTTGCAGCCCAAGCCCAAACCACACAATGTGAATTGGTGCTTCAATCTGAATTTGGTGCTCAACTTCAATCCCAAGTTGAACAAAATGAGGTCCCTATCCAACAATCAAGAGGCAAGCAAAAGAACAGAAGAGCTTCTTACAAGAGGCCAGCTCCGACTAGACAAACCTTTGTGCAAGGAGACAGGGGTGAAGCTCCTAAGATATATGTCCCTCGTCCAATGACTGAGTCTTCAAAAAGTAATGATGACAACTCTAACCCAGATTACCATCAATATGATTATGAGGAGTTGCACAACCCTTATTCCTCAGATTGCGATAGTGACTATGAGCCAGAGCACACTGTTTGGCCTCAAGAAAATCCAAATACTGTTTTTGGGTCAGTACATTTAGAGCTTGGGATGGATTTTGATACTATGGTCCAATTCAAAAGAGCAGTTAGGAAGTTCAATATACAAATTGGAAGGAGTATCATGTTTAGTCGAGTAGAGCCTAAGAAGTGCAAAGCTATTTCCTGTGATGTTAACTGTCCGTGAACTATCTATTATTCAAGGTCTAATGAACCAAGGAACTTTCAAGTAAAAACTTTTGTGAATCAGTATGTTTGTACAAGAGGGTACACTAACAAATCAGTTGATAGAAAGTGGGTTATTGAACAATTGGAGGAGAAGTTAAAGGACCAACCTAGACTTAAATCTGCTAAAGCTGGGGCTTGGTTCAGGAGAGAGATTAGTGTCACCATTAACTACAAGAAGATTCAAAGATCAATAAAAAAGGCAAGGGAGAATATTGAGAGCTCGGAGAGGGAACAATATGCTGAGTTGAGAGATTACATTCTTGCACTCTTGATAGCTAACCAAGAGCCACTATGGACATGGACACAACTTCTATGCCTGTGATGAATCCACATTTGATGATAAATTTTGGGTTTATTTGAGTGGATTTCATCATATAAACCCACATTTATTCACCTAAATAGCATACTTTTGTGTTCTCCCCCTAAATTATGCCTCATTGTAAAAGCATGCTATTTTGTGCTTAATTTAATCAACTTTATTCCACTTTCATTCTATTTGATGCCTTGATATTTTTGATGAGTGATATCAGGTGTAATAGGTTGGAATGGCTTGATAAGAGTGGAAGATAAGCATGTAATTGGGAGAAAACATGAAGAAAACAAAGGAGAAGCACACAGGCAAGTGTGCGTAAGCACAACCTTCTGTGCGTACGCACAAGAGAAAAATTCAGCATGTGTGCGTACGCACAAGTCCCTGTGCGTGACTTCATTAAAAATTCACGTGGCTCGCGATTTGGGGGGCTTTTTGGCCCATTTCTGAAGGCTTTGAAGCTTATAAGGAGGGGCAAGCAACCACACATGATACCATACATTATACTACACACTTAGATAGTTTTTAGGTAGTTTTAGGTTAGAATTTCCTCTCAACTTTCTTAGGATTTTTAATTAGGGTTTTGTAGAATTTTAAAGTTTCAAGTTTTGATCTTGGATTCTAGCTATTTCTATTGTAAGTATTCCTTAATTTTCTCTTTTATTGCACTACTTGTTCTACACTTTTATATATTTTAATTTTCTTTGTCAATATATACATAGTTTTGCAATTTTGAGTTTGAGTTAATGAATTTGATGTTTGATGGCTTTTACATGTTTATTGAGTTGCCTTTGTTGATTTTAATCATTTGGTTGTTCATAGTTTTAATCATTTTTCCAATTTTGCCATATTTTACGATTATGCTCACCATGTATTTGATGAAATGTCAATTTTGATTATGGGGTGAATTTTCACTCCTTGTCTTGGGAAAAATGAGTATATGTGTTACTAGAGTCATAATGTCTGATATTTAGTGACAATTCTTGGGTTGTTAATTGTTATTGTTTTCACTAACGCTAGCTTTTTACTAAGGTAATTAGTAAGTCAGCTAGGATTTGTGAATTAATAACAATTATGCTCACTTGACTTACTCTTTGATGTTAAGGGTTGACTACGTGAGATTAATCCATTATAATTATTATAGTTGTGGTTATGGCAAGGAAGGGAGTCCATGACTCATCCCAAGTCAAGATTCCATTTATGTTTTGAACCACATTTCTATCATTTTAAAGCATTACTTGTCTATATTACATACATCGTTCTTTTATTTCTTTATTAGTTTATTAATTGTAATTTTGATCGTTCTTTTATTTCTTTAATTGTTTGCTTCATTATTCAAAAATCCTCTTGCTTTCAACAACCAAAATTGTGCGCTTATTGTTACTAGTTCCTAGGGAGAATGACCCGAGGTTTAAGTACTCTCGGTTATTTGTATTTAAAAATTAAACTTTGATTGGGAGGGTTACTTGTCGGTTTGGACTATGCTATCAACGAAGAAATTGTTTTACTAAATTTCCGACCCGTCATAATTCTCTCACATCAGCCTGATTCTCTCCCATTTTTCAAGAGACTTTATATATGTTTTGGTGCTTGCAAATAAGGATTCGGACAAGGTTGTAGATCATTTATTGGACTGGATAGGACATTTCAAAAGGGATATCATAGTGGACAGTTGCTTACAGAAATGGGCAAGATGCTAACAATCAGATCTTTCTCATTGTGTATGCAATTGTTGACTTAAAGACAAGAGACAATTAGAGATGATTTCTTGAACTCCTGCACTGTGGTTTGGGAAACTATAGGGTGCATGGTTGGAACTTCATGAGTCACTAACAAAAGGTAATTACTTAACTTTCTTTGATTATGCATTGTCTTCATGATTAATGTTGGTACAAATTCTCTTGTTGATTGTTGTTGATTGTGACTTTATAGGGTCTCATTCCGACCATGAAGGAGGTAATGTCCAAAGTCCATCATCGATATTGTGCAATGCATATTTGGGGTAAGGCTGACGAATTTTTTCTACTACTTCTCCATTACAAGAAACCTATTGGCAGATCAACAAAAAAAGAAGAAGGGACAGAAATGAAACAAGACCTAACCCCAACCTACACAAGCTTAAAAGGACATATGGAACAATAATTTGCAAGTACTGTGGTGAGGTATGAATGTGTTTTTCTGTGTGTTCATTTTAAAAATACTTGTACTATTTATATATTTATACCAAGACATATTAACATGTTGTAGAGTGGCCACAACAGTAGAAGTTGTCAAAGAGAGCTTGATGATATGGCTGATGAGGCAGCAACTATAGAAGCAGAAGAAGATACTACTACTGCTGCAACTGGAGGGTAGATCCCAGCCCAACTTGCACGAGCATCACCACCACAAAAAAATCCTCTTATTAATGCATTCCAACAATAAAACCCTACTCATGCAGCTATAAATCCAAGACCCAAATATAACCCTATGGTCTCAACAGAAACAATAAATGTTGCAAGCCCAGCTATGAGAAGGAAGTTTCTATAGTTCATGCTAACCCCAAGTCTGAGACAAAAACATGCACTTGGTCCAAGACCCTCAAAACTGGTCCTAAGAGGAGTTCCTGGGAGAAGCGCTAGCCCAACTACACCAAGTGGCCCAGGTGGCCTAAGTGGAGGTGGGACAATACAAGAAGCTGTAAGTGGAGGTGGGACAATGCAATTAGCTGCAACTCAAAAATAGGATCCAGGATGAAGGCTATTTGCATTTTTTTGTTATTTCATGTTTGCACAACTTTTAGATTTGCTATTTTGGTTATGATGATACACTTTTCTTAGTTTGGTTTCTGGTAATATCTCGTGCAGTATGAAAGTGATTTTTATCTTAATTAGGTGTTTCTACATTGTTTGGTATGTTTTTTGGGAAGTCAGTGACTACTATCACTGTTATGACTTGTTTGTTTTTGTGATGGAGCGGTGACTTCTAAATAATTTTATGGGTATTTTTGGTTGTTCCAATGAAAATGAATTGCTTGGTTATGATTGACAATTACTACTATTAAGGTTGAAAATTGTTTGTTTTGTCATTAATTTACATTACACAGGTTGAAACTTGTTTGTTTTATCATTGATTTGTATTACACAGGTTGTAATATGGAATTTACAATGACACATAACTATTTTCTTCATTTATTTATTGAATGTAAATAACAAAGTCATTACACATAATTCTCACTTTTGAACATATACCATAAAGATCCATAATGCACAAGATCTCATCTTAATACACTTCATTTCTTCACTAATCTGATTAACTGTCTTCTGTAATTTCTGCACATCTTATTTCACCTTTTTTGCACCCTCTGTAAACTTAATCATCTTTGGATATGATTGTTTCCATGGGCTTCCTTTAAATTTATCCTCTGTCCCTACATTTCTAAACTTTTCTTCAACTTCGTCAACCCATACAAAATACTCACATCTATGTTCAGCACTTTGTGCATTTGACACAATTATCATATCACATACAAAAGAAAAAAATGGATGAAACCCTAAAGCCAATTTTAGAAAGCAAGGCAACATGAAAAATACCTCCTACAGAGGACATCGCAGAAATAATCTTCTTGGATAATAGTCCGTTCCAGACTTCAGTACTACTGCTTCAATCCTGTACAAACACTTGCCATTGTTGTAGTCGAATTTCTTCTTCTTCTTATTTTTCAATAACGAAGATCTGCCACCAATAGCGCTGTCACAACCTAGGGATAACGAGCTCAATGTTTTCTAGAGTGAACCTCTGTTCTTAGTTCTCCGTTAGGATTTCGAGACTTTTTGTAATTTTTGGGGATAAAAGAGACGGAGGATTTTAAATTTAATTTTCCTTAATAATTTAAATATAAAATTAAATTATTTAATTTGAGTTGGCAGTAAAAGAGACACATCATTCACAGTGACAATGCCATCATGGACTATAGCCCCATGTATGCACTGAAACTAACGATGACACACGCTGATGGCTGAAAAGGTGAATGTATGTGTCGGAGTAAACAAATAGTGTACACGCATGACTCATTAAATAGTTTAGGTGTAATTATAACTAATGTATAAATTTTTTTAGGTGTATTTTTGTTTATTCTTCCTTAAATTATACAATAATGCTCCACATCCATGCAAAATCAATTTTTCATTAATGCGCGTCACCCCACCTCCCAAGTCGTTTGTCATACGTGCACTCTCCGATATTAATGTAAACCTTCTCTGCTCAACGTAAAGCTCTCGAGGTTCTTCTCTGCTCTCGTCGTCCTTCTTCATTTTCTTTATCGATCTGCATTGCATTTATCTTTAACGTAATAAGCTTCGCCGTTCTTCCCTGCTCGTATCCTTCTTCTTTGTTTTCTTCTTCGATCTGCAGTTGCATTTATCTTCTTCCTATTCTTCTTCGTTTTCTTCTTCGATCTACACTTAGCATTTATCTTCTGAATCAAAACAAATAAATGATTCAACTTCAAATAAGTTGAATGAGAGCAATTTGGATTATTCTTCTGAAACGAATCAAGCAGACAAGATTTGGATTATTCAATTTTGAATTGAATTGAATAGAATGCAATTGCTAAATTCTAGACGTAGCTGTTCTGATTTGGATTGAATTGAATTAAATTAAATGGAATGCAATCTCTAAATTCTAGATGTAGGTCTTTCGAATTTGATTTCATATATATACAATGTTTGGTTCATTCAGCATTTCATTGAAAGAGTATTACTCGGTTATTCTAGATGCAGGTTTTCTGAATTTTAATTTATGTAATGGACAACATTCGGTTCATTTGGTATTGTACATTGGTTTCTTTTTTATTATATGTTCGGTTCATTCTGTATGTAGGTGTTCTAAATTTGAATTTATATACTGGACAGTGTTCGGTTCATTTGGTATTATACAATGGTTTTACTTTAATAATATGTTCGGTTCATTCTACCGTCCAGGTGTGTTGTGGATGAACAATTTGTCCTAAAAGTTGGGATGATTTTCAAGACACTAGAAGAAGTTGGAAAGTTCTACAAAAATTATTCCAAACTTGCCGGTTTTTCTACCAAAATAAGGAACATGACTCGGAAGGGAGATGAGATTCAGAATCAACTAATCGTATGCAGTAGAGAGGGGAAGTGCAAATCCAAGATATTTCCAACTCTGAAGACAAACCCCTCAGTCGGCATAAATTGTCCAGCTAGGATTTACGTATATATATTGAAGGACGTCGGTCATTGGACAATTTCCAAAGTTGTTCTGAATCATTCACACCCTTGTTGTCCAGACCGGGCGGAGATGCCGAAACAACACAGGGAGCTAAGCATGTTTGTGCATCGCTGATAAATCACTATTTTACGGTTTATCTTGTATTGAATTGAGTAGATTCTATCAACTTTACTCACACTTATCCATATAATTTTCATGTTTTTAAGTTTTCTTCCGAATTTTGTGCTATGATTAAAAACATGCTTCTTAAGCCTTAAAATCACTAATTTTTAATCCTCTCTTATTACTATTCGATGCCGTGATATGTGTGTTAAGTGTTTTCAGAGTTTATAGGGCAGGAATGGCTTAGAGGATCGAAAAGAAGCATGCAAAAGTGGAAGGAACACAAGAAACTGAAGATTTGAGAAGCTAGTGCCGACGCGCACGCATGGATGACGCGTACGCGTGAATGGTGCAGCAGACAAACGACGCGCACACGTGGCTGACGCGTACGCGTGACAAGCGTCACGTGCCTCAGTTACGAGAAAACGCTGGGGGCGATTTCTGGGTTGCTTTTGACCCAGTTTCAGGCCCGAAAATGAAGACAAGAGGCTGGGGAGTGGAGCTGGATCATTCATTCATCATTTATTTTTTATTTAGACACACTTTAGGTTTTAAATGTAGAATTCTAGAGAGAGAAGCTCTCTCCTCTCTCTAGGTTTAGGGTTTCTTCTTTCAATTTCTCCTTAGGTTTAAGTTTCAGTCTTATTTTAATTTAGTTTTCTCTTACTTTTATTTGTTCTAGAACTTTAGTTATCTACTTCTCTCATTGATTCCTTTATTTTGCCCATTTATTTATGAACGCTTATGTTACTTTTAATTTTCTTTTTTAATACAATTTTAGTTTCCATATCTTTTTTATATTTGCCTTGGTTTCTCTTATTTCTTTCTTGCTTGTGTTAGTTATAGCTTTTATTAATTCTTGCATTTTATGATGTTTCTCTTTATTGCATTCTATGTGTTTGATGAAATGTCTCTTTTAGCTATAGAGTAGATTTTTCTATTCTTGGCTTGGGTTGGTAACTTGGGTGATCTTGAGTTACTAATGTCCAAGTGATTGACGGTTGATGTCCATTGACACTAGCTTTCACTAATTCGATTAGTGAGTGGCTAGGACTTATGGATTGGGATTGATGAAGCTCATTTGACCTTCCTTCAATTGTTAGAGGATGACTAAACGAGATTGATCCCCACAACTATCATATTGTGGTTAGTGACAATGATAGAGATCCTTAACCATTAACCCTTGCCAAGACCTTTTTACCATTTGAGTTTTCCTTACTTTCTTGCTATTTACATTTCTTGTTCCTTATTTCAAAATCCCAAAATATACTTTTCCATAACCAATAATAAATACACTTCCTTACAATTCCTTGAGAGATGACCCGAGGTTTAAATACTTCAGTTATTTTTATTGGATTTGCTTAAGTGACAAACAATTTAAATGTTGACCGAGGATTGCTTGTCGGTTTAGAACTATACTTGCAATGCGATACTTTTGTGAAAATATTTACCGACAAATTTCCTCCGTCAATCGCACCATCGAAAATAATGAGGAAGCTAGAATCAGACTGATCAAAACATACCAATGATTCATAGTAGCAGCGGGCAGTCATCGAGAACTAAGTTTTATAGAAAAAGCCGTGAGAAATTATATCACAAGGGAAGAATGGAATATTTCCGAATAGGATGATGCCAAAGAATTCGGGAAGTACTTATTAAGAATGAAAGAGAAGAACCAAAATTTCTCTTTCGAGCTCAAACTCGAAGGCGATCACTCCATCAAAAATACATTCTAGGCCGATGCAAGAAGCAGGGCTGCATGCGAGTATTTTGGAGATGTCGTTTCATTCGACACCACTTACAACACAAACAGGTATTTGATTCACCAAAATTAAGTCTTAGGTTCACACAAGCAACACATTTCAGTTCATAACTGTTGCCAGTGTCCATTTTGCAGGTACAATCTGGTTTTTGGTTCTTTTGTGGGCATGAATCACCACGGTCAGTTGACACTTCTTGGATGCGCTCTGATGAAAAATGAGAACATCCAATAATTCAAATGGCTATTCGAGTGTTGGCTCCTTTGCATGAGAGGGAAGGCACCAAAAGGCATTCTCACTGATCAATGCACATCGATGCAAAGGGCCATCGAGATGTGCATGCCAACAACAATTCATCGGTGGTGCATCTGGCACATCATGAAGAAGATCCCAAGCAAACTAAACGGCTACAAGAGACATGAAGAAATCGAACAAGTGATGAGCCACATCATTTGGAACTCGTTCACAAAAGACACATTCAACAGAAATTGGAACGATTTTGTCACAAAGTACAACATCGGAGGCAATAAGTGGCTCTCAGGTAACCGAGGTTTTAATTTGAATTATTTGATGCGGTTACTTTTTGGTTAAAACATGCATAACTTTCAGTTTATCTGAGCTCATGTTTTTAGTTCATTCTGCAGAGCTATACGAAGATCGACATTTATGGATTCCAGTTTATCTGGATCACCACTTTTGGGCCAGGATGAGAAGCACACAAAGGAGTGAGAGCATGCATATATTTTTCAATAAGTTCATCACACAGAACAACTCCTTGATTCAATTTGTGAAGCAATACGATAATTGCCTAGCAAGCAGAGAGTAAAGAGAGAAAGAATTTGATGCTGCAGATTTTTACACCGTAATACCTGCGCAACAAAATCAGTAATAGAGGCTCAATTTCAGCACGTGTATACTCACAAAAAGTTCAGGAAAGTTCAAGCACAATCAGAGGAAAGGTAAACTGCATCACAAGATCAATGCACTCCACCTTAGGTTTTACGACATACGAAGTCGTAGACCAAGTTTCTAACTCCACAATCAACAAGTTTTTTGTCACCTACGACGTAGTATCACGAGAAGTAAAGTGCCATGCCTGCTGTTCGAGTCAATGGGCATATTGTGCTGCCATTCCCTGAGCGTCTTAAGCTTTGAGCAAGTAGATAAAGTGGCACCGAAATATATACTGGAACCCTGGAGCAAGAACATAAAGAGGAGGCACACACACATCAAGAGCAGCCAAGACGAGCTTCTATTAGAGTCGAGAAGCAAGAGATTCGACGATTTGGTGTTTCAGTCGCACAACATTTGCGAATTTGCGTTAAGAGTCCAAGGAGCTGACCGGAATTTTGCATCGGGCTTTTGACAATGTCATGGCCGAGATGCAAGAATATCAATCGAAAAGCAAAGGAAAAAGTTCGTTATCTCACGAAGAAGCGACGTTGAGCGATGTGAACGACCTCCAAAGCCCGCCACGTGTTAGAACAAGAGGCCGTCCCAAGAACAGGCTGGGATCAAACATGGAAAAAAAGATCGCAAATGCAACAAAGAAAAAGAAAAAGATAGCTCTAAGCGAGGTAACATTGATTTACCTTCGCTTAGGGGAAAATTCGTTTATGCATTTTGCTAATATATGATTTATTTTTGTCTTTTGCAGCTGAACCGTTTAGACGGTGGATCAATGATTCAGTCAAGTTCTAGCTTTTACGCTGCACAGGATATGAATGATCCTAGAGAGGATTACAGGAGTTTTAGTTTTTATTAACATAATTTTTCATTCATGTATGAGTAAAATTCGGTTCATTGAAGTTGTAGGATGGTTAATTTTTGATTGATGTTATTCTTTACTGAACAGTCACCTTTTTGTTATATCAAAGAGTTTAGGTGTTTCTGAAATTGAACTACTTTCGGTTCATCTAGTGAATTATTTTCGGTTCATTTGTATTTTTTGGGTCTCTTAATGTTTGATAAATACCCTCAATCCATTCACTTTGATCCTAGAAAAAAACAGTAGCCTAGACAGTTCCAATAGATATATACATTAACATTAGATTTCCATTAACATTACATATATACATTAACATTAGATTTCCATTAACATTTACATTAATATTCACATATATACATTAAAGAAGAAGTGTTTGCTTTTTCAAACAAGTTAAACAAAATAGTGTTAATTACAACGAGTCAAAGAAACTATAACCCATTTACTGTCTATATCCCCAGATGTGAGTTTACAAAAAAGGGATTGAGAGGGCAGCAGATGGCTTCGGGAGTCTTATGGCTTTAGATGCCTGAATCACTTGGTCTCTTATTTTGTTAATTTTGTAAAACAGAATGTTTGGCCCATATTCGCACCTGAAGGCATCAATTTCTTCCTACAATTCAATTGAAAGGAATTAGTTAATCTGAACCCAACTTACATAGGAAATGAACCGAATTTTATTAATTTAGAAATTACTTACTTGGGTCCAGTTTTTATCTTGATACCGCTTCCCTGTTTTGATCTTTTGAGGATCAATTGTTTCTAGCCATTTCATCACATATATCCCGCAATCATAACTAAGCAAGAAATAAGTAAAATATGATTAATAGGATACATAATAAAACACATTAAAAATAGCACTATAGCAAAGAAAGATTTTTACTTTGTTCGTTGACCGTTGAGCCTGATATACTCTGTTTCAACTCCCTCTCTGTCCTCTATCAAGGGTTCTGCCCCAACATAAACCCTCATCTGGGATACTATTAATCCCTGAAAAGGATACAAAAAGTAAAATCAGGCACCCTTAACAAGAAAGAACTCAACTAAACACTTAACAATCAAGTGAATCTAAATCACCAACTCCAATTAACCAAATTCTAATATGTTTGAATAATTTAAAACAAAAATATGTATGATGTAAATAACTTACAACAAATTTGCTCAGTTTAATTCTTGTCTTAGGTATTTCATCTTTCTTTTTGTTGACAGGGTCAAGCACATAAAAGGCCTTCTTCTTGACATCGGTAATCCACAACCACCAATGGCCTCCATTGCAAACCAGTGCAAACAGCTGAAGTTTGGAAAAATGATATAATATTTCAGTATAAATAATAGCAAACGACAGAATTATTAAACAAGTTTTTAGAAATCACAACTTACAAATGGATGCGATGCCAGTTTTTTTTTTGTCAAAAAAACGGAGGTAGTTCGTATATTGATTGATCCGGTAAGCCTTGTTGGTATTTGGATCAATGTAATCCACGCCAAGGTTTTCCAACATAAAATTCTGCAAAATTTGGCAGATGAACCGAATTATTTATTAGAACCAGTAAATTACTTAAGGAATAAAAAATTTGGCTTACCACAATATCTGTCGGCACACAGTAGATTTTTTCCTCAAGCCGGCAGCATTTTTTGTCGTTGAGAATCATATACACTACACTGAACACCTATAGAAAGAAAATTTATTAGATATATGGTATAAAAATTTTTAGAAAAATCATTAATATTAATATAATAGGCAAAGAATTTATCGTGTTTTCTACATCTTGTTCGGGCATTAGAGACAAGAAGTGATGTCTAAGCCCCTCCAAATGTGCTTCATGGTTCATGGTGAATATGGTGTCATATTCATTGGTAGTATCTTTGGTTTTCTTTAAATGTGTCATCCAATGATAACACTTCTCCTTCAACTCCTCCATGATTTCTTTTTCTTTCTCCAGAGTTTTGTACCCTGTCAAGCTCGGCTCGGCACTTGTTTCCTGAGCAAATTTCAATGCTGCCGTCACTCCAGCAACCATCACCACATCCGCCAGCACTTTAAGTTGCATTATTGTTAGTTGAGAGGCCGGGGGAGTTAGTTGAGATGTTGGAGGACTTATCCCAAGGTTGAAGGAAGGTGCATCATCTTTCCAGTTCCAAGGAGGAGCTCCACTGCAAGACGACAAACGAAAGTTTTAAGTAATAATGAAAAAGCATTATGATATAACATGAAAGCTAATAAAAAGGATATTAATTAAAACTTACACATTTAGCCGAGGTTCTGGCTCCGTCTGCCTTGGGAAAGATTCTTCGCTAGCCTAGTTTTCGGGTTCCGGAGGGCAGTTGTAACAAATAGAAGAGAGTCTAATAAAGAACACATCGAATTTATTTCTAGATTCAAATAAACGATGTAATGAATTGAAATTACCCATATTTGAACAAGCGGTAAAACTTACACATCAAGGTGTGATTTTTCTTCCAATTGCTTTGCCGTCGGAGCTCCTTCGCACGGTTGTTGTCGTTCTTCCAGAGGGCTACTGCATTAAACAGAAAAAAGTTAAATAAGGACCCGAAATTATTATTCTATATCATTAAAACTAATAAAAAGAATTTTAAGTGGTACTTAATCATTAACAGAAGCTTCTTCTGTTTGACTCTCCGAAGGGATATAGTTGAAGATGTTTTGCTCTTTTATTATCTCTTCCACAAGAGAACTCGGAAGAGACACCGCAATAGGAGCTCTAAGGAAGATAAACAAGGAAGAAGTTAATATTGAATTACGAAAATAGGTATTGAGAACCTGAAATATGCACATTTAAAAACTCACATATCGAAAGGTTGAGAAAGAGTTTCTCCTTCAACAACAATGATTTGTAGTTGAGGATCAGGTGTAGTGCTGTTGACAATTAAACACAAATTTTGTGTGATTAACTAGAAAAAAATTATTACCTAAATCTAAAAGACCAACATAAATATTTCAACTTAAATAGTTGCAGATTTTAAACTCTGTTTTTCCTTTTTTTGGTGCAGTTTCTTTCTTCGAAAAACTTTTACCGGGGTATTTTTCCTAATAAAAAAAATACTAAATTAACATCATCAGCCAAGATTAAAAGCAGAGGATTAAAAACACATGAAATTCATTTTTGGAATCCAATGAACCGAATTTAAACCAAGAAAAGAACCGAATTTACCTGGTATTGGCCGGTGGATTTACAGATGGTGTCGAGCTCGTTTGAGTTTCTAACAGAGGTTCGCTGCCCAAATTTACAGTCGGCAGTCTAAGCAAAAAAAATACAAATATTATTCAGTAAATCCAGAGAAATTATATGAGGTTTTAGGAAAAGTTAGCAAACAAAGAAAAAGAACTCGATATAAGAAGCTCGATATTCAATAAATCTAACATTTGTTTTCTTTTTGCAGCAGCCCTGTCCTCTATTTGTTCACTTTTGAAAATTCATACAATAAGTATCAATGAACCTAAAATAAATGTAGAAATCAACCGAAATAATCATTTAAGAAACTTACTCCGTTCAGATTCAGTTTTTCTTTTTGAATCCGTCAGAACAAGCTTCCTTATTTTGGTTTATTTTTTTGCCACCCTATGTGGTTGTTTTCTCTTCTGTGGCAGCGTTTTCACGATTTCTTTTTCTTATATACAACACATACAAAAAACACATCAAATGTATACCGGAAACAAATATCAGAGCTGTAATTAACTTTACAATCATACATGAACAATTTTCAGCAAATACAAGCAAAACTAAACTAAATGAACATCATACAAATACAACAATGAATAAAAAAATAATCATTTCCTAAACTTACTGGTTTTTAGATTCACTTGTGCTTTCTGAATCCGTCGAAACAAGCTTCCTTATTTTACTTTGTTTTTTCACTACCCTCTGTGGTTGTTTTCTTTCCCTTGGCAGCGTTTGCTCACTTTCTTCTCCTTCTCCGTGACACATACAAAATGTTTCATTAAAATAACAAGATAAAAATTTAAATAAACAGATATTTTTCAACAAGGGATGGTGAGAAGTATACTCAGATTCAAAAAAATTGTCTTCTTCCAAAGACGAATGCAGCACAACAATTTTCTTTTTTTTCTTTCTTCTCCTTTTTCTTCTTTTCCCCCTTCATAAAAACTGTTTTCGACATTTCCGCTATCTTTCTCCCCTTTGATTCTGCTCTGTACACAACTCACTAAAACACAAACTTATTTAGTTAGCAGTATATTTTAGAAGCAATTGAACTAAATTTTCAAGGGAAATTTTTGTTTAGTTTACAATTGTATCAGTTGCTTCTTCAACGATCCGCTCGAGCATCTTCTTCCGTGTCCAATAGGCCACCCACAGTGGTCCAGGAGTGTCAGGTGCATATAGTCGAGGGAGCTTGGATTCATGAAAATATATTATCATCAAGATAAAGTTGCAGCCGTCAACGGACTGTTTCTTTCCCTTTTTCCGAGCTTCGATCCCCTTCCTCAAGAAGCTCAGCACATGAGTTGCCCAATCCCATTGTCGGATGTTGTCATACAAAGGCAGGCGGCTTATGGACCGGGGAGGCCATGCTTACCATCATGGGCAGCAAGAAGCACTTCTCGACAAAGACGACAAAAGTCCTTGAATTTCTTCCGGTTCTCCTCCCTTTCAACACTCATATTAAGGACATATTTTGTCAAAGATGCCAATGTAGCACCTTTGAAGCTGTCAATTATCTGCTTGTTTTCCTCACTGAGTTTGCTGTACTCAATTTTTTCAGGAAAACGATCCCCTACAATATTTTAATAGCAACAAATTAGTAAAAAAGGCCCAATTTCATTTTCTGTATTCAAATGAACCGAAATTAAAGCAACTATAGAACTGAATTAAGCACAAGGTGGAAAGTATATTACCGTCGTGATTTATGGCCAGCGCATGTGCTAACTTGGCAAGTGTTATGTGTATTCTACCATAAAGAGTGTCTAAGTATCCATAATAGTCATCATAGGAACCGATCAATTCTCTCAAAAGTTTGTGAGAGACATTCATTTTCGGGACATGTACCAGCGCACCGAATCCCATTTCTTCAACAATATATTTCTTTTGCTGACTCATTCTCTTGAACACCCTTGCTATTGCTTTTGTCTGGCATCTAACATCATGAGTTTTCTACAAGGTTTTCAAACAGTATTTTATGATATATCTATAATAAAATAATAGAGTTTATTTAATATGTATATGCTTACATTATAGGTCATCTTCTCCTTTTTTGTCACCATCGTCTTTTTCATTTTTGCTGTAAGGACAAAGAAAGTTGGTCAATACACCGACAAGCACGATCATGCATATTTCAATCAAGTAAACCTAACTCAAATCCCAATGAACCGAATTTTCTTCATATTTGAATAAAAAGTGATAAACATTCAATAAGCAAGAAAATCAATTTTCAAATTATTTCTGCATGCAAATTAACTCAAGTGAGCACTTAACAATCAAGTGCACCTAACTCAGATCCCAATGAACCGAATTTTATTCAAGTTTGAATAAAATGTGATAAACATTAAATCAGTAAGAAAATCACATTTCAAATCATTTCTATATGTAAATGAACTCAAATGAGTACTTAACAATAAAGTGAATGTAAATCACCAATCCAATGAACCGATTTCTATTCATTTTTGAATAAAATGTGATAAACATTAAATCATCAAGAAAAATATTTCTGCATACAAATGAAGTCTAGTAAAGTAAGTGATGAACCGAATCATATATCAGAGAAAAAAATAACAACACATTTCTATTCGTATGCCCTAGTTACGAAAAAAAATCGAATCAGAATAAGTCAATCTACTAAACGAACTAACTCAATCCATTAAACCTAAAATTGAACTAGGAAAAACGCGAGATTTGCGAAAAATTAAATGAACATAATAAGAATAGGTTTTCTCATACCTTGCGGAATTTTTGTTGTTGTTTTTGTGTGTTTTTTCTTCTTTCTTTCGAAAGCTTTACTCAATTCTTTAGTAGCAGCCGTTACGAACGAGGTTTGAGAGATTTTGAGAGAGATTTAAATTTCTCCAATAGCGATTTTGAGGGAGAAAAAGAAACGTTATTTCATATTCAAAGCGCGAATGAATATTAACGTTTTTGGGAGTTTCAGCGCGTGTAATACACATTTCATTTACACTATGTTTGGTTTAGGGAAAAAATTGGAGGAAAGAAAAATGATGGAAGGAAAATGAGTGAAAAATGTCATTTTCCTTTGTTTGATGCCAAAGAAAACAGAAAGGAAAGAAAATTTTGGTGTGGGTCCCACCAAAAAAATTTTCCATCCATTACAAGCAAAAAAACAAGAAGGAAATGTTATCTTTAATGTATTTACAATATTATCCCTAATTCTATTATTATTAATAATTATCAATATAAATTTAGTTTTAATATTTTTAATAAATTATTATAATAAAGATTCACATTTAAATATTATATATGTATTAGATAAATTATTTATAAAATTATATTATTTTATAATATTTATAAAATGAAATAAAACATAAATAAATAAAAATATTTATACTTTATTTTATTATAAGGGTATTAATGTAATTTTTTATCATTATGATTTTCTTTTTTCTCACTTTTCTTTTCATCCAAACAAAAGAAATTTTTTTCTCTATTTTCTTTCCATCCATTTTCCCTTCATCCAAACAACACATAAATAACTTTACTTTTTCTTCTATGAAAAAACTACCAAAAGTACCCATGAAGTTTACGAATGCTGACAAAAGTACCCATAAACTAAGGAAATTAACGCTGTACCCATGAAAGATGGGTTCTGTAAGACAAAAGTATCAAAATCCTATTTTTTTAATAAAATTCCTAAACTATCCCACCCTAACCCCATTCTACCGTCACTCCCTCTCTTCTCTTCTTCCTCTCTCCTCACTTATTCCTAAAAAATCCTCATAGAGTCACAGAAACTCTCCTCCTACCTCCTCATTGCCGTCCGCCACTCACCTACTCCATTACCGCCAATCTCTTCCCCTCTCATTGCTTCTCCCTCTCACTATTAAGGTGACTACAACACCTTCATCACACACCTGTGACCCAATCTGAGGAGAAAGCTGCCGTGGCGCGCCTGTTGCAGCCGAAGAGAACGTCGTCGTGACATGTCTGACCCAACTGAGGAGAACACCGTCGTCGCACATCTGAGAAGAGAGAGGGGTCGTGGTACTCTTGCATGCAGAAAGGGGGTTCGATAAAGAGAAATCAAAGAAAAAAGGGAGGCGGCACTGTGGATGGAGGTTCTGCCATTGACGATGTTACAGTTGGCCGGCGAAGAAAAAAGTATTTCTTTTTTTTTAAACATTTTTATTTTATTTTTCTTCTTTTTAGAAATTAGTTACTACTAAAATGATACTGTTTTATTTTTTTTAAATCTGCTTCTATTTTTTATGCAGGTTGAGATTGATTTACAAAAAATTCAGTTGATGGCTACTTCTACTTCTGATTTTTGCAGAAATAAATTTCAAATTTGATGAATGGATTTGTTGATTTTTTATGGTTGATGGCTTTTTTTATTTCTAGTTTTGCTAAAGTGAATTGAAATTGGATGAATGGATTTAAAAATTTTTATGTTTTGAGTATTTTTTTGTGTTTGATTAATTTGGTTTGGGTATGGATTATAAACTTATGAGTGAATTGGTCGAGGTCCGATCTTCTACCACCACCAATATCATTGATTTTGGTCTGATTTGTTGTAGGAATAGTTTTGGACTCCATGGCAAGAGTTGGTGCAAATTGAGTTATGAAAGGTTGAAAAAGTGAGTTGAGGTTGAATGTAAAGTAATTTAGGAATTTTATTAAAAAATTAACAAAAAAATTATGATTTAAATACTTTTGTCATACGGAACCCATCTTTCATGGGTATAACGTTAATTTCCTTAATTTATGGGTACTTTTGTCAACATTCGTAAATTTTACGGGTACTTTTGGTAGTTTTTCCTTCTATTTTCTCTTCTCTCATTTTCTTTCCTCTTATTTTCTTTCTTATATCAAAACAAAGCCTAATGAAATTAGATATTTTTAGTATTGAATCTACTTAGATTAAAATTATATGAATGTCTAGCCCATCTTTAAATTAAAAAGGGTGTCGATGGTGGCTGACAACTGTACGTGTAGCTTTAAAAGCATATATGCTTTGAAGCCGGGAATATGTGGACCTGTGGGGTGTGGCAGATCCCTGATCCCTCTTAAAGGGGGAGGAATTACACCATACGACGTCGCTCAACTAATCCAAACACCAAAACAACGTTCCTTTGGAAAGACGATACCAGAGGCCTAGATCTAAGTCATCTAACAATACAACTAATCTAAATCCAACCCTCTTACTCTCCCTCTCCATTTCTCAGGTAACTACTCTCTCCCTCTATTTTCACCCCTTTCTCATTCCGTTCCTCTTTTCATTTCCTTTTTATTTTAATTCTGGTATACGCAATTATAAATTCTATGTAAATCTCAAACCACAAACATAGCCAGTTGCACGATCTCTTATCTCGAATGCGCTTTTCATTCTGTTCCTGAATAGACACATGAATTCTCCGGCCTTATCGTTCTTCTTTTGTCTTTCCTGTTCATAAACAATTGATATGATTTCTTCTATTCAGATTTAATCAGCATACTTTGGATAAAGGAGGAGGAGGGTTGTTTTAGGTCTTTGACAACAGTCATAAAAACATAGTCGAACCCCATGACTTTGGATGTCAGTTTTATGTTTTGCAAGTCACGTTTAAATTAAATAAAACACTCCTTCGAGTAAATTTGCATGGCTAGATTCTCAGAGGCTTGTGTGGTTCGGTTTTCTTTCTGCTCTCTGAAAATTCGGGGAGTTAACCGTGAATATTGCTTTCCGTGATTGTCATCATGCTTCATTTGTCAGGAAGGGATTCGACGTTATTTTGTTTAGTTTATAAAATTTGTTGATTTATGAGAATAAGTACTAATTTGTGGAATTTGCTCGTATGGATTGTCACGAAAGCAGATTTTGGCAGTATGTTATGCAGGTGTACAGTATTGACTTTTGAGATGTTTACTGTTGTCGGAAACAACAGAAATAATTTTTTCATTTTAGCTGTAGATGTATTATGCATCGATGCACTGAATCCGATTGACTTTAAACTGATTCATGTCCTTCCCTCTTTTACCCTCTTTCTTTTGGCAATTTCCGAAGATACTGAGAAGGAAGGCAGCAGGGGTTGTATAGGGTGCAATGGATTTCGAGAGGGAAAATTTTGATCTCTCAGGACCCTTGCATTTGACTTGTGTCCAATGGTAAGATAAATTTTCCCGTGTTTTTCCTATAAGTTTTTGTAGTTAGATGATACGTTTCTATTTACTTCACTACTTCTGTACTTGGATTATTAGTTCTTTTAACCACCTCTAAATAGCAGACATGGATATCATATGCCTTAACTGTGCATAACAGTCTAAGTTCAAGAAAATATAATATGTTGCAAGTTGGCAACTAGTGAGTCTTGTGAGACATAAAATCGGATAATTCCTTTTGCCTATAAGGCTATAACTTTAATACAGAGGGAAACTGACGCTTCAATTTAAATTCTTTTGAGGATACCAGTTGATTGCTAAACGTTGTAGCCGAGAATTTTCATTTATTTCTCTTTTTGGAACTGGTTCGCTAATACACAATATCTACTCTTTGATTCAGGGATAACGCGCATCATCGAATGTCAGTTGCTGCTAGTTTGGTCCAAGCTGTTTACATTCTAGAAAGGGACCGGCAAGAAAAACGCAAAGATCAAAATGCTCTTGCACTGCCTTGGTGGGCATTCTTCCACTTTCAGTTGCTTCGTCCACTTGTAGATGATGTTGATTCTTCCATCTTTGGTGCAATCTTTGAGTTCAAACCTCCATTGTCTCCACGTAATGACACTTTATACCGAAGTCCACGTTATGTGATTGCCTTTCGTGGTACTCTAACCAAACAGCACTCGGTTTCACGTGACATTGAGCTGGATATCCACTTTATCCAACAAGGTCTTCATCAAACTTCTCGCTCTACCATAGCTCTGAATGCTGTTCGAAATATGGTAGCAACTGTAGGTGATTCGAATGTTTGGTTAGCTGGACACTCCTTAGGATCAGCAATGGCATTGCTTACTGGCAAAACCTTGGCTCAGACGGGCACGTTTGTTGAATCTTTTCTTTTCAACCCACCATTTGTATCTGCTCCAATAGAGAGAATTAAGGATGAGAGAGTGAAACATGGGATTCGATTTGCTGGCAGTGTGATAACAGCTGGACTCACCCTAGCCATGAAAGCCAAGCAGCAGCAGCAGGGCAAGCAGCCGCTGCAACAGGGCAAGCAGCCGCAGCAGCAGAAGGATCTGTGTGTTGCATCATTTGATGCTTTGGCTGCTTGGGTCCCAGGTTTATTTGTGAATCCATCGGACCATATATGCTCAGAGTATATTGGATACTTCGAGCACAGAAGAAAGATGGAGGAAATTGGAGCAGGATTCATTGAAAGGTTAGCCACTCAAAACTCGCTTGGTGGATTAGTGATGAGTGCGTTTGGGAAGGAATCTGAAGCCCTGCACCTCATTCCTTCGGCTTCTATGACAGTTAATGTTATTCCTGCACGTGATTTCCGAGAAGCCCATGGGATTCACCAATGGTGGCAACCCGATTTGCGCGTCGAACGCAAGCTCTACAAATACAAGTAGTTCCACGCTGTTTCTTCTGCATTTACATGCAAGGACAGATGAAATTCTTTTCGCATATGCGCAATGTTTAACTGTTCATTTGAACTTCTGTTTCGTAAATACATGTAGAGTGCTTGTGAACGAATTAGCAAATTATATAATTCAATTTAGTTACACTGTCTGGAATGTACATGAAATTAATTCAGTGGTTTTTTTAAAACTATTTTATCTTGAGTGCAAATCCATTCAATGGACAAAGGTACTTCCTTAGTTCCTTTTACATAGGCTCCTTAAATTTGTGGGAAGAAGAAACAAAACTGCTGAATAAACTGCTGAATCAAACAATTATCTCTAATTTATAAATATAATTATATTGTTGTGTATTTTCATATTTGGGTCAAATAGACTAACAATATATTATTTTAAGAGAAAATGAAACTATCATTTTTTTTCAAGACATTAAAATGACATCCCCCTTCTATTTAGAAATAGGACTCCCCTTCTTTACAAAGATTAAAATAATATATTTTTTAGTCTATTTAAATAAAAAGTTTAATTTTGATACACTTATAGTTTAAAATATTTTATATCATTATCTAATTGTATCCTTTCTTTTGGATACTATTAATGCGGTCAATATAAAATGTAGTTACTTTTGTTTATTTAACGTTACGTAATTGGATGAACGTGTAAAACTATTTTATACTAACGATACATTAAAATTAAATCCTTAACTAAAATACTCTTTCAATAATATAAATTAGTGAGAACTATTTGGTTAATTTAAATTATTATATGATATATATTATTTAATAAATTTTATTTATTTTTAATATTTTATCACATAATATAAAATAGTTTCAATTATTACAAAATATTTAATTTAAAGTTATATATTTCATAATTAATGATAAAATATTAAAAAATTATTACTTTATTATTATTATTATTATCAACCAAATAATTATTACTAATTTATAAATATAATTATGATCATTATTAAAAAGTATTTAGGTAAAATAAACTAAAAAATATATCATTTTAATTTTACAGACAAAAAGAATGCATATTTTAAAGAAAAATAATATTTAAACATCTCAAAGAAAAAAGAAGTGTTAATTTTTCAATATTTAATTCAATATGCCAAACGAAGCTAAAAACAAGCTCGAAATGAATTTCTTATGACGAAGAAGTTAACAAAATTCAACTAATCTAGAATCATCAATCATGATATTTGTTAATACTCTGACTCAATAAATAAAAGCCAGGCCCAATAAGATAAAAGGCCCACTAATAAAGTGGCCTTTTACGGTAAAGCCCAACCTCTTAAAGAGGCCAGATATCAACAAAGAGATCTAGCTCTACTCGATCTAACGAGTAACTGCCTCCTGATATTTCTCCGCTACATCTAGAAGGGAGATCTTAACGGACTCCTAAGATAAAAGGAATAGTTATCTATCAGAAAAAATAGAACTACTCCAACAAAGGTGGTTAGCAGCTCTACTATAAATACACTGGAACCCCCAGGTATAACTCACGTTCTAATATACTAAAAGCCTGTTTAAAGCCCTTGCTAACTTAAGCATCGGAGTCTTTTGCAGGTACTACCCCCACCTACTCACTAGGAACTCGGACAGGCAACACCTCGGCCCCAAAGAGGTCAGACGCCACCATATCCAGGGATTTAGACCTCATGTCTAGGCCCAAACTAACATTTCAGGTAACCCTTGGAATATTGGCGCCGTTGTTGGAGACCTGGAATTCGCCCCATGATAAATGGCGGATCACGAGCATGAGGATGGCCACAGGCATCTGAATATGAGCAAGAAGCTCAGCCAGAAGGCCAGAACCTCGTACTTCCTCCTCCACCACCACATAAGGCCCTCACGGGGAAGGGACCTCAGAAAATTCTCGACAAAGGAGAATCCATCCTGAGGTCCACCATCTCGAGGATGAGGACCGACCTCATACAACCGAGATCCTGGACCTGGTTTATGGCCAGGGGGATTGAATACAACAGCTCAAACACGAGGCTGAACGACAATGAAAAGTAGAACGGGAGTTGCGAAAAGAAGTAAGATGACGAAAGGAGCAAGAAGACAAGCTCCGGAAACTAGAAGCTGATCTACAAAGGAGGAATAATCGGGCGGAACGTGATGAAAGTCCCCTGGGAGGACAAGATCCTTTCACAGAAGAGATTATGAAGGCAAAAGTTTTTAGGAAATTTAAATCACCCGACATGGATCTCTACGATGGAACGTCCGACCCGAGCCACCATCTCAGTAACTTTAAAAGCAGAATGTATCTGGCCAACGTTTCTGACGCCACCTGTTGCAAAGCCTTCCTGACTACTTTGACTAAAGCGGCCATGAAGTGGTTTGATAACCTGCCACCCAGGTCTATAGCCTGCTTCGACGACTTGGCCAAAAAACTTTTGACCAGATTCTCCATCCAAAAGGATAAATGAAGCATGCCTGATGCGAGCGGAAATTGGCGAGTTAAGAATGATTATAGAATATGCGTTGCAAGTATAGTCTCAACCAACTAGAAATCCGCTTATCAATTTAGAAGGGTGTCACAGAAATTAAAATGAAAATACTGGGAGTATGAATCTCAGGTCGTCTCCCAACGAGTTGCAGAAAAGTGTGCTATTTTGTTAATCAGATGTTTTCAAAAAGGTTTGAGTTGAATGGCAGAAAATTAAATTAGAGAATTTATATAAATTTAAATAAAAGCCTTGATTGGGAGTTGATTAGCTGGAAGCCCTATTCTTGTTGCAGTACTCTCAAGATTAATTGATAATTGGGGGTTATTCTGTTTAGTTGTTCCTTACTAAGTAAGGGAAAGTTAAACAAGTGGGAATGCTGTTTTATCCACAAGTTCCAATCTGCTCTTGGGAGGATTGGTGTTAGTGACTAGAGAGCAATCCAACAATAAACCCAATTACAATCATTCTCTTGAGCATCCTAACTCAAGGGTTTCTTTCAATCAACTCTCCATCAAGTTGGGGAACTACTCGCTCATTGTAAATGCAAAATCCATAACATAAAAGAGGGAATTAAAGAAAGACATGATAAATAATGATCAAAAGATTAATTAAAAATAAAAATAATTCTTGTATTGATAAATGCTAAAATAATCCAATGGTAAAATTAAGTAAATTAAGGAACATGGAAGAGTAAGAGACAAGTAAAGAGAACGAACTAGAATGTCGAAGTCTTGATGAGGCAATAACTCTTCTCAATATCCCAATGCAAAAACAATGAAAAATAACGAATCCTAAAAACCATGAATGTGTAGAGAGAAAACCTAGAGGAGAGGAAAACTAGATCTAAAAACTAAAAACTATGTGGAATGAATGTTGTTGTTGGTTTCTACATGTTCTCTGGCTCTAGTATGCTTTTCTGGGCCAAAAACTGGGTCAAAATAAGGCCCGAAATCGCCCCCAGCGATTCTGCAGATTATGCAGATCGCGCATGTCACGCGGTCGCGTCATCTATGCGGCCGCATCATTCGGCTTTCTGCTTTGCCACGCGGTCGCGTCATCCATGTGGCCGCGTCACTCGTGCTATTTCATGCCGCGTGGTCGCGTCATCCATGCGTCCGCGTCACTGCGATTTCCTCTCTTTTGCGCGGACGCGTCATCCATGCGGCCGCGTCACTTCTCGCTGGTCATCTCCTCAATTCCTTGTGTTCCTCCCATTTTTGCAAGCTTCTTCTCCAATCTCCAACTCATTCATGCCCTATAAAGCCTGAAACACTTAACACACAGATCACGGCATCGAATGGAATAAAGGAGAAATAAAATACATAATTAAAAGTCTCTAGGAAGCAAGTTTTCAATCATGCAATAACTTTAGGAAGGAATTATAAATGCATGCTTATTTAATGAATAAGTGGGTAAAGATCATGATAAAACCACATAAATAAACACAATATAAACCATAAAATAGTGGTTTATCAACCTCCCCACACTTAAACATTAGCATGTCCTCATGCTTAGTTGAAGGAGATAAAATGAATAAGTAAGAACATGTAAAACCTATGAAATGCAATGCAACCTATATATATGAATGCAACTATATGATTTTTGTCCACTTGATCAAAAGTAAGTAAGCTCTTCAAAACAATTACAAATCAAACTCCACTAACTCAATTCTTATACAGTAAGAACAGATAAAAATGCAAGAAGATAGCTCATGAAAGCAGGGAACATAGAAATTCAAGCATGGAACCCTCACTGATGATGTATGTACACTCTAGTCTCTCTAGTGTATAGGGTCATCACTCTATCCTTCTCTAATCATGCTCTCTAATTTTTGTTCTTCTCCTAACCAATCAATAACATTTAATATACCAATGCAAACATCATGAGGTCTTTTCAAGGTTGTAATGGGGCCAAGGTAAGGCTAAGGATACATATATGGCTAAGTAAGCTTATAATTGAATCTTTAATTAACCCAAGCTTTAACATAACCTATATATATTCTATATAACTTTTAAAATTCATACCTAGCTACCCAGAAATCTCTTTCACATCCATACTCATGTATCAACCTTTTATTTTGATTTTATCATACATGCATTGATCTTTGAATGCTTGACTTAGCATTGGGGTAATTTTGTCCCCTTATTTATTTGTTGAATATTTTTGGATTTTTTTTATAAACATGGAAACATAAAAATAACATAGCTTATCAATGCACATAGAATTTTAATTCTTATAGTTTCACATGAGTAGGTATCCAAATTTCCATAATATTATCACGACTCATTCCCTTATTATCCTTTGTTTCCACAATTTCCCATACTAAAATAACACACACAGTTCTATCTTAAGCTAACCAAAGATTCAATTTGGGATATATAATTGTTTTTCCGCTTAAGGCTAGTAATGTGGTAAAATATAGAACAAATGGGATTTAAAGGATGAAAGTGGCTAACAAAGGTAATTGAAAGGGTAGGCTTAATTTGGATAAGTGAGCTAAACAAATAATGGCCTCAATCATATGCAAACATGTAAATATAATAAATATTGGACATATAGGATAAAACAAAATATAGATTATAATCATAGAGAAGTAAAAACACAAGAATAAAATAATTATGGTTAAATAATGTAACCATTCATAAAGGCTCAATTCTCACAGGTTGTGTGTTCTTTAGCTCAAAAATCATGTTCCAAATACAACTTCAAGCAAATTTAACATAAAAGTTTTAATTAAAATTAGTGAAATTTTGTTCCAAAGATAGGGTCTTAGAAGAAACTTATTGTCTTTTTAATCAAGCAGAACATGCATGCAACTAATCTATTACTATGCAATTTATCCTATTCTATAAAAGAAAAATCTAACTAAATATCCTAATTTATTGGTGCTAGGGAAGAGAAATTACCTCCGGAAGTCAGGTACTGACCGACCTCCCCACACTTAAGGCTTTGCACCGTCCTCGGTGCCATCTGTCAAGAACAAAGGTGGGCTAGTAGCAGTATCTCCACAGTCGGGACCATCATGGCTCCCTGTGCTGGTAAAGGAAGTGGAGTCTGGGGTGTCTGAGTCCTTGAATTTTCCCATGATCAGCTCCTTGAGGTATGTTAATCGGCGCTTGTTACAGCGTTCTCTCATCTTAGCTTTCTGTTTATGCCGATCCAACTTTTCAAGTATCTGATAGAGCAGTTGGGCTGTTGTAGGTGCTTGTGGTGTTGAAGAAGGAATATCTTCAACTGGTTCAGTGGGCTGGCTGATAGTGGCTGCTGGAAGTCTAAGGTACTTCCTGTTGGGGACATACTGATCATCCCGTGGAAGTATGGCTTTGGTGTCCCCAGCTCTGTAGGAGACTCCGGCTGCTGAGACAAGATCAGAGACCAGGGCGGGAAGAGGTAGGTTGCCTGCGATTTGTACGTGTCCCATGGCATTCCGGATGTGTCTTGGTAGATTCAGAGGTTGGTCTGTAAGGATGCACCATAGTAGAACGGCCATGTCCGCAGTGAAGGAGGACTCGTGAGTGCTCGAAAAGACGTAATGGGACATAATTTGTGCCCAGATGTGAGCCTCCAAGGTAAGTGATGAAGCCGAAATTCCCTTAGGGTGGGTACGATGGTATCCATAGATCCATCTGCTGCCAGGTAGTGCGATAACTCTGAGAACGGCGTCCTAGTCAAATTGATACAGCTGGCGCTTAAGTGCGGCTTTTTGAAAGGCATCCAATCCTTCTGGAATAGGGGGAAGACTTAGAACTTTTTGAATGGCCTCTTCTGTAATGGGGACTTGCTTCTGACGGACATAGACAGACTGCAGGGTCGGCAGGTGGAAGTTGGAGTAGAGCTCGACTACCCAAGAAAGATTGACCTGCCTTGGCTGTCTCTGTAGGAAACCCCATTGTCTTCGGGCAATTTGCGGCTCAACAAAGGTAGCAATATTGGGCGGGAGGAGAAGAAGGTATTCGTTGTTGTAACTCCTTTCAGCCAGGATGGGGAACATCTGCTCACAGTAGCGATTGGGGAATCGCCAGTGTCCTTTGCTGAGAAGGCTCTTTCTTTATCATCAACCTTTATGATCCTCTTAATTTTCTTTGTTGAGGGCTTTACCGCAGTTGAAGAGGGTTCTGCCACTAATGCTCTCTTTGTACCTCTTCTTGCTGGTTGTTTGGGAGTAGCTTTCTCTTTTCCTTTCTTGGTGGCCATCCTGAAAAAGGAAAGAGAAAGTAAATTAAATTTAAAGGGATAGAGCAAGGAAGAGGGTGGTGTAAGTGATAATCAATGCACAATAAAGAAGAATGACGTTAACACATGGTCTAGATTACATGTGAAAACTCATTAATGGAAAATAGCTAGTGCATATGATGACAAGTGAATGCAAGGTGTTTATTGGCATGCCGGCAAAGGGCATGAGTAGCATAGATCAAGCATCCAATGTCCAATTTAAATATATCATCACTCGTAACTAACTATCACGTGTGTATTAACAATTAAATTCAATGAATAAAATAGTAAAGAGAATTTGTGAAAAGCAAGCATTGAATAGTAGAGTAGAAAAGTGTAGAGAAGTTCATAATGCCATATGGGCTTTTTCACAAACACATAGCATGCATGTAGAAGAAGCTCTTGAAAATAAGAATTTGAACATACAAGTAATCCCTTAAAAAGCAATATATAATTGTCAAACAAATTTACAACACTCCACAAGCATATAATAATAAATAATGACTCACATAAATTGATAGCACCAAGTAAAAAGGAAAAAGAAAGAAAAAGAAAATATGAATAATGAAGGTAAAAAGAAAAGAAAAGAAGATAACATATAAAAATAATAGAAAAGTAAAAAGGGAAGGAGAATAAGAAGAACCTTGTTAATGGGGGTGAGAGAGAGTAAAAAGTGAGAAAGAAGGAAGAAGGGAAGGAGAAGAAATAAGGAGGGATAAGAGAAAATAGGATTTGGGAGAAAAAGATAAGATAATTTGGCAAATCAGGAAAACTGTGCGGCGCAAGCGACGCGGTCGCATGAGGCACGCGGTCGCGTGACTTGCGCTTAAACTCAATGACGCGATCGCGTCGGTCACGCGGTCCCGTGACCCGTTTTAGGCTAATGGCGCGAGGGTAGCCTCGCACTCGCACAACTCTCTGTTCAAAATCATAATAGTGCCAAATTTTAGGTGACACGATCGCATAGGGCATGCGATCGCGTGAGTGGTCAATTATTGGGATATGACATGATCACGTGAGGCACGCGATCGCGTGAGATGGACTGCACGTCCAGCGCTAGTCCAGCACCACTCTAGCACAACTTTCGGTTGTGCACCCTTGTTACGTCAAAATACAGGTCACGCGGCCGCGTGGGGCATGCGGTCGCGTGGGAGGCCATTATTCCCATATGACGCGGTCGCGTGGGACGATTTGTGCCATTGGCACACCTCCATCCCTGCTCCTGCGTAACTCTCTGTTCATATTATTATTGTCTCCCAGCTCGTTGCGACGCGGACGCGTCAATGAGGCGGTCGCGTCGCGTGATTTTTTTGGTTTTTTTAAATAAAGATATGTAAATGCAGATGCACAAAATGTACTAATGAAGATAAGAGTTATTGAATAAGAAAACTAAAAATAAAGAAAAAAACGATCATACCATGGTGGGTTGTCTCCCACCTAGCACTTTGCTTTAACGTCCGTAAGTTGGACGCTCCACTAGCTCAGTCTTCGGCTATGTGGGGATCTTCCAAGAGGAAGATCTCAAGCTAATTGTTTTTCTTCAGCTTCTCGCCATGGTACAGCTTTAAACGATGTCCATTAACCTTGATAGGTTCAGAGCTTGAAGGATGACTTAGGTGATAGACTCTGTACGGTTCGGACTTCTCTACTCTGTATGGACCTTCCCATCTTGATCTCAACTTGCCTGGCATGAGCCTTAGTCGAGATTTATAGAGGAGGACTAAGTCCCCAGGTTGGAACTCTTTCCTCTTGATGTGCTGATCATGTACAGCCTTCATCTTCTCCTTGTATAGTCTTGAGTTCTCATAGGCTTCTAGGAGAAGGCTTTCCAGTTCTTGCAGTTGCAACTTTCTTTCAGCTCCGGCTCTCTCAATTCCCATGTTGCATTCCTTTACTGCCCAAAAGGCTTTATGCTCTATTTCAACAGGGAGATGACAAGCTTTTCCATAAACTAAGCGGAAAGGACTCATCCCAATGGGTGTTTTGTATGCTGTTCTGTATGCCCAGAGTGCATCTTGTAGCCTGGTGCTCCAGTCTCTTCTATGAGGTTTGACTATCTTCTGTAAGATACGCTTTATCTCTCTATTTGACACCTTGGCTTGCCCATTAGTCTGAGGATGGTAGGCTGTTGCAACTTTATGAATTATCCCATGTTTCTTCATTAGTCCTGTTAGTCTCCTGTTACAAAAATGGGTGCCTTGATCGCTCACGATTGCTCGTGGTGATCCAAAGTGACAAATAATATGATTTCTCACAAAGGAAACAACAGTGTTAGCATCATCATTGCAGGTAGGAATTGCTTCTACCCATTTGGAAACATAATCCACAGCTAACAATATATAGAAATAACCATTAGAATTTGGAAATAGACCCATGAAGTCAATGTCCCAAACATAAAAAATTTCACAGAAAAGCATAATCTGTTGAGGCATCTCATCCCTCCTGGATATATTACCAAATTTCTGGCATGGGAAACAAGATTTACAAAATTTAGCAGCGTCCCTAAAAAGAGTAGGCCACCAGAATCCACAGTCTAAGATTTTTCTAGCAGTTCTTTGTGGGCCAAAATGTCCTCCACTCTCAGATGAGTGACAGGCCTCTAAGATGGACTGGAATTCTGATTGAGGCACACACCGTCTAATTATCTGGTCAGCGCCACATCTCCATAAATATGGGTCATCCCATATATAATATTTAGACTCGCTTTTCAGCTCGTCTCTTTGATGCTTAGAAAAGTTTGGAGGAAAAGTGCGGCTAACTAGATAATTAATTACAGGTGCATACCAAGGGACTATCTCAGATACTGCTTGCAGGTGATCAAATGGGAAATTATCAGCTATAGGAGTGGAGTCATCTGTAATGTGCTCAAGGCGACTCAAGTGGTCTGCCACTAAATTCTGGTTACCACTCCTATCCTTAATTTCTAAATCAAATTCTTATAATAGTAGTATCCAATGTATAAGCCTTGGTTTGGACTCCTTTTTAGATAATAAATACTTTAGAACTGTGTGGTCTGAATACACTACTACCTTCATACCAAGTAAACAGGCTCGGAATTTATCTAGAGCAAAAATAATAGCAAGAAGCTCTTTCTCAGTAGTAGTGTAATTCGACTGAGCGGCATCTAAAGTTTTAGACGCGTAAGCAATAACAAAAGGATCCTTACCTTCACGCTGAGCCAGTGCTGCTCCTACTGCATGGTTGGAAGCATCACACATTATTTCAAATGGTTGGCTCCAATCGGGTCTCTTACAATTAGGGTTTGAGTCAGTGCGGTTTTCAGCTTATCAAACGCTTGTTTGCAATTTTCACTGAACTCGAACTCAATATCTTTCTGCAGTAGTCTGGATAAGAGAAGTGCTACCTTACTGAAGTCCTTAATGAACCTCCTGTAAAAACCTGCATGGCCAAGGAAAGAACGGACCTCCCTCACAGAAGAGGGGTCAGGTAAACTAGAAATAACATCCACATTTGCTGGATCTATAGAAATGCCAGTGTTAGACACAACATGTCCTAGTACAATCCCTTGTTTAACCATAAAGTGACATTTTTCAAAATTTAATACCAGGTTTGTACTGACACATCTATCTAATACTCTAGATAATCCATCTAAGCAAAGGCTAAAGGAATCGCCATAAACACTGAAATCATCCATAAAACCTCCATACAGTCCTCAATAAGATCAGAGAAAAGACTCATCATGCACCTCTGGAAGGTAGCTGGCGCATTGCACAAGCCCAAGGGCATTCTCTTGTAAGCATAAGTCCCAAAAGAACATGTAAAAGTGGTCTTTTCCTGATCCTCAGGAGCTATATGAATCTGGAAATAACCTGTGTAACCATCTAGAAAACAATAATGCGATTTACCTGACAGGCAATCCAGCATTTGATCAATGAATGGAAGAGGATAGTGATCCTTACGGGCTGCTTGGTTGAGGCGTCTGTAATCAATGCAGACCCTCCAGGCGTTCTGAACTTTGGTTGTCAGGAGCTCTCCATGCTTATTCCTCACTGTAGTGACTCCAGACTTCTTTGGCACCACTTGTACTGGGCTTACCCATTCACTGTCTGAGATGGGATAGATGATATCTGCCTCTAGTAGTCTGGTCACTTCCTTTTTGACAACCTCTAGGATAGTAGGGTTCAGTCTTCTCTGGGGTTGACGGACAGGTCTTGCTCCCTCTTCTAAAAATATTCTATGCTCACAAACTTGAGGGCTGATGCCTACTATGTCTGCCAAACTCCAACCAATTGCCTTCTTGTGCCTCCTCAGCATACCAAGTAGCTGCTCTTCCTGTTGAGAAGTGAGTTCCTTTGCAATGATAACCGGAAACTTCTGTTCGTCTTCAAGGTAAGCATATTTGAGGTGTGGAGGAAGGGGTTTTAATTCTAACTTCTGATCATGTTCAGGCTCTGGGTTGTCTGGAGCTGGTAATAGTGGTAAGGCACTGTCATTGTCCTCTGAGAATGTCCCCACACTTGGACTTGTCCTGTGTGCTTCTCTTCAAATTCCTCCTGGTGAACTTCAGCCACGGTTTCATCTATAATGTCACACTTGAGGATAGAGTGATCCTCTGGAGAATGCTTCATAACTCCATTCAGATTGAAGATTACTACTCTGCCATCTATTTCAAAAGAGTATGTTCCTGAAAAAGCATCTAATTTAAACTTTGAGGTCTTCAGGAATGGTCTTCCGAGTAGGATTGATGATGGTTTATCTGAGTTATTTTGGGGCATTTCCAGGATATAAAAATCAGTGGGAAATGTGAGTCCTTTAATGCCTACTAGTACATCTTCAGCAACTCCAGCCACTGTAATAATGCTTTTATCTGCTAACACAAAACGAGCTGCCGACCTTTTTAAGGGAGGGAGCCTCAAAACATCATATATAGACAAAGGCATTATACTTACACATGCTCCTAAATCACACATGCATTTAGAAATTATCACACCACCAATAGTACAATTAACTATACAAGGACCTGGGTCACTACACTTTTCAGGTAAACCTCCCATTAAAGTAGATATGGAACTTCTTAAAGGAATAGTTTCTAATTCATTAATTTTGTCTTTATGTATACATAAATCTTTTAGAAACTTAGTATACTTAGGTACCTGTTGAATAACATCAAATAGAGGAACAGTTACCTCAACCTTTTTGAATATCTCTACCATTTTTGGATCAGGTTCCAGCTGCTTCCTGGGCTTCCTTGCAAGTTGTGGAAATGGGATGGGAGTGGCATTTTCTACAGTGTCTACGCCTTTTAGTGCTTCCTCCTGTGGTTGCACTTCTTCTTCTTCAGCCACGTCCTGTATGTCCTCTTCTTCTTCAACATCTTCTATTTCCACTACCTCTTCAGCTGAGGCATATTCTGGTGAGTTTGGCTCCTCCTGGTTCCTCTCCTGCAGTGTGGTTCTGGACCTCAGGGTGATGGCATTAATACCACCCTTGGGATTGGGTAATGGTTGAGAAGGAATCCCACTGGAGCTCAAAGGTTGGTTATTGGAGTTATTCATTGATCCTATCTGGGAGACAAGAGCCTGCAAAGTAGCGGTCAGACCATTCAGAGTGGCATTAATGTTATTTTCCATGGTCTGCTGTCTCCGATCAATAGATTGTAGTAAGTCATCATTGGTAGATGCAGAAGGATGGGTAAATTGAGAGGTCTGCTGTTGGGTATTCTGTGGTCTTTGGGATTGCCTTAGGTGAGGTGTTCTGTAAGGCTGATTCTGATTCTGCTGGCTGTTGTTGTTGTTATTCCACCTCTGATTTCCCTGATTATCTCTGCCTCCTCTGTTGTTGCTGTCCCTCCAATTCTGGTTAGAATTGTCTTGCCATCCGTGGTTGTAATTGCCACCTTGATTGTACCCTTGGTTGGGGTGGTCATAGAAGTTATGTGTGGCTGCCACGATGTTGTCTTCATGCTGGAGCTGCGGACATTCCTCAGTATAGTGGCTATAATCAGCGCAGATTCTGCAAACTCTCTGTGGGACTAACTGTTGTTTTTGCTGTGGTGGAGAAGGTTGAGCTTGCTGAACTTATTGTTGATTCAATTACATCTGCTTCAGCAAGTTAGTCATTTCACAGATACTCTGAGTTAGAGTAGTAGTCTCTCTACTAGAGGATACTTCTGCAACAGCTTTTGAACGGCCTTGTTTCTGCCTGTGATTCTTAGTAGATTCAGCTAAATCGCTGATCAATTGCCATGCCTCATCAGTGGTCTTGTACTTTTTTATAGACCCATTGCTAGCACTTTCCAATATGGTCTTATCTTGGGGCCTCATTCCCTGTGTGACATAACTGAGTAACACTATCTTGTCAATCATATGGTGGGGGCAAGCTTCCAGAAGGTTATTGAAGCACTCCCAGTACTCATAAAGAGTTTCAGAGTCATCCTGAACAATCATGGAAATGTCTTTCCTCAGTTTATCAGTAACTTCAGGTGGAAAGAACTTTTCCAAGAATTCTCTTCTCAGTGTATCCCAGTTGGATACAATTACTGCTGGTTGAGTGTAGTACCACTCTCTTGCCTTCCCCTCAAGAGAAAACGGGAAAGCTTTCAGCAAAATTGAAGTTTCATCTGCACCATCACGCTTAATAGTAGAACAGGCTGCCTAAAAATCTCTCAGGTGCTTGATAGGCTCTTGAGCAGGTAAGCCATGAAACTTGGGCATCAAATTGAGCAGTGCGGTCTTTATTTCAGAGTTTGTAGCTATCATTGGGTGATGCGCTTGAAATGGTTGCATTGTAAAATCAGGGGCTCCAGCTTCCTGGATAGTAACTCTCCTGGCTGCTGCCATGTTACCTGCATGTAAAACAACCAAATCAGTAGAACGGGGGCTGGTTTCTTTCTCAGATGACATTTCAGATCTGCCCTCAGAGAGGACTAACCGACGCCGAGCTTGCCTTATTCGTGAAATAGTTCTTTCAATCTCAGGATCAAATATTAGCAAGCTTGGATCAGGAAGCAAATGTGTCATCTAACGAAACAAACAAGCAGCTCATAGTAGCAAAATAAAATAAAATGCAAATAAATAAATTCCAATTAATAACTTTAGCACTCTATTGCAAGTCCCCGGGAACGGCGCCAAAAATTGATGTGAGCAGAAATTGGCGAGTTAAGAATGATTATAAAATATGCGTTGCAAGTATAGTCTCAACTAACCAGAAATCCACTTATCAATTTAGAAGGGTGTCACAGAAATTAAAATGAAAATACTGGGAGTATGAATCCCAGGTCGTCTACCAACGAGTTGCAGAAAAGTGTGCTATTTTATTAATCAGATGTTTTCAAAAAGGTCTGAGTTAAATAGCAGAAAATTAAATTAGAGAATTTATATAAATTTAAATAAAAGCCTTGACTGGGAGTTGATTAGCTGGAAGCCCTATTCTTGTTGCAGTACTCTCATGATTAATTGATAATTGGGGGTTATTCTGTTTAGTAGTCCCTTACTAAGTAAGGGAAAGTTAAACAAGTGGGAATGCTGTTCTATCCACAAGTTCCAATCCGCTCTTGGGAGGATTGGTGTTTGTGACTAGAGAGCAATCCAACAATAAACCCAATTACAATCTTTCTCTTGAGCATCCTAACTCAAGGGTTTTTTTCAATCAACTCCCCATCAAGTTGGGGAACTTGTCGCTCATTGTAAATGCAAAATCCCTAACATAAAAGAGGGAATTAAAGAAAGACATGATAAATAATGATCAAAAGATTAATTAAAAATAAAAGTAATTCTTGTATTGATAAATGCTAAAATAATCCAATGGTAAAATTACGTAAATTAAGGAACATGGAAGAGTAAGAGACAAGTAAAGAGAACGAACTAGAATGTCGAAGTCTTGATGAGGCAATAACTCTTCTCAATATCCCAATGCAAAAACAATGAAAAATAACGAATCCTAAAAACCATGAATGTGTAGAGAGAAAACCTAGAGGAGAGGAAAACTAGATCTAAAAACTAAAAACTATGCGGAATGAATGTTGTTGTTGGTTTCTGCATGTTCTCTGGCTCTAGTCTGCTTTTCTGGGCCGAAAACTGGGTCAAAATAAGGCCCGAAATCGCTCCCAGCGATTCTGCAGATTATGCATATCGCGCATGTCACGCGGTCGCGTCATCCATGCGGCCGCGTCATTCAGCTTTTTGCTTTGCCACGCGGTCGCGTCATCCATGCGGCCGCGTCACTCGTGGTATTCCATGCCGCGCGGTCGCGTCATCCATGCGTCCGCGTCACTGCGATTTCCTCTCTTTCGCGCGGTCGCGTCATCCATGCGGCCGCGTCACTTCTCGCTGGTCATCTCCTCAATTCCTTGTGTTCCTCCCATTTTTGCAAGCTTCCTCTCCAATCTCCAACTCATTCATGCCCTATAAAGCCTGAAACACTTAACACACAGATCACAGCATCTAATGGAATAAAGGAGAAATAAAATACATAATTAAAAATCTCTAGGAAGCAAGTTTTCAATCATGCAATAACTTTAGGAAGGAATTATAAATGCATGCTTATTTAATGAATAAGTGGGTAAAGATCATGATAAAACCACATAAATAAAGTGGTGCAGATTTTATAACCCACAAACTAACCGGCAAGTGCACCGGGTCGTACCAAGTAGTACCTGAAGTGAATGGGGGTCGATCCCACGATGATTGATGGATCAAGCAATAATGATTGAGTGATTGGCTTAGTTAGACAAACAGAAAATGGTGTTTTGTGAGTTTGATGACCGGATAATTTATACCCTTTTTGGCATTGTTTTTACATAGTTTTTAGTATGTTTTAGTTACTTTTTATTATATTTTTATTAGTTTTTATTCAAAAATCACATTTCTGGACTTTACTATGAGTTTGTGTGTTTTTCTATGATTTCAAGTATTTTCTGGCTGAAATTGAGGGACCTGAGCAAAAATCTGATTCAGAGGCTGAAAAAGGACGGCAGATGCTGTTGGATTCTGAACCTCCTGCACTCGAAGTGGATTTTCTGGAGCTACAAAAACCCAATTGGCGCGCTCTCAATTGAGTTGGAAATTAGACATCTTGGGATTTCTAGAAATACATAATAGTCCACACTTTGCCCGAGATTTAATGGCCCAAACTGGCGTCCAAAACCAGCCTAAAACTTTCTGGCGTAAAATGCCCAAACTGGCACCAGAATTGGAGTTAAACGCCCGAACTGGCACCAAAGCTGGCGTTTAACTCCAAGAACAGTCTATGCACGAAAAAGCTTCAATGCTCAGCCCAAGCACACACCAAGTGGGCCCCGGAAGTAGATTTCTGCACTATCTGCACTTAGTTACTCATTTTCTGTAAACCCTAGCTACTAGTTTAGTGTAAAAACTACTTTTAGAAATTTATTTAACGTATTTTTGACCATCTTTGGAATCATATGTAACTTTTTATCATCTTTTCACGTTTGGAGGGTGGCCTCACGGCCATGCCTAGACCTCTTTTCACTTATGTATTTTCTACGGTGGAGTTTCTACACCCCATAGATTAAGGTGTGGAGCTCTACTTTCCTTCATGAATTAATGCAAGTACTATTATTTTTCCTTCAATTCACGCCTACTTCTTCTCCAAGATATACTCTCGTAATTAATTCAGTTAAGTCAGAATGAAGGGGTGACCCGTGACAATCACCCAATCTTCGTTACTCACTTAGCCAAGATCCGCGTGCCTGACAACCACAATGCGGTCTACATGATGTTCAACGTAGTCGTTGGATGACAGCCGGAGTATATTCTCTTGGATATCTAATACACGGATCGAGTCTGTGAGATTAGTATCTTCGTGGTATAGGCTAGAATTATTGGCAGCATTCCTGGTTTCTGGAAGGTCTAAACATTATCTGTGGTGTTCCGAGTATGATCTGGGAAGGGATGATTGTGACGAGCTTCAAACCTACGAATGTTGGGCGCAAGTGACAGTGTGCAAAAGGATCAATGGATCCTATTCTGACGCTAGCGGGAACCGACAGATGATTTGCCATGCGGTAGCTGTAGCTGGTATTTTTCATCCGAGATGAGAAATCCGACAATTGATTAGCCGTGCAGAAACTGTAGAAGACCATTTTCACTGAGTGGATCCTACAGCTTGCCATGGAAGGGAGCACGCATGGTTGGGAGAAGGCAATAGGAAAGCAGATGTTCAGAAGCAACAAAGTATCTCCATACGCTTATCTGAAATTCCCATCAATGAATTACATAAGTAACTTTATTTTATTTTATGTTTTATTTATCTTTTAATTATCAATACTCATAACCATCTGAATCTGCCTGACTGAGATTTACAAGGATGACTATAGCTTGCTTCAAGCCGACAATCTCCGTGGGATCGACCCTTACTCACGTAAGGTTTATTACTTGGACGACCCAGTGCACTTGCTGGTTAGTTGTGCGAAGTTGTGAAAAGTGTGAATCACGATTTTCCACACCAAGTTTTTGGCGCCGTTGCCGGGAATTGTTCGAGTTTGGACAACTAACGGTTCATCTTGTTTCTTAGATTGGGTAATTTTATTTTATGTTTAAGCTTTTTATTTTTATTTTTGAAAAATTCAAAAAAATATATATAGTTTTCGAAAAATTCAAAAAAAAATTGTTTTCTTCAGAATTTTTAAGAATGAATTCTAGAGTTTCATAAGATATGTTGAAACCTGGCTGGCTGTTAAGCCATGTCTAATCTTTTGGACCGAAGTTTCCACTTATCTTTGCAGGAGCCTTTTGGTTCCCATCAATTTGGCTGTTGTATGTAATGCTCTGCTAAAGGTTGGCTGGCCATTTGGCCATGTCTAATTCTTTTGGACCGAAACTTTAGACTAACATTGCATGATTCCTGGAATTCTTATTAAAAATTTTGAAATTCTTATTTTTCTTTTTCCAAATTAATTTTCGAAAAATTACAAAAAAAATAATAAAATCATAAAAACCAAAAATATTTTATGTTTCTTGTTTGAGTTTAGTGCCAAGTTTTAAGTTTGGTGTCAATTGCATGTTTTAATTTTTCTTTAATTTTCGAAAATATATGCATTGTGTTCTTCATTGATATTCAAGTTGTTCTTGATAATTTTCCTTGTTTGATCTTTAAATTTTCTTGTTTTGTGTCTTTTCTTGTTTTTCATATGCATTCTTGAATTATTAGTGTCTAAAATTTAAAAATTTTTAAGTTTGGTGTCTTGTATGTCTTTCTTTTCTTAAAAGTTTTCAAAAATATGTTCTTGATGTTTATCATGATCTTCAAAGTGTTCTTGGTGTTCATCTTGACATTCAAAGTGTTCTTGCATGCATTATTAGTTTTGATCTTAAATTTTTATGTTTTGTGTCATTGAGTGTTTTTCTCTCTCCTCATTAAAAATTTAGAAATAAAAAATAATATCTTTCCCTTATTTTGCTCATAATTTTCTATTGATTTAGTCAAAACTTTTAAAATTTAGTTGTTTCTTGTTAATCAAGTCAAAATTTTAAATTAAAAATTCTATCTTTTTCAAATCTTTTTCAAAAATCAAATCTTTTTCATTTTTTTCCTTCATGTTTTTCGAAAATCTTCTTAAAATTTTTTTCAAAATCTTTTTCTTAATTTTATTTCATGATTTTCAAAATTAATGCTAACAATTAATGTTTAGATTAAAAAATTTTCAAGTTGTTACTTGCCTATTAAGAAAGGATCAATCTTTAAATTCTAGAATCATATCTTTTAGTTTCTTGTTAGTCAAGTAATCAACTTTAATTCTAAAAATCAAATCTTTTTAATTTCCTTTTCAAATCTTTTTCAAAATAAATTTCAATCATATCTTTTTCAAAACTTAATTTCAAATCTTTTCCTAACTTCTTATCTTTTCAAAATTAATTTTCAAATCTTTTTCAATTAACTACTTGACTTTTTGTATGATTTTAAAAGTTTTCTATTTCTTATCTTTTTCAAAACTACCTAACTACTTTTCTCTCTCTCTCTAATTTTTGAAAATTACTAACCCCTTTTTCAAAATTCTTTTTAATTAACTAATTGTTTTAAATTCTAATTTTATTTTATTTCTCTTTTTAATTTTCGAATTCTAACTAATAATTAAAATAAAAAAATATTTTTCTTTTCTTCTAAATTAAAATGCGAATACACACACTCTCTCATCTCTTTCTATTTATTTTATTTATTTACTAACACTTCTCTTCTATTTATAATTCGAACTCTTTCCCCCTCTCTGTGTTCGAATTCTTCCTCTTCTCCCTTCTTCATTCTACTCTTCTATTCTTCTACTCACATAAAAGAATCTCTATACTGTGACATAGAGGATTCTTCTTCTTTTTTGTTCTCTTCTTTTTCATATGAGCAGGAACAAGGATAAGAACATTCTTGTTGAAGCTGATCCTGAACATGAAAGGACTCTAAAGAGGAAGCTAAGAGAAGCTAAAGCACAACACTCTGGGGAGGACCTAACAGAAATTTTCGAAAAAGAAGTAATTATGGCAGCCGAAAACAATAACAATGGTGGATATTCAAGGAAGGTGCTTGGTGACTTTACTGCACCAACTTCTGACTTCTATGGAAGAAGCATCTCAATTCTTGCAATTGGAGCAAACAACTTTGAGCCTAAGCCTCAATTAGTTTCTCTAATGCAGCAGAATTGCAACTTTCATGGACTTCCATTGGAAGATCCTCATCAGTTCTTAGCTGAATTCTTGCAAATCTGTGACACTGTTAAGACCAATGGGGTTAATCCTAAGGTCTACAGACTTATGCTTTTCCCTTTTGCTGTAAGAGACAGAGCTAAGACATGGTTGGACTCACAACCTAAAGAAAGCCTGAACTCTTGGAAAAAGTTGGTCAATACTTTCTTGGCCAAATTCTTTCCACCTCAAAAGTTGAGCAAGCTTAGAGTGGAAGTCCAAACCTTCAGACAGAAGGAAGGTGAATCCCTCTATGAAGCTTTGGAAAGATACAAGCAATTGATCAGAAGGTGTCCTTCTGACAGGCTTTCAGAATGGAGCATCCTATGTATATTCTATGATGGTCTGTCTGAATTGTCCAAGATGTCATTGGATCACTCTGCTGGTGGATCTCTTCATCTGAAGAAAATTCCTGCAGAAGCCCAGGAACTCATTGAGATGGTTACAAATAACCAGTTCATGTACACTTCTGAAAGAAATCCTATGAATAATGGGACAACTCAGAAGAAAGAAGTTCTTGAGATTGATACTTTGAATGCCATATTGGCTCAGAACAAAATATTAACTCAGTAAGCCAATATTATTTCTCAGAGTCTAACTGAAATGCAAGCTGCATCAGGCAGTACTAAAGAAGCCTCCCTTAAAGGAGAAGCTTATGACCCTGAGAATCCTGCAATGGAAGAGGTGAATTACATGGGAGAATCTTATGGAAAAACCTATAATCCTTCATGGAGGAATCATCCAAATTTCTCATGGAAGGATCAACATAAGCCTAATCAAGGCTTCAAAAATAATAATGGTGGGAGAAATAGGTTTGGCAATAGAAAACCTTTTCCATCATCTTCTGAGGAACAGACAGAGAATTCTAAGCAGAGCCCTTCTGACTTAGCAACCATAGTCTCTGATCTATCTAAGACCACTCTCAGTTTCATGACTGAAACAAGGTCCTCCATAAGAAATTTGAAGGCACAAGTAGGTCAATGAGTAAAAGAGTTACTGAAATCCCTCCTAGTACTCTCCCAAGCAATACAGAAGAGAATCCAAAGAGAGAGTGCAAGGCCATAACTATAACCAAAATGGCCGAACCCATAGAGGAGGAAAAGGCAGTGATTTCCAGTGAGGAAGACCTCAATGGACG